>NC_057815.1:2500000-3750000 GCF_910594005.1 Cervus elaphus | reverse complement strand
CAGGTTCCCGCCGCAACTCGAGAAAAACCATGAGACGTCCCCCTTGCCGCGAGATGAGGCCCGATTCCCCTGCACTGCGTGCAGAGCAATGCCGTGTTCTACATCACACAGGAAAGGAGCATTGATTTCCTTGATGGCACTCCAGAGAAACCCCAAGAACACTGTTTCAAGGCTAGAGGGATCCTGAGGTCACTGTAGCAACACGAAAGAGCTCCGTGGACCAAAAATCAACTCGAGATGAGAGGTTAGTCCCTGGCTTCGACTCCAGAGGAATACCACCTTACCACAAGCACCTCAAGAGGAGGCTTCTCTCAGCTCTAGGTATGTGAGAGGGACCCTGAGTTTGCGGCCTCAAGTGGAATGGACACCGCGATGCCCTGACTCGAAATAAGGCCGGATATGCCTGCAGTGACTTCAATGCAGGCTCGTCTTGCATCTCCCAAGACGAAAGGATGTCTGAATCCCCTGTGGAGACCACAGAGAAAGACCTAGTTCCCCACCTCATCACGACCGGAGGCCTCACATCCTTTGAAAACTCCAGAGGGACGCGAAGATCAGTGCCTCCAAAGGCGACGATGCCTGACTCCTCGTGAAACTTGATAGGAGTCCCAGGATTCCTGTGGCACGTGGAAAGGCACCCTTGGTCTCCCGCCTCAGCTGGAGAGGCGTCCCAATTGCCCTGCCATGCCTCGAGTAGAATCCTCAGTTGTCCTTCGCAACTAGGCAGGAGTCCTGACGTCGCTGAACAAACACTTGTGTGGAAGGGCCATCCCCGTCGTAACTCGAGAATATACCCCAGGTTCCCGTCGCAACTCGAGAAAAACCATGAGACTTCCCCCTCGCCGGGAGATGAGGGCCGATTCCCCTGCACTGCGTGCAGAGCAATGCCGTGTTGCACATCACACAGGAAAGGAGCCTTGATTTCCTTGATGGCACTCCAGAGAAAGCCCAAGAACACTGTTTCAAGGCTAGAGGGATCCTGAGGTCACTGTAGCAACAAGAAAGAGCTCCGTGGACCACAAATCAATTCGAGATGAGAGGTTAGTGCCTGACTTCGACTCCAGAGGAACACCACCTTACCACAAGCACCTCAAGAGGAGGCTTCTCTCAGCTCTAGGTATGTGAGAGGGACCCTGATTTTGCGGCCTCAAGTGGAATGGACACCACGATACCCTGACTCGAAATAAGGCCGGATATCCCTGCAGTGACTTGAATGCAGGCTCCTCTTGCATCTCTCAAGACGAAAGGATGTCTGAATCCCCTGTGGAGACCGAGAGAAAGACCTAGTTCCCCACGTTATGGCGACCGGAGCCCTCACATCCTTTGAAAACTCCAGAGGGACACGGAGATCAGTGCCTCCAAAGGAGACGATGCCTGACTCCTCGTGTAACTTGATAGGAGTCCCAGGATTCCTGTGGCACGTGGAAAGGGACCCTTGGTCTCCCGCCTCAGCTGGAGAGGCGTCCCAATTGCCCTGCCAAGCCTCGAGGAGAATCCCGAGTTGTCCCTCGCAACAAGGCAGGAGTCCTGACGTCGCTGAACAAACACGTGTGTGGAAGGTCCATCCCCGTCGTAACTCGAGATTATAACCCAGGTTCCCGCCGCAACTCGAGAAAAACCATGAGACTTCCCCCTCGCCGCGAGATGAGGCCCGATTCCCCTGCACTGCATGCAAAGCAATGCCATGTTGCACATCACACAAGAACGGAGCCTTGATTTCCTTGATGGCACTCCAGAGAAAGCCCAAGAACACTGTTTCAAGGCTAGAGGGATCCTGAGGTCAATGTAGCAACATGAAAGAGCTCCGTGGACCCAAAATCAAGTCGAGATGAGAGGTTAGTCCCTGGCTTCGACTCCAGAGGAATACCACCTTACCACAAGCACCTCAAGAGGAGGCTTCTCTCAGCTCTAGGTATGTGAGAGGGACCCTAAGTTTGCGGCCTCAAGTGGAATGGACACCGCGATGCCCTGACTCGGAATAAGGCCGGATATCCCTGCAGTGACTTGAATGCAGGCTCGTTTTGCATTTCCCAAGACGAAAGGATTTCTGAATCCCCTGTGGAGACCATAAAGAAAGACCTAGTTCCCCACCTCATCGCGACTGGAGGCCTCACATCCTTTGAAAACTCCAGAGGGACGCGGAGATCAGTGCCTCCCAAGGAGACGATGCCTGACTCCTCGGGAAACTTGATAGGAGTCCCAGGATTCCTGTGGCTCGTGGAAAGGAAGCCTTGGTCTCCCGCCTCAGCTGGAGAGGCGTCCCAATTGTCCTGCCAAGCCTCGAGGAGAATCCCGTGTTGACCCTCGCAACTAGGAAGGAGTGCTGACATCGCTGAACAAACACGTGTGTGGAAGGGCCATCCGCGTCGTAACTCGAGAATATACCCCAGGTTCCCGCCGCAACTCGAGAAAAACCATGAGACTTCCCCCTCGCCGCGAGATGAGGCCCGATTCCCCTGCACTGCGTGCAGAGCAATGCCATGTTGCACATCACACAGGAAAGGAGGCTTGATTTCCTTGATGGCACTCCAGAGAAAGCCCAAGAACACTGTTTCAAGGCCAGAGGCATCCTGAGGTCACTGTAGCAACACGTAAGAGCTCCGTGCTCCACAAATCAACTCGAGATGAGAGGTTAGTGCCTGGCTTCGACTCCAGAGGAATACCACCTTACCACAAGCACCTCAAGAGGAGGCTTCTCTCAGCTCTAGGTATGTGAGAGGGACCCTGAGTTTGCGGCCTCAAGTGGAATGGACACCGCGATATCCTGACGCGAGATAAGGCCGGATATCCCTGCTGTGACTTGAATGCAGGCTCGTCTTGCATCTCCCAAGTCGAAAGGATGTCTGAGTTCCCTGTGGAGACCACAGAGAAAGACCTAGTTTCCCACCTCATCTCGACCGGAGGCCTCACATCCTTTGAAAACTCCAGAGGGATGCGGAGATCAGTGCCTCCAAAGGAGACGATGCCTGACTCCTCGTGAAACTTGATAGGAGTCCCAGGATTCCTGTGGCACGTGGAAAGGGACCCTTGGTCTCCCGCTTCAGCTGGAGAGGCGTCCCAATTGCCCTGCCAAGGCTCGAGGAGAATCCCGAGTTGTCCCTCGCAACTAGGCAGGAGTCCTGACGTCGCTGAACAAACGCGTGTGTGGAAGGGCCATCCCCGTCGTAACTCGAGAATATACCCGAAGTTCCCGCCGCAACTCGAGAAAAACCATGAGACTTCCC
Source organism: Cervus elaphus (assembly GCF_910594005.1). NCBI lineage: Eukaryota > Metazoa > Chordata > Mammalia > Artiodactyla > Cervidae > Cervus > Cervus elaphus. The sequence goes on along the minus strand of NC_057815.1, from coordinate 3,746,776 downwards.
CCTCGCCGCCAGATGAGGCCCGATTCCCCTGCACTGCGTGCAGAGCAATGCCATGTTGCACATCACACAGGAAAGGAGCATTGATTTCCTTGATGGCACTCCAGAGAAACCCCAAGAACACTGTTTCAAGGCTAGAGGGATCCTGAGGTCACTGTAGCAACACGAAAGAGCTCCGTGGACCAAAAATCAACTCGAGATGAGAGGTTAGTCCCTGGCTTCGACTCCAGAGGAATACCACCTTACCACAAGCACCTCAAGAGGAGGCTTCTCTCAGCTCTAGGTATGTGAGAGGGACCCTGAGTTTGCGGCCTCAATTGGAATGGACACCGCGATGCCCTGACTCGAAATAAGGCTGGATATGCCTGCAGTGACTTGAATGCAGGCTCGTCTTGCATCTCCCAATTCGAAAGGATGTCTGCATTCCCTGTGGAGACCACAGAGAAAGACCTAGTTCCCCACCTCATCGCGACCGGAGGCCTCACATCCTTTGAAAACTCCAGAGGGACTTGGAGATCAGTGCCTCCAAAGGAGACGATGCCTGACTCCTCGTGAAACTTGATAGGAGTCCCAGGATTCCTGTGGCACGTGTAAAGGGACCCTTGGTCTCCCGCCTCAGCTGGAGAAGCGTCCCAAATGCCTGCCAAGCCTCGAGGAGAATCCCGAGTTATCCCTCGCAACTAGGCAGGAGTCCTGACGTCGCTGAACAAACACGTGTGTCGAAGGGCCATCCCCGTCGTAACTCGAGAATATACCCCAGGTTCCCGCCGCAACTCGAGAAAAACCATGAGGCTTCCCCCTCGCCGCGAGATGAGGCCCGATTCCCCTGCACTGCGTGCAGAGCAATGCCGTGTTGCACATCACACATGAAAGGAGCCTTGATTTCCTTGATGGCACTCCAGAGAAACCCCAAGAACACTGTTTCAAGGCTAGAGGGATCCTGAGGTCACTGTAGCAACACGAAAGAGCTCCGTGGACCACAAATCAACTCGAGATGAGAGGTTAGTCCCTCTCTTCGACTCCAGAGGAATACCACCTTACCACAAGCACCTCAAGAGGAGGCTTCTCTCAGCTCTAGGTATGTGAGAGGGACCCTGAGTTTGCGGCCTCAAGTGGAATGGACACCGCGATGCCCTGACTCGAAATAAGGCTGGATATGCCTGCAGTGACATGAATGCAGGCTCGTCTTGCATCTCCCAAGACGAAAGGATGTCTGAATCCCCTGTGGAGACCACAGAGAAAGACCTAGTTTCCCACCTCATCGCGACCGGAGGCCTCACATCCTTTGAAAACTCCAGAGGGACGCAGAGATCAGTGCCTCCAAAGGAGACGATGCCTGACTCCTCGTGAAACTTGATAGGAGTCCCAGGATTCCTGTGGCACGTGGAAAGGGACCCTTGGTCTCCCGCCTCAGCTGGAGAGGCGTCCCAATTGCCCTGCCAAGCCTCGAGGTGAATCCCGAGTTGTCCCTCGTAACTAGGCAGGAGTCCAGACGTCGCTGAACAAACACGTGTGTCGAAGGGCCATCCTCGTCGTAACTCGAGAATATACCCCAGGTTCCCGCCGCAACTCCAGAAAAACCATGAGACTTCCCCCTTGCCGCGAGATGAGGCCCGATTCCCCTGCACTGCGTGCAGAGCAATGCCGTGTTGCACATCACACAGGAAAGGAGCCTTGATTTCCTTGATGGCACTCCAGAGAAAGCCCAAGAACACTGTTTCAAGGCTAGAGGGATCCTGAGGTCACTGTAGCAACAAGAAAGAGCTCCGTGGACCACAAATCAACTCGAGATGAGAGGTTAGTCCCTCTCTTCGACTCCAGAGGAATACCACCTTACCAAAAGCACCTCAAGAGGAGGCTTCTCTCAGCTGTAGATATGTGAGAGGAACCTTGAGTTTGCTGCCTCAAGTGGAATGGACACCGCGATGCCCTGACTCGAAATAAGGCCGGATATGCCTGCAGTGACTTGAATGCAGGCTCGTCTTGCATCTCCCAATTCGAAAGGATGTCTGCATTCCCTGTGGAGACCACAGAGAAAGACCTAGTTCCCCACCTCATCGCCACCGGAGGCCTCACATCCTTTGAAAACTCCAGAGGGACTCGGAGATCAGTGCCTCCAAAGAAGACGATGCCTGACTCCTCGTGAAACTTGATAGGAGTCCCAGGATTCCTGTGGCACGTGTAAAGGGACCCTTGGTCTCCCGCCTCAGCTGGAGAAGCGTCCCAAATGCCTGCCAAGCCTCGAGGAGAATCCCGAGTTGTCCCTCGCAACTAGGCAGGAGTCCTGACGTCGCTGAACAAACACGTGTTTCGAAGGGCCATCCCCGTCGTAACTCGAGAATATACCCCAGGTTCCCGCCGCAACTCGAGAAAAACCATGAGGCTTCCCCCTCGCCGCGAGATGAGGCCCGATTCCCCTGCACTGCGTGCAGAGCAATGCCGTGTTGCACATCACACATGAAAGGAGCCTTGATTTCCTTGATGGCACTCCAGAGAAACCCCAAGAACACTGTTTCAAGGCTAGAGTGATCCTGAGGTCACTGTAGCAACACGAAAGAGCTCCGTGGACCACAAATCAACTCGAGATGAGAGGTTAGTCCCTCTCTTCGACTCCAGAGGAATACCACCTTACTACAAGCACCTCAAGAGGAGGCTTCTCTCAGCTCTAGGTATGTGAGAGGGACCCTGAGTTTGCGGCCTCAAGTGGAATGGACACCGCGATGCCCTGACTCGAAATAAGGCTGGATATGCCTGCAGTGACATGAATGCAGGCTCGTCTTGCATCTCCCAAGACGAAAGGATGTCTGAATCCCCTGTGGAGACCACAGCGAAAGACCTAGTTTCCCACCTCATCGCGACCGGAGGCCTCACATCCTTTGAAAACTCCAGAGGGACGCGGAGATCAGTGCCTCCAAAGGAGACGATGCCTGACTCCTCGTGAAACTTGATAGGAGTCCCAGGATTCCTGTGGCACGTGGAAAGGGACCCATGGTCTCCCGCTTCAGCTGGAGAGGCATCCCAATTGCCCTGCCAAGCCTCGAGGAGAATCCCGAGTTGTCCCTCGTAACTAGGCAGGAGTCCAGACGTCGCTGAACAAACACGTGTGTCGAAGGGCCATCCACGTCGTAACTCGAGAATATACCCCAGGTTCCCGCCGCAACTCGAGAAAAACCATGAGACGTCCCCCTTGCCGCGAGATGAGGCCCGATTCCCCTGCACTGCGTGCAGAGCAATGCCGTGTTCTACATCACACAGGAAAGGAGCATTGATTTCCTTGATGGCACTCCAGAGAAACCCCAAGAACACTGTTTCAAGGCTAGAGGGATCCTGAGGTCACTGTAGCAACACGAAAGAGCTCCGTGGACCAAAAATCAACTCGAGATGAGAGGTTAGTCCCTGGCTTCGACTCCAGAGGAATACCACCTTACCACAAGCACCTCAAGAGGAGGCTTCTCTCAGCTCTAGGTATGTGAGAGGGACCCTGAGTTTGCGGCCTCAAGTGGAATGGACACCGCGATGCCCTGACTCGAAATAAGGCCGGATATGCCTGCAGTGACTTCAATGCAGGCTCGTCTTGCATCTCCCAAGACGAAAGGATGTCTGAATCCCCTGTGGAGACCACAGAGAAAGACCTAGTTCCCCACCTCATCACGACCGGAGGCCTCACATCCTTTGAAAACTCCAGAGGGACGCGAACATCAGTGCCTCCAAAGGAGACGATGCCTGACTCCTCGTGAAACTTGATAGGAGTCCCAGGATTCCTGTGGCACGTGGAAAGGGACCCTTGGTCTCCCGCCTCAGCTGGAGAGGCGTCCCAATTGCCCTGCCATGCCTCGAGTAGAATCCTCAGTTGTCCTTCGCAACTAGGCAGGAGTCCTGACGTCGCTGAACAAACACTTGTGTGGAAGGGCCATCCCCGTCGTAACTCGAGAATATACCCCAGGTTCCCGTCGCAACTCGAGAAAAACCATGAGACTTCCCCCTCGCCGGGAGATGAGGGCCGATTCCCCTGCACTGCGTGCAGAGCAATGCCGTGTTGCACATCACACAGGAAAGGAGCCTTGATTTCCTTGATGGCACTCCAGAGAAAGCCCAAGAACACTGTTTCAAGGCTAGAGGGATCCTGAGGTCACTGTAGCAACACGAAAGAGCTCCGTGGACCACAAATCAATTCGAGATGAGAGGTTAGTGCCTGACTTCGACTCCAGAGGAACACCACCTTACCACAAGCACCTCAAGAGGAGGCTTCTCTCAGCTCTAGGTATGTGAGAGGGACCCTGAGTTTGCGGCCTCAAGTGGAATGGACACCACGATACCCTGACTCGAAATAAGGCCGGATATCCCTGCAGTGACTTGAATGCAGGCTCCTCTTGCATCTCTCAAGACGAAAGGATGTCTGAATCCCCTGTGGAGACCACAGAGAAAGACCTAGTTCCCCACGTCATGGCGACCGGAGCCCTCACATCCTTTGAAAACTCCAGAGGGACACGGAGATCAGTGCCTCCAAAGGAGACGATGCCTGACTCCTCGTGTAACTTGATAGGAGTCCCAGGATTCCTGTGGCACGTGGAAAGGGACCCTTGGTCTCCCGCCTCAGCTGGAGAGGCGTCCCAATTGCCCTGCCAAGCCTCGAGGAGAATCCCGAGTTGTCCCTCTTAACTAGGAAGGAGTCCAGACGTCGCTGAACAAACACGTGTGTCGAAGGGCCATCCCCGTCGTAACTCGAGAATATACCCGAGGTTCCCGCCGCAACTCGAGAAAAACCATGAGACTTCCCCCTCGCAGCGAGAAGAGGCCCGATTCCCCTGCACTGCGTGTAGAGCAATGCCCTGTTGCACATCACACAGGAAAGGAGCCTTGATTTCCTTGATGGCACTCCAGAGAAACCCCAAGAACACTGTTTCAAGGCTAGAGGGATCCTGAGGTCACTGTAGCAACACGAAAGAGCTCCGTGGAGCAGAAATCAAGTCGAGATGAGCGGTTAGTCCCTGGCTTCGACTCCAGAGGAATACCACCTTACCACAAGCACCTCAAGAGGAGTCTTCTCTCACCTCTAGGTATGTGAGAGGGACCCTGAGTTTGCGGCCTCAAGTGGAATGGACTCCGCGATGCCCTGACTCGAGATAAGGCCGGATATGCCTGCAGTGACTTGATGCAGGCTCGTCTTGCATCTCCCAAGAGGAAAGGATGTCTGAATCCCCTGTGGAGACCACAGAGAATGAACTAGTTCCCCACCTCATCGCGACCGGAGGCCTCACATCCTTTGAAAACACCAGAGGGACGCGGAGATCAGTGCCTCCAAAGCAGACGATGCCTGACTCCTCGTGAAACTTGATAGGAGTCCCAGGATTCCTGTGGCACGTGGAAAGGGACACTTGGTCTCCCGCCTCAGCTGGAGAGGCGTCCCTATTGCCCTGCCAAGCCTCGAGGAGAATCCCGAGTTGTCCCTCGCAACTAGGCAGGAGTCCTGACATCGCTGAACAAACACGTGTGTGGAAGGGCCATCCCGGTCGTACCTCGAGAATATAGCCCAGGTTCCCGCCGCAACTCGAGAAAAACCATGAGACTTCCCCCTCGCCGCGAGATGAGGCCCGATTCCACTGCACTGTGTGCAGTGCAGTGCCGTGTTGCACATCACACAGGAAAGGAGCATTGATTTCCTTGATGGCACTGCAGAGAAACCCGAAGAACACTGTTTCAAGGCTAGAGGGATCCTGAGGTCACTGTAGCAACACGAAAGAGCTCCGTGAAACACAAATCAACTCGAGATGAGAGGTTAGTCCCTCTCTTCGACTCCAGAGGAATACCACCTAACCAGAAGCCCTGAAGAGGAGGCTTCTCTCAGCTCTAGGTATGTGAGAGGGACCCTGAGTTTGCGGCCTCAAGTGGAATGGACATCGCGATGCCCTGACTCGAAATAAGGCCGGATATGCCTGCAGTGACTTGAATGCAGGCTCGTCTTGCATCTCCCAGGACGAAAGGATATCTGAATCCCCTGTGGAGACCACAGAGAAAGACCTAGTTCCCCACCTCATTGCGACCGGAGGCCTCACATCCTTTGAAAACTCCAGAGGGACGTGGAGATCAGTGCCTCCAAAGGAGACGATGCCTGACTCCTCGTGCAACTTGATAGGAGTCCCAGGATTCCTGTGGCACGTGGAAAGGGACCCTTGGTCTCCCGCCTCAGCTGGAGAGGCGTCCCAATTGCCCTGCCAAGCCTCGAGGAGAATCCCGAGTTGTCTCGCGCAATTAGGCAGGAGTCCTGAGGTCGCCGAACAAACACGTGTGTGGAAGGGCCATCCCCGTCGTAACTCGAGAATATACCCCAGGTTCCCGCCGCAACTCGAGAAAAACCATGAGACTTCCCCCTCGCCGCGAGATGAGGCCCGATTCCCCTGCACTTCATGCAGAGCAATGCCGTGTTGCACATCACACAGGAAAGGAGCCTTGATTTCCTTGATGGCACTCCAGAGAAACCCCAAGAACACTGTTTCAAGGCTAGAGGGATCCTGAGGTCACTGTAGCAACACGAAAGAGCTCCGTGGACAACAAATCAACTCGAGATGAGAGGTTAGTCCCTCTTTTCGACTCCAGAGGAATACCACCTTACCACAAGCACCTCAAGAGGAAGCTTCTCTCAGCTCTAGGTATGTGAGAGGGACCCTGAGTTTGCGGCCTCAAGTGGAATGGACACCACGATACCCTGACTCGAAATAACGCCGGATATCCCTGCAGTGACTTGAATGCAGGCTCGTCTTGCATCTCCCAAGACGAAAGGATGTCTGAATCCCCTGTGGAGACCACAGAGAAAGACCTAGTTCCCCACCTCATCGCGACCGGAAGCCTCACATCCTTTGAAAACTCCAGAGGGACGCGGAGATCAGTGCCTCCAAAGGAGACGATGCCTGACTCCTCGTGAAACTTGATAGGAGTCCCAGGATTCCTGTGGCACGTGGAAAGGGACCCTTGGTCTCCCGCCTCAGCTGGAGAGGCGTCTCAATTGCACTGCCAAGCCTCGAGGAGAATCCCGAGTTGTCCCTCGCAACTAGGCAGGAGTCCTGTCGTCGCTGAACAAACACGTGTGTGGAAGGGCCATCCCCGTCGTAACTCGAGAATATACCCCAGGTTCCCGCCGCAACTCGAGAAAAACCATGAGACTTCCCCCTCGCCGCGAGATGAGGCCCGATTCCCCTGCACTGCGTGCAGAGCAATGCCGTGTTGCACATCACACAGGAAAGGAGCCTTGATTTCCTTGATGGCACTCCAGAGAAACCCCAAGAACACTGTTTCAAGGCTAGAGGGATCCTGAGGTCACTGTAGCAATACGAAAGAGCTCCGTGGACCAAAAATCAACTGGAGATGAGAGGTTAGGCCCTGGCATCGACTCCAGAGGAATACCACCTTACCAAAAGCACCTCAAGAGGAGGCTTCTCTCAGCTGTAGATATGTGAGAGGAACCTTGAGTTTGCTGCCTCAAGTGGAATGGACACCGCGATGCCCTGACTCGAAATAAGGCCGGATATGCCTGCAGTGACTTGAATGCAGGCTCGTCTTGCATCTCCCAATTCGAAAGGATGTCTGCATTCCCTGTGGAGACCACAGAGAAAGACCTAGTTCCCCACCTCATCGCCACCGGAGGCCTCACATCCTTTGAAAACTCCAGAGGGACTCGGAGATCAGTGCCTCCAAAGGAGACGATGCCTGACTCCTCGTGAAACTTGATAGGAGTCCCAGGATTCCTGTGGCACGTGTAAAGGGACCCTTGGTCTCCCGCCTCAGCTGGAGAAGCGTCCCAAATGCCTGCCAAGCCTCGAGGAGAATCCCGAGTTGTCCCTCGCAACTAGGCAGGAGTCCTGACGTCGCTGAACAAACACGTGTGTCGAAGGGCCATCCCCGTCGTAACTCGAGAATATACCCCAGGTTCCCGCCGCAACTCGAGAAAAACCATGAGGCTTCCCCCTCGCCGCGAGATGAGGCCCGATTCCCCTGCACTGCGTGCAGAGCAATGCCGTGTTGCACATCACACATGAAAGGAGCCTTGATTTCCTTGATGGCACTCCAGAGAAACCCCAAGAACACTGTTTCAAGGCTAGAGGGATCCTGAGGTCACTGTAGCAACATGAAAGAGCTCCGTGGACCAAAAATCAACTCGAGATGAGAGGTTAGTCCCTGGCTTCGACTCCAGAGGAATACCACCTTACCACAAGCACCTCAAGAGGAGGCTTCTCTCAGCTCTAGGTATGTGAGAGGGACCCTGAGTTTGCGGCCTCAAGTGGAATGGACACCGCGATGCCCTGACTCGAAATAAGGCCGGATATGCCTGCAGTGACTTCAATGCAGGCTCGTCTTGCATCTCCCAAGACGAAAGGATGTCTGAATCCCCTGTGGAGACCACAGAGAAAGACCTAGTTCCCCACCTCATCACGACCGGAGGCCTCACATCCTTTGAAAACTCCAGAGGGACGCGGAGATCAGTGCCTCCAAAGGAGACGATGCCTGACTCCTCGTGAAACTTGATAGGAGTCCCAGGATTCCTGTGGCACGTGGAAAGGGACCCTTGGTCTCCCGCCTCAGCTGGAGAGGCGTCCCAATTGCCCTGCCATGCCTCGAGTAGAATCCTCAGTTGTCCTTCGCAACTAGGCAGGAGTCCTGACGTCGCTGAACAAACACTTGTGTGGAAGGGCCATCCCCGTCGTAACTCGAGAATATACCCCAGGTTCCCGTCGCAACTCGAGAAAAACCATGAGACTTCCCTCTCGCCGGGAGATGAGGGCCGATTCCCCTGCACTGCGTGCAGAGCAATGCCGTGTTGCACATCACACAGGAAAGGAGCCTTGATTTCCTTGATGGCACTCCAGAGAAACCCCAAGAACACTGTTTCAAGGCTAGAGGGATCCTGAGGTCACTGTAGCAACACGAAAGAGCTCCGTGGACCACAAATCAATTCGAGATGAGAGGTTAGTGCCTGACTTCGACTCCAGAGGAACACCACCTTACCACAAGCACCTCAAGAGGAGGCTTCTCTCAGCTCTAGGTATGTGAGAGGGACCCTGAGTTTGCGGCCTCAAGTGGAATGGACACCACGATACCCTGACTCGAAATAAGGCCGGATATCCCTGCAGTGACTTGAATGCAGGCTCCTCTTGAATCTCTCAAGACGAAAGGATGTCTGAATCCCCTGTGGAGACCACAGAGAAAGACCTAGTTCCCCACGTCATGGCGACCGGAGCCCTCACATCCTTTGAAAACTCCAGAGGGACACGGAGATCAGTGCCTCCAAAGGAGACGATGCCTGACTCCTCGTGTAACTTGATAGGAGTCCCAGGATTCCTGTGGCACGTGGAAAGGGACCCTTGGTCTCCCGCCTCAGCTGGAGAGGCGTCCCAATTGCCCTGCCAAGCCTCGAGGAGAATCCCGAGTTGTCCCTCGCAACTAGGCAGGAGTCCTGACGTCGCTGAACAAACACGTGGGTGGAAGGGCCATCCCCGTCGTAACTCGAGAATATACCCCAGGTTCCCGCCGCAACTCGAGAAAAACCATGAGACTTCCCCCTCGCAGCGAGAAGAGGCCCGATTCCCCTGCACTGCGTGCAGAGCAATGCCGTGTTGCACATCACACAGGAAAGGAGCCTTGATTTCCTTGATGGCACTCCAGAGAAACCCCAAGAACACTGTTTCAAGGCTAGAGGGATCCTGAGGTCACTGTAGCAACACGAAAGAGCTCCGTGGACCAGAAATCAAGTCGAGATGAGAGGTTAGTCCCTGGCTTCGACTCCAGAGGAATGCGACCTTACCACAAGCACCTCAAGAGGAGGCTTCTCTCACCTCTAGGTATGTGAGACGGACCCTGAGTTTGCGGCCTCAAGTGGAATGGACACCGCGATGCCCTGACTCGAAATAAGGCCGGATATGCCTGCAGTGACTTGAAGGCAGGCTCATCTTGCATCTCCCAATTCGAAAGGATGTCTGAATTCCCTGTGGAGACCACAGAGAAAGACCTAGTTCCCCACCTCATCGCGACCGGAGGCCTCACATCCTTTGAAAACACCAGAGGGACGCGGAGATCAGTGCCTCCAAAGGATACGATGCCTGACTCCTCGTGAACTTGATAGGAGTCCCAGGATTCCTGTGGCACGTGGAAAGGGACACTTGGTCTCCCGCCTCAGCTGGAGAGGCGTCCCAATTGCCCTGCCAAGCCTCGAAGAGAATCCCGAGTTGTCCCTCGCAACTAGGCAGGAGTCCTGACATCGCTGAACAAACACGTGTGTGGAAGGGCCATCCCCGTCGTACCTCGAGAATATACCCCAGGTTCCCGCCGTAACTCGAGAAAAACCATGAGACTTCCCCCTCGCCGCGAGATGAGGCCCGATTCCCCTGCACTGCGTGCAGTGCAGTGCCGTGTTGCACATCACACAGGATAGGAGCCTTGATTTCCTTGATGGCACTGCAGAGAAACCCGAAGAACACTGTTTCAAGGCTAGAGGGATCCTGAGGTCACTGTAGCAACACGAAAGAGCTCCGTGAAACACAAATCAACTCGAGATGAGAGGTTAGTCCCTCTCTTCGACTCCAGAGGAATACCACCTTACCAGAAGCCCTGAAGAGGAGGCTTATCTCAGCTCTAGGTATGTGAGAGGGACCCTGAGTTTGCGGCCTCAAGTGGAATGGACATCGCGATGCCCTGACTCGAAATAAGGCCGGATATGCCTGCAGTGACTTGAATGCAGGCTCGTCTTGCATCTCCCAGGACGAAAGGATGTCTGAATCCCCTGTGGAGACGACAGAGAAAGACCTAGTTCCCCACCTCATCGCGACCGGAGGCCTCACATCCTTTGAGAACTCCAGAGGGACGTGGAGATCAGTGCCTCCAAAGGAGACGATGCCTGACTCCTCGTGCAACTTGATAGGAGTCCCAGGATTCCTGTGGCACGTGGAGAGGGACACTTGATCTCCCACCTCAGCTGGAGAGGCGTCCCAATTGCCCTGCCAAGCCTCGAGGAAAATCCAGAGTTGTCCCTCGCAACTAGGCAGGAGTCCTGACGTCGCTGAACAAACACTTGTGTGGAAGGGCCATCCCTGTTGTAACTCGAAAATATACCCCAGGTTCCCGCCGCAACTCGAGAAAAACCATGAGACTTCCCCCTCGCCGCGAGATGAGGCCCGATTCCCCTGCACTGCGTGCAGAGCAATGCCGTGTTGCACATCACACAGGAAAGGAGCCTTGATTTCCTTGATGGCATTCCAGAGAAACCCCAAGAACATTGTTTCAAGGCTAGAGGGATCCTGAGGTCACTGTAGCAACACGAAAGAGCTCCGTGGACCACAAATCAATTCGAGATGAGAGGTTAGTGCCTGACTTCGACTCCAGAGGAACACCACCTTACCACAAGCACCTCAAGAGGAGGCTTCTCTCAGCTCTAGGTATGTGAGAGGGACCCTGAGTTTGCGGCCTCAAGTGGAATGGACACCACGATACCCTGACTCGAAATAAGGCCGGATATCCCTGCAGTGACTTGAATGCAGGCTCCTCTTGCATCTCTCAAGACGAAAGGATGTCTGAATCCCCTGTGGAGACCACAGAGAAAGACCTAGTTCCCCACGTCATGGCGACCGGAGCCCTCACATCCTTTGAAAACTCCAGAGGGACACGGAGATCAGTGCCTCCAAAGGAGACGATGCCTGACTCCTCGTGTAACTTGATAGGAGTCCCAGGATTCCTGTGGCACGTGGAAAGGGACCCTTGGTCTCCCGCCTCAGCTGGAGAGGCGTCCCAATTGCCCTGCCAAGCCTCGAGGAGAATCCCGAGTTGTCCCTCGCAACTAGGCAGGAGTCCTGACGTCGCTGAACAAACACGTGGGTGGAAGGGCCATCCCCGTCGTAACTCGAGAATATACCCCAGGTTCCCGCCGCAACTCGAGAAAAACCATGAGACTTCCCCCTCGCAGCGAGAAGAGGCCCGATTCCCCTGCACTGCGTGCAGAGCAATGCCGTGTTGCACATCACACAGGAAAGGAGCCTTGATTTCCTTGATGGCACTCCAGAGAAACCCCAAGAACACTGTTTCAAGGCTAGAGGGATCCTGAGGTCACTGTAGCAACACGAAAGAGCTCCGTGGACCAGAAATCAAGTCGAGATGAGAGGTTAGTCCCTGGCTTCGACTCCAGAGGAATGCGACCTTACCACAAGCACCTCAAGAGGAGGCTTCTCTCACCTCTAGGTATGTGAGACGGACCCTGAGTTTGCGGCCTCAAGTGGAATGGACACCGCGATGCCCTGACTCGAAATAAGGCCGGATATGCCTGCAGTGACTTGAAGGCAGGCTCATCTTGCATCTCCCAATTCGAAAGGATGTCTGAATTCCCTGTGGAGACCACAGAGAAAGACCTAGTTCCCCACCTCATCGCGACCGGAGGCCTCACATCCTTTGAAAACACCAGAGGGACGCGGAGATCAGTGCCTCCAAAGGATACGATGCCTGACTCCTCGTGAAACTTGATAGGAGTCCCAGGATTCCTGTGGCACGTGGAAAGGGACACTTGGTCTCCCGCCTCAGCTGGAGAGGCGTCCCAATTGCCCTGCCAAGCCTCGAAGAGAATCCCGAGTTGTCCCTCGCAACTAGGCAGGAGTCCTGACATCGCTGAACAAACACGTGTGTGGAAGGGCCATCCCCGTCGTACCTCGAGAATATACCCCAGGTTCCCGCCGTAACTCGAGAAAAACCATGAGACTTCCCCCTCGCCGCGAGATGAGGCCCGATTCCCCTGCACTGCGTGCAGTGCAGTGCCGTGTTGCACATCACACAGGAAAGGAGCCTTGATTTCCTTGATGGCACTGCAGAGAAACCCGAAGAACACTGTTTCAAGGCTAGAGGGATCCTGAGGTCACTGTAGCAACACGAAAGAGCTCCGTGAAACACAAATCAACTCGAGATGAGAGGTTAGTCCCTCTCTTCGACTCCAGAGGAATACCACCTTACCACAAGCACCTCAAGAGGAGGCTTCTCTCAGCTCTAGGTATGTGAGAGGGACCCTGAGTTTGCGGCCTCAAGTGGAATGGACATCGCGATGCCCTGACTCGAAATAAGGCCGGATATGCCTGCAGTGACTTGAATGCAGGCTCGTCTTGCATCTCCCAGGACGAAAGGATGTCTGAATCCCCTGTGGAGACGACAGAGAAAGACCTAGTTCCCCACCTCATCGCGACCGGAGGCCTCACATCCTTTGAGAACTCCAGAGGGACGTGGAGATCAGTGCCTCCAAAGGAGACGATGCCTGACTCCTCGTGCAACTTGATAGGAGTCCCAGGATTCCTGTGGCACGTGGAGAGGGACACTTGATCTCCCACCTCAGCTGGAGAGGCGTCCCAATTGCCCTGCCAAGCCTCGAGGAAAATCCAGAGTTGTCCCTCGCAACTAGGCAGGAGTCCTGACGTCGCTGAACAAACACTTGTGTGGAAGGGCCATCCCTGTTGTAACTCGAAAATATACCCCAGGTTCCCGCCGCAACTCGAGAAAAACCATGAGACTTCCCCCTCGCCGCGAGATGAGGCCCGATTCCCCTGCACTGCGTGCAGAGCAATGCCGTGTTGCACATCACACAGGAAAGGAGCCTTGATTTCCTTGATGGCATTCCAGAGAAACCCCAAGAACATTGTTTCAAGGCTAGAGGGATCCTGAGGTCACTGTAGCAACACGAAAGAGCTCCGTGGACCACAAATCAATTCGAGATGAGAGGTTAGTGCCTGACTTCGACTCCAGAGGAACACCACCTTACCACAAGCACCTCAAGAGGAGGCTTCTCTGAGCTCTAGGTATGTGAGAGGGACCCTGAGTTTGCGGCCTCAAGTGGAATGGACACCACGATACCCTGACTCGAAATAAGGCCGGCTATCCCTGCAGTGACTTGAATGCAGGCTCCTCTTGCATCTCTCAAGACGAAAGGATGTCTGAATCCCCTGTGGAGACCACAGAGAAAGACCTAGTTCCCCACGTCATGGCGACCGGAGCCCTCACATCCTTTGAAAACTCCAGAGGGACACGGAGATCAGTGCCTCCAAAGGAGACGATGCCTGACTCCTCGTGTAACTTGATAGGAGTCCCAGGATTCCTGTGGCACGTGGAAAGGGACCCTTGGTCTCCCGCCTCAGCTGGAGAGGCGTCCCAATTGCCCTGCCAAGCCTCGAGGAGAATCCCGAGTTGTCCCTCGCAACTAGGCAGGAGTCCTGACGTCGCTGAACAAACACGTGGGTGGAAGGGCCATCCCCGTCGTAACTCGAGAATATACCCCAGGTTCCCGCCGCAACTCGAGAAAAACCATGAGACTTCCCCCTCGCAGCGAGAAGAGGCCCGATTCCCCTGCACTGCGTGCAGAGCAATGCCGTGTTGCACATCACACAGGAAAGGAGCCTTGATTTCCTTGATGGCACTCGAGAGAAACCCCAAGAACACTGATTCAAGTCTAGACGGATCCTGAGGTCACTGTAGCAACACGAAAGTGCTCCGTGGACCAAAAATCAACTCGAGATGAGAGGTTAGTCCCTGGCTTCGACTCCAGAGGAATACCACATTACCACAAGCAGCTCAAGAGGAGGGTTCTCTCAGCTCTAGGTATGTGAGAGGGACCCTGAGTTTGCGGCCTCAAGTGGAATGGACACCGCGATGCCCTGACTCGAAATAAAGCCGGATATCCCTGCAGTGACTTGAATGCAGGCTCGTCTTGCATGTCCCAAGATGAAAGGATGTCTGAATCCCCTGTGGAGACCACAGAGAAAGACGGAGTTCCCCACCTCATCGCAACCGGAGGCCTCACATCCTTTGCCAACTCCAGAGGGAGGCGGAGATCAGTGCCTCTAAAGGAGAAGATGTCTAACTCCTTGTGAAACATGATAGGAGTCCCAGGATTCTTGTGGCACGTGGAAAGGGACCCTTGGTCTCCCGCCTCAGCTGGAGAGGCTTCCCTATTGCCCTGCCAAGCCTCGAGGAGAATCCCGAGATGTCCGTCGCAACTAGACAGGAGTCCTGACGTCGCTGAACAAACACGTGGGTGGAAGGGCCATCCCCGTCGTAACTCGAGAATATACCCCAAGTTCCCGCCGCAACTCGAGAAAAACCATGAGACTTCCCCCTCGCCGCGAGATGAGGCCCGATTCCCCTGCACTGCGTGCAGAGCAATGCCATGTTGCATATCACACGGGAAAGGAGCCTTGATTTCCTTGATGGCACACCAGAGAAACCCCAAGAACACTGTTTCAAGGCTAGAGGGATGCTGAGATGACTGTAGCAACACGAAAGAGCTCCGTGGACCAAAAATCAACTCGAGATGAGATATTAGTCCCTGGTTTCGACTCCAGAGGAATACCAACTTACCACAAGCACCTCAAGAGGAGGCTTCTCTCAGCTCTAGGTATGTGAGAGGGACCCTGAGTTTGTGGCCTCTAGTGGAATGGACACCGCCATGCCCTGACTCGAAATAAGGCCGGATATCCCTGCAGTGACTTGAATGCAGGCTATCCTTGCATCTCTCAAGACGAAAGGATGTCTGAATCCCCTGTGGAGACCACAGAGAAAGACCTAGTTCTCCACCTCATCGCGACCGGAGACCTCACATGGTTTCAAAACTCCAGAGTGACGTGGAGATCAGTGCCTCCAAAGGAGACGATGCCTGACTCCTCGTGAAACTTGATAGGAGTCCCAGGATTCCTGTGGCACGTGGAAAGGGACCCTTGGTCTCCCGCCTCAGCTGGAGAGGCGTCCCAATTGCCCTGCCAAGCCTCGAGGAGAATCCCGAGTTGTCCCTCGCAACTAGGCAGGAGTCCTGACGTCGCTGAACAAACACTTGTGTGGAAGGGCCATCCCTGTTGTAACTCGAAAATATACCCCAGGTTCCCGCCGCAACTCGAGAAAAACCATGAGACTTCCCCCTCGCCGCGAGATGAGGCCCGATTTCCCTGCACTGCGTGCACAGCAATGCCCTGTTGCACATCACACAGGAAAGGATCCTTGATTTCCTTGATGGCACTCCAGAGAAACCCCAAGAACACTGTTTCAAGGCTAGAGGGATCCTGAGGTCACTGTAGCAACACGAAAGAGCTCCGTGGACCAAAAATCAACTCGAGATGAGAGGTTAGTCCCTGGCTTCGACTCCAGAGGAATACCACCTTACCAAAAGCACCTCAAGAGCAGGCTTCTCTCAGCTCTAGGTATGTGAGAGGGACCCTGAGTTTGCTGCCTCAAGTGGAATGGACACCGCGATGCCCTGACTCGAAATAAGGCCGGATATGCCTGCAGTGACTTGAATGCAGGCTCGTCTTGCATCTCCCAAGACGAAAGGATGTCTGAATCCCCTGTGGAGACCACAGAGAAAGACCTAGTTTCCCACCTCATCGCGACCGGAGGCCTCACATCCTTTGAAAACTCCAGAGGTACGCGGAGATCAGTGCCTCCAAAGGAGACGATGCCTGACTCCTCGAGAAACTTGATAGGACTCCCAGGATTCCTGTGGCTCGTGGAAAGGGACCCTTGGTCTCCCGCCTCAGCTGGAGAGGCGTCCCAATTGCCCTGCCAAGCCTCGAGGAGAATCCCGAGTTGTCCCTCGCGACTAGGCAGGAGTCCTGACGTCGCTGAACAAACACGTGTGTGGAAGGGCCATCCCCGTCGTAACTCGAGAATATACGCCAGGTTCCCGCCGCAACTCGAGAAAAACCATGAGGCTTCCCCCTCGCCGCGAGATGAGGCCCGATTCCCCTGCACTGCGTGCAGAGCAATGCCCTGTTGCACATCACACAGGAAAGGAGCCTTAATTTCCTTGATGGCACTCCAGAGAAACCCCAAGAACACTGATTCAAGGCTAGAGGGATCCTGAGGTAATTGTAGCAACACAAAAGTGCTCCTTGGACCAAAAATCAACTCGAGATGAGAGGTTAGTTCCTGGCTTCGACTCCAGAGGAATACCACATTACCACAAGCAGCTCAAGAGGAGGCTTCTCTCAGCTCTAGGTATGTGAGAGGGACCCTGAGTTTGCGGCCTCAAGTGGAATGGACACCGCGATGCCCTGACTCGAAATAAAGCCGGATATGCCTGCAGTGACTTGAATGCAGGCTCGTCTTGCATCTCCCAATTCGAAAGGATGTCTGAATCCCCTGTGGAGACCACAGAGAAAGACCTAGTTCCCCACCTCATCGCGACCGGAGGCCTCACATCCTTTGCCAACTCCAGAGGGACGCGGAGATCAGTGCCTCTAAAGGAGAAGATGTCTGACTCCTTGTGAAACATGATAGGAGTCCCAGGATTCCTGTGGCACGTGGAAAGGGACCCTTGGTCTCCCGCCTCAGCTGGAGAGGCGTCCCAAGTGCCCTGCCAAGCCTCGAGGAGAATCCCGAGATGTCCCTCGCAACTAGACAGGAGTCCTGACGTCGCTGAACAAACACGAGGGTGGAAGGGCCATCCCCGTCGTAACTCGAGAATATACCCCAAGTTCCCGCCGCAACTCGAGAAAAACCATGAGACTTCCCCCTCACCGCGAGATGAGGCCCGATTCCCCTGCACTGCGTGCAGAGCAATGCCATATTGCACATCACACGAGAAAGGAGCCTTGATTTCCTTGATGGCACTCCCGAGAAACCCGAAGAACACTGTTTCAAGGCTAGAGGGATGCTGAGGTCACTGTAGCAACACGAAAGAGCTCCGTGGACCACAAATCAACTCGAGATGAGAGGTTATTCCCTGGCTTCGACTCCAGAGGAATACCACCTTACCTCAAGCACCTCAAGAGGAGGCATCTCTCAGCTCTAGGTATGTGAGAGGGACCCTGAGTTTGCGGCCTCTAGTGGAATGGACACCGCCATGCCCTGACTCGAAATAAGGCCGGATATCCCTGCAGTGACTTGAATGCAGGCTATCCTTGCATCTCTCAAGACGAAAGGATGTCTGAATCCCCTGTGGAGACCACAGAGAAAGACCTAGTTCTCCACCTCATCGCGATCGGAGGCCTCACATGGTTTCAAAACTCCAGAGTGACGTGGAGATCAGTGCCTCCAAAGGAGACGATGCCTGACTCCTCGTGAAACTTGATAGGAGTCCCAGGATTCCTGTGGCACGTGGAAAGGGACCCTTGGTCTCCCGCCTCAGCTGGAGAGGCGTCCCAATTGCCCTGCCAAGCCTCGAGGAGAATCCCGAGTTGTCCCTCGCAACTAGGCAGGAGTCCTGACGTCGCTGAACAAACACTTGTGTGGAAGGGCCATCCCTGTTGTAACTCGAGAATATACCCCAGGTTCCCGCCGCAACTCGAGAAAAACCATGAGACTTCCCCCTCACCGCGAGATGTGTCCCGATTCCCCTGCAATGCGTGCAGAGCAATGCCGTGTTGCACATCACACAGGAAAGGAGCCTTGATTTCCTTGATGGCACTCCAGAGAAACCCAAAAAACACTGTTTCAAGGCTAGAGGGATCCTGAGGTCACTGTAGCAACACGAAAGAGCTCCGTGGACCAAAAATCAACTCGAGATGAGAGGTTAGTCCCTGGCTTCGACTCCAGAGGAATACCACTTTACCACAAGCACCTCAAGAGGAGGCTTCTCTCAGCTCTAGGTATGTGAGAGGGACCCTGAGTTTGCGGCCTCAAGTGAAATGGACACCGCGATGCTCTGACTCGAAATAAGGCCGGATATGCCTGCAGTGACTTGAATGCAGGCTCGTCTTGCATCTCCCAAGACGAAAGGATGTCTGAAACCCCTGTGGAGACCACAGAGAAAGCCCTATTTTCCCACCTCATCGCGACCGGAGGCCTCACATCCTTGGAAAACTCCAGAGGGACGCGGAGATCAGTGTCTCCAAAGGAGACGATGCCTGACTCCTCGTGAAACTTGATAGGAGTCCCAGGATTCCTGTGGCACGTGGAAAGGGACCCTTGGTCTCCCGCCTCAGCTGGAGAGGTGTCCGAATTGCCCTGCCAAGCCTCGAGGAGAATCCCGAGTTGTCCCTCGCAACTAGGCAGGAGTCGTGACGTCGCTGAACAAACACGTGTGTTGAAGGGCCATCCCCGTCGTAACTCGAGAATATACCCCAGGTTGCCGCCGCAACTCGAGAAAAACCAAGAGACTTCCCCCTCGCGGCGAGATGAGGCCCGATTCCCCTGCACTGCGTGCAGAGCAATGCCGTGTTGCACATCACACAGGAAAGGAGCCTTGATGTCCTTCATGGCACTCCAGAGAAACCCAAATAACACTGTTTCAAGGCTAGAGGGATCCTGAGGTCACTGTAGCAACACGAAAGAGCTCCGTGGACCACAAATCAACTCGAGATGAGAGGTTAGTGCCTGGCTTCGACTGCAGAGGAATACCACCTTACCACAAGTACCTGTAGAGGAGGCTTCTCTCAGCTCTAGGTATGTGAGAGGGACCCTGAGTTTGCGGCCTCAAGTGGAATGGACACCGCGATGCCCTGACTCGAAATAAGGCCGGATATGCCTGCAGTGACTTGAATGCAGGCTCGTCTTGCATCTCCCAAGACGAAAGGATGTCTGAATCCCCTGTGGAGACCACAGAGAAAGACCTAGTTCCCCACCTCATTGCGACCGGAGGCCTCACATCCTTTGAAAACTCCAGAGGGACGCGGAGATCAGTGCCTCCAAAGGAGACGATGCCTGACTCCTCGTGAAACTTGATAGGAGTTCCAGGATTCCTGTGGCACGTGTAAAGGGACCCTTGGTCTCCCCCCTCAGCTGGAGAGGCGTCCCAATTGCCCTGCCAAGCCTCGAGGAGAATCCCGAGTTGTCCCTCGAAACTAGGCAGGAGTCCTGACGTCTCTGAACAAACACGTGTGTGGAAGGGCCATCCCCGTCGTAACTCGAGATTATAACCCAGGTTCCCGCCGCAACTCGAGAAAAACCATGAGACTTCCCACTCGCCGCGAGATGAGGCCCGATTCCCCTGCACTGCGTGCAGAGCAATGCAGTGTTGCACATCACACAGGAAAGGAGCATGATTTCCTTGATGGCACTCCAGAGAAACAACAAGAACACTGTTTCAAGGCTAGAGGAATCCTGAGGTCACTGTAGCAACACGAAAGAGATCCGTGGAACAAAAATCAACTCGAGATGAGAGGTTAGTCCATGGCTTCGACTCCAGAGGAATACCACCTTACCACAAGCACCTCAAGAGGAGGCTTCTCTCAGCTCTAGGTATGTGAGAGGGACCCTGAGTTTGCGGCCTCAAGTGGAATGGACACCGCGATGCCCTGACTCAAAATAAGGCCGGATATCCCTGCAGTGACTCGAATGCAGGCTTGTCTTGCATCTCCCAAGTCGAAAGGATGTCTGAATCCCCTGTGGAGACCTCAGAGAAAGACCTATTTCCATACCTCATCCCGACCGGAGGCATCACATCCTTTGAAAACTCCAGAGGGACGCGGAGATCAGTGCCTCCAAAGGAGACGATGCCTGACTCCTCGTGAAACTTGATAGGAGTCCCAGGATTCCTGTGACACGTGGAAAGGGACCCTTGGTCTCCCGCCTCAGCTGGAGAGGCGTCCCAATTGCCCTGCCAAGCCTCGAGGAGAATCCCGAGTTGTCCCTCGCAACTAGGCAGGAGTCCTGACGTCTCTGAACAAACACGTGTGTGGAAGGGCCATCCCCGTCGTAACTCGAGATTATACCCCAGGTTCCCGCCGCAACTCGAGAAAAACCATGAGACTTCCCCCTCGCCGCGAGATGAGGCCCGGTTCCCCTGCACTGCGTGCAGAGCAATGCCGTGTTGCACATCACACAAGAACGGAGCCTTGATTTCCTTGATGGCACTCCAGAGAAAGCCCAAGAACACTGTTTCAAGGCTAGAGGGATCCTGAGGTCACTGTAGCAACACGAAAGAGCTCCGAGGACCAAAAATCAACTCGAGATGAGAGGTTAGTCCCTGGCTTCGACTCCAGAGGAATACCACCTTACCACAAGCACCTCAAGAGGAGGCTTCTCTCAGCTCTAGGTATGTGAGAGGGACCCTGAGTTTGCGGCCTCAAGTGGAATGGACACCTCGATGCCCTGACTCGAAATAAGGCCGGATATGCCTGCAGTGACTTGAATGCAGGCTCGTCTTTCATCTCCCAAGACGAAAGGATGTCTGAATCCCCTGTGGAGACCACAGAGATAGACCTAGTTCCCCACCTCATCGCGACCGGAGGCCTCACATCCTGTGAAAACTCCAGAGGGACATGGAGATCAGTGCCTCCAAAGGAGACGATGCCTGACTCCTCGTGAAACTTGATAGGAGTCCCAGGATTCCTGTGACACGTGGAAAGGGACCCTTGGTCTCCCCCCTCAGGTGGAGAGGCGTCCCAATTGCCCTGCCAAGCCTAGAGGAGAATCCCGAGTTGTCCCTCGAAACTAGGCAGGAGTCCTGACGTCTCTGAACAAACACGTGTGTGGAAGGGCCATCCCCGTCGTAACTCGAGATTATAACCCAGGTTCCCGCCGCAACTCGAGAAAAACCATGAGACTTCCCCCTCGCCGCGAGATGAGGCCCGATTCCCCTGCACTGCGTGCAGAGCAATGCCGTGTTGCACATCACACAAGAACGGAGCCTTGATTTCCTTGATGGCACTCCAAAGAAAGCCCAAGAACACTGTTTCAAGGCTAGAGGGATCCTGAGGTCACTGTAGCAACACGAAAGAGCTCCGAGGACCACAAATCAACTCGAGATGAGAGGTTAGTCCCTGGCTTCGACTCCGGAGGAATACCACCTTACCACAAGCACCTCAAGAGGAGGCTTCTCTCAGCTCTAGGTATGTGAGAGGGACCCGGAGTTTGCGGCCTCAAGTAGAATGGACACTGCGATGCCCTGACTCGAAATAAGGCCGGATATCCCTGCAGTGACTTGAATGAAGGCTCGTCTTGCATCTCCCAAGACGAAAGGATGTCTGAATCCCATGTGGAGACCACAGAGAAAGACCTAGTCCCCACCTCATTGCGACCGGAGGCCCTACATCCTTGGAAAACTCCAGAGGGACGTGGAGATTAGTGCCTCCAAGGGGAACGATGCCTGACTCCTCGTGAAACTTGATAGGAGTCCCAGGATTCCTGTGGCACGTGGAAAGGGAGCCTTGGTCTCCCGCCTCAGCTGGAGAGGCGTCCCAATTGCCCTGCGAAGCCTCGAGGAGAATCCCGAGTTGTCCCTGGCAACTAAGCAGGAGTCCTGACGTCGCTGAACAAACACGTGTGTGGAAGGGCCATCCCCGTCATAACTCGAGAATATACCCCAGGTTCCCGCCGCAACTCGAGAAAAACCTTGAGACTTCCCCCTCGCCGGCAGATGAGGCGCGATTCCCCTGCACTGAGTGCAGAGCAATTCCGAGTTGCACATCACACGGGAAAGGAGCCTTGATTTCCTTGTTGGCACTCCAGAGAAACCCCAAGAACACTGTTTCAAGGCTAGAGAGATCCTAAGGTCACTGTAGCAACACGAAAGAGCTCCATGGAACAAAAATCAACTCGAGATGAGAGGTTATTCCCTGTCTTTGACTCCAGAGGAATACCACCTTACCACAAGCACCTCAAGAGGAGGCTTCTCTCAGCTCTAGGTATGTGAGAGGGACCCTCAGTTGGCGGCCTGAAGGTGAATGGACACCGCGATGGCCTGAGTCGAAATATGGCCGGATATTCCTGCAGTGACTTGAATGCAGGCTCGTCTTGCATCTCCCAAGACGAAAGGATGTCTGAATCCCCTGTGGAGACCACAGAGAAACACCTAGTTCGCCACCTCATCGCGACCGGAGGCCTCACATCCTTTGAAAACTCCAGAGGGTCGCGGAGATCAGTGCCTTCCTAGGAGACGATGCCTGACTCCTCCTGAAACTTGATAGGAGTCCCAGGATTCCTGTGGCACGTGGAAAGGGACACTTTTTCTTCCGCCTTTGCCGGAGAGGCCTCCCAAATGCCCTGCCAAGCCTCGAGGAGAATCCCGAGTTGTCCCTCGCAACTAGGCAGGAGGCTGATCAAACACGTGTGTGGAAGGGCCATCCCCTTCATAACTCGAGAATATACCCCAGTTTCCCGCCGCAACTCGAGAAAAACCATGAGACATCCCCCTTGCCGCCGGATGAGGCGAGATTCCCCTGCACTGCGTGCAGAGCAATGCCGTGTTGCACATCGCACAGGAAAGGAGCCTTGTTTTCCTTGATGGCACTACAGAGAAAGCAAAAGAACAGTGTTTCAAAGCTACAGGGATCCTGAGGTCACTGTATCAACAAGAAAGAGCTCCGTGGACCAAAAATCAACTCGAGATAAGAGTTTAGTCCCTGGATTCGGTTCCAGAGGCATATACCTTACCACAAGCACCTCAAGAGGAGGCTTCTCTCAGCTCTATGTATGTGAGAGGGACCCTGAGTTTGCGGCCTCAAGTGGAATGGAAACCGTGATGCCCTGACTTGACATAAGGCCAGATATGCCTGAAGTGACTTGAATGCAGGCTCGTCTTGCATCTCCCAAGATGAAAGGATGTCTGAATCCCCTGTGGAGACCACAGAGAAAGACCTAGTTCCCCACCTCATCGCGACCGGAGGCCTCACATCCTTTGAAAACTCCAGAGGGACGCGGAGATCAGTGCCTCCAAAGGAGACGATGCCTGACTCCTTGTGAAACTTGATAGGAGTCCCAGGATTCCTGTGGCACGTGGAAAGGGACCCTTGGTCTCCCGCCTCAGCTGGAGAGGCGTCCCAATTGCCCTGCCAAGCCTAGAGGAGAATCCCGAGTTGTCCCTCGAAACTAGACAGGAGTCCTGACGTCTCTGAACAAACACGTGTGTGGAAGGGCCATCCCCGTCGTAACTCGAGATTATAACCCAGGTTCCCGCCGCAACTCGAGAAAAACCATGAGACTTCCCCCTCGCCGCGAGATGAGGCCCGATTCCCCTGCACTGCGTGCAGAGCAATGCCGTGTTGCACATCACACAAGAACGGAGCCTTGATTTCCTTGATGGCACTCCAAAGAAAGCCCAAGAACACTGTTTCAAGGCTAGAGGGATCCTGAGGTCATTGTAGCAACACGAAAGAGCTAAGAGGACCACAAATCAACTCGAGATGAGAGGTTAGTCCCTGGCTTCGACTCCGGAGGAATACCACCTTACCACAAGCACCTCAAGAGGAGGCTTCTCTCAGCTCTAGGTATGTGAGAGGGTCCCGGAGTTTGCGGCCTCAAGTGGAATGGACACTGCGATGCCCTGACTCGAAATAAGGCCGGTTATCCCTGCAGTGACTTGAATGAAGGCTCGTCTTGCATCTCCCAAGACGAAAGGATGTCTGAATCCCATGTGGAGACCACAGAGAAAGACCTAGTCCCCACCTCATTGCGACCGGAGGCCCTACATCCTTGGAAAACTCCAGAGGGACGTGGAGATTAGTGCCTCCAAGGGGAACGATGCCTGACTCCTCGTGAAACTTGATAGGAGTCCCAGGATTCCTGTGGCACGTGGAAAGGGACACTTGGTCTCCCGCCTCAGCTGGAGAGGCGTCCCAATTGCCCTGCGAAGCCTCGAGGAGAATCCCGAGTTGTCCCTGGCAACTAAGCAGGAGTCCTGACGTCGCTGAACAAACACGTGTGTGGAAGGGCCATCCCCGTCATAACTCGAGAATATACCCCAGGTTCCCGCCGCAACTCGAGAAAAACCTTGAGACTTCCCCCTCGCCGGCAGATGAGGCGCGATTCCCCTGCACTGAGTGCAGAGCAATTCCGAGTTGCACATCACACGGGAAAGGAGCCTTGATTTCCTTGTTGGCACTCCAGAGAAACCCCAAGAACACTGTTTCAAGGCTAGAGAGATCCTAAGGTCACTGTAGCAACACGAAAGAGCTCCATGGAACAAAAATCAACTCGAGATGAGAGGTTATTCCCTGTCTTTGACTCCAGAGGAATACCACCTTACCACAAGCACCTCAAGAGGAGGCTTCTCTCAGCTCTAGGTATGTGAGAGGGACCCTGAGTTGGCGGCCTGAAGGTGAATGGACACCGCGATGGCCTGAGTCGAAATATGGCCGGATATTCCTGCAGTGACTTGAATGCAGGCTCGTCTTGCATCTCCCAAGACGAAAGGATGTCTGAATCCCCTGTGGAGACCACAGAGAAACACCTAGTTCGCCACCTCATCGCGACCGGAGGCCTCACATCCTTTGAAAACTCCAGAGGGTCGCGGAGATCAGTGCCTTCCTAGGAGACGATGCCTGACTCCTCCTGAAACTTGATAGGAGTCCCAGGATTCCTGTGGCACGTGGAAAGGGACACTTTTTCTTCCGCCTTTGCCGGAGAGGCCTCCCAAATGCCCTGCCAAGCCTCGAGGAGAATCCCGAGTTGTCCCTCGCAACTAGGCAGGAGGCTGATCAAACACGTGTGTGGAAGGGCCATCCCCTTCATAACTCGAGAATATACCCCAGTTTCCCGCCGCAACTCGAGAAAAACCATGAGACATCCCCCTTGCCGCCGGATGAGGCGAGATTCCCCTGCACTGCGTGCAGAGCAATGCCGTGTTGCACATCGCACAGGAAAGGAGCCTTGTTTTCCTTGATGGCACTACAGAGAAAGCAAAAGAACAGTGTTTCAAAGCTACAGGGATCCTGAGGTCACTGTATCAACAAGAAAGAGCTCCGTGGACCAAAAATCAACTCGAGATAAGAGTTTAGTCCCTGGATTCGGTTCCAGAGGCATATACCTTACCACAAGCACCTCAAGAGGAGGCTTCTCTCAGCTCTATGTATGTGAGAGGGACCCTGAGTTTGCGGCCTCAAGTGGAATGGAAACCGTGATGCCCTGACTTGACATAAGGCCAGATATGCCTGAAGTGACTTGAATGCAGGCTCGTCTTGCATCTCCCAAGATGAAAGGATGTCTGAATCCCCTGTGGAGACCACAGAGAAAGACCTAGTTCCCCACCTCATCGCGACCGGAGGCCTCACATCCTTTGAAAACTCCAGAGGGACGCGGAGATCAGTGCCTCCAAAGGAGACGATGCCTGACTCCTCGTGAAACTTGATAGGAGTCCCAGGATTCCTGTGAAACGTGGAAAGGGACCCTTGGTCTCCCGCCTCAGCTGGAGAGGCGTCCCAATTGCCCTGCCAAGCCTCGAGGAGAATCCCGAGTTGGCCCTCGCAACTAGGCAGGAGTCCTGACGTCGCTGAACAAACACGTGTGTGGAAGGGCCATCCCCGTCGTAACTCGAGATTATAACCCAGGTTCCCGCCGCAACTCGAGAAAAACCATGAGACTTCCCCCTCGCCGTGAGATGAGGCCCGATTCCCCTGCACTGCGTGCAAAGCAATGCCGTATTGCACATCACACAAGAACGGAGCCTTGATTTCCTTGATGGAACTCCAGAGAAAGCCCAAGAACACTGTTTCAAGGCTAGAGGGATCCTGAGGTCACTGTAGCAACACTAAAGAGCTCCGTGGACCAAGAATCAACTCGAGATGAGAGGTTAGTCCCTGGCTTCGACTCCAGAGGAATACCACCTTACCACAAGCACCTCAAGGGGAGGCTTCACTCAGCTCTAGGTATGTGAAAGGGACCCTGAGTTTGCGGCCTCAAGTGGAATGGACACCGCAATGCCCTGACTCGAAATAAGGCCGGATATCCCTGCAGTGACTTGAATGCAGGCTCGTCTTGCATCTTCCAAGACGAAAGGATGTCTGAATCCCCTGAGGAGACCACAGAGAAAGACCTAGTTCCCCAGCTCATCGCGACCGGAGGCCTCACATCCTTTGAAAATTCCAGAGGGACGCGGAGATCAGTGCCTCCAAAGGAGACGATGCCTGACTCCTCGTGAAACTTGATAGGAGTCCCAGGATTCCTGTGGCACGTGGAAAGGGAGCCTTGGTCTCCCGCCTCAGCTGGAGAGGCGTCCCAATTGCCCTGCGAAGCCTCGAGGAGAATCCCGAGTTGTCCCTGGCAACTAAGCAGGAGTCCTGACGTCGCTGAACAAACACGTGTGTGGAAGGGCCATCCCCGTCATAACTCGAGAATATACCCCAGGTTCCCGCCGCAACTCGAGAAAAACCTTGAGACTTCCCCCTCGCCGGCAGATGAGGCGCGATTCCCCTGCACTGAGTGCAGAGCAATTCCGAGTTGCACATCACACGGGAAAGGAGCCTTGATTTCCTTGTTGGCACTCCAGAGAAACCCCAAGAACACTGTTTCAAGGCTAGAGAGATCCTAAGGTCACTGTAGCAACACGAAAGAGCTCCATGGAACAAAAATCAACTCGAGATGAGAGGTTATTCCCTGTCTTTGACTCCAGAAGAATACCACCTTACCACAAGCACCTCAAGAGGAGGCTTCTCTCAGCTCTAGGTATGTGAGAGGGACCCTGAGTTGGCGGCCTGAAGGTGAATGGACACCGCGATGGCCTGAGTCGAAATATGGCCGGATATTCCTGCAGTGACTTGAATGCAGGCTCGTCTTGCATCTCCCAAGACGAAAGGATGTCTGAATCCCCTGTGGAGACCACAGAGAAACACCTAGTTCGCCACCTCATCGCGACCGGAGGCCTCACATCCTTTGAAAACTCCAGAGGGTCGCGGAGATCAGTGCCTTCCTAGGAGACGATGCCTGACTCCTCCTGAAACTTGATAGGAGTCCCAGGATTCCTGTGGCACGTGGAAAGGGACACTTTTTCTTCCGGCTTTGCCGGAGAGGCCTCCCAAATGCCCTGCCAAGCCTCGAGGAGAATCCCGAGTTGTCCCTCGCAACTAGGCAGGAGGCTGATCAAACACGTGTGTGGAAGGGCCATCCCCTTCATAACTCGAGAATATACCCCAGTTTCCCGCCGCAACTCGAGAAAAACCATGAGACATCCCTCTTGCCGCCGGATGAGGCGAGATTCCCCTGCACTGCGTGCAGAGCAATGCCGTGTTGCACATCGCACAGGAAAGGAGCCTTGTTTTCCTTGATGGCACTACAGAGAAAGCAAAAGAACAGTGTTTCAAAGCTACAGGGATCCTGAGGTCACTGTATCAACAAGAAAGAGCTCCGTGGACCAAAAATCAACTCGAGATAAGAGTTTAGTCCCTGGATTCGGTTCCAGAGGCATATACCTTACCACAAGCACCTCAAGAGGAGGCTTCTCTCAGCTCTATGTATGTGAGAGGGACCCTGAGTTTGCGGCCTCAAGTGGAATGGAAACCGTGATGCCCTGACTTGACATAAGGCCAGATATGCCTGAAGTGACTTGAATGCAGGCTCGTCTTGCATCTCCCAAGATGAAAGGATGTCTGAATCCCCTGTGGAGACCACAGAGAAAGACCTAGTTCCCCACCTCATCGCGACCGGAGGCCTCACATCCTTTGAAAACTCCAGAGGGACGCGGAGATCAGTGCCTCCAAAGGAGACGATGCCTGACTCCTCGTGAAACTTGATAGGAGTCCCAGGATTCCTGTGAAACGTGGAAAGGGACCCTTGGTCTCCCGCCTCAGCTGGAGAGGCGTCCCAATTGCCCTGCCAAGCCTCGAGGAGAATCCCGAGTTGGCCCTCGCAACTAGGCAGGAGTCCTGACGTCGCTGAACAAACACGTGTGTGGAAGGGCCATCCCCGTCGTAACTCGAGATTATAACCCAGGTTCCCGCCGCAACTCGAGAAAAACCATGAGACTTCCCCCTCGCCGTGAGATGAGGCCCGATTCCCCTGCACTGCGTGCAAAGCAATGCCGTGTTGCACATCACACAAGAACGGAGCCTTGATTTCCTTGATGGAACTCCAGAGAAAGCCCAAGAACACTGTTTCAAGGCTAGAGGGATCCTGAGGTCACTGTAGCAACACTAAAGAGCTCCGTGGACCAAGAATCAACTCGAGATGAGAGGTTAGTCCCTGGCTTCGACTCCAGAGGAATACCACCTTACCACAAGCACCTCAAGGGGAGGCTTCACTCAGCTCTAGGTATGTGAAAGGGACCCTGAGTTTGCGGCCTCAAGTGGAATGGACACCGCAATGCCCTGACTCGAAATAAGGCCGGATATCCCTGCAGTGACTTGAATGCAGGCTCGTCTTGCATCTTCCAAGATGAAAGGATGTCTGAATCCCCTGAGGAGACCACAGAGAAAGACCTAGTTCCCCAGCTCATCGCGACCGGAGGCCTCACATCCTTTGAAAATTCCAGAGGGACGCGGAGATCAGTGCCTCCAAAGGAGACGATGCCTGACTCCTCGTGAAAGTTGATAAGAGTCCCAGGATTCCTCTGGCACGTGGAAAGGGACCCTTGGTCTCCCGCCTCAGCTGGAGAGGCTTCCCTTTTGCCCTGCCAAGCCTCGAGGAGAATCCCGAGTTGTTCCTCGCAACTAGGCAGGAGTCCTGACGTCGCTGAACAAACACGAGTGTGGAAGGACCATCCCTGTCGTAACTCGAGAATATATCCCAGGTTCCGGCCGCAACTCGAGAAAAACCATGAGACTTCCCCCTCACCGCGAGATGAGGCCCGATTCCCCTGCAGTGCGTGCAGAGCAATGCCGTGTTGCACATCACACAGGAAAGGAGCCTTGATTTCCTTGATGGCACTCCAAAGAAACCCCAAGAACACTGTTTCAAGGCTAGAGGGATCCTGAGGTCACTGTAGCAACATGAAAGAGCTCCGGGGACGACAAATTAACTGGAGATGAGAGGTTACCCCCTGGCTTCGACTCCAGAGGAATACCACCTTACCACAACCACCTCAAGAGGAGGCTTCTCTCAGCTCTAGGTATGTGAGAGGGACCCTGAGTTTGCGGCCTCAAATGGAATGGACACCACGATACCCTGACTCGAAATAAGGCCGGATATCCCTGCAGTGACTTGAATGCAGGCTCGTCTTGCATCTCCCAAGGCGAAAGGATGTCTGAATCTCCAGTGGAGACCACAGAGAAAGACGTAGTTCCCCATCTCATCGCCACCGGAGGCCTCACATCCTATGAAAACTCCAGAGGGACGCGGAGATCAGTGCCTCCAAAGGAGACGATGCCTGACTCCTCGTGAAACTTGATAGGAGTCCCAGGATTCCTGTGGCACGTGTAAAGGAACTCTTGGTCTCCCACCTCAGCTGAAGAGGCGTCCCAATTGCCCTGCCAAGCCTCGAGGAGAATCCCGAGTTGTCCCTCGCAACTAGGCAGGAATCCTGACGTCGCTGAACAAACACGTGTGTGGAAGGGCCATCCCGGTCGTAACTCGAGAATATACCCCAGGTTCCCGCCACAACTCGAGAAAAACCATGAGACTTTCCCCTCGCCGCCAGATGAGGCCCGATTCCCCTGAACTGCGTGCAGAGCAATTCCGTGTTGCACATCAAACAGGAAAGTAGCCTTGATTTCCTTGATGGCACTCCAGAGAAACCCCAAGAACACTGTTTCAAGGCTAGAGGGATCCTTTTGTCACTGTAGCAACACGAAAGAGCTCCGTGGACCAAAAGTCAACTCGAGATGAGAGGTTAGGCCCTGGCTTCGACTCCAGAGGTATACCACCTTACCACAAGCACCTCAAGGGGAGGCTTCTCTCAGCTCTAAGTATGTGAGAGGTACCCTGAGTTGGCGGCCTCAAGTGGAATGGACACCGCGATACCCTGACTCGAAATAAGGCCGGATATCCCTGCAGTGACTTGAATGCAGGCTCGTCTTGCATCTCCCAAGACGAAAGGATGTCTGAATCCCCTGTGGAGACCACAGAGAAAGACCTAGTTCCCCACCTCATCGCGACCGGAGGCTTCACATCCTGTGAAAATTCCAGAGGCACGCGGAGATCAGTGCTTCCAAAGGGGACGATGCGTGACTCCTCGTGAAACTTGATAGGAGTCCCAGGATTCCTGTGGCACGTGGAGAGGGAAACATGATCTCCCACCTCAGCTGGAGAGGCGTCCCAATTGCCCTGCCAAGCCTCGAGGAGAATCCCGAGTTGTCCCTCGCAACTAGGCAGGAGTCCTGACGTCGCTGAACAAACACGTGTGTGGAAGGGCCATCCCCGTCGTAACTCGAGAATATACCCCAGGTTCCCGCCGCAACTCGAGAAAAACCTTGAGACTTCCCCCTTGCTGCCAGATGAGGCGCGATTCCCCTGCACTGAGTGCAGAGCAATTCCGAGTTGCACATCACACGGGAAAGGAGCCTTGATTTCCTTGATGGCACTCCAGAGAAACCCCCAGAACACTGTTTCCAGGCTAGAGAGATCCTGAGGTCACTGTAGCAACACAAAAGAGCTCCATGGAACAAAAATCAACTCGAGATGAGAGGTTATTCCCTGTCTTTGACTCCAGAGGAATACCACCTTACCACAAGCACCTCAAGAGGAGGCTTCTCTCAGCTCTAGGTATGTGAGAGGGACCCTGAGTTGGCGGCCTGAAGGTGAATGGACACCGCGATGGCCTGAGTCTAAATATGGCCAGATATTCCTGCAGTGACTTGAATGCAGGCTCGTCTTGCATCTCCCAAGACGAAAGGATGTCTGAATCCCCTGTGGAGACCACAGAGAAAGACCTAGTTCCCCACCTCATCGTGACCGGAGGCCTCACATCCATTGAAAACTTCAGAGGGACCAGGGATCAGTGCCTCCAAAGGAGACGATGCCTGACTCCTCGTGAAATTTGATAGGAGTCCCAGGATTCCTGTGACACGTGGAAAGGGACCCTTGGTCTCCCGCCTCAGCTGGAGAGGCGTCCCAATTGCCCTGCCAAGCCTCGAGGAGAATCCCGAGTTGTCCCTCGCAACTAGGCAGGAGTCCTGACGTCGCTAAACAAACACGTGTGTGGAAGGGCCATCCCCGTCGTAACTCGAGATTATAACCCAGGTTCCCGCCGCAACTCGAGAAAAACCATGAGACTTCCCCCTCGCCGCGAGATGAGGCCCAATTCCCATGCACTGCGTGCAAACCAATGCCGTGTTGCACATCACACAAGAACGGAGCCTTGATTTCCTTGATGGCACTCCAGAGAAAGCCCAAGAACACTGTTTCAAGGCTAGAGGGATCCTGAGGTCAATGTAGCAACATGAAAGTGCTCCGTGGACCCAAAATCAAGTCGAGATGAGAGGTTAGTCCGTGGCTTCGACTCCAGAGGAATACCACCTTACCACAAGCACCTTAAGAGGAGGCTTCTCTCAGCTCTAGTTATGTGAGAGGGACCCTGAGTTTGCGGCCTCAAGTGGAATGGACACCGCGATGCCCTGACTCGAAATAAGGCCGGATATGCCAGCAGTGACTTGAATGCAGGCTCGTTTTCCATCTCCCAAGACGAAAGGATGTCTGAATCCCCTGTGGAGACCATAAAGAAAGACCTAGTTCCCCACCTCATCGCGACTGGAGGCCACACATCGTTTGAAAACTCCAGAGGGACGCGGAGAATACTGCCTCCCAAGGAGACGATGCCTGACTCCTCGTGAAACTTGATAGGAGTCCCAGGATTCCTGTGGCACGTGGAAAGGGAGCCTTGGTCTCCTGCCTCAGCTGGAGAGGCGTCCCAATTGTCCTGCCAAGCCTCGAGGAGAATCCCGTGTTGACCCTCGCAACTGGGAAGGAGTCCTGACATCGCTGAACAAACACGTGTGTGGAAGGGCCATCCCCGTCGTAACTCGAGAATATACCCAAGGTTCCCGCCGCAACTCGAGAAAAACCATGAGACTTCCCCCTCGCCACGAGATGAGGCCCGATTCCCCTGCACTGCGTGTAGAGCAATGCCGTGTTGCACATCACACAGGAAAGGAGCCTTGATTTCCCTGATGGCACTCCAGAGAAACCCCAAGAACACTGTTTCAAGGCTAGAGGGATCCTGAAGTCACTGTAGCAACACGAAAGAGCTCCGGGGACCACAAATCAACTGGAGATGAGAGGTTACGCCCTGGCTTCGACTCCAGAGGAATACCACCTTACCACAAGCACCTCTAGAGGAGGCTTCTCTCAGCTCTAGGTATGTGAGAGGGACCCTGAGTTTGCGGCCTCAAGTGGAATGGACACCGCGATGCCCTGACTCGAAATAAGGCCGGATATGCCTGCAGTGACTTGAATGCAGGCTCGTTTTGCATCTCCGAAGACGAAAGGATGTCTGAATCCCCTGTGGAGACCGAGAGAAAGACCTAGTTCCCCACCTCATCGCGACCGGAGGCCTCACATCCTTTGAAAACTCCATTGGGACGCAGAGATCAGTGCCTCCAAAGCAGACGATGCCTGACTCCTCGTGAAACTTGATAGGAGTCCCAGGATTCCTGTGGCACGTGAAAGGGAGCCTTGGTCTCCCGCCTCAGCTGGAGAGGCGTCCCAATTGCCCTGCCAAGCCTCGAGGAGAATCCCGAGTTGTCCCTCGCAACTAGGCAGGAGTCCTGACGTCGCTGAACAAACACGTTTGTGGAAGGTCCATCCCCGTCGTAACTCGAGATTATAACCCAGGTTCCCGCCGCAACTCGAGAAAAACCATGAGACTTCCCCCTCGCCGCGAGATGAGGCCCGATTCCCCTGCACTGCGTGCAAAGCAATGCCGTGTTGCACATCACACAAGAACAGAGCCTTGATTTCCTTGATGGCACTCCAGAGAAAGCCCAAGAACACTGTTTCAAGGCTAGAGGGATCCTGAGGTCACTGTAGCAACACGAAAGAGCTCCGTGGACCCAAAATCAAGTCGAGATGAGAGGTTAGTCCCTGGCTTCGAATCCAGAGGAATACCACCTTACCACAAGCACCTCAAGAGGAGGCTTCTCTCAGCTCTAGGTATGTGAGAGGGACCCTAAGTTTGCGGCCTCAAGTGGAATGGACACCGCGATGCCCTGACTCGAAATAAGGCCGGATATCCCTGCAGTGACTTGAATGCAGGCTCGTTTTGCATTTCCCAAGACGAAAGGATTTCTGAATCCCCTGTGGAGACCATAAAGAAAGACCTAGTTCCCCACCTCATCGCGACCGGAGGCCTCACATCCTGTGAAAACTCCAGAGGGACGCGGAGATCAGTGCCTCCCAAGGAGACGATGCCTGACTCCTCGGGAAACTTGATAGGAGTCCCAGGATTCCTGTGGCACGTGGAAAGGGAGCCTTGGTCTCCCGCCTCAGCTGGAGAGGCGTCCCAATTGCCCTGCCAAGCCTCGAGGAGAATCCCGTGTTGACCCTCGCAACTAGGAAGGAGTGCTGACATCGCTGAACAAACACGTGTGTGGAAGGGCCATCCGCGTCGTAACTCGAGAATATACCCCAAGTTCCCGCCGCAACTCGAGAAAAACCATGAGACTTCCCCCTCGCCGCGAGATGAGGCCCGATTCCCCTGCACTGCGTGCAGAGCAATGCCGTGTTGCACATCACACAGGAAAGGAGGCTTGATTTCCTTGATGGCACTCCAGAGAAAGCCCAAGAACACTGTTTCAAGGCCAGAGGCATCCTGAGGTCACTGTAGCAACACGTAAGAGCTCCGTGCTCCACAAATCAACTCGAGATGAGAGGTTAGTGCCTGGCTTCGACTCCAGAGGAATACCACCTTACCACAAGCACCTCAAGAGGAGGCTTCTCTCAGCTCTAGGTATGTGAAAGGGACCCTGAGTTTGCGGCCTCAAGTGGAATGGACACCGCGATGCCCTGACGCGAGATAAGGCCGGATATCCCTGCTGTGACTTGAATGCAGGCTCGTCTTGCATCTCCCAAGTCGAAAGGATGTCTGAGTCCCCTGTGGAGACCACAGAGAAAGACCTAGTTTCCCACCTCATCTCGACCGGAGGCCTCACATCCTTTGAAAACTCCAGAGGGATGCGGAGATCAGTGCCTCCAAAGGAGACGATGCCTGACTCCTCGTGAAACTTGATAGGAGTCCCAGGATTCCTGTGGCACGTGGAAAGGGAGCCTTGGTCTCCCGCTTCAGCTGGAGAGGCGTCCCAATTGCCCTGCCAAGGCTCGAGGAGAATCCCGAGTTGTCCCTTGCAACTAGGCAGGAGTCCTGACGTCGCTGAACAAACGCGTGTGTGGAAGGGCCATCCCCGTCGTAACTCGAGAATATACCCGAAGTTCCCGCCGCAACTCGAGAAAAACCATGAGACTTCCCCCTCGGCGCGAGATGAGGCCCGATTCCCCTGCACTGCGTGCAGAGCAATGCCATGTTGCACATCACACAGGAAAGGAGCATTGATTTCCTTGATGGCACTCCAGAGAAACCCCAAGAACACTGTTTCAAGGCTAGAGGGATCCTGAGGTCACTGTAGCAACACGAAAGAGCTCCGTGGACCAAAAATCAACTCGAGATGAGAGGTTAGTCCCTGGCTTCGACTCCAGAGGAATACCACCTTACCACAAGCACCTCAAGAGGAGGCTTCTCTCAGCTCTAGGTATGTGAGAGGGACCCTGAGTTTGCGGCCTCAAGTGGAATGGACACCACGATACCCTGACTCGAAATAAGGCCGGATATCCCTGCAGTGACTTGAATGCAGGCTCGTCTTGCATTTCTCAACTCGAAAGGATGTCTGAATCCCCTGTGGAGACCACAGAGAAAGACCTAGTTCCCCACCTCATCGCGACCGGAGGCCTCACATCCTTTGAAAATTCCAGAGGGACGCGGAGATCAGTGCCTCCAAAGGAGACGATGCCTGACTCCTCGTGAAACTTGATATGAGTCCCAGGATTCCTGTGGCACGTGGAAAGGGAGCCTTGGTCTCCCGCCTCAGCTGTAGAGGCGTCCCAATTGCCCTGCCAAGGCTCGAGGAGAATCCCGAGTTGTCCCTCGCAACTAGGCAGGAGTCCTGACGTCGCTGAACAAACACGTGTGTGGAAGGGCCATCCCCGTCGTAACTCGAGAATATATCCCAGGTTCCCGCCGCAACTCGAGAAAAACCATGAGACTTCCCCCTCGCCGCGAGATGAGGCCCAATTCCGCTGCACTGCGTGCAGAGCAATGCCGTGTTGCACATCACACAAGAACGGAGCCTTGATTTCCTTGATGGCACTCCAGAAAAAGCCCAAGAACACTGTTTCAAGGCTAGAGGGATCCTGAGGTCAATGTAGCAACATGAAAGTGCTCCGTGGACCCAAAATCAAGTCGAGATGAGAGGTTAGTCCCTGGCTTCGACTCCAGAGGAATACCACCTTACCACAAGCACCTGAAGAGGAGGCTTCTCTCAGCTCTAGGTATGTGAGAGGGACTCTAAGTTTGCGGCCTCAAGTGGAATGGACACCGCGATGCCCTGACTCGAAATAAGGCCGGATATCCCTGCAGTGACTTGAATGCAGGCTCGTTTTGCATTTCCCAAGACGAAAGGATGTCTGAATCCCCTGTGGAGACCATAAAGAAAGACCTAGTTCCCCACCTCATCGCGACTGGAGGCCTCACATCCTTTGAAAACTCCAGAGGGACGCGGAGATCAGTGCCTCCCAAGGAGACGATGCCTGACTCCTCGTGAAACTTGATAGGAGTCCCAGGATTCCTGTGTCATGTGGAAAGGGAGCCTTGGTCTCCCGCATCAGCTGGAGAGGCGTCCCAATTGCCCTGCCAAGCCTCGAGGAGAATCCCGAGTTGTCCCTCGCAACTAGGCAGGAGTCCTGACGTCGCTGAACAAACACGTGTGTGGAAGGGCCATCCCTGTCGTAACTCGAGAATATACCCTAGGTTCCCGCCGCAACTCGAGAAAAACAATGAAACTTCCCCCTCGCCGCGAGATGAGGCCCGATTCCTCTGCACTGCGTGCAGAGCAATGCCGTGTTGCACATCACACATGAAAGGACCCTTGATTTCCTTGATGGCCCTCCAGGGAAACCCCAAGAACACTGTTTCAAGGCTAGAGGGATCCTGAGGTCACTGTAGCAACACGAAAGAGCTCCGTGGACAACAAATCAACTGGAGATGAGAGGTTAGGCCCTGGCATCGACTCCAGAGGAATACCACCTTACCACAAGCACCTCAAGAGGAGGCTTCTCACAGCTCTAGGTTTGTGAGAGGGACCCTGAGTTTGTGGCCTCAAGTGGAATGGACACCGCAATGCCCTGACTTGAAATAAGGCCGGATATGCCTGCAGTGACTTGAATGCAGGCTCGTTTTGCATCTCCGAAGAAGAAAGGATGTTTGAATCCCCTGTGGAGACCACAGAGAAAGACCTAGTCCATACCTCATCGCGACCGGAGGCCTCACATCCTTGGAAAACTCCAGAGGGATGCGGAGATCAGTGCCTCCAAAGGGAACGATGCCTGACTCCTCGTGAAACTTGATAGGAGTCCCAGGATTCCTGTGGCACGTGGAACGGGAGCCTTGGTCTCCCGCCTCAGCTGGAGAGGCGTCCCAATTGCCCTGCCAAGCCTCGAGGAGAATCCCGAGTTGTCCCTCGCAACTGGGCAGAAGTCCTGACGTCGCTGAACAAACACTTGTGTGGAAGGGACATCCCCGTCGTAACTCGAGAATATACCCCAGGTTTCCGCCGCAACTCGAGAAAAACCATGAGACTTCCCGCTCGCCGCCAGATGAGGCCAGATTCCCCTGCACTGCGTGCAGAGCAATGCCGTGTTGCACATCACACAGGAAAGGAGCATTGATTTCCTTGATGGCACTCCAGAGAAACCCCAAGAACACTGTTTCAAGGCTAGAGGGATCCTGAGGTCACTGTAGCAACACGAAGGAGCTCCGTGGACCACAAATCAACTCGAGATGAGAGGTTAGTGCCTGGCTTCGACTCCAGAGGAATACCACCTTACCACAAGCACCTCAAGAGGAGGCTTCTCTCAGCTCTAGGTATGTGAGAGGGACCCTGAGTTTGCGGCCTCAAGTGGAATGGACACCGCGATGCCCTGACTCAAAATAAGGCCGGATATCCCTGCAGTGACTTGAATGCAGGCTCGTCTTGCATCTCCCAAGTCGAAAGGATGTCTGAATCCCCTGTGTAGACCACAGAGAAAGACCTAGTTCCCCACCTCATCGCGACCGGAGGCATCACATCCTTTGAAAACTCCAGAGGGACGCGGAGATCAGTGCCTCCAAAGGAGACGATGCCTGACTCCTCGTGAAACTTGATAGGAGTCCCAGGATTCCTGTGTCACGTGGAAAGGGAGCCTTGGTCTCCCGCATCAGCTGGAGAGGCGTCCCAATTGCCCTGCCAAGCCTCGAGGAGAATCCCGAGTTGTCCCTCGCAACTAGGCAGGAGTCCTGACGTCGCTGAACAAACACGTGTGTGGAAGGGCCATCCCTGTCGTAACTCGAGAATATACCCCAGGTTCCCGCCGCAACTCGAGAAAAACAATGAAACTTCCCCCTCGCTGCGAAATGAGGCCCGATTCCCCTGCACTGCGTGCAGAGCAATGCCGTGTTGCACATCACACAGGAAAGGAGCCTTGATTTCCTTGATGGCCCTCCAGAGAAAACCCAAGAACACTGTTTCAAGGCTAGAGGGATCCTGAGGTCACTGTAGCAACACGAAAGAGCTCCGTGGACCACAAATCAACTGGAGATGAGAGGTTAGGCCCTGGCATCGACTCCAGAGGAATACCACCTTACCACAAGCACCTCAAGAGGAGGCTTCTCTCAGCTCTAGGTTTGTGAGAGGGACCCTGAGTTTGCGGCCTCAAGTGGAATGGACACCGCAATGCCCTGACTCGAAATAAGGCCGGATATGCCTGCAGTGACTTGAATGCAGGCTCGTTTTGCATCTCCGAAGACGAAAGGATGTCTGAATCCCCTGTGGAGACCACAGAGAAAGACCTAGTTCCCCACCTCATCGCCACCGGAGGCCTCACATTCTTTGAAAACTCCAGAGGGACGCGGAGATCAGTGCCTCCAAAGGAGACGATGCCTGACTCCTCGTGAAACTTGATAGGAGTCCCAGGATTCCTGTGGCACATCTAAAGGAACTCTTGGTCTCCCACCTCAGCTGAAGAGGCGTCCCAATTGCCCTGCCATGCCTCGAGGAGAATCCCGAGTTGTCCCTCGCAACTAGGCAGGAATCCTGACGTCGCTGAACAAACACGTGTGTGGAAGGGCCATCCCGGTCGTAACTCGAGAATATACCCCAGGTTCCCGCCACAACTCGAGAAAAACCATGAGACTTCCCCCTCTCCGCCAGATGAGGCCCGATTCCCCTGAACTGCATGCAGAGCAATTCCGTGTTGCACATCAAACAGGAAAGAAGCCTTGATTTCCTTGATGGCACTCCAGAGAAACCCCAAGAACACTGTTTCAAGGCTAGAGGAATCCTGTGGTCACTGTAGCAACACGAATGAGCTTCGTGGACCAAAAATCAACTCGAGATGAGAGGTTAGGCCCTGGCTTCGACTCCAGAGGTATACCACCTTACCACAAGCACCTCAAGAGGAGGCTTCTCTCAGCTCTAAGTATGTGAGAGGTACCCTGAGTTGGCGGCCTCAAGTGGAATGGACACCGCGATACCCTGACTCGAAATAAGGCCGGACATCCCTGCAGTGACTTGAATGCAGGCTCGTCTTGCATCTCCCAAGACGAAAGGATGTCTGAATCCCCTGTGGAGACCACAGAGAAAGACCTAGTTCCCCACCTCATCGCGACCGGAGGCTTCACATCCTGTGAAAACTCCAGAGGCACGCGGAGATCAGTGTCTCCAAAGGAGACGATGCGTGACTCCTCGTGAAACTTGATAGGAGTCCCAGGATTCCTGTGGCACGTGGAGAGGGACACATGATCTCCCACCTCAGCTGGAGAGGCGTCCCAATTGCCCTGCCAAGCCTCGAGGAGAATCCCGAGTTGTCCCTCGCACCTAGGCAGGAGTCGTGACGTCGCTGAACAACACGTGTGTGGAAGGGCCATCCCCGTCGTAACTCGAGAATATACCCCAGGTTCCCGCCGCAACTCGAGAAAAACCATGAGACTTAGCCCTCGCCGCCAGATGAGGCCCGATTCCCCTGGATTGGGTGCAGAGCAATTTCGTGTTGCACATCACACATGGAAGGAGCCTTGATTTCCTTGATGGCACTCCAGAGAAACCCCAAGAGCACTGTTTCAAGGCTAGAGGGATCCTGAGGTCACTGAAGCAACACGAAAGAGCTCCGTGGACCAAAAATCAACTCGAGATGAGAGGTTAGTCCCTGGCTTCGACTCCAGAGGAATACCACCTTACCTCAAGCACCTCAAGAGAAGGCTTCTCTCAGCTCTAGGTATGTGAGAGGTACCCTGAGTTGGCGGCCTCAAGTTGAAAGGACACCGCGATGCCCTGACTCGAAATAAGGCCGGATATGGCTGCAGTGACTTGAATGTAGGCTCGTCTTGCATCTCCCAAGACGAAAGGATGTCTGAATCTCCAGTGGAGACCACAGAGAAAGACCTAGTTTCCCATCTCATCGCCACCGGAGGCCTCACATCCTTTGAAAACTCCAGAGGGATGCGGAGATCAGTGCCTCCAAAGGAGACGATGCCTGACGCCTTGTGAAACTTGATAGGAGTCCCAGGATTCCTGTGGCACGTGGAAAGGGACCCTTGGTCTCCCGCCTCAGCAGGAGAGGCGTCCCAATTGCCCTGCCAGGTCTCGAGGAGAATCCCGAGTTGTCCCTCGCAACTAGGCAGAAGTCATGACATCGCTGAACAAACACGTGGGTGGAAGGGTCATCCCCGTCGTAACTCGAGAATATACCCCAGGTTCCCGCCGCAACTCAAGAAAAACCATGAGACTTCCCCCTCGCCGCGAGATGAGGCCCGATTCACCTGCACTGCGTGCAGAGCAATGCCGTGTTGCACATCACACAGGAAAGGAGCATTAATTTCCTTGATGGCACTCCAGAGAATGCCCAAGAACACTGTTTCAAGGCTGGAGGGATCCTGAGGTCACTGTAGCAACACGAAAGAGCTCCGTGGACCACAAATCAACTCGAGATGAGAGGTTAGTGCCTGGCTTCGACTGCAGAGGAATACCACCTTACCACAAGCACCTCAAGAGGAGGCTTCTCTCAGCTCTAGGTATGTGAGAGGGACCCTGAGTTTGCGGCCTCAAGTGGAATGGACACCGCGATGCCCTGACTCG
The DNA here is from genome assembly GCF_910594005.1 of Cervus elaphus. Taxonomy (NCBI): domain Eukaryota; kingdom Metazoa; phylum Chordata; class Mammalia; order Artiodactyla; family Cervidae; genus Cervus; species Cervus elaphus. Next base: position 3,705,884 of record NC_057815.1, on the reverse strand, counting down.
AAATAAGGCCGGATATGCCTGCAGTGACTTGAATGCAGGCTCGTCTTTCATCTCCCAAGACGAAAGGATGTCTGAATCCCCTGCGGAGACCACAGAGATAGACCTAGTTCCCCACCTCATCGCCACCGGAGGCCCCACATCCTGTGAAAACTCCAGAGGGACGTGGAGATCAGTGCCTCCAAAGGAGACGATGCCTGACTCCTCGTGAAACTTGATAGGAGTCCCAGGATTCCTGTGACACGTGGAAAGGGACCCTTGGTCTCCCCCCTCAGGTGGAGAGGCGTCCCAATTGCCCTGCCAAGCCTCGAGGAGAATCCCGAGTTGTCCCTCGAAACTAGGCAGGAGTCCTGACGTCTCTGAACAAACACGTGTGTGGAAGGGCCATCCCCGTCGTAACTCGAGATTATACCCCAGGTTCCCGCCGCAACTCGAGAAAAACCATGAGACTTCCCCCTCGCCGCGAGATGAGGCCCGGTTCCCCTGCACTGCGTGCAGAGCAATGCCGTGTTGCACATCACACAAGAACGGAGCCTTGATTTCCTTGATGGCACTCCAGAGAAAGCCCAAGAACACTGTTTCAAGGCTAGAGGGATCCTGAGGTCACTGTAGCAACACGAAAGAGCTCCGAGGACCAAAAATCAACTCGAGATGAGAGGTTAGTCCCTGGCTTCGACTCCAGAGGAATACCACCTTACCACAAGCACCTCAAGAGGAGGCTTCTCTCAGCTCTAGGTATGTGAGAGGGACCCTGAGTTTGCGGCCTCAAGTGGAATGGACACCGCGATGCCCTGACTCGAAATAAGGCCGGATATGCCTGCAGTGACTTGAATGCAGGCTCGTCTTTCATCTCTCAAGACGAAAGGATGTCTGAATCCCCTGTGGAGACCACAGAGATAGACCTAGTTCCCCACCTCATCGCGACCGGAGGCCTCACATCCTGTGAAAACTCCAGAGGGACATGGAGATCAGTGCCTCCAAAGGAGACGATGCCTGACTCCTCGTGAAACTTGATAGGAGTCCCAGGATTCCTGTGACACGTGGAAAGGGACCCTTGGTCTCCCCCCTCAGGTGGAGAGGCGTCCCAATTGCCCTGCCAAGCCTAGAGGAGAATCCCGAGTTGTCCCTCGAAACTAGGCAGGAGTCCTGACGTCTCTGAACAAACACGTGTGTGGAAGGGCCATCCCCGTCGTAACTCGAGATTATAACCCAGGTTCCCGCCGCAACTCGAGAAAAACCATGAGACTTCCCCCTCGCCGCGAGATGAGGCCCGATTCCCCTGCACTGCGTGCAGAGCAATGCCGTGTTGCACATCACACAAGAACGGAGCCTTGATTTCCTTGATGGCACTCCAAAGAAAGCCCAAGAACACTGTTTCAAGGCTAGAGGGATCCTGAGGTCACTGTAGCAACACGAAAGAGCTCCGAGGACCACAAATCAACTCGAGATGAGAGGTTAGTCCCTGGCTTCGACTCCGGAGGAATACCACCTTACCACAAGCACCTCAAGAGGAGGCTTCTCTCAGCTCTAGGTATGTGAGAGGGACCCGGAGTTTGCGGCCTCAAGTAGAATGGACACTGCGATGCCCTGACTCGAAATAAGGCCGGATATCCCTGCAGTGACTTGAATGAAGGCTCGTCTTGCATCTCCCAAGACGAAAGGATGTCTGAATCCCATGTGGAGACCACAGAGAAAGACCTAGTCCCCACCTCATTGCGACCGGAGGCCCTACATCCTTGGAAAACTCCAGAGGGACGTGGAGATTAGTGCCTCCAAGGGGAACGATGCCTGACTCCTCGTGAAACTTGATAGGAGTCCCAGGATTCCTGTGGCACGTGGAAAGGGAGCCTTGGTCTCCCGCCTCAGCTGGAGAGGCGTCCCAATTGCCCTGCGAAGCCTCGAGGAGAATCCCGAGTTGTCCCTGGCAACTAAGCAGGAGTCCTGACGTCGCTGAACAAACACGTGTGTGGAAGGGCCATCCCCGTCATAACTCGAGAATATACCCCAGGTTCCCGCCGCAACTCGAGAAAAACCTTGAGACTTCCCCCTCGCCGGCAGATGAGGCGCGATTCCCCTGCACTGAGTGCAGAGCAATTCCGAGTTGCACATCACACGGGAAAGGAGCCTTGATTTCCTTGTTGGCACTCCAGAGAAACCCCAAGAACACTGTTTCAAGGCTAGAGAGATCCTAAGGTCACTGTAGCAACACGAAAGAGCTCCATGGAACAAAAATCAACTCGAGATGAGAGGTTATTCCCTGTCTTTGACTCCAGAGGAATACCACCTTACCACAAGCACCTCAAGAGGAGGCTTCTCTCAGCTCTAGGTATGTGAGAGGGACCCTGAGTTGGCGGCCTGAAGGTGAATGGACACCGCGATGGCCTGAGTCGAAATATGGCCGGATATTCCTGCAGTGACTTGAATGCAGGCTCGTCTTGCATCTCCCAAGACGAAAGGATGTCTGAATCCCCTGTGGAGACCACAGAGAAACACCTAGTTCGCCACCTCATCGCGACCGGAGGCCTCACATCCTTTGAAAACTCCAGAGGGTCGCGGAGATCAGTGCCTTCCTAGGAGACGATGCCTGACTCCTCCTGAAACTTGATAGGAGTCCCAGGATTCCTGTGGCACGTGGAAAGGGACACTTTTTCTTCCGCCTTTGCCGGAGAGGCCTCCCAAATGCCCTGCCAAGCCTCGAGGAGAATCCCGAGTTGTCCCTCGCAACTAGGCAGGAGGCTGATCAAACACGTGTGTGGAAGGGCCATCCCCTTCATAACTCGAGAATATACCCCAGTTTCCCGCCGCAACTCGAGAAAAACCATGAGACATCCCCCTTGCCGCCGGATGAGGCGAGATTCCCCTGCACTGCGTGCAGAGCAATGCCGTGTTGCACATCGCACAGGAAAGGAGCCTTGTTTTCCTTGATGGCACTACAGAGAAAGCAAAAGAACAGTGTTTCAAAGCTACAGGGATCCTGAGGTCACTGTATCAACAAGAAAGAGCTCCGTGGACCAAAAATCAACTCGAGATAAGAGTTTAGTCCCTGGATTCGGTTCCAGAGGCATATACCTTACCACAAGCACCTCAAGAGGAGGCTTCTCTCAGCTCTATGTATGTGAGAGGGACCCTGAGTTTGCGGCCTCAAGTGGAATGGAAACCGTGATGCCCTGACTTGACATAAGGCCAGATATGCCTGAAGTGACTTGAATGCAGGCTCGTCTTGCATCTCCCAAGATGAAAGGATGTCTGAATCCCCTGTGGAGACCACAGAGAAAGACCTAGTTCCCCACCTCATCGCGACCGGAGGCCTCACATCCTTTGAAAACTCCAGAGGGACGCGGAGATCAGTGCCTCCAAAGGAGACGATGCCTGACTCCTCGTGAAACTTGATAGGAGTCCCAGGATTCCTGTGAAACGTGGAAAGGGACCCTTGGTCTCCCGCCTCAGCTGGAGAGGCGTCCCAATTGCCCTGCCAAGCCTCGAGGAGAATCCCGAGTTGGCCCTCGCAACTAGGCAGGAGTCCTGACGTCACTGAACAAACACGTGTGTGGAAGGGCCATCCCCGTCGTAACTCGAGATTATAACCCAGGTTCCCGCCGCAACTCGAGAAAAACCATGAGACTTCCCCCTCGCCGTGAGATGAGGCCCGATTCCCCTGCACTGCGTGCAAAGCAATGCCGTGTTGCACATCACACAAGAACGGAGCCTTGATTTCCTTGATGGAACTCCAGAGAAAGCCCAAGAACACTGTTTCAAGGCTAGAGGGATCCTGAGGTCACTGTAGCAACACTAAAGAGCTCCGTGGACCAAGAATCAACTCGAGATGAGAGGTTAGTCCCTGGCTTCGACTCCAGAGGAATACCACCTTACCACAAGCACCTCAAGGGGAGGCTTCACTCAGCTCTAGGTATGTGAAAGGGACCCTGAGTTTGCGGCCTCAAGTGGAATGGACACCGCAATGCCCTGACTCGAAATAAGGCCGGATATCCCTGCAGTGACTTGAATGCAGGCTCGTCTTGCATCTCCCAAGACGAAAGGATGTCTGAATCCCCTGTGGAGACCACAGAGAAAGACCTAGTTCCCCACCTCATCGCGACCGGAGGCTTCACATCCTGTGAAAACTCCAGAGGCACGCGGAGATCAGTGCTTCCAAAGGGGACGATGCGTGACTCCTCGTGAAACTTGATAGGAGTCCCAGGATTCCTGTGGCACGTGGAGAGGGACACATGATCTCCCACCTCAGCTGGAGAGGCGTCCCAATTGCCCTGCCAAGCCTCGAGGAGAATCCCGAGTTGTCCCTCGCAACTAGGCAGGAGTCCTGACGTCGCTGAACAAACACGTGTGTGGAAGGGCCATCCCCGTCGTAACTCGAGAATATACCCCAGGTTCCCGCCGCAACTCGAGAAAAACCTTGAGACTTCCCCCTTGCTGCCAGATGAGGCGCGATTCCCCTGCACTGAGTGCAGAGCAATTCCGAGTTGCACATCACACGGGAAAGGAGCCTTGATTTCCTTGATGGCACTCCAGAGAAACCCCCAGAACACTGTTTCCAGGCTAGAGAGATCCTGAGGTCACTGTAGCAACACAAAAGAGCTCCATGGAACAAAAATCAACTCGAGATGAGAGGTTATTCCCTGTCTTTGACTCCAGAGGAATACCACCTTACCACAAGCACCTCAAGAGGAGGCTTCTCTCAGCTCTAGGTATGTGAGAGGGACCCTGAGTTGGCGGCCTGAAGGTGAATGGACACCGCGATGGCCTGAGTCTAAATATGGCCAGATATTCCTGCAGTGACTTGAATGCAGGCTCGTCTTGCATCTCCCAAGACGAAAGGATGTCTGAATCCCCTGTGGAGACCACAGAGAAAGACCTAGTTCCCCACCTCATCGTGACCGGAGGCCTCACATCCATTGAAAACTTCAGAGGGACCAGGGATCAGTGCCTCCAAAGGAGACGATGCCTGACTCCTCGTGAAATTTGATAGGAGTCCCAGGATTCCTGTGACACGTGGAAAGGGACCCTTGGTCTCCCGCCTCAGCTGGAGAGGCGTCCCAATTGCCCTGCCAAGCCTCGAGGAGAATCCCGAGTTGTCCCTCGCAACTAGGCAGGAGTCCTGACGTCGCTAAACAAACACGTGTGTGGAAGGGCCATCCCCGTCGTAACTCGAGATTATAACCCAGGTTCCCGCCGCAACTCGAGAAAAACCATGAGACTTCCCCCTCGCCACGAGATGAGGCCCGATTCCCATGCACTGCGTGCAAACCAATGCCGTGTTGCACATCACACAAGAACGGAGCCTTGATTTCCTTGATGGCACTCCAGAGAAAGCCCAAGAACACTGTTTCAAGGCTAGAGGGATCCTGAGGTCAATGTAGCAACATGAAAGTGCTCCGTGGACCCAAAATCAAGTCGAGATGAGAGGTTAGTCCCTGGCTTCGACTCCAGAGGAATACCACCTTACCACAAGCACCTTAAGAGGAGGCTTCTCTCAGCTCTAGTTATGTGAGAGGGACCCTGAGTTTGCGGCCTCAAGTGGAATGGACACCGCGATGCCCTGACTCGAAATAAGGCCGGATATCCCTGCAGTGACTTGAATGCAGGCTCATTTTCCATCTCCCAAGACGAAAGGATGTCTGAATCCCCTGTGGAGACCATAAAGAAAGACCTAGTTCCCCACCTCATCGCGACTGGAGGCCTCACATCGTTTGAAAACTCCAGAGGGACGCGGAGATCACTGCCTCCCAAGGAGACGATGCCTGACTCCTCGTGAAACTTGATAGGAGTCCCAGGATTCCTGTGGCACGTGGAAAGGGAGCCTTGGTCTCCCGCCTCAGCTGGAGAGGCGTCCCAATTGTCCTGCCAAGCCTCGAGGAGAATCCCGTGTTGACCCTCGCAACTAGGAAGGAGTCCTGACATCGCTGAACAAACACGTGTGTGGAAGGGCCATCCCCGTCGTAACTCGAGAATATACCCAAGGTTCCCGCCGCAACTCGAGAAAAACCATGAGACTTCCCCCTCGCCACGAGATGAGGCCCGATTCCCCTGCACTGCGTGTAGAGCAATGCCGTGTTGCACATCACACAGGAAAGGAGCCTTGATTTCCCTGATGGCACTCCAGAGAAACCCCAAGAACACTGTTTCAAGGCTAGAGGGATCCTGAGGTCACTGTAGCAACACGAAAGAGCTCCGGGGACCACAAATCAACTGGAGATGAGAGGTTACGCCCTGGCTTCGACTCCAGAGGAATACCACCTTACCACAAGCACCTCTAGAGAAGGCTTCTCTCAGCTCTAGGTATGTGAGAGGGACCCTGAGTTTGCGGCCTCAAGTGGAATGGACACCGCGATGCCCTGACTCGAAATAAGGCCGGATATGCCTGCAGTGACTTGAATGCAGGCTCGTCTTGCATCTCCCAAGACGAAAGGATGTCTGAATCCCCTGTGGAGACCGAGAGAAAGACCTAGTTCCCCACCTCATCGCGACCGGAGGCCTCACATCCTTTGAAAACTCCATTGGGACGCAGAGATCAGTGCCTCCAAAGCAGACGATGCCTGACTCCTCGTGAAACTTGATAGGAGTCCCAGGATTCCTGTGGCACGTGGAAAGGGAGCCTTGGTCTCCCGCCTCAGCTGGAGAGGCGTCCCAATTGCCCTGCCAAGCCTCGAGGAGAATCCCGAGTTGTCCCTCGCAACTAGGCAGGAGTCCTGACGTCGCTGAACAAACACGTTTGTGGAAGGTCCATCCCCGTCGTAACTCGAGATTATAACCCAGGTTCCCGCCGCAACTCGAGAAAAACCATGAGACTTCCCCCTCGCCGCGAGATGAGGCCCGATTCCCCTGCACTGCGTGCAAAGCAATGCCGTGTTGCACATCACACAAGAACAGAGCCTTGATTTCCTTGATGGCACTCCAGAGAAACCCCAAGAACACTGTTTCAAGGCTAGAGGGATCCTGAGGTCACTGTAGCAACACGAAAGAGCTCCGTGGACCCAAAATCAAGTCGAGATGAGAGGTTAGTCCCTGGCTTCGAATCCAGAGGAATACCACCTTACCACAAGCACCTCAAGAGGAGGCTTCTCTCAGCTCTAGGTATGTGAGAGGGACCCTAAGTTTGCGGCCTCAAGTGGAATGGACACCGCGATGCCCTGACTCGAAATAAGGCCGGATATCCCTGCAGTGACTTGAATGCAGGCTCGTTTTGCATTTCCCAAGACGAAAGGATTTCTGAATCCCCTGTGGAGACCATAAAGAAAGACCTAGTTCCCCACCTCATCGCGACCGGAGGCCTCACATCCTGTGAAAACTCCAGAGGGACGCGGAGATCAGTGCCTCCCAAGGAGACGATGCCTGACTCCTCGGGAAACTTGATAGGAGTCCCAGGATTCCTGTGGCACGTGGAAAGGGAGCCTTGGTCTCCCGCCTCAGCTGGAGAGGCGTCCCAATTGCCCTGCCAAGCCTCGAGGAGAATCCCGTCTTGACCCTCGCAACTAGGAAGGAGTGCTGACATCGCTGAACAAACACGTGTGTGGAAGGGCCATCCGCGTCGTAACTCGAGAATATACCCCAAGTTCCCGCCGCAACTCGAGAAAAACCATGAGACTTCCCCCTCGCCGCGAGATGAGGCCCGATTCCCCTGCACTGCGTGCAGAGCAATGCCGTGTTGCACATCACACAGGAAAGGAGGCTTGATTTCCTTGATGGCACTCCAGAGAAAGCCCAAGAACACTGTTTCAAGGCCAGAGGCATCCTGAGGTCACTGTAGCAACACGTAAGAGCTCCGTGCTCCACAAATCAACTCGAGATGAGAGGTTAGTGCCTGGCTTCGACTCCAGAGGAATACCACCTTACCACAAGCACCTCAAGAGGAGGCTTCTCTCAGCTCTAGGTATGTGAGAGGGACCCTGAGTTTGCGGCCTCAAGTGGAATGGACACCGCGATGCCCTGACGCGAGATAAGGCCGGATATGCCTGCAGTGACTTGAATGCAGGCTCGTCTTGCATCTCCCAAGAGGAAAGGATGTCTGAATCCCCTGTGGAGACCACAGAGAAAGACCTAGTTTCCCACCTCATCTCGACCGGAGGCCTCACATCCTTTGAAAACTCCAGAGGGATGCGGAGATCAGTGCCTCCAAAGGAGACGATGCCTGACTCCTCGTGAAACTTGATAGGAGTCCCAGGATTCCTGTGGCACGTGGAAAGGGACCCTTGGTCTCCCGCTTCAGCTGGAGAGGCGTCCCAATTGCCCTGCCAAGGCTCGAGGAGAATCCCGAGTTGTCCCTTGCAACTAGGCAGGAGTCCTGACGTCGCTGAACAAACGCGTGTGTGGAAGGGCCATCCCCGTCGTAACTCGAGAATATACCCGAAGTTCCCGCCGCAACTCGAGAAAAACCATGAGACTTCCCCCTCGGCGCGAGATGAGGCCCGATTCCCCTGCACTGCGTGCAGAGCAATGCCATGTTGCACATCACACAGGAAAGGAGCATTGATTTCCTTGATGGCACTCCAGAGAAACCCCAAGAACACTGTTTCAAGGCTAGAGGGATCCTGAGGTCACTGTAGCAACACGAAAGAGCTCCGTGGACCAAAAATCAACTCGAGATGAGAGGTTAGTCCCTGGCTTCGACTCCAGAGGAATACCACCTTACCACAAGCACCTCAAGAGGAGGCTTCTCTCAGCTCTAGGTATGTGAGAGGGACCCTGAGTTTGCGGCCTCAATGGAATGGACACCGCGATTCCCTGACTCAAAATAAGGCCGGATATCCCTGCAGTGACTTGAATGCAGGCTCGTCTTGCATTTCTCAACTCGAAAGGATGTCTGAATCCCCTGTGGAGACCACAGAGAAAGACCTAGTTCCCCACCTCATCGCGACCGGAGGCCTCACATCCTTTGAAAATTCCAGAGGGACGCGGAGATCAGTGCCTCCAAAGGAGACGATGCCTGACTCCTCGTGAAACTTGATAGGAGTCCCAGGATTCCTGTGGCACGTGGAAAGGGAGCCTTGGTCTCCCGCATCAGCTGGAGAGGCGTCCCAATTGCCCTGCCAACCCTCGAGGATAATCCCGAGTTGTCCCTCGCAACTAGGCAGGAGTCCTGACGTCGCTGAACAAACACGTGTTTGGAAGGGCCATCCCTGTCGTAACTCGAGAATATACCCTAGGTTCCCGCCGCAACTCGAGAAAAACAATGAAACTTCCCCCTCGCCGCGAGATGAGGCCCGATTCCTCTGCACTGCGTGCAGAGCAATGCCGTGTTGCACATCACACATGAAAGGAGCCTTGATTTCCTTGATGGCCCTCCAGAGAAACCCCAAGAACACTGTTTCAAGGCTAGAGGGATCCTGAGGTCACTGTAGCAACACGAAAGAGCTCCGTGGACAACAAATCAACTGGAGATGAGAGGTTAGGCCCTGGCATCGACTCCAGAGGAATACCACCTTACCACAAGCACCTCAAGAGGAGGCTTCTCACAGCTCTAGGTTTGTGAGAGGGACCCTGAGTTTGCGGCCTCAAGTGGAATGGACACCGCAATGCCCTGACTTGAAATAAGGCCGGATATGCCTGCAGTGACTTGAATGCAGGCTCGTTTTGCATCTCCAAAGAAGAAAGGATGTTTGAATCCCCTGTGGAGACCACAGAGAAAGACCTAGTCCCCACCTCATCGCGACCGGAGGCCTCACATCCTTGGAAAACTCCAGAGGGATGCGGAGATCAGTGCCTCCAAAGGGAACGATGCCTGACTCCTCGTGAAACTTGATAGGAGTCCCAGGATTCCTGTGGCACGTGGAACGGGAGCCTTGGTCTCCCGCCTCAGCTGGAGAGGCGTCCCAATTGCCCTGCCCAGCCTCGAGGAGAATCCCGAGTTGTCCCTCGCAACTGGGCAGAAGTCCTGACGTCGCTGAACAAACACTTGTGTGGAAGGGACATCCCCGTCGTAACTCGAGAATATACCCCAGGTTCCCGCCGCAACTCGAGAAAAACCATGAGACTTCCCGCTCGCCGCCAGATGAGGCCCGATTCCCCTGCACTGCGTGCAGAGCAATGCCGTGTTGCACATCACACAGGAAAGGAGCATTGATTTCCTTGATGGCACTCCAGAGAAACCCCAAGAATACTGTTTCAAGGCTAGAGGGATCCTGAGGTCACTGTAGCAACACGAAAGAGCTCCGTGGACCACAAATCAACTCGAGATGAGAGGTTAGTGCCTGGCTTCGACTCCAGAGGAATACCACCTTACCACAAGCACCTCAAGAGGAGGCTTCTCTCAGCTCTAGGTATGTGAGAGGGACCCTGAGTTTGCGGCCTCAAGTGGAATGGACACCGCGATGCCCTGACTCAAAATAAGGCCGGATATCCCTGCAGTGACTTGAATGCAGGCTCGTCTTGCATCTCCCAAGTTGAAAGGATGTCTGAATCCCCTGTGTAGACCACAGAGAAAGACCTAGTTCCCCACCTCATCGCGACCGGAGGCATCACATCCTTTGAAAACTCCAGAGGGACGCGGAGATCAGTGCCTCCAAAGGAGACGATGCCTGACTCCTCGTGAAACTTGATAGGAGTCCCAGGATTCCTGTGTCACGTGGAAAGGGAGCCTTGGTCTCCCGCATCAGCTGGAGAGGCGTCCCAATTGCCCTGCCAACCCTCGAGGAGAATCCCGAGTTGTCCCTCGCAACTAGGCAGGAGTCCTGACGTCGCTGAACAAACACGTGTGTGGAAGGGCCATCCCTGTCGTAACTCGAGAATATACCCCAGGTTCCCGCCGCAACTCGAGAAAAACAATGAAACTTCCCCCTCGCTGCGAGATGAGGCCCGATTCCCCTGCACTGCGTGCAGAGCAATGCCGTGTTGCACATCACACAGGAAAGGAGCCTTGATTTCCTTGATGGCCCTCCAGAGAAAACCCAAGAACACTGTTTCAAGGCTAGAGGGATCCTGAGGTCACTGTAGCAACACGAAAGAGCTCCGTGGACCACAAATCAACTGGAGATGAGAGGTTAGGCCCTGGCATCGACTCCAGAGGAATACCACCTTACCACAAGCACCTCAAGAGGAGGCTTCTCTCAGCTCTAGGTTTGTGAGAGGGACCCTGAGTTTGCGGCCTCAAGTGGAATGGACACCGCAATGCCCTGACTCGAAATAAGGCCGGATATGCCTGCAGTGACTTGAATGCAGGCTCGTTTTGCATCTCCGAAGACGAAAGGATGTCTGAATCCCCTGTGGAGACCACAGAGAAAGACCTAGTTCCCCACCTCATCGCCACCGGAGGCCTCACATTCTTTGAAAACTCCAGAGGGACGCGAAGATCAGTGCCTCCAAAGGAGACGATGCCTGACTCCTCGTGAAACTTGATAGGAGTCCCAGGATTCCTGTGGCACGTCTAAAGGAACTCTTGGTCTCCCACCTCAGCTGAAGAGGCGTCCCAATTGCCCTGCCATGCCTCGAGGAGAATCCCGAGTTGTCCCTCGCAACTAGGCAGGAATCCTGACGTCGCTGAACAAACACGTGTGTGGAAGGGCCATCCCGGTCGTAACTCGAGAATATACCCCAGGTTCCCGCCACAACTCGAGAAAAACCATGAGACTTCCCCCTCTCCGCCAGATGAGGCCCGATTCCCCTGAACTGCATGCAGAGCAATTCCGTGTTGCACATCAAACAGGAAAGTAGCCTTGATTTCCTTGATGGCACTCCAGAGAAACCCCAAGAACACTGTTTCAAGGCTAGAGGGATCCTGTGGTCACTGTAGCAACACGAATGAGCTCCGTGGACCAAAAATCAACTCGAGATGAGAGGTTAGGCCCTGGCTTCGACTCCAGAGGTATACCACCTTACCACAAGCACCTCAAGAGGAGGCTTCTCTCAGCTCTAAGTATGTGAGAGGTACCCTGAGTTGGCGGCCTCAAGTGGAATGGACACCGCGATACCCTGACTCGAAATAAGGCCGGACATCCCTGCAGTGACTTGAATGCAGGCTCGTCTTTTTTCTCCCAAGACGAAAGGATGTCTGAATCCCCTGTGGAGACCACAGAGAAAGACCTAGTTCCCCACCTCATCGCGACCGGAGGCTTCACATCCTGTGAAAACTCCAGAGGCACGCGGAGATCAGTGTCTCCAAAGGAGACGATGCGTGACTCCTCGTGAAACTTGATAGGAGTCCCAGGATTCCTGTGGCACGTGGAGAGGGACACATGATCTCCCACCTCAGCTGGAGAGGCGTCCCAATTGCCCTGCCAAGCCTCGAGGAGAATCCCGAGTTGTCCCTCGCACCTAGGCAGGAGTCGTGACGTCGCTGAACAACACGTGTGTGGAAGGGCCATCCCCGTCGTAACTCGAGAATATACCCCAGGTTCCCGCCGCAACTTGAGAAAAACCATGAGACTTAGCCCTCGCCGCCAGATGAGGCCCGATTCCCCTGGATTGGGTGCAGAGCAATTTCGTGTTGCACATCACACATGGAAGGAGCCTTGATTTCCTTGATGGCACTCCAGAGAAACCCCAAGAGCACTGTTTCAAGGCTAGAGGGATCCTGAGGTCACTGAAGCAACACGAAAGAGCTCCGTGGACCAAAAATCAACTCGAGATGAGAGGTTAGTCCCTGGCTTCGACTCCAGAGGAATACCACCTTACCTCAAGCACCTCAAGAGAAGGCTTCTCTCAGCTCTAGGTATGTGAGAGGTACCCTGAGTTGGCGGCCTCAAGTTGAAAGGACACCGCGATGCCCTGACTCGAAATAAGGCCGGATATGGCTGCAGTGACTTGAATGTAGGCTCGTCTTGCATCTCCCAAGACGAAAGGATGTCTGAATCTCCAGTGGAGACCACAGAGAAAGACCTAGTTCCCCATCTCATCGCCACCGGAGGCCTCACATCCTTTGAAAATTCCAGAGGGATGCGGAGATCAGTGCCTCCAAAGGAGACGATGCCTGACTCCTCGTGAAACTTGATAGGAGTCCCAGGATTCCTGTGGCACGTGTAAAGGGACCCTTGGTCTCCCTCGTCAGCTGAAGAGGCGTCCCAATTGCCCTGCCAAGCCTCGAGGAGAATCCCGATTTGTCCCTCGCAACTAGGCAGGAATCCTGACGTCTCTGAACAAACACGTGTGTGGAAGGGCCATCCCCTTCGTAACTCGAGAATATACCCCAGGTTCCCGCCACAACTCGATAAAAACCATGAGACTTCCCCCTCGCCGCCAGATGAGGCCCGATTCCCCTGAACTGCGTGCAGAGCAATTCCGTGTTGCACATCACACAGGAAAGTAGCCTTGATTTCCTTGATGGCACTCCAGAGAAACCCCAAGAACACTGTTTCAAGGCTAGAGGGATCCTGAGGTCACTGTAGCAACACGAAAGAGCTCCGTGGACCACAAATCAACTCGAGATGAGAGGTTAGTCCCTGGCTTCGACTCCAGAGGAATACCACCTTACCACAAGCACCTCAAGAGGAGGCTTCTCTCAGCTCTAGGTATGTGAGAGGGACCCTGAGTTTGCGGCCTCAAGTGGAATGGACACCGCGATGCCCTGACTCAAAATAAGGCCGAATATCCCTGCAGTGACTTGAATGCAGGCTCGTCTTGCATCTCCCAAGTCGAAAGGATGTCTGAATCCCCTGTGTAGACCACAGAGAAAGACCTAGTTCCCCACCTCATCGCGACCGGAGGCCTCACATCCTTTGAAAACTCCAGAGGGACGCGGAGATCAGTGCCTCCAAAGGAGACGATGCCTGACTCCTCGTCAAACTTGATAGGAGTCCCAGGATTCCTGTGTCACGTGGAAAGGGAGCCTTCGTCTCCCGCATCAGCTGGAGAGGCGTCCCAATTGCCCTGCCAAGCCTCGAGGAGAATCCCGAGTTGTCCCTCGCAACTAGGCAGGAGTCCTGACGTCGCTGAACAAACACGTGTGTGGAAGGGCCATCCCTGTCGTAACTCGAGAATAAACCCCAGGTTCCCGCCGCAACTCGAGAAAAACAATGAAACTTCCCCCTCGCCGCGAGATGAGGCCCGATTCCCCTGCACTGCGAGCAGAGCAATGCCGTGTTGCACATCACACAGGAAAGGAGCCTTGATTTCCTTGATGGCCCTCCAGAGAAACCCCAAGAACACTGTTTCAAGGCTAGAGGGATACTGAGGTCACTGTAGCAACACGAAAGAGCTCCGTGGACCACAAATCAACTGGAGATGAGAGGTTAGGCCCTGGCATCGACTCCAGAGGAATACCACCTTACCACAAGCACCTCAAGAGGAGGCTTCTCTCAGCTCTAGGTTTGTGAGAGGGACCCTGAGTTTGCGGCCTCAAGTGGAATGGACACCGCAATGCCCTGACTCGAAATAAGGCCGGATATGCCTGCAGTGACTTGAATGTAGGCTCGTTTTGCATCTCCGAAGACGAAAGGATGTCTGAATCCCCTGTGGAGACCACAGAGAAAGACCTAGTCCCCACTTCATCGCGACCGGAGGCCTCACATCCTTGGAAAACTCCAGAGGGATGCGGAGATCAGTGCCTCCAAAGGGAACGATGCCTGACTCCTCGTGAAACTTGATAGGAGTCCCAGGATTCCTGTGGCACGTGGAAAGGGAGCCTTGGTCTCCCGCCTCAGCTGGAGAGGCGTCCCAATTGCCCTGCCAAGCCTCGAGGAGAATCCCGAGTTGTCCCTCGCAACTAGGCAGGAGTCCTGACGACGCTGAACAAACACTTGTGTGGAAGGGACATCCCCGTCGTAACTCGAGAATATACCCCAGGTTCCCACCGCAACTCGAGAAAAACCATGAGACTTCCCCCTCGCCGCGAGTTGAGGCCTGATTCCCCTGCACTGCGTGCAGAGCAATGCCGTGTTGCACATCACACATGAAAGGAGCCTTGATTTCCTTGATGGCACTCCACAGAAACCCCAAGAACCCTGTCTCAATGCTAGAGGGATCCTGCGGTCACTGTAGCAACACGAAAGAGCTCCGTGGACCACAAATCAACTCGAGATGAGAGGTTAGTGCCTGGCTTCGACTCCAGAGGAATACCACCTTACCACAAGCACCTCAAGAGGAGGCTTCTCTGAGCTCTAGATATGTGAGAGGGACCTTGAGTTTGCGGGCTAAGGTGGAATGGACACCACGATGCCCTGACTCGAAATAAGGCCGGATATCCCTGCTGTGACTTGAATGCAGGTGCGCCTTCCATCTCCCAAAACGAAAGGATGTCTGAATTCCCTGTGGAGACCAAAGAGAAAGACCTAGTTCCCCACCTCATCGCCACCGGAAGCCTCACATCCTTTGAAAACTCCAGAGGTACGCGGAGATCAGTGCCTCCAAAGGAGACGATGCCTGACTCCTCGTCAAACTTGATAGGAGTCCCAGGATTCCTGTGGCACGTGGAAAGGGAGCCTTGGTCTCCCGCCTCAGCTGGAGAGGCGTCCCAATTGCCCTGCCAAGCCTCGAGGAGAATCCCGAGTTGTCCCTCGCAACTAGGCAGGAGTCCTGACGTCGCTGAACAAACACTTGTGTGGAAGGGACATCCCCGTCGTAACTCGAGAATATACCCCAGGTTCCCGCCGCATCTCGAGAAAAACCTTGAGACTTCCCCCTCGCCGCCAGATGAGGCGCGATTCCCCTGCACTGAGTGCAGAGCAATTCCGAGTTGCACATCACACAGGAAAGGAGCCTTGATTTCCTGGATGGCACTCCAGAGAAACCCCAAGAACACTGTTTCCAGGCTAGAGAGATCCTGAGGTCACTGTAGCAACACGAAAGAGCTCCATGGAACAAAAATCAACTCGAGATGAGAGGTTATTCCCTGGTTTTGACTCCAGAGGAATACCACCTTACCACAAGCACCTCAAGAGGAGGCTTCTCTCACCTCTAGGTATGTGAGAGGGACCCTGAGTTGGCGGCCTGAAGGTGAATGGACACCGCGATGGCCTGAGTCGAAATATGGCCGGATATTCCTGCAGTGACTTGAATGCAGGCTCGTCTTGCATCTCCCAAGACGAAAGGATGTCTGAATCCCCTGTGGAGACCACAGAGAAAGACCTAGTTCCCCACCTCATTGCTACCGGAGGCTTCACATCCTTTGAAAACTCCAGAGGGACCAGGGATCAGTGCCTCCAAAGGAGACGATGCCTGACTCCTCGTGAAACTTGATAGGAGTCCCAGGATTCCTGTGGCACGTGGAGAGGGACACTTTTTCTTCCGCCTTAGCCGGAGAGGCCTCCCAAATGCCCTGCCAAGCCTCGAGGAGAATCCCGAGTTGTCCCTCGCAACTAGGCAGGAGTCATGACGTCGCTGAACAAACACGTGTGTGGAAGGGTCATCCCCTTCGTAACTCGAGAATATACCCCTGGTTCCCGCCGCAACTCGAGAAAAACCATGAGACATCCCCCTTGCCGCCGGATGAGGCGAGATTCCCCTGCACTGCTTGCAGAGCAATTCCGTGTTGCACATATCACAGGAAAGGAGCCTTGATTTCCTTGATGGCACTCCAGAGAAACCCCAAGAACACTGTTTCAAGGCTAAAGATATCCTGAGGTCACTGTAGCAACACGAAAGAGCACCGTGGACCAAAAATCAACTCGAGATGAGAGGTTAGTCCCTGGCTTTGACTCCAGAGGAATACCCCCTTACCACAAGCACCTCAAGAGGAGGATTCTCTCAGCTCTAGGTATGTGAGAGGGACCCTGAGTTGGCGGCCTCAAGTGGAAGGGACACCGCGATGCCCTGACTCGAAATAAGGCCAGATATCCCTGCAGTGACTTGAATGCAGGCTCGCCTTGCATATCCCAAGATGAAAGGATGTCTGAATCCCCTGTGGAGAGCACAGAGAAAGACCTAGTTCCCCACCTCATCGCGACCAGAGGCCTCACATGCTTTGAAAACTCCAGAGGGACGTGGAGATCAGTGCCTCCAAAGGAGACGATGCCTGACTCCTCGTGAAACTTGATAGGAGTCCCAGGATTCCTGTGGCACGTGGAAAGGGAGTCTTGGTCTCCCGCCTCAGCTGGAGAGGCGTCCCAATTGCCCTGCCAAGCCTCGAGGAGAATCCCGAGTTGTCCCTCGCAACTAGGCAGGAGTCCTGACGTCGCTGAACAAACACTTGTGTGGAAGGGACATCCCCGTCGTAACTCGAGAATATACCCCAGGTTCCCGCCGCAACTCCAGAAAAACCATGAGACTTCCCCCTCGCCGCGAGATGAGGCCCGATTCCCCTGCACTGCGTGCAGAGCAATGCCGTGTTGCACATCACACAGAAAAGGAGCCTTGATTTCCTTGATGGCACTCCACAGAAACCCCAAGAACACTGTTTCAATGCTACAGGGATCCTGCGGTCACTGTAGCAACACGAAAGAGCTCCGTGGACCACAAATCAACTCGAGATGAGAGGTTAGTCCCTGGCTTCGACTCCAGAGGAATACCACCTTACCACAAGCACCTCAAGTGGAGGCTTCTCTGAGCTCTAGGTATGTGAGAGGGACCCTGAGTTTGCGGCCTAAAGTGGAATGGACACCACGATGCCCTGAGTCGAAATAAGGCCGGATATCCCTGCTGTGACTTGAATGCAGGTGCGTCTTGCATCTCCCAAGATGAAAGGATGTCTGAATTCCCTGTGGAGACCACAGAGAAAGACCTAGTTCCCCACCTCATCGCGACCGGAGGCCTCACATCCTTTGAAAACTCCAGAAGTACAAGGGATCAGTGCCTCCAAAGTAGACGATGCCTGACTCCTCGTGAAACTTGATAGGAGTCCCAGTATTCCTGTGGCACGTGGAGAGGGACACTTTTTCTTCCGCCTTAGCCGGAGAGGCCTCCCAAATGCCCTGCCAAGCCTCGAGGAGAATCCCGAGTTGTTCCTCGCACCTAGGCAGGAGTCGTGACGTCGCTGAACAACACGTGTGTGGAAGGGCCATCCCCGTCGTAACTCGAGAATATACCCCAGGTTCCCGCCGCAACTCAAGAAAAACCATGAGACTTCCCCCTCGCCGCCAGATGAGGCCCGATTCCCCTGGATTGCGTGCAGAGCAATTTCGTGTTGCACATCACACATGGAAGGAGCCTTGATTTCCTTGATGGCACTCCAGAGAAACCCCAAGAGCACTGTTTCAAGGCTAGAGGGATCCTGAGGTCACTGAAGCAACACGAAAGAGCTCCGTGGACCAAAAATCAACTCGAGATGAGAGGTTAGTCCCTGGCTTCGACTCCAGAGGAATACCACCTTACCTCAAGCACCTCAAGAGGAGGCTTCTCTCAGCTCTAGGTATGTGAGAGGTACCCTGATTTGGCGGCCTCAAGTTGAAAGGACACCGCGATGCCCTGACTCGAAATAAGGCCGGATATCCCTGCAGTGACTTGAATGCAGGTGCGTCTTGCATCTCCCAAGACGAAAGGATGTCTGAATTCCCTGTGGAGACAACAGAGAATGACCTAGTTCCCCACCTCATCGCCACCGGAGGCCTCACATCCTTTGAAAACTACAGAGGGACGCGGAGATGAGGGCCTCCAAAGGAGACGATGCCTGACTCCTCGTGAAACTTGATAGGAGTC
This sequence comes from Cervus elaphus, assembly GCF_910594005.1. NCBI lineage: Eukaryota > Metazoa > Chordata > Mammalia > Artiodactyla > Cervidae > Cervus > Cervus elaphus. The sequence goes on along the minus strand of NC_057815.1, from coordinate 3,687,374 downwards.
CCAGGATTCCTGTGGCACGTGTAAAGGAACTCTTGGTCTCCCACCTCAGCTGAAGAGGCGTCCCAATTGCCCTGCCATGCCTCGAGGAGAATCCCGAGTTGTCCCTCGCAACTAGGTAGGAATCCTGACGTCGCTGAACAAACACGTGTGTGGAAGGGCCATCCCGGTCGTAACTCGAGAATATACCCCAGGTTCCCGCCACAACTCGAGAAAAACCATGAGACTTCCCCCTCGCCGCCAGATGAGGCCCGATTCCCCTGAACTGCGTGCAGAGCAATTCCGTGTTGCACATCAAACAGGAGAGTAGCCTTGATTTCCTTGATGGCACTCCAGACAAACCCCAAGAACACTCTTTCAAGGCTAGAGGGATCCTGTGGTCACTGTAGCAACACGAATGAGCTCCGTGGACCAAAAATCAACTCGAGATGAGAGGTTAGGCCCTGGCTTCGACTCCAGAGGTATACCACCTTACCACAAGCACCTCAAGAGGAGGCTTCTCTCAGCTCTAGGTATGTGAGAGGGACCCTGAGATGGCGGCCTCAAGTGGAATGGACACCGCGATACCCTGACTCGAAATAAGGCCGGACATCCCTGCAGTGACTTGAATGCAGGCTCGTCTTGCATCTCCCAAGACGAAAGGATGTCTGAATCCCCTGTGGAGACCACAGAGAAAGACCTAGTTCCCCACCTCATCGCGACCGGAGGCTTCACATCCTGTGAAAATTCCAGAGGCACGCGGAGATCAGTGCCTCCAAAGGAGACGATGCGTGACTCCTCGTGAAACTTGATAGGAGTCCCAGGATTCCTGTGGCACGTGGAGAGGGACACATGATCTCCCACCTCAGCTGGAGAGGCGTCCCAATTGCCCTGCCAAGCCTCGAGGAGAATCCCGAGTTGTCCCTCGCAACTAGGCAGGAATCCTGACGTCGCTGAACAAACACGTGTGTGGAAGGGCCATCCCCGTCGTAACTCGAGAATATACCCCAGGTTCCCGCCGCATCTCGAGAAAAACCTTGAGACTTCCCCCTCGCCGCCAGATGAGGCGCGATTCCCCTGCACTGAGTGCAGAGCAATTCCGAGTTGCACATCACACAGGAAAGGAGCCTTGATTTCCTGGATGGCACTCCAGAGAAACCCCAAGAACACTGTTTCCAGGCTAGAGAGATCCTGAGGTCACTGTAGCAACACGAAAGAGCTCCATGGAACAAAAATCAACTCGAGATGAGAGGTTATTCCCTGGTTTTGACTCCAGAGGAATACCACCTTACCACAAGCACCTCAAGAGGAGGCTTCTCTCAGCTCTAGGTATGTGAGAGGGACCCTGAGTTGGCGGCCTGAAGGTGAATGGACACCGCGATGGCCTGAGTCGAAATATGGCCGGATATTCCTGCAGTGACTTGAATGCAGGCTCGTCTTGCATCTCCCAAGACGAAAGGATGTCTGAATCCCCTGTGGAGACCACAGAGAAAGACCTAGTTCCCCACCTCATTGCTACCGGAGGCTTCACATCCTTTGAAAACTCCAGAGGGACCAGGGATCAGTGCCTCCAAAGGAGACGATGCCTGACTCCTCGTGAAACTTGATAGGAGTCCCAGGATTCCTGTGGCACGTGGAGAGGGACACTTTTTCTTCCGCCTTAGCCGGAGAGGCCTCCCAAATGCCCTGCCAAGCCTCGAGGAGAATCCCGAGTTGTCCCTCGCAACTAGGCAGGAGTCATGACGTCGCTGAACAAACACGTGTGTGGAAGGGTCATCCCCTTCGTAACTCGAGAATATACCCCAGGTTCCCGCCGCAACTCGAGAAAAACCATGAGACATCCCCCTTGCCGCCGGATGAGGCGAGATTCCCCTGCACTGCTTGCAGAGCAATTCCGTGTTGCACATATCACAGGAAAGGAGCCTTGATTTCCTTGATGGCACTCCAGAGAAACCCCAAGAACACTGTTTCAAGGCTAAAGATATCCTGAGGTCACTGTAGCAACACGAAAGAGCACCGTGGACCAAAAATCAACTCGAGATGAGAGGTTAGTCCCTGGCTTTGACTCCAGAGGAATACCCCCTTACCACAAGCACCTCAAGAGGAGGATTCTCTCAGCTCTAGGTATGTGAGAGGGACCCTGAGTTGGCGGCCTCAAGTGGAAGGGACACCGCGATGCCCTGACTCGAAATAAGGCTGGATATCCCTGCAGTGACTTGAATGCAGGCTCGCCTTGCATATCCCAAGATGAAAGGATGTCTGAATCCCCTGTGGAGAGCACAGAGAAAGACCTAGTTCCCCACCTCATCGCGACCAGAGGCCTCACATGCTTTGAAAACTCCAGAGGGACGTGGAGATCAGTGCCTCCAAAGGAGACGATGCCTGACTCCTCGTGAAACTTGATAGGAGTCCCAGGATTCCTGTGGCACGTGGAAAGGGAGCCTTGGTCTCCCGCCTCAGCTGGAGAGGCGTCCCAATTGCCCTGCCAAGCCTCGAGGAGAATCCCGAGTTGTCCCTCGCAACTAGGCAGGAGTCCTGACGTCGCTGAACAAACACTTGTGTGGAAGGGACATCCCCGTCGTAACTCGAGAATATACCCCAGGTTCCCGCCGCAACTCCAGAAAAACCATGAGACTTCCCCCTCGCCGCGAGATGAGGCCCGATTCCCCTGCACTGCGTGCAGAGCAATGCCGTGTTGCACATCACACAGAAAAGGAGCCTTGATTTCCTTGATGGCACTCCACAGAAACCCCAAGAACACTGTTTCAATGCTAGAGGGATCCTGCGGTCACTGTAGCAACACGAAAGAGCTCCGTGGACCACAAATCAACTCGAGATGAGAGGTTAGTCCCTGGCTTCGACTCCAGAGGAATACCACCTTACCACAAGCACCTCAAGTGGAGGCTTCTCTGAGCTCTAGGTATGTGAGAGGGACCCTGAGTTTGCGGCCTAAAGTGGAATGGACACCACGATGCCCTGAGTCGAAATAAGGCCGGATATCCCTGCTGTGACTTGAATGCAGGTGCGTCTTGCATCTCCCAAGATGAAAGGATGTCTGAATTCCCTGTGGAGACCACAGAGAAAGACCTAGTTCCCCACCTCATCGCGACCGGAGGCCTCACATCCTTTGAAAACTCCAGAAGTACAAGGGATCAGTGCCTCCAAAGGAGACGATGCCTGACTCCTCGTGAAACTTGATAGGAGTCCCAGTATTCCTGTGGCACGTGGAGAGGGACACTTTTTCTTCCGCCTTAGCCGGAGAGGCCTCCCAAATGCCCTGCCAAGCCTCGAGGAGAATCCCGAGTTGTTCCTCGCACCTAGGCAGGAGTCGTGACGTCGCTGAACAACACGTGTGTGGAAGGGCCATCCCCGTCGTAACTCGAGAATATACCCCAGGTTCCCGCCGCAACTCAAGAAAAACCATGAGACTTCCCCCTCGCCGCCAGATGAGGCCCGATTCCCCTGGATTGCGTGCAGAGCAATTTCGTGTTGCACATCACACATGGAAGGAGCCTTGATTTCCTTGATGGCACTCCAGAGAAACCCCAAGAGCACTGTTTCAAGGCTAGAGGGATCCTGAGGTCACTGAAGCAACACGAAAGAGCTCCGTGGACCAAAAATCAACTCGAGATGAGAGGTTAGTCCCTGGCTTCGACTCCAGAGGAATACCACCTTACCTCAAGCACCTCAAGAGGAGGCTTCTCTCAGCTCTAGGTATGTGAGAGGTACCCTGATTTGGCGGCCTCAAGTTGAAAGGACACCGCGATGCCCTGACTCGAAATAAGGCCGGATATCCCTGCAGTGACTTGAATGCAGGTGCGTCTTGCATCTCCCAAGACGAAAGGATGTCTGAATTCCCTGTGGAGACCACAGAGAATGACCTAGTTCCCCACCTCATCGCCACCGGAGGCCTCACATCCTTTGAAAACTACAGAGGGACGCGGAGATGAGGGCCTCCAAAGGAGACGATGCCTGACTCCTCGTGAAACTTGATAGGAGTCCCAGGATTCCTGTGGCACGTGTAAAGGAACTCTTGGTCTCCCACCTCAGCTGAAGAGGCGTCCCAATTGCCCTGCCATGCCTCGAGGAGAATCCCGAGTTGTCCCTCGCAACTAGGTAGGAATCCTGACGTCGCTGAACAAACACGTGTGTGGAAGGGCCATCCCGGTCGTAACTCGAGAATATACCCCAGGTTCCCGCCACAACTCGAGAAAAACCATGAGACTTCCCCCTCGCCGCCAGATGAGGCCGGATTCCCCTGAACTGCGTGCAGAGCAATTCCGTGTTGCACATCAAACAGGAGAGTAGCCTTGATTTCCTTGATGGCACTCCAGAGAAACCCCAAGAACACTGTTTCAAGGCTAGAGGGATCCTGTGGTCACTGTAGCAACACGAATGAGCTCCGTGGACCAAAAATCAACTCGAGATGAGAGGTTAGGCCCTGGCTTCGACTCCAGAGGTATACCACCTTACCACAAGCACCTCAAGAGGAGGTTTCTCTCAGCTCTAGGTATGTGAGAGGTACCCTGAGTTGGCGGCCTCAAGTGGAATGGACACCGCGATACCCTGACTCGAAATAAGGCCGGATATCCCTGCAGTGACTTGAATGCAGGCTCGTCTTGTATCTCCCAAGACGAAAGGGTGTCTGAATCCCCTGTGGAGACCACAGAGAAAGACCTAGTTCCCCACCTCATCGCGACCGGAGGCTTCACATCCTGTGAAAACTCCAGAGGCACGCGGAGATCAGTGCCTCCAAAGGAGACGATGCGTGACTCCTCGTGAAACTTGATAGGAGTCCCAGGATTCCTGTGGCACGTGGAGAGGGACACATGATCTCCCACCTCAGCTGGAGAGGCGTCCCAATTGCCCTGCCAAGCCTCGAGGAAAATCCCGAGTTGTCCCTCGCAACTAGGCAGGAGTCCTGACGTCGCTGAACAAACACGTGTGTGGAAGGGCCATCCCCGTCGTAACTCGAGAATATACCCCAGGTTCCCGCCGCAACTCGAGAAAAACCTTAAGACTTCCCCCTCGCCGCCAGATTAGGCGCGATTCCCCTGCACTGAGTGCAGAGCAATTCCGAGTTGCACATCACACAGGAAAGGAGCCTTGATTTCCTGGATGGCACTCCAGAGAAACCACAAGAACACTGTTTCCAGGCTAGAGAGATCCTGAGGTCACTGTAGCAACACGAAAGAGCTCCATGGAACAAAAATCAACTTGAGATGAGAGGTTATTCCCTGGCTTTGACTCCAGAGGAATACCACCTTACCACAAGCACCTCAAGAGGAGGCTTCTCTCAGCTCTAGGTATGTGAGAGGGACCCTGAGTTGGCGGCCTGAAGGTGAATGGACACCGCGATGGCCTGAGTCGAAATATGGCCGGATATTCCTGCAGTGACTTGAATGCAGGCTCGTCTTGCATCTCCCAAGACGAAAGGATGTCTGAATCCCCTTTGGAGACCACAGAGAAAGACCTAGTTCCCCACCTCATTGTTACCGGAGGCTTCACATCCTTTGAAAACTCCAGAGGGACCAGGGATCAGTGCCTCCAAAGGAGACGATGCCTGACTCCTCGTGAAAATTGATAGGAGTCCCAGGATTCCTGTGGCACGTGGAGAGGGACACTTTTTTTTCCGCCTTAGCCGGAGAGGCCTCCCAAATGCCCTGCCAAGCCTCGAGGAGAATCCCGAGTTGTCCCTCGCAACTAGGCAGGAGGATGAACAAACACGTGTGTGGAAGGGCCATCCCCTTCGTAACTCGAGAATATACCCCAGGTTCCCGCCGCAACTCGAGAAAAACCATGAGACATCCCCCTTGCCGCCGGATGAGGCGAGTTTCCCCTGCACTGCTTGCAGAGCAATGCCCTGTTGCACATCACACAGGAAAGGAGCCTTGATTTCCTTGATGGCACTCCAGAGAAACCCCAAGAACACTGTTTCAAGGCTAGAGGGATCCTGAGGTCACTGTAGCAACACGAAAGAGCTCCGTGGACCACAAATCAACTGGAGATGAGAGGTTAGGCCCTGGCATCGACTCCAGAGAAATACCACCTTACCACAAGCACCTCAAGAGGAGGTTTCTCTCAGCTCTAGGTATGTGAGAGGGACCCTGAGTTTGCGGCCTCAAGTGGAATGGACATCGCAATGCCCTGACTCGAAATAAGGCTGGATATGCCTGCAGTGACTTGAATGCAGGCTCGATTTGCATCTCCGAAGACGAAAGGATGTCTGAATCCCATGTGGAGACCACAGAGAAAGACCTAGTCCCCACCTCATCGCGACCGGAGGCCTCACATCCTTGGAAAACTGCAGAGGGACGCGGAGATCAGTGCCTCCAAAGGGAACGATGCCTGACTCCTCGTGAAACTTGATAGGAGTCCCAGGATTCCTGTGGCACGTGGAAAGAGACCCTTGGTCTCCCGCCTCAGCTGGAGAGGCGTCCCAATTGCCCTGCCAAGCCTCGAGGAGAATCCCGAGTTGTCCCTCGCAACTAGGCAGGAGTCATGACGTCGCTGAACAAACACGTGTGTGGAAGGGTCATCCCCTTCGTAACTCGAGAATATACCCCAGGTTCCCGCCGCAACTCGAGAAAAACCATGAGACATCCCCCTTGCCGCCGGATGAGGCGAGATTCCCCTGCACTGCTTGCAGATCAATTCCGTGTTGCACATATCACAGGAAAGGAGCCTTGATTTCCTTGATGGCACTCCAGAGAAACCCCAAGAACACTGTTTCCAGGCTAGAGATATCCTGAGGTCACTGTAGCAACACGAAAGAGCACCGTGGACCAAAAATCAACTCGAGATGAGAGGTTAGTCCCTGGCTTTGACTCCAGAGGAATACCCCCTTACCACAAGCACGTCAAGAGGAGGCTTCTCTCAGCTCTAGGTATGTGAGAGGGACCCTGAGTTGGCGGCCTCAAGTGGAAGGGACACCGCGATGCCCTGACTCGAAATAAGGCCAGATATCCCTGCAGTGACTTGAATGCAGGCTCGCCTTGCATATCCCAAGATGAAAGGATGTCTGAATCCCCTGTGGAGAGCACAGAGAAAGACCTAGTTCCCCACCTCATCGCGACCAGAGGCCTCACATGCTTTGAAAACTCCAGAGGGACGTGGAGATCAGTGCCTCCAAAGGAGACGATGCCTGACTCCTCGTCAAACTTGATAGGAGTCCCAGGATTCCTGTGGCACGTGGAAAGGGAACCTTGGTCTCCCGCCTCAGCTGGAGAGGCGTCCCAATTGCCCTGCCAAGCCTCGAGGAGAATCCCGAGTTGTCCCTCGCAACTAGGCAGGAGTCCTGACGTCGCTGAACAAACACTTGTGTGGAAGGGACATCCCCGTCGTAACTCGAGAATATACCCCAGGTTCCCGCCGCAACTCGAGAAAAACCATGAGACTTCCCCCTCGCCGCGAGATGAGGCCCGATTCCCCTGCACTGCGTGCAGAGCAATGCCGTGTTGCACATCACACAGGAAAGGAGCCTTGATTTCCTTGATGGCACTCCACAGAAACCCCAAGAACACTGTTTCAATGCTAGAGGGATCCTGCGGTCACTGTAGCAACACGAAAGAGCTCCGTGGACCACAAATCAACTCGAGATGAGAGGTTAGTCCCTGGCTTCGACTCCAGAGGAACACCACCTTACCACAAGCACCTCAAGTGGAGGCTTCTCTGAGCTCTAGGTATGTGAGAGGGACCCTGAGTTTGCGGCCTAAAGTGGAATGGACACCGCGATGCCCTGAGTCGAAATAAGGCCGGATATCCCTGCTGTGACTTGAATGCAGGTGCGTCTTGCATCTCCCAAGACGAAAGGATGTCTGAATTCCCTGTGGAGACCACAGAGAAAGACCTAGTTCCCCACCTCATCGCGACCGGAGGCCTCACATCCTTTGAAAACTCCAGAAGTACAAAGGATCAGTGCCTCCAAAGGAGACGATGCCTGACTCCTCGTGAAACTTGATAGGAGTCCCAGTATTCCTGTGGCACGTGGAGAGGGACACTTTTTCTTCCGCCTTAGCCGGAGAGGCCTCCCAAATGCCCTGCCAAGCCTCGAGGAGAATCCCGAGTTGTCCCTCGCACCTAGGCAGGAGTCGTGACGTCGCTGAACAACACGTGTGTGGAAGGGCCATCCCCGTCGTAACTCGAGAATATACCCCAGGTTCCCGCCGCAACTCGAGAAAAACCATGAGACTTCCCCCTCGCCGCCAGATGAGGCCCGATTCCCCTGGATTGCGTGCAGAGCAATTTCGTGTTGCACATCACACATGGAAGGAGCCTTGATTTCCTTGATGGCACTCCAGAGAAACCCCAAGAGCACTGTTTCAAGGCTAGAGGGATCCTGAGGTCACTGAAGCAAAACGAAAGAGCTCCGTGGACCAAAAATCAACTCGAGATGAGAGGTTAGTCCCTGGCTTCGACTCCAGAGGAATACCACCTTACCTCAAGCACCTCAAGAGGAGGCTTCTCTCAGCTCTAGGTATGTGAGAGGTACCCTGATTTGGCGGCCTCAAGTTGAAAGGACACCGCGATGCCCTGACTCGAAATAAGGCCGGATATCCCTGCAGTGACTTGAATGCAGGTGCGTCTTGCATCTCCCAAGACGAAAGGATGTCTGAATTCCCTGTGGAGACCACAGAGAATGACCTAGTTCCCCACCTCATCGCCACCGGAGGCCTCACATCCTTTGAAAACTCCAGAGGGACGCGGAGATGAGGGCCTCCAAAGGAGACGATGCCTGACTCCTCGTCAAACTTGATAGGAGTCCCAGGATTCCTGTGGCACGTGTAAAGGAACTCTTGGTCTCCCACCTCAGCTGAAGAGGCGTCCCAATTGCCCTGCCATGCCTCGAGGAGAATCCCGAGTTGTCCCTCGCAACTAGGCAGGAATCCTGACGTCGCTGAACAAAAACGTGTGTGGAAGGGCCATCCCGGTCGTAACTCGAGAATATACCCCAGGTTCCCGCCACAACTCGAGAAAAACCATGAGACTTCCCCCTCGCCGCCAGATGAGGCCCGATTCCCCTGAACTGCGTGCAGAGCAATTCCGTGTTGCACATCAAACAGGAGAGTAGCCTTGATTTCCTTGATGGCACTCCAGAGAAACCCCAAGAACACTGTTTCAAGGCTAGAGGGATCCTGTGGTCACTGTAGCAACACGAATGAGCTCCGTGGACCAAAAATCAACTCGAGATGAGAGGTTAGGCCCTGGCTTCGACTCCAGAGGTATACCACCTTACCACAAGCACCTCAAGAGGAGGTTTCTCTCAGCTCTAGGTATGTGAGAGGTACCCTGAGTTGGCGGCCTCAAGTGGAATGGACACCGCGATACCCTGACTCGAAATAAGGCCGGATATCCCTGCAGTGACTTGAATGCAGGCTCGTCTTGTATCTCCCAAGACGAAAGGGTGTCTGAATCCCCTGTGGAGACCACAGAGAAAGACCTAGTTCACCACCTCATCGCGACCGGAGGCTTCACATCCTGTGAAAACTCCAGAGGCACGCGGAGATCAGTGCCTCCAAAGGAGACGATGCGTGACTCCTCGTGAAACTTGATAGGAGTCCCAGGATTCCTGTGGCACGTGGAGAGGGACACATGATCTCCCACCTCAGCTGGAGAGGCGTCCCAATTGCCCTGCCAAGCCTCGAGGAGAATCCCGAGTTGTCCCTCGCAACTAGGCAGGAGTCCTGACGTCGCTGAACAAACGCGTGTGTGGAAGGGCCATCCCCGTCGTAACTCGAGATTATACCCCAGGTTCCCGCCGCAACTCGAGAAAAACCATGAGACTTCCCCGTCGCCGCGAGATGAGGCCCAATTCCCCTGCACTGCGTGAAGAGCAATGCCGTGTTGCACATCACACATGAAAAGAGCCTTGATTTCCTTGATGGCACTCCAGAGAAAGCCCAAGAACACTGTTTCAAGGCTAGAGGGATCCTGAGGTCACTGTAGCAACACGAAAGAGCTCCGTGGACCACCAATCAACTCGAGATGAGAGGGTAGGCCCTGGCTTCGACTCCAGAGGAATACCACCTTACCACAAGCACCTCAAGAGGAGGCTTCTCTCAGCTCTAGGTATGTGAGAGGGACCCTGAGTTGGCGGCCTGAAGGTGAATGGACACCGCGATGGCCTGAGTCGAAATATGGCCGGATATCCCTGCAGTGACTTCAATGCAGGAACGTCTTGCATCTCCCAAGACGAAAGGATGTCTGAACCCCTGTGGAGACCACAGAGAAAGACCTAGTTCCCCACCTCATCGCGACCGGAGGCCTCACATCCTTTGAAAGCTCCAGAGGTACCAGGGATCAGTGCCTCCAAAGTAGACGATGCCTGACTCCTTGTGAAACTTGATAGGAGTCCCAGGATTCCTGTGGCACGTGGAGAGGGACACTTTTTCTTCCGCCTTAGCCGGAGAGGCCTCCCAAATGCCCTGCCAAGCCTCGAAGAGAATCCCGAGTTGTCCCTCGCAACTAGGCAGGAGGCTGAACAAACACGTGTGTGGAAGGGCCATCCCCTTCGTAACTCGAGAATATACCCCAGGTTCCCGCCGCAACTCGAGAAAAACCATGAGACATCCCCCTTGCCGCCGGATGAGGCGAGTTTCCCCTGCACTGCTTGCAGAGCAATGCCCTGTTGCACATCACACAGGAAAGGAGCCTTGATTTCCTTGATGGCACTCCAGAGAAACCCCAAGAACACTGTTTCAAGGCTAGAGGGATCCTGAGGTCACTGTAGCAACACGAAAGAGCTCCGTGGACCACAAATCAACTGGAGATGAGAGGTTAGGCCCTGGCATCGACTCCAGAGGAATACCACCTTACCACAAGCACCTCAAGAGGAGGCTTCTCTCAGCTCTAGGTATGTGAGAGGGACCCTGAGTTTGCGGCCTCAAGTGGAATGGACATCGCAATGCCCTGACTCGAAATAAGGCTGGATATGCCTGCAGTGACTTGAATGCAGGCTCGATTTGCATCTCCGAAGACGAAAGGATGTCTGAATCCCATGTGGAGACCACAGAGAAAGACCTAGTCCCCACCTCATCGCGACCGGAGGCCTCACATCCTTGGAAAACTGCAGAGGGACGCGGAGATCAGTGCCTCCAAAGGGAACGATGCCTGACTCCTCGTGAAACTTGATAGGAGTCCCAGGATTCCTGTGGCACGTGGAAAGAGACCCTTGGTCTCCCGCCTCAGCTGGAGAGGCGTCCCAATTGCCCTGCCAAGCCTCGAGGAGAATCCCGAGTTGTCCCTCGCAACTAGGCAGGAGTCATGACGTCGCTGAACAAACACGTGTGTGGAAGGGTCATCCCCTTCGTAACTCGAGAATATACCCCAGGTTCCCGCCGCAACTCGAGAAAAACCATGAGACATCCCCCTTGCCGCCGGATGAGGCGAGATTCCCCTGCACTGCTTGCAGAGCAATTCCGTGTTGCACATATCACAGGAAAGGAGCCTTGATTTCCTTGATGGCACTCCAGAGAAACCCCAAGAACACTGTTTCCAGGCTAGAGATATCCTGAGGTCACTGTAGCAACACGAAAGAGCACCGTGGACCAAAAATCAACTCGAGATGAGAGGTTATTCCCTGGCTTTGACTCCAGAGGAATACCCCCTTACCACAAGCACCTCAAGAGGAGGCTTCTCTCAGCTCTAGGTATGTGAGAGGGACCCTGAGTTGGCGGCCTCAAGTGGAAGGGACACCGCGATGCCCTGACTCGAAATAAGGCTGGATATCCCTGCAGTGACTTGAATGCAGGCTCGCCTTGCATATCCCAAGATGAAAGGATGTCTGAATCCCCTGTGGAGAGCACAGAGAAAGACCTAGTTCCCCACCTCATCGCGACCAGAGGCCTCACATGCTTTGAAAACTCCAGAGGGACGTGGAGATCAGTGCCTCCAAAGGAGACGATGCCTGACTCCTCGTCAAACTTGATAGGAGTCCCAGGATTCCTGTGGCACGTGGAAAGGGAGCCTTGGTCTCCCGCCTCAGCTGGAGAGGCGTCCCAATTGCCCTGCCAAGCCTCGAGGAGAATCCCGAGTTGTCCCTCGCAACTAGGCAGGAGTCCTGACGTCGCTGAACAAACACTTGTGTGGAAGGGACATCCCCGTCGTAACTCGAGAATATACCCCAGGTTCCCGCCGCAACTCGAGAAAAACCATGAGACTTCCCCCTCGCCGCGAGATGAGGCCCGATTCCCCTGCACTGCGTGCAGAGCAATGCCGTGTTGCACATCACACAGGAAAGGAGCCTTGATTTCCTTGATGGCACTCCACAGAAACCCCAAGAACACTGTTTCAATGCTAGAGGGATCCTGCGGTCACTGTAGCAACACGAAAGAGCTCCGTGGACCACAAATCAACTCGAGATGAGAGGTTAGTCCCTGGCTTCGACTCCAGAGGAACACCACCTTACCACAAGCACCTCAAGTGGAGGCTTCTCTGAGCTCTAGGTATGTGAGAGGGACCCTGAGTTTGCGGCCTAAAGTGGAATGGACACCACGATGCCCTGAGTCGAAATAAGGCCGGATATCCCTGCTGTGACTTGAATGCAGGTGCGTCTTGCATCTCCCAAGACGAAAGGATGTCTGAATTCCCTGTGGAGACCACAGAGAAAGACCTAGTTCCCCACCTCATCGCGACCGGAGGCCTCACATCCTTTGAAAACTCCAGAAGTACAAAGGATCAGTGCCTCCAAAGGAGACGATGCCTGACTCCTCGTGAAACTTGATAGGAGTCCCAGTATTCCTGTGGCACGTGGAGAGGGACACTTTTTCTTCCGCCTTAGCCGGAGAGGCCTCCCAAATGCCCTGCCAAGCCTCGAGGAGAATCCCGAGTTGTCCCTCGCACCTAGGCAGGAGTCGTGACGTCGCTGAACAACACGTGTGTGGAAGGGCCATCCCCGTCGTAACTCGAGAATATACCCCAGGTTCCCGCCGCAACTCGAGAAAAACCATGAGACTTCCCCCTCGCCGCCAGATGAGGCCCGATTCCCCTGGATTGCGTGCAGAGCAATTTCGTGTTGCACATCACACATGGAAGGAGCCTTGATTTCCTTGATGGCACTCCAGAGAAACCCCAAGAGCACTGTTTCAAGGCTAGAGGGATCCTGAGGTCACTGAAGCAAAACGAAAGAGCTCCGTGGACCAAAAATCAACTCGAGATGAGAGGTTAGTCCCTGGCTTCGACTCCAGAGGAATACCACCTTACCTCAAGCACCTCAAGAGGAGGCTTCTCTCAGCTCTAGGTATGTGAGAGGTACCCTGATTTGGCGGCCTCAAGTTGAAAGGACACCGCGATGCCCTGACTCGAAATAAGGCCGGATATCCCTGCAGTGACTTGAATGCAGGTGCGTCTTGCATCTCCCAAGACGAAAGGATGTCTGAATTCCCTGTGGAGACCACAGAGAATGACCTAGTTCCCCACCTCATCGCCACCGGAGGCCTCACATCCTTTGAAAACTCCAGAGGGACGCGGAGATGAGGGCCTCCAAAGGAGACGATGCCTGACTCCTCGTGAAACTTGATAGGAGTCCCAGGATTCCTGTGGCACGTGTAAAGGAACTCTTGGTCTCCCACCTCAGCTGAAGAGGCGTCCCAATTGCCCTGCCATGCCTCGAGGAGAATCCCGAGTTGTCCCTCGCAACTAGGCAGGAATCCTGACGTCGCTGAACAAAAACGTGTGTGGAAGGGCCATCCCGGTCGTAACTCGAGAATATACCCCAGGTTCCCGCCACAACTCGAGAAAAACCATGAGACTTCCCCCTCGCCGCCAGATGAGGCCCGATTCCCCTGAACTGCGTGCAGAGCAATTCCGTGTTGCACATCAAACAGGAGAGTAGCCTTGATTTCCTTGATGGCACTCCAGAGAAACCCCAAGAACACTGTTTCAAGGCTAGAGGGATCCTGTGGTCACTGTAGCAACACGAATGAGCTCCGTGGACCAAAAATCAACTCGAGATGAGAGGTTAGGCCCTGGCTTCGACTCCAGAGGTATACCACCTTACCACAAGCACCTCAAGAGGAGGTTTCTCTCAGCTCTAGGTATGTGAGAGGTACCCTGAGTTGGCGGCCTCAAGTGGAATGGACACCGCGATACCCTGACTCGAAATAAGGCCGGATATCCCTGCAGTGACTTGAATGCAGGCTCGTCTTGTATCTCCCAAGACGAAAGGGTGTCTGAATCCCCTGTGGAGACCACAGAGAAAGACCTAGTTCACCACCTCATCGCGACCGGAGGCTTCACATCCTGTGAAAACTCCAGAGGCACGCGGAGATCAGTGCCTCCAAAGGCGACGATGCGTGACTCCTCGTGAAACTTGATAGGAGTCCCAGGATTCCTGTGGCACGTGGAGAGGGACACATGATCTCCCACCTCAGCTGGAGAGGCGTCCCAATTGCCCTGCCAAGCCTCGAGGAGAATCCCGAGTTGTCCCTCGCAACTAGGCAGGAGTCCTGACGTCGCTGAACAAACGCGTGTGTGGAAGGGCCATCCCCGTCGTAACTCGAGATTATACCCCAGGTTCCCGCCGCAACTCGAGAAAAACCATGAGACTTCCCCGTCGCCGCGAGATGAGGCCCAATTCCCCTGCACTGCGTGAAGAGCAATGCCGTGTTGCACATCACACATGAAAAGAGCCTTGATTTCCTTGATGGCACTCCAGAGAAAGCCCAAGAACACTGTTTCAAGGCTAGAGGGATCCTGAGGTCACTGTAGCAACACGAAAGAGCTCCGTGGACCACCAATCAACTCGAGATGAGAGGGTAGGCCCTGGCTTCGACTCCAGAGGAATACCACCTTACCACAAGCACCTCAAGAGGAGGCTTCTCTCAGCTCTAGGTATGTGAGAGGGACCCTGAGTTGGCGGCCTGAAGGTGAATGGACACCGCGATGGCCTGAGTCGAAATATGGCCGGATATCCCTGCAGTGACTTCAATGCAGGAACGTCTTGCATCTCCCAAGACGAAAGGATGTCTGAACCCCTGTGGAGACCACAGAGAAAGACCTAGTTCCCCACCTCATCGCGACCGGAGGCCTCACATCCTTTGAAAACTCCAGAGGTACCAGGGATCAGTGCCTCCAAAGTAGACGATGCCTGACTCCTTGTGAAACTTGATAGGAGTCCCAGGATTCCTGTGGCACGTGGAGAGGGACACTTTTTCTTCCGCCTTAGCCGGAGAGGCCTCCCAAATGCCCTGCCAAGCCTCGAAGAGAATCCCGAGTTGTCCCTCGCAACTAGGCAGGAGGCTGAACAAACACGTGTGTGGAAGGGCCATCCCCTTCGTAACTCGAGAATATACCCCAGGTTCCCGCCGCAACTCGAGAAAAACCATGAGACATCCCCCTTGCCGCCGGATGAGGCGAGTTTCCCCTGCACTGCTTGCAGAGCAATGCCCTGTTGCACATCACACAGGAAAGGAGCCTTGATTTCCTTGATGGCACTCCAGAGAAACCCCAAGAACACTGTTTCAAGGCTAGAGGGATCCTGAGGTCACTGTAGCAACACGAAAGAGCTCCGTGGACCACAAATCAACTGGAGATGAGAGGTTAGGCCCTGGCATCGACTCCAGAGGAATACCACCTTACCACAAGCACCTCAAGAGGAGGCTTCTCTCAGCTCTAGGTATGTGAGAGGGACCCTGAGTTTGCGGCCTCAAGTGGAATGGACATCGCAATGCCCTGACTCGAAATAAGGCTGGATATGCCTGCAGTGACTTGAATGCAGGCTCGATTTGCATCTCCGAAGACGAAAGGATGTCTGAATCCCATGTGGAGACCACAGAGAAAGACCTAGTCCCCACCTCATCGCGACCGGAGGCCTCACATCCTTGGAAAACTGCAGAGGGACGCTTAGATCAGTGCCTCCAAAGGGAACGATGCCTGACTCCTCGTGAAACTTGATAGGAGTCCCAGGATTCCTGTGGCACGTGGAAAGAGACCCTTGGTCTCCCGCCTCAGCTGGAGAGGCGTCCCAATTGCCCTGCCAAGCCTCGAGGAGAATCCCGAGTTGTCCCTCGCAACTAGGCAGGAGTCATGACGTCGCTGAACAAACACGTGTGTGGAAGGGTCATCCCCTTCGTAACTCGAGAATATACCCCAGGTTCCCGCCGCAACTCGAGAAAAACCATGAGACATCCCCCTTGCCGCCGGATGAGGCGAGATTCCCCTGCACTGCTTGCAGAGCAATTCCGTGTTGCACATATCACAGGAAAGGAGCCTTGATTTCCTTGATGGCACTCCAGAGAAACCCCAAGAACACTGTTTCCAGGCTAGAGATATCCTGAGGTCACTGTAGCAACACGAAAGAGCACCGTGGACCAAAAATCAACTCGAGATGAGAGGTTATTCCCTGGCTTTGACTCCAGAGGAATACCCCCTTACCACAAGCACCTCAAGAGGAGGCTTCTCTCAGCTCTAGGTATGTGAGAGGGACCCTGAGTTTGCGGCCTCAAGTGGAAGGGACACCGCGATGCCCTGACTCGAAATAAGGCCAGATATCCCTGCAGTGACTTGAATGCAGGCTCGCCTTGCATATCCCAAGATGAAAGGATGTCTGAATCCCCTGTGGAGAGCACAGAGAAAGACCTAGTTCCCCACCTCATCGCGACCAGAGGCCTCACATGCTTTGAAAACTCCAGAGGGACGTGGAGATCAGTGCCTCCAAAGGAGACGATGCCTGACTCCTCGTCAAACTTGATAGGAGTCCCAGGATTCCTGTGGCACGTGGAAAGGGAGCCTTGGTCTCCCGCCTCAGCTGGAGAGGCGTCCCAATTGCCCTGCCAAGCCTCGAGGAGAATCCCGAGTTGTCCCTCGCAACTAGGCAGGAGTCCTGACGTCGCTGAACAAACACTTGTGTGGAAGGGACATCCCCGTCGTAACTCGAGAATATACCCCAGGTTCCCGCCGCAACTCGAGAAAAACCATGAGACTTCCCCCTCGCCGCGAGATGAGGCCCGATTCCCCTGCACTGCGTGCAGAGCAATGCCGTGTTGCACATCACACAGGAAAGGAGCCTTGATTTCCTTGATGGCACTCCACAGAAACCCCAAGAACACTGTTTCAATGCTAGAGGGATCCTGCGGTCACTGTAGCAACACGAAAGAGCTCCGTGGACCACAAATCAACTCGAGATGAGAGGTTAGTCCCTGGCTTCGACTCCAGAGGAACACCACCTTACCACAAGCACCTCAAGTGGAGGCTTCTCTGAGCTCTAGGTATGTGAGAGGGACCCTGAGTTTGCGGCCTAAAGTGGAATGGACACCACGATGCCCTGAGTCGAAATAAGGCCGGATATCCCTGCTGTGACTTGAATGCAGGTGCGTCTTGCATCTCCCAAGACGAAAGGATGTCTGAATTCCCTGTGGAGACCACAGAGAAAGACCTAGTTCCCCACCTCATCGCGACCGGAGGCCTCACATCCTTTGAAAACTCCAGAAGTACAAAGGATCAGTGCCTCCAAAGGAGACGATGCCTGACTCCTCGTGAAACTTGATAGGAGTCCCAGTATTCCTGTGGCACGTGGAGAGGGACACTTTTTCTTCCGCCTTAGCCGGAGAGGCCTCCCAAATGCCCTGCCAAGCCTCGAGGAGAATCCCGAGTTGTCCCTCGCACCTAGGCAGGAGTCATGACGTCGCTGAACAACACGTGTGTGGAAGGGCCATCCCCGTCGTAACTCGAGAATATACCCCAGGTTCCCGACGCAACTCGAGAAAAACCATGAGACTTCCCCCTCGCCGCCAGATGAGGCCCGATTCCCCTGGATTGCGTGCAGAGCAATTTCGTGTTGCACATCACACATGGAAGGAGCCTTGATTTCCTTGATGGCACTCCAGAGAAACCCCAAGAGCACTGTTTCAAGGCTAGAGGGATCCTGAGGTCACTGAAGCAAAACGAAAGAGCTCCGTGGACCAAAAATCAACTCGAGATGAGAGGTTAGTCCCTGGCTTCGACTCCAGAGGAATACCACCTTACCTCAAGCACCTCAAGAGGAGGCTTCTCTCAGCTCTAGGTATGTGAGAGGTACCCTGATTTGGCGGCCTCAAGTTGAAAGGACACCGCGATGCCCTGACTCGAAATAAGGCCGGATATCCCTGCAGTGACTTGAATGCAGGTGCGTCTTGCATCTCCCAAGACGAAAGGATGTCTGAATTCCCTGTGGAGACCACAGAGAATGACCTAGTTCCCCACCTCATCGCCACCGGAGGCCTCACATCCTTTGAAAACTCCAGAGGGACGCGGAGATGAGGGCCTCCAAAGGAGACGATGCCTGACTCCTCGTGAAACTTGATAGGAGTCCCAGGATTCCTGTGGCACGTGTAAAGGAACTCTTGGTCTCCCACCTCAGCTGAAGAGGCGTCCCAATTGCCCTGCCATGCCTCGAGGAGAATCCCGAGTTGTCCCTCGCAACTAGGCAGGAATCCTGACGTCGCTGAACAAAAACGTGTGTGGAAGGGCCATCCCGGTCGTAACTCGAGAATATACCCCAGGTTCCCGCCACAACTCGAGAAAAACCATGAGACTTCCCCCTCGCCGCCAGATGAGGCCCGATTCCCCTGAACTGCGTGCAGAGCAATTCCGTGTTGCACATCAAACAGGAGAGTAGCCTTGATTTCCTTGATGGCACTCCAGAGAAACCCCAAGAACACTGTTTCAAGGCTAGAGGGATCCTGTGGTCACTGTAGCAACACGAATGAGCTCCGTGGACCAAAAATCAACTCGAGATGAGAGGTTAGGCCCTGGCTTCGACTCCAGAGGTATACCACCTTACCACAAGCACCTCAAGAGGAGGTTTCTCTCAGCTCTAGGTATGTGAGAGGTACCCTGAGTTGGCGGCCTCAAGTGGAATGGACACCGCGATACCCTGACTCGAAATAAGGCCGGATATCCCTGCAGTGACTTGAATGCAGGCTCGTCTTGTATCTCCCAAGACGAAAGGGTGTCTGAATCCCCTGTGGAGACCACAGAGAAAGACCTAGTTCACCACCTCATCGCGACCGGAGGCTTCACATCCTGTGAAAACTCCAGAGGCACGCGGAGATCAGTGCCTCCAAAGGAGACGATGCGTGACTCCTCGTGAAACTTGATAGGAGTCCCAGGATTCCTGTGGCACGTGGAGAGGGACACATGATCTCCCACCTCAGCTGGAGAGGTGTCCCAATTGCCCTGCCAAGCCTCGAGGAGAATCCCGAGTTGTCCCTCGCAACTAGGCAGGAGTCCTGACGTCGCTGAACAAACGCGTGTGTGGAAGGGCCATCCCCGTCGTAACTCGAGATTATACCCCAGGTTCCCGCCGCAACTCGAGAAAAACCATGAGACTTCCCCGTCGCCGCGAGATGAGGCCCAATTCCCCTGCACTGCGTGCAGAGCAATGCCGTGTTGCACATCATACATGAAAAGAGCCTTGATTTCCTTGATGGCACTCCAGAGAAAGCCCAAGAACACTGTTTCAAGGCTAGAGGGATCCTGAGGTCACTGTAGCAACACGAAAGAGCTCCGTGGACCACCAATCAACTCGAGATGAGAGGGTAGGCCCTGGCTTCGACTCCAGAGGAATACCACCTTACCACAAGCACCTCAAGAGGAGGCTTCTCTCAGCTCTAGGTATGTGAGAGGGACCCTGAGTTGGCGGCCTGAAGGTGAATGGACACCGCGATGGCCTGAGTCGAAATATGGCCGGATATCCCTGCAGTGACTTCAATGCAGGAACGTCTTGCATCTCCCAAGACGAAAGGATGTCTGAACCCCTGTGGAGACCACAGAGAAAGACCTAGTTCCCCACCTCATCGCGACCGGAGGCCTCACATCCTTTGAAAACTCCAGAGGTACCAGGGATCAGTGCCTCCAAAGTAGACGATGCCTGACTCCTTGTGAAACTTGATAGGAGTCCCAGGATTCCTGTGGCACGTGGAGAGGGACACTTTTTCTTCCGCCTTAGCCGGAGAGGCCTCCCAAATGCCCTGCCAAGCCTCGAGGAGAATCCCGAGTTGTCCCTCGCAACTAGGCAGGAGGCTGAACAAACACGTGTGTGGAAGGGCCATCCCCTTCGTAACTCGAGAATATACCCCAGGTTCCCGCCGCAACTCGAGAAAAACCATGAGACATCCCCCTTGCCGCCGGATGAGGCGAGTTTCCCCTGCACTGCTTGCAGAGCAATGCCCTGTTGCACATCACACAGGAAAGGAGCCTTGATTTCCTTGATGGCACTCCAGAGAAACCCCAAGAACACTGTTTCAAGGCTAGAGGGATCCTGAGGTCACTGTAGCAACACGAAAGAGCTCCGTGGACCACAAATCAACTGGAGATGAGAGGTTAGGCCCTGGCATCGACTCCAGAGGAATACCACCTTACCACAAGCACCTCAAGAGGAGGCTTCTCTCAGCTCTAGGTATGTGAGAGGGACCCTGAGTTTGCGGCCTCAAGTGGAATGGACATCGCAATGCCCTGACTCGAAATAAGGCTGGATATGCCTGCAGTGACTTGAATGCAGGCTCGATTTGCATCTCCGAAGACGAAAGGATGTCTGAATCCCCTGTGGAGACCACAGAGAAAGACCTAGTCCCCACCTCATCGCGACCGGAGGCCTCACATCCTTGGAAAACTGCAGAGGGACGCGGAGATCAGTGCCTCCAAAGGGAACGATGCCTGACTCCTCGTGAAACTTGATAGGAGTCCCAGGATTCCTGTGGCACGTGGAAAGAGACCCTTGGTCTCCCGCCTCAGCTGGAGAGGCGTCCCAATTGCCCTGCCAAGCCTCGAGGAGAATCCCGAGTTGTCCCTCGCAACTAGGCAGGAGTCATGACGTCGCTGAACAAACACGTGTGTGGAAGGGTCATCCCCTTCGTAACTCGAGAATATACCCCAGGTTCCCGCCGCAACTCGAGAAAAACCATGAGACATCCCCCTTGCCGCCGGATGAGGCGAGATTCCCCTGCACTGCTTGCAGAGCAATTCCGTGTTGCACATATCACAGGAAAGGAGCCTTGATTTCCTTGATGGCACTCCAGAGAAACCCCAAGAACACTGTTTCCAGGCTAGAGATATCCTGAGGTCACTGTAGCAACACGAAAGAGCACCGTGGACCAAAAATCAACTCGAGATGAGAGGTTAGTCCCTGGCTTTGACTCCAGAGGAATACCCCCTTACCACAAGCACCTCAAGAGGAGGCTTCTCTCAGCTCTAGGTATGTGAGAGGGACCCTGAGTTGGCGGCCTCAAGTGGAAGGGACACCGCGATGCCCTGACTCGAAATAAGGCCAGATATCCCTGCAGTGACTTGAATGCAGGCTAGCCTTGCATATCCCAAGATGAAAGGATGTCTGAATCCCCTGTGGAGAGCACAGAGAAAGACCTAGTTCCCCACCTCATCGCGACCAGAGGCCTCACATGCTTTGAAAACTCCAGAGGGACGTGGAGATCAGTGCCTCCAAAGGAGACGATGCCTGACTCCTCGTCAAACTTGATAGGAGTCCCAGGATTCCTGTGGCACGTGGAAAGGGAGCCTTGGTCTCCCGCCTCAGCTGGAGAGGCGTCCCAATTGCCCTGCCAAGCCTCGAGGAGAATCCCGAGTTGTCCCTCGCAACTAGGCAGGAGTCCTGACGTCGCTGAACAAACACTTGTGTGGAAGGGACATCCCCGTCGTAACTCGAGAATATACCCCAGGTTCCCGCCGCAACTCCAGAAAAACCATGAGACTTCCCCCTCGCCGCGAGATGAGGCCCGATTCCCCTGCACTGCGTGCAGAGCAATGCCGTGTTGCACATCACACAGGAAAGGAGCCTTGATTTCCTTGATGGCACTCCACAGAAACCCCAAGAACACTGTTTCAATGCTAGAGGGATCCTGCGGTCACTGTAGCAACACGAAAGAGCTCCGTGGACCACAAATCAACTCGAGATGAGAGGTTAGTCCCTGGCTTCGACTCCAGAGGAATACCACCTTACCACAAGCACCTCAAGTGGAGGCTTCTCTGAGCTCTAGGTATGTGAGAGGGACCCTGAGTTTGCGGCCTAAAGTGGAATGGACACCACGATGCCCTGAGTCGAAATAAGGCCGGATATCCCTGCTGTGACTTGAATGCAGGTGCGTCTTGCATCTCCCAAGACGAAAGGATGTCTGAATTCCTTGTGGAGACCACAGAGAAAGACCTAGTTCCCCACCTCATCGCGACCGGAGGCCTCACATCCTTTGAAAACTCCAGAAGTACAAAGGATCAGTGCCTCCAAAGGAGACGATGCCTGACTCCTCGTGAAACTTGATAGGAGTCCCAGTATTCCTGTGGCACGTGGAGAGGGACACTTTTTCTTCCGCCTTAGCCGGAGAGGCCTCCCAAATGCCCTGCCAAGCCTCGAGGAGAATCCGAGTTGTCCCTCGCACCTAGGCAGGAGTCGTGACGTCGCTGAACAACACGTGTGTGGAAGGGCCATCCCCGTCGTAACTCGAGAATATACCCCAGGTTCCCGACGCAACTCGAGAAAAACCATGAGACTTCCCCCTCGCCGCCAGATGAGGCCCGATTCCCCTGGATTGCGTGCAGAGCAATTTCGTGTTGCACATCACACATGGAAGGAGCCTTGATTTCCTTGATGGCACTCCAGAGAAACCCCAAGAGCACTGTTTCAAGGCTAGAGGGATCCTGAGGTCACTGAAGCAAAACGAAAGAGCTCCGTGGACCAAAAATCAACTCGAGATGAGAGGTTAGTCCCTGGCTTCGACTCCAGAGGAATACCACCTTACCTCAAGCACCTCAAGAGGAGGCTTCTCTCAGCTCTAGGTATGTGAGAGGTACCCTGATTTGGCGGCCTCAAGTTGAAAGGACACCGCGATGCCCTGACTCGAAATAAGGCCGGATATCCCTGCAGTGACTTGAATGCAGGTGCGTCTTGCATCTCCCAAGACGAAAGGATGTCTGAATTCCCTGTGGAGACCACAGAGAATGACCTAGTTCCCCACCTCATCGCCACCGGAGGCCTCACATCCTTTGAAAACTCCAGAGGGACGCGGAGATGAGGGCCTCCAAAGGAGACGATGCCTGACTCCTCGTGAAACTTGATAGGAGTCCCAGGATTCCTGTGGCACGTGTAAAGGAACTCTTGGTCTCCCACCTCAGCTGAAGAGGCGTCCCAATTGCCCTGCCATGCCTCGAGGAGAATCCCGAGTTGTCCCTCGCAACTAGGCAGGAATCCTGACGTCGCTGAACAAAAACGTGTGTGGAAGGGCCATCCCGGTCGTAACTCGAGAATATACCCCAGGTTCCCGCCACAACTCGAGAAAAACCATGAGACTTCCCCCTCGCCGCCAGATGAGGCCCGATTCCCCTGAACTGCGTGCAGAGCAATTCCGTGTTGCACATCAAACAGGAGAGTAGCCTTGATTTCCTTGATGGCACTCCAGAGAAACCCCAAGAACACTGTTTCAAGGCTAGAGGGATCTTGTGGTCACTGTAGCAACACGAATGAGCTCCGTGGACCAAAAATCAACTCGAGATGAGAGGTTAGGCCCTGGCTTCGACTCCAGAGGTATACCACCTTACCACAAGCACCTCAAGAGGAGGTTTCTCTCAGCTCTAGGTATGTGAGAGGTACCCTGAGTTGGCGGCCTCAAGTGGAATGGACACCGCGATACCCTGACTCGAAATAAGGCCGGATATCCCTGCAGTGACTTGAATGCAGGCTCGTCTTGTATCTCCCAAGACGAAAGGGTGTCTGAATCCCCTGTGGAGACCACAGAGAAAGACCTAGTTCACCACCTCATCGCGACCGGAGGCTTCACATCCTGTGAAAACTCCAGAGGCACGCGGAGATCAGTGCCTCCAAAGGAGACGATGCGTGACTCCTCGTGAAACTTGATAGGAGTCCCAGGATTCCTGTGGCACGTGGAGAGGGACACATGATCTCCCACCTCAGCTGGAGAGGCGTCCCAATTGCCCTGCCAAGCCTCGAGGAGAATCCCGAGTTGTCCCTCGCAACTAGGCAGGAGTCCTGACGTCGCTGAACAAACGCGTGTGTGGAAGGGCCATCCCCGTCGTAACTCGAGATTATACCCCAGGTTCCCGCCGCAACTCGAGAAAAACCATGAGACTTCCCCGTCGCCGCGAGATGAGGCCCAATTCCCCTGCACTGCGTGCAGAGCAATGCCTTGTTGCACATCACACATGAAAAGAGCCTTGATTTCCTTGATGGCACTCCAGAGAAAGCCCAAGAACACTGTTTCAAGGCTAGAGGGATCCTGAGGTCACTGTAGCAACACGAAAGAGCTCCGTGGACCACCAAACAACTCGAGATGAGAGGGTAGGCCCTGGCTTCGACTCCAGAGGAATACCACCTTACCACAAGCACCTCAAGAGGAGGCTTCTCTCAGCTCTAGGTATGTGAGAGGGACCCTGAGTTGGCGGCCTGAAGGTGAATGGACACCGCGATGGCCTGAGTCGAAATATGGCCGGATATCCCTGCAGTGACTTCAATGCAGGAACGTCTTGCATCTCCCAAGACGAAAGGATGTCTGAACCCCTGTGGAGACCACAGAGAAAGACCTAGTTCCCCACCTCATCGCGACCGGAGGCCTCACATCCTTTGAAAACTCCAGAGGTACCAGGGATCAGTGCCTCCAAAGTAGACGATGCCTGACTCCTTGTGAAACTTGATAGGAGTCCCAGGATTCCTGTGGCACGTGGAGAGGGACACTTTTTCTTCCGCCTTAGCCGGAGAGGCCTCCCAAATGCCCTGCCAAGCCTCGAGGAGAATCCCGAGTTGTCCCTCGCAACTAGGCAGGAGTCCAGACGTCGGTGAACAACACGTGTGTGGAAGGGCCATCCCCGTCGTAACTCGAGAATTTACCCCAGGTTCCCGCCGCAACTCGAGAAAAACCATGAGACTTCCCCCTCGCCGCCAGATGAGGCCCGATTCCCCTGGACTGCGTGCAGAGCAATTCCGTGTTGCACATCACACATGGAAGGAGCCTTGATTTCCTTGATGGCACTCCAGAGAAACCCCAAAAACACTGTTTCAAGGCTAGAGGGATCCTCAGGTCACTGTAGCAACACGAAAGAGCTCCGTGGACCAAAAATCAACTCGAGACGAGAGGTTAGTCCCTGGCTTCGACTCCAGAGGGATACCACCTTACCACAAGCACCTCAAGAGAAGGCTTCTCTCAGCTCTAGGTATGTGAGAGGGACCCTGAGTTTGCGGCCTCAAGTGGAATGGACACCACGATGCCCTGACTCGAAATAAGGCCGGATATCCCTGCTGTGACTTGAATGCAGGCTCGTCTTGCATCTCCCAAGACGAAAGGATGTCTGAATCCCCTGTGGAGACCACTGAGAAAGACCTAGTTCCCCACCTCATCGCGACCAGAGGCCTCACATCCTTTGAAAACTCCAGAGGAACGCGGAGATGAGTGCTTCCAATAGACACCATGCATGACTCCTCGCAATACTTGATAGGAGTCCCAGGATTCCTGTGGCACGTGGAAAGGGACCCTTGGTCTCCCGCCTCAGCTGGAGAGGCGTCCCAATTGCCCTGTCAAGCCTCGAGGAGTATCCCGAGTTGTCCCTGGCATCTAGGCAGGAGTCGTGACGTCGCTGAACAACATATGTGTGGAAGGGCCATCCCCGTCGTAACTCGAGAATATACCCCAGGTTCCCGCCGCAACTCGAGAAAAACCATGAGACTTCCCTTTCGCCGCGACATGAGGCTCGATTCCCCTGCAATGCATGCAGAGCAATTCCGTGTTGCACATCACACAGGAAAGGAGCCTTGATTTCCTTGATGGCACTCCAGAGAAAGCCCAAGAACACCGTTTCAAGGCTAGAGGGATCCTGAGGTCACTGTAGCAACACGAAAGAGCTCCGTGGACCAAAAATCAACTCGAGACGAGAGGTTAGTCCCTGGCTTCGACTCCAGAAGGATACCACCTTACCACAAGCACCTCAAGAGGAGGCTTCTCTCAGCTCTAGGTATGTGAGAGGGACCCTGAGTTTGCGGCCTCAATTAGAATGGACACCGCGATGCCCTGACTCGAAATAAGGCCGGATATCCCTGCAGTGACTTGAATGCAGGCTCGTCTTGCATCTCCCAAGACGAAAGGATGTCTGAATCCCCTCTGGAGACCACAGAGGAAGACCTAGTTCCCCACCTCATCGTGACCGGAGGCCTCACATCCTTTGAAAACTCCAGAGGTACACGGAGATCAGTGCCTCCAAAGGAGACGATGCCTGACTCCTCGTGAAACTTGATAGAAGTCCCAGGATTCCTGTGGCACGTGGAAAGGGACCATTGGTCTCCCGCCTCAGCTGGAGAGGCGTCCCAATTGCCCTGCCAAGCCTCGAGGAGAATCCCGGGTTGTCCCTCGAAACTAGGCAGGAGTCCTGACGTCGCTGAACAAACAGGTGTGTGGAAGGGCCATCCCCGTCGTAACTCGAGAATATACCCCATGTTCAAGTCGCCACTCGAGAAAAACCATGAGACTTCCCCCTCTCCGTGAAATGAGGCCCGATTTCACTGCACTGCGTGGAGAGCAATTCCGTGTTGCACATCACACAGGAAAGGAGCCTTGTTTTCCTTGATGGCACTACAGAGAAAGCAAAAGAACAATGTTTCAAGGCTAGAGGGATCCTGAGGTCACTGTAGGAACACGAAAGAGCTCCGTGGACCAAAAATCAACTCGAGATGAGAGGTTAGTCCCTGGCTTCGACTCCAGAGGAATACACCTTACCACAAGCACCTCAAGAGGAGGCTTCTCTCAGCTCTATGTATGTGAGAGGGACCCTGAGTTTGAGGCCTCAAGTGGAATGGAACCCGTTTTGCCCTGACTCGACATAAGGCCGGATATCCCTGCAGTGACTTGAATGCAGGCTCGTCTTGCATCTCCCAAGACGAAAGGATGTCTGAATCTCCTGTGGAGACCACAGAAAAAGACCTAGTTCCCCACCTCATCACGACCGGAGGCCTCACATCCTTTGAAAACTCCAGAGGGACGCGGAGATCAGTGCCTCCAAAGGAGACGATGCCTGACTCCTCGTCAAACTTGATAGGAGTCCCAGGATTCCTGTGGCACGTGGAAAGGGACCCTTGGTCTCCCGCCTCAGCTGGAGAGGCGTCCCAATTGCCCTACCAAGCCTCGAGGAGAATCCCGAGTTGTCCCTCGCAACTAGGCAGGAGTCCTGACGTCGCTGAACAAACACGTGTTTGGAAGGGCAATCCCCGTCGTAACTCGAGAATATACCCCAGGTTCCCGCCGCAACTCGAGAAAAATCATGAGACTTCCCCCTCGCCGCGAGATGAGGCCCGATTCCCCTGCACTGCGTGCAGAGCAATGCCGTGTTGCACATCACACAGGAAAGGAGCCTTGATTTGCTTGATGGCACTCCACAGAAACCCCAAGAACACTGTTTCAAGGCTAGAGGGATCCTGAGGTCACTGTAGCAACACGAAAGAGCTCCGTGGACCACAAATCAACTCGAGATGAGAGGTTAGTGCCTGGCTTCGACTCCAGAGGAATACCACCTTACCACAAGCACCTCAAGAGGAGGCTTCTCTCAGCTCTAGGTATGTGAGAGGGACCCTGATTTTGCGGCCTCAAGTGGAATGGACACCGCGATGCCTGACTCGAAATAAGGCCGGATATCCCTGCAGTGACTTGAATGCAGGCTCGTCTTGCATCTCCCAAGACGAAAGGATGTCTGAATCCCCTGTGGAGACCACAGAGAAAGACCTAGTTCCCCACCTCATCGCGACCGGAAGCCTCACATCCTTTGAAAACTCCAGAGGTACGCGGAGATCAGTGCCTCCAAAGGAGACGATGCCTGACTCCTCGTGAAACTTGATAGGAGTCCCAGGATTCCTGTGGCACGTGGAAAGGGACCCTTGGTCTCCCCCCTCAGCTGGAAAGGCGTCCCAATTGCCCTGCCAAGCCTCGAGGAGAATCCCGAGTTGTCCCTCACAACAAGGCAGGAGTCCTGACGTCGCTGAACAAACAGGTGTGTGGAAGGGCCATCCCCGTCGTAACTCGAGAATATACCCCAGGTTCCCGCCGCAACTCGAGAAAAACCATGAGACTTCCCCCTCGCCGCGAGATGAGGCCCGATTCACCTGCACTGCGTGCAGAGCAATGCAGTGTTGCGCATCACACAGGAAAGGAGCCTTAATTTCCTTGATGGCACTCCAGAGAAACCCCAAGAACACTGTTTCAAGGCTAGAGGGATCCTGAGGTCACTGTAGCAACACGAAAGAGCTCCGAGGACCACAAACCAACTCGAGATGAGAGTTTTGTGCCTGGCTTCGACTCCAGAGGAATACCACCTTACCACAAGCACCTCAAGAGGAGGCTTCTCTCAGCTCTAGGTATGTGAGAGGGACCCTGAGTTTGCGGCCTCAAGTGGAATGGACACCGCGATGCCCTGACTCGACATAAGGCGGGATATGCCTGCAGTGACTTGAATGCAGGCTCGTCGTGCATCTCCCAAGACGAAAGGATGACTGAATCCCCTGTGGAGACCACAGAGAAAGACCTAGTTCCCCACCTCATCGCGACCGGAGGCCTCACATCCTTTGAAAACTCCAGAGGGACGCGGAGATCAGTGCCTCCAAAGGAGACGATGCCTGCCTCCTCGTGAAACATGATAGGAGTCCCAGGATTCCTGTGGCACGTGAAAAGGGACCCTTGGTCTCCCGCCTCAGCTGGAGAGGCGTCCCACTTGCCCTGCCAAGCCTCGAGGAGAATCCCGAGTTGTCCCTCGCAATTAGGCAGGAATCCTGACGTCGCTGAACAAACACGTGTGTGGAAGGGCCATCCCCGTCGTAACTCGAGAATATACCCCTGGTTCCCGCCGCAACTCGGGAAAAACCATGAGAGTTCCCACTCGCCGCGAGATGAGGCCCGATTCCCCTGCACTGTGTGCAGAACAATGCCGTGTTGCACATCACACATGAAAGGAGCCTTGATTTCCTTGATGGCACTCCAGAGAAACCCCAAGAACACTGTTTCAAGACTAGAGGGATCCTGAGGTCACTGTAGCAACACGAAAGAGCTCCGTGGACCACAAATCAACTCGAGATGAGAGGTTAGTGCCTGGCTTCGACTCCAGAGGAATACCAACATACCACAAGCACCTCAAGAGGAGGTTTCTCTCAGCTCTAGGTATGTGAGAGCGACCCTGAGTTTGCGGCCTCAAGTGGAATGGACACCACGATACCCTGATTCGAAATAACGCCGGATATCCCTCCAGTGACTTGAATGCAGGCTCCTCTTGCATCTCTCAAGACGAAAGGATGTCTGAATCCCCTGTGGAGACCACAGAGAAAGACCTAGTTCCCCACCTCATGGCGACCGGAGCCCTCACATCCTTTGAAAACTCCAGAGGGACACGGAGATCAGTGCCTCCAAAGGAGACGATGCCTGACTCCTCGTGTAACTTGATAGGAGTCCCAGGATTCCTGTGGCACGTGGAAAGGGACCCTTGGTCTCCCGCCTGAGCTGGAGAGGCGTCCAAATTGCCCTGCCAAGCCTCGAGGAAAATCCCGAGTTGTCCCTCTTAACTAGGAAGGAGTCCAGACGTCGCTGAACAAACACGTGTGTCGAAGGGCCATCCCCGTCGTAACTCGAGAATATACCCCAGGTTCCCGCCGCAACTCGAGAAAAACCATGAGACTTCCCCCTCGCAGCGAGATGAGGCCCGATTCCCCTGCACTGCGTGCAGAGCAATGCCGTGTTGCACATCACACAGGAAACGAGCCTTGATTTCCTTGATGGCACTCCAGAGAAACCCCAAGAACACTGTTTCAAGGCTAGAGGGATCCTGAGGTCACTGTAGCAACACGAAAGAGCTCCGTGGACCAGAAATCAACTCGAGATGAGAGGTTAGTCCCTGGCTTCGACTCCAGAGGAATGCGACCTTACCACAAGCACCTCAAGAGGAGGCTTCTCTCAGCTCTAGGTATGTGAGAGGGACCCTGAGTTTGCGGCCTCAAGTGGAATGGACACCGCGATGCCCTGACTCGAAATAAGGCCGGATATCCCTGCAGTGACTTGATGCAGGCTCGTCTTGCATCTCCCAAGAGGAAAGGATGACTGAATCCCCTGTGGAGACCACAGAGAAAGAACTAGTTCCCCACCTCATCGCGACCGGAGGCCTCACATCCTTTGAAAACACCAGAGGGACGCGGAGATCAGTGCCTCCAAAGGATACGATGCCTGACACCTCGTGAAACTTGATAGGAGTCCCAGGATTCCTGTGGCACGTGGAAAGGGACTCTTGGTCTCCCGCCTCAGCTGTAGAGGCGTCCCAATTGCCCTGCCAAGCCTCGAGGAGAATCCCGAGTTGTCCCTCGCAACTAGGCAGGAGTCCTGACGTCGCTGAACAAACACTTGTGTGGAAGGGCCATCCCCGTCGTAACTCGAGAATATAACCCAGGTTCCCGCCGCAACTCGAGAAAAATCATGAGACTTCCCCCTCGCCGCGAGATGAGGCCTAATTCCCCTGCACTGCGTCCAGAGCAATGCCGTGTTGCACATCACACAGGAAAGGAGCCTTGATTTCCTTGATGGCACACCAGAGAAACCCCAAGAACACTGTTTCAAGGCTAGAGGGATCCTGAGATGACTGTAGCAACACGAAAGAGCTCCGTGGACCAAAAATCAACTCAAGATGAGAGATTAGTCCCTGGCTTCGACTCCAGAGGAATACCACCTTACCACAAGCACCTCAAGAGTAGGCTTCTCTCAGCTCTAGGTATGTGAGAGGGACCCTGAGTTTGCGGCCTCAAGTGGAATGGACACCGCGATGCCCTGACTCGAAATAAGGCCGGATATGCCTGCAGTGACTTGAATGCAGGCTCGTCTTGCATCCCCCAAAATGAAAGGACGTCTGAATCCCCTGTGGAGACCACAGAGAAAGACCTAGTTCCCCACCTCATCCCGACCGGAGGCCTCACATCCTTTGAAAACTCCAGAGGGACGCGGAGATCACTGCCTCCAAAGGAGACAATGCCTGACTCCTCGTGAAACTTGATAGGAGTCCCAGGATTCCTGTGGCACGTGGAAAGGGACCCTTGGTCTCCCGCCTCAGCTGGAGAGGGGTCCCAATTGCCCTGCCAAGCCTCGAGGAGAATCCCGAGTTGTCCCTCGCAACTAGGCAGGAGTCCTGACGTCGCTGAAAAAACACGTGTGTGGAAGGGCCATCCCCGTCGTAAGTCGAGAATATACCCGAGGTTCCCGCCGCAACTCGAGAAAAACCATGAGACTTCCCCCTCGCCGCGAGATGAGGCCCGATTCCCCTGCACTGCGTGTAGAGCAATGCCCTGTTGAACATCACACAGGAAAGGAGCCTTGATTTCCTTGATGGCACTCCAGAGAATCCCCAAGAACACTGTTTCAAGGCTAGAGGTATCCTGTGGTCACTGTAGCAACACGAAAGAGCTCCGTGGACCAAAAATCAACTCGAGGTGAGAGGTTAGACCCTCTCTTCGACTCCAGAGGAATACCACCTTACCACAAGCACCTCAAGAGGAGGCTTCTCTCAGCTCTAGGTATGTGAGAGGGACCCTGAGTTTGCGGCCTCAATTGGAATGGACACCGCGATGCCCTGACTCGAAATAAGGCCGGATATGCCTGCAGTGACTTGAATGCAGGCTCGTCTTGCATCTCCCAAGACGAAAGGATGTCTGAATCCCCTGTGGAGACCACAGAGAAAGACCTAGTTCCCCACCTCATCGCGACCGGAGGCATCACATCCTTTGAAAACTCCAGAGGGACACGGAGATCAGTGCCTCCAAAGGAGACGATGCCTGACTCCTCGTGAAACTTGATAGGAGTCCCAGGATTCCTGTGGCACGTGGAAAGGGACCCTTGGCCTCCCGCCTCAGCTGGAGAGGCGTCCAAATTGCCCTGCCAAGCCTCGAGGAGAATCCAGAGTTGTCCCTCGCAACTAGGCAGGAGTCCTGACGTCGCTGAACAAACACGTGTGTGGAAGGGCCATCCCCGTCGTAACTCGAGAATATACCCCAGGTTCCTGCCGGAACTCGAGAAAAATCATGAGACTTCCCCCTCGCCGCGAGATGAGGCCCGATTCCCCTGCACTGCGTGCAGAGCAATGCCGTGTTGCACATCACACAGGAAAGGAGCCTTGATTTCCTTGATGGCACTCCAGAGAAACCCCAAGAACACTGTTTCAAGGATAGAGGGATCCTGAGGTCACTGTAGCAACACGAAACATCTCCGTGGACCACAAATCACCTCGAGATGAGAGGTTAGTCCCTGGCTTCGACTCCAGAGGAATACCACCTTACCACAAGCACCTGAAGAAGGGGCTTCTCTCAGCTCTAGGTATGTGAGAGGGACCCTGAGTTTGCGGCCATAAGTGGAATAGACACCGCGATGCCCTGACTCGAAATAATGCCGGATATCCCTGCAGTGACTTGAATGCAGGCTCGTCTTGCATCTCCGAAGACGAAAGGATGTCTGAATCCCCTGTGGAGACCACAGAGAAAGACCTAGTTCCCCACCTCATCGTGACCGTAGGCCTCACATTCTTTGAAAATTCCAGAGATACGCGTAGATCACTGCCTCCAAAGGAGACGATGCCTGACTCCTCGTGAAACTTGGTAGGAGTCCCAGGAATCCTGTGGCACTTGGAAAGGGACCCTTGGTCTGCCGCCTCAGCTGGAGAGGAGTCCCAATTGCCCTGCCAAGCCTCGAGGAGAATCCCGGGTTGTTCCTCGCAACTAGGCAGGAGACCTGACGTCGCTGAACAAACACGTGTGTGGAAGGGCCATCCCCGTCGTAATTCGAGAATACACCCCAGGTTCCCGCCGCAACTCGAGAAAAACCATGAGACTTCCCCCTCGCCGCTAGATGAGGCCCGATTCCCCTGCACTGAGTGCAGAGCTATTCCGTCTTGCACATCACACAGGAAAGGAGCCTTGATTTCCTTGATTGCACTCCAGAGAAACCCGAAGAACACTCTTTCAAGGCTAGAGGGATCCTGAGGTCACTGTAGCCACA
Source organism: Cervus elaphus (assembly GCF_910594005.1). Lineage (NCBI taxonomy): Eukaryota > Metazoa > Chordata > Mammalia > Artiodactyla > Cervidae > Cervus > Cervus elaphus. The sequence continues at coordinate 3,654,417 of NC_057815.1, read as the reverse complement.
CAAAAGAGCTCCGTGGACCAAAAATAAACTCGAGATGAGAGGGTAGTCCCTGGCTTCGACTCCAGAGGAATACCTCCTTACCACAAGCACCTTAAGAGGAGGCTTCTCTCAGCTCTAGGTATGTGAGAGGGACCCTGAGTTTGCGGCCTCAAGTGGAATGGACACCGCGATGCCCTGACTCGAAATAAGGCCGGATATCCCTGCAGTGACTTGAATGCAGGCTCGTCTTGCATCTCCCAAGACGAAAGGATGTCTGAATCCCCTGTGGAGACCACAGAGAAAGACCTAGTTCCCCACCTCATCGCGACCGGAGGCCTCACATCCTTTGAAAACTCCAGAGGTACGCGGAGATCAGTGCCTCCAAAGAAGACGATGCCTGACTCCTAGTGAAACTTGATAGGAGTCCCAGGATTCCTGTGGCACGTGGAAATGGACCCTTGGTCTCCCGCCTCAGCTGGAGAGGCGTCCCAATTGCCCTGCCAAGCCTCGAGGAGAATCCCGAGTTGTCCCTCGCAACTAGGCAGGAGTCCTGCCGTCGCTGAACAAACACGTGTGTGGAAGGGCCATCCCCGTCGTAACTCAAGAATATACCCCAGGTTCCCGCCGCAACTCGAGAAAAACCATGAGACTTCCCCCTCGCCGCGAGATGAGGCCCGATTTCCCTGCACTGCGTGCAGAGCAATTCCGTGTTGCACATCACACATGAAAGGAGCCTTGATTTCCTTGATGGCACTCCAGAGAAACCCCAAGAACACTGTTTCAAGGATAAAGGAATCCTGAGGTCACTGTAGCAACATGAAAGAGCTCCGTGGACCACAAATCAACTGGAGATTAGAGGTTAGTCCCTGGCTTCGACTCCAGAGGAATACCACCTTACCACAAGCACCTCAAGAGGAGGCTTCTCTCAGCTCTAGGTATGTGAGAGGGACCCTGAGTTTGCTGCCACAAGTGGAATGGACACCACGATGCCCTGACTCGAAATAAGGCCGGATATCCCTGCAGTGACTTGAATGCAGGCTCGTCTTGCATCTCCGAATACGAAAGGATGTCTGAATCCCCTGTGGAGACCACAGAGAAAGACCTAGTTCCCCACCTCATCGTGACCGGAGGCCTCACATCCTTTGAAAACTCCAGAGGTATGCGAAAATCAGTGCCTCCAAAGGAGACGATGCCTGACTCCTCGTGAAACTTGATAGGAGTCCCAGGATTCCTGTGGCACTTGGAAAGGGACCCTTGGTCTCCCGCCTCAGCTGGAGAGGCGTCCCAATTGCCCTGCCAAGCCTCGAGGAGAATCCCGAGTTGTCCCTCGCAACTAGGCAGGAGTCCTGACGTTGCTGAACAAACACGTGGGTGGAAGGGCCATCCCCGTCGTAACTCGAGAATATACCCCATGTTCCCGCCGCAACTCGAGAAAAACCATGAGATTTCCCCCTCGCCGCGAGATGAGGCCCGATTCCCCTGCACTGCGTGCAGAGCAATTCCGTGTTGCACATCACATATGAAAGGAGCCTTGATTTCCTTGATGGCACTCCAGAGAAACCCCAAGAACACTGTTTCCAGGCTAGAGGGATCCTGAGGTCACTGTAGCAACACGAAAGAGCTCCGTGGACCAAAAATCAACTCGAGATGAGAGGTTAGTCCCTGGTTTCGACTCCAGAGGAATACCACCTTACCACAAGCACCTCAAGAGGAGGCTTCTCTCAGCTCTAGGTATGTGAGAGGGACCCTGAGTTTGCGGCCTCAAGTGGAATGGACACCGCGATGCCCTGACTCGAAATAAGGCCAGATATCCCTGCAGTGACTTGAATGCAGGCTCGTCTTGCATCTCCCAAGACGAAAGGATGTCTGAATACCCTGTGGAGACCACAGAGAAAGACCTAGTTCCCCACCTCATCGCGACCGGAGGCCTCACATCCTTTGAAAACTCCAGAGGGACGCGGAGATCAGTGCCACCAAAGGAGACGATGCCTGACTCCTCGTGAAACTTGATAGGAGTCCCAGGATTCCTGTGGCACGTGGAAAGGGAAACTTGTTCTCCCACCTCAGCTTGAGAGGCGTCCCAATTGCATTGCCAAGCCTCGAGGAGAATCCCGAGTTGTCCCTCGCAACTAGGCAGCAGTCCTGACGTCGCTGAACAAACACGTGTGTGGAAGGGCCATCCCCGTCGTAACTCGAGAATATACCCCATGTTCCCGCCGCAACTCGTGAAAAACCATGAGACTTCCCCCTCTCCACGAGATGAGGCCCGATTCCCATGCACTGCGTGCAGAGCAATGCCGTGTTGCACATCACACATGAAAGGAGCCTTGATTTCCTTGATGGCACTCCAGAGAAAGCCCAAGAACACTGTTTCAAGGCTAGAGGGATCCTGAGGTCACTGTAGCAACACGAAAGAACTCCGTGGACCAAAAATCAACTCGAGATGAGAGGTTAGTCCCTGGCTTCGACTCCAGAGGAATACCACCTTACCACAAGCACCTCAAGAGGAGGCTTCTCTCAGCTCTAGGTATGTGAGAGGGACCCTGAGTTTGCGGCCTCAAGTGGAATGGACACCGCGATGCCCTGACTCAAAATAAGGCCGGATATGCCTGCAGTGACTTGAATGCAGGCTCTTCTTGCATCTCCCAAGACGAAAGGATGTCTGAATCCCCTGTGGAGACCACAGAGAAAGACCTAGTTCCCCACCTCATCGCGACCGGAGGCCTCACATCCTTTGAAAACTCCAGAGGGACGCGGAGATCAGTGCCTTCAAAGTAGACGATGCCTGACTCCTCGTGAAACTTGATAGGAGTCCCAGGATTCCTGTGGCACGTGGAAAGGGACCCTTGGTCTAACGCCTCAGCTAGAGAGGCGTCCCAATTGCCCTGGCAAGCCTCGAGGAAAATCCCGAGTTGTCCCTCGCAACTAGGCAGGAGTCCTGACGTCGCTGAACAAACAGGTGTGTGGAAGGGCCATCCCCGTCGTAACTCGAGAATATACTCCAGGTTCCCGCCGCAACTCGAGAAAAACCATGAGACTTCCCCCTCGCCGCGAAATGAGGCACGATTCCCCTGCACTGCGTGCAGAGCAATTCCGTGTTGCACATCACACAGGAAAGGAGCCTTGATTTCCTTGATGGCACTCCAGAGAAAGCCCAAGAACACTGTTTCAAGGCCATAGGGATCCTAAGGTCACTGTAGCAACACGAACGAGCTCCGTGGACCACAAATCAACTCGAGATGAGAGGTTAATCCCTGGCTTCGACTCCAGAGGAATACCACCTTACCACAAGCACCTCAAGAGGAAGCTTCTCTCAGCTCTAGGTATGTGAGAGGGACCCTGAGTTTGCGGCCTCAAGTGGAATGGACACCGCGATGCCCTGACTCGAAATAAGGCCAGATATCCCAGCAGTGACTTGAATGCAGGCTCGTCTTGCATCTCCCAAGATGAAAGGATGTCTGAATCCCCTGTGGAGACCACAGAGAAAGACCTAGTTCCCCACCTCATCGCGACCGGAGGCCTCACATCCTTTGAAAACTCCAGAGGGACGCGGAGATCAGTGTCTCCAAAGGAGACGATGCCTGACTCCTCGTGAAACTTGATAGGAGTCCCAGGATTCCTGTGGCACGTGGAAAGGGACACTTGGTCTCCCGCCTCAGCTTGAGAGGCGTCCCAATTGCATTGCCAAGCCTCGAGGAGAATCCCGAGTTGTCCCTCGCAACTAGGCAGGAGTCCTGATGGCGCTGAAAAACACGTGTGTGGAAGGGCCATCCCCGTCGTAACTCGAGAATATACCCCAGGTTCCCGCCGCAACTCGAGAAAAACCATGAGACTTCCCCCTCGCCGCGAGATGAGGCCCGATTCCCCTGCACTGCGTGCAGAGCAATGCCGTGTTTCACATCACACAGGAAAGGAGCCTTGATTTCCTTGATGGCACTCCAGAGAAAGCCCAAGAACACTGTTTCAAGGCCAGAGGGATCCTAAGGTCACTGTAGCAACACGAAAGAGCTCCGTGGACCACAAATCAACTCGAGATGAGAGGTTAGACCCTGGCTTCGACTCCAGAAGAATACCACCTTACCACAAGCACCTCAAGAGGAGGCTTCTCTCAGCTCTAGGTATGTGAGAGGGACCCTGAGTTTGCGGCCTCAAGTGGAATGGACACCGCGATGCCCTGACTCGAAATAAGGCCAGATATCCCTGCAGTGACTTGAATGCAGGCTCGTCTTGCATCTCCCAAGATGAAAGGATGTCTGAATCCCCTGTGGAGACAACAGAGAAAGACCTAGTTCCCCACCTCATTGCGACCGGAGGCCTCACATCCTTTGAAAACTCCAGAGGGACGCGGAGATCAGTGCCTTCAAAGTAGACGATGCCTGACTCCTCGTGAAACTTGATAGGAGTCCCAGGATTCCTGTGGCACGTGGAAAGGGACACTTGGTCTCCCTCCTCAGCTGAAGAGGCGTCCCAATTGCCCTGCCAAGCCTTGAGGAGAATCCCGAATTGTCCCTCGCAACTAGGCAGGAATCCTGACGTCGCTGAACAAACACGTGTGTGGAAGGGACATCCCCGTCGTAACTCGAGAATATAACCCAGGTTCCCGCCGCAACTCGAGAAAAACCATGAGGCTTCCCCCTCGCCGCAAGATGAGGCCCGATTTCCCTGCACTGCGTGCAGAGCAATGACGTGCTGTACATCACACAGGAAAGGAGCTTTGATTTCCTTGATGGCACTCCAGAGAAAGCCCAGGAAGACTGTTTCAAGGCTAGAGGGATCCTGAGGTCACTGTAGCAACAAGAAAGAGCTCCGTGGACCAAAAATCAACTCGAGATGAGAGGTTAGTCCCTGGCTTCGACTCCAGAGGAATACCACCTTACCACAAGCACCTCAAGAGGAGGCTTCTCTCAGCTCTAGGTATGTGAGAGGGACCCTGAGTTTGCTGCCACAAGTGGAATGGACACCACGATGCCCTGACTCGGAATAAGGCCGGATATCCCTGCAGTGTCTTGAATGCAGGCTCGTCTTGCATCTCCGAATACGAAAGGATGTCTGAATCCCCTGTGGAGACCACAGAGAAAGACCTAGTTCCCCACCTCATCGTGACCGGAGGCCTCACATCCTTTGAAAACTCCAGAGGTATGCGAAGATCAGTGCCTCCAAAGGAGACGATGCCTGACTCCTCGTGAAACTTGATAGGAGTCCCAGGATTCCTGTGGCACTTGGAAAGGGACCCTTGGTCTCCCGCCTCAGCTGGAGAGGCGTCCCAATTGCCCTGCCAAGCCTCGAAGAGAATCCCGAGTAGTCCCTCGCAACTAGGCAGGAGTCCTGACGTTGCTGAACAAACACGAGGGTGGAAGGGCCATCCCCGTCGTAACTCGAGAATATACCCCATGTTCCCGCCGCAACTCGAGAAAAACCATGAGATTTCCCCCTCGCCGCGAGATGAGGCCCGATTCCCCTGCACTGCGTGCAGAGCAATTCCGTGTTGCACATCACACATGAAAGGAGCCTTGATTTCCTTGATGGCACTCCAGAGAAACCCCAGGAACACTGTTTCAAGGCTAGAGGGATCCTGAGGTCACTGTAGCAACACGAAAGAGCTCCGTGGACCAAAAATCAACTCGAGATGAGAGGTTAGTCCCTGGCTTCGACTCCAGAGGAATACCACCTTACCACAAGCACCTCAAGAGGAGGCTTCTCTCAGCTCTAGGTATGTGAGAGGGACCCTGAGTTTGCGGCCTCAAGTGGAATGGACACCGCGATGCCCTGACTCGAAATAAGGCCGGATATCCCTGCAGTGACTTGAATGCAGGCTCGTCTTGCATCTCCCAAGACGAAAGGATGTCTGAATCCCCTGTGGAGACCACAGAGAAAGACCTAGTTTCTCACCTCATCACGACCGCAGGCCTCACATCCTTTGAAAACTCCAGAGGCACGCGGAGATCAGTGCCTCCAAAGGAGACTATGCCTGACTCCTCCTGAAACTTGATAGGAGTCCCAGGATTCCTGTGGCACGTGGAAAGGGACCCTTGGTCTCCCGCCTCAGCTGGAGAGGCATCCCAAATGCCCTGCCAAGCCTCGAGGAGAATCCCGAGTTGTCCCTCGCAACTAGGCAGGAGTCCTGACGTCGCTGAACAAAGACGTGTGTGGAAGGGCCATCCCCATCGTAACTCGAGAATATACCCCAGGTTCCCGCCGCAACTCGAGAAAAACCATGAGACTTCCCCCTCGCCGCGAGATGAGGCCCGATTTCCCTGCACTGCGTGTAGAGCAATTCCGTGTTGCACATCACATATGAAAGGAGCCTTGATTTCCTTGATGGCACTCCAGAGAAACCCCAAGAACACTGTTTCAAGGCTAGAGGGATCCTGAGGTCACTGTAGCAACAAGAAAGAGCTCCGTGGACCAAAAATCAACTCGAGATGAGAGGTTAGTCTCTGGCTTCGACTCCAGAGGAATACTACCTTACCACAAGCACCTCAAGAGGAGGTTTCTCTCAGCTCTAGTTATGTGAGAGGGACCCTGAGTTTGCGGCCTCAAGTGAAATGGACACCGCGATGCCCTGGCTCGAAATAAGGTCTGATATGCCTGCAGTGACTTGAATGCAGGCTCGTCTTGCATCTCCCAAGACGAAAGGATGTCTGAATCCCCTGTGGAGCCCACAGAGAAAGACCTAGTTCCCCACCTCATCGCGACCGGAGGCCTCACATGCTTTGAAAACTCCAGAGGGAAGCGGAGATCAGTGCTTCCAAAGGAGACGATGCCTGACGCCTCGTGAAACTTGATAGGAGTCCCAGGATTCCTGTGGCACGTGGAAAGGGACACTTGGTCTCCCGCCTCAGCTGGAGAGGCGTCCCAATTGCCCTGCCAAGCCTCGAGTAGAATCCCGAGTTGTCCCTCGCAACTAGGCAGGAGTCCTGACGTCGCTGAACAAACACGTGTGTGGAAGGGTCATCCCCGTCCTAACTCGAGAATATACCCCAGGTTCCCGCCGCAACTCGAGAAAAAACATGAGACTTCCCCCTCGCCGCAAGATGAGGCCCGATTCCCCTGCACTGCGTGCAGAGCAATGCCGTGTTGCACATCACACAGGAAAGGAGCCTTGATTTCCTTGATGGCACTCCAGAGAAAGCCCAAGAACACTGATTCAAGGCTAGAGGGATCCTGGGGTCACTGTAGCAACACGAAAGAGCTCCGTGGACCAAAAATCAACTCGAGATGAGAGGTTAGTCCCTGGCTTCGAATCCAGAGGAATACCACCTTACCACAAGCAACTCAAGAGGAGGCTTCTCTCAGCTCTAGGTATTTGAGAGGGACCCTGAGTTTGCGGCCTCAAGTGGAATGGACACCGCGATGCCCTGACTCGAAATAAGGCCGGATATCCCTGCAGTGACTTGAATACAGGCTCGTCCTGCATCTCCCAAGACGAAAGGATGTCTGAATCCCCTGTGGAGACCACAGAGAAAGACCTAGTTCCCCACCTCATCGCGACCGGAGGCCTCACATCCTTTGAAAACTCCAGAGGTACGCGGAGATCAGTGCCTCCAAAGGAGACGATGCCTGACTCCTCGTGAAACTTGATAGGAGTCCCAGTATTCCTGTGGCACATGGAAAGGGACACTTGGTCTCCCGCCTCAGCTGGAGAGGCGTCCCAATTGCCCTGCCAAGCCTCGAGGAGAATCCCGAGTTGTCCCTCGCAACTACTCAGGAGTCCTGACCTCGCTGAACAAACACGTGTGTGGAAGGGCCATCCCCGTCGTAACTCGAGAATATACCCCAGGTTCCGGCCGCAACTCGAGAAAAACCATGAGACTTCCCCCTCGCCGCGAGATGAGGCCCGATTCCCCTGCACTGCGTGCAGAGCAATTCCGTGTTGCACATCACACATGAAAGGAGACTTGATTTCCTTGGTGGCACTCCAGAGAAACCCCAAGAACAATGTTTCAAGGCTAGAGGGATCCTGAGGTCACTGTAGCAACACGAAAGAGCTCCGTGGACCAAAAATCAACTCGAGATGAGAGGTTAGTCCCTGGCTTCGACTCCAGAGGAATACCACCTTACCACAAGCACCTCAAGAGGAGGCTTCTCTCAGCTCTAGGTATGTGAGAGGGACCCTGAGTTTGCGGCCTCAAGTGGAATGGACACCGCGATGCCCTGACTCGAAATAAGGCCGGATATCCCTGCAGTGACTTGAATGCAGGCTCGTCATGCATCTCCCAAGACGAAAGGATGTCTGAATCCCCTGTGGAGACCACAGAGAAAGACCTAGTTCCCCACCTCATCCCCACCGGATTCCTTATATCCTTTGAAAACTCCAGAGGTACGCGGAGATCAGTGCCTCCAAAGAAGACGATGCCTGACTCCTCGTGAAACTTGATAGGAGTCCCAGGATTCCTGTGGCACGTGGAAAGGGACCCTTGGTCTCCCGCCTCAGCTGGAGAGGCGTCCCAATTGCCCTGCCAAGCCTCGAGGAGAATCCCTAGTTGTCCCTCGCAACTAGGCAGGAGTCCTGACGTCGCTGAATAAACACGTAGGTGGAAGGGCCATCCCCGTCGTAACTCGAGAATATACCCCAGGTTCCCGCCGCAACTCGAGAAAAACCATGAGACTTCCCCCTCGCCGCGAGATGAGGCCCGATTCCCCTGCACTGCATGCAGAGCAATTCCGTGTTGCACATCAAACATGAAAGGAGCCTTGATTTCCTTATGGCCCTCCAGAGAAACCCCAAGAACACTGTTTCAAGGCTAGAGGGATCCTGAGGTCACTGTAGCCACACAAAAGAGCTCCGTGGACCAAAAATCAACTCGAGATGAGAGGTTAGTCCCTGGCTTCGACTCCAGAGGAATACCACCTTACCACAAGCACCTCAAGAGGAGGCTTCTCTCAGCTCTAGGTATGTGAGAGGGACCCCGAGTTTGCGGCCTCAAGTGGAATGGACACCGCGATGCCCTGACTCGAAATAAGGCCGGATATCCCTGCAGTGACTTGAATGCAGGCTCGTCTTGCATCTCCCAAGACGAAAGGATGTCTGAATCCCCTGTGGAGACCACAGAGAAAGACCTAGTTCCCCACCTCATCGCGACCGGAGGCCTCACATCCTTTGAAAACTCCAGAGGTACGCGGAGATCAGTGCCTCCAAAGGAGACGATGCCTGACTCCTCGGGAAACTTCTTAGGAGTCCCAGGATTCCTGTGGCACATGGAAAGGGACCCTTGGTCTCCCGCCTCAGCTGGAGAGGCGTCCCAATTGCCCTGCCAAGCCTCGAGGAGAATCCCGAGTTGTCCCTCGCAACTAGGCAGGAGTCCTGCCATCGCTGAACAAACACGTGTGTGGAAGGGCCATTCCCGTCGTAACTCGAGAATATACCCCAGGTTCCCGCCGTAACTCGAGAAAAACCATGAGACTTCAACCTCGCCGCGAGATGAGGCCCGATTCCCCTGCACTGCGTGCAGAGCAATTCTATCTTGCACATCACACATGAAAGGAGCCTTGATTTCCTTGATGGCACTCCAGAGAAACCCCAAGAACACTGTTTCAAGGCTAGAGGGATCCTGAGTTCACTGTAGCAACACGAAGTAGCTCCATGGACCAAAAATCAACTCGAGATGAGAGGTTAGTCCCTGGCTTCGACTCCAGAGGAATACCACCTTACCACAAGCACCTCAAGAGGAGGCTTCTCTCAGCTCTAGGTATGTGAGAGGGACCCTGAGTTTGTGGTCTCAAGTGCAATGGACACCGCGATGCCCTGACTCGAAATAAGGCCGGATATCCCTGCAGTGACTTGAATGCAGGCTCGTCTTGCATCGCCGAAGACGAAAGGATGTCTGAATCCCCTGTGGAGACCACAGAGAAAGATCTAGTTCCCCACCTCATCGCGACCGGAGGCCTCACATCCTTTGAAAACTCCAGAGGTACTCGGAGATCAGTGCCTCCAAAGGAGACGATGCCTGACTCCTCTTGAAACTTCATAGGAGTCCCAGGATTCCTGTGGCACGTGGAAAGGGACCCTTGGTCTCCCGCCTCAGCTGGAGAGGCGTCCCAATTGCCCTGCCAAGCCTCGAGGAGAATCCCGAGTTGTCCCTCGCAACTAGGCAGGAGTCCTGCCGTCGCTGAACAAACACGTGTGTGCAAGGGCCATTCCCGTCGTAACTCGAGAATATACCCCAGGTTCCCGCCGCAACTCGAGAAAAACCATGAGACTTCAACCTCGCCGCGAGATGAGGCCCGATTCCCCTGCACTGCGTGCAGAGTAATTCCGTGTTGCACATCACACATGAAAGGAGCCTTGATTTCCTTGATGGCACTCCAGAGAAACCCCAAGAACACTGTTTCAAGGCTAGAGGTATCCTGAGGTCACTGTAGCCACAAGAAAGAGCTCCGTGGACCAAAAATCAACTGGAGATGAGAGGTTAGTCCCTGGCTTCGACTCCAGAGGAATACCACCTTACCACAAGCACCTCAAGAGGAGGCTTCTCTCAGCTCTAGGTATGTGAGAGGGACCCTGAGTTTGCGGCCTCAAGTGGAATGGACACCGCGATGCCCTGACTCGAAATAAGGCCGGATATCCCTGCAGTGACTTGAATGCAGGCTCGTCATGCATCTCCCAAGACGAAAGGATGTCTGAATCCCCTGTGGAGACCACAGAGAAAGACCTAGATCCCCACCTCATCGCGACCGGAGGCCTCACATACTTTGAAAATTCCAGAGGTACGCGGAGATCAGTGCCTCCAAAGGAGACGATGCCTGACTCCTCGTGAAACTTGATAGGAGTCCCAGGATTCCTGTGGCACGTGGAAAGAGACCCTTGGTCTCCCGCCTCAGCTGGAGAGGCGTCCCAATTGCCCTGCCAAGCCTCGAGGAGAATACCTAGTTGTCCCTCGCAACTAGGCAGGAGTCCTGACGTCGCTGAACAAACACGTGGGTGGAAGGGCCATCCCCGTCGTAACTCGAGAATATACCCCAGGTTCCCGCCTCAACTCGAGAAAAACCATGAGACTTCCCCCTCGCCGCGAGATGAGGCCCAATTCCCCTGCACTGCGTGCAGAGAAATTCCGTGTTGCACATCACACATGAAAGGAGCCTTGATTTCCTTGATGGCACTCCAGAGAAACCCCAAGAACACTGTTTCAAGGCTAGAGGGATCCTGAAGTCACAGTAACAACACGAAAGAGCTCCGTGGACCAAGAATCAACTCGAGATGAGAGGTTAGTCCCTGGCTTCGACTCCAGAGGAATACCACCTTACCACAAGCACCTCAAGAGGAGTCTTCTCTCAGCTCTAGGTATGTGAGAGGGACCCTGAGTTTGCGGCCTCAAGTGGAATGGACACCGCGATGCCCTGACTGGAAATAAGGTCGGTTATCCCTGCAGTGACTTGAATACAGGCTCGTCTTGCATCTCCCAAGACGAAAGGATGTCTGAATCCCCTGTGGAGACCACAGAGAAAGACCTAGTTCCCCACCTCATCGTGACCGGAGGCCTCACATCCTTTGAAAACTCCAGAGGTACGCGGAGATCAGTGCCTCCAAAGGAGACGATGCCTGACTCCTCGTTAAACTTGATAGGAGTCCCAGGATTCCTGTGGCACGTGGAAAGGGACCCTTGGTCTCCCGCCTCAGCTGGAGAGGCATCCCAATTGCCCTGCCAAGCCTCGAGGAGAATCCCGAGTTGTCCCTCGCAACTAGACAGGAGTCCTGACGTCGCTGAACAAACACGTGTGTGGAAGGGCCATCCCCGTCGTAACTCGAGAATATACCCCAGGTTCCCGCCGCAACTCGAGAAAAACCATGAGACTTCCCCCTCGCCGCGAGATGAGGCCTGATTCCCCTGCACTGCGTGCAGAGCAATTCCGTGTTGCACATCAAACATGAAAGGAGCCTTGATTTCCTTGATGGCACTCCAGAGAAACCCCAAGAACACTGTTTCAACGCTAGAGGGATCCTGAGGTCACTGTAGCCACACAAAAGAGCTCCGTGGACCAAAAATCAACTCGAGATGAGAGGTTAGTCCCTGGCTTCGACTCCACAGGAATACCACCTTACCACAAGCACCTCAAGAGGAGGCTTCTCTCAGCTCTAGGTATGTGAGAGGGACCCCGAGTTTGCGGCCTCAAGTGGAATGGACACCGCGATGCCCTGACTCGAAATAAGGCCGGATATCCCTGCAGTGACTTGAATGCAGGCTCGTCTTGCATCTCCCAAGACGAAAGGATGTCTGAATCCCCTGTGGAGACCACAGAGAAAGACCTAGTTCCCCACCTCATCGCGACCGGATTCCTTATATCCTTTGAAAACACCAGAGGTACGCGGAGATCAGTGCCTCCAAAGGAGACGATGCCTGACTCCTCGTGAAACTTGATAGGAGTCCCAGGATTCCTGTGGCACGTGGAAAGGGACCCTTGGTCTCCCGCCTCAGCTGGAGAGGCGTCCCAATTGCCCTGCCAAGCCTCGAGGAGAATCCCGAGTTGTCCCTCGCAACTAGGCAGGAGTCCTGACGTCGCTGAACAAACACGTGTGTGGAAGGGCCATCCCCGTCGTAACTCAAGAATATACCCCAGGTTCCCGCCGCAACTCGAGAAAAACCATGAGACTTCCCCCTCGCCGCGAGATGAGGCCCGATTCCCCTGCACTGCATGCAGAGCAATTCAGTGTTGCACATCACACATGAAAGGAGCCTTGATTTCCTTGGTGGCACTCCAGAGAAAACCCAAGAACAATGTTTCAAGGCTAGAGGGATCCTGAGGTCACTGTAGCAACACGAAAGAGCTCCGTGGACCAAAAATCAACTCGAGATGAGAGGTTAGTCCCTGGCTTCGACTCCAGAGGAATACCACCTTACCACAAGCACCTCAAGAGGAGGCTTCTCTCAGCTCTAGGTATGTGCGAGTGACCCTGAGTTTGCGGCCTCAAGTGGAATGGACACCGCGATGCCCTGACTCGAAATAAGGCCGGATATCCCTGCAGTGACTTGAATGCAGGCTCGTCTTGCATCTCCCAAGACGAAAGGATGTCTGAATCCCCTGTGGAGACCACAGAGAAAGACCTAGTTCCCCACCTCATCGCGACCGGAGGCCTCACATCCTTTGAAAACTCCAGAGGTACGTGGAGATCAGTGCCTCCAAAGGAGACGATGCCTGACTCCTCGTGAAACTTGATAGGAGTCCCAGGATTCCTGTGGCACATGGAAAGGGACCCTTGGTCTCCCGCCTCACCTGGAGAGGCGTCCCAATTGCCCTGCCAAGCCTCGAGGAGAATCCCGAGTTGTCCCTCGCAACTACTCAGGAGTCCTGACGTCGCTGAACAAACACGTGTGTGGAAGGGCCATCCCCGTTGTAACTCGAGAATATACCCCAGGTTCCGGCCGCAACTCGAGAAAAACCATGAGACTTCCCCCTCGCCGCGAGATGAGGCCCGATTCCCCTGCACTGCGTGCAGAGCAATTCCGTGTTGCACATCACACATGAAAGGAGCCTTGATTTCCTTGGTGGCACTCCAGAGAAACCCTAAGAAAACTGTTTCAAGGCTAGAGGGATCCTGAGGTCACTGTAGCAACACGAAAGAGCTCGGTGGACCAAATATCAACTCGAGATGAGAGGTTAGTCCCTGGCTTCGACTCCAGAGGAATACCACCTTACCACAAGCACCTCAAGAGGAGGCTTCTCTCAGCTCTAGGTATGTGAGAGGGACCCTGAGTTTGTGGCCTCAAGTGGAATGGACACCGCGATGCCCTGACTCGAAATAAGGCCGGATATCCCTGCAGTGACTTGAATGCAGGCTCGTCTTGCATCTCCCAAGACGAAAGGATGTCTGAATCCCCTGTGGAGACCACAGAGAAAGACCTAGTTCCCCACCTCATCGCGACCGGAGGCCTCACATCCTTTGAAAACTCCAGAGGTACGCGGAGATCAGTGCCTCCAAAGGAGACGATTCGTGACTCCTCGTGAAACTTGATAGGAGTCCCAGGATTCCTGTGGCACGTGGAAAGGGACCCTTGGTCTCCCGCCTCAGCAGGAGAGGCGTCCCAATTGCCCTGCCAAGCCTCGAGGAGAATCCCGAGTTGTCCCTCGCAACTAGGCAGGAGTCCTGCCGTCGCTGAACAAGCACGTGTGTGGAAGGGCCATCCCGGTCGTAAGTCGAGAATATACCCCAGGTTCCCGCCGCAACACGAGAAAAACCATGAGACTTCCCCCTCGCCGCGAGATGAGGCCCGATTCCCCTGCACTGCGTGCAGAGAAATTCCGTGTTGCACATCACACATGAAAGGAGCCTTGATTTCCTTGATGGCACTCCAGAGAAAGCCCAAGAAAACTTTTTCAAGGCTAGAGGGATCCTGAGGTCACTGTAGCAACACGAAAGAGCTCCATGGACCAAAAATCAACTCGAGATGAGATCTTAGTCCCTGGCTTCGACTCCTGAGGAATACCACCTTACAACAAGCACCTCAAGAGGAGGCTTCTCTCAGCTCTAGGTATGTGAGAGGGACCCTGAGTTTGCGGCCTCAAGTGGAATGGACACCGCGATGCCCTGACTCGAAATAAGGCCGGATATCCCTGCAGTGACTTAAATGCAGGCTCGTCTTGCATCTCCCAAGACGAAAGGATGTCTGAATCCCCTGTGGAGACCACAGAGAAAGACCTAGTTCCCCACCTCATCGCGACCGGAGGCCTTACATCCTTTGAAAACTCCAGAGGTACGCGGAGATCAGTGCCTCCAAAGGAAACGATGCTTAACTCCTCGTGAAACTTGATAGGAGTCCCAGGATTCCTGTGGCACGTGGAAAGGGACCCTTGGTCTCCCGCCTCAGCTGGAGAGGCGTCCCAATTGCCCTGCCAAGCCTCGAGAAGAATCCCGAGTTGTCCCTCGCAACTAGGCACGAGTCCTGATGTGGCTGAAAAAACACGTGTGTGGAAGGGCCATCCCGGTCGTAACTCGAGAATATACCCCAGGTTCCCGCTGCAACTCGAGAAAAACCATGAGACTCCCCCTCGCCGCGAGATGAGGCCCGATTCCCCTGCACTGCATGCAGAGCAATTCCGTGTTGCACATCACACATGAAAGGAGCCTTGATTTCCTTGATGGCACTCCAGAGAAACCCCAAGAACACTGTTTCAAGGCTAGAGGGATCCTGAGGTCACGGTAGCAACAGGAAAGAGCTCCGTGGACCAAAAATCAACTCGAGATTAGAGGTTAGTCCCTGGCTTCGACTCCAGAGGAATGCCACCTAACCACAAGCACCTCAAGAGGAGGCTTCTCTCAGCTCTAGGTATGTAAGAGGGACCCTGAGTTTGCGGCCTCAAGTGGAATGGACACCGCGATGCCCTGGCTCGAAATAAGGCCGGATATCCCTGCAGTGACTTGAATGCAGGCTCGTCTTGCATCTCCCAAGACGAAAGGATGTCTGAATCCCCTGTGGAGACCACAGAGAAAGACCTAGTTCCCCACCTCATCGCGACCGGAGGCCTCACATCCTTTGAAAACTCCAGAGGTACGCGGAGATCAGTGCCTCCAAAGGAGACGATGCCTGACTCCTCGTGAAACTTCATAGGAGTCCCAGGATTCCTGTGGCACGTGGAAAGGGACCCTTGGTCTCCCGCCTCAGCTGAAGAGGCGTCCCAATTGCCCTGCCAAGCCTCGAGGAGAATCCCGAGTTGTCCCTCGCAACTAGGCACGAGTCCTGCCGTCGCTGAACAAACACGTGTGTGGAAGGGCCATCCCCGTCGTAACTCGAGAATATACCCCAGGTTCCCGCCGTAACTCGAGAAAAACCATGAGACTTCCCCCTCGCCGCGAGATGAGGCCCGATTTCCCTGCACTGCGTGCAGAGCAATTCCGAGTTGCACATCACACATGAAAGGAGCCTTGATTTCCTTGATGGCACTCCAGAGAAACCCCAAGAACACTGTTTCAAGGCTAGAGGGATCCTGAGGTCACTGTAGCCACACAAAAGAGCTCCGTGGACCAAGAATCTACTCGAGATGAGAGGTTAGTCCCTGGCTTCGACTCCAGAGGAATACCACCTTACCAGAAGCACCTCAAGAGGAGGCTTCTCTCAGCTCTGGGTATGTGAGAGGGACCCTGAGTTTGCGGCCTCAAGTGGAATGGACACCGCGATGCCCTGATTCAAAATAAGGCCGGATATCCCTGCAGTGACTTGAATGCATGCTCGTCTTGTATCTCCCAAGACGAAAGGATCTCTGAATCCCCTGTGGAGACCACAGAGAAAGACCTAGTTCCCCACCTCATCGCGACCGGAGGCCTCACATCTTTTGAAAACTCCAGAGGTACGCGGAGATCAGTGCCTCCAAAGGAGACGATGCCTGACTCCTCGTGAAACTTGATAGGAGTCCCAGGATTCCTGTGGCACATGGAAAGGGACACTTGGTCTCCCGCCTCAGCTGGAGAGGCGTCCCAATTGCCCTGCCAAGCCTCGAGGAGAATCCCGAGTTGTCCCTCGCAACTAGGCAGGAGTCCTGACGTCGCTGAACAAACACGTGGGTGGAAGGGCCATCCCCGTCGTAACTCGAGAATATACGCCAGGTTCCCGCCGCAACTCGAGAAAAACCATGAGACTTCCCCCTCGCCGCGAGATGAGGCCCGATTCCCCTGCACTGCGTGCAGAGCAATTCCGTGTTGCACATCAAACATGAAAGGAGCCTTGATTTTCTTGATGGCACTCCAGAGAAACCCCAAGAACACTGTTTCCAGGCTAGAGGGATCCTGAGGTCACTGTAGCCACAAGAAAGAGCTCCGTGGACCAAAAATCAACTGGAGATGAGAGGTTAGTCCCTGGCTTCGACTTCAGAGGAATACCACCTTACCACAAGCACCTCAAGAGGAGGCTTCTCTCAGCTCTAGGTATGTTAGAGGGAGCCTGAGTTTGCGGCCTTAAGTGGAATGGACACCGCGATGCCCTGACTCGAAATAAGGCCGGATATCCCTGCAGTGACTTGAATGCAGGCTCGTCATGCATCTCCCAAGACGAAAGGATGTCTGAATCCCCTGTGGAGACCACAGAGAAAGACCTAGTTCCCCACCTCATCGCGACCGGAGGCCTCACATACTTTGAAAATTCCAGAGGTACACTGAGATCAGTGCCTCCAAAGGAGACGATGCCTGACTCCTCGTGAAACTTGATAGGAGTCCCAGGATTCCTGTGGCACGCGGAAAGGGACCCTTGGTCTCCCGCCTCAGCTGGAGAGGCGTCCCAATTGCCCTGCCAAGCCTCGAGGAGAATCCCTAGTTGTCCCTGGCAACTAGGCAGGAGTCCTGACGTCGCTGAACAAACACGTGTGTGGAAGGGCCATCCCCGTCGTAACTCGAGAATATACCCCAGGTTCCCGCCGCAACTTGAGAAAAACCATGAGACTTCCCCCTCGCCGAGAGATGAGGCCCGATTCCCCTGCACTGCGTGCAGAGCAATTCCGTGTTGCACATCACACATGAAAGGAGCCTTGATTTCCTTGATGGCACTCCAAAGAAACCCCAAGAACACTGTTTCAAGGCTAGAGGGATCCTGAAGTAACTGTAACAACACGAAAGAGCTCCGTGGACCAAGAATCAACTCGAGATGAGAGGTTAGTCCCTGGCTTCGACTCCAGAGGAGTACCACCTTACCACAAGCACCTCAAGAGGAGGCTTCTCTCAGCTCTAGGTATGTGAGAGGGACCCTGAGTTTGCGGCCTCAAGTGGAATGGACACCGCGATGCCCTGACTGGAAATAAGGTCGGTTATCCATGCAGTGACTTGAATACAGGCTCGTCTTGCATCTCCCAAGACGAAAGGATGTCTGAATCCCCTGTGGAGACCACAGAGAAAGACCTAATTCCCCACCTCATCGTGACCGGAGGCCTCACATCCTTTGAAAACTCCAGAGGTACGCGGAGATCAGTGCCTCCAAAGGAGACGATGCCTGACTCCTCGTGAAACTTGATAGAAGTCCCAGGATTCCTGTGGCACGTGGAAAGGGACCCTTGGTCTCCCGCCTCAGCTGGAGAGGCGTCCCAATTGCCCTGCCAAGCCTCGAGGAGAATCCCGAGTTGTCCCTCGCAACTAGGCAGGAGTCCTGACGTCGCTGAACAAACACGTGTGTGGAAGGGCCATCCCCGTCGTAACTCGAGAATATACCCCAGGTTCCCGCCGCAACTCGAGAAAAACCATGAGACTTCCCCCTCGCCGCGAGATGAGGCCCGATTCCCCTGCACTGCGTGCAGAGCAATTCCGTGTTGCACATCACACATGAAAGGAGCCTTGATTTCCTTGATGGCACTCCAGAGAAACCCCAAGAACACTGTTTCAAGGCTAGAGGGATCCTGAGGTCACTGTAGCCACACAAAAGAGCTCCGTGGACCAAAAATCAACTCGAGATGAGAGGTTAGTCCCTGGCTTCGACTCCAGAGGAATACCACCTTACCACAAGCACCTCAAGAGGAGGCTTCTCTCAGCTCTAGGTATGTGAGAGGGACCCCGAGTTTGCGGCCTCAAGTGGAATGGACACCGCGATGCCCTGACTCGAAATAGGGCTGGATATCCCTGCAGTGACTTGAATGCAGGCTCGTCTTGCATCTCCCAAGACGAAAGGATGTCTGAATCCCCTGTGGAGACCACAGAGAAAGACCTAGTTCCCCACCTCATCGCGACCGGAGGCCTCACATCCTTTGAAAACTCCAGAGGTATGCGGAGATCAGTGCCGCCAAAGGAGACGATGCCTGACTCCTCGTGAAACTTCATAGGAGTCCCAGGATTCCTGTGGCACGTGGAGAGGGACACTTTTTCTTCCGCCTTAGCCGGAGAGGCCTCCCAAATGCCCTGCCAAGCCTCGAGGAGAATCGCGAGATGTCCCTCGCAACTGGGCAGGAGTCCTGACGTCGCTGAACAAACACATGTGTGGAAGGGTCATCCCCGTCGTAACTCGAGAATATACCCCAGCTTCCCGCCGCAACTCGAGAAAAACCATGAGACTTCCCCCTCGCCGCGAGATGAGGCCCGATTCCCCTGCACTGAGTGCAGAGTAATGCCGTGTTGCACATCACACAGGAAAGGAGCCTTGATTTCCTTGATGGCACTCCCTAGAAACCCCAAGAACACTGTTTCAAGGATAGAGGGATCCTGAGGTCACTGTAGCAACACGAAAGAGCTCCGTGGACCCCAAATCAACTAGACATGAGAGGTTAGTCCCTGGCTTCGACTCCAGAGGAATACCACCTTACCACAAGCACCTCAAGAGGAGGCTTCTCTCAGCTCTAGGTATGTGAGAGGGACCCTGAGTTTGTGGCCTCAAGTGGAATGGACACTGCGATGCCCTGACTCGAAATAAGGCCGGATATGCCCTGCAGTGACTTGAATGCAGGCTCGTCTTGCATCTCCCAAGACGAAAGGATGTCTGAATACCCTCTGGAGACCACAGAGAAAGACCTAGTTCCCCACCTCTTCGCGACCGGAGGCCTCACATCCTTGGAAAACTCCAGAGGGACGCGGAGATCAGTGCCTCCAAAGGAGACGATGCCTGACTCCTCGTGAAACTTGATAGGAGTCCCAGGATTCTTGTGGCACGGGGAAAGGGACCCTTGGTCTCCCGCCTCAGCTGGAGAGGCGTCCCAATTGCCCTGCCAAGCCTCGAGGAGAATCCCGAGTTGTCCCTCGCAACTAGGCAGGAGTCCTGCCGTCGCTGAACAAACACGTGTGTGGAAGGGCCATTCCCGTCGTAACTCGAGAATATACCCCAGGTTCCCGCCGCAACTCGAGAAAAACCATGAGACTTCAACCTCGCCGCGAGATGAGGCCCGATTCCCCTGCACTGCGTGCAGAGCAATTCCGTGTTGCACATCACACATGAAAGGAGCCTTGATTTCCTTGGTGGCACTCCAGAGAAACCCCAAGAACACTGTTTCAAGGCTAGAGTGATCCTGACGTCACTGTAGCAACACGAAAGAGCTCCATGGACCAAAAATCAACTCGAGATGAGAGGTTAGTCCCTGGCTTCGACTCCAGAGGAATACCACCTTACCACAAGCACCTCAAGAGGAGGCTTCTCTCAGCTCTAGGTATGTGAGAGGGACCCTGAGTTTGCGGCCTCAAGTGGAATGGACACCGCAATGCCCTGACTCGAAATAAGGCCGGATATCCCTGCAGTGACTTGAAAGCAGGCTCGTCTTGCATCTCCAAAGATGAAAAGATGTCTGAATCCCCTGTGGAGACCACAGAGAAAGACCTAGTTCCCCACCTCATCGCGACCGGATTCCTTATATCCTTTGAAAACTCCAGAGGTACGCGGAGATCAGTGCCTCCAAAGGAGACGATGCCTGACTCCTCGTGAAACTTGATAGGAGTCCCAGGATTCCTGTGGCACGTGGAAAGGGACCCTTCGTCTCCCGCCTCAGCTGGAGAGGCGTCCCAATTGCCCTGCCAAGCCTCGAGGAGAATCCCGAGTTGTCCCTCGCAACTAGGCAGGAGTCCTGACGTCGCTGAACAAACACGTGTGTGGAAGGGCCATCCCCGTCTTAACTCGAGAATATACCCCAGGTTCCCGCCGCAACTCGAGATAAACCATGAGACTTCCCCCTCGCCGCGAGATGAGGCCCGATTCCCTTGCACTGCGTGCAGAGCAATTCCGTGTTGCACATCACACATGAAAGGAGCCTTGATTTCCTTGGTGGCACTCCAGAGAAAACCCAAGAACACTGTTTCAAGGCTAGAGGGATCCTGAGGTCACTGTAGCAACACGAAAGAGCTCCGTGGACCAAAAATCAACTCGAGATGAGAGGTTAGTCCCTGGCTTCGACTCCACAGGAATACCACCTTACCACAAGCACCTCAAGAGGAGGCTTCTCTCAGCTCTAGGTATGTGAGAGGGACCCTGAGTTTGCGGCCTCAAGTGGAATGGACACTGCGATGCCCTGAATCGAAATAAGGCTGGATATCCCTGCAGTGACTTGAATGCAGGCTCGTCTTGCATCGCCCAAGACGAAAGGATGTCTGAATCCCCTGTGGAGACCACAGAGAAAGACCTAGTTCCCCACCTCATCGCGACCGGAGGCCTCACATCTTTTGAAAACTCCAGAGGTACGCGGAGATCAGTGCCTCCAAAGTAGACGATGCCTGACTCCTCGTGAAACTTGATAGGAGTCCCAGGACTCCTGTGGCACGTGGAAAGGAACCCTTGGTCTCCCGCCTCACCTGGAGAGGCGTCCCAATTGCCCTGCCAAGCCTCGAGAAGAATCCCGAGTTGTCCCTCGCAACTGGGCAGGAGTCCTACGTCGCTGAAGAAACACGTGGGTGGAAGGGCCATCCCCGTCGTAACTCGAGAGTATACCCCAGGTTCCCGCCGCAACTCGAGAAAAACCATGAGACTTCCCCCTCGCCACGAGATGAGGCCCGATTCCCCTGCACTGCGTGCAGAGCAATTCCGTGTTGCACATCACACATGAAAGGAGCCTTGATTTCCTTGATGGCACTCCAGAGAAACCCGAAGAACACTGTTTCCAAGCTAGAGGGATCCTGAGGTCACTGTAGCAACACGAAAGAGTTCCGTGGACCAAAAATCAACTCGAGATGAGAGGTTAGTCCCTGGCTTCGACTCCAGAGGAATACCACCTAACCACAAGCACCTCAAGAGGAGGCTCCTCTCAGCTCTAGGTATGTACTAGGGACCCTGAGTTTGCGGCCTAAAGTAGAATGGACACCGCGATGCCCTGACTCGAAATAAGGCCGGATATCCCTGCAGTGACTTGAATGCAGGCTCGTCTTGCATCTCCCAAGACGAAAGGATGTCTGAATCCCCTGTGGAGACCACAGAGAAAGACCTAGTTCCCCACCTCATCGCGACCGGAGGCCTCACATCATTTGAAAACTCCAGAGGTACGCGGAGATCAGTGCCTCCAAAGGAGACGATGCCTGACTCCTCGTGAAACTTCACAGGAGTCCCAGGATTCCTGTGGCACGTGGAAAGGGACCCTTGGTCTCCCGCCTCAGCTGGAGAGGCGTCCCAATTGCCCTGCCAAACCTCGAGGAGAATCCCGAGTTGTCCCTCGCAACTAGGCACGAGTCCTGACGTGGCTGAACAAACACGAGGGTGGAAGGGCCATCCCCGTCGTAACTCGAGAATATACCCCAGGTTCCCGCCGCACCTCGAGAAAAACCATGAGACTTCCCACTCGCCGCGAGATGAGGCCCGATTCGCCTGCACTGCGTGCAGAGCAATTCCGTGTTGCACATCACATATGAAAGGAGCCATGATTTCCTTGATGGCACTCCAGAGAAACCCCAAGAACACTGTTTCAAGGCTAGAGGGATCCTGAGGTCACTGTAGCAACACGAAAGAGCTCCGTGGACCAAAAATCAACTCGAGATGAGATGTTTGTCCCTGGCTTCGACTCCAGAGGAATACCACCTTACCATAAGCACCTCAAGAGGAGGCTTCTCTCAGCTCTAGCTATGTGAGAGGGACCCTGAGTTGGCAGCCTCAAGTGGAATGGACACCGCGATGCCCTGGTTCGAAATAAGGCTGGATATCACTGCAGTGATTTGAATGCAGGCTCGTCTTGCATCTCCTAAGACGAAAGGATGTCTGAATCCCCTGTGGAGACCACAGAGAAAGACCTAGTTCCCCACCTCATCGCGACCGGAGGCCTCACATCCTTTGAAAACTCCAGAGGTACGCAGAGATCAGTGCCTCCAAAGGAGACGATGCCTGACTCCTCGTGAAACTTCATAGGAGTCCCAGGATTCCTGTGGCACATGGAAAGGGACCCTTGGTCTCCCGCCTCAGCTGGAGAGGCGTCCCAATTGCCCTGCCAAGCCTCGAGGAGAATCCCGAGTTGTCCCTCGCAACTAGGCAGGAGTCCTGCCGTCGCTGAACAAACACGTGTGTGGAAGGGCCATTCCCGTCGTAACTCGAGAATATACCCCAGGTTCCCGCCGCAAATCGAGAAAAACCATGAGACTTCAACCTCGCCGCGAGATGAGGCCCGATTCCCCTGCACTGCGTGCAGAGCAATTCCGTGTTGCACATCACACATGAAAGGAGCCTTGATTTCCTTGGTGGCACTCCAGAGAAACCCCAAGAACACTGTTTCAAGGCTAGAGGGATCCTGCCGTCACTGTAGCAACACGAAAGAGCTCCGTGGACCAAAAATCAACTCGAGATGAGAGGTTAGTCCCTGGCTTCGACTCCAGAGGAATACCACCTTACCACAAGCACCTCAAGAGGAGGCTTCTCTCAGCTCTAGGTATGTGAGAGGGACCCTGAGTTTGCGGCCTCAAGTGGAATGGACACCGCAATGCCCTGACTCGAAATAAGGCCGGATATCCCTGCAGTGACTTGAATGCAGGCTCGTCTTGCATCTCCCAAGACGAAAGGATGTCTGAATCCCCTGTGGAGAGCACAGAGAAAGACCTAGTTCCCCACCTCATCGCGACCGGATTCCTTATATCCTTTGAAAACTCCAGAGGTACGCGGAGATCAGTGCCTCCAAAGGAGACGATGCCTGACTCCTCGTGAAACTTGATAGGAGTCCCAGGATTCCTGTGGCACGTGGAAAGGGACCCTTGGTCTCCCGCCTCAGCTGGAGAGGCGTCCCAATTGCCCTGCCAAGCCTCGAGGAGAATCCCGAGTTGTCCCTGGCAACTAGGCAGGAGTCCTTCCGTCGCTGAACAAACACATGTGTGGAAGGGCCATTCCCGTCGTAACTCGAGAATATACCCCACGTTCCCGCCGCAACTCGAGAAAAACCATGAGACTTCCCCCTCGCCGCGAGATGAGGCCCGATTCCCCTGCACTGCGTGCAGAGCAATTCCGTGTTGCAGATCACATATGAAAGGAGCCTTGATTTCCTTGATGGCACTCCAGGAAACCCCAAGAACACTGTTTCAAGGCTAGAGGGATCCTGAGGTCACTGTAGCAACACGAAAGTGCTCCGTGGACCAAAAACCAACTCGAGATGAGAGGTTAGTCCCTGGCTTCGACTCCAGAGGAATACCACCTTACCACAAGCACCTCAAGAGGAGGCTTCTCTCATCTCTAGGTATGTGAGAGGGACCCTGAGTTTGCGGCCTCAAGTGGAATGGACACCGCGATGCCCTGACTGGAAATAATGCCGGATATCCCTGCAGTGACTTGAATGCAGGCTCGTCTTGCATCTCCCAAGACGAAAGGATGTCCGAATTCCCTGTGCAGACCACAGAGAAAGACCTAGTTCCCCACCTCATCGCGACCGGAGGCCTCACATCCTTTGAAAACTCCAGAGGTACGCGGAGATCAGTGCCTCCAAAGGAGACGATGCCTGACTCCTCGTGAAACTTCATAGGAGTCCCAGGATTCCTGTGGCACGTGGAAAGGGACCCTTGGTCTCCCGCCTCTGCTGGAGAGGCTTCCCAATTGCCCTGCCAAGCCTCGAGGAGAATCCCGAGTTGTCCCTCGCAACTAGGCAGGAGTCCTGCCGTCGCTGAACAAACACGTGTGTGGAAGGGCCATCCCCGTCGTAACTCGAGAATATACCCCAGGTTCCCGCCGCAACTCGAGAAAAACCATGAGACTTCCCCCTCGCCGCGAGATGAGGCCCGATTCCCCTGCACTGCGTGCCGAGCAATGCCGTGTTGCCCATCACACAGAAAAGGAGCCTTGATTATCTTGATGGCACTCCAGAGAAACCCCAAGAACACTGTTTCAAGGCTAGAGGGATCCTGAGGTAACTGTAGCAACATGAAAGAGCTCCGTGGACCAAAAATCAACTCGAGATGAGAGGTTAGTCCCTGGCTTCGACTCCAGAGGAATACCACCTAACCACAAGCACCTCAAGAGGAGGCTCCTCTCAGCTCTAGGTATGTGAGAGGGACCCTGAGTTTGCGGCCTCAAGTGGAATGGACACCGCGATGCCCTGACTCGAAATAAGGCCGGATATCCCTGCAGTGACTTGAATGCAGGCTCGTCTTGCATCTCCCAAGACGAAAGGATGTCTGAATCCCCTGTGGAGACCACAGAGAAAGACCTAGTTCCCCACCTCATCGCGACCGGAGGCCTCACATCATTTGAAAACTCCAGAGGTACGCGGAGATCAGTGCCTCCAAAGGAGACGATGCCTGACTCCTCGTGAAACTTCACAGGAGTCCCAGGATTCCTGTGGCACGTGGAAAGGGACCCTTGGACTCCCGCCTTAGCTGGAGAGGCGTTCCAATTGCCCTCCCAAGCCTCGAGGAGAATCCCGAGTTGTCCCTCGCAACTAGGCAGGAGTCCAGACGTCGCTGAACAAACACGTGGTTGGAAGGGCCATCCCCGTCGTAACTCGAGAGTATACCCCAGGTTCCCGCCGCAACTCGAGAAAAACCATGAGACTTCCCCCTCACCGCGAGATGAGGCCCAATTCCCCTGCACTGCGTGCAGAGCAATTCCGTGTTGCACATCACACATGAAAGGAGCCTTGATTTCCTTGATGGCACTCCAGAGAAACGCCAAGAACACTGTTTCAAGGCTAGAGGGATCCTGAGGTCACTGTAGCAACACGAAAGAGCTCGGTGGACCAAATATCAACTCGAGATGAGAGGTTAGTCCCTGGCTTCGACTCCAGAGGAATACCACCTAACCACAAGCACCTCAAGAGGAGGCTTCTCTCAGCTCTAGGTATGTGAGAGGGACCCTGAGTTTGCGGCCTCAAGTGGAATGGACACCGCGATGCCCTGGCTCGAAATAAGGCCGGATATCCCTGCAGTGACTTGAATGCAGGCTCCTCTTGCATCTCCCAAGACGAAAGGATGTCTGAATCCTCTGTGGAGACCACAGAGAAAGACCTAGTTCCCCACCTCATCGCGACCGGAGGGCTCACATCCTTTGAAAACTCCAGAGGTATGCGGAGATCAGTGCCTCCAAAGGAGATGATGCCTGATTCCTCGTGAAACTTGATAGGAGTCCCAGGATTCCTGTGGCACGTGGAAAGGGACCCTTGGTCTCCCGCCTCAGATGGAGAGGAGTCCCAAATGCCCTGCCAAGCCTCGAGGAGAATCCCGAGTTGTCCCTTGCAACTAGGCAGGAGTCCTGACTTCGCTGAACAAACACGTGGTTGGAAGGGCCATCCCCGTCGTAACTCGAGAATATACCCCAGGTTCCCGCCGCAACTCGAGAAAAACCATGAGACTTCCCCCTCGCCGCGAGATGAGGCCCGATTCCCCTGCACTGAGTGCAGAGCAATTCCGTGTTGCACATCACATATGAAAGGAGCCTTGATTTCCTTGATGGCACTCCAGGAAACCCCAAGAACACTGTTTCAAGGCTAGAGGGATCCTGAGGTCACTGTAGCAACACGAAAGAGCTCTGTGGACCAAAAATCAACTCGAGATGAGAGGTTAGTCCCTGGCTTCGACTCCAGAGGAATACCACCTTACCACAAGCACCTCAAGAGGAGGCTTCTCTCAGCTCTAGGTATGTGAGAGGGACCCTGAGTTGCGGCCTCAAGTGGAATGGACACCGCGATGCCCTGACTCGAAATAAGGCCGGATATCCCTGCAGTGACTTGAATGCAGGCTCGTCTTGCATCTCCCAAGACGAAAGGATGTCTGAATCCCCTGTGGAGACCACAGAGAAAGACCTAGTTCCCCACCTCATCGCGACCGGAGGCCTCACATCCTTTGAAAACTCCAGAGGTACGCGGAGATCAGTGCCTCCAAAGGAGACGATGCCTGACTCCTCGTGAAACTTGATAGGAGTCCCAGGATTCCTGTGGCACGTGGAAAGGGACCCTTGGTCTCCCGCCTCAGCTGGAGAGGCATCCCAAATGCCCTGCCAAGCCTCGAGGAGAATCCCGAGTTGTCCCTCACAACTAGGCAGGAGTCCTTACGTCGCTGAACAAACACGTGTTTGGAAGGGCCATCCCCGTCGTAACTCGAGTATATACCCCAGGTTCCAGCCGCAACTCGAGAAAAACCATGAGACTTCCCCCTCGCCGCGAGATGAGGCCCGATTACCCTGCACTGTGTGCAGAGCAATTCCGTGTTGCACATCACATATGAAAGGAGCCTTGATTTCCTTGATGGCACTCCAGGAAACCCCAAGAACACTGTTTCAAGGCTAGATGGATCCTGAGGTCACTGTAGCAACACGAAAGTGCTCCGTGGACCAAAAACCAACTCGAGATGAGAGGTTAGTTCCTGGCTTCGACGCCAGAGGAATACGACCTTACCACAAGCACCTCAAGAGGAGGCTTCTCTCAGCTCTAGGTATGTGAGAGGGACCCTGAGTTTGCGGCCTCAAGTGGAATGGACACCGCGATGCCCTGACTGGAAATAATGCCGGATATCCCTGCAGTGACTTGAATGCAGGCTCGTCTTGCATCTCCCAAGAAGAAAGGATGTCCGAATTCCCTGTGCAGACCACAGAGAAAGACCTAGTTCCCCACCTCATCGCGACCGGAGGCCTCACATCCTTTGAAAACTCCAGAGGTACGCGGAGATCAGTGCCTCCAAAGGAGACGATGCCTGACTCCTCGTGAAACTTCATAGGAGTCCCAGGATTCCTGTGGCACGTGGAAAGGGACCCTTGGTCTCCCGCCTCAGCTGGAGAGGCTTCCCAATTGCCCTGCCAAGCCTCGAGGAGAATCCCGAGTTGTCCCTCACAACTAGGCACGAGTCCTGCCGTCGCTGAACAAACACGTGTGTGGAGGGGCCATCCCCGTCGTAACTCGAGAATATACCCCAGGTTCCCGCCGCAACTCGAGAAAAACCATGAGACTTCCCCCTCGCCGCGAGATGAGGCCTGATTCCCCTGCACCGCGTGCAGAGCAATTCCGTGTTGCACATCACACATGAAAGGAGCCTTGATTTCCTTGATGGCACTCCAGAGAAACCCCAAGAACACTGTTTCAAAGCTAGAGGGATCCTGAGGTCACTGTAGCAACACGAAAGAACTCCGTGGACCAAAAATCAACTCGAGATGAGAGGTTAGTCCCTGGCTTCGACTCCAGAGGAATACCACCTTACCACAAGCACCTCAAGAGGAGGCTTCTCTCAGCTCTAGGTATGTGAGAGGGACCCTGAGTTTGCGGCCTCAAGTGGAATGGACACCGCGATGCCCTGGCTCGAAATAAGGCCGGATATCCCTGCAGTGACTTGAATGCAGGCTCGTCTTGCATCTCCCAAGACGAAAGGATGTCTGAATCCCCTGTGGAGACCACAGAGAAAGACCTAGTTCCCCACCTCATCGCGACCGGAGCCCTCACATCCTTTGAAAACTCCAGAGGTATGCGGAGATCAGTGCCTCCAAAGGAGATGATGCCTGATTCCTCGTGAAACTTGATAGGAGTCCCAGGATTCCTGTGGCACGTGGAAAGGGAGCCTTGGTCTCCCGCCTCAGATGGAGAGGAGTCCCAAATGCCCTGCCAAGCCTCGAGGAGAATCCCGAGTTGTCCCTTGCAACTAGGCAGGAGTCCTGACGTCGCTGAACAAACACGTGGTTGGAAGGGCCATCCCCGTCGTAACTCGAGAATATACCCCAGGTTCCCGCCGCAACTCGAGAAAAACCATGAGACTTCCCCCTCGCCGCGAGATGAGGCCCGATTCCCCTGCACTGAGTGCAGAGCAATTCCGTGTTGCACATCACATATGAAAGGAGCCTTGATTTCCTTGATGGCACTCCAGAGAAACACCAAGAACACTGTTTCAAGGCTAGAGGGATCCTGAGGTCACTGTAGCAACACGAAAGAGCTCCGTGGACCAAAAATCAACTAGAGATGAGATGTTAGTCCCTGGCTTCGACTCCAGAGGAATACCACCTTACGACAAGCACCTCAAGAGGAGGCTTCTCTCAGCTCTAGGTATGTGAGAGGGACCCTGAGTTTGCAGCCTCAAGTGGAATGGACACCGCGATGCCCTGGCTCGAAATAAGGCTGGATATCACTGCAGTGATTTGAATGCAGGCTCGTCTTGCATCTCCCAAGACGAAAGGATGTCTGAATCCCCTGTGGAGACCACAGAGAAAGACCTAGTTCCCCACCTCATCGCGACCGGAGGCCTTACATCCTTTGAAAACTCCAGAGGTACGCGGAGATCAGTGCCTCCAAAGGAGACGAAGCCTGACTCCTCGTGAAACTTGATAGGAGTCCCAGGATTCCTGTGGCACGTGGAAAGCGAACCTTGGTCTCCCGCCTCAGCTGGAGAGGCATGCCAAATGCCCTGCCAAGCCTCGAGGAGAATCCCGAGTTGTCCCTCGCAACTAGGCAGGAGTCCTGACGTCGCTGAACAAACACGTGGTTGGAAGGGCCATCCCCGTCGTAACTCGAGAATATACCCCAGGTTCCGGCCGCAACTCGAGAAAAACCATGAGACTTCCCCCTCGCCGCGAGATGAGGCCCGATTTCCCTGCACTGCGTGCAGAGCAATTCCGTGTTGCACATCACACATGAAAGGAGCCTTGATTTCCTTGATGGCACTCCAGAGAAACCCCAAGAACACTGTTTCAAGGCTAGAGGGATCCTGAGGTCACTGTAGTAACACAAGAGAGCTCCGTGGACGAAAAATCAACTCGAGATGAGAGGTTAGTCCCTGGCTTCGACTCCAGAGGAATACCACCTTACCACAAGCACCTCAAGAGGAGGCTTCTCTCAGCTCTAGGTATGTGAGAGGGACCCTGAGTTTGCGGCCTCAAGTGGA
Source organism: Cervus elaphus (assembly GCF_910594005.1). Lineage (NCBI taxonomy): Eukaryota > Metazoa > Chordata > Mammalia > Artiodactyla > Cervidae > Cervus > Cervus elaphus. The sequence continues at coordinate 3,624,815 of NC_057815.1, read as the reverse complement.
ATGGACACCGCGATGCCCTGCCTCGAAATAATGCCGGATATCCCTGCAGTGACTTGAATGCAGGCTCGTCTTGCATCTCCCAAGACGAAAGGATGTCTGAATCTCCTGTGGAGACCACAGAGAAAGACCTAGTTCCCCACCTCATCTCGACCGGAGGCCTCACATCCTTTGAAAACTCCATAGGTACTCGGACATCAGTGCCTCCAAAGGAGATGATGCCTGACTCCTCGTGAAACTTGAAAGGAGTCCCAGGATTCCTGTGGCACATGGAAAGGGACACTTGGTCTCCCGCCTCAGCTGGAGAGGCGTCCCAATTGCCCTGCCAAGCCTCGAGGAGAATCCCGAGTTGTCCCTCGCAACTAGGCAGGAGTCCTGACGTCGCTGAAGAAACACGTGCGTGGAAGGGCCATCCCCCTCGTAACTCGAGAATATACCCCAGGTTCCTGCCACAACTCGAGAAAAACCATGAGACTTCCCCCTCGCCGCGAGATGAGGCCCGATTCCCCTGCACTGCGTGCAGAGCAATTCCGTGTTGCACATCACACATGAAAGGAGACTTGATTTCCTTGATGGCACTCCAGGAAACCCCAAGAACACTGTTTCAAGGCTAGAGGGATCCTGCCGTCACTGTAGCAACACGAAAGTGCTCCGTGGACCAAAAACGAACTGGAGATGAGAGGTTAGTCCCTCGCTTCGACTCCAGAGGAATACCACCTTACCACAAGCACCTCAAGAGGAGGCTTCTCTAAGCTCTAGGTATGTGAGAGGGACCCTGAGTTTGCGGCCTCAAGTGGAATGGACACCGCGATGCCCTGATTCGAAATAAGGCCGGATATCCCTGCAGTGACTTGAATGCAGGCTCGTCTTGCATCTCCCAAGACGAAAGGATGTCTGAATCCCCTGTGGAGACCACAGAGAAAGACCTAGTTCCCCACCTCATCGCGACCGGAGGCCTCACATCCTTTGAAAACTCCAGAGGTACGCGGAGATCAGTGCCTCCAAAGTAGACGATGCCTGACTCCTCGTGAAACATGATAGGAGTCCCAGGATTCCTGTGGCACGTGGAAAGGGACCCTTGGTCTCCCGCCTCAGCTGGAGAGGCGTCCCAACTGCCCTGCCAAGCCTCGAGGAGAATCCCGAGTTGTCCCTCGCAACTAGGCAGGAGTCCTGACGTCGCTGAACAAACATGTGTGTGGAAGGGCCATCCCCGTCGTAACTCGAGAATATACCACAGGTTCCTGCCGCAACTCGAGAAAATCCATGAGACTTCCCTCTCGCCGCGAGATGAGGCGCGATTCCCCTGCACTGCGTGCAGAGCAATTCCGTGTTGCACATCACACATGAAAGCAGCCTTGATTTCCTTGATGGCACTCCAGAGAAACCCCAAGAACACTGTTTCAAGGCTAGAGGGATCCTGAGGTCACTGTAGCAACACGAAAGAGCACCGTGGACCAAAAATCAACTCGAGATGAGAGGTTAGTCCCTGGCTTCGACTCCAGAGGAATACCACCTTACCACAAGCACCTCAAGAGGAGGCTTCTCTCAGCTCTAGCTATGTGAGAGGGACCCTGAGTTTGCGGCCTCAAGTGGAATGGACACCGCGACGACCTGACTCGAAATAAGGCCGGATATCCCTGCAGTGACTTGAATGCAGGCTTGTCTTGCATCTCCCAAGACGAAAGGATGTCTGAATCCCCTGTGGAGACCACAGAGAAAGACCTAGTTCCCCACCTCATGGCGACCGGAGGCCTCACATCCTTTGAAAACTCCAGAGGTACGCGGAGATCAGTGCCTTCAAAGGAGACGATGCCTGACTCCTCGGGAAACTTGATAGGAGTCCCAGGATTCCTGTGGCACGTGGAAAGGGACACTTGGTCTCCCGCCTCAGCTGGAGAGGCGTCCCAATTGCCCTGCCAAGCCTCGAGGAGAATCCCGAGTTGTCCCTCGCAACTAAGCAGGAGTCCTGACGTCACTGAAGAAACACTTGGTGGAAGGGCCATCCCCGTCGTAACTCGAGAATATACCCCAGGTTCCCGCCGCAACTCGAGAAAAACCATGAGACTTCCCTCTCGCCGCGAGATGAGGCCCGATTCCCCTGCACTGCATGCAGAGCAATTCCGTGTTGCACATCAAACATGAAAGGAGCCTTGATTTCCTTGATGGCCCTCCAGAGAATACCCAAGGACACTGTTTCAAGGCTAGAGGGATCCTGAGGTCACTGTAGCAACACGAAAGAGCTCCGTGGACCAAAAATCAACTCGAGATGAGAGGTTAGTCTCTGGCTTCGACTCCAGAGGAATACCACTTTATCACAAGCACCTGAAGAGGAGGTTTCTATCAGCTCTAGGTATGTGAGAGGGACCCTGAGATTGCGGCCTCAAGTGGAATGGACACCGCGATGCCCTGACTCGAAATAAGGCCGGATGTCCCTGCAGTGACTTGAATGCAGGCTCCTCTTGCATCTCCCAAGATGAAAGGATGTGTGAATCCCCTGTGGAGACCACAGAGAAAGACCTAGTTCCCCACCTCATCGCGACCGGAGGCCTCACATCCTTTGAAAACTCCAGAGGTACGCGGAGATCAGTGCCTCCAAAGGAGACGATGCCTGACTCCTCGTGAAACTTGATAGGAGTCCCAGGATTCCTGTGGCACGTGGAAAGGGACCCTTGGTCTCCCGCCTCAGCTGGAGAGGCGTCCCAATTGCCCTGCCAAGCCTCGAGGAGAATCCCGAGTTGTCCCTCGCAACTAGGCAGGAGTCCTGACGTCGCTGAACAAACACGTGTGTGGAAGGGCCATCCTCGTCGTAACTCGAGAATATACCCCAGGTTCCCGCCGCAACTCGAGAAAAACCATGGGACTTCCCCCTCGCCGCGAGATGAGGCCCGATTCCCCTGCACTGCGTGCAGAGCAATTCCGTGCTGCACATCAAACATTAAAGGATCCTTGATTTCCTTGATGGCACTCCAGAGAAACCCCAAGAACACTGTTTCAAGGCTAGAGGGATCCTGAGGTCACTGTAGCAACACGAAAGAGCTCCGTGGACCTAAAATCAACTCGAGATGAGAGGTTAGTCCCTGGCTTCGACTCCAGAGGAATACCACCTTACCACAAGCACCTCAAGAGGAGGCTTCTCTCAGCTCTAGGTATGTGAGAGGGGCCCTGAGTTTGCGGCCTCAAGTGGAATGGACACCGCGATGCCCTGACTCGAAATAAGGCCGGATATCCCTGCAGTGACTTGAATGCAGGCTCGTCTTGCATCTCCCAAGACGAAAGGATGTCTGAATCCCCTGTGGAGACCACAGAGAAAGACCTAGTTCCCCACCTCATCGTGACCAGATTCCTTATATCCTTTGAAAACTCCAGAGGTACGCGGAGATCAGTGCCTCCAAAGGAGACGATGCCTGACTCCTCGTGAAACTTCATAGGAGTCCCAGGATTCCTGTGGCACATGGAAAGGGACACTTGGTCTCCCGCCTCAGCTGGAGAGGCGTCCCATTTGCCCTGCCAAGCCTCGAGGAGAATCCCGAGTTGTCCCTCGCAACTAGGCAGGAGTCCTGACGTCGCTGAAGAAACACGTGGGTGGAAGGGCCATCCCCCTCGTAACTCGAGAATATACCCCAGGTTCCCGCCGCAACTCGAGAAAAACCATGAGACTTCCCCCTCGCCGCGAGATGAGGCCCGATTCCCCTGCACTGCGTGCAGAGCAATTCCGTGTTGCACATCACACATGAAAGGAGACTTGATTTCCTTGATGGCACTCCAGGAAACCCCAAGAACACTGTTTCAAGGCTAGAGGGATCCTGCCGTCACTGTAGCAACACGAAAGTGCTCCGTGGACCAAAAACGAACTGGAGATGAGAGGTTAGTCCCTCGCTTCGACTCCAGAGGAATACCACCTTACCACAAGCACCTCAAGAGGAGGCTTCTCTAATCTCTAGGTATGTGAGAGGGACCCTGAGTTTGCGGCCTCAAGTGGAATGGACACCGCGATGCCCTGACTCGAAATAAGGCCGGATATCCCTGCAGTGACTTGAATGCAGGCTCGTCTTGCATCTCCCAAGACGAAAGGATGTCTGAATCCCCTGTGGAGACCACAGAGAAAGACCTAGTTCCCCACCTCATCGCGACCGGAGGCCTCACATCCTTTGAAAACTCCAGAGGTACGCGGAGATCAGTGCCTCCAAAGTAGACGATGCCTGACTCCTCGTGAAACATGATAGGAGTCCCAGGATTCCTGTGGCACGTGGAAAGGGACCCTTGGTCTCCCGCCTCAGCTGGAGAGGCGTCCCAACTGCCCTGCCAAGCCTCGAGGAGAATCCCGAGTTGTCCCTCGCAACTAGGCAGGAGTCCTGACGTCGCTGAACAAACATGTGTGTGGAAGGGCCATCCCCGTCGTAACTCGAGAATATACCACAGGTTCCTGCCGCAACTCGAGAAAATCCATGAGACTTCCCTCTCGCCGCGAGATGAGGCCCGATTCCCCTGCACTGCGTGCTGAGCAATTCCGTGTTGCACATCACACATGAAAGCAGCCTTGATTTCCTTGATGGCACTCCAGAGAAACCCCAAGAACACTGTTTCAAGGCTAGAGGGATCCTGAGGTCACTGTAGCAACACGAAAGAGCACCGTGGACCAAAAATCAACTCGAGATGAGAGGTTAGTCCCTGGCTTCGACTCCAGAGGAATACCACCTTACCACAAGCACCTCAAGAGGAGGCTTCTCTCAGCTCTAGCTATGTGAGAGGGACCCTGAGTTTGCGGCCTCAAGTGGAATGGACACCGCGACGACCTGACTCGAAATAAGGCCGGATATCCCTGCAGTGACTTGAATGCAGGCTTGTCTTGCATCTCCCAAGACGAAAGGATGTCTGAATCCCCTGTGGAGACCACAGAGAAAGACCTAGTTCCCCACCTCATGGCGACCGGAGGCCTCACATCCTTTGAAAACTCCAGAGGTACGCGGAGATCAGTGCCTTCAAAGGAGACGATGCCTGACTCCTCGGGAAACTTGATAGGAGTCCCAGGATTCCTGTGGCACGTGGAAAGGGACACTTGGTCTCCCGCCTCAGCTGGAGAGGCGTCCCAATTGCCCTGCCAAGCCTCGAGGAGAATCCCGAGTTGTCCCTCGCAACTAAGCAGGAGTCCTGACGTCACTGAAGAAACACTTGGTGGAAGGGCCATCCCCGTCGTAACTCGAGAATATACCCCAGGTTCCCGCCGCAACTCGAGAAAAACCATGAGACTTCCCTCTCGCCGCGAGATGAGGCCCGATTCCCCTGCACTGCATGCAGAGCAATTCCGTGTTGCACATCAAACATGAAAGGAGCCTTGATTTCCTTGATGGCCCTCCAGAGAATACCCAAGGACACTGTTTCAAGGCTAGAGGGATCCTGAGGTCACTGTAGCAACACGAAAGAGCTCCGTGGACCAAAAATCAACTCGAGATGAGAGGTTAGTCTCTGGCTTCGACTCCAGAGGAATACCACTTTATCACAAGCACCTGAAGAGGAGGTTTCTATCAGCTCTAGGTATGTGAGAGGGACCCTGAGATTGCGGCCTCAAGTGGAATGGACACCGCGATGCCCTGACTCGAAATAAGGCCGGATGTCCCTGCAGTGACTTGAATGCAGGCTCCTCTTGCATCTCCCAAGATGAAAGGATGTGTGAATCCCCTGTGGAGACCACAGAGAAAGACCTAGTTCCCCACCTCATCGCGACCGGAGGCCTCACATCCTTTGAAAACTCCAGAGGTACGCGGAGATCAGTGCCTCCAAAGGAGACGATGCCTGACTCCTCGTGAAACTTGATAGGAGTCCCAGGATTCCTGTGGCACGTGGAAAGGGACCCTTGGTCTCCCGCCTCAGCTGGAGAGGCGTCCCAATTGCCCTGCCAAGCCTCGAGGAGAATCCCGAGTTGTCCCTCGCAACTAGGCAGGAGTCCTGACGTCGCTGAACAAACACGTGTGTGGAAGGGCCATCCTCGTCGTAACTCGAGAATATACCCCAGGTTCCCGCCGCAACTCGAGAAAAACCATGGGACTTCCCCCTCGCCGCGAGATGAGGCCCGATTCCCCTGCACTGCGTGCAGAGCAATTCCGTGCTGCACATCAAACATGAAAGGATCCTTGATTTCCTTGATGGCACTCCAGAGAAACCCCAAGAACACTGTTTCAAGGCTAGAGGGATCCTGAGGTCACTGTAGCAACACGAAAGAGCTCCGTGGACCTAAAATCAACTCGAGATGAGAGGTTAGTCCCTGGCTTCGACTCCAGAGGAATACCACCTTACCACAAGCACCTCAAGAGGAGGCTTCTCTCAGCTCTAGGTATGTGAGAGGGGCCCTGAGTTTGCGGCCTCAAGTGGAATGGACACCGCGATGCCCTGACTCGAAATAAGGCCGGATATCCCTGCAGTGACTTGAATGCAGGCTCGTCTTGCATCTCCCAAGACGAAAGGATGTCTGAATCCCCTGTGGAGACCACAGAGAAAGACCTAGTTCCCCACCTCATCGTGACCAGATTCCTTATATCCTTTGAAAACTCCAGAGGTACGCGGAGATCAGTGCCTCCAAAGGAGACGATGCCTGACTCCTCGTGAAACTTCATAGGAGTCCCAGGATTCCTGTGGCACATGGAAAGGGACACTTGGTCTCCCGCCTCAGCTGGAGAGGCGTCCCATTTGCCCTGCCAAGCCTCGAGGAGAATCCCGAGTTGTCCCTCGCAACTAGGCAGGAGTCCTGACGTCGCTGAAGAAACACGTGGGTGGAAGGGCCATCCCCCTCGTAACTCGAGAATATACCCCAGGTTCCCGCCGCAACTCGAGAAAAACCATGAGACTTCCCCCTCGCCGCGAGATGAGGCCCGATTCCCCTGCACTGCGTGCAGAGCAATTCCGTGTTGCACATCACACATGAAAGGAGACTTGATTTCCTTGATGGCACTCCAGGAAACCCCAAGAACACTGTTTCAAGGCTAGAGGGATCCTGCCGTCACTGTAGCAACACGAAAGTGCTCCGTGGACCAAAAACGAACTGGAGATGAGAGGTTAGTCCCTCGCTTCGACTCCAGAGGAATACCACCTTACCACAAGCACCTCAAGAGGAGGCTTCTCTAAGCTCTAGGTATGTGAGAGGGACCCTGAGTTTGCGGCCTCAAGTGGAATGGACACCGCGATGCCCTGACTCGAAATAAGGCCGGATATCCCTGCAGTGACTTGAATGCAGGCTCGTCTTGCATCTCCCAAGACGAAAGGATGTCTGAATCCCCTGTGGAGACCACAGAGAAAGACCTAGTTCCCCACCTCATCGCGACCGGAGGCCTCACATCCTTTGAAAACTCCAGAGGTACGCGGAGATCAGTGCCTCCAAAGTAGACGATGCCTGACTCCTCGTGAAACATGATAGGAGTCCCAGGATTCCTGTGGCACGTGGAAAGGGACCCTTGGTCTCCCGCCTCAGCTGGAGAGGCGTCCCAACTGCCCTGCCAAGCCTCGAGGAGAATCCCGAGTTGTCCCTCGCAACTAGGCAGGAGTCCTGACGTCGCTGAACAAACATGTGTGTGGATGGGCCATCCCCGTCGTAACTCGAGAATATACCACAGGTTCCTGCCGCAACTCGAGAAAATCCATGAGACTTCCCTCTCGCCGCGAGATGAGGCCCGATTCCCCTGCACTGCGTGCTGAGCAATTCCGTGTTGCACATCACACATGAAAGCAGCCTTGATTTCCTTGATGGCACTCCAGAGAAACCCCAAGAACACTGTTTCAAGGCTAGAGGGATCCTGAGGTCACTGTAGCAACACGAAAGAGCACCGTGGACCAAAAATCAACTCGAGATGAGAGGTTAGTCCCTGGCTTCGACTCCAGAGGAATACCACCTTACCACAAGCACCTCAAGAGGAGGCTTCTCTCAGCTCTAGCTATGTGAGAGGGACCCTGAGTTTGCGGCCTCAAGTGGAATGGACACCGCGACGACCTGACTCGAAATAAGGCCGGATATCCCTGCAGTGACTTGAATGCAGGCTTGTCTTGCATCTCCCAAGACGAAAGGATGTCTGAATCCCCTGTGGAGACCACAGAGAAAGACCTAGTTCCCCACCTCATGGCGACCGGAGGCCTCACATCCTTTGAAAACTCCAGAGGTACGCGGAGATCAGTGCCTTCAAAGGAGACGATGCCTGACTCCTCGGGAAACTTGATAGGAGTCCCAGGATTCCTGTGGCACGTGGAAAGGGACACTTGGTCTCCCGCCTCAGCTGGAGAGGCGTCCCAATTGCCCTGCCAAGCCTCGAGGAGAATCCCGAGTTGTCCCTCGCAACTAAGCAGGAGTCCTGACGTCACTGAAGAAACACTTGGTGGAAGGGCCATCCCCGTCGTAACTCGAGAATATACCCCAGGTTCCCGCCGCAACTCGAGAAAAACCATGAGACTTCCCTCTCGCCGCGAGATGAGGCCCGATTCCCCTGCACTGCATGCAGAGTAATTCCGTGTTGCACATCAAACATGAAAGGAGCCTTGATTTCCTTGATGGCCCTCCAGAGAATACCCAAGGACACTGTTTCAAGGCTAGAGGGATCCTGAGGTCACTGTAGCAACACGAAAGAGCACCGTGGACCAAAAATCAACTCGAGATGAGAGGTTAGTCTCTGGCTTCGACTCCAGAGGAATACCACTTTATCACAAGCACCTGAAGAGGAGGTTTCTATCAGCTCTAGGTATGTGAGAGGGACCCTGAGTTTGCGGCCTCAAGTGGAATGGACACCGCGATGCCCTGACTCGAAATAAGGCCGGATGTCCCTGCAGTGACTTGAATGCAGGCTCCTCTTGCATCTCCCAAGATGAAAGGATGTGTGAATCCCCTGTGGAGACCACAGAGAAAGACCTAGTTCCCCACCTCATCGCGACCGGAGGCCTCACATCCTTTGAAAACTCCAGAGGTACGCGGAGATCAGTGCCTCCAAAGGAGACGATGCCTGACTCCTCGTGAAACTTGATAGGACTCCCAGGATTCCTGTGGCACGTGGAAAGGGACCCTTGGTCTCCCGCCTCAGCTGGAGAGGCGTCCCAATTGCCCTGCCAAGCCTCGAGGAGAATCCCGAGTTGTCCCTCGCAACTAGGCAGGAGTCCTGACGTCGCTGAACAAACACGTGTGTGGAAGGGCCATCCTCGTCGTAACTCGAGAATATACCCCAGGTTCCCGCCGCAACTCGAGAAAAACCATGGGACTTCCCCCTCGCCGCGAGATGAGGCCCGATTCCCCTGCACTGCGTGCAGAGCAATTCCGTGCTGCACATCACACATGAAAGGATCCTTGATTTCCTTGATGGCACTCCAGAGAAACCCCAAGAACACTGTTTCAAGGCTAGAGGGATCCTGAGGTCACTGTAGCAACACGAAAGAGCTCCGTGGACCAAAAATCAACTCGAGATGAGAGGTTAGTCCCTGGCTTCGACTCCAGAGGAATACCACCTTACCACAAGCACCTCAAGAGGAGGCTTCTCTCAGCCCTAGGTATGTGAGAGGGGCCCTGAGTTTGCGGCCTCAAGTGGAATGGACACCGCGATGCCCTGACTCGAAATAAGGCCGGATATCCCTGCAGTGACTTGAATGCAGGCTCGTCTTGCATCTCCCAAGACGAACGGATGTCTGAATCCCCTGTGGAGACCACAGAGAAAGACCTAGTTCCCCACCTCATCGCGACCAGATTCCTTATATCCTTTGAAAACTCCAGAGGTACGCGGAGATCAGTGCCTCCAAAGGAGACGATGCCTGACTCCTCGTGAAACTTGATAGGAGTCCCAGGATTCCTGTGGCACGTGGAAAGGGACCCTTGGTCTCCCGCCTCAGCTGGAGAGGCGTCCCAATTGCCCTGCCAAGCCTCGAGGAGAATCCCGAGATGTCCCTCGCAACTAGGCAGGAGTCCTGACGTCGCTGAACAAACACGTGTGTGGAAGGGCCATCCTCGTCGTAACTCGAGAATATACCCCAGGTTCCCGCCGCAACTCGAGAAAAACCATGGGACTTCCCCCTCGCCGCGAGATGAGGCCCGATTCCCCTGCACTGCGTGCAGAGCAATTCCGTGCTGCACATCAAACATGAAAGGATCCTTGATTTCCTTGATGGCACTCCAGAGAAACCCCAAGAACACTGTTTCAAGGCTAGAGGGATCCTGAGGTCACTGTAGCAACACGAAAGAGCTCCGTGGACCTAAAATCAACTCGAGATGAGAGGTTAGTCCCTGGCTTCGACTCCAGAGGAATACCACCTTACCACAAGCACCTCAAGAGGAGGCTTCTCTCAGCTCTAGGTATGTGAGAGGGGCCCTGAGTTTGCGGCCTCAAGTGGAATGGACACCGCGATGCCCTGACTCGAAATAAGGCCGGATATCCCTGCAGTGACTTGAATGCAGGCTCGTCTTGCATCTCCCAAGACGAAAGGATGTCTGAATCCCCTGTGGAGACCACAGAGAAAGACCTAGTTCCCCACCTCATCGTGACCAGATTCCTTATATCCTTTGAAAACTCCAGAGGTACGCGGAGATCAGTGCCTCCAAAGGAGACGATGCCTGACTCCTCGTGAAACTTCATAGTAGTCCCAGGATTCCTGTGGCACGTGGAAAGGGACCCTTGGTCTCCCGCCTCAGCTGGAGAGGCGTCCCAATTGCCCTGCCAAGCCTCGAGGAGAATCCCGAGTTGTCCTTCGCAACTAGGCAGGAGTCCTGACGTCGCTGAACAAACACTTGTGTGAAAGGCCCATCCCCGTCATAACTCAAGAATATACCCCAGGGTCCCGCCGCTACTCGAGAAAAACCATGAGACTTCCCCCTCGCCGCGAGATGAGGCCCGATTCCCCTGCACTGCGTGCAGAGCAATTCCATGTTGCACATCACACATGAAAGGAGCCTTGATTTCCTTGATGGCACTCCAGAGAAATCCCAAGAACACTTTTTCAAGGCTAGCGGGATCCTGAGGTCACTGTACCAACACGAAAGAGCTCCATGGACCAAAAATCAACTCGAGATGATAGGATAGTCCCTGGCTTCGACTCCAGAGGAATACCACCTTACCACAAGCACTTCAAGAGGAGGCTTCTCTCAGCTCTAGGTATGTGAGAGGGACCCTGAGTTTGCGGCCTCAAGTGGAATGGACACCGCGATGCCCTGACTCGAAATAAGGCCGGATATCCGTGCAGTGACTTGAATGCAGGCTCGTCTTGCTTCTCCCAAGACGAAAGGATGTCTGAATCCCCTGTGGAGACCACAGAGAAAGACCTAGTTCCCCACCTCATCGCGACCGGACGCCTCACATCCTTTGAAAACTCCAGAGGTACGCGGAGATCAGTGCCTCCAAAGGAGACGATGCCTGACTCCTCGTGAAACTTCATAGGAGTCCCAGGATTCCTGTGGCACGTGGAAAGGGACCCTTGGTCTCCCGCCTCAGCTGGAGAGGCGTCCCAATTGCCCTGCCAAGCCTCGAGGAGAATCCCGAGTTGTCCCTCGCAACTAGGCAGGAGTCCTGACGTCGCTGAACAAACACGTGTGTGGAAGGGCCATCCCCGTCGTAACTCGAGAATATACCCCAGGTTCCCGTCGCAACTCGAGAAAAACCATGAGACTTCCCCCTCGCCGCGAGATGAGGCCCGATTCCCCTGCACTGCGTGCAGAGCAATTCCGTGTTGCACATCACACATGAAAGGAGCCTTGATTTCCTTGATGGCACTCCAGAGAAACCCCAAGAACACTGTTTCCAGGCTGGAGGGATCCTGAGGTCACTGTAGCAACACGAAAGAGCTCCGTGGACCAAAAATCAACTCGAGATGAGAGGTTAGTCCCTGGCTTCGACTCCAGAGGAATACCACCTTACCACAAGCACCTCAAGAGGAGGCTTCTCTCAGCTCTAGGTATGTGAGAGGGACCCTGAGTTTGCGGCCTCAAGTGGAATGGACACCGCGATGCCCTGACTCGAAATAAGGCCGGTTATCCCTGCAGTGACTTGAATACAGGCTCGTCTTGCATCTCCCAAGACGAAAGGATGTCTGAATCCCATGTGGAGACCACAGAGAAAGACTTAGTTCCCCACTTCATCGCGACCGGAGGCCTCACATCCTTTGAAAATTCCAGAGGTACACGGAGATCAGTGCCTCCAAAGGAGACGATGCCTGACTCCTCGTGAAACTTGATAGGAGTCCCAGGATTCCTGTGGCACGTGAAAAGGGACCCTTGGTCTCCCGCCTCAGCTGGAGAGGCGTCCCAATTGCCCTGCCAAGCCTCGAGGAGAATCCCGAGTTGTCCCTCGCAACTAGGCAGGAGTCCTGCCGTCGCTGAACAAACACGTGGCTGGAAGGGACATCCCCGTCGTAACTCGAGAATATACCCCAGGTTCCCGCCGCAACTCGAGAAAAACCATGAGACTTCCCCCTCGCCGCGAGATGAGGCCCGATTCCCCTGCACTGCGTGCAGTGCAATTCCGTGTTGCACATCACACATGGAAGGAGCCTTGATTTCCTTGATGGTACTCCAGAGAAACCCCAAGAACACTGTTTCAAGGCTAGAGGGATCCAGACGTCACTGTAGCAACACGAAAGAGCTCCGTGGACCAAAAATCAACTCGAGATGAGAGGTTAGTCCCTGGCTTCGACTCCAGAGGAATACCACCTTACCACAAGCACCTCAAGAGGAGGCTTCTCTCAGCTCTAGCTATGTGAGAGGGACCCTGAGTTTGCGGCCTCAAGTGGAATGGACACCGCGATGCCCTGACTCGAAATAAGGCCGGATATCCCTGCAGTGACTTGAATGCAGGCTCGTCTTGCATCTCCCAAGACGAAAGGTTGTCTGAATTCCCTGTGGAGACCACAGAGAAAGACCTAGTTCCCCACCTCATCGCGACCGGAGGCCTCACATCCTTTGAAAACTCCAGAGGTACGCGGAGATCAGTGCCTCCAAAGGAGACGATGCCTGACTCCTCGTGAAACTTGATAGGAGTCCCAGGATTCCTGTGGAACGTGGAAAGGGACACTTGGTCTCCCGCCTCAGCTGGAGAGGCGTCCCAATTGCCCTGCTAAGCCTCGAGGAGAATCCCGAGTTGTCCCTCGCAACTAGGCAGGAGTCCTGACGTCGCTGAACAAACACGTGGGTGGAAGGGCCATCCCCGTCGTAACTCAAGAATATACCCCAGGTTCCCGCCGCAACTCGAGAAAAACCATGAGACTTCCCCCTCGCCGCGAGATGAGGCCCGATTCCCCTGCACTGCGTGCAGAGCAATTCCGTGTTGCACATCACACATGAAAGGAGCCTTGATTTCCTTGGTGGCACTCCAGAGAAACCCCAAGAAAACTGTTCCAAGGCTAGAGGGATCCTGAGGTCACTGTAGCAACACGAAAGAGCTCCGTGGAACAAAAATCAACTCGAGATGAGAGGTTAGTCCCTGGCTTCGACTCCAGAGGAATACCACCTTACCACAAGCACCTCAAGAGGAGGCTTCTCTCAGCTCTAGCTATGTGAGAGGGACCCTGAGTTTGCGGCCTCAAGTGGAATGGACACCGCGATGCCCTGACTCGAAATAAGGCTGGATATGCCTGCATGACTTGAATGCAGGCTCGTCTTGCATCTCCCAAGACGAAAGGATGTCTGAATTCCCTGTGGAGACCACAGAGAAAGACCTAGTTCCCCACCTAATCGCGACCGGAGGCCTTACATCCTTTGAAAACTCCAGAGGTACGCGGAGATCAGTGCCTCCAAAGGAGACGATGTCTGACTCCTCGTGAAACTTGATAGGAGTCCCAGGATTCTTGTGGCACGTGGAAAGGGACACTTGGTCTCCCGCCTCAGCTGGAGAGGCGTCCCAATTGCCCTGCCAAGCCTCGAGGAGAATCCCGAGTTGTCCCTCGCAACTAGGGCACGTGTCCTGCCGTCGCTGAACAAACACGTGTGTGGAAGGGCCATCCCCGTCGTAACTCGAGAATATACCCCAGGTTACGGCCGCAACTCGAGAAAAACCATGAGACTTCCCCCTCGCCGCGAGATGAGGCCCGATTCCCCTGCACTGCGTGCAGAGCAATTCCGTGTTGCACATCACACATGAAAGGAGCCTTGATTTCCTTGATGGCACTCCAGAGAATCCCCAAGAACACTGTTTCCAGGCTAGAGGGATCCTGAGGTCACTGTAGCAACACGAAAGAGCTCCGTGGACCAAAAATCAACTCGTGATGAGAGGTTCGTCCCTGGCTTCGACTCCAGAGGAATACCACCTTACCACAAGCACCTCAAGAGGAGGCTTCTCTCAGCTCTAGGTATGTGAGAGGGACCCTGAGTTTGCGGCCTCAAGTGGAATGGACACCGCGATAACCTGACTCGAAATAAGGCCGGATATCCCTGCAGTGACTTGAATGCAGGCTCGTCTTGCATCTCCCAAGACGAAAGGATCTCTGAATCCCCTGTGGAGACCACAGAGAAAGACCTAGTTCCCCACCTCATCGCGACCGGAGGCCTCACATCCTTTGAAAACTCCAGAGGTAAGCAGAGATCAGTGCCTCCAAAGGAGACGATTCGTGACTCCTCGTGAAACTTGATAGGAGTCCCAGGATTCCTGTGGCACCTGGAAAGGGACCCTTGGTCTCCCGCCTCAGCTGGAGAGGCGTCCCAATTGCCCTGCCAAGCCTCGAGGAGAATCCCGAGTTGTCCCTCGCAACTAGGCAGGAGTCCTGACGTCGCTGAACAAACACGTGTGTGGAAGGGCCATTGCCGTCGTAACTCGAGAATATACCCCAGGTTCCCGCCGCAACTCGAGAAAAACCATGAGACTTCCCCCTCGCCGCGAGATGAGGCCCGATTCCCCTGCACTGCGTGCAGAGCAATTCCGTGTTGCACATCACACGTGAAAGGAGGCTTGATTTCCTTGATGGCACTCCAGAGAAACCCCAAGAACACTGTTTCAAGGCTAGCGGGATCCTGAGGTCACTGTAGCAACACAAAAGAGCTCCGTGGACGAAAAATCAACTCGAGATGAGAGGTTAGTCCCTGGCTTCGACTCCAGAGGAATACCACCTTACCACAAGCACCTCAAGAGGAGGCTTCTCTCAGCTCTAGGTATGTGAGAGGTACCCTGAGTTTGCAGCCTCAAGTGGAATGGACACCGCGATGCCCTGACTCGAAATAAGGCCGGATATCCCTGCAGTGACTTGAATGCAGGCTCGTCTTGCATCTCCCAAGACGAAAGGATGTCTGAATCCCCTGTGGAGACCACAGAGAAAGACCTAGTTCCCCACCTCATCGCGACCGGAGGCCTCAAAACCTTCGAAAATTCCAGAGGAATGCAGAGATCAGTGCCTCCAAAGGAGACGATGCCTGACTCCTCGGGAAACTTGATAGGAGTCCCAGGATTCCTGTGGCACGTGGAAAGGGACCCTTGGTCTCCCGCCTCAGCTGGAGAGGCGTCCCAATTGCCCTGCCAAGCCTCGAGGAGAATCCCGAGTTGTCCCTCGCAACTAGGCAGGAGTCCTGACGTCGCTGAACAAACACGTGTGTGGAAGGGCCATCCCCGTCGTAACTCGAGAATATAACCCAGGTTCCCGCCGCAACTCGAGGAAAACCATGAGACTTCCCCCTCGCGGCGAGATGAGGCCCGATTCCCCTGCACTGCGTGCAGAGCAATTCCGTGTTGCACATCACACATGAAAGGAGCCTTGATTTCCTTGATGGCACTCCAGAGAAACCCCAAGAACACTGTTTCAAGGCTAGAGGGATCCTGAGGTCACTGTAGCAACACGAAAGAGCTCCGTGGACCAAAAATCAACTCGAGATGAGAGGTTAGTCCCTGGCTTCGACTCCAGAGGAATACCACCTTACCACAAGCACCTCAAGAGGAGGCTTCTCTCAGCTCTAGGTATGTGAGAGGGACCCTGAGTTTGCGGCATCAAGTGGAATGGACACCGCGATGCCCTGACTTGAAATAAGGCCGGATATCCCTGCAGTGACTTGAATGCAGGCTCGTCTTGCATCTCCCAAGACGAAAGGATGTCTGAATCCCCTGTGGAGACCACAGAGAAAGACCTAGTTCCCCACCTCATCGCGACCGGAGGCCTCACATCCTTTGAAAACTCCAGAGGGACGCGGAGATCAGTGCCTCCAAAGGAGACGATGCCTGACTCCTCGTGAAACTTGATAGGAGTCCCAGGATTCCTGTGGCACATGGAAAGGGACACTTGGTCTCCCGCCTCAGCTGGAGAGGCGTCCCAATTGCCCTGCCAAGCCTCGAGGAGAATCCCGAGTTGTCCCTCGCAACTAGGCAGGAGTCCTGACGTCGCTGAACAAACACGTGGGTGGAAGGGTCATCCCCGTCGTAACTAGAGAATATACCCCAGGTTCCCGCCGCAACTCGAGAAAAACCATGAGACTTCCCCCTCGCCGCGAGATGAGGCCCGATTCCCCTGCACTGCGTGCAGAGCAATTCCGTGTTGCACATCACACATGAAAGGAGCCTTGATTTCCTTGGTGGCACTCCAGAGAAACCCCAAGAACACTGTTTCAAGGCTAGAGGGATCCTGAGGTCACTGTAGCAACACGAAAGAGCTCCGTGGATCAAATATCAACTCGAGATGAGAGGTTAGTCCCTGGCTTCGACTCCAGAGGAATACCACCTTACCACAAGCACCTCAAGAGGAGGCTTCTCTCAGCTCTAGGTATGTGAGAGGGGCCCTGAGTTTGCGGCCTCAAGTGGAATGGACACCGCGATGCCCTGACTCGAAATAAGGCCGAATATCCCTGCAGTGACTTGAATGCAGGCTCGTCTTGCATCTCCCAAGACGAAAGGATGTCTGAATCCCCTGTGGAGACCACAGAGAAAGACCTAGTTCCCCACCTCATCGCGACCGGATTCCTTATATCATTTGAAAACTCCAGAGGTACGCGGAGATCAGTGCCTCCAAAGGAGACAATGCCTGACTTCTCGTGAAACTTGATAGGAGTCCCAGGATTCCTGTGGCACGTGGAAAGAGACCCTTGGTCTCCCGCCTCAGCTGGAGAGGCGTCCCAATTGCCCTGAGAAGCCTCGAGGAGAATCCCGAGTTGTCCCTCGCAACTAGGCAGGAGTCCTGACGTCGCTGAACAAACACTTGTGTGAAAGGCCCATCCCCGTCATAACTCAAGAATATACCCCATGTTCCCGCCGCAACTCGAGAAAAACCATGAGACTTCCCCCTCGCCGCGAGATGAGGCCCGATTCCCCTGCACTGCGTGCAGAGCAATTCCATGTTGCACATTACACATGAAAGGAGCCTTGATTTCCTTGATGGCACTCCAGAGAAAACCCAAGAACACTGTTTCAAGGCTAGAGGGATCCTGACGTCACTGTAGCAACATGAAAGAGCTCCGTGGACCAAAAATCAACTCGAGATGAGAGGTTAGTCCCTGGCTTCGACTCCAGAGGAATACCACCTTACCACAAGCACCTCAAGAGGAGGCTTCTCTCAGCTCTAGGTATGTGAGAGGGACCCTGAGTTTGCGGCCTCAAGTGGAATGGACACCGCGATGCCCTGACTCGAAATAAGGCTGGATATCCCCGCAGTGACTTGAATGCAGGCTCGTCTTGTATCTCCCAAGACGAAAGGATGTCTGAATCCCCAGTGTAGACCACAGAGAATGATCTAGTTCCCCACCTCATCGCGACCGGAGGCCTCACATCCTTTGAAAACTCCAGAGGTACACGGAGATCAGTGCCTCCAAAGGCGACGATGCATGACTCCCCGTGAAACTTGATAGGAGTCCCAGGATTCCTGTGGCACGTGGAAAGGGACCCTTGGTCTCCCGCCTCAGCTGGAGAGGCGTCCCAATTGCCCTGAGAAGCCTCGAGGAGAATCCCGAGTTGTCCCTCGCAACTAGGCAGGAGTCTTGACGTCGCTGAACAAACACTTGTGTGAAAGGCCCATCCCCGTCATAACTCAAGAATATACCCCATGTTCCCGCCGCAACTCGAGAAAAACCATGAGACTTCCCCCTCGCCGCGAGATGAGGCCCGATTCCCCTGCACTGCGTGCAGAGCAATTCCATGTTGCACATCACACATGAAAGGAGCCTTGATTTCCTTCATGGCACTCCAGAGAAACCCAAGAACACTTTTTCAAGGCTAGAGGGATCCTGAGGTCACTGTAGCAACACGAAAGAGCTCCATGGACCAAAAATCAACTCGAGATGAGAGGATAGTCCCTGGCTTCGACTCCAGAGGAATACCACCTTACCACAAGCACCTCAAGAGGAGGCTTCTCTCAGCTCTAGGTATGTGAGAGGGACCCTGAGTTTGCGGCCTCAAGTGGAATGGACACCGCGATGCCCTGACTCGAAATAAGGCCGGATATCCCTGCAGTGACTTGAACGCAGGCTCGTCTTGCATCTCCCAAGATGAAAGGATGTCTGAAACCCCTGTGGAGACCACAGAGAAAGACGTAGTTCCCCACCTCATCGCGACCGGAAGCCTCACATCCTTTGAAAACTCCAGAGGTAAGCAGAGATCAGTGCCTCCAAAGGAGATGATGACTGACTCCTCGTGAAACTTGATAGGAGTCCCAGGATTCCTGTGGCACGTGGAAAGGGAAACTTGGTCTCCTGCCTCAGCTGGAGAGGCGTCCCAATTGCCCTGCCAAGCCTCGAGGAGAATCCCGAGTTGTCCCTCGCAACTAGGCAGGAGTCCTGACGTCGCTGAACAAACACGTGTGTGGAAGGGCCATCCCCGTCGTAACTCGAGAATATAACCCAGGTTCCCGCCGCAACTCGAGAAAAACCATGAGACTTCCCCCTCACCGGGAGATGAGGCCCGATTCCCCTGCACTGCGTGCAGAGCAATTCCGTGTTGCACATTACACATGAAAGGAGCCTTGATTTCCTTGATGGCACTCCAGAGAAACCCCAAGAACACTGTTTCAAGGCTAGAGGGATCCTGAGGTCACTTTAGCAACACGAAAGAGCTCCGTGGACCAAAAATCAACTCGAGATGAGAGGTTAGTCCCTGGCTTCGACTCCAGAGGAATACCACCTTACCACAAGCACCTCAAGAGGAGGCTTCTCTCAGCTCTAGGTATGTGAGACGGACCCTGAGTTTGCGGCCTCAAGTGGAATGGACACTGCGATACCCTGACGCGAAATAAGGCCAGATATCCCTGCAGTGACTTGAATGCCGGCTCGTCTTGCATCTCCCAAGATGAAAGGATGTCTGAATCCCCTGTGGAGACCACAGAGAAAGACCTAGTTCCCCACCTCATCGCGACCGGATTCCTTATATCATTTGAAAACTCCAGAGGTACGCGGAGATCAGTGCCTCCAAAGGAGACGATTCCTGACTCCTCGTGAAACTTGATAGGAGTCCCAGGATTCCTGTGGAACGTGGAAAGGGACCCTTGGTCTCCCGCCTCAGCTGGAGAGGCGTCCCAATTGCCCTGAGAAGCCTCGAGGAGAATCCCGAGTTGTCCCTCGCAACTAGGCAGGAGTCCTGACGTCGCTGAACAAACACTTGTGTGAAAGGCCCATCCCCGTCATAACTCAAGAATATACCCCATGTTCCCGCCGCAACTCGAGAAAAACCATGAGACTTCCCCCTCGCCGCGAGATGAGGCCCGATTCCCCTGCACTGTGTGCAGAGCAATTCCATGTTGCACATCACACATGAAAGGAGCCTTGATTTCCTTGATGGCACTCCAGAGAAACCAGAAGAACACTGTTTCAAGGCTAGAGGGATCCTGACGTCACTGTAGCAACATGAAAGAGCTCCGTGGACCAAAAATCAACTCGAGATGAGAGGTTAGTCCCTGGCTTCAACTCCAGAGGAATACCACCTTACCACAAGCACCTCAAGAGGAGGCTTCTCTCAGCTCTAGGTATGTGAGAGGGACCCTGAGTTTGCGGCCTCAAGTGGAATGGACACCGCGATGCCCTGACTCGAAATAAGGCTGGATATCCCCGCAGTGACTTGAATGCAGGCTCGTCTTGTATCTCCCAAGACGAAAGGATGTCTGAATCCCCAGTGTAGACCACAGAGAATGATCTAGTTCCCCACCTCATCGCGACCGGAGGCCTCACATCCTTTGAAAACTCCAGAGGTACATGGAGATCAGTGCCTCCAAAGGAGACGATGCCTGACTCCCCGTGAAACTTGATAGGAGTCCCAGGATTCCTGTGGCACGTGGAAAGGGACCCTTGGTCTCCCGCCTCAGCTGGAGAGGCGTCCCAATTGCCCTGAGAAGCCTCGAGGAGAATCCCGAGTTGTCCCTCGCAACTAGGCAGGATTCCTGACGTCGCTGAACAAACACGTGTGTGGAAGGGCCATCCCCGTCGTAACTCGAGAATATACCCCAGGTTCCCGCCGCAACTCGAGAAAAACCATGAGACTTCCCCCTCACCGGGAGATGAGGCCCGATTCCTCTGCACTGCGTGCAGAGCAATTCCGTGTTGCAAATCACACATGAAAGGAGCCTTGATTTCCTTGATGGCACTCCAGAGAAACCCCAAGAACACTGTTTCAAGGCTAGAGGGATCCTGAGGTCACTTTAGCAACACGAAAGAGCTCCGTGGACCAAAAATCAACACGAGATGAGAGGTTAGTTCCTGGCTTCGACTCCAGAGGAATACCACCTTACCACAAGCACCTCAAGAGGAGGCTTCTCTCAGCTCTAGGTATGTGAGACGGACCCTGAGTTTGCGGCCTCAAGTGGAATGGACACTGCGATACCCTGACGCGAAATAAGGCCAGATATCCCTGCAGTGACTTGAATGCCGGCTCGTCTTGCATCTCCCAAGATGAAAGGATGTCTGAATCCCCTGTGGAGACCACAGAGAAAGACCTAGTTCCCCACCTCATCGCGAAAGGAGGCCTCACATCCTTTGAAAACTCCAGAGGTACGCAGAGATCAGTGCCTCCAAAGGAGATGATGCCTGACTCCTCGTGAAACTTGATAGAAGTTCCAGGATTCCTGTGGCATGTGTAAAGGGACACTTGGTCTCCGGCCTCAGCTGGAGAGGCGTCCCAATTGCCCTGCCAAGCCTCGAGGAGAATCCCGGGTTGTCCCTCGCAACTAAGCAGGAGTCCTGACGTCGCTGAACAAACACGTGGGTGGAAGGGCCATCCCCGTCGTAACTCGAGAATATACCCCAGGTTCCCGCCGCAACTCGAGAAAAACCATGAGACTTCCCCCTCGCCGCGAGATGAGGCCCGATTCCCCTGCACTGCGTGCAGAGCAATTCCATGTTGCAAATCACACATGGAAGGAGCCTTGATTTCCTTGATGGCACTCCAGAGAAACCCCAAGAACACTGTTTCAAGGCTAGAGGGATCCTGAGGTCACTGTAGCCACACGAAAGAGCTCCATGGACCAAAAATCAACTCGAGATGAGAGGTTAGTCCCTGGCTTCGACTCCAGAGGAATACCACCTTACCACAAGCACCTCAAGAGGAGGCTTCTCTCAGCTCTAGGTATGTGAGAAGGACCCTGAATTTGAGGCCTCAAGTGGAATGGACACCGCGATGTCCTGACTCGAAATAAGGTCGGATATCCCTGCAGTGACTGAATACAGGCTCGTCTTGCATCTCCCAAGACGAAAGGATGTCTGAATCCCCTGTGGAGACCACAGAGAAAGACCTAGTTCCCCACCTCATCGCGACCGGAGGCCTCACATCCTTTGAAAACTCCAGAGGTAAGCAGAGATCAGTGCCTCCAAAGGAGACGATTCGTGACTCCTCGTGAAACTTGATAGGAGTCCCAGGATTCCTGTGGCACGTGGAAAGGGACCCTTGGTCTCCCGCCTCAGCTGGAGAGGCGTCCCAATTGCCCTGCCAAGCCTCGAGGAGAATCCCGAGTTGTCCCTCGCAACTAGGCAGGAGTCCTGCCGTCGCTGAACAAACACGTGTGTGGAAGGGCCATTGCCGTCGTTACTCGAGAATATACCCCAGGTTCCCGCCGCAACTCGAGAAAAACCATGAGACTTCCCCCTCGCCGCGAGATGAGGCCCGATTCCCCTGCACTGCGTGCAGAGCAATTCCGTGTTGCACATCACACATGAAAGGAGGCTTGATTTCCTTGATGGCACTCCAGAGAAACCCCAAGAACACTGTTTCAAGGCTAGCGGGATCCTGAGGTCACTGTAGCAACACAAAAGAGCTCCGTGGACGAAAAATCAACTCGAGATGAGA
This sequence comes from Cervus elaphus, assembly GCF_910594005.1. Taxonomy (NCBI): domain Eukaryota; kingdom Metazoa; phylum Chordata; class Mammalia; order Artiodactyla; family Cervidae; genus Cervus; species Cervus elaphus. The sequence continues at coordinate 3,602,652 of NC_057815.1, read as the reverse complement.
GGTTAGTCCCTGGCTTCGACTCCAGAGGAATACCACCTTACCACAAGCACCTCAAGAGGAGGCTTCTCTCAGCTCTAGGTATGTGAGAGGGACCCTGAGTTTGCGGCCTCAAGTGGAATGGACACCGCGATGCCCTGGCTGAAATAAGGCCGGATATCCCTGCAGTGACTTGAATGCAGGCTAGTCTTGCATCTCCCAAGAAGAAAGGATGTCTGAATCCCCTGTGGAGACCACAGAGAAAGACCTAGTTCCCCATCTCATCGCGACCGGAGGCCTCACATCCTTTGAAAACTCCAGAGGTACGCGGACATCAGTGCCTCCAAGGGAGATGATGCCTGACTCCTCGTGAAACTTGATAGGAGTCCCAGGATTCCTGTGGCACGTGGAAAGGGACCCTTGGTCTCCCGCCTCAGCTGGAGAGGCGTCCCAATTGCCCTGCCAAGCCTCGAGGAGAATCCCGAGTTGTCCCTCGCAACTAGGCAGGAGTCCTGACGTCGCTGAACAAACACGTGTGTGGAAGGGCCATCCCCGTCGTAACTCGAGAATATCCCCCATGTTCCCGCCGCAACTCGAGAAAAACCATGAGATTTCCCCCTCGGCGGGAGAGAGGCCCGATTCCCCTGCACTGCGTGCAGAGCAATTCCGTGTTGCACATCACACATGAAAGGAGCCTTGATTTCCTTGATGGCACTCCAGAGAAACCCCAGGAACACTGTTTCAAGGCTAGAGGGATCCTGAGGTCACTGTAGCAACACGAAAGATCTCCGTGGACCAAAAATCAACTCGAGTTGAGAGGTTAGTCCCGGGCTTCGACTCCAGAGGAATACCACCTTACCACAAGCACCTCAAGAGGAGGCTTCTCTCAGCTCTAGCTATGTGAGAGGGACCCTGAGTTTGCGGCCTCAAGTGGAATGGACACCGCGATGCCCTGACTCGAAATAAGGCCGGATATCCCTGCAGTGACTTGAATGCAGGCTCGTCTTGCATCTCCCAAGACGAAAGGATGTCTGAATCCCCTGTGGAGACCACAGAGAAAGACCTAGTTCCCCACCTCATCGCGACCGGAGGCCTTACATCCTTTGAAAACTCCAGAGGTACGCGGAGATCAGTGCCTCCAAAGGAGACGATGCCTGACTCCTCGTGAAACTTGATAGGAGTCCCAGGATTCCTGTGGCACGTGGAAAGGGACGCTTGGTCTCCCGCCTCAGCTGAAGAGGCGTCCCAATTGCCCTGCCAAGCCTCGAGGAGAATCCCGAGTTGTCCATCGCAACTAGGCACGAGTCCTGCCGTCGCTGAACAAACACGTGGGTGGAAGGGCCATCCCCGTCGTAACTCGAGAATATACCCCAGGTTACCGCCGCAACTCGAGGAAAACCATGAGACTTCCCCCTCGCCGCGAGATGAGGCCCGATTCCCCTGCACTGCGTGCAGAGCAATTCCGTGTTGCACATCACACATGAAAGGAGCCTTGATTTCCTTAATGGCACTCCAGAGAAACCCCAAGAACACTGTTTCAAGGCTAGAGGGATCCTGAGGTCACTGTAGCAACACGAAAGAGCTCCGTGGACCAAAAATCAACTCGAGATGAGAGGTTAGTTTCTGGCTTCGACTCCAGAGGAATACCACCTTACCACAAGCACCTCAAGAGGAGGCTTCTCTCAGCTCTAGGTATGTGATAGGGACCCTGAGTTTGCGGCCTCAAGTGGAATGGACCCCGCGATGCCCTGACTGGAAATAAGGCCGGATATCCCTGCAGTGACTTGAATGCAGGCTCGTCTCGCTTCGCCCAAGACGAAAGGATGTCTGAATCCCCTGTGGAGACCACAGAGAAAGACCTAGTTCCCCACCTCATCGCGACCGGAGGCCTCACATCCTTGGAAAACTCCAGAGGTACGCGGAGATCAGTGCCTCCAAAGGAGACGATGCCTGACTCCTTGTGAAACTTGATAGGAGTCCCAGGATTCCTGTGACACGTGGAAAGGGACACTTGGTCTCCCGCCTCAGCTGGAGAGGCGTCCCAATTGCCCTGCCAAGCCTCGAGGAGAATCTCGAGTTGTCCCTCGCAACTAGGCAGGAGGCCTGACGTCACTGAACAAACACGTTTGTGGAAGGGCCATCCCTTTCGTAACTCGAGAATATACCCCAGGATCCCCCCGCCACTCGAGAAAAGCCATGAGACTTCCCCCGCGCCGCGAGATGAGGCCCGATTCCCCTGCACTTCGTGCAGAGCAATTCCGTGTTGCAAATCACACATGAAAGGAGGCTTGATTTCCTTGATGGCACTCTAGAGAAACCCCAAGAACACTGTTTCAAGGCTAGAGGGATCCTGAGGTCACTGTAGCAACACGAAAGAGCTCCGTGGACCAAGAATCAACTCGAGATGAGAGGTTAGTCCCTGGCTTCGACTCCAGAGGAATACCACCTTACCACAAGCACCTCAAGAGGAGGCTTCTCTCAGCTCTAGGTATGTGAGAGGGACCCTGAGTTTGCAGCCTCAAGTTGAATGGACACCGCGATGCCCTGGCTCGAAATAAGGCCGGATATCCCTGCAGTGACTTGAATGCAGGCTCGTCTTGCATCTCCCAAGACGAAAGGATGTCTGAATCCCCTGTGGAGACCACAGAGAAAGACCTAGTTCCCCACCTCATCGCGACCGGAGGCCTCACATCCTTTGAAAACTCCAGAGGTTCGCAGAGATCAGTGCCTCCAAAGGAGATGATGCCTGACTCCTCGTGAAACTTGATAGGAGTCCCAGGATTCCTGTGGCACGTGGAAAGGAAGCCTTGGTCTCCCGCCTCAGCTGGAGAGGCGTCCCAATTGCCCTGCCAAGCTTCGAGGAGAATCCCGAGTTGTCCCTCGCAACTATGCAGGAGTCCTGACGTCGCTGAAGAAACACGTGGTTGGAAGGGTCATCCCCGTCGTAACTCGATAATATACCCCAGGTTCCCGCCGCAACTCGAGAAAAACCATGAGACTTCCCCCTCGCCGTGAGATGAGGCCCGATTAACCTGCACTGCGTGCAGAGCAATTCTGTGTTGCACATCACACATGAAAGGAGCCTTGATTTCCTTGATGGCACTCCAGAGAAACCCCAAGAACACTATTTCAAGGCTAGAGGCATCCTGAGGTCACGGTAGCAACACGAAAGAGCTCCGTGGACCAAAAATCAACTCGAGATGAGAGGTTAGTCCCTGGCTTCGACTCCAGAGGAATACCACCTTACCACAAGCACCTCAAGAGGAGGCTTCTCTCAGCCCTAGGTATGTGAGAGGGACCCTGATTTTGCAGCCTCAAGTGGAATGGACACTGCGATGCCCTGACGCGAAATAAGGCTGGATATCCCTGCATTGACTTGAATGCAGGCTCGTCTTGCATCTCCCAAGACGAAAGGATGTCTGAATCCCCTGTGGAGACCACAGAGAAAGACCTAGTTCCCCACCTCATCGCGACCGGAGGCCTCACATCCTTTGAAAACTCCAGAGGTACGCGGAGATCAGTGCCTCCAAAGGAGACGATGCCTGACTCCTCGTGAAACTTGATAGGAGTCCCAGGATTCCTGTGGCACGTGGAAAGGGACCCTTGGTCTCCCGCCTCAGCTGGAGAGGCGTCCCAATTGCCCTGCCAAGCCTCGAGGAGAATCCCGGGTTGTCCCTCGCAACTAGGCAGGAGTCCTGACGTCGCTGAACAAACACTTGGGTGGAAGGGCCATCCCCGTCGTAACTCGAGAATATACCTCAGGTTCCCGCCGCAACTCGAGAAAAACCATGAGACTTCCCCCTCGCCGCGAGATGAGGCCCGATTCCACTGCACTGCGTGCAGAGCAATTCCGTGTTGCACATCAAACATGGAAGGAGCCTTGATTTCCTTGATGGCACTCCAGAGAAACCCCAAGAACACTGTTTCAAGGCTAGAGGGATCCTGAGGTCACTGTAGCCACACGAAAGAGCTCCATGGACCAAAAATCAACTCGAGATGAGAGGTTAGTCCCTGGCTTCGACTCCAGAGGAATACCACCTTACCACAAGCACCTCAAGAGGAGGCTTCTCTCAGCTCTAGGTATGTGAGAAGGACCCTGAGTTTGAGGCCTCAAGTGGAATGGACACCGCGATGCCCTGACTCGAAATAAGGTCGGATATCCCTGCAGTGACTGAATGCAGGCTCGTCTTGCATCTCCCAAGACAAAAGGATGTCTGAATCCCCTGTGGAGACCACAGAGAAAGACCTAGTTCCCCACCTCATCGCGACCGGAGGCCTCACATCCTTTGAAAACTCCAGAGGTACGCGGAGATCAGTGCCTCCAAAGGAGACGATGCCTGACACCTCGTGAAACTTGATAGGAGTCCCAGGATTCCTGTGGCACGTGGAAAGGGACCCTTGGTCTCCCGCCTCAGCTGGAGAGGCGTCCCAATTGCCCTGCCAAGCCTCGAGGAGAATCCCGAGTTGTCCCTCGCAACTAGGCAGGAGTCCTGACGTCCCTGAACAAACACGTGGTTGAAAGGGCCATCCCCGTCGTAACTCGAGAATATACCCCAGGTTCCCGCCGCAACTCGAGAAAAACCATGAGACTTCCCCCTCGCCGCGAGATGAGGCCCGATTGCCCTGCACTGCGTGCAGAGCAATTCCGTGTTGCACATCACACATGAAAGGAGCCTTGATTTCCTTGATGGCACTCCAGAGAAACCCCAAGAACACTGTTTCAAGGCTAGAGGCATCCTGAGGTCACTGTAGCAGCACGAAAGAGCTCCGTGGACCAAAAATCAACTCGAGATGAGAGGTTAGTCCCTGGCTTCGACTCCAGAGGAATACCACCTTACCACAAGCACCTGAAGAGGAGGCTTCTCTCAGCTCTAGGTATGTGAGAGGGACCCTGATTTTGCGGCCTCAAGTGGAATGGACACTGCGATGCCCTGACGCGAAATAAGGCCGGATATCCCTGCATTGACTTGAATGCAGGCTCGTCTTGCATCTCCCAAGACGAAAGGATGTCTGAATCCCCTGTGGAGACCACAGAGTAAGACTTAGTTCCCCACCTCATCGCGACCGGAGGCCTCACATACTTTGAAAACTCCAGAGGTACGCGAAGATCAGTGCCTCCAAAGGAGACGATGCCTGACTCCTCGTGGAACTTGATAGGAGTCCCAGGATTCCTGTGGCACGTGGAAAGGGACCCTTGGTCTCCCGCCTCAGCTGGAGAGGCGTCCCAATTGCCCTGCCAAGCCTCGAGGAGAATCCCGAGTTGTCCCTCGCAACTAGGCAGGAGTCCTGACGTCGCTGAACAAACACATGTGTGGAAGGGCCATCCCCGTCGTAACTCGAGAATATACCCCAGGTTCCCGCCCCAACTCGAGAAAAACCATGAGACTTCCCCCTCGCCGCGAGATTAGGCCCGATTCCCCTGCACTGCGTGCAGAGCAATTCCGTGTTGCACATCACACATGAAAAGAGCCTTGATTTCCTTGATGGCACTCCAGAGAAACTCCAAGAACACTGTTTCAAGGCTAGAGGGATCCTGAGGTCACTGTAGCAACACGAAAGAGCTCCATGGACCAAAAATCAACTCGAGATGAGAGGTTAGTCCCTGGCTTCGACTCTAGAGGAATACCACCTAACAACAAGCACCTCAAGAGGAGTCTTCTCTGAGCTCTAGCTATGTGAGAGGGACCCTGAGTTTGCGGCCTCAAGTGGAATGGACACCGCGATGCCCTGACTCGAAATAAGGCCGAATATACCTGCAGTGACTTGAATGCAGGCTCGTCTTGCATCTCCCAAGACGAAAGGATGTCTGAATCCCCTGTGTAGACCACAGAGAAAGACCTAGTTCCCCACCTCATCGCGACCGGAGGCCTCACATCCTTTGAAAACTCCAGAGGTATGCGGAGATCAGTGCCTCCAAAGGAGACGATGCCTGACTCCTCGTGAAACATGATAGGAGTCCCAGGATTCCTGTGGCACGTGGAAAGGGACCCTTGGTCTCCCGCCTCAGCTGGAGAGGCGTCCCAACTGCCCTGCCAAGCCTGGAGGAGAATCCCGAGTTGTCCCTCGCAACTAGGCAGGAGTCCTGACGTTGCTGAACAAACACGTGTGTGAAAGGGCCATCCCCGTCGTAACTCGAGAATATACCACAGGTTCCCGCCGCAACTCGAGAAAAACCATGACACTTCCCTCTCGCCGCGAGATGAGGCCCGATTCCCCTGCACTACGTGCAGAGCAATTCCGTGTTGCACATCACACATGAAAGGAGCCTTGAGTTCCTTGATGGCACTCCAGAGAAACCCCAAGAACACTGTTTCAAGGCTAGAGGGATCCTGAGGTCACTGTAGCAACACGATAGAGCTCCGTGGACCAAAAATCAACTCGAGATGAGAGGTTAGTCCCTGGCTTCGACTCCAGAGGAATACCACCTTACCACAAGCACCTCAAGAGGAGGCTTCTCTCAGCTCTAGCCATGTGAGAGGGACCCTGAGTTTGTGGCCTCAAGTGGAATGGACACCGCGATGCCCTGACTCGAAATAAGGCCGGATATCCCTGCAGTGACTTGAATGCAGGCTCGTCTTGCATCTCCCAAGACGAAAGGATGTCTGAATCCCCTGTGGAGACCACAGAGAAAGACCTAGTTCCCCACCTCATCGCGACCGGAGGCCTCACATCCTTTGAAAACTCCAGAGGTACGCGCAGATCAGTGCCTCCAAAGGAGACGATGCCTGACTCCTAGTGAAACTTGATAGGAGTCCCAGGATTCCTTTGGCACGTGGAAAGGGACCCTTGGTCTCCCGCCTCAGCTGGAGAGGCATCCCAATTGCCCTGCCAAGCCTCGAGGAGAATCCCGAGTTGTCCCTCGCAACTAGGCAGGAGTCCTGACGTCGCTGAACAAACACGTGGGTGGAAGGGCCATCCCCGTCGTAACTCGAGAATATACCCCAGGTTCCCGCCGCAACTCGAGGAAAACCATGAGACTTCCCCCTCGCCGCGAGATGAGGCCCGATTCCCCTGCACTGCGTGCAGAGCAATTCCGTGTTGCACATCACACATGAAAGGAGCCTTGATTTCCTTAATGGCACTCCAGAGAAACCCCAAGAACACTGTTTCAAGGCTAGAGGGATCCTGAGGTCACTGTAGCAACACGAAAGAGCTCCGTGGACCAAAAATCAACTCGAGATGAGAGGTTAGTTTCTGGCTTCGACTCCAGAGGAATACCACCTTACCACAAGCACCTCAAGAGGAGGCTTCTCTCAGCTCTAGGTATGTGATAGGGACCCTGAGTTTGCGGCCTCAAGTGGAATGGACCCCGCGATGCCCTGACTGGAAATAAGGCCGGATATCCCTGCAGTGACTTGAATGCAGGCTCGTCTCGCTTCGCCCAAGACGAAAGGATGTCTGAATCCCCTGTGGAGACCACAGAGAAAGACCTAGTTCCCCACCTCATCGCGACCGGAGGCCTCACATCCTTGGAAAACTCCAGAGGTACGCGGAGATCAGTGCCTCCAAAGGAGACGATGCCTGACTCCTTGTGAAACTTGATAGGAGTCCCAGGATTCCTGTGGCACGTGGAAAGGGACACTTGGTCTCCCGCCTCAGCTGGAGAGGCGTCCCAATTGCCCTGCCAAGCTTCGAGGAGAATCCCGAGTTGTTCCTCGCAACTATGCAGGAGTCCTGACGTCGCTGAAGAAACACGTGGGTGGAAGGGTCATCCCCGTCGTAACTCGATAATATACCCCAGGTTCCCGCCGCAACTCAAGAAAAACCATGAGACTTCCCCCTCGCCGTGAGATGAGGCCCGATTCCCCTGCACTGCGTGCAGAGCAATTCTGTGTTGCACATCACACATGAAAGGAGCCTTGATTTCCTTGATGGCACTCCAGAGAAACCCCAAGAACACTATTTCAAGGCTAGAGGCATCCTGAGGTCACGGTAGCAACACGAAAGAGCTCCGTGGACCAAAAATCAACTCGAGATGAGAGGTTAGTCCCTGGCTTCGACTCCAGAGGAATACCACCTTACCACAAGCACCTCAAGAGGAGGCTTCTCTCAGCTCTAGGTATGTGAGAGGGACCCTGATTTTGCAGCCTCAAGTGGAATGGACACTGCGATGCCCTGACGCGAAATAAGGCTGGATATCCCTGCATTGACTTGAATGCAGGCTCGTCTTGCATCTCCCAAGACGAAAGGATGTCTGAATCCCCTGTGGAGACCACAGAGAAAGACATAGTTCCCCACCTCATCGCGACCGGAGGCCTCACATCCTTTGAAAACTCCAGAGGTACGCGGAGATCAGTGCCTCCAAAGGAGACGATGCCTGACTCCTCGTGAAACTTGACAGGAATCCCAGGATTCCTGTGGCACGTGGAAAGGGACCCTTGGTCTCCCGCCTCAGCTGGAGAGGCGTCCCAATTGCCCTGCCAAGCCTCGAGGAGAATCCCGAGTTGTCCCTCGCAACTAGGCAGGAGTCCTGACGTCCCTGAACAAACACGTGGTTGAAAGGGCCATCCCCGTCGTAACTCGAGAATATACCCCAGGTTCCCGCCGCAACTCGAGAAAAACCATGAGACTTCCCCCTCGCCGCGAGATGAGGCCCGATTCCCCTGCACTGCGTGCAGAGCAATTCCGTGTTGCACATCACACATGAAAGGAGCCTTGATTTCCTTGATGGCACTCCAGAGAAACCCCAAGAACACTGTTTCAAGGCTAGAGGCATCCTGAGGTCACTGTAGCAGCACGAAAGAGCTCCGTGGACCAAAAATCAACTCGAGATGAGAGGTTAGTCCCTGGCTTCGACTCCAGAGGAATACCACCTTACCACAAGCACCTGAAGAGGAGGCTTCTCTCAGCTCTAGGTATGTGAGAGGGACCCTGATTTTGCGGCCTCAAGTGGAATGGACACTGCGATGCCCTGACGCGAAATAAGGCCGGATATCCCTGCATTGACTTGAATGCAGGCTCGTCTTGCATCTCCCAAGACGAAAGGATGTCTGAATCCCCTGTGGAGACCACAGAGTAAGACTTAGTTCCCCACCTCATCGCGACCGGAGGCCTCACATCCTTTGAAAACTCCAGAGGTACGCGGAGATCAGTGCCTCCAAAGGAGACGATGCCTGACTCCTTGTGAAACTTGATAGGAGTCCCAGGATTCCTGTGGCACGTGGAAAGGGACCCTTGGTCTCCCGCCTCAGCTGGAGAGGCGTCCCAATTGCCCTGCCAAGCCTCGAGGAGAATCCCGAGTTGTCCCTCACAACTAGGCAGGAGTCCTGACGTCGCTGAACAAACACGTGTGTGAAAGGGCCATCCCCGTCGTAACTCGAGAATATACCCCAGGTTCCCGCCGCAACTCGAGAAAAACCATGAGACTTCTCTCTCGCCGCGAGATGAGGCCCGATTCCCCTGCACTGCGTGCAGAGCAATTCCGTGTTGCACATCAAACATGAAAGGAGCCTTGATTTCCTTGATGGCCCTCCAGAGAATACCCAAGAACACTGTTTCAAGGCTAGAGGGATCCTGAGGTCACTGTAGCAACACGAAAGAGCTCCGTGGACCAAAAATCAACTCGAGATGAGAGGTTAGTCCTTGGCTTCGATTCCAGAGGAATACCACTTTACCACAAGCACCTCAAGAGGAGGTTTCTCTCAGCACTAGGTATGTGAGAGGGACCCTGATTTTGCGGCCTCAAGTGGTATGGACACTGCGATGCACTGACGGGAAATAAGACCGGATGTCCCTGCAGTAACTTGAATGCAGGCTCGTCTTGCATCTCCCAAGATGAAAGGATTTGTGAATCCCCTGTGGAGATCACAGAGAAAGACCTAGTTCCCCACCTCATCGCGACCGGAGGCCTCACAACCTTTGAAAACTCCAGAGGTACGCGGAGATCAGTGCCTCCAAAGGAGACGATGCCTGACTCCTCGTGAAACTTGATAGGAGTCCCAGGATTCCTGTGGCACGTGGAAAGGGACCCTTGGTCTCCCGCCTCAGCTGGAGAGGCGTCCCAATTGCCCTGCCAAGCCTCGAGGAGAATCCCGAGTTGTCCCTCGCAACTAGGCAGGAGTCCTGATGTAGCTGAACAAACACGTGTGTGGAAGGGCCATCCCCGTCGTAACTCGAGAATATACCACAGGTTCCCGCCGCAACTCGAGAAAAACCATGGGACTTCCCCCTCGCCGCGAGATGAGGCCCGATTCCCCTGCACTGCGTGCAGAGCAAATCCGTGCTGCACATCACACATGAAAGGAGCCTTGATTTCCTTGATGGCACTCCAGAGAAACCCCAAGAACACTGTTTCAAGGCTAGAGGGATCCTGAGGTCACTGTAGCCACACGAAAGAGCTCCAGGGACCAAAATTCAACTCGAGATGAGAGGTTAGTCCCTGGATTCGACTCCAGAGGAATACCACCTAACAACAAGCACCTCAAGAGGAGGCTTCTCTGAGCTCTAGCTATGTGAGAGGGACCCTGAGTTTGCGGCCTCAAGTGGAATGGACACCGCGATGCCCTGACTCGAAATAAGGCCGCATATCCCTGCAGTGACTTGAATGCAGGCTCGTCTTGCATCTCCCAAGACGAAAGGATGTCTGAATCCCCTGTGGAGACCACAGAGAAAGACCTAGTTCCCCACCTCATCGCGACCGGAGGCCTCACATACTTTGAAAACTCCAGAGGTATGCGGAGATCAGTGCCTTCAAAGGAGACGATGCCTGACTCCTCGTGAAACATGATAGGAGTCCCAGGATTCCTGTGGCACGTGGAAAGGGACCCTTGGTCTCCCGCCTCAGCTGGAGAGGCGTCCCAACTGCCCGGCGAAGCCTGGAGGAGAATCCCGAGTTGTCCCTCGCAACTAGGCAGGAGTCCTGACGTTGCTGAACAAACATGTGGGTGGAAGGGCCATCCCCGTCGTAACTCGAGAATATACCACAGGTTCCCGCCGCAACTCGAGAAAAACCATGACACTTCCCTCTCGCCGCGAGATGAGGCCCGATTCCCCTGCACTGCGTGCAGAGCAATTCCGTGTTGCACATCACACATGAAAGGAGCCTTGAGTTCCTTGATGGCACTCCAGAGAAACCCCAAGAACACTGTTTCAAGGCTAGAGGGATCCTGAGGTCACTGTAGCAACACGAAAGAGCTCCATGGACCAAAAATCAACTCGAGATGAGAGGTTAGTCCCTGGCTTCGACTCCAGAGGAATACCACCTTACCACAAGCACCTCAAGAGGAGGCTTCTCTCAGCTCTAGCCATGTGAGAGGGACCCTGAGTTTGCGGCCTCAAGTGGAATGGACACCGCGACGACCTGACTCGAAATAAGGCCGGATATCCCTGCAGTGACTTGAATGCAGGCTCGTCTTGCATCTCCCAAGACGAAAGGATGTCTGAATCCCCTGTGGAGACCACAGAGAAAGACCTAGTTCCCCACCTCATCGCGACCGGAGGCCTCACATCCTTTGAAAACTCCAGAGGTAAGCGCAGATCAGTGCCTCCAAAGGAGACGATGCCTGACTCCTAGTGAAACTTGATAGGAGTCCCAGGATTCCTTTGGCACGTGGAAAGCGACCCTTGGTCTCCCGCCTCAGCTGGAGAGGCGTCCCAATTGCCCTGCCAAGCCTCGAGGAGAATCCCGAGTTGTCCCTCGCAACTAGGCAGGAGTCCTGACGTCGCTGAACAAACACGTGGGTGGAAGGGCCATCCCCGTCGTAACTCGAGAATATACCCCAGGTTCCCGCCGCAACTCGAGGAAAACCATGAGACTTCCCCCTCGCCGCGAGATGAGGCCCGATTCCCCTGCACTGCGTGCAGAGCAATTCCGTGTTGCACATCACACATGAAAGGAGCCTTGATTTCCTTAATGGCACTCTAGAGAAACCCCAAGAACACTGTTTCAAGGCTAGAGGGATCCTGAGGTCACTGTAGCAACACGAAAGAGCTCCGTGGACCAAAAATCAACTCGAGATGAGAGGTTAGTTCCTGGCTTCGACTCCAGAGGAATACCACCTTACCACAAGCACCTCAAGAGGAGGCTTCTCTCAGCTCTAGGTATGTGATAGGGACCCTGAGTTTGCGGCCTCAAGTGGAATGGACCCCGCGATGCCCTGACTGGAAATAAGGCCGGATATCCCTGCAGTGACTTGAATGCAGGCTCGTCTTGCTTCGCCCAAGACGAAAGGATGTCTGAATCCCCTGTGGAGACCACAGAGAAAGACCTAGTTCCCCACCTCATCGCGACCGGAGGCCTCACATCCTTGGAAAACTCCAGAGGTACGCGGAGATCAGTGCCTCCAAAGGAGACGATGCCTGACTCCTTGTGAAACTTGATAGGAGTCCCAGGATTCCTGTGGCACGTGGAAAGGGACACTTGGTCTCCCGCCTCAGCTGGAGAGGCGTCCCAATTGCCCTGCCAAGCGTCGAGGAGAATCTCGAGTTGTCCCACGCAACTAAGCAGGAGGCCTGACGTCGCTGAACAAACACGTGAGTGGAAGGGCCATCCCTTTCGTAACTCGAGAATATACCCCAGGATCCCGCCGCACTCGAGAAAAGCCATGAGACTTCCCCCGCGCCGCGAGATGAGGCCCGATTCCCCTGCACTTCGTGCAGAGCAATTCCGTGTTGCAAATCACACATGAAAGGAGGCTTGATTTCCTTGATGGCACTCTAGAGAAACCCCAAGAACACTGTTTCAAGGCTAGAGGGATCCTGAGGTCACTGTAGCAACACGAAAGAGCTCCGTGGACCAAGAATCAACTCGAGATGAGAGGTTAGTCCCTGGCTTCGACTCCAGAGGAATACCACCTTACCACAAGCACCTCAAGAGGAGGCTTCTCTCAGCTCTAGGTATGTGAGAGGGACCCTGAGTTTGCAGCCTCAAGTTGAATGGACACCGCGATGCCCTGGCTCGAAATAAGGCCGGATATCCCTGCAATGACTTGAATGCAGGCTCGTCTTGCATCTCCCAAGACGAAAGGATGTCTGAATCCCCTGTGGAGACCACAGAGAAAGACCTAGTTCCCCACCTCATCGCGACCGGAGGCCTCACATCCTTTGAAAACTCCAGAGGTACGCGCAGATCAGTGCCTCCAAAGGAGATGATGCCTGACTCCTCGTGAAACTTGATAGGAGTCCCAGGATTCCTGTGGCACGTGGAAAGGAAGCCTTGGTCTCCCGCCTCAGCTGGAGAGGCGTCCCAATTGCCCTGCCAAGCTTCGAGGAGAATCCCGAGTTGTCCCTCGCAACTATGCAGGAGTCCTGACGTCGCTGAAGAAACACGTGGGTGGAAGGGTCATCCCCGTCGTAACTCGATAATATACCCCAGGTTCCCGCCGCAACTCGAGAAAAACCATGAGACTTCCCCCTCGCCGTGAGATGAGGCCCGATTCCCCTGCACTGCGTGCAGAGCAATTCTGTGTTGCACATCACACATGAAAGGAGCCTTGATTTCCTTGATGGCACTCCAGAGAAACCCCAAGAACACTATTTCAAGGCTAGAGGCATCCTGAGGTCACGGTAGCAACACGAAAGAGCTCCGTGGACCAAAAATCAACTCGAGATGAGAGGTTAGTCCCTGGCTTCGACTCCAGAGGAATACCACCTTACGACAAGCACCTCAAGAGGAGGCTTCTCTCAGCTCTAGGTATGTGAGAGGGACCCTGATTTTGCAGCCTCAAGTGGAATGGACACTGCGATGCCCTGACGCGAAATAAGGCCGGATATCTCTGCATTGACTTGAATGCAGGCTCGTCTTGCATCTCCCAAGACGAAAGGATGTCTGAATCCCCTGTGGAGACCACAGAGAAAGACCTAGTTCCCCACCTCATCGCGACCGGAGGCCTCACATCCTTTGAGAACTCCAGAGGTACGCGGAGATCAGTGCCTCCAAAGGAGACGATGCCTGACTCCTCGTGAAACTTGATAGGAGTCCCAGGATTCCTGTGGCACGTGGAAAGGGACACTTGGTCTCCCGCCTCAGCTGGAGAGGCGTCCCAATTGCCCTGCCAAGCCTCGAGGAGAATCTCGAGTTGTCCCTCGCAACTAGGCAGGAGGCCTGACGTCACTGAACAAACACGTGAGTGGAAGGGCCATCCCTTTCGTAACTCGAGAATATCCCCCAGGATCCCGCCGCCACTCGAGAAAAGCCATGAGACTTCCCCCGCGCCGCCAGATGAGGCCCGATTCCCCTGCACTTCGTGCAGAGCAATTCCGTGTTGCAAATCACACATGAAAGGAGGCTTGATTTCCTTGATGGCACTCCAGAGAAACCCCAAGAACACTGTTTCAAGGCTAGAGGGATCCTGAGGTCACTGTAGCAACACGAAAGAGCTCCGTGGACCAAGAATCAACTCGAGATGAGAGGTTAGTCCCTGGCTTCGACTCCAGAGGAATACCACCTTACCACAAGCACCTCAAGAGGAGGCTTCTCTCAGCTCTAGGTATGTGAGAGGGACCCTGAGTTTGCAGCCTCAAGTTGAATGGACACCGCGATGCCCTGGCTCGAAATAAGGCCGGATATCCCTGCAGTGACTTGAATGCAGGCTCGTCTTGCATCTCCCAAGACGAAAGGATGTCTGAATCCCCTGTGGAGACCACAGAGAAAGACCTAGTTCCCCACCTCATCGCGACCGGAGGCCTCACATCCTTTGAAAACTCCAGAGGTACGCGGAGATCAGTGCCTCCAAAGGAGATGATGCCTGACTCCTCGTGAAACTTGATAGGAGTCCCAGGATTCCTGTGGCACGTGGAAAGGAAGCCTTGGTCTCCGGCCTCAGCTGGAGAGGCGTCCCAATTGCCCTGCCAAGCTTCGAGGAGAATCCCGAGTTGTCCCTCGCAACTATGCAGGAGTCCTGACGTCGCTGAAGAAACACGTGGGTGGAAGGGTCATCCCCATCGTAACTCGATAATATACCCCAGGTTCCCGCCGCAACTCGAGAAAAACCATGAGACTTCCCCCTCGCCGTGAGATGAGGCCCGATTCCCCTGCACTGCGTGCAGAGCAATTCTGTGTTGCACATCACACATGAAAGGAGCCTTGATTTCCTTGATGGCACTCCAGAGAAACCCCAAGAACACTATTTCAAGGCAAGAGGCATCCTGAGGTCACGGTAGCAACACGAAAGAGCTCCGTGGACCAAAAATCAACTCGAGATGAGAGGTTAGTCCCTGGCTTCGACTCCAGAGGAATACCACCTTACCACAAGCACCTCAAGAGGAGGCTTCTCTCAGCTCTAGGTATGTGAGAGGGACCCTGATTTTGCAGCCTCAAGTGGAATGGACACTGCGATGCCCTGACGCGAAATAAGGCTGGATATCCCTGCATTGACTTGAATGCAGGCTCGTCTTGCATCTCCCAAGACGAAAGGATGTCTGAATCCCCTGTGGAGACCACAGAGAAAGACCTAGTTCCCCACCTCATCGCGACCGGAGGCCTCACATCCTTTGAAAATTCCAGAGGTACGCGGAGATCAGTGCCTCCAAAGGAGACGATGCCTGACTCCTCGTGAAACTTGATAGGAGTCCCAGGATTCCTGTGGCACGTGGAAAGGGACAGTTGGTCTCCCGCCTCAGCTGGAGAGGCGTCCCAATTGCCCTGCCAAGCGTCGAGGAGAATCCCGAGTTGTCCCTCGCAACTAGGCAGGAGTCCTGACGACGCTGAAGAAACACTTGGTGGAAGGGCCATCCCCGTCGTAACTCGAGAATATACCACAGGTTCCCGCCGCAACTCGAGCAAAACCATGAGACTTCCCCCTCACCGCGAGATGAGGCCCGATTCCCCTGCACTGCGTGCAGAGCAATTCCGTGTTGCACATCACACATGAAAGTAGCCTTGATTTCCTTGATGGCACTCCAGAGAAACCCCAAGAACACTGTTTCAAGGCTAGAGGGATCCTGAGGTCACTGTAGCAACACGAAAGAGCTCCGTGGACCAAAAATCAACTCGAGATGAGAGGTTAGTCCCTGGCTTTGACTCCACAGGAATACCACCTTACCACAAGCACCTCAAGAGGAGGCTTCTCTCAGCTCTAGGTATGTGAGAGGGACCCTGAGTTTGCGGCCTCAAGTTGAATGGACACCGCGATGCCCTGACTCGAAATAAGGCCGGTTATCCCAGCAGTGACTTGAATACAGGCTCGTCTTGCATCTCCTAAGACGAAAGGATGCCTGAATCCCATGTGGAGACCACAGAGAAAGACCTAGTTCCCCACCTCATCGCGACCGGAGGCTTCACATCCTTTGAAAACTCCAGAGGTACACGGAGATCAGTGCCTCCAAAGGAGACGATGCCTGACTCCTTGTGAAACTTGATAGGAGTCCCAGGATTCCTGTGGCACGTGGAAAGGGACCCTTGGTCTCACGCCTCAGCTGGAGAGGCGTCCCAATTGCCCTGCTAAGCCTCGAGGAGAATCCCGAGTTGTCCCTCACAACTAGGCAGGAGTCCTGACGTCGCTGAACAAACACGTGTGTGAAAGGGCCATCCCCGTCGTAACTCGAGAATATACCCCAGGTTCCCGCCGCAACTCGAGAAAAACCATGAGACTTCTCTCTCGCCGCGAGATGAGGCCCGATTCCCCTGCACTGCGTGCAGAGCAATTCCGTGTTGCACATCAAACATGAAAGGAGCCTTGATTTCCTTGATGGCCCTCCAGAGAATACCCAAGAACACTGTTTCAAGGCTAGAGGGATCCTGAGGTCACTGTAGCAACACGAAAGAGCTCCGTGGACCAAAAATCAACTCGAGATGAGAGGTTACTCCTTGGCTTCGATTCCAGAGGAATACCACTTTACCACAAGCATCTCAAGAGGAGGTTTCTCTCAGCACTAGGTATGTGAGAGGGACCCTGATTTTGCGGCCTCAAGTGGAATGGACATTGCGATGCACTGACGGGAAATAAGACCGGATGTCCCTGCAGTGACTTGAATGCAGGCTCATCTTGCATCTCCCAAGATGAAAGGATTTGTGAATCCCCTGTGGAGATCACAGAGAAAGACCTAGTTCCCCACCTCATCGCGACCGGAGGCCTCACAACCTTTGAAAACTCCAGAGGTACGCGGAGATCAGTGCCTCCAAAGGAGACGATGCCTGACTCCTCGTGAAACTTGATAGGAGTCCCAGGATTCCTGTGGCACGTGGAAAGGGACCCTTGGTCTCCCGCCTCAGCTGGAGAGGCGTCCCAATTGCCCTGCCAAGCCTCGAGGAGAATCCCGAGTTGTCCCTCGCAACTAGGCAGGAGTCCTGCCGTCGCTGAACAAACACGTGTGTGGAAGGGCCATCCCCGTCGTAACTCGAGAATATACCCCAGGTTCCCGCCGCAACTCGAGAAAAACCATGAGACTTCCCTCTCGCCGCGAGATGAGGCCCGATTCCCCTGCACTGCGTGCAGAGCAATTCCGTGTTGCACATCACACATGAAAGGAGGCTTGATTTCCTTGATGGCACTCCAGAGAAACCCCAAGAACACTGTTTCAAGGCTAGCGGGATCCTGAGGTCACTGTAGCAACACAAAAGAGCTCCGTGGACGAAAAATCAACTCGAGATGAGAGGTTAGTCCCTGGCTTCGACTCCAGAGGAATACCACCTTACCACAAGCACCTCAAGAGGAGGCTTCTCTCAGCTCTAGGTATGTGAGAGGGACCCTGAGTTTGCGGCCTCAAGTGGAATGGACACCGCGATGCCCTGGCTCGAAATAAGGCCGGATATCCCTGCAGTGACTTGAATGCAGGCTAGTCTTGCATCTCCCAAGAAGAAAGGATGTCTGAATCCCCTGTGGTTACCACAGAGAAAGACCTAGTTCCCCACCTCATCGCGACCGGAGGCCTCACATCCTTTGAAAACTCCAGAGGTACGCGGAGATCAGTGCCTCCAAGGGAGATGATGCCTGACTCCTCGTGAAACTTGAAAGGAGTCCCAGGATTACTGTGGCACATGGAAAGGGACACTTGGTCTCCCGCCTCAGCTGGAGAGGCGTCCCAATTGCCCTGCCAAACCTCGTGGAGAATCCCGAGTTGTCCCTCGCAACTAGGCAGGAGTCCTGACGTCGCTGAAGAAACACGTGTGTGGAAGGGCCATCCCCGTCGTAACTCGAGATTATACCCCAGGTTCCCGCCGCAACTCGAGAAAAAAAATGAGAATTCTGCCTCTCCGCGAGATGAGGCCCGATTCCCCTGCACTGCGTGCAGAGCAATTCCGTGTTGCACATCACACATGAAAGGAGGCTTGAGTTCCTTGATGGCACTTCAGAGAAACCCCAAGAACACTGTTTCAAGGCTAGAGGGATCCTGAGGTCACTGTAGCAACACGAAAGAGCTCCGTGGACCAAAAATCAACTCGAGATGAGAGGTTAGTCCCTGGCTTCGACTCCAGAGGAATACCACCTTACCACAAGCACCTCAGGGGGAGGCTTCTCTCAGCTCTAGGTATGTGAGAGGGGCCCTGAGTTTGCGGCCTCAAGTGGAATGGACACCGCGATGCCCTGACTCGATATAAGGCTGGATATCACTGCAGTGACTTGAATGCAGGCTCGTCTTGCATCTCCCAAGACGAAAGGTTGTCTGAATCCCCTGTGGAGACCACAGAGAAAGACCTAGTTCCCCACCTCATCGCGACCGGAGGCCTCACATCCTTTGAAAATTCCAGAGGTACGCGGAGATCAGTGCCTCCAAAGGAGACGATGCCTGACTCCTCGTGAAACTTGATAGGAGTCCCAGGATTCCTGTGGCACGTGGAAAGGGACCCTTGGTCTCCCGCCTCAGCTGGAGAGGCGTCCCAATTGCCCTGAGAAGCCTCGAGGAGAATCCCGAGTTGTCCCTCGCAACTAGGCAGGAGGCCTGACGTCGCTGAACAAACACGTGAGTGGAAGGGCCATCCCGGTCGTAACTCGAGAATATACCCCAGGATCCCGCCGCCACTCGAGAAAAGCCATGAGACTTCCACCTCGCCGTGAGATGAGGCCCGATTCCCCTGCACTGCGTGCAGAGCAATTCTGTGTTGCACATCACACATGAAAGGAGCCTTGATTTCCTTGATGGCAGTCCAGAGAAAACCCAAGAACACTATTTCAAGGCTAGAGGCATCCTGAGGTCACGGTAGCAACACGAAAGCGCTCCGTGGACCAAAAATCAACTCGAGATGAGAGGTTAGTCCCTGGCTTCGACTCCAGAGGAATACCACCTTACCACAAGCACCTCAAGAGGAGGCTTCTCTCAGCTCTAGGTATGTGAGAGGGGCCCTGAGTTTGCGGCCTCAAGTGGAATGGACACCGCGATGCCCTGACTCGATATAAGGCCGGATATCACTGCAGTGACTTGAATGCAGGCTCGTCTTGCATCTCCCAAGACGAAAGGTTGTCTGAATCCCCTGTGGAGACCACAGAGAAAGACCTAGTTCCCCACCTCATCGCGACCGGAGGCCTCACATCCTTTGAAAATTCCAGAGGTACGCGGAGATCAGTGCCTCCAAAGGAGACGATGCCTGACTCCTCGTGAAACTTGATAGGAGTCCCAGGATTCCTGTGGCACGTGGAAAGGGACCCTTGGTCTCCCGCCTCAGCTGGAGAGGCGTCCCAATTGCCCTGAGAAGCCTCGAGGAGAATCCCGAGTTGTCCCTCGCAACTAGGCAGGAGGCCTGACGTCGCTGAACAAACACGTGAGTGGAAGGGCCATCCCGGTCGTAACTCGAGAATATACCCCAGGATCCCGCCGCCACTCGAGAAAAGCCATGAGACTTCCCCCTCGCCGTGAGATGAGGCCCGATTCCCCTGCACTGCGTGCAGAGCAATTCTGTGTTGCACATCACACATGAAAGGAGCCTTGATTTCCTTGATGGCACTCCAGAGAAACCCCAAGAACACTATTTCAAGGCTAGAGGCATCCTGAGGTCACGGTAGCAACACAAAAGAGCTCCGTGGACCAAAAATCAACTCGAGATGAGAGGTTAGTCCCTGGCTTCGACTCCAGAGGAATACCACCTTACGACAAGCACCTCAAGAGGAGGCTTCTCTCAGCTCTAGGTATGTGAGAGGGACCCTGATTTTGCAGCCAAAAGTGGAATGGACACTGCGATGCCCTGACGCGAAATAAGGCCGGATATCCCTGCATTGAATTGAATGCAGGCTCGTCTTGCATCTCCCAAGACGAAAGGATGTCTGAATCCCCTGTGGAGACCACAGAGAAAGACCTAGTTCCCCACCTCATCGCGACCGGAGGCCTCACATCCTTTGAAAACTCCAGAGGTACGCGGAGATCAGTGCCTCCAAAGGAGACGATGCCTGACTCCTTGTGAAACTTGATAGGAGTCCCAGGATTCCTGTGGCACGTGGAAAGGGACCCTTGGTCTCCCGCCTCAGCTGGAGAGGCGTCCCAATTGCCCTGCCAAGCCTCGAGGAGAATCCCGAGTTGTCCCTCGCAACTAGGCAGGAGTCCTGACGACGCTGAAGAAACACTTGGTGGAAGGGCCATCCCCGTCGTAACTCGAGAATATACCCCAGGTTCCCGCCGCAACTCGAGAAAAACCATGAGACTTCCCCCTCGCCGCGAGATGAGGCCCGATTCCCCTGCACTGTGTGCAGAGCAATTCCGTGTTGCACATCACACATGAAAGGAGCCTTGATTTCCTTGATGGCACTCCAGAGAAACCCCAAGAACACTGTTTCAAGGATAGAGGGATCCTGAGGTCACTGTAGCAACACGAAAGAGCTCCGTGGACCAAAAATCAATTCGAGATGAGAGGTTAGTCCCTGGCTTTGACTCCACAGGAATACCACCTTACCACAAGCACCTCAAGAGGAGGCTTCTCTCAGCTCTAGGTATGTGAGAGGGACCCTGAGTTTGCGGCCTCAAGTGGAATGGACACCGCGATGCCCTGACTCGAAATAAGGCCGGTTATCCCAGCAGTGACTTGAATACAGGCTCGTCTTGCATCTCCTAAGACGAAAGGATGTCTGAATCCCATGTGGAGACCACAGAGAAAGACCTAGTTCCCCACCTCATCGCGACCGGAGGCTTCACATCCTTTGAAAACTCCAGAGGTACACAGAGATCAGTGCCTCCAAAGGAGACGATGCCTGACTCCTTGTGAAACTTGATAGGAGTCCCAGGATTCCTGTGGCACGTGGAAAGGGACCCTTGGTCTCCCGCCTCAGCTGGAGAGGCGTCCCAATTGCCCTGCCAAGCCTCGAGGAGAATCCCGAGTTGTCCCTATCAACCAAGCAGGAGTCCTGACGTCGCTGAAGAAACACGTGGGTGGAAGGTCCATCCCCTTCGTAACTCGACAATATACCCCAGGTTCCTGCCGGAACACGAGAAAAACCATGAGACTTCCCCCTCGCCGGGAGATGAGGCCCGATTCCCCTGCACTGCGTGCAGAGCAATTCCTTCTTGCACATCACACATGAAAGGAGCCTTGATTTCCTTGATGGCACTCCAGAGAAACCCCAAGAACACTGTTTCAAGGCTAGAGGGATCCTGAGGTCACTGTAGCAACACGAAAGAGCTCCATGGACCAAAAATCAACTCGAGATGAGAGGTTAGTCCCTGGCTTCGACTCCAGAGGAATACCACCTTACCACAAGCACCTCAAGAGGAGGCTTCTCTCAGCTCTCGCTATGTGAGAGGGACCCTGAGGTTGCGGCATCAAGTGGAATGGACACCGCGATGCCCTGACTCGAAATAAGGCCGGATATCCCTGCAGTGACTTGAATGCAGGCTCGTCTTGCATCTCCCAAGACGAAAGGATGTCTGAATCCCCTGTGGAGACCACAGAAAAAGACCTACTTCCCCACCTCATCGCGACCGGAGGCCTCACATCCTTTGAAAACTCCAGAGGTACGCGGAGATCATTGCCTCCAAAGGAGACGATGCCTGACTCCTCGTGAAACTTCATAGGAGTCCCAGGATTCCTGTGGCACGTGGAAAGGAACCCTTGCTCTCCCTCCTCAGCTGGGGAGGCGTCCCAATTGCCCTGCCAAGCCTCGAGGAGAATCCCGAGTTGTCCCTCGCAACTAGGCAGGAGTCCTGACGTCGCTGAACAAACACGTGGGTGGAAGGGCCATCCCCGTCGTAACTCGAGAATATACCCCAGGTTCCCGCCGCAATTCGAGAAATACCATGAGACTTCCCCCTCGCCGTGAGATGAGGCCCGATTCCCCTGCACTGCATGCAGAGCAATTCCGTGTTGCACATCAAACATGAAAGGAGCATTGATTTCCTTGATGGCACTCCAGAGAAACCCCAAGAACACTGTTTCAAGGCTAGAGGGATCCTGAGGTCACTGTAGCAACACGAAAGAGCTCCGTGGACCAAAAATCAACTCGAGATGAGAGGTTAGTTCCTGGCTTCGACTCCAGAGGAATACCACCTTACCACAAGCACCTCAAGAGGAGGCTTCTCTCAGCTCTAGGTATGTGAGACGGACCCTGAGTTTGCGATCTCAAGTGAAATGGACACTGCGATGCCCTGACTCGAAATAAGGCCGGATATCCCTGCAGTGACTTGAATGCAGGCTCGTCTTGCATCTTCCAAAACGAAAGGATACCTGAATCCCCTGTGGAGACCACAGAGAAAGACCTATTTCCCCACCTCATCGCGACCGGAGGCCTCACATCCTTTGAAAACTCCAGAGGTACGCAGAGATCAGTGCCTCCAAAGGAGACGATTCGTGACTCCTCGTGAAACTTGATAGGAGTCCCAGGATTCCTGTGGCACGTGGAAAGGGACCCTTGGTCTCCCGCCTCAGCTGGAGAGGCGTCCCAATTGCCCTGCCAAGCGTCGAGGAGAATCCCGAGTTGTCCCTCGCAACTAGACAGGAGTCCTGCCGTCGCTGAACAAACACGTGTGTGGAAGGAACATCCCCGTCGTAACTCGAGAATATACCACAGGTTCCCGCCGCAACTCGAGAAAAACCATGAGACTTCCCCCTCACCGCGAGATGAGGCCCGATTCCCCTGCACTGCGTGCAGAGCAATTCCGTATTGCACATCACACATGAAAGGAGCCTTGATTTCCTTGGTGGCACTCCAGAGAAACCCCAAGAACACTGTTTCAAGGCTAGAGGGATCCTGAGGTCAATGTAGCAACACGAAAGAGCTCCGTGGACCAAAAATCAACTCGAGATGAGAGGTTAGTCCCTGGCTTCAACTCCAGAGGAATACCACCTTACCACAAGCACCTCAAGAGGAGGCTTCTCTCAGCTCTAGGTATGTGAGAGGGACCCTGAGTTTGCGGCCTCAAGTGGAATGGAAACCGCGATGCCCTGACTCGAAATAAGGCTGGATATCCCTGCAGTGACTTGAATGCAGGCTCGTCTTGCATCTCCCAAGACGAAAGGATGTCTGAATCCCCAGTGTAGACCACAGAGAAAGACCTAGTTCCCCACCTCATCGCGACCGGAGGCCTCACATCCTTGGAAAACTACAGAGGTACGCGGAGATCAGTGCCTCCAAAGGAGACGATGCCTGACTCCTCGTGAAACTTCATAGGAGTCCCAGGATTCCTGTGGCACATGGAAAGGGAAACTTGGTCTCCCGCCTCAGCTGGAGAGGTGTCCCAATTGCCCTGCCAAGCCTCGAGGAGTATCCCAAGTTGTCCCTCGCAACTAGGCAGGAGTACGGCCTTCGCTGAACAAACACGTCTGTGGAAGGGACATCCCCGTCGTAACTCGAGAATATACCCCAGGTTCCCGCCGCAACTCGAGAAAAACCATGAGACATCCCCCTCGCCACGAGATGAGGCCCGATTCCCCTGCACTGCGTGCAGAGCAATTCCGTGTTGCAAATCACACATGAAAGGAGCCTTGATTTCCTTGGTGGCACTCCAGAGAAACCCCAAGAACACTGTCTCAAGGCTAGAGGGATCTTGAGGTCAATGTAGCAACCCGAAAGAGCTCCGTGGACCAAAAATCAGCTCGAGATGAGAGGTTAGTCCCTGGCTTCGACTCCAGAGGAATACCACCTTACCACAAGCACCTCAAGAGGAGGCTTCTCTCAGCTCTAGGTATGTGAGAGGGACCCTGAGTTTGCGGCCTCAAGTGGAATGGACACCGCGATGCCCTGACTCGAAATAAGGCCGGATATCCCTGCAGTGACTTGAATGCAGGCTCGTCTTGCATCTCCCAAGACGAAAGGATGTCTGAATCCCCTGTGGAGACCACAGAGAAACACCGAGTTCCCCACCTCATCGCGACCGGATGCCTCACATCCTTTGAAAACTCCAGAGGTACGCGGAGATCAGTGCCTCCAAAGGAGACGATGCCTGACTCCTCGTGAAACTTGATAGGAGTCCAAGGATTCCTGTGCACGTGGAAAGGGACCCTTGGTCTCCCGCCTCAGCTGGAAAGGCGTCCCAATTGCCCTGCCAAGCCTCGAGGAGAATCCCGAGTTGTCCCTCGCAACTAGACAGGAGTCCTGACGTCGCTGAACAAACACGTGGGTGGAAGGGCCATTCCCGTCTTAACTCGAGAATATACCCCAGGTTCCCGCCGCAACTCGAGAACAACCATGAGACTTCCCCCTCGCCGCGAGATGAGGCCCGATTCCCCTGCACTGCTTGCAGAGCAATTCCGTCTTGCACATCACACATGAAAGGAGCCTTGATTTCCTTGATGGCACTCCAGAGAAACCCCAAGAACACTGTTTCACGGCTAGAGGGATCCTGAGGTCACTGTAGCAACACGAAAGAGCTCCATGGACCAAAAATCAACACGAGATGAGAGGTGAGTCCCTGGCTTCGACTCCAGAGGAATACTACTTTACCATAAGCACCTCTAGAGGAAGCTTCTCTCAGCTCTAGGTATGTGAGAGGGACCCTGAGTTTGCAGCCTCAAGTGGAATGGACACCGCGATGCCCTGACTCGAAATAAGGCCGGATATCCCTGCAGTGACTTGAATGCAGGCTCGTCTTGCATCTCCCAAGACCAAAGGATGTCTGAATCCCCTGTGTAGACGACAGAGAAAGACCTAGTTCACCACCTCATCGCGACCGGAGGCCTCACATCCTTTGAAAACTCCAGAGGTACGCGGAGATCAGTGCCTCCAAAGGAGATGATGCCTGAATCCTCGTGAAACTTGATAGGAGTCCCAGGATTCCTGTGGCACGTGGAAAGGGACCCTTGGTCTCCCGCCTCAGCTGGAGAGGCGTCCCAATTGCCCCGCCAAGCCTCGAGGAGAATCCCAAGTTGTCCCTCGCAACTAGGCAGGAGTCCTGCCGTCGCTGAACAAACACGTGGGTGGAAGGGCCATCCGCGTCGTAACTCGAGAATATACCCCAGGTTAACGCCGCAACTCGAGAAAAACCATGAGACTTCCCCTCGCCGCGATATGAGGCCCGATTCCCCTGCACTGCGTGCAGAGCAATTCCGTGTTGCACATCACACATGAAAGGAGCCTTGATTTCCTTGGTGGCACTACAGAGAAACCCCAAGAACACTGTTTCAAGGCTAGCGGGATCCTGAGGTCACTGTAGCAACACAAAAGAGCTCCGTGGACCAAAAATCAACTCGAGATGAGAGGTTAGTCCCTGGCTTCGACTCCAGAGGAATACCACCTTACCACAAGCACCTCAAGAGGAGGCTTCTCTCAGCTCTAGGTATGTGAGAGGGACCCTGAGTTTGCGGCCTCAAGTGGAATGGAAACCGCGATGCCCTGACTCGAAATAAGGCTGGATATCCCTGCAGTGACTTGAATGCAGGCTCGTCTTGCATCTCCCAAGACGAAAGGATGTCTGAATCCCCAGTGTAGACCACAGAGAAAGACCTAGTTCCCCACCTCATCGCGACCGGAGGCCTCACATCCTTGGAAAACTACAGAGGTACGCGGAGATCAGTGCCTCCAAAGGAGACGATGCCTGACTCCTCGTGAAACTTCATAGGAGTCCCAGGATTCCTGTGGCACATGGAAAGGGAAACTTGGTCTCCCGCCTCAGCTGGAGAGGCGTCCCAATTGCCCTGCCAAGCCTCGAGGAGTATCCCAAGTTGTCCCTCGCAACTAGGCAGGAGTACGGCCTTCGCTGAACAAACACGTCTGTGGAAGGGACATCCCCGTCGTAACTCGAGAATATACCCCAGGTTCCCGCCGCAACTCGAGAAAAACCATGAGACATCCCCCTCGCCACGAGATGAGGCCCGATTCCCCTGCACTGCGTGCAGAGCAATTCCGTGTTGCAAATCACACATGAAAGGAGCCTTGATTTCCTTGGTGGCACTCCAGAGAAACCCCAAGAACACTGTCTCAAGGCTAGAGGGATCTTGAGGTCAATGTAGCAACCCGAAAGAGCTCCGTGGACCAAAAATCAGCTCGAGATGAGAGGTTAGTCCCTGGCTTCGACTCCAGAGGAATACCACCTTACCACAAGCACCTCAAGAGGAGGCTTCTCTCAGCTCTAGGTATGTGAGAGGGACCCTGAGTTTGCGGCCTCAAGTGGAATGGACACCGCGATGCCCTGACTCGAAATAAGGCCGGATATCCCTGCAGTGACTTGAATGCAGGCTCGTCTTGCATCTCCCAAGACGAAAGGATGTCTGAATCCCCTGTGGAGACCACAGAGAAACACCGAGTTCCCCACCTCATCGCGACCGGATGCCTCACATCCTTTGAAAACTCCAGAGGTACGCGGAGATCAGTGCCTCCAAAGGAGACGATGCCTGACTCCTCGTGAAACTTGATAGGAGTCCAAGGATTCCTGTGCACGTGGAAAGGGACCCTTGGTCTCCCGCCTCAGCTGGAAAGGCGTCCCAATTGCCCTGCCAAGCCTCGAGGAGAATCCCGAGTTGTCCCTCGCAACTAGACAGGAGTCCTGACGTCGCTGAACAAACACGTGGGTGGAAGGGCCATTCCCGTCTTAACTCGAGAATATACCCCAGGTTCCCGCCGCAACTCGAGAACAACCATGAGACTTCCCCCTCGCCGCGAGATGAGGCCCGATTCCCCTGCACTGCTTGCAGAGCAATTCCGTCTTGCACATCACACATGAAAGGAGCCTTGATTTCCTTGATGGCACTCCAGAGAAACCCCAAGAACACTGTTTCACGGCTAGAGGGATCCTGAGGTCACTGTAGCAACACGAAAGAGCTCCATGGACCAAAAATCAACACGAGATGAGAGGTGAGTCCCTGGCTTCGACTCCAGAGGAATACTACTTTACCATAAGCACCTCTAGAGGAAGCTTCTCTCAGCTCTAGGTATGTGAGAGGGACCCTGAGTTTGCAGCCTCAAGTGGAATGGACACCGCGATGCCCTGACTCGAAATAAGGCCGGATATCCCTGCAGTGACTTGAATGCAGGCTCGTCTTGCATCTCCCAAGACCAAAGGATGTCTGAATCCCCTGTGTAGACGACAGAGAAAGACCTAGTTCACCACCTCATCGCGACCGGAGGCCTCACATCCTTTGAAAACTCCAGAGGTACGCGGAGATCAGTGCCTCCAAAGGAGATGATGCCTGAATCCTCGTGAAACTTGATAGGAGTCCCAGGATTCCTGTGGCACGTGGAAAGGGACCCTTGGTCTCCCGCCTCAGCTGGAGAGGCGTCCCAATTGCCCCGCCAAGCCTCGAGGAGAATCCCAAGTTGTCCCTCGCAACTAGGCAGGAGTCCTGCCGTCGCTGAACAAACACGTGGGTGGAAGGGCCATCCGCGTCGTAACTCGAGAATATACCCCAGGTTAACGCCGCAACTCGAGAAAAACCATGAGACTTCCCCTCGCCGCGATATGAGGCCCGATTCCCCTGCACTGCGTGCAGAGCAATTCCGTGTTGCACATCACACATGAAAGGAGCCTTGATTTCCTTGGTGGCACTACAGAGAAACCCCAAGAACACTGTTTCAAGGCTAGCGGGATCCTGAGGTCACTGTAGCAACACAAAAGAGCTCCGTGGACCAAAAATCAACTCGAGATGAGAGGTTAGTCCCTGGCTTCGACTCCAGAGGAATACCACCTTACCACAAGTACCTCAAGAGGAGGCTTCTCTCAGCTCTAGGTATGTGAGAGGGACCATGAGTTTGCGGCATCAAGTGGAATGGACACCGCGATGCCCTGACTCGAAATAAGGCCGGATATCCCTGCAGTGACTTGAATGCAGGCTCGTCTTGCATCTCCCAAGACGAAAGGATGTCTGAATCCCCTGTGGAGACCACAGAGAAACACCTAGTTCCCCACCTCATCGCGACCGGATGCCTCACATCCTTTGAAAACTCCAGAGGTACGCGGAGATCAGTGCCTCCAAAGGAGACGATGCCTGACTCCTCGTGAAACTTGATAGGAGTCCAAGGATTCCTGTGCACGTGGAAAGGGACCCTTGGTCTCCCGCCTCAGCTGGAGAGGCGTCCCAATTGCCCTGCCAAGCCTCGAGGAGAATCCCGATTTGTCCCTCGCAACTAGGCAGGAGTCCTGACGTCGCTGAACAAACACGTGGGTGGAAGGGCCATTCCCGTCTTAACTCGAGAATATACCCCAGGTTCCCGCCGCAACTCGAGAAAAATCATGAGACTTCCCCCTCGCCGCGAGATGAGGCCCGATTCCCCTGCACTGCTTGCAGAGCAATTCCGTCTTGCACATCACACATGAAAGGAGCCTTGATTTCCTTGATGGCACTCCAGAGAAACCCCAAGAACACTGTTTCACGGCTAGAGGGATCCTGAGGTCACTGTAGCAACACGAAAGAGCTCCATGGACCAAAAATCAACACGAGATGAGAGGTGAGTCCCTGGCTTCGCCTCCAGAGGAATACCACTTTACCATAAGCACCTCTAGAGGAGGCTTCTCTCAGCTCTAGGTATGTGAGAGGGACCCTGAGTTTGCAGCCTCAAGTGGAATGGACACCGCGATGCCCTGACTCGAAATAAGGCTGGATATCCCTGCAGTGACTTGAATGCAGGCTCGTCTTGAATCTCCCAAGACGAAAGCATGTCTGAAACCCCTGTGGACACCACAGAGAAAGACCTAGTTCCCCACCTCATCGCGACCGGAGGCCTCACATCCTTTGAAAACTCCAGAGGTATGCGGAGATCAGTGCCTCCAAAGGAGACGATGCCTGACTCCTCGTGAAACTTGATAGGAGTCCCAGGATTCCTGTGGCACGTGGAAAGGGACCCTTGGTCTCCCGCCTCAGCTGGAGAGGCGGCACAATTGCCCTGCCAAGCCTCGAGGAGAATCCCGAGTTGTCCCTCGCAACTAGGCAGGAGTCCTGACGTCGTGAACAAACACGTGTGTGGAAGGGCCATTCCCGTCGTAACTCGAGAATATACCCCAGGTTCCCGCCGCAACTCGAGAAAAACCATGAGACTTCCCCCTCGCCGCGAGATGAGGCCCAATTCCCGTGCACTGCGTGCAGAGCAATTCCGTGTTGCACATCACACATGAAAGGAGCCTTGATTTCCTTGATGGCACTCCAGAGAAACCCCAAGAACACTCTTTCAAGGCTAGAGGGATCCTGAGGGCACTGTAGCAACACAAAAGAGCTCCGTGGACGAAATATCAACTCGAGATGAGAGGTTACTCCCTGGCTTCGACTCCAGAGGAATACCACCTTACCACAAGCACCTCAAGAGGAGGCTTCTCTCAGCTCTAGGTATGTGAGAGGGACCCAGAGTTTGCGACCTCATGTGGAATGGACACCGCGATGCCCTGGCTCGAAATAAGGCCGGATATCCCTGCAGTGACTTGAATGCTGGCTCGTCTTGCATCTCCCAAGACCAAAGGATGTCTGAATCCCCTGTGGAGACCACAGAGAAAGACCTAGTTCCCCACCTCATCCCCACCGGATTCCTTATATCCTTTGAAAACTCCAGAGGTACGCGGAGATCAGTGCCTCCAAAGGAGACGATGCCTGACTCCTCGTGAAACTTGATAGGAGTCCCAGGATTCCTGTGGCACGTGGAAAGGGACCCTTGGTCTCCCGCCTCAGCTGGAGAGGCGTCCCAATTGCCCTGCCAAGCCTCGAGGAGAATCCCGAGTTGTCCCTCGCAACTAGGCAGGAGGCCTGACGTCGCTGAACAAACACGTGGGTGGAAGGGCCATCCCCGTCGTAACTCGAGAATATACCCCAGGTTCCCGCCGCAACTCGAGAAAAACCATGAGACTTCCCCCTCGCCGCGAGATGAGGCCCGATTCCCCTGCACTGCGTGCAGAGCAATTCCGTGTTGCACATCACACATGAAAGGAGCCTTGATTTCCTTGATGGCACTCCAGAGAAACCCCAAGAACACTGTTTCAAGGCTAGAGGGATCCTGAGGTCACTGTAACAACACGAAAGAGCTCCGTGGACCAAAAATCAACTCGAGATGAGAGGTTAGTCCCTGGCTTCGACTCCAGAGGAATACCACCTTACCACAAGCACCTCAAGAGGAGGCTTCTCTCAGCTCTAAGTACGTGAGAGGGACCCTGATTTTGCGGCCTAAAGTGGAATGGACACTGCGATGCCCTGACTCGAAATAAGGCCGGATATTCCTGCAGTGACTTGAATGCAGGCTCGTCTTGCATCTCCCAAGATGAAAGGATGTCTGAATCCCCTGTGGAGACCCCAGAGAAAGACCTAGTTCCTCACCTCACCGCGACCGGAGGCCTCACATCCTTTGAAAACTTCAGAGGTACGCGGAGATCAGTGCCTCCAAAGGAGACGATGCCTGACTCCTCGTGAAACTTGAAAGGAGTCCCAGGATTACTGTGGCACGTGGAAAGGGACCCTTGGTCTCCCGCCTCAGCTGGAGAGGCGTCCCAATTGCCCTGCCAAGCCTCGAGGAGAATCCCGAGTTGTCCCTCGCAACTAGGCAGGAGGCCTGTCGTCGCTGAACAAACACGTGGGTGGAAGGGCCATCCCCGTCGTAACTCGAGAATATACCCCAGGTTCCCGCCGCAACTCGAGAAAAACCATGGGACTTCCCCCTCGCCGCGAGATGAGGCCCGATTCCCCTGCACTGCGTGCAGAGCAATTCCGTGTTGCACATCACACATGAAAGGAGCCTTGATTTCCTTGGTGGCACTCCAGAGAAACCCCAAGAACACTGTTTCAAGGCTAGAGGGATCCTGAGGTCACTGTAGCAACATGAAAGAGCTCCGTGGACGAAAAATCAACTCGAGATGAGAGGTTAGTCCCTGGCTTCGACTCCAGAGGAATACCACCTTACCACAAGCACCTCAAGAGGAGGCTTCTCTCAGCTCTAGGTATGTGAGAGGGACCCTGAGTTTGCGGCCTCAAGTGGAATGGACACCGCGATGCCCTGACTCGAAATAAGGCTGGATATCCCTGCAGTGACTTGAATGCAGGCTCGTCTTGCTTCTCCCAAGATGAAAGGATGTCTGAATCCCCTGTGGATTCCACAGAGAAAGACTTAGTTCTCCACCTCATGGCGACCGGAGGCCTCACATACTTTGAAAACTCCAGAGGTACGCGGAGATTAGTGCCTCCAAAGGAGACGATGCCTGACTCCTCGTGAAACTTGATAGGAGTCCCAGGATTCCTGTGGCACATGGAAAGGGACCCTTGGTCTCCCGCCTCAGCTGGAGAGGCGTCCCAATTGCCCTGCCAAGCGTCGAGGAGAATCCCGAGTTGTCCCTCGCAACTAGGCAGGAGTCCTGAAGTCGCTGAACAAACACGAGGGCGGAAGGCCCATCCCCGTCATAACTCGAGAATATACCCCAGGGTCCCGCCGCAACTCGAGAAAAACCATGAGACTTCCCCCTCGCCGCGAGATGAGGCTCGATTCTCCTGCACTGCATGCAGAGCAATTCCGTGTTGCACATCAAACATGAAAGGAGCCTTGATTTCCTTGATGGCACTCCAGAGAATACCCAAGAACACTGTTTCAAGGCTAGAGGGATCCTGAGGTTACTGTAGCAACACGAAAGAGCTCCGTGGACCAAAAATCAACTCGAGATGAGAGGTTAGTCCCTGGCTTCGACTCCAGAGGAATACCACCTTACCACAAGCACCTGAAGAGGAGGCTTCTCTCAGCTCTAGGTATGTGAGAGGGACCCTGAGTTTGAGGCCTCAAGTGGAATGGACACTGCGATGCCCTGACGCGAAATAAGGCCGGATATCCCGGCAGTGACTTGAATGCTGGCTCGTCTTGCATCTCCCAAGACGAACGGATGTCTGAATCCCCTGTGGAGACCACAGAGAATGACCTAGTTTCCCACCTCATCACGACCGGAGGCCTCACATCCTTTGAAAACTCCAGAGGTACGCGGAGATCAGTGCCTCCAAAGGAGACGATGCCTGACTCCTCGTGAAAATTGATAGGAGTCCCAGGATTCCTGTGGCTCGTGGACAGGGACCCTTTGTCTCCCGGCTCAGCTGGAGAGGCGTCCCAATTGCCCTGCGAAGCCTCGAGGAGAATCCCGAGTTGTCCCACGCAACTAGGCAGGAGTCCTGCCGTCGCTGAACAAACACGTGGGTGGAAGGGCCATCCCCGTCGTAACTCGAGAATATACCCCAGGTTCCCGCCGCAACTCGAGAAAAACCATGAGACTTCCCCCTCGCCGCGATATGAGGCCCGATTCCCCTGCACTGCATGCAGAGCAATTCCGTGTTGCACATCAAACATGGAAGGAGCCTTGATTTCCTTGATGGTACTCCAGAGAAACCCCAAGAACACTGTTTCAAGGCTAGAGGGATCCTGAGGTCACTGTAGCAACACGAAAGAACTCCGTGGACCAAAAATCAACGAGAGATGAGAGGTTAGTCCCTGGCTTCGACTCCAGAGGAATACCACCTTACCACAAGCACGTCAAGAGGAGGCTTCTCTCAGCTCTAGGTATGTGAGAGGGACCCTGAGTTTGCAGCCTCAAGTGGAATGGACACCGCGATGCCCTGACTCGAAATAAGGCGGGATATCCATGCAGTGACTGAATGCAGGCTCGTCTTGCATCTCGCAAGACGAAAGGATGTCTGAATCCCCTGTGGAGACCACAGAGAAAGACCTAGTTTCCCACCTCATCACGACCGGAGGCCTCACATCCTTTGAAAACTCCAGAGGTACGCGGAGATCAGTGCCTCCAAAGGAGACGATGCCTGACTCCTCGTGAAACTTCATAGGAGTCCCAGGATTCCTGTGGCTCGTGGAAAGGGACCCTTGGTCTCCCGGCTCAGCTGGAGAGGCGTCACAATTGCCCTGCGAAGCCTCGAGGAGAATCCCGAGTTGTCCCACGCAACTAGGCAGGAGTCCTGACGTCGCTGAACAAACACGTGGGTGGAAGGGCCATCCCCTTCGTAACTCGAGATTATACCCCAGGTTCCCGCCGCAACTCGAGAAAAACCATGAGACTTCCCCCTCGCCGCGAGATGAGGCCCGATTCGCCTGCACTGCATGCAGAGCAATTCCGTGTTGCACATCAAACATGAAAGGAGCCTTGATTTCCTTGATGGCACTCCAGAGAAACCCCAAGAACACTGTTTCAAGGCTAGAGGGATCCTGAGGTCACTGTAACAACACGAAAGAGCTCCGTGGACCAAAAATCAACTCGAGATGAGAGGTTAGTCCCTGGCTTCGACTCCAGAGGAATACCACCTTACCACAAGCACCTCAAGAGGAGGCTTCTCTCAGCTCTAAGTACGTGAGAGGGACCCTGATTTTGCGGCCTAAAGTGGAATGGACACTGCGATGCCCTGACTCGAAATAAGGCCGGATATCCCTGCAGTGACTTGAATGCAGGCTCGTCTTGCATCTCCCAAGATGAAAGGATGTCTGAATCCCCTGTGGAGACCACAGAGAAAGACCTAGTTCCTCACCTCACCGCGAAAGGAGGACTCACATCCTTTGAAAATTCCAGAGGTACGCGGAGATCAGTGCCTCCAAGGGAGATGATGCCTGACTCCTCGTGAAACTTGATAGGAGTCCCAGGATTCCTGTGGCACGTGGAAAGGGAAACTTGGTCTCCCGCTTCAGCTGGAGAGGCGTCCCAATTGCCCTGCCAAGCCTCGAGGAGAATCCCGAGTTGTCCCTCGCAACTAGGCAGGAGTCCTGACGTCGCTGAACAAACACGTGTGTGGAAGGGCCTTCCCCGTCGTAACTCGAGAAGATAGCCCAGGTTCTCGCCGCAACTCGAGAAAAACCATGAGACTTCCCCCTCGCCGCGAGATGAGGCCTGATTCCCCTACACTGCATGCAGAGCAATTCCGTTTTGCACATCACACATGAAAGGAGCCTTGATTTCCTTGATGGCACTCCAGAGAAACCCCAAGAACACTGTTTCAAGGCTAGAGGGATCCTGAGGTCACTGTAGCAACACGAAAGAGCTCCGTGGACCAAAAATCAACTCGAGATGAGAGGTTAGTCCCTGGCTTCGACTCCAGAGGAATACCACCTTACCACAAGCACCTCAACAGGAGGCTTCTCTCAGCTCTAGGTATGTGAGAGGGACCCTGATTTTGCGGTCTCAAGTGGAATTGACACCGCGATGCCCTGAATCGAAATAAGGCCGGATATCCCTGCAGTGACTTGAATGCAGGCTCATCTTGCATCTCCCAAGACGAAAGGATGTCTGAATCCCCTGTAGCGACCACAGAGAAAGACCTAGTTCCCCACCTCATCGCGACCGTAGGCCTCACGTCCTATGAAAACTCCAGAGGTACACGAAGATCAGTGCCTCCAAAGAAGACGATGCCTGACTCCTCGTCAAACTTGATAGGAGACCCAGAATTCCTGTCGCACGTGGAAAGGGACCCTTGGTCTCCCACCTCAGCTGGAGAGGCGTCCCAATTGCCCTGCCAAGCTTCGAGGAGAATCCCGAGTTGCCCCTCGCAACTAGGCAGGAGTCCTGACGTCGCTGAACAAACACGTGGGTGAAAGGGCCATCCCCGTCGTAACTCGAGATTATACCCCAGGTTCCCGCCGCAACTCGAGAAAAACCATGAGACTTCCCCCTCGCCGCGAGATGAGGCCCGATTCGCCTGCACTGCATGCAGAGCAATTCCGTGTTGCACATCAAACATGAAAGGAGCCTTGATTTCCTTGATGGCACTCCAGAGAAACCCCAAGAACACAGTTTCAAGGCTAGAGGGATCCTGAGGTCACTGTAACAACACGAAAGAGCTCCGTGGACCAAAAATCAACTCGAGATGAGAGGTTAGTCCCTGGCTTCGACTCCAGAGGAATACCACCTTACCACAAGCACCTCAAGAGGAGGCTTCTCTCAGCTGTAAGTACGTGAGAGAGACCATGATTTTCCGGCCTAAAGTGGAATGGACACTGCGATGCCCTGACTCGAAATAAGGCCGGATATTCCTGCAGTGACTTGAATGCAGGCTCGTCTTGCATCTCCCAAGACGAAAGGATGTCTGAATCCCCTGTGGAGACCACAGAGAAAGACCTAGTTCCCCACCTTATCGCGACCGGAGGCCTCACATCCTTAGAAAACTCCAGAGGTACACGGAGATCAGTGCCTCCAAAGGAGACGATGCCTGACTCCTCGTGAAACTTGATAGGAGTCCCAGGATTCCTGTGGCACATGGAAAGGGACCCTTGGTCTCCCGCCTCAGCTGGAGAGGCGTCCCAATTGCCCAGCCAAGCCTCGAGGAGAATCCCGAGTTGTCCCTCGCAACTAGGCAGGAGTCCTGAAGTCGCTGAACAAACACGAGGGTGGAAGGCCCATCCCCGTCGTAACTCGAGAATATACCCCAGCTTCCCGCCGCAACTCGAGAAAAACCATGAGACTTACCCCTCGCCGCGAGATGAGGCCCGATTCCCCTGCACTGCATGCAGAGCAATTCCGTGTTGCACATCAAACATGGAAGGAGCCTTGATTTCCTTGATGGTACTCCAGAGAAACCCCAAGAACACTGTTTCAAAGCTAGAGGGATCCTGAGGTCACTGTAGCAACACGAAAGAGCTCCATGGACCAAAAATCAACGAGAGATGAGAGATTAGTCCCTGGCTTCGACTCCAGAGGAATACCACCTTACCACAAGCACCTCAAGAGGAGGCTTCTCTCAGCTCTAGCTATGTGAGAGGGACCCTGAGTTTGCGGCATCAAGTGGAATGGACACCGCGATGCCCTAACTCGAAATAAGGCCGGATATCCCTGCAGTGACTGAATGCAGGCTCGTCTTGCATCTCACAAGACGAAAGGATGTCTGAATCCCCTGTGGAGACCACAGAGAAAGACCTAGTTTCCCACCTCATCACGACCGGAGGCCTCACATCCTTTGAAAACTCCAGAGGTACGCGGAGATCAGTGCCTCCAAAGGAGACGATGCCTGATTCCTCGTGAAACTTGATAGGAGTCCCAGGATTCCTGTGGCACGTGGAAAGGGACCCTTGGTCTCCCGCCTCAGCTGGAGAGGCGTCCCAATTGCCCTGCCAAGCCTCGAGGAGAATCCCGAGTTGTCCCTCGCAACTAGGCAGGAGTCCTGCCGTCGCTGAACAAACACGTGTGTGGAAGGGCCATCCCCGTCGTAACTCGAGAATATACCCCAGGTTCCCGCCGCAACTCGAGAAAAACCATGAGACTTCCCCCTCGCCGCGAGATGAGGCCTGATTCCCCTACACTGCATGCAGAGCAATTCCGTGTTGCACATTACACATGAAAGGAGCCTTGATTTCCTTGATGGCACTCCAGAGAAACACCAAGAACACTGTTTCAAGGTTAGCGGGATCCTGAGGTCACTGTAGCAACACGAAAGAGCTCCGTGGACCAAAAATCAACTCGAGATGAGAGGTTAGTCCCTGGCTTCGACTCCAGAGGAATACCACCTTACCACAAGCACCTCAAGAGGAGGCTTCTCTCAGCTCTAGGTATGTGAGAGAGACCCTGAGTTTGCGGCCTCAAGTGGAATGGACACCGCGATGCCCTGACTCGAAATAAGGCCGGATATCCCTGCAGTGACTTGAATGCAGGCTCATCTTGCATCTCCCAAGACGAAAGGATGTCTTAATCCCCTGTAGCGACCACAGAGAAAGACCTAGTTCCCCACCTGATCGCGACCGTAGGCCTCACATCCTATGAAAACTCGAGAGGTACACGGAGATCAGTGCCTCCAAAGGAGACGATGCCTGACTCCTCGTGAAACTTGATAGGAGACCCAGGATTCCTGTCGCACGTGGAAAGGGAACCTTGGTCTCCCACCTCAGCTGGAGAGGCGTCCCAATTGCCCTGCCAAGCTTCGAGGAGATTCCCGAGTTGTCCCTCGCAACTAGGCAGGAGTCCTGACGTCGCTGAACAAACACGTGGTTGGAAGGGCCATCCCCGTCGTAACTCGAGATTATACCCCAGGTTCCCGCCGCAACTCGAGAAAAACCATGAGACTTCCCCCTCGCCGCGAGATGAGGCCCGATTCGCCTGCACTGCATGCAGAGCAATTCCGTGTTGCACATCAAACATGAAAGGAGCCTTAATTTCCTTGATGGCACTCCAGAGAAACCCCAAGAACACTGTTTCAAGGCTAGAGGGATCCTGAGGTCACTGTAACAACACGAAAGAGCTCCGTGGACCAAAAATCAACTCGAGATGAGAGGTTAGTCCCTGGCTTCGACTCCAGAGGAATACCACCTTACCACAAGCACCTCAAGAGGAGGCTTCTCTCAGCTCTAAGTACGTGAGAGGGACCCTGATTTTGCGGCCTAAAGTGGAATGGACACTGCGATGCCCTGACTCGAAATAAGGCCGGATATCCCGGCAGTGACTTGAATGCAGGCTCGTCTTGCATCTCCCAAGATGAAAGGATGTCTGAATCCCCTGTTGAGACCACAGAGAAAGACCTAGTTCCTCACCTCACCGCGACCGGAGGACTCACATCCTTTGAAAACTCCAGAGGTACGCGGAGATCAGTGCCTCCAAAGGAGACGATGCCTGACTCCTCGGGAAACTTGAAAGGAGTCCCAGGATTCCTGTGGCACGTGGAAAGGAACCCTTCGTCTCCCGCCACAGCTGGAGAGGCATCCCAATTGCCCTGCCAAGCCTCGAGGAGAATCCCGAGTTGTCCCTCGCAACTAGGTAGGAGTCCTGAAGTCACTGAACAAACCCGTGGCTGGAAGGTCCATCCCCGTCATAACTTGAGAATATACCCCAGGGTCCCGCCGCAACTCGAGAAAAACCATGAGACTTCCCCCTCGCTGCGAGATGAGGCTCGATTCTCCTGCACTGCATGCAGAGCAATTCCGTGTTGCACATCAAACATGAAAGGAGCCTTGATTTCCTTGATGGCACTCCAGAGAAAACCCAAGAACACTGTTTCAAGGCTAGAGGGATCCTGAGGTTACTGTAGCAACACGAAAGAGCACCGTGGACGAAAAATCAACTCGAGATGAGAGGTTAGTCCCTGGCTTCGACTCCAGAGGAATACCACCTTACCACAAGCACCTCAAGAGGAGGCTTCTCTCAGCTCTAGGTATGTGAGAGGGACCCTGAGTTTGCGGCCTCAAGTGGAATGGACACTGCGATGCCCTGACGCGAAATAAGGCCGGATATCCCTGCAGTGACTTGAATGCAGGCTCGTCTTGCATCTCCCAAGACGAAAGGATGTCTGAATCCCCTGTGGACACCACAGAGAAAGACCTAGTTCCCCACCTCATCGCGACCGTAGGCCTCACATCCATTGAAAACTCCAGAGGTACGCGGAGATCAGTGCCTCCAAAGGAGACGATGCCTGACTCCTCGTGAAACTTGAAAGAAGTCCCAGGATTCCTGTGGCACGTGGAAAGGGACACTTGGTCTCCCGCCACAGCTGGAGAGGCGTCCCAATTGCCCTGCCAAGCTTCGAGGAGAATCCCGAGTTGTCCCTCGCAACTAGGCAGGAGTCCTGACGTCGCTGAACAAACACGTGGGTGGAAGGGCCATCCCCGTCGTAACTCGAGATTATACCGCAGGTTCCCGCCGCAACTCGAGAAAAACCATGAGACTTCCCCCTCGCCGCGAGATGAGGCCCGATTCCCCTGCACTGCGTGCAGAGCAATTCCGTGTTGCACATCAAACATGAAAGGAGTCTTGATTTCCTTGATGGCACTCCAGAGAAACCCCAAGAACACTGTTTCAAGGCTAGAGGGATCCTGAGGTCACTGTAACAACACGAAAGAGCTCCGTGGACCAAAAATCAACTCGAGATGAGAGGTTAGTCCCTGGCTTCGACTCCAGAGGAATACCACCTTACCACAAGCACCTCAAGAGGAGGCTTCTCTCAGCTCTAAGTACGTGAGAGGGACCCTGATTTTGCGGCCTAAAGTGGAATGGACACTGCGATGCCCTGACTCGAAATAAGGCCGGATATCCCTGCAGTGACTAGAATGCAGGCTCGTCTTGCATCTCCCAAGATGAAAGGATGTCTGAATCCCCGGTGGAGACCACAGAGAAAGACCTAGTTCGTCACCTCACCGCGACCGGAGGACTCACATCCTTTGAAAACTCCAGAGGTACGCGGAGATCAGTGCCTCCAAAGGAGACGATGCCTGACTCCTCGTGAAACTTGATAGGAGTCCCAGGATTCCTGTGGCACGTGGAAAGGGAAACTTGGTCTCCCGCCTCACCTGGAGAGGCGTCCCAATTGCCCTGCCAAGCCTCGAGGAGAATCCCGAGTTGTCCCTCGCAACTAGGCACGAGTCCTGCCGTCGCTGAACAAACACGTGTGTGGAAGGGCCATCCCCGTCGTACCTCGAGAATATACCCCAGGTTCCCGCCGCAACTCGAGAAGAACCATGAGACTTCCCCCTCACCGTGAGATGAGGCCCGATTCCCCTGCACTGCGCGCCGAGCAATTCCGTGCAGCACATCACACATGAAAGGAGCCTTGATTTCCTTGATGGCACTCCAGAAAAACCCCAAGAACACTGTTTCAAGGCTAGAGGGATCCTGAGGTCACTGTAGCAACACGAAAGAGCTCCGTGACCAAAAATCAACTCGAAATGAGAGGTTAGTCCCTGGCTTCGACTCCAGAGGAATACCACCTTACTGCAAGCACCTCAAGAGGGGGCTTCTCTCAGCTCTAGCTATGTGAGAGGGACCCTGAGTTGCGGCCTCAAGTGGAATTGACACCGCGATGCCCTGACTCGAAATAAGGCGGGATATCTCTGCAGTGACTGAATGCAGGCTCGTCTTGCATCTCCCAAGACGAAAGGATGTCTGAATCCCCTGTGGAGACCACAGAGAAAGACCTAGTTTCCCACCTCATCGCGACAGGAGGCCTCACATCCTTTGAAAACTCCAGAGGGACGCGGAGATCAGTGCCTCCAAAGGAGACGATGCCTGACTCCTCGTGAAACTTGATAGGAGTCCCAGGATTCCTGTGGCACGTGGAAAGGGACCCTGGGTCTCCCGCCTCTGCTGGAGAGGCGTCCCAATTGCCCTGCCAAGCCTCGAGGAGAATCCCGATTTGTCCCTCACAACTAGGCAGGAGTCCTAACGTCGCTGAAGAAACACGTGGGTGGAAGGGCCATCCCCGTCGTAACTCGAGAATATACCCCAGGATCCCGCCGCAACTCGAGAAAAGCCAAGAGACTTCCCCCGCGCCGCAAGATGAGGCCCGATTCCCCTGCACTGCATGCAGTGCAATTCCGTGTTGCACATCACACATGAAAGGAGCCTTGATTTCCTTGATGGCACTCCAGAGAAACCCCAAGAACACTGTTTCAAGGCTAGAGGGATCCTGAGGTCACTGTAGCAACACGAAAGTGCTCCGTGGACCAAAAATCAACTCGAGATGAGAGGTTAGTCCCTGGCTTCGACTCCAGAGGAATACCACCTTACCACAAGCACCTCAAGAGGAGGCTTCTCTCAGCTCTAGGTATGTGAGAGGGACCCTGAGATTGCGGCATCAAGTGGAATGGACACCGCGATGCCCTGAATCGAAATAAGGCCGGATATCCCTGCAGTGACTTGAATGCAGGCTCGTCTTGCATCTCCCAAGACGAAAGGATGTCTGAATCCCCTGTGGAGACCACAGAGAAAGACCTAGTTCCCCACCTCATCGCGACCGGAGGCCTCACATCCTTTGAAAACTACAGAGGTACACGGAGATCAGTGCCTCCAAAGGAGACGATGCCTGACTCCTCGTGAAACTTGATAGGAGACCCAGGATTCCTGTGGCACGTGGAAAGGGAAACTTGTTCTCCCACCTCAGCTGGAGAGGCGTCCCAATTGCCCTGCCAAGCCTCGAGGAGAATCCCGAGTTGTCCCTCGCAAATAGGCAGGAGTCCTGAAGTCGCTGAACAAACACGAGGGTGGAAGGCCCATCCCCGTCATAACTCGAGAATATACCCCAGGGTCCCGCCGCAACTCGAGAAAAACCATGAGACTTCCCCCTCGCCGCGAGATGAGGCCCGATTCCCCTGCACTGCGTGCAGAGCAATTCCGTGTTGCACATCACACATGAAAGGAGCCTTGATTTCCTTGGTGGCACTCCAGAGAATCCCCAAGAACACTGTTTCAAGGCTAGCGGGATCCTGAGGTCACTGTAGCAACACGAAAGATCTCCGTGGACCAAAAATCAACTCGAGATGAGAGGTTAGTCCCTGGCTTCGACTCCAGAGGAATACCACCTTACCACAAGCACCTCAAGAGGAGGCTTCTCTCAGCTCTAGGTATGTGAGAGGGACCCTGAGTTTGCGGCTTCAAGTGGAATGGACAACGCGATGCCTGACTCGAAATAAGGCCGGATATCCCTGCAGTGACTTGAATGCAGGCTCATCTTGCATCTCCCAAGACGAAAGGATGACTGAATCCCCTGTAGCGACCACAGAGAAAGACCTAGTTCCCCACCTCATCGCGACCGTAGGCCTCACATCCTATGAAAACTCCAGAGGTACGCGGAGATCAGTGCCTCCAAACGAGACGATGTCTGACTCCTCCTGAAACTTGATAGGAGACCCAGGATTTCTGTTCCACGTGGAAAGGGACCCTTGGTCTCCCGGCTCAGCTGGAGAGGCGTCCCAATTGCCCTGCCAAGCCTCGAGGAGAATCCCGAGTTGTCCCACGCAACTAGGCAGGAGTCCTGCCGTCGCTGAACAAACACGTGGGTGGAAGGGCCATCCCCGTCGTAACTCGAGAATATACCCCAGGTTCCCGCCGCAACTCGAGAAAAACCATGAGACTTCCCCCTCGCCGCGAGATGAGGCCCGATTCCCCTGCACTGCATGCAGAGCAATTCCGTGTTGCACATCAAACATGGAAGGAGCCTTGATTTCCTTGATGGTACTCCAGAGAAACCCCAAGAACACTGTTTCAAGGCTAGAGGGATCCTGAGGTCACTGTAGCAACACGAAAGAGCTCCGTGGACCAAAAATCAACGAGAGATGAGAGATTAGTCCCTGGCTTCGACTCCAGAGGAATACCACCTTACCACAAGCACCTCAAGAGGAGGCTTCTCTCAGCTCTAGGTATGTGAGAGGGACCCTGAGTTTGTGGCCTCAAGTGGAATGGACACCGCGATGCCCTGACTCGAAATAAGGCCGGATATCCCTGCAGTGACTGAATGCAGGATTGTCTTGCATCTCCCAAGACGAAAGGATGTCTGAATCCCCTGTTGAGAACACAGAGAAAGACCTAGTTCCCCACCTCATCGCGACCGGAGGCCTCACATCCTTTGAAAACTCCAGAGGTACGCGGAGATCAGTGCCTCCAAAGGAGACGATGCCTGACTCCTCGTGAAACTTGATAGGAGTCCCAGGATTCCTGTGGCACGTGGAAGGGACCCTTGGTCTCCCGCCTCAGCTGGAGAGGCGTCCCAATTGCCCTGCCAAGCCTCGAGGAGAATCCCGAGTTGTCCCTCGCAACTAGGCAGGAGTCCTGACGTCGCTGAACAAACACGTGTGTGGAAGGGCCATCCCCGTCGTAACTCGAGAATATACCCTAGGTTCCCGT
This sequence comes from Cervus elaphus, assembly GCF_910594005.1. NCBI lineage: Eukaryota > Metazoa > Chordata > Mammalia > Artiodactyla > Cervidae > Cervus > Cervus elaphus. The sequence continues at coordinate 3,559,920 of NC_057815.1, read as the reverse complement.
CGCAACTCGAGAAAAACCATGAGACTTCCCCCTCGCCGCGAGATGAGGCCTGATTCCCCTACACTGCATGCAGAGCAATTCCGTGTTGCACATTACACATGAAAGGAGCCTTGATTTCCTTGATGGCACTCCAGAGAAACCCCAAGAACACTGTTTCAAGGCTAGCGGGATCCTGAGGTCACTGTAGCAACACGAAAGATCTCCGTGGACCAAAAATCAACTCGAGATGAGAGGTTAGTCCCTGGCTTAGACTCCAGAGGAATACCACCTTACCACAAGCACCTCAAGAGGAGGCTTCTCTCAGCTCTAGGTATGTGAGAGGGACCCTGAGTTTGCAGCCTCAAGTGGAATGGACACCGCGATGCCCTGACTCGAAATAAGGCCGGATATCCCTGCAGTGACTTGAATGCAGGCTCGTCTTGCATCTTCCAAGACGAAAGGATGTCTGAATCCCCTGTAGCGACCACAGAGAAAGACCTAGTTCCCCACATCATCGCGACCGGAGGCCTCACATCCTATGAAAATACCAGAGGTACGCGGAGATCAGTGCCTCCAAAGGAGGCGATGCCTGACTCCTCCTGAAACTTGATAGGAGACCCAGGATTCCTGTCGCACGTGGAAAGGGACCCTTGGTCTCCCGCCTCAGCTGGAGAGGCGTCCCAATTGCCCTGTCAAGCTTCGAGGAGAATCCCGAGTTGTCCCTCGCAATTAGGCAGGAGTCCTGACGTCGCTGAACAAACACGTGGGTGGAAGGGCCATCCCCGTCGTAACTCGAGATTATACCGCAGGTTCCCGCCGCAACTCGAGAAAAACCATGAGACTTCCCCCTCGCCGCGAGATGAGGCCCGATTCGCCTGCACTGCATGCAGAGCAATTCCGTGTTGCACATCAAACATGAAAGGACTCTTGATTTCCTTGATGGCACTCCAGAGAAAACCCAAGAACACTGTTTCAAGGCTAGAGGGATCCTGAGGTCACTGTAACAACACGAAAGAGCTCCGTGGACCAAAAATCAACTCGAGATGAGAGGTTAGTCCCTGGCTTCGACTCCAGAGGAATACCACCTTACCACAAGCACCTCAAGAGGAGGCTTCTCTCAGCTCTAAGTACGTGAGAGGGACCCTGATTTTGCGGCCTAAAGTGGAACGGACACTGCGATGCCCTGACTCGAAATAAGACCGGATATCCCTGCAGTGACTTGAATTCAGGCTCGTCTTGCATCTCCCAAGATGAAAGGATGTCTGAATCCCCGGTGGAGACCACAGAGAAAGACCTAGTTCGTCACCTCACCGCGACCGGAGGACTCACATCCTTTGAAAACTCCAGAGGTACGCGGAGATCAGTGCCTCCAAAGGAGACGATGCCTGACTCCTCGTGAAACTTCATAGGAGTCCCAGGATTCCTGTGGCACGTGGAAAGGGAAACTTGTTCTCCCACCTCAGCTGGAGAGGCGTCCCAATTGCCCTGCCAAGCCTCGAGGAGAATCCCGAGTTGTCCCTCGCAACTAGGCACGAGTCCTGCCGTCGCTGAACAAACACGTGTGTGGAAGGGCCATCCCCGTCGTAACTCGAGAATATACCCCAGGTTCCCGCCGCAACTCGAGAAAAACCATGAGCCTTCCCCCTCACCGTGAGATGAGGCCCGATTCCCCTGCACTGCGCGCAGAGCAATTCCGTGCAGCACATCACACATGAAAGGAGCCTTGATTTCCTTGATGGCACTCCAGAAAAACCCCAAGAACACTGTTTCAAGGCTAGAGGGATCCTGAGGTCACTTTAGCAACATGAAAGAGCTCCGTGACCAAAAATCAACTCGAAATGAGAGGTTAGTCCCTGGCTTCGACTCCAGAGGAATACCACCTTACTGCAAGCACCTCAAGAGGAGGCTTCTCTCAGCTCTAGCTATGTGAGAGGGACCCTGAGTTTGCGGCCTCAAGTGGAATGGACACCGCGATGCCCTGACTTGAAATAAGGCCGGATATCCCTGCAGTGACTTGAATGCAGGCTCGTCTTGCATCTCCCAAGATGAAAGGATGTCTGAATCCCCTGTGGAGACCAAAGAGAAAGACCTAGTTCCCCACCTCATCGCGACCGGAGGCCTCACATCCTTTGAAAACTCCAGAGGTACGCGGAGATCAGTGCCTCCAAAGGAGACGATGCCTGACTCCTCGTGAAACTTGATAGGAGTCCCAGGATTCCTGTGGCACGTGGAAAGGGACCCTTGGTCTCCCGCCTCAGCTGGAGAGGCGTCCCAATTGCCCTGCCAAGCCTCGAGGAGAATCCCGAGTTGTCCCTCGCAACTAGGCAGGAGTCCTGACGTCGCTGAACAAACACGTGGGTGGAAGGGCCATCCCCGTCGTACCTCGAGAATATACCCCAGGTTCCCGCCGCAACTCGAGAAGAACCATGAGACTTCCCCCTCGCCGCGAGATGATGCCCGATTCCCCTGCACTGCATGCAGAGCAATTCCGTGTTGCACATCAAACATGGAAGGAGCCTTGATTTCCTTGATGGCACTCCAGAGAAACCCCAAGAACACTGTTTCAAGGCTAGAGGGATCCTGAGGTCACTGTAGCAACACAAAAGAGCTCAGTGGACCAAAAATCAACTCGAGATGAGAGGTTAGTCCCTGGCTTAGACTCCAGAGGAATACCACCTTACCACAAGCACCTCAAGAGGGGGCTTCTCTCAGCTCTAGGTATGTGAGAGGGACCCTGAGTTGCGGCCTCAAGTGGAATTGACACCGCGATGCCCTGACTCGAAATAAGGCGGGATATCTCTGCAGTGACTGAATGCAGGCTCGTCTTGCATCTCCCAAGACGAAAGGATGTCTGAATCCCCTGTGGAGACCACAGAGAAAGACCTAGTTTCCCACCTCATCGCGACAGGAGGCCTCACATTCTTTGAAAACTCCAGAGGGACGCGGAGATCAGTGCCTCCAAAGGAGACGATGCCTGACTCCTCGTGAAACTTGATAGGAGTCCCAGGATTCCTGTGGCACGTGGAAAGGGACCCTGGGTCTCCCGCCTCAGCTGAAGAGGCGTCCCAATTGCCCTGCCAAGCCTCGAGGAGAATCCCGATTTGTCCCTCACAACTAGGCAGGAGTCCTGACGTCGCTGAAGAAACACGTGGGTGGAAGGGCCATCCCCGTCGTAACTCGAGAATATACCCCAGGATCCCGCCGCAACTCGAGAAAAGCCAAGAGACTTCCCCCGCGCCGCAAGATGAGGCCCGATTCCCCTGCACTGCATGCAGTGCAATTCCGTGTTGCACATCACACATGAAAGGAGCCTTGATTTCCTTGATGGCACACCAGAGAAACCCCAAGAACACTGTTTCAAGGCTAGAGGGATCCTGAGGTCACTGTAGCAACACGAAAGTGCTCCGTGGACCAAAAATCAACTCGAGATGAGAGGTTAGTCCCTGGCTTCGACTCCAGAGGAATACCACCTTACCACAAGCACCTCAAGAGGAGGCTTCTCTCAGCTCTAGGTATGTGAGAGGGACCCTGAGATTGCGGCATCAAGTGGAATGGACACCGCGATGCCCTGAATCGAAATAAGGCCGGATATCCCTGCAGTGACTTGAATGCAGGCTCGTCTTGCATCTCCCAAGACGAAAGGATGTCTGAATCCCCTGTGGAGACCACAGAGAAAGACCTAGTTCCCCACCTCATCGCGACCGGAGGCCTCACATCCTTTGAAAACTACAGAGGTACACGGAGATCAGTGCCTCCAAAGGAGACGATGCCTGACTCCTCGTGAAACTTGATAGGAGACCCAGGATTCCTGTGGCACGTGGAAAGGGAAACTTGTTCTCCCACCTCAGCTGGAGAGGCGTCCCAATTGCCCTGCCAAGCCTCGAGGAGAATCCCGAGTTGTCCCTCGCAAATAGGCAGGAGTCCTGAAGTCGCTGAACAAACACGAGGGTGGAAGGCCCATCCCCGTCATAACTCGAGAATATACCCCAGGGTCCCGCCGCAACTCGAGAAAAACCATGAGCCTTCCCCCTCGCCGCGAGATGAGGCCCGATTCCCCTGCACTGCGTGCAGAGCAATTCCGTGTTGCACATCACACATGAAAGGAGCCTTGATTTCCTTGGTGGCACTCTAGAGAATCCCCAAGAACACTGTTTCAAGGCTAGCGGGATCCTGAGGTCACTGTAGCAACACGAAAGATCTCCGTGGACCAAAAATCAACTCGAGATGAGAGGTTAGTCCCTGGCTTCGACTCCAGAGGAATACCACCTTACCACAAGCACCTCAAGAGGAGGCTTCTCTCAGCTCTAGGTATGTGAGAGGGACCCTGAGTTTGCGGCTTCAAGTGGAATGGACAACGCGATGCCTGACTCGAAATAAGGCCGGATATCCCTGCAGTGACTTGAATGCAGGCTCATCTTGCATCTCCCAAGACGAAAGGATGACTGAATCCCCTGTAGCGACCACAGAGAAAGACCTAGTTCCCCACCTCATCGCGACCGTAGGCCTCACATCCTATGAAAACTCCAGAGGTACGCGGAGATCAGTGCCTCCAAACGAGACGATGTCTGACTCCTCCTGAAACTTGATAGGAGACCCAGGATTTCTGTTCCACGTGGAAAGGGACCCTTGGTCTCCCGGCTCAGCTGGAGAGGCGTCCCAATTGCCCTGCCAAGCCTCGAGGAGAATCCCGAGTTGTCCCACGCAACTAGGCAGGAGTCCTGCCGTCGCTGAACAAACACGTGGGTGGAAGGGCCATCCCCGTCGTAACTCGAGAATATACCCCAGGTTCCCGCCGCAACTCGAGAAAAACCATGAGACTTCCCCCTCGCCGCGAGATGAGGCCCGATTCCCCTGCACTGCATGCAGAGCAATTCCGTGTTGCACATCAAACATGGAAGGAGCCTTGATTTCCTTGATGGTACTCCAGAGAAACCCCAAGAACACTGTTTCAAGGCTAGAGGGATCCTGAGGTCACTGTAGCAACACGAAAGAGCTCCGTGGACCAAAAATCAACGAGAGATGAGAGATTAGTCCCTGGCTTCGACTCCAGAGGAATACCACCTTACCACAAGCACCTCAAGAGGAGGCTTCTCTCAGCTCTAGGTATGTGAGAGGGACCCTGAGTTTGTGGCCTCAAGTGGAATGGACACCGCGATGCCCTGACTCGAAATAAGGCCGGATATCCCTGCAGTGACTGAATGCAGGATTGTCTTGCATCTCCCAAGACGAAAGGATGTCTGAATCCCCTGTTGAGAACACAGAGAAAGACCTAGTTCCCCACCTCATCGCGACCGGAGGCCTCACATCCTTTGAAAACTCCAGAGGTACGCGGAGATCAGTGCCTCCAAAGGAGACGATGCCTGACTCCTCGTGAAACTTGATAGGAGTCCCAGGATTCCTGTGGCACGTGGAAGGGACCCTTGGTCTCCCGCCTCAGCTGGAGAGGCGTCCCAATTGCCCTGCCAAGCCTCGAGGAGAATCCCGAGTTGTCCCTCGCAACTAGGCAGGAGTCCTGACGTCGCTGAACAAACACGTGTGTGGAAGGGCCATCCCCGTCGTAACTCGAGAATATACCCCAGGTTCCCGTCGCAACTCGAGAAAAACCATGAGACTTCCCCCTCGCCGCGAGATGAGGCCTGATTCCCCTACACTGCATGCAGAGCAATTCCGTGTTGCACATTACACATGAAAGGAGCCTTGATTTCCTTGATGGCACTCCAGAGAAACCCCAAGAACACTGTTTCAAGGCTAGCGGGATCCTGAGGTCACTGTAGCAACACGAAAGATCTCCGTGGACCAAAAATCAACTCGAGATGAGAGGTTAGTCCCTGGCTTAGACTCCAGAGGAATACCACCTTACCACAAGCACCTCAAGAGGAGGCTTCTCTCAGCTCTAGGTATGTGAGAGGGACCCTGAGTTTGCAGCCTCAAGTGGAATGGACACCGCGATGCCCTGACTCGAAATAAGGCCGGATATCCCTGCAGTGACTTGAATGCAGGCTCGTCTTGCATCTTCCAAGACGAAAGGATGTCTGAATCCCCTGTAGCGACCACAGAGAAAGACCTAGTTCCCCACATCATCGCGACCGGAGGCCTCACATCCTATGAAAATACCAGAGGTACGCGGAGATCAGTGCCTCCAAAGGAGGCGATGCCTGACTCCTCCTGAAACTTGATAGGAGACCCAGGATTCCTGTCGCACGTGGAAAGGGACCCTTGGTCTCCCGCCTCAGCTGGAGAGGCGTCCCAATTGCCCTGTCAAGCTTCGAGGAGAATCCCGAGTTGTCCCTCGCAATTAGGCAGGAGTCCTGACGTCGCTGAACAAACACGTGGGTGGAAGGGCCATCCCCGTCGTAACTCGAGATTATACCGCAGGTTCCCGCCGCAACTCGAGAAAAACCATGAGACTTCCCCCTCGCCGCGAGATGAGGCCCGATTCGCCTGCACTGCATGCAGAGCAATTCCGTGTTGCACATCAAACATGAAAGGACTCTTGATTTCCTTGATGGCACTCCAGAGAAAACCCAAGAACACTGTTTCAAGGCTAGAGGGATCCTGAGGTCACTGTAACAACACGAAAGAGCTCCGTGGACCAAAAATCAACTCGAGATGAGAGGTTAGTCCCTGGCTTCGACTCCAGAGGAATACCACCTTACCACAAGCACCTCAAGAGGAGGCTTCTCTCAGCTCTAAGTACATGAGAGGGACCCTGATTTTGCGGCCTAAAGTGGAACGGACACTGCGATGCCCTGACTCGAAATAAGGCCGGATATCCCTGCAGTGACTTGAATGCAGGCTCGTCTTGCATCTCCCAAGATGAAAGGATGTCTGAATCCCCGGTGGAGACCACAGAGAAAGACCTAGTTCGTCACCTCACCGCGACCGGAGGACTCACATCCTTTGAAAACTCCAGAGGTACGCGGAGATCAGTGCCTCCAAAGGAGACGATGCCTGACTCCTCGTGAAACTTCATAGGAGTCCCAGGATTCCTGTGGCACGAGGAAAGGGAAACTTGGTCTCCCGCCTCAGCTGGAGAGGCGTCCCAATTGCCCTGCCAAGCCTCGAGGAGAATCCCGAGTTGTCCCTCTCAACTAGGCACGAGTCCTGCCGTCGCTGAACAAACACGTGTGTGGAAGGGCCATCCCCGTCGTAACTCGAGAATATACCCCAGGTTCCCGCCGCAACTCGAGAAAAACCATGAGCCTTCCCCCTCACCGTGAGATGAGGCCCGATTCCCCTGCACTGCGCGCAGAACAATTCCGTGCTGCACATCACACATGAAAAGAGCCTTGATTTCCTTGATGGCACTCCAGAAAAACCCCAAGAACACTGTTTCAAGGCTAGAGGGATCCTGAGGTCACTTTAGCAACACGAAAGAGCTCCGTGACCAAAAATCAACTCGAAATGAGAGGTTAGTCCCTGGCTTCGACTCCAGAGGAATACCACCTTACTGCAAGCACCTCAAGAGGAGGCTTCTTTCAGCTCTAGCTATGTGAGAGGGACCCTGAGTTTGCGGCCTCAAGTGGAATGGACACCGCGATGCCCTGACTTGAAATAAGGCAGGATATCCCTGCAGTGACTTGAATGCAGGCTCGTCTTGCATCTCCCAAGATGAAAGGATGTCTGAATCCCCTGTGGAGACCAAAGAGAAAGACTTAGTTCCCCACCTCATCGCGACCGGAGGCCTCACATCTTTTGAAAACTCCAGAGGTACGCGGAGATCAGTGCCTCCAAAGGAGACGATGCCTGACTCATCATGAAACTAGATACGAGTCCCAGGATTTCTGTGGCACGTGGAAAGGGACCCTTGGTCTCCCGCCTCAGCTGGAGAGGGGTCCCAATTGCCCTGCCAAGCCTCGAGGAGAATCCCGAGTTGTCCCTCGCAACTAGGCAGGAGTCCTGATGTCGCTGAAGAAACACGTGGGTGGAAGGGCCATCCCCGTCATAACTCGAGAATATACCCCAGGATCCCGCCACAACTCGAGAAAAGCCATGAGACTTCCCCCGCGCCGCAAGATGAGGCCCGATTCCCCTGCACTGCATGCAGAGCAATTCCGTGTTGCACATCACACATGAAAGGAGCCTTGATTTCCTTGATGGCACTCCAGAGAAACCCCAAGAACACTGTTTCAAGGCTAGAGGGATCCTGAGGTCACTGTAGCAACACGAAAGAGCTCCGTGAACCAAAAATCAACTCGAGATGAGAGGTTAGTCCCTGGCTTCGACTCCAGAGGAATACCACCTTACCACAATCACCTCAAGAGGAGGCTTCTCTCAGCTCTAGGTATGTGAGAGGGACCCTGAGATTGCGGCCTCAAGTGGAATGGACACCGCGATGCCCTGAATCGAAATAAGGCCGGATATCCCTGCAGTGACTTGAATGCAGGCTCATCTTGCATCTCCCAAGACGAAAGGATGTCTTAATCCCCTGTAGCGACCACAGAGAAAGACCTAGTTCCCCACCTCATCGCGACCGTAGGCCTCACATCCTATGAAAACTCCAGAGGTACACGGAGATCAGTGCCTCCAAAGGAGACGATGCCTGACTCCTCCTGAAACTTGATAGGAGACCCAGAATTCCTGTCGCACGTGGAAAGGGACCCTTGGTCTCCCGCCTCAGCTGGAGAGGCGTCCCAATTGCCCTGCCAAGCTTCGAGGAGAATCCCGAGTTGCCCCTCGCAACTAGGCAGGAGTCCTGACGTCGCTGAACAAACACGTGGGTGAAAGGGCCATCCCCGTCGTAACTCGAGATTATACCCCAGGTTCCCGCCGCGACTCGAGAAAAACCATGAGACTTCCCCCTCGCCGCGAGATGAGGCCCGATTCGCCTGCACTGCATGCAGAGCAATTCCGTGTTGCACATCAAACATGAAAGGAGCCTTGATTTCCTTGATGGCACTCCAGAGAAACCCCAAGAACACAGTTTCAAGGCTAGAGGGATCCTGAGGTCACTGTAACAACACGAAAGAGCTCCGTGGACCAAAAATCAACTCGAGATGAGAGGTTAGTCCCTGGCTTCGACTCCAGAGGAATACCACCTTACCACAAGCACCTCAAGAGGAGGCTTCTCTCAGCTCTAAGTACGTGAGAGGGACCCTGATTTTGCGGCCTAAAGTGGAATGGACACTGCGATGCCCTGACTCGAAATAAGGCCGGATATTCCTGCAGTGACTTGAATGCAGGCTCGTCTTGCATCTCCCAAGATGAAAGGATGTCTGAATCCCCTGTGGAGACCACAGAGAAAGACCTAGTTCCTCACCTCACCGCGACCGGAGGCCTCACATCCTTTGAAAACTCCAGAGGTACGCGGAGATCAGTGCCTCCAAAGGAGACGATGCCTGACTGCTCGTGAAACTTGAAAGGAGTCCCAGGATTACTGTGGCACGTGGAAAGGGAAACTTGGTCTCCCGCCACAGCTGGAGAGGCATCCCAATTGCCCTGCCAAGCCTCGAGGAGAATCCCGAGTTGTCCCTCGCAACTAGGCAGGAGTCCTGAAGTCACTGAACAAACCCGTGGCTGGAAGGCCCATCCCCGTCATAACTCGAGAATACACCCCAGGGTCCCGCCGCAACTCGAGAAAAACCATGAGACTTCCCCCTCGCTGCGAGATGAGGCTCGATTCTCCTGCACTGCATGCAGAGCAATTCCGTGTTGCACATCAAACATGAAAGGAGCCTTGATTTCCTTGATGGCACTCCAGAGAAAACCCAAGAACTCTGTTTCAAGGCTAGAGGGATCCTGAGGTTACTGTAGCAACACGAAAGAGCACCGTGGACCAAAAATCAACTCGAGATGAGAGGTTAGTCCCTGGCTTCGACTCCAGAGGAATACCACCTTACCACAAGCACCTCAAGAGGAGGCTTCTCTCAGCTCTAGCTATGTGAGAGGGACCCTGAGTTTGCAGCCTCAAGTGGAATGGACACCGCGATGCCCTGACTCGAAATAAGGCCGGATATCCCTGCAGTGACTTGAATGCAGGCTCGTCTTGCATCTTCCAAAACGAAAGGATACCTGAATCCCCTGTGGAGACCACAGAGAAAGACTTAGTTCCCCACCTCACCGCGACCGGAGGCCTCACATCCTTTGAAAACTCCAGAGGTACGCGGACATCAGTGCCTCCAAAGGAGACGATGCCTGACTCCTCGTGAAACTTGATAGGAGTCCCAGGATTCCTGTGGCACATGGAAAGGGACCCTTGGTCTCCCGCCTCAGCTGGAGGGGCGTCCCAATTGCCCTGCCAAGCCTCAAGCAGAATCCCGAGTTGTCCCTCGCAACTAGGTAGGAGTCCTGACGTTGCTGAACAAACACATGGGTGGAAGGGCCATCCCCGTCGTAAATCGAGAATATACCCCAGGTTCCCGCCGCAACTCGAGAAAAACCATGAGACTTCCCCCTCGCCGCTAGATGAGCCTCGATTCCCCTGCATTGCATGCAGAGCAATTCCGTCTTGCACATCACACATGAAAGGAGCCTTGATTTCCTTGATGGCACTCCAGAGAAACCCCAAGAACACTCTTTCAAGGCTAGAGGGATCCTGAGGGCACTGTAGCCACACAAAAAAGCTCCGTGGACCAAAAATCAACTCGAGATGAGAGGGTAGTCCTTGGCTTCGACTCCAGAGGAATACCATCTTACCACAAGCACCTCAAGAGGAGGCTTCTCTCAGCTCTAGCTATGTGAGAGGGACCCTGAGTTTGCGGCCTCAAGTGGAATGGACACCGCGATGCCCTGACTGGAAATAAGGCCGGATATCCCTGCAGTGACTTGAATGCAGGCTCGTCTTGCATCGCCCAAGACGAAAGGATGTCTGAATCCCCTGTGGAGACCACAGAGAAAGACCTAGTTCCCCACCTCATTGCGACCGGAGGCCTCACATCCTTTGAAAACTCCAGAGGTACGCGGAGATCAGTGCCTCCAAAGGAGACGATGCCTGACTCCTCGTGAAACTTGATAGGAGTCCCAGGATTCCTGTGGCACGTGGAAAGGGACCCTTGGTCTCCCGCCTCAGCTGGAGAGGCGTCCCAATTGCCCTTCCAAGCCTCGAGGAGAATCTCGAGTTGTCCCTCGCAACTAGGCAGGAGTCCTGACGTCGCTGAACAAACACGAGGGTGGAAGGGCCATCCCGGTCGTAACTCGAGAATATACCCCAGGATCCCGCCGCCACTCGAGAAAAGCCATGAGACTTCCCCCGCGCCACGAGATGAGGCCCGATTCCCCTGCACTTCGTGCAGAGCAATGCCGTGTTGCACATCACACATGAAAGGAGGCTTGATTTCCTTGATGGCACTCCAGAGAAACCCCAAGAACTCTGTTTCAAGGCTAGAGGGATCCTGAGGTCACTGTAGCAACACGAAAGAGCTCCGTGGACCAAGAATCATCTCGAGATGAGAGGTTAGTCCCTGGCTTCGACTCCAGAGGAATACCACCTTACCACAAGCACCTCAAGAGGAGGCTTCTCTCAGCTCTAGCTATGTGAGAAGGACCCTGAGCTTGCGGCCTCAAGTGGAATGGACACTGCGATGCCCTGACGCGAAATAAGTCCGGATATCCCTGCAGTGACTTGAATGCAGGCTCGTCTTGCATCTCCCAAGACGAAAGGATGTCTGAATCCCCTGTGGAGACCACAGAGAAAGACCTAGTTCCCCACCTCATCGCGACCGGAGGCCTCACATCCTTTGAAAACTACAGAGGTACACGGAGATCAGTGCCTCCAAAGGAGACGATGCCTGACTCCTCGTGAAACTTGATAGGAGTCCCAGGATTCCTGTGGCACGTGGAAAGGGACCCTTGGTCTCCCGCCTCAGCTGGAGATGCGTCCCAATTGCCCTGCTAAGCCTCGAGGAGAATCCCGAGTTGTCCCTCGCAACTAGGCAGGAGTCCTGAAGTCGCTGAACAAACACGAGGGTGGAAGGTTCATCCCCTTCGTAACTCGAGAATATACCCCAGGTTCCCGCCGCAACTCGAGAAAAACCATGAGACTTCCCCCTCGCCGCGAGATGAGGCCCGATTCCCCTGCACTGCATGCAGAGCAATTCCGTGTTGCACATCACACATGAAAGGAGCCTTGATTTCCTTGATGGCACTCCAGAGAAACCCCAGGAACACTGTTTCAAGGCTAGAGGGATGCTGAGGTCACTGTAGCAACACGAAAGACTTCCGTGGACCAAAAATCAACTCGAGATGAGAGGTTAGTCCCTGGCTTCGACTCCAGAGGAATACCACCTTACCACAAGCACCTCAAGAGGAGGCTTCTCTCAGCTCTAGCTATGTGAGAGGGACCCTGAGTTTGCAGCCTCAAGTGGAATGGACACCGCGATGCCCTGACTCGAAATAAGGCCGGATATCCCTGCAGTGACTTGAATGCAGGCTCGTCTTGCATCTTCCAAAACGAAAGGATACCTGAATCCCCTGTGGAGACCACAGAGAAAGACTTAGTTCCCCACCTCACCGCGACCGGAGGCCTCACATCCTTTGAAAACTCCAGAGGTACGCGGACATCAGTGCCTCCAAAGGAGACGATGCCTGACTCCTCGTGAAACTTGATAGGAGTCCCAGGATTCCTGTGGCACATGGAAAGGGACCCTTGGTCTCCCGCCTCAGCTGGAGGGGCGTCCCAATTGCCCTGCCAAGCCTCAAGCAGAATCCCGAGTTGTCCCTCGCAACTAGGTAGGAGTCCTGACGTTGCTGAACAAACACATGAGTGGAAGGGCCATCCCCGTCGAAAATCGAGAATATACCCCAGGTTCCCGCCGCAACTCGAGAAAAACCATGAGACTTCCCCCTCGCCGCTAGATGAGCCTCGATTCCCCTGCACTGCATGCAGAGCAATTCCGTCTTGCACATCACACATGAAAGGAGCCTTGATTTCCTTGATGGCACTCCAGAGAAACCCCAAGAACACTCTTTCAAGGCTAGAGGGATCCTGAGGGCACTGTAGCCACACAAAAAAGCTCCGTGGACCAAAAATCAACTCGAGATGAGAGGGTAGTCCTTGGCTTCGACTCCAGAGGAATACCATCTTACCACAAGCACCTCAAGAAGAGGCTTCTCTCAGCTCTAGCTATGTGAGAGGGACCCTGAGTTTGCGGCCTTAAGTGGAATGGACACCGCGATGCCCTGACTGGAAATAAGGCCGGATATCCCTGCAGTGACTTGAATGCAGGCTCGTCTTGTATCGCCCAAGACGAAAGGATGTCTGAATCCCCTGTGGAGACCACAGAGAAAGACCTAGTTCCCCACCTCATTGCGACCGGAGGCCTCACATCCTTTGAAAACTCCAGAGGTACGCGGAGATCAGTGCCTCCAAAGGAGACGATGCCTGACTCCTCGTGAAACTTGATAGGAGTCCCAGGATTCCTGTGGCACGTGGAAAGGGACCCTTGGTCTCCCGCCTCAGCTGGAGAGGCGTCCCAATTGCCCTGCCAAGCCTCGAGGAGAATCTCGAGTTGTCCCTCGCAACTAGGCAGGAGTCCTGACGTCGCTGAACAAACACGTGGGTGGAAGGGCCATCCCGGTCGTAACTCGAGAATATACCCCAGGATCCCGCCGCCACTCGAGAAAAGCCATGAGACTTCCCCTGCGCCACGAGATGAGGCCCGATTCCCCTGCACTTCGTGCAGAGCAATGCCGTGTTGCACATCACACATGAAAGGAGGATTGATTTCCTTGATGGCACTCCAGAGAAACCCCAAGAACTCTGTTTCAAGGCTAGAGGGATCCTGAGGTCACTGTAGCAACACGAAAGAGCTCCGTGGACCAAGAATCATCTCGAGATGAGAGGTTAGTCCCTCGCTTCGACTCCAGAGGAATACCACCTTACCACAAGCACCTCAAGAGGAGGCTTCTCTCAGCTCTAGGTATGTGAGAGGGACCCTGAGTTTGCGGCCTCAAGTGGAATGGACACTGCGATGCCCTGACGCGAAATAAGTCCGGATATCCCTGCAGTGACTTGAATGCAGGCTCGTCTTGCATCTCCCAAGACGAAAGGATGTCTGAATCCCCTGTGGAGACCACAGAGAAAGACCTAGTTCCCCACCTCATCGCGACCGGAGGCCTCACATCCTTTGAAAACTCCAGAGGTACACGGAGATCAGTGCCTCCAAAGGAGACGATGCCTGACTCCTCGGGAAACTTGACAGGAGTCCCAGGATTCCTGTGGCACGTGGAAAGGGACCCTTGGTCTCCCGCCTCAGCTGGAGATGCGTCCCAATTGCCCTGCTAAGCCTCGAGGAGAATCCCGAGTTGTCCCTCGCAACTAGGCAGGAGTCCTGAAGTCGCTGAACAAACACGAGGGTGGAAGGTTCATCCCCTTCGTAACTCGAGAATATACCCCAGGTTCCCGCCGCAACTCGAGAAAAACCATGAGACTTCCCCCTCGCCGCGAGATGAGGCCCGATTCCCCTGCACTGCATGCAGAGCAATTCCGTGTTGCACATCACACATGAAAGGAGCCTTGATTTCCTTGATGGCACTCCAGAGAAACCCCAGGAACACTGTTTCAAGGCTAGAGGGATGCTGAGGTCACTGTAGCAACACGAAAGACTTCCGTGGACCAAAAATCAACTCGAGATGAGAGGTTAGTCCCTGGCTTCGACTCCAGAGGAATACCACCTTACCACAAGCACCTCAAGAGGAGGCTTCTCTCAGCTCTAGCTATGTGAGAGGGACCCTGAGTTTGCAGCCTCAAGTGGAATGGACACCGCGATGCCCTGACTCGAAATAAGGCCGGATATCCCTGCAGTGACTTGAATGCAGGCTCGTCTTGCATCTTCCAAAACGAAAGGATACCTGAATCCCCTGTGGAGACCACAGAGAAAGACTTAGTTCCCCACCTCACCGCGACCGGAGGCCTCACATCCTTTGAAAACTCCAGAGGTACGCGGACATCAGTGCCTCCAAAGGAGACGATGCCTGACTCCTCGTGAAACTTGATAGGAGTCCCAGGATTCCTGTGGCACATGGAAAGGGACCCTTGGTCTCCCGCCTCAGCTGGAGGGGCGTCCCAATTGCCCTGCCAAGCCTCAAGCAGAATCCCGAGTTGTCCCTCGCAACTAGGTAGGAGTCCTGACGTTGCTGAACAAACACATGGGTGGAAGGGCCATCCCCATCGTAAATCGAGAATATACCCCAGGTTCCCGCCGCAACTCGAGAAAAACCATGAGACTTCCCCCTCGCCGCTAGATGAGCCTCGATTCCCCTGCACTGCATGCAGAGCAATTCCGTCTTGCACATCACACATGAAAGGAGCCTTGATTTCCTTGATGGCACTCCAGAGAAACCCCAAGAACACTCTTTCAAGGCTAGAGGGATCCTGAGGGCACTGTAGCCACATAAAAAAGCTCCGTGGACCAAAAATCAACTCGAGATGAGAGGGTAGTCCTTGGCTTCGACTCCAGAGGAATACCATCTTACCACAAGCACCTCAAGAGGAGGCTTCTCTCAGCTCTAGCTATGTGAGAGGGACCCTGAGTTTGCGGCCTCAAGTGGAATGGACACCGCGATGCCCTGACTGGAAATAAGGCCGGATATCCCTGCAGTGACTTGAATGCAGGCTCGTCTTGCATCGCCCAAGACGAAAGGATGTCTGAATCCCCTGTGGAGACCACAGAGAAAGACCTAGTTCCCCACCTCATTGCGACCGGAGGCCTCACATCCTTTGAAAACTCCAGAGGTACGCGGAGATCAGTGCCTCCAAAGGAGACGATGCCTGACTCCTCGTGAAACTTGATAGGAGTCCCAGGATTCCTGTGGCACGTGGAAAGGGACCCTTGGTCTCCCGCCTCAGCTGGAGAGGCGTCCAAATTGCCCTGCCAAGCCTCGAGGAGAATCTCGAGTTGTCCCTCGCAACTAGGCAGGAGTCCTGACGTCGCTGAACAAACACGTGGGTGGAAGGGCCATCCCGGTCGTAACTCGAGAATATACCCCAGGATCCCGCCGCCACTCGAGAAAAGCCATGAGACTTCCCCCGCGCCACGAGATGAGGCCCGATTCCCCTGCACTTCGTGCAGAGCAATGCCGTGTTGCACATCACACATGAAAGGAGGCTTGATTTCCTTGATGGCACTCCAGAGAAACCCCAAGAACTCTGTTTCAAGGCTAGAGGGATCCTGAGGTCACTGTAGCAACACGAAAGAGCTCCGTGGACCAAGAATCATCTCGAGATGAGAGGTTAGTCCCTCGCTTCGACTCCAGAGGAATACCACCTTACCACAAGCACCTCAAGAGGAGGCTTCTCTCAGCTCTAGGTATGTGAGAGGGACCCTGAGTTTGCGGCCTCAAGTGGAATGGACACTGCGATGCCCTGACGCGAAATAAGTCCGGATATCCCTGCAGTGACTTGAATGCAGGCTCGTCTTGCATCTCCCAAGACGAAAGGATGTCTGAATCCCCTGTGGAGACCACAGAGAAAGACCTAGTTCCCCACCTCATTGCGACCGGAGGCATCACATCCTTTGAAAACTACAGAGGTACACGGAGATCAGTGCCTCCAAAGGAGACGATGCCTGACTCCTCGGGAATCTTGATAGGAGTCCCAGGATTCCTGTGGCACGTGGAAAGGGACCCTTGGTCTCCCGCCTCAGCTGGAGATGCGTCCCAATTGCCCTGCTAAGCCTCGAGGAGAATCCCGAGTTGTCCCTCGCAACTAGGCAGGAGTCCTGAAGTCGCTGAACAAACACGAGGGTGGAAGGTTCATCCCCTTCGTAACTCGAGAATATACCCCAGGTTCCCGCCGCAACTCGAGAAAAACCATGAGACTTCCCCCTCGCCGCGAGATGAGGCCCGATTCCCCTGCACTGCATGCAGAGCAATTCCGTGTTGCACATCACACATGAAAGGAGCCTTGATTTCCTTGATGGCACTCCAGAGAAACCCCAGGAACACTGTTTCAAGGCTAGAGGGATGCTGAGGTCACTGTAGCAACACGAAAGACTTCCGTGGACCAAAAATCAACTCGAGATGAGAGGTTAGTCCCTGGCTTCGACTCCAGAGGAATACCACCTTACCACAAGCACCTCAAGAGGAGGCTTCTCTCAGCTCTAGCTATGTGAGAGGGACCCTGAGTTTGCAGCCTCAAGTGGAATGGACACCGCGATGCCCTGACTCGAAATAAGGCCGGATATCCCTGCAGTGACTTGAATGCAGGCTCGTCTTGCATCTTCCAAAACGAAAGGATACCTGAATCCCCTGTGGAGACCACAGAGAAAGACTTAGTTCCCCACCTCACCGCGACCGGAGGCCTCACATCCTTTGAAAACTCCAGAGGTACGCGGACATCAGTGCCTCCAAAGGAGACGATGCCTGACTCCTCGTGAAACTTGATAGGAGTCCCAGGATTCCTGTGGCACATGGAAAGGGACCCTTGGTCTCCCGCCTCAGCTGGAGGGGCGTCCCAATTGCCCTGCCAAGCCTCAAGCAGAATCCCGAGTTGTCCCTCGCAACTAGGTAGGAGTCCTGACGTTGCTGAACAAACACATGGGTGGAAGGGCCATCCCCATCGTAAATCGAGAATATACCCCAGGTTCCCGCCGCAACTCGAGAAAAACCATGAGACTTCCCCCTCGCCGCTAGATGAGCCTCGATTCCCCTGCACTGCATGCAGAGCAATTCCGTCTTGCACATCACACATGAAAGGAGCCTTGATTTCCTTGATGGCACTCCAGAGAAACCCCAAGAACACTCTTTCAAGGCTAGAGGGATCCTGAGGTCACTGTAGCAACAGGAAAGAGCTCCGTGGACCAAAAATCAACTCGAGATAAGAGGGTAGTCCTTGGCTTCGACTCCAGAGGAATACCATCTTACCACAAGCACCTCAAGAGGAGGCTTCTCTCAGCTCTAGCTATGTGAGAGGGACCCTGAGTTTGCGGCCTCAAGTGGAATGGACACCGCGATGCCCTGACTGGAAATAAGGCCGGATATCCCTGCAGTGACTTGAATGCAGGCTCGTCTTGCATCGCCCAAGACGAAAGGATGTCTGAATCCCCTGTGGAGACCACAGAGAAAGACCTAGTTCCCCACCTCATTGCGACCGGAGGCCTCACATCCTTTGAAAACTCCAGAGGTACGCGGAGATCAGTGCCTCCAAAGGAGACGATGCCTGACTCCTCGTGAAACTTGATAGGAGTCCCAGGATTCCTGTGGCACGTGG
The DNA here is from genome assembly GCF_910594005.1 of Cervus elaphus. NCBI lineage: Eukaryota > Metazoa > Chordata > Mammalia > Artiodactyla > Cervidae > Cervus > Cervus elaphus. The sequence goes on along the minus strand of NC_057815.1, from coordinate 3,541,796 downwards.
AAAGGGACCCTTGGTCTCCCGCCTCAGCTGGAGAGGCGTCCCAATTGCCCTGCCAAGCCTCGAGGAGAATCTCGAGTTGTCCCTCGCAACTAGGCAGGAGTCCTGACGTCGCTGAACAAACACGTGGGTGGAAGGGCCATCCCGGTCGTAACTCGAGAATATACCCCAGGATCCCGCCGCCACTCGAGAAAAGCCATGAGACTTCCCCCGCGCCACGAGATGAGGCCCGATTCCCCTGCACTTCGTGCAGAGCAATGCCGTGTTGCACATCACACATGAAAGGAGGCTTGATTTCCTTGATGGCACTCCAGAGAAACCCCAAGAACTCTGTTTCAAGGCTAGAGGGATCCTGAGGTCACTGTAGCAACACGAAAGAGCTCCGTGGACCAAGAATCATCTCGAGATGAGAGGTTAGTCCCTCGCTTCGACTCCAGAGGAATACCACCTTACCACAAGCACCTCAAGAGGAGGCTTCTCTCAGCTCTAGGTATGTGAGAGGGACCCTGAGTTTGCGGCCTCAAGTGGAATGGACACTGCGATGCCCTGACGCGAAATAAGTCCGGATATCCCTGCAGTGACTTGAATGCAGGCTCGTCTTGCATCTCCCAAGACGAAAGGATGTCTGAATCCCCTGTGGAGACCACAGAGAAAGACCTAGTTCCCCACCTCATCGCGACCGGAGGCCTCACATCCTTTGAAAACTACAGAGGTACACAGAGATCAGTGCCTCCAAAGGAGACGATGCCTGACTCCTCGGGAAACTTGATAGGAGTCCCAGGATTCCTGTGGCACGTGGAAAGGGACCCTTGGTCTCCCGCCTCAGCTGGAGATGCGTCCCAATTGCCCTGCTAAGCCTCGAGGAGAATCCCGAGTTGTCCCTCGCAACTAGGCAGGAGTCCTGAAGTCGCTGAACAAACACGAGTGTGGAAGGTTCATCCCCTTCGTAACTCGAGAATATACCCCAGGTTCCCGCCGCAAGTCGAGAAAAACCATGAGACTTCCCCCTCGCCGCGAGATGAGGCCCGATTCCCCTGCACTGCATGCAGAGCAATTCCGTGTTGCACATCACACATGAAAGGAGCCTTGATTTCCTTGATGGCACTCCAGAGAAACCCCAGGAACACTGTTTCAAGGCTAGAGGGATGCTGAGGTCACTGTAGCAACACGAAAGACTTCCGTGGACCAAAAATCAACTCGAGATGAGAGGTTAGTCCCTGGCTTCGACTCCAGAGGAATACCACCTTACCACAAGCACCTCAAGAGGAGGCTTCTCTCAGCTCTAGGTATGTGAGAGGGACCCTGAGTTTGCAGCCTCAAGTGGAATGGACACCGCGATGCCCTGACTCGAAATAAGGCCGGATATCCCTGCAGTGACTTGAATGCAGGCTCGTCTTGCATCTTCCAAAACGAAAGGATACCTGAATCCCCTGTGGAGACCACAGAGAAAGACTTAGTTCCCCACCTCACCGCGACCGGAGGCCTCACATCCTTTGAAAACTCCAGAGGTACGCGGACATCAGTGCCTCCAAAGGAGACGATGCCTGACTCCTCGTGAAACTTGATAGGAGTCCCAGGATTTCTGTGGCACATGGAAAGGGACCCTTGGTCTCCCGCCTCAGCTGGAGGGGCGTCCCAATTGCCCTGCCAAGCCTCAAGCAGAATCCCGAGTTGTCCCTCGCAACTAGGTAGGAGTCCTGACGTTGCTGAACAAACACATGGGTGGAAGGGCCATCCCCATCGTAAATCGAGAATATACCCCAGGTTCCCGCCGCAACTCGAGAAAAACCATGAGACTTCCCCCTCGCCGCTAGATGAGCCTCGATTCCCCTGCACTGCATGCAGAGCAATTCCGTCTTGCACATCACACATGAAAGGAGCCTTGATTTCCTTGATGGCACTCCAGAGAAACCCCAAGAACACTCTTTCAAGGCTAGAGGGATCCTGAGGGCACTGTAGCCACACAAAAAAGCTCCGTGGACCAAAAATCAACTCGAGATGAGAGGGTAGTCCTTGGCTTCGACTCCAGAGGAATACCATCTTACCACAAGCACCTCAAGAGGAGGCTTCTCTCAGCTCTAGCTATGTGAGAGGGACCCTGAGTTTGCGGCCTCAAGTGGAATGGACACCGCGATGCCCTGACTGGAAACAAGGCCGGATATCCCTGCAGTGACTTGAATGCAGGCTCGTCTTGCATCGCCCAAGACGAAAGGATGTCTGAATCCCCTGTGGAGACCACAGAGAAAGACCTAGTTCCCCACCTCATTGCGACCGGAGGCCTCACATCCTTTGAAAACTCCAGAGGTACGCGGAGATCAGTGCCTCCAAAGGAGACGATGCCTGACTCCTCGTGAAACTTGATAGGAGTCCCAGGATTCCTGTGGCACGTGGAAAGGGACCCTTGGTCTCCCGCCTCAGCTGGAGAGGCGTCCCAATTGCCCTGCCAAGCCTCGAGGAGAATCTCGAGTTGTCCCTCGCAACTAGGCAGGAGTCCTGACGTCGCTGAACAAACACGTGGGTGGAAGGGCCATCCCGGTCGTAACTCGAGAATATACCCCAGGATCCCGCCGCCACTCGAGAAAAGCCATGAGACTTCCCCCGCGCCACGAGATGAGGCCCGATTCCCCTGCACTTCGTGCAGAGCAATGCCGTGTTGCACATCACACATGAAAGGAGGCTTGATTTCCTTGATGGCACTCCAGAGAAACCCCAAGAACTCTGTTTCAAGGCTAGAGGGATCCTAAGGTCACTGTAGCAACACGAAAGAGCTCCGTGGACCAAGAATCATCTCGAGATGAGAGGTTAGTCCCTCGCTTCGACTCCAGAGGAATACCACCTTACCACAAGCACCTCAAGAGGAGGCTTCTCTCAGCTCTAGGTATGTGAGAGGGACCCTGAGTTTGCAGCCTCAAGTTGAATGGACACCGCGATGCCCTGGCTCAAAATAAGGCTGGATATCCCAGCAGTGACTTGAATGCAGGCTCGTCTTGCATCTCCCAAGACGAAAGGATGTCTGAATCCCCTGTGGAGACCACAGAGAAAGACCTAGTTCCCCACCTCATCGCGACCGGAGGCCTCACATCCTTTGAAAACTCCAGAGGTACGCGGAGATCAGGGCCTCCAAAGGAGACGATGCCTGACACCTCGTGAAACTTGATAGGAGTCCCAGGATTCCTGTGGCACGTGGAAAGGGAACCTTGGTCTCCCGCCTGAGCTGGAGAGGCGTCCCAATTGCCCTGCCAAGCCTCGAGGAGAATCCCGAGTTGTCCCTCGCAACTAGGCAGGAGTCCTGACGTCGCTGAACAAACACATGTGTGGAAGGGCCATCCCCGTCGTAACTCGAGAATATACCCCAGGTTCCCGCCGCAACTCGAGAAAAACCATGAGACTTCCCCCTCGCCACGAGATGAGGCCCGATTCCCCTGCACTGCGTGCAGAGCAATGCCGTGTTGCACATCACACATGAAAGGAGCCTTGAGTTCCTTGATGGCACTCCAGAGAAACCCCAAGAACACTGTTTCAAGGCTAGAGGGATCCTGAGGTCACTGTAGCAACACGAAAGAGCTCCGTGGACCAAAAATCAACTCGAGATGAGAGGTTAGTCCCTGGCTTCGACTCCAGAGGATTACCACCTTACGACAAGCACCTCAAGAGGAGGCTTCTCTCAGCTCTAGCCATGTGAGAGGGACCCTGAGTTTGCGGCCTCAAGTGGAATGGACACCGCGACGACCTGAGTCGAAATAAGGCCGGATATCCCTGCAGTGACTTGAATGCAGGCTTGTCTTGCATCTCCCAAGACGAAAGGATGTCTGAATCCCCTGTGGAGACCACAGAGAAAGACCTAGTTCCCCACCTCATCGCGACCGGAGGCCTCACATCCTTTGAAAACTCCAGAGGTACGCGCAGATCAGTGCCTCCAAAGGAGACGATGCCTGACTCCTCGTGAAACTTGATAGGAGTCCCAGGATTCCTTTGGCACGTGGAAAGCGACCCTTGGTCTCCCGCCTCAGCTGGAGAGGCGTCCCAATTGCCCTGCCAAGACTCGAGGAGAATCCCGAGTTGTCCCTCGCAACTAGGCAGGAGTCCTGACGTCGCTGAACAAACACGTGGGTGGAAGGGCCATCCCCGTCGTAACTCGAGAATATACCCCAGGTTCCCGCCGCAACTCGAGGAAAACCATGAGACTTCCCCCTCGCCGCGAGATGAGGCCCGATTCCCCTGCACTGCGTGCAGAGCAATTCCGTGTTGCACATCACACATGAAAGGAGCCTTGATTTCCTTAATGGCACTCCAGAGAAACCCCAAGAACACTGTTTCAAGGCTAGAGGGATCCTGAGGTCACTGTAGCCACACGAAAGAGCTCCGTGGACCAAAAATCAACTCGAGATGAGAGGTTAGTCCCTGGCTTCGACTCCAGAGGAATACCACCTTACCACAAGCACCTCAAGAGGAGGCTTCTCTCAGCTCTAGGTATGTGATAGGGACCCTGAGTTTGCGGCCTCAAGTGGAATGGACCCTGCGATGCCCTGACTGGAAATAAGGAAGGATATCCCTGCAGTGACTTGAATGCAGGCTCGTCTTGCATCGCCCAAGACGAAAGCATGTCTGAATATCCTGTGGAGACCACAGAGAAAGACCTAGTTCCCCACCTCATCGCGACCGGAGGCCTCACATCCTTTGAAAACTCCAGAGGTACGCGGAGATCAGTGCCTCCAAAGGAGACGATGCCTGACTCCTTGTGAAACTTGATAGGAGTCCCAGGATTCCTGTGGCACGTGGAAAGGGACACTTGGTCTCCCGCCTCAGCTGGAGAGGCTTCCCAATTGCCCTGCCAAGCCTCGAGGAGAATCTCGAGTTGTCCCTCGCAACTAGGCAGGAGGCCTGACGTCGCTGAACAAACACGTGAGTGGAAGGGCCATCCCGGTCGTAACTCGAGAATATACCCCAGGATCCCGCCGCCACTCGAGAAAAGCCTTGAGACTTCCCCCGCGCCGCGAGATGAGGCCCGATTCCCCTGCACTTCGTGCAGAGCAATTCCGTCTTGCAAATCACACATGAAAGGAGGCTTGATTTCCTTGATGGCACTCCAGAGAAACCCCAAGAACACTGTTTCAAGGCTAGAGGGATCCTGAGGTCACTGTAGCAACACGAAAGAGCTCCGTGGACCAAGAATCAACTCGAGATGAGAGGTTAGTCCCTGGCTTCGACTCCAGAGGAATACCACCTTACCACAAGCACCTCAAGAGGAGGCTTCTCTCAGCTCTAGGTATGTGAGAGGGACCCTGAGTTTGCAGCCTAAAGTGGAATGGACACCGCGATGCCCTGGCTCGAAATAAGGCTGGATATCCCTGCAGTGACTTGAATGCAGGCTCGTCTTGCATCTCCCAAGACGAAAGGATGTCTGAATCCCCTGTGGAGACCACAGAGAAAGACCTAGTTCCCCACCTCATCGCGACCGGAGGCCTCACATCCTTTGAAAACTCCAGAGGTACGCGGAGATCAGTGCCTCCAAAGGAGATGATGCCTGACTCCTCGTGAAACTTGATAGGAGACCCAGGATTCCTGTGGCACGTGGAAAGGAAGCCTTGGTCTCCCGCCTCAGCTGGAGAGGCGTCCCAATTGCCCTGCCAAGCTTCGAGTAGAATCCCGAGTTGTCCCTCGCAACTATGCAGGGGTCCTGACCTCGCTGAAGAAACACGTGGGTGGAAGGGTCATCCCCGTCGTAACTCGAGAATATACCCCAGGTTCCCGCCGCAACTCGAGGAAAACCATGAGACTTCCCCCTCGCCGTGAGATGAGGCCCGATTCCCCTGCACTGCGTGCAGAGCAATTCTGTGTTGCACATCACACATGAAAGGAGCCTTGATTTCCTTGATGGCACTCCAGAGAAACCCCAAGAACACTATTTCAAGGCTAGAGGCATCCTGAGGTCACGGTAGCAACACGAAAGAGCTCCGTGGACCAAAAATCAACTCGAGATGAGAGGTTAGTCCCTGGCTTCGACTCCAGAGGAATACCACCTTACGACAAGCACCTCAAGAGGAGGCTTCTCTCAGCTCTAGGTATGAGAGAGGGACCCCGATTTTGCAGCCTCAAGTGGAATGGACACTGCGATGCCCTGACGCGAAATAAGGCCGGATATCCCTGCAGTGACTTGAATGCAGGCTCGTCTTGCATCTCCCAAGACGAAAGGATGTCTGAATCCCCTGTGGAGACCACAGAGAAAGACCTAGTTCCCCACCTCATCGCGACCGGAGGCCTCACATCCTTTGAAAACTCCAGAGGTACGCGGAGATCAGTGCCTCCAAAGGAGACGATGCCTGACTCCTCGTGAAACTTGATAGGAGTCCCAGGATTCCTGTGGCACGTGGAAAGGGACCCTTGGTCTCCCGCCTCAGCTGGAGAGGCGTCCCAATTGCCCTGCCCAGCCTCGAGGAGAATCCCGAGTTGTCCCTCGCAACTAGGCAGAAGTCCTGACGTCGCTGAAGAAACACTTGGTGGAAGGGCCATCCCCGTCGTAACTCGAGAATATACCCCAGGTTCCCGCCGCAACTCGAGAAAAACCATGAGACTTCCCCCTCACCGCGAGATGAGGCCCGATTCCCCTGCACTGCGTGCAGAGCAATTCCGTGCTGCACATCACACATGAAAGGAGCCTTGATTTCCTTGATGGCACTCCAGAAAAACCCCAAGAACACTGTTTCAAGGCTAGAGGGATCCTGAGGTCACTTTAGCAACACGAAAGAGCTCCGTGACCAAAAATCAACTCGAGATGAGAGGTTAGTCCCTGGCTTTGACTCCACAGGAATACCACCTTACCACAAGCACCTCAAGAGGAGGCTTCTCTTAGCTCTAGGTATGTGAGAGGGACCCTGAGTTTGCGGCCTCAAGTGGAATGGACACCGCGATGCCCTGACTCGAAATAAGGCCGGTTATCCCAGCAGTGACTTGAATACAGGCTCGTCTTGCATCTCCTAAGACGAAAGGATGTCTGAATCCCATGTGGAGACCACAGAGAAAGACCTAGTTCCCCACCTCATCGCGACCGGAGGCTTCACATCCTTTGAAAACTCCAGAGGTACACGGAGATCAGTGCCTCCAAAGGAGACGATGCCTGACTCCTCCTGAAACTTGATAGGAGTCCCAGGATTCCTGTTGCACGTGGAAAGGGACCCTTGGTCTCCCGCCTCAGCTGGAGAGGCGTCCCAATTGCCCTGGCAAGCCTCGAGGAGAATCCCGAGTTGTCCCTCACAACTAGGCAGGAGTCCTGACGTCGCTGAACAAACACGTGTGTGAAAGGGCCATCCCCGTCGTAACTCGAGAATATACCCCAGGTTCCCGCCGCAACTCGAGAAAAACCATGAGACTTCGCTCTCGCCGCGAGATGAGGCCCGATTCCCCTGCACTGCGTGCAGAGCAATTCCGTGTTGCACATCAAACATGAAAGGAGCCTTGATTTCCTTGATGGCCCTCCAGAGAATACCCAAGGACACTGTTTCAAGGCTAGAGGGATCCTGAGGTCACTGTAGCAACACGAAAGAGCTCCGTGGACCAAAAATCAACTCGAGATGAGAGGTTAGTCCTTGGCTTCGATTCAAGAGGAATACCACTTTACCACAAGCACCTCAAGAGGAGGTTTCTCTCAGCACTAGGTATGTGAGAGGGACCCTGATTTTGTGGCCTCAAGTGGAATGGACACTGCGATGCACTGACGGGAAATAAGGCCGGATGTCCCTGCAGTGACTTGAATGCAGGCTCGTCTTGCATCTCCCAAGACGAAAGGATGTCTGAATCCCCTGTGGAGACCACAGAGAAAGACCTAGTTCCCCACCTCATTGCGACCGGAGGCCTCACATCCTTTGAAAACTCCAGAGGGACGCGGAGATCAGTGCCTCCAAAGGAGACGATGCCTGACTCCTCGTGAAACTTGATAGGAGTCCCAGGATTCCTGTGGCACGTGGAAAGGGACCCTTGGTCTCCCGCCTCAGCTGGAGAGGCGTCCCAATTGCCCTGCCAAGCCTCGAGGAGAATCCCGAGTTGTCCCTCGCAACTAGGCAGGAGTCCTGATGTAGCTGAACAAACACGTGTGTGGAAGGGCCATCCCCGTCGTAACTCGAGAATATACCCCAGGTTCCCGCCGCAACTCGAGAAAAACCATGGGACTTCCCCCTCGCCGCGAGATGAGGCCCGATTCCCCTGCACTGCGTGCAGAGCAATTCCGTGCTGCACATCACACATGAAAGGAGCCTTGATTTCCTTGATGGCACTCCAGAGAAACCCCAAGAACACTGTTTCAAGGCTAGAGGGATCCTGAGGTCACTGTAGCCACACGAAAGAGCTCCAGGGACCAAAAATCAACTCGAGATGAGAGGTTAGTCCCTGGATTCGACTCCAGAGGAAACCACCTTACCACAAGCACCTCAAGAGGAGTCTTCTCTCAGCTATAGGTATGTGAGAGGGACCCTGAGTTTGCGGCCTCAAGTGGAATGGACACCGCGATGCCCTGACTCGAAATAAGACCGCATATCCCTGCAGTGACTTGAATGCAGGCTCGTCTTGCATCTCCCAAGACGAAAGGATGTCTGAATCCCCTGTGGAGCCCACAGAGAAAGACCTAGTTCCCCACCTCATCGCGACCGGAGGCCTCACATGCTTTGAAAATTCCAGAGGTACGCGGAGATCAGTGCCTCCAAGGGAGACGATGCCTGACTCCTCGTGAAACTTGATAGGAGTCCCTGGATTCCTGTGGAACGTGGAAAGGGACCCTTGGTTTCCCACCTCAGCTGGAGAGGCGTCCCAATTGCCTGCCAAGCCTCGAGGAGAATCCCGAGTTGTCCCTCTCAACCAAGCAGGAGTCCTGACGTCGCTGAAGAAATACGTGGGTGGAAGGTCCATCCCCTTCGTAACTCGACAATATACCCCAGGTTCCTGCCGGAACACGAGAAAAACCATGAGACTTCCGCCTCGCCGCGAGATGAGGCCCGATTCCCCTGCACTGTGTGCAGAGCAATTCCATCTTGCACATCACACATGAAAGGAGCCTTGATTTCCTTGATGGCACTCCAGAGAAACCCCAAGAACACTGTTTCAAGGCTAGAGGGATCCTGAGGTCACTGTAGCAACACGAAAGAGCTCCATGGACCAAAAATCAACTCGAGATGAGAGGTTAGTCCCTGGCTTCGACTCCAGAGGAATACCACCTTACCACAAGCACCTCAAGAGGAGGCTTCTCTCAGCTCTAGGTATGTGATAGGGACCCTGAGTTTGCGGCCTCAAGTGGAATGGACCCCGCGATGCCCTGACTGGAAATAAGGCCGGATATCCCTGCAGTGACTTGAATGCAGGCTCGTCTTGCATCGCCTAAGACGAAAGCATGTCTGAATATCCTGTGGAGACCACAGAGAAAGACCTAGTTCCCCACCTCATCGCGACCGGAGGCCTCACATCCTTTGAAAACTCCAGAGGTACGCGGAGATCAGTGCCTCCAAAGGAGACGATGCCTGACTCCTTGTGAAACTTGATAGGAGTCCCAGGATTCCTGTGGCACATGGAAAGGGACACTTGGTCTCCCGCCTCAGCTGGAGAGGCTTCCCAATTGCCCTGCCAAGCCTCGAGGAGAATCTCGAGTTGTCCCTCGCAACTAGGCAGGAGGCCTGACGTCGCTGAACAAACACGTGAGTGGAAGGGCCATCCCGGTCGTAACTCGAGAATATACCCCAGGTTCCCGCCGCAACTCGAGGAAAACCATGAGACTTCCCCCTCGCCGTGAGATGAGGCCCGATTCCCCTGCACTGCGTGCAGAGCAATTCTGTGTTGCACATCACACATGAAAGGAGCCTTGATTTCCTTGATGGCACTCCAGAGAAACCCCAAGAACACTATTTCAAGGCTAGAGGTATCCTGAGGTCACGGTAGCAACACGAAAGAGCTCCGTGGACCAAAAATCAACTCGAGATGAGAGGTTAGTCCCTGGCTTCGACTCCAGAGGAATACCACCTTACGACAAGCACCTCAAGAGGAGGCTTCTCTCAGCTCTAGGTATGAGAGAGGGACCCTGATTTTGCAGCCTCAAGTGGAATGGACACTGCGATGCCCTGACTCGAAATAAGGCCGGATATCCCTGCATTGACTTGAATGCAGGCTCGTCTTGCATCTCCCAAGACGAAAGGATGTCTGAATCCCCTGTGGAGACCACAGAGAAAGACCTAGTTCCCCACCTCATCGCGACCGGAGGCCTCACATCCTTTGAAAACTCCAGAGGTACGCGGACATCAGTGCCTCCAAAGGAGACGATGCGTGACTCCTCGTGAAACTTGATAGGAGTCCCAGGATTCCTGTGGCACGTGGAAAGGGACCCTTGGTCTCCCGCCTCAGCTGGAGAGGCGTCCCAATTGCCCTGCCCAGCCTCGAGGAGAATCCCGAGTTGTCCCTCGCAACTAGGCAGAAGTCCTGACGTCGCTGAAGAAACACTTGGTGGAAGGGCCATCCCCGTCGTAACTCGAGAATATACCCCAGGTTCCCGCCGCAACTCGAGAAAAACCATGAGACTTCCCCCTCACCGCGAGATGAGGCCCGATTCCCCTGCACTGCGTGCAGAGCAATTCCGTGTTGCACATCACACATGAAAGGAGCCTTGATTTCCTTGATGGCTCTCCAGAGAAACCCCAAGAACACTGTTTCAGGGCTAGAGGGATCCTGAGGTCACTGTAGCAACACGAAAGAGCTCCGTGGACCAAAAATCAACTCGAGATGAGAGGTTAGTCCCTGGCTTTGACTCCACAGGAATACCACCTTACCACAAGCACCTCAAGAGGAGGCTTCTCTTAGCTCTAGGTATGTGAGAGGGACCCTGAGTTTGCGGCCTCAAGTGGAATGGACACCGCGATGCCCTGACTCGAAATAAGGCCGGTTATCCCAGCAGTGACTTGAATACAGGCTCGTCTTGCATCTCCTAAGACGAAAGGATGTCTGAATCCCATGTGGAGACCACAGAGAAAGACCTAGTTCCCCACCTCATCGCGACCGGAGGCTTCACATCCTTTGAAAACTCCAGAGGTACACGGAGATCAGTGCCTCCAAAGGAGACGATGCCTGACTCCTTGTGAAACTTGATAGGAGTCCCAGGATTCCTGTTGCACGTGGAAAGGGACCCTTGGTCTCCCGCCTCAGCTGGAGAGGCGTCCCAATTGCCCTGGCAAGCCTCGAGGAGAATCCCGAGTTGTCCCTCACAACTAGGCAGGAGTCCTGACGTCGCTGAACAAACACGTGTGTGAAAGGGCCATCCCCGTCGTAACTCGAGAATATACCCCAGGTTCCCGCCGCAACTCGAGAAAAACCATGAGACTTCGCTCTCGCCGCGAGATGAGGCCCGATTCCCCTGCACTGCGTGCAGAGCAATTCCGTGTTGTACATCAAACATGAAAGGAGCCTTGATTTCCTTGATGGCCCTCCAGAGAATACCCAAGAACACTGTTTCAAGGCTAGAGGGATCCTGAGGTCACTGTAGCAACACGAAAGAGCTCCGTGGACCAAAAATCAACTCGAGATGAGAGGTTAGTCCTTGGCTTCGATTCAAGAGGAATACCACTTTACCACAAGCACCTCAAGAGGAGGTTTCTCTCAGCACTAGGTATGTGAGAGGGACCCTGATTTTGTGGCCTCAAGTGGAATGGACACTGCGATGCACTGACGGGAAATAAGGCCGGATGTCCCTGCAGTGACTTGAATGCAGGCTCGTCTTGCATCTCCCAAGACGAAAGGATGTCTGAATCCCCTGTGGAGACCACAGAGAAAGACCTAGTTCCCCACCTCATTGCGACCGGAGGCCTCACATCCTTTGAAAACTCCAGAGGGACGCGGAGATCAGTTGCCTCCAAAGGAGACGATGCCTGACTCCTCGTGAAACTTGATAGGAGTCCCAGGATTCCTGTGGCACGTGGAAAGGGACCCTTGGTCTCCCGCCTCAGCTGGAGAGGCGTCCCAATTGCCCTGCCAAGCCTCGAGGAGAATCCCGAGTTGTCCCTCGCAACTAGGCAGGAGTCCTGATGTAGCTGAACAAACACGTGTGTGGAAGGGCCATCCCCGTCGTAACTCGAGAATATACCCCAGGTTCCCGCCGCAACTCGAGAAAAACCATGGGACTTCCCCCTCGCCGCGAGATGAGTCCCGATTCCCCTGCACTGCGTGCAGAGCAATTCCGTGCTGCACCTCACACATGAAAGAAGCCTTGATTTCCTTGATGGCACTCCAGAGAAACCCCAAGAACACTGTTTCAAGGCTAGAGGGATCCTGAGGTCACTGTAGCCACACGAAAGAGCTCCAGGGACCAAAAATCAACTCGAGATGAGAGGTTAGTCCCTGGATTCGACTCCAGAGGAAACCACCTTACCACAAGCACCTCAAGAGGAGGCTTCTCTCAGCTCTAGGTATGTGAGAGGGACCCTGAGGTTGCGGCCTCAAGTGGAATGGACACCGCGATGCCCTGACTCGAAATAGGGCCGGATATCCCTGCAGTGACTTGAATGAAGGCTCGTCTTGCATCTCCCAAGACGAAAGGATGTCTGAATCCCCTGTGGAGACCACAGAGAAAGACCTACTTCCCCACCTCATCGCGACCGGAGGCCTCACATCCTTTGAAAACTCCAGAGGTACGCGGAGATCATTGCCTCCAAAGGAGACGATGCCTGACTCCTCGTGAAACTTCATAGGAGTCCCAGGATTCCTGTGGCACGTGGAAAGGGACCCTTGGTCTCCCGCCTCAGCTGGGGAGGCGTCCCAATTGCCCTGCCAAGCCTCGAGGAGAATCCCGAGTTGTCCCTCGCAACTAGGCAGGAGTCCTTACGTCGCTGAAGAAACACGTGGGTGGAAGGGCCATCCCCGTCGTAACTCGAGAATATACCCCAGGTTCCCGCCGCAATTCGAGAAATACAATGAGTCTTCCCCCTCGCCATGAGATGAGGCCCGATTCCCCTGCACTGCGTGCAGAGCAATTCCGTGTTGCACATCAAACATGAAAGGAGCATTGATTTCCTTGATGGCACTCCAGAGAAACCCCAAGAACACTGTTTCAAGGCTAGAGGGATCCTGAGGTCACTGTAGCAACACGAAAGAGCTCCGTGGACCAAAAATCTACTCGAGATGAGAGGTTAGTCCCTGGCTTCGACTCCAGAGGAATACCACCTTACCACAAGCACCTCAAGAGGAGGCTTCTCTCAGCTCTAGGTATGTGAGAGGGACCCTGATTTTGGGATCTCAAGTGAAATGGACACTGCGAAGACCTGATGCGGAATAAGGCCGGATATCCCCGCAGTGACTTGAATGCAGGCTCGTCTTGCATCTCCAAAGACGAAAGGATGTCTGAATCCCCTGTGGAGACCACAGAGAAAGACCTAGTTCCCCACCTCATGGCGACCGGAGGCCTAACATCCTTTGAAAACTCCAGAGGTACGCGGAGATCAGTGCCTACAAAGGAGACGATGCCTGACTCCTCGTGAAACTTGATAGGAGTCCCAGGATTCCTGTGGCACGTGGAAAGGGACCCTTGGTCTCCCGCCTCAGCTGGAGAGGCGTCCCAATTGCCCTGGCAAGCCTCGAGGAGAATCCCGAGTTGTCCCTCGCAACTAGGCACGAGTCCTGCCGTCGCTGAACAAACACGTGTGTGGAAGGGCCATTCCCGTCGTAACTTGAGTATATACCCCAGGTTCCCGCCGCAACTCGAGAAAAACCATGAGACTTCCCCCTCGCCGCGAGATGAGGCCCGATTCCCCTGCACTGCGTGCAGAGCAATTCCGTGTTGCACATCACACATGAAAGGAGCCTTGATTTCCTTGATGGCACTCCAGAGAAAACCCAAGAACACTGTTTCAAGGCTAGAGGGATCCTGAGGTCACTGTAGCAACACGAAAGAGCTCCGTGGACCAAAAATCAACTCGAGATGAGAGGTTAGTCCCTGGCTTCGACTCCAGAGGAATACCACCTTACCACAAGCACCTCAAGAGGAGGCTTCTCTCAGCTCTAGGTATGTGAGAGGGACCCTGAGTTTGCGGCCTCAAGTGGAATGGACACCGCGATGCCCTGGCTTGAAATAAGGCCGGATATCCCTGCAGTGACTTGAACGCAGGCTCGTCTTGCATCTCCCAAGACGAAAGGATGTCTGAATCCCCTGTGGAGACCACAGAGAAAGACCTAGTTCCCCACCTCATCGCCACCGGATTCCTTATTTCCTTTGAAAACTCCAGAGGTACGCAGAGATCAGTGCCTCCAAAGGAGACGATGCCTGACTCCTCGTGAAACTTGATAGGAGTCCCAGGATTCCTGTGGCACGTGGAAAGGGACCCTTGGTCTCCCGCCTCAGCTGGAGAGGCGTCCCAAATGCCCTGCCAAGCCTCGAGGAGAATCCCGAGTTGTCCCTCGCAACTAGGCAGGAGGCCTGACGTCGCTGAACAAACACGTGGGTGGAAAGGCCATCCCCGTCGTAACTCGAGAATATACCCCAGGTTCCCGTCGCAACTCGAGAAAAACCATGAGACTTCCCCCTCGCCGCGAAATGAGGCCCGATTCCCCTGCACTGCGTGCAGAGCAATTCCGTGTTGCACATCACACATGAAAGGAGCCTTGATTTCCTTGGTGGTACTCCAGAGAAAACCCAAGAACACTGTTTCAAGGCTAGAGGGATCCTGAGGTCACTGTAGCAACAAGAAAGAGCTCCGTGGACCAAAAATCAACTCGAGATGAGAGGTTAGTCCCTGGCTTCGACTCCACAGGAATACCACCTTACCACAAGCACCTCAAGAGGAGGCTTCTCTCAGCTCTATGTATGTGAGAGGGACCCTGAGTTTGCGGCCTCAGGTGGAATGGACACCGCGATGCCCTGACTCGAAATAAGGCCGGATATCCCTGCAGTGACTTGAATGCAGGCTCGTCTTGCATCTTCCAAAACGAAAGGATACCTGAATCCCCTGTGGAGACCACAGAGAAAGACCTAGTTCCCCACCTCATCGCGACCGGAGGCCTCACATCCTTTGAAAACTCCAGAGGTACGCAGATATCAGTGCTTCCAAAGGAGACGATTCCTGACTCCTCGTGAAACTTGATAGGAGTCCCAGGATTCCTGTGGCACGTGGAAAGGGACCCTTGGTCTCCCGCCTCAGCTGGAGAGGCGTCCCAATTGCCCTGCCAAGCGTCGAAGAGATTCCCGAGTTGTCCCTCGCAACTAGACAGGAGTCCTGCCGTCGCTGAACAAACACGTGTGTGGAAGGAACATCCCCGTCGTAACTCGAGAATATACCCCAGGTTCCCGCCGGAACTCGAGAAAAACCATGAGACTTCCCCCTCGCCGCGAGATGAGGCCCGATTCCCCTGCACTGCGTGCAGAGCAATTCCGTGTTGCACATCACACATGAAAGGAGCCTTGATTTCCTTTGTGGCACTCCAGAGAAACCCCAAGAACACTGTTTCAAGGCTAGAGGGATTCTGAGGTCAATGTAGCAACATGAAAGAGCTCCGTGGACCAAAAATCAACTCAAGATGAGAGGTTAGTCCCTGGCTTCAACTCCAGAGGAATACCACCTTACCACAAGCACCTCAAGAGGAGGCTTCTCTCAGCTCTAGGTATGTGAGAGGGACCCTGAGTTTGCGGCCTCAAGTGGAAAGGACACCGCGATGCCCTGACTCGAAATAAGGCTGGATATCCCTGCAGTGACTTGAATGCAGGCTCGTCTTGCATCTCCCAAGACGAAAGGATGTCTGAATCCCCAGTGTAGACCACAGAGAAAGACCTAGTTCCCCACCTCATCGCGACCGGAGGCCTCACATCCTTTGAAAACTCCAGAGGTACGCGGAGATCAGTGCCTCCAAAGGAGACGATGCCTGACTCCTCGTGAAACTTCATAGGAGTCCCAGGATTCCTGTGGCACATGGAAAGGGACCCTTGGTCTCCCGCCTCAGCTGGAGAGGCGTCCCAATTGCCCTGCCAAGCCTCGAGGAGAATCCCGAGTTGTCCCTCGCAACTAGGCAGGAGTCCTGCCATTGCTGAACAAACACGTGAGTGGAAGGGCCATCCCGGTCGTAACTCGAGAATATACCCCAGGATCCCGCCGCCACTCGAGAAAAGCCATGAGACTTCCCTCGCGCCGCGAGATGAGGCCCGATTCCCCTGCACTTCATGCAGAGCAATTCCGTGTTGCACATCACACATGAAAGGAGGCTTGATTTCCTTGATTTCACTCCAGAGAAACCCCAAGAACACTGTTTCAAGGCTAGAGGGATCCTGAGGTCACGGTAGCAGCACGAAAGAGCTCCGTGGACCAAGAATCATCTCGAGATGAGAGGTTAGTCCCTGGCTTCGACTCCAGAGGAATACCACCTTACCACAAGCACCTCAAGAGGAGGCTTCTCTCAGCTGTAGGTATGTGAGAGGGACCCTGAGTTTGCAGCCTCAAGTTGAATGGACACCGCGATGCCCTGACTCGAAATAAGGCCGGATATCCCTGCAGTGACTTGAATGCAGGCTCGTCTTGCATCTCCCAAGACGAAAGGATGTCTGAATCCCCTGTGGAGACCACAGAGAAAGACCTAGTTCCCCACCTCATCGCGACCGGAGGCCTCACATGCTTTGAAAACTCCAGAGGTACGCGGAGATCAGTGCCTCCAAAGGAGATGATGCCTGACTCCTCGTGAAACTTGATAGGAGTCCCAGGATTCCTGTGGCACGTGGAAAGGAAGCCTTGGTCTCCCGCCTCAGCTGGAGAGGCGTCCCAATTGCCCTGCCAAGCTTCGAGTAGAATCCCGAGTTGTCCCTCGCAACTAGGCAGGAGGCCTGACGTCGCTGAACAAACACGTGGGTGGAAGGGCCATCCCCATCGTAACTCGAGAATATACCCCAGGTTCCCGCCGCAACTCGAGAAAAACCATGAGACTTCCCCCTCGCCGTGAGATGAGGCCCGATTCCCCTGCACTGCGTGCAGAGCAATTCCGTGTTGCACATCACACATGAAAGGAGCCTTGATTTCCTTGATGGCACTCCAGAGAAACCCCAAGAACACTATTTCAAGGCTAGAGGCATCCTGAGGTCACGGTAGCAACACGAAAGAGCTCCGTGGACCAAAAATCAACTCGAGATGAGAGGTTAGTCCCTGGCTTCGACTCCAGAGGAATACCACCTTACCACAAGCACCTCAAGAGGAGGCTTCTCTCAGCTCTAGGTATGTGAGAGGGACCCTGATTTTGCAGCCTCAAGTGGAATGGACAGTGCGATGCCCTTACGCGAAATAAGGCCGGATATCCCTGCAGTGACTTGAATGCAGGCTCGTCTTGCATCTCCCAAGACGAAAGGATGTCTGAATCCCCTGTGGAGACCACAGAGAAAGACCTAGTTCCCCACCTCATCGCGACCGGAGGCCTCACATCCTTTGAAAACTCCAGAGGTACGCGGAGATCAGTGCCTCCAAAGGAGACGATGCCTGACTCCTCGTGAAACTTGATAGGAGTCCCAGGATTCCTGTGGCACGTGGAAAGGGACCCTTGGTCTCCCGCCTCACCTGGAGAGGCGTCCCAATTGCCCTGAGAAGCCTCGAGGAGAATCCCGAGTTGTCCCTCGCAACTAGGCAGGAGGCCTGACGTCGCTGAACAAACACGTGTGTGGAAGGGCCATTCCCGTCGTAACTTGAGTATATACCCCAGGTTCCCGCCGCAACTCGAGAAAAACCATGAGACTTCCCCCTCGCCGCGAGATGAGGCCCGATTCCCCTGCACTGCGTGCAGAGCAATTCCGTGTTGCACATCACACATGAAAGGAGCCTTGATTTCCTTGATGGCACTCCAGAGAAAACCCAAGAACACTGTTTCAAGGCTAGAGGGATCCTGAGGTCACTGTAGCAACACGAAAGAGCTCCGTGGACCAAAAATCAACTCGAGATGAGAGGTTAGTCCCTGGCTTCGACTCCAGAGGAATACCACCTTACCACAAGCACCTCAAGAGGAGGCTTCTCTCAGCTCTAGGTATGTGAGAGGGACCCTGAGTTTGCGGCCTCAAGTGGAATGGACACCGCGATGCCCTGGCTTGAAATAAGGCCGGATATCCCTGCAGTGACTTGAACGCAGGCTCGTCTTGCATCTCCCAAGACGAAAGGATGTCTGAATCCCCTGTGGAGACCACAGAGAAAGACCTAGTTCCCCACCTCATCGCCACCGGATTCCTTATTTCCTTTGAAAACTCCAGAGGTACGCAGAGATCAGTGCCTCCAAAGGAGACGATGCCTGACTCCTCGTGAAACTTGATAGGAGTCCCAGGATTCCTGTGGCACGTGGAAAGGGACCCTTGGTCTCCCGCCTCAGCTGGAGAGGCGTCCCAAATGCCCTGCCAAGCCTCGAGGAGAATCCCGAGTTGTCCCTCGCAACTAGGCAGGAGGCCTGACGTCGCTGAACAAACACGTGGGTGGAAAGGCCATCCCCGTCGTAACTCGAGAATATACCCCAGGTTCCCGTCGCAACTCGAGAAAAACCATGAGACTTCCCCCTCGCCGCGAAATGAGGCCCGATTCCCCTGCACTGCGTGCAGAGCAATTCCGTGTTGCACATCACACATGAAAGGAGCCTTGATTTCCTTGGTGGTACTCCAGAGAAAACCCAAGAACACTGTTTCAAGGCTAGAGGGATCCTGAGGTCACTGTAGCAACAAGAAAGAGCTCCGTGGACCAAAAATCAACTCGAGATGAGAGGTTAGTCCCTGGCTTCGACTCCACAGGAATACCACCTTACCACAAGCACCTCAAGAGGAGGCTTCTCTCAGCTCTATGTATGTGAGAGGGACCCTGAGTTTGCGGCCTCAGGTGGAATGGACACCGCGATGCCCTGACTCGAAATAAGGCCGGATATCCCTGCAGTGACTTGAATGCAGGCTCGTCTTGCATCTTCCAAAACGAAAGGATACCTGAATCCCCTGTGGAGACCACAGAGAAAGACCTAGTTCCCCACCTCATCGCGACCGGAGGCCTCACATCCTTTGAAAACTCCAGAGGTACGCAGATATCAGTGCTTCCAAAGGAGACGATTCCTGACTCCTCGTGAAACTTGATAGGAGTCCCAGGATTCCTGTGGCACGTGGAAAGGGACCCTTGGTCTCCCGCCTCAGCTGGAGAGGCGTCCCAATTGCCCTGCCAAGCGTCGAAGAGATTCCCGAGTTGTCCCTCGCAACTAGACAGGAGTCCTGCCGTCGCTGAACAAACACGTGTGTGGAAGGAACATCCCCGTCGTAACTCGAGAATATACCCCAGGTTCCCGCCGGAACTCGAGAAAAACCATGAGACTTCCCCCTCGCCGCGAGATGAGGCCCGATTCCCCTGCACTGCGTGCAGAGCAATTCCGTGTTGCACATCACACATGAAAGGAGCCTTGATTTCCTTTGTGGCACTCCAGAGAAACCCCAAGAACACTGTTTCAAGGCTAGAGGGATTCTGAGGTCAATGTAGCAACATGAAAGAGCTCCGTGGACCAAAAATCAACTCAAGATGAGAGGTTAGTCCCTGGCTTCAACTCCAGAGGAATACCACCTTACCACAAGCACCTCAAGAGGAGGCTTCTCTCAGCTCTAGGTATGTGAGAGGGACCCTGAGTTTGCGGCCTCAAGTGGAAAGGACACCGCGATGCCCTGACTCGAAATAAGGCTGGATATCCCTGCAGTGACTTGAATGCAGGCTCGTCTTGCATCTCCCAAGACGAAAGGATGTCTGAATCCCCAGTGTAGACCACAGAGAAAGACCTAGTTCCCCACCTCATCGCGACCGGAGGCCTCACATCCTTTGAAAACTCCAGAGGTACGCGGAGATCAGTGCCTCCAAAGGAGACGATGCCTGACTCCTCGTGAAACTTCATAGGAGTCCCAGGATTCCTGTGGCACATGGAAAGGGACCCTTGGTCTCCCGCCTCAGCTGGAGAGGCGTCCCAATTGCCCTGCCAAGCCTCGAGGAGAATCCCGAGTTGTCCCTCGCAACTAGGCAGGAGTCCTGCCATTGCTGAACAAACACGTGAGTGGAAGGGCCATCCCGGTCGTAACTCGAGAATATACCCCAGGATCCCGCCGCCACTCGAGAAAAGCCATGAGACTTCCCTCGCGCCGCGAGATGAGGCCCGATTCCCCTGCACTTCATGCAGAGCAATTCCGTGTTGCACATCACACATGAAAGGAGGCTTGATTTCCTTGATTTCACTCCAGAGAAACCCCAAGAACACTGTTTCAAGGCTAGAGGGATCCTGAGGTCACGGTAGCAGCACGAAAGAGCTCCGTGGACCAAGAATCATCTCGAGATGAGAGGTTAGTCCCTGGCTTCGACTCCAGAGGAATACCACCTTACCACAAGCACCTCAAGAGGAGGCTTCTCTCAGCTGTAGGTATGTGAGAGGGACCCTGAGTTTGCAGCCTCAAGTTGAATGGACACCGCGATGCCCTGACTCGAAATAAGGCCGGATATCCCTGCAGTGACTTGAATGCAGGCTCGTCTTGCATCTCCCAAGACGAAAGGATGTCTGAATCCCCTGTGGAGACCACAGAGAAAGACCTAGTTCCCCACCTCATCGCGACCGGAGGCCTCACATGCTTTGAAAACTCCAGAGGTACGCGGAGATCAGTGCCTCCAAAGGAGATGATGCCTGACTCCTCGTGAAACTTGATAGGAGTCCCAGGATTCCTGTGGCACGTGGAAAGGAAGCCTTGGTCTCCCGCCTCAGCTGGAGAGGCGTCCCAATTGCCCTGCCAAGCTTCGAGTAGAATCCCGAGTTGTCCCTCGCAACTAGGCAGGAGGCCTGACGTCGCTGAACAAACACGTGGGTGGAAGGGCCATCCCCATCGTAACTCGAGAATATACCCCAGGTTCCCGCCGCAACTCGAGAAAAACCATGAGACTTCCCCCTCGCCGTGAGATGAGGCCCGATTCCCCTGCACTGCGTGCAGAGCAATTCCGTGTTGCACATCACACATGAAAGGAGCCTTGATTTCCTTGATGGCACTCCAGAGAAACCCCAAGAACACTATTTCAAGGCTAGAGGCATCCTGAGGTCACGGTAGCAACACGAAAGAGCTCCGTGGACCAAAAATCAACTCGAGATGAGAGGTTAGTCCCTGGCTTCGACTCCAGAGGAATACCACCTTACCACAAGCACCTCAAGAGGAGGCTTCTCTCAGCTCTAGGTATGTGAGAGGGACCCTGATTTTGCAGCCTCAAGTGGAATGGACAGTGCGATGCCCTTACGCGAAATAAGGCCGGATATCCCTGCAGTGACTTGAATGCAGGCTCGTCTTGCATCTCCCAAGACGAAAGGATGTCTGAATCCCCTGTGGAGACCACAGAGAAAGACCTAGTTCCCCACCTCATCGCGACCGGAGGCCTCACATCCTTTGAAAACTCCAGAGGTACGCGGAGATCAGTGCCTCCAAAGGAGACGATGCCTGACTCCTCGTGAAACTTGATAGGAGTCCCAGGATTCCTGTGGCACGTGGAAAGGGACCCTTGGTCTCCCGCCTCACCTGGAGAGGCGTCCCAATTGCCCTGCCAAGCCTCGAGGAGAATCCCGAGTTGTCCCTCGCAACTAGGCAGGAGTCCTGACGTCGCTGAACAAACACATGTGTGGAAGGGCCATCCCCGTCGTAACTCGAGAATATACCCCAGGTTCCCGCCGCAACTCGAGGAAAACCATGAGACTTCCCCCTCGCCGCGAGATGAGGCCCGATTCCCCTGCACTGCGTGCAGAGCAATTCCGTGTTGCACATCACACATGAAAGGAGCCTTGATTTCCTTGATGGCACTCCAGAGAAACTCCAAGAACAGTGTTTCAAGGCTAGAGGGATCCTGAGGTCACTGTAGCAACACGAAAGAGCTTCGTGGACCAAAAAAAAACTCGAGATGAGAGGTTAATCCCTGGCTACGACTCTAGAGGAATACCACCTAACAACAAGCACCTCAAGAGGAGGCTTCTCTCAGCTCTAGCTATGTGAGAGGGACCCTGAGTTTGCGGCCTCAAGTGGAATGGACACCGCGATGCCCTGACTCGAAATAAGGCCGGATATCCCTGCAGTGACTTGAATGCAGGCTCGTCTTGCATCTCCCAAGACGAAAGGATGTCTGAATCCCCTGTGGAGACCACAGAGAAAGACCTAGTTCCCCACCTCATTGCGACCGGAGGCCTCACATCCTTTGAAAACTCCAGAGGTACGCGGAGATCAGTGCCTCCAAAGGAGACGATGCCTGACTCCTCGTGAAACATGATAGGATTCCTAGGATTCCTGTGGCACGTGGAAAGTGACCCTTGGTCTCCCGCCTCAGCTGGAGAGGCGTCCCAACTGCCCTGCCAAGCCTCGAGGAGAATCCCGAGTTGTCCCTCGCAACTAGGCAGGAGTCCTGACGTCGCTGAACAAACATGTGGGTGGAAGGGCCATCCCCGTCGTAACTCGAGAATATACCACAGGTTCCCGCCGCAACTCGAGAAAAACCATGAGACTTCCCTCTCGCCGCGAGATGAGGCCCGATTCCCCTGCACTGCGTGCAGAGCAATTCCGTGTTGCACATCACACATGAAAGGAGCCTTGAGTTCCTTGATGGCACTCCAGAGAAACCCCAAGAACACTGTTTCAAGGCTAGAGGGATCCTGAGGTCACTGTAGCAACACGAAAGTGCTCCGTGGACCAAAAATCAACTCGAGATGAGAGGTTAGTCCCTGGCTTCGACTCCAGAGGAATACCACCTTACCACAAGCACCTCAAGAGGAGGCTTCTCTCAGCTCTAGCTATGTGAGAGGGACCCTGAGTTTGCGGCCTCAAGCGGAATGGACACCGCGACGACCTGACTCGAAATAAGGCCGGATATCCCTGCAGTGACTTGAATGCAGGCTCGTCATGCATCTCCCAAGACGAAAGGATGTCTGAATTCCCTGTGGAGACCACAGAGAAAGACCTACTTCCCCACCTCTTCGCGACCGGAGGCCTCACATCCTTTGAAAACTCCAGAGGTACGCGGAGATCAGTGCCTCCAAAGGAGACGATGCCTGACTCCTCGTGAATCTTCATAGCAGTCCCAGGATTTCTGTGGCACGTGGAAAGCGACACTTGGTCTCCCGCCTCAGCTGGAGAGGCGTCCCAATTGCCCTGCCAAGCCTTGAGGAGAATCCCGAGTTGTCCCTCGCAACTAGGCAGGAGTCCTGACGACGCTGAAGAAACACTTGGTGGAAGGGCCATCCCCGTGGTAACTCGAGAATATACCCCAGGTTCCCGCCGCAACTCGAGAAAAACCATGAGACTTCCCCCTCACCGCGAGATGAGGCCCGATTCCCCTGCACTGCATGCAGAGCAATTCCGTGTTGCACATCACACATGAAAGGAGCCTTGATTTCCTTGATGGCACTCCAGAGAAATCCCAGGAACACTGTTTCAAGGCTAGAGGGATCCTGAGGTCACTGTAGCAACACGAAAGAGCTCCGTGGACGAAAAATCAACTCGAGATGAGAGGTTAGTCCCTGGCTTCGACTCCACAGGAATACCACCTTACCACAAGCACCTCAAGAGGAGGCTTCTCTCAGCTCTAGGTATGTGAGAGGGACCCTGAGTTTGCGGCCTCAAGTGGAATGGACACCGCGATGCCCTGACTCGAAATAAGGCCGGTTATCCCAGCAGTGACTTGAATACAGGCTCGTCTTGCATCTCCTAAGAAGAAAGGATGTCTGAATCCCATGTGGAGACCACAGAGAAAGACCTAGTTCCCCACCTCATCGCGACCGGAGGCTTCACATCCTTTGAAAACTCCAGAGGTACACGGAGATCAGTGCCTCCAAAGGAGACGATGCCTGACTCCTTGTGAAACTTGATAGGAGTCCCAGGATTACTGTGGCACGTGGAAAGGGACCCTTGGTCTCCCGCCTCAGCTGGAGAGGCGTCCCAATTGCCCTGCCAAGCCTCAAGGAGAATCCCGAGCTGTCCCTCGCAACTAGGCAGGAGTCCTGACGTCGCTGAACAAACACGTGGGTGGAAGGGCCATCCCCGTCGTAACTCGAGAATATACCCCAGGTTCCCGCCGCAACTCGAGAAAAACCATGAGACTTCCCACTCGCCGCGAGATGAGGCCCGATTCCCCTGCTCTGCATGCAGAGCAATTCCGTGTTGCACATCACACATGAAAGGAGCCTTGATTTCCTTGATGGCACTCCAGAGAAACCCCAAGAACACTGTTTCAAGGCTAGAGGGATCCTGAGGTCACTGTAGCAGCACGAAAGAGCTCCGTGGACCACAAATCAACTCAAGATGAGAGGTTAGTCCCTGGCTTCGACTCCAGAGGAATACCACCTTACCACAAGCACTTCAAGAAGAGGCTTCTCTCAGCTCTAGGTATGTGAGAGGGACCCTGAGTTTGCAGCTTCAAGTGGAATGGACACCGCGATGCCCTGACTCGAAATAAGGCCGGATATCCCTGCAGTGACTTGAATGCAGGCTCGTCTTGCATCTCCCAAGACGAAAGGATGTCTGAATCCCCTGTGGAGACCACAGAGAAAGACCTAGTTCCCCACCTTATCGCGACCGGAGGCCTCACATCCTTTGAAAACTCCAGAGGTACGGGGAGATCAGTGCCTCCAAAGGAGACGATGCCTGACTCCTCGTGAAACTTGATAGGAGTCCCAGGGTTCCTGTGGCACGTGGAAAGGGACCCTTGGTCTCCCGCCTCAGCTGGAGAGGCGTTCCAATTGCCCTGCCAAGCCTCGAGGAGAATCCCGAGTTGTTCCTCGCAACTAGGCAGGAGTCCTGACGTCGCTGAATAAACACGTGGGTGGAAGGGCCATCCCCGTCGTAACTCCAGAATATACCCCAGGTGCTCGCCGCAACTCGAGAAAAACCATGAGTCTTCCCCCTCGTCGTGAGATGAGGCCGGATTCCCCTGCACTGCATGCAGAGCAATTCCGTGTTGCAAATCAAACATGAAAGGACCCTTGATTTCCTTGATGGCCCTCCAGAGAATACCCAAGAACACTGTTTCAAGGCTAGAGGGATCCTGAGGTCACTGTAGCAACACGAAAGAGCTCCGTGGACCAAAAATCAACTCGAGATGAGTGGTTAGTCCTTGGCTTCCATTTCAGAGGAATACCACTTTACCACAAGCACCACAAGAGGAGGTTTCTCTCAGCTCTAGGTATGTGAGAGGGACCCTGATTTTGCGGCCTCAAGTGGAATGGACACTGCAATGCACTGACGGCAAATAAGGCCGGATGTCCCTGCAGTGACTTGAATGCAGGCTCGTCTTGCATCTCCCAAGATGAAAGGATTTGTGAATCCCCTGTGGAGATCACAGAGAAAGACCTAGTTCCCCACCTCATCCGACCGGAGGCCTCACATCCTTTGAAAATTCCAGAGGTACACGGAGATCAGTGCCTCCAAAGGAGACGATGCCTGACTCCTCGTGAAACTTGATAGGAGTCCCAGGATTCCTGTGGCACGTGGAAAGGGACACTTGGTCTCCCGCCTCAGCTGGAGAGGCGTCCCAATTGCCCTGCCAAGCCTCGAGGAGAATCCCGAGTTGTCCCTCGCAACTAGGCAGGAGTCCTGATGTAGCTGAACAAACACGTGTGTGGAAGGGCCATCCCCGTCGTAACTCGAGAATATACCCCAGGTTCCCGCCGCAACTCGAGAAAAACCATGAGACTTCCCCCTCGCCGCGAGATGATGCCCGATTCCCCTGCACTGCATGCAGAGCAATTCCGTGTTGTACATCACACAGGAAAGGAGCCTTGATTTCCTTGATGGCACTCCAGAGAAACCCCAAGAACACTGTTTCAAGGCTAGAGGGATCCTGAGGTCACGGTAGGAACACGAAAGAGCTCCGTGGACCAAAAACCAACTCGAGATGTGAGGTTAGTCCCTGGCTTTGACTCCAGAGAAATACCACCTTACCACAAGCACATCAACAGGAGGCTTCTCTCAGCTCTAGGTATGTGAGAGGGACCCTGACATTGCGGCCTCAAGTGGAATGGACAGCGCGATGCCCTGACTCGAAATAAGGCCGGATATCCCTGCAGTGACTTGAATGCAGGCTCGTCTTCCATCTCCCAAGACGAAAGGATGTCTGAATCCCCTGTGGAGACCACAGAGAAAGACCTAGTTCCCCACCTCATCGCGACCTGAGGCCTCATCCTTTGAAAACTCCAGAGGGACGCGGAGATCAGTTCCTCCAAAGGAGACGATGCCTGACTCCTCGTCAAACTTGAAAGGAGTCCCAGGTTTCCTGTGGCACGTGGAAAGGGACCCTTGGTCTCCCGCCGCCCCTGGAGAGGCGTCCCAATTGCCCTGCCAAGCCTCGAGGAGAATCCCGAGTTGTCCCTCGCAACTAGGCAGCAGTCCTGTCGTCGCTGAACAAACACGTGTGTGGAAGGGCCATCCCCGTCCTAACTCGAGAATATACCCCAGGTTCCCGCCGCAGCTCGAGAAAAACCATGAGACTTCCCCCTCGCCACTATATGAGGCCCGAATCCCCTGCACTGCGTGCAGTGCAATGCCCTGTTGCACATCACACAGGAAAGGAGCCTTGATTTCCTAGATGGCACTCCAGAGAAACCCCAAGAAAACTGTTTCAAGGCTAGAGGGATCCTGAGGTCACTGTAGCAACACGAAAGAGCTCCGTGGACCAAAAATCAACTCGAGATGAGAGGGTAGTCCTTGGCTTCGACTCCAGAGGAATACCACCTTACCACAAGCACCTCAAGAGGAGGCTTCTCTCAGCTCTAGCTATGTGAGAGGGACCCTGAGTTTGCGGCCTCAAGTGGAATGGACACCGCGATGCCCTGACTGGAAATAAGGCCGGATATCCCTGCAGTGACTTGAATGCAGGCTCGTCTTGCATCGCCCAAGACGAAATGATGTCTGAATCCCCTGTGGAGACCACAGAGAAAGACCTAGTTCCCCACCTCATTGCGACCGGAGGCCTCACATCCTTTGAAAACTCCAGAGGTACGCGGAGATCAGTGCCTCCAAAGGAGACGATGCCTGACTCCTCGTGAAACTTGATAGGAGTCCCAGGATTCCTGTGGCACGTGGAAAGGGACCCTTGGTCTCCCGCCTCAGCTGGAGAGGCGTCCCAATTGCCCTGCCAAGCCTCGAGGAGAATCTCGAGTTGTCCCTCGCAACTAGGCAGGAGTCCTGACGTCGCTGAACAAACACGTGGGTGGAAGGGCCATCACGGTCGTAACTCGAGAATATACCCCAGGATCCCGCCGCCACTCGAGAAAAGCCATGAGACTTCCCCCGCGCCACGAGATGAGGCCCGATTGCCCTGCACTTCGTGCAGAGCAATGCCGTGTTGCACATCACACATGAAAGGAGGCTTGATTTCCTTGATGGCACTCCAGAGAAACCCCAAGAACTCTGTTTCAAGGCTAGAGGGATCCTGAGGTCACTGTAGCAACACGAAAGAGCTCCGTGGACCAAGAATCATCTCGAGATGAGAGGTTAGTCCCTCGCTTCGACTCCAGAGGAATACCACCTTACCACAAGCACCTCAAGAGGAGGCTTCTCTCAGCTCTAGGTATGTGAGAGGGACCCTGAGTTTGCAGCCTCAAGTTGAATGGACACCGCGAGGCCCTGGCTCGAAATAAGGCCGGATATCCCTGCAGTGACTTGAATGCAGGCTCGTCTTGCATCTCCCAAGACGAAAGGATGTCTGAATCCCCTGTGGAGACCACAGAGAAAGACCTAGTTCCCCACCTCATCGCGACCGGAGGCCTCACATCCTTTGAAAACTCCAGAGGTACGCGGAGATCAGTGCCTCCAAAGGAGACGATGCCTGACACCTCGTGAAACTTGATAGGAGTCCCAGGATTCCTGTGGCACGTGGAAAGGGACCCTTGGTCTCCCGCCTCAGCTGGAGAGGCGTCCCAATTGCCCTGCCAAGCCTCGAGGAGAATCCCGAGTTGTCCCTCGCAACTAGGCAGGAGTCCTGACGTCGCTGAACAAACACATGTGTGGAAGGGCCATCCCCGTCGTAACTCGAGAATATACCCCAGGTTCCCGCCGCAACTCGAGAAAAACCATGAGACTTCCCCCTCGCCGCGAGATGAGGCCCGATTCTCCTGCACTGCGTGCAGAGCAATTCCGTGTTGCACATCACACATGAAAGGAGCCTTGAGTTCCTTGATGGCACTCCAGAGAAACCCCAAGAACACTGTTTCAAGGCTAGAGGGATCCTGAGGTCACTGTAGCAACAAGAAAGAGCTCCGTGGACCAAAAATCAACTCGAGATGAGAGGTTAGTCCCTGGCTTCGACTCCAGAGGAATACCACCTTACAACAAACACCTCAAGAGGAGGATTCTCTCAGCTCTAGCCATGTGAGAGGGACCCTGAGTTTGCGGCCTCAAGTGGAATGGACACCGCGACGACCTGACTCGAAATAAGGCCGGATATCCCTGCAGTGACTTGAATGCAGGCTTGTCTTGCATCTCCCAAGACGAAAGGATGTCTGAATCCCCTGTGGAGACCACAGAGAAAGACCTAGTTCCCCACCTCATCGCGACCGGAGGCCTCACATCCTTTGAAAACTCCAGAGGTACGCGCAGATCAGTGCCTCCAAAGGAGACGATGCCTGACTCCTCGTGAAACTTGATAGGAGTCCCAGGATTCCTTTGGCACGTGGAAAGCGACCCTTGGTCTCCCGCCTCAGCTGGAGAGGCGTCCCAATTGCCCTGCCAAGCCTCGAGGAGAATCCCGAGTTGTCCCTCGCAGCTAGGCAGGAGTCCTGACGTCGCTGAACAAACACGTGGGTGGAAGGGCCATCCCCGTCGTAACTCGAGAATATACCCCAGGTTCCCGCCGCAACTCGAGGAAAACCATGAGACTTCCCCCTCGCCGCGAGATGAGGCCCGTTTTCCCTGCACTGCGTGCAGAGCAATTCCGTGTTGCACATCACACATGAAAGGAGCCTTGATTTCCTTAATGGCACTCCAGAGAAACCCCAAGAACACTGTTTCAAGGCTAGAGGGATCCTGAGGTCACTGTAGCCACACGAAAGAGCTCCGTGGACCAAAAATCAACTCGAGATGAGAGGTTAGTCCCTGGATTCGACTCCAGAGGAATACCACCTTACCACAAGCACCTCAAGAGGAGGCTTCTCTTAGCTCTAGGTATGTGATAGGGACCCTGAGTTTGCGGCCTCAAGTGGAATGGACCCCGCGATGCCGTGACTGGAAATAAGGCCGGATATCCCTGCAGTGACTTGAATGCAGGCTCGTCTTGCATCGCCCAAGACGAAAGCATGTCTGAATATCCTGTGGAGACCACAGAGAAAGACCTAGTTCCCCACCTCATCGCGACCCGAGGCCTCACATCCTTTGAAAACTCCAGAGGTACGCGGAGATCAGTGCCTCCAAAGGAGACGATGCCTGACTCCTTGTGAAACTTGATAGGAGTCCCAGGATTCCTGTGGCACGTGGAAAGGGACACTTGGTCTCCCGCCTCAGCTGGAGAGGCGTCCCAATTGCCCTGCCAAGCCTCGAGGAGAATCTCGAGTTGTCCCTCCCAACTAGGCAGGAGGCCTGACGTCGCTGAACAAACACGTGAGTGGAAGAGCCATCCCGGTCGTAACTCGAGAATATACCCCAGGATCCCGCCGCCACTCGAGAAAAGCCTTGAGACTTCCCCCGCGCCGCGAGATGAGGCCCGATTCCCCTGCACTTCGTGCAGAGCAATTCCGTCTTGCAAATCACACATGAAAGGAGGCTTGATTTCCTTGATGGCACTCCAGAGAAACCCCAAGAACACTGTTTCAAGGCTAGAGGGATCCTGAGGTCACTGTAGCAACACGAAAGAGCTCCGTGGACCAAGAATCAAATCGAAATGAGAGGTTAGTCCCTGGCTTCGACTCCAGAGGAATACCACCTTACCACAAGCACCTCAAGAGGAGGCTTCTCTCAGCTCTAGGTATGTGAGAGGGACCCTGAGTTTGCAGCCTAAAGTGGAATGGACACCGCGATGCCCTGGCTCGAAATAAGGCCGGATATCCCTGCAGTGACTTGAATGCAGGCTCGTCTTGCATCTCCCAAGACGAAAGGATGTCTGAATCCCCTGTGGAGACCACAGAGAAGGACCTAGTTCCCAACCTCATCGCGACCGGAGGCCTCACATCCTTTGAAAACTCCAGAGGTACGCGGAGATCAGTGCCTCCAAAGGAGACGATGCCTGACTCCTCGTGAAACTTGATAGGAGACCCAGGATTCCTGTGGCACGTGGAAAGGAAGCCTTGGTCTCCCGCCTCAGCTGGAGAGGCGTCCCAATTGCCCTGCCAAGCTTCGAGTAGAATCCCGAGTTGTCCCTCGCAACTATGCAGGGGTCCTGACATCGCTGAAGAAACACGTGGGTGGAAGGGCCATCCCCGTCGTAACTCGAGAATATACCCCAGGTTCCCGCCGCAACTCGAGAAAAGCCATGAGACTTCCTCCTGGCCACGATATGAGGCCCGATTCCCCTGCACTGCTTGCAGAGCAATGCCGTGTTGCACATCACAAAGGAAAGGAGCCTTGATTTCCTTGTTGGCACTCCAGAGAAAACCC
Organism: Cervus elaphus; assembly: GCF_910594005.1. Classification (NCBI taxonomy): domain Eukaryota; kingdom Metazoa; phylum Chordata; class Mammalia; order Artiodactyla; family Cervidae; genus Cervus; species Cervus elaphus. Next base: position 3,511,237 of record NC_057815.1, on the reverse strand, counting down.
AAGAACACTGTTTCAAGGCTAGAGGGATCCTGAGGTCACTGTAGCAATATCAAAGAGCAACGTGGACCACAAATCAACTCGAGATGAGAGGTTAGTCCCTGGCTTCGACTCCAGAGGAATACCACCTTACCACAAGCACCTCAAGAGGAGGCTTCTCTCAGCTCTAGGTATGTGAGAGGGACCCTGAGTTTGCGGCCTCAAGTGGAATGGACACCGCGATGCCCTGACTCGAAATCAGGCCGGATATGCCTGCAGTGACTTGAATGCAGGCTCGTCTTGCATCTCCCAAGACGAAAGGATGTCTGAATCCCCTGTGGAGACCACAAAGAAAGACCTAGTTCCACACCTCATCGCGACCGGAGGCCTCACATTCTTTGAAAATTCCAGAGGGACGCGGAGATCAGTGCCTCCAAAGGAGTCGATGCCTGACTCCTCGTGAAACTTGATAGGAGTCCCAGGATTCCTGTGGCACGTGGAAAGGGACCCTTGGTCTCCCACCTCAGCTGGAGAGGCGTCCCACTTGCCCTGCCAGCTTCCAGAAGAATCCCGAGTTGTCCCTCGCAACTAGGCAGGAGTCCTGACGTCGCTGAACAAACACGGCTGTGGAAGGGCCATCCCCGTCGTAACTCGAGAATATACCCCAGGTTCCCACCGCAACTCGAGAAAAACCATGAGACTTCCCCCTCGCCGCGAGATGAGGCCCGATTCCCCTGCATTGCGTGCAGAGCAATGCAGTGTTGCACATCACACAGGAAGGGAGCCTTGATTTCCTTGATGGCACTCCAGAGAAACCCCAAGAACACTGTTTCAACGCTAGAGGGACTCTGAGGTCACTGTAGCAGCACGAAAGAGCTCCGGGGACCACAAATCAACTTGAGATGAGAGGTTAGTCCCTGGATTCGACTCCAGAGGAATACCACCTTACCACAAGCACCTCAAGAGGAGGATTCTCTCAGGTATAGGTATGTGAGAGGGACCCTGAGTTTGCGGCCTCAAGTGGAATGGACACCGCGATGCCCTGACTCGAAATAAGGCCGGATATCCCTGCAATGACTTGAATGCAGGCTCGTCTTGCATCTCCCAAGACGAAAGGATGTCTGAATCCCCTGTGGAGACCACAGAGAAAGACCTATTTCCCCACCTCATCGCGACCGGAGGCCTCACATCATTAAAAACTCCAGAGGGACGCGGAGATCAGTGCCTCCAAAGGAGATGCTGCCTGACTCCTCGTGAAACTTGATAGGAGTCCCAGGATTCCTGTGGCATGTGGAAAGGGACCCTTGGTCTCCCGCCTCAGCTGGAGAGGCGTCCCAATTGCCCTGCTAAGCCTCGAGGAGAATCCCGAGTTGTCCCTCGCAACTAGGCAGGAGTCCTGACATCGCTGAACAAACACGTGTATGGAAGGGCCATCCCCGTCGTAACTCGAGAATATACCCCAGGTTCCCGCCGCAACTCGAGAAAAGCCATGAGACTTCCCCCTCGCCACGAGATGAGGCCCGATTCCCCTGCATTGCTTGCAGAGCAATGCCGTGTTGCACATCACAAAGGAAAGGAGCCTTGATTTCCTTGATGGCACTCCAGAGAAACCCCAAGAACACTGTTTCAAGGCTAGAGGGATCCTGAGGTCACTGTAGCAACATCAAAGAGCAACGTGGACCACAAATCAACTCGACATTAGAGGTTAGTCCCTGGCTTCGACTCCAGAGGAATACCACCTTACCACAAGCACCTCAAGAGGAGGCTTCTCTCAGCTCTAGGTATGTGAGAGGGACCCTGAGGTTGCGGCCTCAAGTGGAATGGACACCGCGATGCCCTGACTCGAAATCAGGCCGGATATGCCTGCAGTGACTTGAATGCAGGTGCGTCTTGCATCTCCCAAGACGAAAGGATGTCTGAATCCCCTGTGGAGACCACAAAGAAAGACCTAGTTCCACACCTCATCGCGACCGGAGGCCTCACATTCTTTGAAAATTCCAGAGGGACGCGGAGGTCAGTGCCTCCAAAGGAGACGATGCCTGACTCCTCGTGAAACTTGATAGGAGTCCCAGGATTCCTGTGGCACGTATAAAGGGACCCTTGGTCTCCCGCCTCAGCTGGAGAGGCGTCCCAATTGCCCTGCCAAGCCTCGAGGAGAATCCCGAGTTGTCCCTCCCAACTAGGCAGGGGTCCTGACGTCGCTGAACAAACACGTGTGTGGAAGGGCCATCCCCGTCGTAACTCGAGAATATACCCCAGGTTTCCACCGCAAATTGAGGAAAACCATGAGACTTCCCCCTCGCCGCGAGGTGAGGCTCGATTCCCGTGCACTGCGTGCAGAGCAATTCCGTGTTGCACATCACACAGGAAAGGAGCCTTGATTTCCTTGATGGCACTCCAGAGAAACCCCAACAACACTGTTTCAAGGCTAGAGGGATCCTGAGGTCACTGTAGCAACACGAAAGAGCTCCGAGGACCAAAAATCAACTCGAGATGAGAGGTTAGTCCCTGGCTTCGACTCCAGAGGAATACCACCTTACCACAAGCACCTCAAGAAGAGGCTTCTCTCAGCTCTAAGTATCTGAGATGCACCCTGAGTTTGCGGCCTCAAGTGGAATGGACACGGCGATGCCCTGACTCGAAATAACGCCGGATATCCCTGCAGTGACTTGAATGCAGGCTCGTCTTGCATCTCCCAAGACAAAAGGATGTCTGAATCCCCTGTGGAGACCACGGAGAAAGACCTAGTTCCCCACCTCATCGCGACCGGAGGCCTCACATTCTTTGAAAACTCCAGAGGTACGCGGAGATCAGTGCCTCCAAAGGAGATGATGCCTGACTCCTCGTGAAACTTGATAGGAGTTCCAGGATTCCTGTGGCACGTGGAAAGGGAACCTTGGTCTCCCGCCTCAGCTGGAGAGGCGTCCCAATTGCCCTGCCAAGCCTCGAGGAGAATCCCGAGTTGTCCCTCGCAAGTAGGCAGGAGTCCTGACGTCGCTGAACAAACACGTGTGTGGAAGGGCCATCCCCGTCGTAACTCGAGAATATACCCCAGGTTCCCGCCGCAACTCGAGAAAAACCATGAGACTTCCCCCTCGCCGCGAGATGAGGCCCGATTCCCCTGCACTGCGTGCAGAGCAATTCCGTGTTGCACATCACACAGGAAAGGAGCCTTGATTTCCTTGATGGCACTCCAGAGAAACCCCAGAACACTGTTTCAAAGCTAGAGGGATCCTGAGGTCACTGTAGCAACATCAAAGAGCAACGTGGACCACAAATCAACTCGAGATGAGAGGTTAGTCCCTGGCTTCGACTCCAGAGGAATACCACCTTACCACAAGCACCTCAAGAGGAGGCTGCTCTCAGCTCTAGGTATATGAGAGAGACCCTGAGTTTGCGGCCTCAAGTGGAATGGACACCGCGATGCCCTGACTCGAAATCAGGCTGGATATGCCTGCAGTGACTTGAATGCAGGCTCGTCTTGCATCTCCCAAGACGAAAGGATGTCTGAATCCCCTGTGGAGACCACAAAGAAAGACCTAGTTCCACACCTTATCGCGACCGGAGGCCTCACATTCTTTGAAAATTCCAGAGGGACGCGGAGATCAGTGCCTCCAAAGGAGTCGATGCCTGACTCCTCGTGAAACTTGATAGGAGTCCCAGGATTCCTGTGGCACGTGGAAAGGGACCCTTGGTCTCCCACCTCAGCTGGAGAGGCGTCCCACTTGCCCTGCCAGCTTCCAGAAGAATCCCGAGTTGTCCCTCGCAACTAGGCAGGAGTCCTGACGTCGCTGAACAAACACGGCTGTGGAAGGGCCATCCCCGTCGTAACTCGAGAATATACCCCAGGTTCCCACCGCAACTCGAGAAAAACCATGAGACTTCCCCCTCGCCACGAGATGAGGCCCGATTCCCCTGCACTGCGTGCAGAGCAATTCCGGTTTGCACATCACACAGGAAAGGAGCCTTGATTTCCTTGATGGCACTCCAGAGAAACCCCAAAAACACTGTTTCAAGGCTAGAGGGATCCTGAGGTCACTGTAGCAACACCAAAGAGCTTCGTGGACCAAAAATCAACTCGAGATGAGAGGTTAGTCTCTGGCTTCGACTCCAGAGGAATACCACCTTTCCACAAGCACCTCAAGAGGAGGCTTCTCTCAGCTCTAGGTATGTGAGAGGGACCCTGAATTTGCAGCCTCAAGTGGAATGGACACCGCCATGCCCTGACTCAAAGTAAGGGGGGATATCCCTGCAGTGACTTGAATGCAGGCTCGTCTTGCATCTCCCAAGATGAAAAGATGTCTGAATCCCCTGTGGAGACCACAGAGAAAGACCTAGTTCCCCACCTCATCCCGACCGGAGGCCTCACATCCTTTGAAAACTCCAGAGGGACGCGGAGGTCAGTGCCTCCAAAGGAGACGATGCCTGACTCCTCGTGAAACTTGATAGGAGTCCCAGGATTCCTGTGGCACGTATAAGGGGACCCTTGGTCTCCCGCCTCAGCTGGAGAGGCGTCCCAATTGCCCTGCCAAGCCTCGAGGAGAATCCCGAGTTGTCCCTCCCAACTAGGCAGGGGTCCTGACGTCGCTGAACAAACACGGGTGTGGAAGGGCCATCCCCGTCGTAACTCGAGAATATACCCCAGGTTCCCGCCGCAACTCGAGAAAAACCATGAGACTTCCCCCTCGCCGCGAGATGAGGCCCGATTCCCCTGCACTGCCTGCAGAGCAATGCCGTGTTGCACATCACACAGGAAAGGAGCCTTGATTTCCTTGATGGCACTCCAGAGAAACCCCAAGAACACTGTTTCAAGGATAGATGGATCCTGAGGTCACTGTAGCACCAAGAAACAGCTCCGTGAACCAAAAATCAACTCGAGATGAGAGGTTAGTCGCCAGCTTCGACTTCAGAGGTATACCACCTTACCACAAGCACCTCAAGAGGAGGCTTCTCTCAGCGCTAGGTATGTGAGAGGGACCCTGAGTTTGCGGCCTCAAGTGGATGAACACCGCGATGCCCTGACTCGAAGTAAGGCTGGATATCCCTGCAGTGACTTGAATGCAGGCTCGTCTTGCATCTCCCAAGACGAAAGGATGTCTGAATCCCCTGTGGAAACCACGGAGAAAGACCTAGTTCCCCACCTCCTCGCGACCGGAGGCCTCACATCCTTTGAAAACTCCAGAGGGACGCGGAGATCAGTGCCTCCAAAGGAGATGCTGCCTGACTCCTCGTGAAACTTGATAGGAGTCCCAGGATTCCTGTGGCATGTGGAAAGGGAGACTTGGTGTCCCGCCTCAGCTGGAGAGGCGTCCCAATTGCCCTGCCAAGCCTCGAGGAGAATCCCGAGTTGTCCCTCGCAACTAGGCAGGAGTCCTGACATCGCTGAACAAACACGTGTGTGGAAGGGCCATCCCCGTCGTAACTCGAGAATATACCCCAGGTTCCCGCCGCAACTCGAGAAAAGCCATGAGACTTCCCCCTCACCACGAGATGAGGCCCGATTCCCCTGCACTGCTTGCAGAGCAATGCCGTGTTGCACATCACAAAGGAAAGGAGCCTTGATTTCCTTGTTGGCACTCCAGAGAAACCCCAAGAACACTCTTTCAAGGCTAGAGGGATCCTGAGGTCAATGTAGCAACATCAAAGAGCAACGTGGACCACAAATCAACTCAAGATGAGAGGTTAGCCCCTGGCTTCGACTCCAGAGGAATACCACCTTACCACAAGCACCTCAAGAGGAGGCTTCTCTCAGCTCTATTTATGTGAGAGGGATCCTGAATTTGCAGCCTCAAGTGGAATGGACACCTCCATGCCCTGACTCAAAGTAAGGGGGGATATCCCTGCAGTGACTTGAATGCAGGCTCGTCTTGCATCTCCCAAGATGAAAAGTTGTCTGAATCCCCTGTGGAGACCACAGAGAAAGACCTAGTTCCCCACCTCATCCCGACCGGAGGCCTCACATCCTTTGAAAACTCCAGAGGGACGCGGAGGTCAGTGCCTCCAAAGGAGACGATGCCTGACTCCTCGTGTAGCTTGATAGGAGTCCCAGGATTCCTGTGGCACGTATAAGGGGACCCTTGGTCTCCCGCCTCAGCTGGAGAGGCGTCCCAATTGCCCTGCCAAGCCTCGAGGAGAATCCCGAGTTGTCCCTCCCAACTAGGCAGGGGTCCTGACGTCGCTGAACAAACACGTGTTTGGAAGGGCCATCCCCGTCGTAACGCGAGAATATACCCCAGGTTTCCGCCGCAAATTGAGGAAAACCATGAGACTTCCCCCTCGCCGCGAGATGAGGCCCGATTCTCCTGCACTGCGTGCAGAGCAATGCCGTGTTGCACATCACACAGGAAAGGAGCCTTGATTTCCTTGATGGCACTCCAGAGAAACCCCAACAACACTGTTTCAAGGCAAGAGGGATCCTGAGGTCACTGTAGCAACACGAAAGAGCTCCGAGGACCAAAAATCAACTCGAGATGAGAGGTTAGTCCCTGGCTTCGACTCCAGAGGAATACCACCTTACCACAAGCACCTCTAAGAGGAGGATTATCTCAGCACTACGTATGTGAGAGGGACCCTGAGTTTGCGGCCTCAAGTGGAATGGACACCGCGATGCCCTGACTCGAAATAAGGCCGGATATCCCTGCAGTGACTTAAATGCAGGCTCGTCTTGCATCTCCCAAGACAAAAGGATTTCTGAATCCCCTGTGGAGACCACAGAGAAAGACCTAGTTCCCCACCTCATCGCGACCGGAGGCCTCACATCCTTTGAAAACTCCAGAGGGATGCGGAGATCAGTGCCTCCAAAGGAGATGCTGCCTGACTCCTCGTGAAACTTGATAGGAGTCCCAGGATTCCTGAGGCACGTGGAAAGGGACCCTTGGTCTCCAGCCTCAGGTGCAGAGGCGTCCCAATTGCCCTGACACGCCTCGAGAAGAATCCCGATTTGTCCCTCGCAACTAGGCAGGAGTCCTGACGTCACTGAACAAACACGGGTGTGGAAGGGCCATCCCCGTCGTAACTCGAGAATATACCCCAGGTTCCCGCCGCAACTCGAGAAAAACCATGAGACTTCCCCCTCGCCGCGAGATGAGGCCCGATTCCCCTGCACTGCCTGCAGAGCAATGCCGTGTTGCACATCACACAGGAAAGGAGACTTGATTTCCTTGATGGCACTCCAGAGAAACCCCAAGAACACTGTTTCAAGGCTAGATGGATCCTGAGGTCACTGTAGCACCAAGAAAGAGCTCCGTGAACCAAAAATCAACTCGAGATGAGAGGTTAGTCGCCAGCTTCGACTTCAGAGGTATACCACCTTACCACAAGCACCTCAAGAGGAGGATTCTCTCAGCTCTGGGTATGTGAGAGGGACCCTGAGTTTGCGGCCTCAAGTGTAATGGACACCGCGATGCCCTGACTCGAAATAAGGCCGGATATCCCTGCAGTGACTTGAATGCAGGCTCGTCTTGCATCTCCCAAGACGAAAGGATGTCTGAATCCCCTGTGGAGACCACAGAGAAAGACCTATTTCCCCACCTCAACGCGACCAGAGCCCTCACATCCTTTGAAAACTCCAGAGGGACGCGGAGATCAGTGCCTCCAAAGGAGACAATGCCTGACTCCTCGTGAATCTTGATAGGATACCCAGGATTCCTGTGGCACGTGGAAAGGGACACTTAGTTTCCCGCCTCAGCTGGAGAGGCGTCCCAATTGCCCTGCCAAGCCTCGAGGAGAATCCCGAGTTGTCCCTCGCAACTAGGCAGGAGTCCTGACGTCGCTGAACAAACACGTGTGTGGAAGGGCCATCCCCGTCTTAACTCGAGAATATACCCCAGGTTCCTGCCGTAACTCGAGAAAAACCATGAGACTTCCCCCTCGCCGCGAGATGAGGCCCGATTCCTCTGCACTGCGTGCAGAGCAATGCCGTGTTGAACATCACACAGGAAAGGAGCCTTGATTTCCTTGATGGCACTCCAGAGAAACCCCAAGAACACTGTTTCAAGGCTAGAGGGATCCTGAGGTCACTGTAGCAGCACGAAAGAGCTCCGTGGACCAAGAATCAACTCGAGATGAGAGGTTAGTCCCTGGCTTCGACTCCAGAGGAATACCACCTTACCAAAAGCACCTCAAGAGGAGGCTTCTCTCAGCTCTTGGTATGTGAGAGGGACCCTGAGTTTGCGGCCTCAAGTGGAATGGACACGGGGATGCCCGGATTCGAAATAGGGAAGGATATTCCAGCAGTGACTTGAATGCAGGCTCGTCTTGCATCTCCCAAGACGAAAGGATGTCTCAATCCCCTGTGGAGACCACAGAGAAAGACCTAGTTCCCACCTCATGGCGACCGGAGGCCTCACTTCCTTTGAAAACTCCAGAAGGACGGGAAGATCAGTGCCTGCATAGGAGACGATGCCTGACTCCTCGTGAAACTTGATAGGAGTCCCAGGATTCCTGTGGAACTTGGAAAGCGACCCTTGGTCTCACGCCTCAGCTGGAGAGGCGTCCCAATTGCCCTGTCAAGCCTCGAGGAGAATCCCGAGTTGTCCCTCGCAACTAGGCAGGAGTCCTGACGTCGCTGAACAAACACGTGTGTGGAAGGGCCATCCCCGTCTTAACTCGAGAATATACCCCAGGTTCCCGCCGCAACTCGAGAAAAACCATGAGACTTCCCCCTCGCCGCCAGATGAGGCCCGATTCCCCTGCACTGCGTGCAGAGCAATGCCGTGTTGCACATCACACAGGAAAGGAGCCTTGATTTCCTTGATGGCACTCCTTAGAAAGCCCAAGAACACTGTTTCAAGGCTAGAGGGATCCTGAGGTCAATGCAGCAACACGAAAGAGCTCCGTGGACCAAAAATCAACTCGAGATGAGAGGTTAGTCCCTGGCTTCGACTCCAGAGGAATACCACCTTACCACAAGCACCTCAAGAGGAGGCTTCTCTTAGCTCTAGGTATGTGAGAGGGACCCTGAGTTTGCGGCCACAAGTGGAATGGATACCTCGATGCCCTGACTCAAAATAAGGCCGGATATCTCTGCAGTGACATGAAAGCAGGCTCGTCTTGCATCTCCCAAGACGAAAGGATGTCTGCATCCTCTGTGGAGACTGCAGAGAAAGACCTAGTTCCCCACTCATCGCGACCGGAAGCCTCACATCCTTTGAAAACTCCAGAGGGACGCGGAGATCAGTGCCTCCAATGGAGACGATGCCTGACTCCTCGTGAAACTTGATAGGAGTCCCAGGATTCCTGTGGCACGGGGAAAGGGACCCTTGGTCTCCCTCCTCAGCTTGAGAGGCGTCCCAATTGCCCTGCCAAGCCTCGAGGAGAATCCCGAGTTGTCCCTCGCAAGTAGGCAGGAGTCTTGACGTCGCTGAACAAACACGTGTGTGGAAGGGCCATCCCCATCGTAACTCAAGAATATACCCCAGGTTCCCGCCGCAACTCGAGAAAAACCATGAGACTTACCCCTCGCCGCGAGATGAGACCCGATTCCCCTGCACTGCGTGCAGAGCAATGCCACGTTGCACATCACACAGGAAAGGAGCCTTGATTTCCTTGATGACACTCCAGAGAAAGCCCAAGAACACTGTTTCAAGGCTAGAGGGATCCTGAGGTCACTGTAGCAACACGAAAGAGCTCCGTGGACCAAAAATCAACTCGAGATGAGAGGTTAGTCCCTGGCTTCGACTCCAGAGGAATACCACCTTACCACAAGCACCTCAAGAGGAGGCTTCTCTCAGCTCTAGGTATGTGAGAGGGACCCTGAGTTTGCGGCCTCAAGTGGAATGGACACCGCGATGCCCTGACTCGAAATAAGGCCGGATATCCCTGCAGTGACTTGAATGCAGGCTCGTCTTGCATCTCCCAAGACGAAAGGTTGTCTGAATCCACTGTGGAGACCACAGAGAAAGACCTAGTTCCCCACCTCTTCGCGACCGGAGGCCTCACATCCTTTGAAAACTCCAGAGGGATGCGGAGATCAGTGCCTCCAAAGGAGACGATGCCTGACTCCTCGTGAAACTTGATATGAGACCCAGGATTCCTGTGGCACGTGGAAAGGGACCCTTGGTCTCCCGCCTCAGCTGGAGAGGCGTCCCAATTGCCCTGCCAAGCCTCGAGGAGAATCCCGAGTTGTCCCTCGCAACTAGGCAGGAGTCCTGACGTCGCTGAACAAACAGGTGTGTGGAAGGGCCATCCCCGTCGTAACTCGAGAATATACCCCAGGTTCCTGCCGCAACTCGAGAAAAACCATGAGACTTCCCCCTCGCCGCGAGATGAGGCCCGATTCCCCTGCACTGCGTGCAGAGCAATGCCGTGTTGCACATCACACAGGAAAGGAGCCTTGATATCCTTGATGGCACTCCAGAGAAAGCCCAAGAACACTGTTTCAAGGCTAGAGGGATCCTGAGGTCACTGTAGCAACACGAAAGAGCTCGGTGGACCAAAAATCAACTCGAGATGAGAGGTTAGTCCCTGGCTTCGACTCCAGAGGAATACCACCTTACCACAAGCACCTCAAGAGGAGGCGTCTCTCAGCTCTAGGTATGTGAGCGGGACCCTGAGTTTGTGGCCTCAAGTGGAATGGACACCGCGATGCCCTGACTCGAAATAAGGCCAGATATGCCTGCAGTGACTTGAATGAAGGTCCGTCTTGCATCTCTAAAGACGAAAGTATGTCTGAATCCCCTGTGGAGACCACAGAGAAAGACCTAGTTCCCCACCTCATCGCGACCGGAGGCCTCACATCCTTTGAAAACTCCAGAGGGACGCGGAGATCAGTGCCTCCAAAGGAGACGATGCCTGACTCCTCGTGAAACTTGATAGGAGTCCCAGGATTCCTGCGGCACGTGGAAAGGGACACTTGGTCTCCCGCCTCTGCTGGAGAGGCGTCCCAATTGCCCTGCCAAGCCTCGAAGAGAATCCCGAGTTGTCCCTCGCAACTAGGCAGGAGTCCTGACGTCGCTGAACAAACACGTGTGTGGAAGGGCCATCCCCGTCGTAACTCGAGAATATACCCCAGGTTCCCGCCGCAACTCGAGAAACACCATGAGACTTCCCCCTCGCCGCGAGATGAGGCCCGATTCCCCTGCACTGCGTGCAGAGCAATGCCGTGTTGCACATCACACAGGAAAGGAGCCTTGAGATCCTTGATAGCACTCCAGAGAAACCCCAAGAACACTGTTTCAAGGCTAGAGGGATCCTGAGATCACTGTAGCAACACGAAAGAGCTCCATGGAGCACAAATCAACTCGAGATGAGAGGTTAGTCCCTGGCTTCGATTCCAGAGGAATACCACCTTACCACAAGCACCTCAAGAGGAGGCTTCTCTCAGCTCTAGGTATGTGATAGGGACCCTGAGTTTGCGGCCTCAAGTGGGATGGACACCGCGATGCCCTGACTCGAAATAAGGCCGGATATCCCTGCAGTGACTTGAATGCATGCTCGTCTTGCATCTCCCAAGACGAAAGGATGTCTGAATCCCCTGTGGAGACCACAGAGAAAGACCTAGTTCCCCACCTCATCGCGACCCGAGACCTCACATTCTTTAAAAACTCCAGAGGGACGCGGAGATCAGTGCCTCCAAAGGAGACAATGCCTGACTCCTTGTGAAACTTGATAGGAGTTCCAGGATTCCTGTGGCACGTGGAAAGGGACCCTTGGTCTCCCGCCTCAGCTGGAGAGGCGTCCCAATTGCCCTGCCAAGCCTCGAAGAGAATCCCGAGTTGTCCCTCGCAACTAGGCAGGAGTCCGGACGTCGCTGAACAAACACGTGTGTGGAAGAACCATCGCCATCGTAACTCGAGAATATCCCCCAGGTTCCCGCCGCAACTCGAGAAAAACCATGAGACTTACCCCTCACCGCGAGATGAGGCCCGATTCCCCTGCACTGCGTGCAGAGCAATGCCGTGTTGCACATCACACAGGAAAGGAGCCTTGATTTCTCTGATGGCACTCCAGAGAAACCCCAAGAACTCTGTTTCAAGGCTAGAGGGATCCTGAGGTCACTGTAGCAACAGGAAAGAGCTCCGTGGACCACAAATCAACTCGAGATGAGAGTTTAGTCCCTGGCTTCGACTCCAGAGGAATACCACCTTACCACAAGCACCTCAACAGGAGGCTTCTCTCAGCTCTAGGTATGTGAGAGGGACTCTGAGTTTGCGGCCTCAAGTGGAATGGACACCGCGATGCCCTGACTCGAAATAAGCCCGGATATGCCTGCAGTGAATTGAATGCAGGCTCGTCTTGCATCTCCCAAGACGAAAGGATGTCTGAATCCCCTGTGCAGACCACAGAGAAAGACCTAGTTCCCCACCTCATCGCGACCGGAGGCCTCACATCCTTTGAAAATTCCAGAGGGATGCGGAGATCAGTGCCTCCAAAGGAGACGATGCCTGACTCCTCGTGAAACTTGATAGGAGACCCAGGATTCTTGTGGCACGTGGAAAGGGACCCTTGGTCTCCCGCCTCAGCTGGAGAGGCGTCCCAACTGCCCTGCCAAGCCTCGAGGAGAATCCCGAGTTGTCCCTCGCAACTAGGCAGGAGTCCTGACGACGCTGAACAAACACGTGTGTGGAAGGGCCATCCCCGTCGTAACTCGAGAATATACCCCAGGTTCCCGCCGCAACTCGAGAAAAACCATGAGACTTCCCCCTCGCCGCGAGATGAGGCCCGATTCCTCTGCACTGCGTGCAGAGCAATGCCGTGTTGCACATCACACAGGAAAGGAGCCTTGATTTCCTTGATGGCACTCCAGAGAAACCCCAAGAACACTGTTTCAAGGCTAGAGGGATCCTGAGGTCACTGTAGCAGCACGAAAGAGCTCCGTGGACCAAGAATCAACTCGAGATGAGAGGTTAGTCCCTGGCTTCGACTCCAGAGGAATACCACCTTACCAAAAGCACCTCAAGAGGAGGCTTCTCTCAGCTCTTGGTATGTGAGAGGGACCCTGAGTTTGCGGCCTCAAGTGGAATGGACACGGGGATGCCCGGATTCGAAATAGGGAAGGATATTCCAGCAGTGACTTGAATGCAGGCTCGTCTTGCATCTCCCAAGACGAAAGGATGTCTGAATCCCCTGTGGAGACCACAGAGAAAGACCTAGTTCCCACCTCATGGCGACCGGAGGCCTCACATCCTTTGAAAACTCCAGAAGGACGGGAAGATCAGTGCCTGCATAGGAGACGATGCCTGACTCCTCGTGAAACTTGATAGGAGTCCCAGGATTCCTGTGGAACTTGGAAAGCGACCCTTGGTCTCCCGCCTCAGCTGGAGAGGCGTTCCAATTGCCCTGTCAAGCCTCGAGGAGAATCCCGAGTTGTCCCTCGCAACTAGGCAGGAGTCCTGACGTCGCTGAACAAACACGTGTGTGGAAGGGCCATCCCAGTCTTAACTCGAGAATATATACCAGGTTCCCGCCGCAACTCGAGAAAAACCATGAGACTTCCCCCTCGCCGCCAGATGAGGCCCGATTCCCCTGCACTGCGTGCAGAGCAATGCCGTGTTGCACATCACACAGGAAAGGAGCCTTGATTTCCTTGATGGCACTCCTTAGAAAGCCCAAGAACACTGTTTCAAGGCTAGAGGGATCCTGAGGTCACTGCAGCAACACGAAAGAGCTCCGTGGACCAAAAATCAACTCGAGATGAGAGGTTAGTCCCTGGCTTCGACTCCAGAGGAATACCACCTTACCACAAGCACCTCAAGAGGAGGCTTCTCTTAGCTCTAGGTATGTGAGAGGGACCCTGAGTTTGCGGCCACAAGTGGAATGGATACCTCGATGCCCTGACTCAAAATAAGGCCGGATATCTCTGCAGTGACATGAAAGCAGGCTCGTCTTGCATCTCCCAAGACGAAAGGATGTCTGCATCCTCTGTGGAGACTGCAGAGAAAGACCTAGTTCCCCACTCATCGCGACCGGAAGCCTCACATCCTTTGAAAACTCCAGAGGGACGCAGAGATCAGTGCCTCCAATGGAGACGATGCCTGACTCCTCGTGAAACTTGATAGGAGTCCCACGATTCCTGTGGCACGGGGAAAGGGACCCTTGGTCTCCCTCCTCAGCTTGAGAGGCGTCCCAATTGCCCTGCCAAGCCTCGAGGAGAATCCCGAGTTGTCCCTCGCAAGTAGGCAGGAGTCTTGACGTCGCTGAACAAACACGTGTGTGGAAGGGCCATCCCCATCGTAACTCAAGAATATACCCCAGGTTCCCGCCGCAACTCGAGAAAAACCATGAGACTTACCCCTCGCCGCGAGATGAGACCCGATTCCCCTGCACTGCGTGCAGAGCAATGCCACGTTGCACATCACACAGGAAAGGAGCCTTGAATATCCTTGATGACACTCCAGAGAAACCCCAAGAACACTGTTTCAACGCTAGAGGGATCCTGAGGTCACTGTAGCAACACGAAAGAGTTCCTTGGACCCTAAATCAACTCAAGATGAGAGGTTAGTCCCTGGTTTCGACTCCAGAGGAATACCACCTTACCACAAGCACCTCAAGAGGAGGCTTCTCTCAGCTCTAGGTATGTGAGAGGGACACTGAGTTTGCGGCCTCAAGTGGAATGGACACCGCGATGCCCTGACTCGAAATAAGACAGGATATCCCTGCAGTGACTTGAAGGCAGGCTCGTCTTGCATCTCCCAAGACGAAAGGATGTCTGAATCCCCTGTGGAAACCACAGAGAAAGACCTAGTTCCCCACCTCATCGCGACCGGAGGCCTCACATCCTTGGAAAACTCCAGAGTTACGCGGAGATCAGTGCCTCCAAAGGAGACGATGCCTGACTCCTCGTGAATCTTGATAGGAGTCCCAGGATTCCTGTGGCACGTGGAAAGGGACCCTTGGTCTCCCGCCTCAGCTGGAGAGGCGTCTCAATTGCCCTGCCAAGCCTCGAGGAGAATCCCGAGTTGTCCCTCGCAACTAGGCAGGAGTCCTGACGTCGCTGAACAAACACGTGTGTGGAAGGGCCATCCCAGTCGTAACTCGAGAATATACCCCAGGTTCCCACGGCAACTCGACAAAAACCATGAGACTTCCCACTCGCCGCGAGATGTGGCCCGATTCCCGTGCACTGCGTGCAGAGCAATGCCGTGTTGCAAATCACACAGGAAAGGAGCCTTGATTTCCTTGATGGCACTCCAGAGAAACCCCAAGAACACTGTTTCAAGGCTAGAGGGATCCTAAGGTCACTGTAGCAACACGAAAGAGCTCCGTGAACTAAAAATCAACTCGAGATGAGAGTTTAGTCCCTGGCTTCGACTCCAGAGGAATACCATCTTACCACAAGCACCTCAAGAGGATGCTTCTCTCAGCTCTAGGTATGTGAACGGGACCCTGAGTTTGTGGCCTCAAGTGGAATGGACACCGCAATGCCCTGACTCGAATTAAGGCGAGATATGCCTGCAGTGACTTGAATGAAGGTTCGTCTTGCATCTCAAAAAACGAAAGTATGTCTGAATCCCCTGTGGAGACCACAGAGAAAGACCTAGTTCCCCACCTCATCGCGACCGGAGGCCTCACATCCTTTGAAAACTCCAGAGGGACGCGGAGTTCAGTGCCTCCAAAGGAGACGAAGCCTGACTGCTCGTGAAACTTGATAGGAGTCCCTGGATTCCTGTGGCACGTGGAAAGGGATCCTTGGTCTCCCGTCTCAGCTGGAGAGGCGTCCCAATTGCCCTGCCAAGCCTCAAGGAGAATCCCGAGTTGTCCCTCGCAACTAGGCAGGAGTCCTGACGTCGCTGAACAAACACCTGTGTGGAAGGGCCATCCCCGTCGTAACTCGAGAATATACCCCAGGTACCCGCCGCACCTCGAGAAAAACCATGAGACTTTCCCCTCGCCGCGAGATGAGGCCCGATTTCCCTGCACTGCGTGCAGAGCAATGCCGTGTTGCACATCACACAGGAAAGGAGCCTTGATTTCCTTGATGGCACTCCAGAGAAAGCCCAAGAACACTGTTTCAAGGCTATAGGGATCCTGAGGTCACTGTAGCAACACGAAAGAGCTCCGTGGACCAAAAATCAACTCGAGATGAGAGGTTAGTCCCTGGCTTCGACTCCAGAGGAATACCACCTTACCACAAGCACCTCAAGAGGAGGCTTCTCTCAGCTCTAGGTATGTGAGAGGGACCCTGAGTTTGCGGCCTCAAGTGGAATGGACACCGCGATGCCCTGACTCGAAATAAGGCCGGATATCCCTGCAGTGACTTGAATGCAGGCTCGTCTTGCATCTCCCAAGACGAAAGGTTGTCTGAATCCACTGTGGAGACCACAGAGAAAGACCTAGTTCCCCACCTCATCGCGACCGGAGGCCTCACATCCTTTGAAAACTCCAGAGGGATGCGGAGATCAGTGCCTCCAAAGGAGACGATGCCTGACTCCTCGTGAAACTTGATATGAGACCCAGGATTCCTGTGGCACGTGGAAAGGGACCCTTGGTCTCCCGCCTCAGCTGGAGAGGCGTCCCAATTGCCCTGCCAAGCCTCGAGGAGAATCCCGAGTTGTCCCTCGCAACTAGGCAGGAGTCCTGACGTCGCTGAACAAACAGGTGTGTGGAAGGGCCATCCCCGTCGTAACTCGAGAATATACCCCAGGTTCCCGCCGCAACTCGAGAAAAACCATGAGACTTCCCCCTCGCCGCGAGATGAGGCCCGATTCCCCTGCACTGCGTGCAGAGCAATGCCGTGTTGTACATCACACAGGAAAGGAGCCTTGATATCCTTGATGGCACTCCAGAGAAAGCCCAAGAACACTGTTTCAAGGCTAGAGGGATCCTGAGGTCACTGTAGCAACACGAAAGAGCTCGGTGGACCAAAAATCAACTCGAGATGAGAGGTTAGTCCCTGGCTTCGACTCCAGAGGAATACCACCTTACCACAAGCACCTCAAGAGGAGGCTTCTCTCAGCTCTAGGTATGTGAGCGGGACCCTGAGTTTGTGGCCTCAAGTGGAATGGACACCGCGATGCCCTGACTCGAAATAAGGCCAGATATGCCTGCAGTGACTTGAATGAAGGTCCGTCTTGCATCTCTAAAGACGAAAGTATGTCTGAATCCCCTGTGGAGACCACAGAGAAAGACCTAGTTCCCCACCTCATCGCGACCGGAGGCCTCACATCCTTTGAAAACTCCAGAGGGACGCGGAGATCAGTGCCTCCAAAGGAGACGATGCCTGACTCCTCGTGAAACTTGATAGGAGTCCCAGGATTCCTGCGGCACGTGGAAAGGGACCCTTGGTCTCCCGCCTCTGCTGGAGAGGCGTCCCAATTGCCCTGCCAAGCCTCGAAGAGAATCCCGAGTTGTCCCTCGCAACTAGGCAGGAGTCCTGACGTCGCTGAACAAACACGTGTGTGGAAGGGCCATCCCCGTCGTAACTCGAGAATATACCCCAGGTTCCCGCCGCAACTCGAGAAACACCATGAGACTTCCCCCTCGCCGCGAGATGAGGCCCGATTCCCCTGCACTGCGTGCAGAGCAATGCCGTGTTGCACATCACACAGGAAAGGAGCTTTGAGATCCTTGATAGCACTCCAGAGAAACCCCAAGAACACTGTTTCAAGGCTAGAGGGATCCTGAGATCACTGTAGCAACACGAAAGAGCTCCATGGAGCACAAATCAACTCGAGATGAGAGGTTAGTCCCTGGCTTCGATTCCAGAGGAATACCACCTTACCACAAGCACCTCAAGAGGAGGCTTCTCTCAGCTCTAGGTATGTGATAGGGACCCTGAGTTTGCGGCCTCAATTGGGATGGACACCGCGATGCCCTGACTCGAAATAAGGCCGGATATCCCTGCAGTGACTTGAATGCATGCTCGTCTTGCATCTCCCAAGACGAAAGGATGTCTGAATCCCCTGTGGAGACCACAGAGAAAGACCTAGTTCCCCACCTCATCGCGACCCGAGACCTCACATTCTTTAAAAACTCCAGAGGGACGCGGAGATCAGTGCCTCCAAAGGAGACAATGCCTGACTCCTTGTGAAACTTGATAGGAGTTCCAGGATTCCTGTGGCACGTGGAAAGGGACCCTTGGTCTCCCGCCTCAGCTGGAGAGGCGTGCCAATTGCCCTGCCAAGCCTCGAAGAGAATCCCGAGTTGTCCCTCGCAACTAGGCAGGAGTCCGGACGTCGCTGAACAAACACGTGTGTGGAAGAACCATCGCCATCGTAACTCGAGAATATACCCCAGGTTCCCGCCGCAACTCGAGAAAAACCATGAGACTTACCCCTCACCGCGAGATGAGGCCCGATTCCCCTGCACTGCGTGCAGAGCAATGCCGTGTTGCACATCACACAGGAAAGGAGCCTTGATTTCTCTGATGGCACTCCAGAGAAACCCCAAGAACTCTGTTTCAAGGCTAGAGGGATCCTGAGGTCACTGTAGCAACAGGAAAGAGCTCCGTGGACCACAAATCAACTCGAGATGAGAGTTTAGTCCCTGGCTTCGACTCCAGAGGAATACCACCTTACCACAAGCACCTCAACAGGAGGCTTCTCTCAGCTCTAGGTATGTGAGAGGGACTCTGAGTTTGCGGCCTCAAGTGGAATGGACACCGCGATGCCCTGACTCGAAATAAGCCCGGATATGCCTGCAGTGAATTGAATGCAGGCTCGTCTTGCATCTCCCAAGACGAAAGGATGTCTGAATCCCCTGTGGAGACCACAGAGAAAGACCAAGTTCCCCACCTCATCGCGACCGGAGGCCTCACATCCTTTGAAAACTCCAGAGGGACGCGGAGATCAGTGCCTCCAAAGGAGACGATGCCTGACTCCTCGTGAAACTTGATAGGATTTCCAGGATTCCTCTGGCACGTGGAAAGGGACCCTAGGTCTCCCGCCTCAGCTGGAGAGGCGTCCCAATTGCCCTGCCAAGCCTCGAGGAGAATCCCAAGTTGTCCCTCGCAACTAGGCAGGAGTCCAGACGTCGCTGAACAAACACGTGTGTGGAAGGGCCATCACCGTCGTAACTCGATAATATACACCAGGTTCCCGCCGCAACTCGAGAAAAACCATGAGACTTCCCCCTCGCCACGAGATGAGGCCCGATTCCCCTGCCCTGCGTGCAGAGCAATGCCGAGTTGCACATCACACAGGAAAGGAGCCTTGATTTCCTTGATGGCACTCCAGAGAAACCCCAAGAACTCTGTTTCAAGGCTAGAGGCATCCTGAGGTCACGGTAGGAACACGAAAGAGCTCCGTGGACCAGAAACCAACTCGAGATGAGAGGTTAGTCCCTGGCTTCGACTCCAGAGGAATACCACCTTACCACAAGCACCTCAAGAGGAGGCTTCTCTCAGCTCTAGGTATGTGAGAGGGACCCTGAGTTTGCGGCCTCAAGTGGAATGGACACCGCGATGCCCTGACTCGAAATAAGGCCGGATATCCCTGCAGTGACTTGAATGCAGGCTCGTCTTGCATCTCCCAAGACGAAAGGTTGTCTGAATCCACTGTGGAGACCACAGAGAAAGACCTAGTTCCCCACCTCATCGCGACCGGAGGCCTCACATCCTTTGAAAATTCCAGAGGGATGCGGAGATCAGTGCCTCCAAAGGAGACGATGCCTGACTCCTCGTGAAACTTGATAGGAGTCCCAGGATTCCTGTGGAACTTGGAAAGCGACCCTTGGTCTCCCGCCTCAGCTGGAGAGGCGTCCCAACTGCCCTGCCAAGCCTCGAGGAGAATCCCGAGTTGTCCCTCGCAACTAGGCAGGAGTCCTGACGACGCTGAACAAACACGTGTGTGGAAGGGCCATCCCCGTCGTAACTCGAGAATATACCCCAGGTTCCCGCCGCAACTCGAGAAAAACCATGAGACTTCCCCCTCGCCGCGAGATGAGGCCCGATTCCCCTGCACTGCGTGCAGAGCAATGCCGTGCTGCACATCACACATGAAGGGAGCCTTGATTTCCTTGATGGCACTCCAGAGAAAGCCCAAGAACACTGTTTCAAGGCTAGAGGGATCCTGAGGTCAATGTAGCAACACGAAAGAGCTCCGTGGACCAAAAATCAACTCGAGATGAGAGGTTAGTCCCTGGCTTCGACTCCAGAGGAATACCACCTTACCACAAGCACCTCAAGAGGAGGCTTCTCTCAGCTCTAGGTATGTGAGAGGGACCCTGAGTTTGCGGCCTCAAGTGGAATGGACACCGCGATGCCCTGACTCGAAATAAGGCCGGATATCCCTGCAGTGACTTGAATGCAGGCTCGTCTTGCATCTCCCAAGACGAAAGGATGTCTGAATCCCGTGTGGAGACCACAGAGAAAGACCTAGTTCCCCACCTCATCGCGAACGGAGGCCTCACATCATTGGAAAACTCCAGAGGGACGCGGAGATCAGTGCCTCCAAAGGAGAGGATGCCTGACTCCTCGTGAAACTTGATAGGAGTCCCAGGATTCCTGCGGCACGTGGAAAGGGACCCTTGGTCTCCCGCCTCTGCTGGAGAGGCGTCCCAATTGCCCTGCCAAGCCTCGAGGAGAATCCCAAGTTGTCCCTCGCAACTAGGCTGGAGTCCTGACGTCGCTGAACAAACACGTGTGTGGAAGGGCCATCCCCGTCGTAACTCGAGAATATACCCCAGGTTCCCGCCGCAACTCGAGAAACACCATGAGACTTCCCCCTCGCCGCGAGATGAGGCCCGATTCCCCTGCACTGCGTGCAGACAAATGCCGTGTTGCACATCACACAGGAAAGGAGCCTTGAGATCCTTGATAGCACTCCAGAGAAACCCCAAGAACACTGTTTCAAGGCTAGAGGGATCCTGAGATCACTGTAGCAACACGAAAGAGCTCCATGGAGCACAAATCAACTCGAGATGAGAGGTTAGTCCCTGGCTTCGATTCCAGAGGAATACCACCTTACCACAAGCACCTCAAGAGGAGGCTTCTCTCAGCTCTAGGTATGTGATAGGGACCCTGAGTTTGCGGCCTCAAGTGGGATGGACACCGCGATGCCCTGACTCGAAATAAGGCCGGATATCCCTGCAGTGACTTGAATGCATGCTCGTCTTGCATCTCCCAAGACGAAAGGATGTCTGAATCCCCTGTGGAGACCACAGAGAAAGACCTAGTTCCCCACCTCATCGCGACCCGAGGCCTCACATTCTTTAAAAACTCCAGAGGGACGCGGAGATCAGTGCCTCCAAAGGAGACAATGCCTGACTCCTTGTGAAACTTGATAGGAGTTCCAGGATTCCTGTGGCACGTGGAAAGGGACCCTTGGTCTCCCGCCTCAGCTGGAGAGGCGTCCCAATTGCCCTGCTAAGCCTCGAAGAGAATCCCGAGTTGTCCCTCGCAACTAGGCAGGAGTCCGGACGTCGCTGAACAAACACGTGTGTGGAAGAACCATCGCCATCGTAACTCGAGAATATACCCCAGGTTCCCGCCGCAACTCGAGAAAAACCATGAGACTTCCCCCTCACCGCGAGATGAGGCCCGATTCCCCTGCAGTGCGTGCAGAGCAATGCCGTGTTGCACATCACACAGGAAAGGAGCCTTGATTTCCTTGATGGCACTCCAGAGAAACCCCAAGAACACTGTTTCAAGGCTAGAGGGATCCTGAGGTCACTGTAGCAACAGGAAAGAGCTCCGTGGACCACAAATCAACTCGAAATGAGAGTTTAGTCCCTGGCTTCGACTCCAGAGGAATACCACCTTACCACAAGCACCTCAACAGGAGGCTTCTCTCAGCTCTAGGTATGTGAGAGGGATCCTGAGTTTGCGGCCTCAAGTGGAATGGACACCGTGATGCCCTGACTCGAAATAAGGCCGGATATGCCTGCAATGACTTGAATGCAGGCTCGTCTTGCATCTCCCAAGACGAAAGGATGTCTGAATCCCCTGTGGAGACCACAGAGAAAGACCTAGTTCCCCACCTCATCGCGACCGGAGGCCTCACATCCTTTGAAAACTCCAGAGGGACGCGGAGATCAGTGCCTCCAAAGGAGACGATGCCTAACTCCTCATGAAACTTGATAGGAGTCCCAGAATTCCTGTGGCATGTTGAAAGGGACCTTTGGTCTCGCGCCGCAGCTGGAGAGGCGTCCCATTTGCCCTGCCAAGCCTCGAGGAGAATCCCGAGTTGTCCCTCGCAACTAGGCCAGAGTCTTGACGTCGCTGAATAAACACGTGTGTGGAAGGGCCATCCCCGTCGTAACTCGAGAATATACCCCAGGTTCCCGCCGCAACTCGAGAAAAACGATGAGACTTCCCCCTCACCGCGAGATGAGGCCCGATTCCCCTACACTGCGTGCAGAGCAATGTCGTGTTGCACATCACACTGGAAAGGAGCCTTGATTTCCTTGATGGCACTCCAGAGAAAGCCCAAGAACACTGTTTCAAGGCTAGAGGGATCCTGAGGTCACTGTAGCAACACGAAAGAGCTCCGTGGACCAAAAGTCAACTCGAGATGAGAGGTTAGTCCCTGGCTTCGACTCCAGAGGAATACCACCTTACCACAAGCACCTCAAGAGGAGGCTTCTCTCAGCTCTAGGTATGTGAGAGGGACCCTGAGTTTGCGGCCTCAAGTTGAATGGACACCGCGATGCCCTGACTTGAAATAAGGACGGATATGCCTGCAGTGACTTGAATGCAGGCTCGTCTTGCATCTCCCAATACGAAAGGATGTCTGAATCCCCTGTGGAGACCACAGATAAAGACCTAGTTCCCCACCTCATCGCGACCGGAGGCCTCACATCCTTGGAAAAATCCAGAGGGACGCGGAGATCAGTGCCTCCAAAGGAGACGATGCCTGACTCCTCGTGAAACTTGATAGGAGTCCCAGGATTCCTGTGGCACGTGGAAAGGGACCCTTGGTCTCCCGCCTCAGCTGGAGAGGCGTCCCAATTGCCCTGCCAAGCCTCGAGGAGAATCGCAAGTTGTCCCTCGCTACTAGGCAGGAGTCCTGACGTCGCTGAACAAACACGTGTGTGGAAGGGCCATCACCGTCGTAACTCGAGAATATACCCCAGGTTCCCGCCGCAACTCGAGAAACACCATGAGACTTCCCCCTCGCCGCGAGATGAGACCCGATTCCCCTGCACTGAGTGCAGAGCAATGCCGTGTTGCACATCACACAGGAAAGGAGCCTTGATTTCCTTGATGGCACTCCAGAGAAACCCCAAGAACACTGTTTCAAGGCTAGAGGGATCCTGAGGTCTCTGTAGCAACAGGAAAGAGCTCCGTGGACCAGAAATCAACTCGAGATGAGAGTTTAGTCCCTGGCTTCAACTCCAGAGGAATACCACCTTACCACAAGCACCTCAAGAGGAGGCTTCTCTCAGCTCTAGGTATGTGAGAGGGACCCTGAGTTTGCGGCCTCAAGTGGAATGGACACCGCGATGCCCTGACTTGAAATAAGGCCGTATATCCCTGCAGTGACTTGAATGCAGGCTCGTCTTGCATCTCCCAAGACAAAATGTTGTCTGAATCCCCTGTGGAGACCACAGAGAAAGACCTAGTTCCCCACCTCATCGCGACCGGAGGCCTCACATCCGTTGAAAACTCCAGAGGAATGCGGAGATCAGTGCCTCCAAAGGAGACGATGCCTGACTCCTTGTGAAACTTGATAGGAGTCCCAGGATTTCTGTGGCACGTGGAAAGGGACCCTTGGTCTCCCGCCTCAGCTGGAGAGGCGTCCCAATTGCCCTGCCAAGCCTCGAGGAGAATTCCGAGTTGTCCCTCGCAACTAGGCAGGAGTCCTGACGGCGCTGAACAAACACGTGGGTGGAAGGGCCATCCCCGTCGTAACTGGAGAATATACCCCAGGTTCCCGCCGCAACTCGAGAAAAACCATGAGACTTCCCCCTCGCCGCCAGATGAGGCCCGATTCCCCTGCACTGCGTGCAGAGCAATGCCGTGTTGCACATCACACAGGAAAGAAGCCTTGATTTCCTTGATGGCACTCCAGAGAAAGCCCAAGAACACTGTTTCAAGGCTAGAGGGATCCTGAGGTCACTGTAGCAACACGAAAGAGCTCCGTGGACCAAAAATCAACTCGAGATGAGAGGTTAGTCCCTGGCTTCGACTCCAGAGGAATACCACCTTACCACAAGCACCTCAAGAGGAGGCTTCTCTCAGCTCTAGGTATGTGAGAGGGACCCTGAGTTTGTGGCCTAAAGTGGAATGGACACCGCGATGCCCTGACTCGAAATAAGGCCAGATATCCCTGCAGTGACTTGAATGCAGGCTCGTCTTGCATCTCCCAAGACGAAAGGATGTCTGAATCCCCTGTGGAGACCACGGAGAAAGACCTAGTTCCCCACCTCATCGCGACCGGAGGCCTCACATCCTTTGAAAATTCCAGAGGGACGCGGAGACCAGTGCCTCCAAAGGAGACGATGCAAGACTCCTCGTGAAACTTGATAGGAGTCCCAGGATTCCTGTGGCACGTGGAAAGGGACCCTTGGTCTACCGCCTCAGCTGGAGAGGCGTCCCAATTGCCCTGCCAAGCCTCGAGGAGAATCCCGAGTTGTCCCTCTCAACTAGGCAGCAGTCCTGACGTCGCTGAACAAACACGTGTGTGGAAGGGCCATCCCCGTCGTAACTCGAGAATATACCCCAGGTTCCCGCCGCAACTCGTGAAAAACCATGAAACTTCCCCCTCTCCACCAGATGAGGCCCGATTCCCATGCACTGCGTGCAGAGCAATGCCGTGTTGCACATCACACAGGAAAGGAGCCTTGATTTCCTTGATGGCACTCCAGAGAAACCCCAAGAACACTGTTTCAAGGCTAGAGGGATCCTGAGGTCACTGTAGCAACACGAAAGAACTCTGTGGACCAAAAATAAACTCAAGATGAGAGGTTATCCCTGGCTTCGACTTCAGAGGAATACCACCTTACCACAAGCACCTCAAGAGGAGGCTTCTCTCAGCTCTAGGTATGTGAGAGGGACCCTGAGTTTGCGGCCTCAAGTGGAATGGACACCGGGATGCCCTGACTCGAAATAAGGCCGGATATCCCTGCAGTGACTTGAATGCAGGCTCGTCTTGCATCTCCCAAGACAAAATGTTGTCTGAATCCCCTGTGGAGACCACAGAGAAAGACCTAGTTCCCCACCTCATCGCGACCGGAGGCCTCACATCCGTTGAAAACTCCAGAGGAATGCGGAGATCAGTGCCTCCAAAGGAGAGGATGCCTGACTCCTCGTGAAACTTGATAGGAGTCCCAGGATTTCTGTGGCACGTGGAAAGGGACCCTTGGTCTCCCGCCTCAGCTGGAGAGGCGTCCCAATTGCCCTGCCAAGCCTCGAGGAGAATTCCGAGTTGTCCCTCGCAACTAGGCAGGAGTCCTGACGGCGCTGAACAAACACGTGGGTGGAAGGGCCATCCCCGTCGTAACTCGAGAATATACCCCAGGTTCCCGCCGCAACTCGAGAAAAACCATGAGACTTCCCCCTCGCCGCGAGATGAGGCCCGATTCCCCTGCACTGCGTGCAGAGCAATGCCGTGTTGCACATCACACAGGAAAGGAGTCTTGATTTCCTTGATGGCACTCCAGAGAAAGCCCAAGAACACTGTTTCAAGGCTAGAGGGATCCTGAGGTCACTGTAGCAACACGAAAGAACTCTGTGGACCAAAAATAAACTCAAGATGAGAGGTTATCCCTGGCTTCGACTTCAGAGGAATACAACCTTACCACAAGCACCTCAAGAGGAGGCTTCTCTCAGCTCTAGGTATGTGAGAGGGACCCTGAGTTTGCGGCCTCAAGTGGAATGGACACCGCGATGCCCTGACTCGAAATAAGGCCGGATATGCCTGCAGTGACTTGAATGCAGGCTCATCTTGCATCTCCCAAGACGAAAGGATGTCTGAATCCCCTGTGGAGACCACAGAGAAAGACCTAGTTCCCCACCTCATCGCGACCAGAGGCCTCACATCCTTTGAAAACTCCAGAGGGACGCGGAGATCAGTGCCTCCAAAGGAGACGATGCCTGACTCCTCCTGAAACTTGATAGGAGTCCCAGGATTCCTGTGGCACGTGGAAAGGGACCCTTGGTCTACTGCCTCAGCTGGAGAGGCGTCCCAATTGCCCTGCCAAGCCTCGAGGAGAATTCCGAGTTGTCCCTCGCAACTAGGCAGGACTCCTGACGTCGCTGAACAAACACGTGTGTGGAAGGGCCATCCCCGTCGTAACTCGAGAATATACCCCAGGTTCCCGCCGCAACTCGAGGAAAACCATGAGACTTCCCCCTTGCCCCGAGATGAGGCCGGATTCCCCTGCACTGCGTTCAGAGCAATGCCGTGTTGCACATCACACAGGAAAGGAGCCTTGATTTCCTTGATGGCACTCCAGAGAAAGCCCAAGAACACGGTTTCAAGGCTAGAGGGATCCTGAAGTCACTGTAGCAACACGAAAGAGCTTCGTGGACCACAAATCAACTCAAGATGAGAGGTTAGTCCCTGGCTTCGACTCCAGAGGAATACCACCTTACCACAAGCACCTCAAGAGGATGCTTCTCTCAGCTCTAGGTATGTGAGAGGGACCCTGAGTTTGCGGCCTCAAGTGGAATGGACACCGGGATGCCCTGACTCGAAATAAGGCCGGATATCCCTGCAGTGACTTGAATGCAGGCTCGTCTTGCATCTCCCAAGACAAAATGTTGTCTGAATCCCCTGTGGAGACCACAGAGAAAGACCTAGTTCACCACCTCACCGCGACCGGAGGCCTCACATCCGTTGAAAACTCCAGAGGAATGCGGAGATCAGTGCCTCCAAAGGAGACGATGCCTGACTCCTCGTGAAACTTGATAGGAGTCCCAGGAATTCTGTGGCACGTGGAAAGGGACCCTTGGTCTCCCGCCTCAGATGGAGAGGCGTCCCAATTGCCGTGCCAAGCCTCGAGGAGAATTCCGAGTTGTCCCTCGCAACTAGGCAGGAGTCCTGACGTCGCTGAACAAACACGTGTGTGGAAGGGCCATCCCCGTCGTAACTCGAGAATATACCCCAGGTTCCCGCCGCAACTCGAGAAAAACCATGAGACTTCCCCCTTGCCCCGAGATGAGGCCGGATTCCCCTGCACTGCGTGCAGAGCAATGCCGTGTTGCACATCACACAGGAAAGGAGCCTTGATTTCCTTGATGGCACTCCAGAGAAAGCCCAAGAACACTGTTTCAAGGCTAGAGGGATCCTGAGGTCACTGTAGCAACACGAAAGAGCTCCGTGGACCACAAATCAACTCAAGATGAGAGGTTAGTCCCTGGCTTCGACTCCAGAGGAATACCACCTTACCACAAGCACCTCAAGAGGAGGCTTCTCTCAGCTCTAGGTATGTGAGAGGGACCCTGAGTTTGCGGCCTCAAGTGGAATGGACACCGGGATGCCCTGACTCGAAATAAGGCCGGATATCCCTGCAGTGACTTGAATGCAGGCTCGTCTTGCATCTCCCAAGACAAAATGTTGTCTGAATCCCCTGTGGAGACCACAGAGAAAGACCTAGTTCCCCACCTCATCGCGACCGGAGGCATCACATCCATTGAAAACTCCAGAGGAATGCGGAGATCAGTGCCTCCAAAGGAGACGATGCCTGACTCCTCGTGAAACTTGATAGGAGTCCCAGGATTTCTGTGGCAGGTGGAAAGGGACCCTTGGTCTCCCGCCTAAGCTGGAGAGGCGTCCCAATTGCCCTGCCAAGCCTCGAGGAGAATTCCGAGTTGTCCCTCGCAACTAGGCAGGAGTCCTGACGGCGCTGAACAAACACGTGGGTGGAAGGGCCATCCCCGTCGTAACTCGAGAATATACCCCAGGTTCCCGCCGCAACTCGAGAAAAACCATGAGACTTCCCCCTCGCCGCGAGATGAGGCCCGATTCCCCTGCACTGCGTGCAGAGCAATGCCGTGTTGCACATCACACAGGAAAGGAGTCTTGATTTCCTTGATGGCACTCCACAGAAAGCCCAAGAACACTGTTTCAAGGCTAGAGGGATCCTGAGGCCACTGTAGCAACACGAAACAACTCTGTGGACCAAAAATAAACTCGAGATGAGAGGTTAGTCCCTGGCTTCGACTCCAGAGGAATACCACCTTACCACAAGCACCTCAAGAGGAGGCTTCTCTCAGCTCTAGGTATGTGATAGGGACCCTGAGTTTGCGGCCTCAAGTGGAATGGACACCGCGATGCCCTGACTCGAAATTAGGCCAGATATCCCTGCAGTGACTTGAATGCAGGCTCGTCTTGCATCTCCCAAGACGAAAGGATGTCTGAATCCCCTGTGGAGACCACAGAGAAAGACCTAGTTCCCCACCTCATCGGGACCGGAGGCCTCACATCCTTTGAAAACTCCAGAGGGACGCGGAGATCAGTGCCTCCAAAGGAGACGATGCCTGACTCCTCGTGAAACTTGATAGGAGTCCCAGGATTCCAGTGGCACGTATAAAGGGGCCCTTGGTCTCCCGCCTCAGCTGGGGAGGCGTCCCAATTGCATTGCCAAGCCTCGAGGAGAATCCCGAGTTGTCCCTCTCAACTAAGCAGGACTCCTGACGTCGCTGAACAAACACGTGTGTGGAAGGGCCATCCCCGTCGTAACTCGAGAATATACCCCAGGTTCCCGCCGCAACTCGTGAAAAACCATGAGACTTTCCCCTCTCCACGAGATGAGGCCCGATTCCCATGCACTGCGTGCAGAGCAATGCCGTGTTGCACATCACACAGGAAAGGAGCCTTGATTTCCTTGATGGCACTCCAGAGAAAGCCCAAGAACACTGTTTCAAGGCTAGAGGGATCCTGAGGTCACTGTAGCTACACGAAAGAGCTCCGTGGACCAAAAATCAACTCGAGATGAGAGGTTAGTCCCTGGCTTCGACTCCAGAGGAATACCACCTTACCACAAGCACCTCAAGAGGAGGCTTCTCTCAGCTCTAGGTATGTGAGAGGGACCCTGAGTTTGCGGCCTCAAGTGGAATGGACACCGCGATGCCCTGACTCAAAATAAGGCCGGATATGGCTGCAGTGACTTGAATGCAGGCTCTTCTTGCATCTCCCAAGACGAAAGGATGTCTGAATCCCCTGTGGAGACCACAGAGAAAGACCTAGTTCCCCACCTCATCCCGACCGGAGGCCTCACATCCTTTGAAAACTCCAGAGGGATGCGGAGATCAGTGCCTCCAAAGGAGACGATGCCTGACTCCTCGTGAAACTTGATAGGAGTCCTAGGATTCCTGTGGCACGTGGAAAGGGACCCTTGGTCTACCGCCTCACCTAGAGAGGCATCCCAATTGCCCTGGCAAGCCTCGAGGAAAATCCCGAGTTGTCCCTCGCAACTAGGCAGGACTCCTGACGTCGCTGAACAAACAGGTGTGTGGAAGGGCCATCCCCGTCGTAACTCGAGAATATACTCCAGGTTCCCGCCGCAACTCGAGAAAAACCATGAGACTTCCCCCTCGCCGCGAGATGAGGCCCGATTCCCCTACACTGCGTGCAGAGCAATGCCGTGTTGCACATCACACAGGAAAAGAGCCTTGATTTCCTTGATGGCATTCCACAGAAAGCCCAAGAACACTGTTTCAAGGCTAGAGGGATCCTGAGGTCACTGCAGCAACACAAAAGAGCTCCGTGGACCACAAATCAACTCGAGATGAGAGGTTAGTCCCTGGCTTCGACTCCAGAGGAATACTACCTTACCACAAGCACCTCAAGAGGAGGCTTCTCTCAGCTCTAGTTATGTTAGAGGGACCCTGAGTTTGCGGCCTCAAGTGAAATGGGCACCGCGATGCCCTGGCTCGAAATAAGGCCGGATATGCCTGCAGTGACTTGAATGCAGGCTTGTCTTGCATCTCCCAAGACGAAAGGATGTCTGAATCCCCTGTGGAGACCACAGAGAAAGACCTAGTTCCCCACCTCATCGCGACCGGAGGCCTCACATCCTTTGAAAACTCCAGAGGGATGCGGAGATCAGTGCCTCCAAAGGAGAAGATGCGTGACTCCTCGTGAAACTTGATAGGAGTCCCAGGATTCCTGTGGCACGTGGAAAGGGACCCTTGGTCTCCCGCCTCAGCTGGAGAGGCGTCCCAATTGCCCTGCCAAGCCTCAAGGAGAATTTCGAGTTGTCCCTCTCAACTAGGCAGGAGTCCTGCCGGCGCTGAACAAACACGTGTGTGGAAGGGCCATCCCCGTCGTAACTCGAGAATATACCCCAGGTTCCCGCCGCAACTCGAGAAAAACCATGAGACTTCCCCCTCGCCGCGAGATGAGGCACGATTCCCCTGCACTGCGTGCAGAGCAATTCCGTGTTGCACATCACACAGGAAAGGAGCCTTGATTTCCTTGATGGCACTCCAGAGAAAGCCCAAGAACACTGTTTCAAGGCCAGAGGGATCCTGAGGTCACTGTAGCAACACGAACGAGCTCCGTGGACCACAAATCAACTCGAGATGAGAGGTTAGTCCCTGGCTTCGACTCCAGAGGAATACCACCTTACCACAAGCACCTCAAGAGGAGGCTTCTCTCAGCTCTAGGTATGTGAGAGGGAACCTGAGTTTGCGGCCTCAAGTGAAATGGACACCGCGATGCCCTGGCTCGAAATAAGGCCGGATATGCCTGCAGTGACTTGAATGCAGGCTCGTCTTGCATCTCCCAAGACGAAAGGATGACTGAATCCCGTGTGGAGACCACAGAGAAAGACCTAGTTCCCCACCTCATCGCGACCGGAGGCCTCACATCCTTTGAAAACTCCAGAGGGACGCGGAGACCAGTGCCTCCAAAGGAGACGATGCAAGACTCCTCGTGAAACTTGATAGGAGTCCCAGGATTCCTGTGGCACGTGGAAAGGGACCCTTGGTCTACCGCCTCAGCTGGAGAGGCGTCCCAATTACCCTGCCAAGCCTCGAGGAGAATCCCGAGTTGTCCCTCTCAACTAGGCAGCAGTCCTGACGTCGCTGAACAAACACGTGTGTGGAAGGGCCATCCCCGTCGTAACTCGAGAATATACCCCAGGTTCCCGCCGCAACTCGTGAAAAACCATGAGAATTCCCCCTCTCCACCAGATGAGGCCCGATTCCCATGCACTGCGTGCAGAGCAATGCCGTGTTGCACATCACACAGGAAAGGAGTCTTGATTTCCTTGATGGCACTCCACAGAAAGCCCAAGAACACTGTTTCAAGGCTAGAGGGATCCTGAGGCCACTGTAGCAACACGAAACAACTCTGTGGACCAAAAATAAACTCGAGATGAGAGGTTAGTCCCTGGCTTCGACTCCAGAGGAATACCACCTTACCACAAGCACCTCAAGAGGAGGCTTCTCTCAGCTCTAGGTATGTGAGAGGGACCCTGAGTTTGCGGCCTCAAGTGGAATGGACACCGCGATGCCTTGACTCAAAATAAGGCCGGATATGCCTGCAGTGATTTGAATGCAGGCTCATCTTGCATCTCCCAAGACGAAAGGATGTCTGAATCCCCTGTGGAGACCACAGAGAAAGACCTAGTTCCCCACCTCATCGCGACCGGAGGCCTCACATCCTTTGAAAACTCCAGAGGGATGCGGAGATCAGTGCCTCCAAAAGAGAGGATGCCTGACTCCTCGTGAAACCTGATAGGAGTCCCAGGATTCCTGTGGCACGTGGAAAGGGACCCTTGGTCTCCCGCCTCAGCTGGAGAGGCGTCCCAATTACCCTGCCAAGCCTCGAGGAGAATCCCGAGTTGTCCCTCGCAACTAGGCAGGAGTTCTGACGTAGCTGAACAAACACGTGTTTGGAAGGGCCATCCTCGTCGTAACTCGAGAATATAAACCAGGTTCCCGCCGCAACTCGATAAAAACCATGAGACTTCCCCCTCGCCGCGAGATGAGGCCCGATTCCCCTGCACTGCGTGCAGAGCAATGCCGTGTTGCACATCACACAGGAAAGGAGCCTTGATTTCCATGATGGCACTCCAGAGAAAGCCCAAGAACACTGTTTCAAGGCTAGAGGGATCCTGAGGTCACTGTAGCAACACGAAAGAACTCTGTGGACCAAAAATAAACTCAAGATGAGAGGTTAGTCCCTGGCTTCGACTCCAGAGGAATACCACCTTACCACAAGCACCTCAAGAGGAGGCTTCTCTCAGCTCTAGGTATGTGAGAGGGACCCTGAGTTTGCGGCCTCAAGTGGAATGGACACCGCGATGCCCTGGCTCGAAATAAGGCCGGATATGCCTGCAGTGACTTGAATGCAGGCTCGTCTTGCATCTCCCAAGACGAAAGGATGACTGAATCCCCTGTGGAGACCACAGAGAAAGACCTAGTTCCCCACCTCATCGCGACCGGAGGCCTCACATCCTTTGAAAACTCCAGAGGGATGCGGAGATCAGTGCCTCCAAAGGAGACGATGCCTGACTCCTCGTGAAACTTGATAGGAGTCCCAGGATTCCTGTGGCACGTGGAAAGGGACACTTGGTCTCCCGCC
The DNA here is from genome assembly GCF_910594005.1 of Cervus elaphus. NCBI lineage: Eukaryota > Metazoa > Chordata > Mammalia > Artiodactyla > Cervidae > Cervus > Cervus elaphus. Next base: position 3,478,907 of record NC_057815.1, on the reverse strand, counting down.
TCAGCTGGAGAGTCGTCCCAATTGCCCTGCCAAGCCTCGAGGAGAATCCCGAATTGTCCCTCGCAACTAGGCAGGAGTTCTGACGTCGCTGAACAATCACGTGTGTGGAAGGGCCATCCCCGTCGTAACTGGAGAATATACCCCAAATTTCCGCCGCAACTCGAGAAAAACCATGAGACTTCCCCCTCGCCGCGAGATGAGGCCCGATTCCCCTGCACTGCGTGCAGAGCAATGCCGTGTTGCACATCACACAGGAAAGGAGCCTTGATTTCCTTGATGGCACTCCAGAGAAAGCCCAAGAACACTGTTTCAAGGCTAGAGGGATCCTGAGGTTACTGTAGCAACACGAAAGAGCTCCGTGGACCAAAAGTCAACACGAAATGAGACGTTAGTCCCTGGCTTCAACTCCAGAGTAATACCACCTTACCACAAGCACCTCAAGAGGAGGCTTCTCTCAGCTCTAGGTATGTGAGAGGGACCCTGAGTTTGCGGCCTCAAGTGGAATGGACACCGCGATGCCCTGACTCGAAATAAGGCCAGATATCCCTGCAGTGACTTGAATGCAGGCTCGTCTTGCATCTCACAAGATGAAAGGATGTCTGAATCCCCTGTGGAGGCCACAGAGAAAGACCTAGTTCCCCACCTCATCCCGACCGGAGGCCTCACATCCTTTGAAAACTCCAGAGGGACGCGGAGATCAGTGTCTCCAAAGGAGACGATGCCTGACTCCTCGTGAAACTTGATAGGAGTCCCAGGATTTCTGTGGCACGTGGAAAGGGACCCTTGGTCTCCCGCCTCAGCTGGAGAGGCGTCCCAATTGCCCTGCCAAGCCTCGAGGAGAATTCCGAGTTGTCCCTCGCAACTAGGCAGGAGTCCTGACGGCGCTGAACAAACACGTGGGTGGAAGGGCCATCCCCGTCGTAACTCGAGAATATACCCCAGGTTCCCGCCGCAACTCGAGAAAAACCATGAGACTTCCCCCTCGCCGCGAGATGAGGCCCGATTCCCCTGCAGTGCGTGCAGAGCAATGCCGTGTTGCACATCACACAGGAAAGGAGTCTTGATTTCCTTGATGGCACTCCAGAGAAAGCCCAAGAACACTGTTTCAAGGCTAGAGGGATCCTGAGGTCACTGTAGCAACACGAAAGAACTCTGTGGACCAAAAATAAACTCAAGATGAGAGGTTATCCCTGGCTTCGACTTCAGAGGAATACAACCTTACCACAAGCACCTCAAGAGGAGGCTTCTCTCAGCTCTAGGTATGTGAGAGGGACCCTGAGTTTGCGGCCTCAAGTGGAATGGACACCGCGATGCCCTGACTCGAAAAAAGGCCGGATATGCCTGCAGTGACTTGAATGCAGGCTCATCTTGCATCTCCCAAGACGAAAGGATGTTTGAATCCCCTGTGGAGACCACAGAGAAAGACCTAGTTCCCCACCTCATCGCGACCAGAGGCCTCACATCCTTTGAAAACTCCAGAGGGACGCGGAGATCAGTGCCTCCAAAGGAGACGATGCCTGACTCCTCCTGAAACTTGATAGGAGTCCCAGGATTCCTGTGGCACGTGGAAAGGGACCCTTGGTCTACTGCCTCAGCTGGAGAGGCGTCCCAATTGCCCTTCCAAGCCTCGAGGAGAATTCCGAGTTGTCCCTCGCAACTAGGCAGGACTCCTGACGTCGCTGAACAAACACGTGTGTGGAAGGGCCATCCCCGTCGTAACTCGAGAATATACCCCAGGTTCCCGCCGCAACTCGAGGAAAACCATGAGACTTCCCCCTTGCCCCGAGATGAGGCCGGATTCCCCTGCACTGCGTTCAGAGCAATGCCGTGTTGCACATCACACAGGAAAGGAGCCTTGATTTCCTTGATGGCACTCCAGAGAAAGCCCAAGAACACTGTTTCAAGGCTAGAGGGATCCTGAAGTCACTGTAGCAACACGAAAGAGCTCCGTGGACCACAAATCAACTCAAGATGAGAGGTTAGTCCCTGGCTTCGACTCCAGAGGAATACCACCTTACCACAAGCACCTCAAGAGGATGCTTCTCTCAGCTCTAGGTATGTGAGAGGGACCCTGAGTTTGCGGCCTCAAGTGGAATGGACACCGGGATGCCCTGACTCGAAATAAGGCCGGATATCCCTGCAGTGACTTGAATGCAGGCTCGTCTTGCATCTCCCAAGACAAAATGTTGTCTGAATCCCCTGTGGAGACCACAGAGAAAGACCTAGTTCACCACCTCACCGCGACCGGAGGCCTCACATCCGTTGAAAACTCCAGAGGAATGCGGAGATCAGTGCCTCCAAAGGAGACGATGCCTGACTCCTCGTGAAACTTGATAGGAGTCCCAGGAATTCTGTGGCACGTGGAAAGGGACCCTTGGTCTCCCGCCTCAGCTGGAGAGGCGTCCCAATTGCCGTGCCAAGCCTCGAGGAGAATTCCGAGTTGTCCCTCGCAACTAGGCAGGAGTCTTGACGTCGCTGAACAAACACGTGTGTGGAAGGGCCATCCCCGTCGTAACTCGAGAATATACCCCAGGTTCCCGCCGCAACTCGAGAAAAACCATGAGACTTCCCCCTTGCCCCGAGATGAGGCCCGATTCCCCTGCACTGCGTGCAGAGCAATGCCGTGTTGCACATCACACAGGAAAGGAGCCTTGATTTCCTTGATGGCACTCCAGAGAAAGCCCAAGAACACTGTTTCAAGGCTAGAGGGATCCTGAGGTCACTGTAGCAACACGAAAGAGCTCCGTGGACCACAAATCAACTCAAGATGAGAGGTTAGTCCCTGGCTTCGACTCCAGAGGAATACCACCTTACCACAAGCACCTCAAGAGGAGGCTTCTCTCAGCTCTAGGTATGTGAGAGGGACCCTGAGTTTGCGGCCTCAAGTGGAATGGACACCGGGATGCCCTGACTCGAAATAAGGCCGGATATCCCTGCAGTGACTTGAATGCAGGCTCGTCTTGCATCTCCCAAGACAAAATGTTGTCTGAATCCCCTGTGGAGACCACAGAGAAAGACCTAGTTCCCCACCTCATCGCGACCGGAGGCATCACATCCGTTGAAAACTCCAGAGGAATGCGGAGATCAGTGCCTCCAAAGGAGACGATGCCTGACTCCTCGTGAAACTTGATAGGAGTCCCAGGATTTCTGTGGCACGTGGAAAGGGACCCTTGGTCTCCCGCCTAAGCTGGAGAGGCGTCCCAATTGCCCTGCCAAGCCTCGAGGAGAATTCCGAGTTGTCCCTCGCAACTAGGCAGGAGTCCTGACGGCGCTGAACAAACACGTGGGTGGAAGGGCCATCCCCGTCGTAACTCGAGAATATACCCCAGGTTCCCGCCGCAACTTGAGAAAAATCATGAGACTTCCCCCTCGCCGCGAGATGAGGCCCGATTCCCCTGCACTGCGTGCAGAGCAATGCCGTGTTGCACATCACACAGGAAAGGAGTCTTGATTTCCTTGATGGCACTCCACAGAAAGCCCAAGAACACTGTTTCAAGGCTAGAGAGATCCTGGGGTCACTGTAGCAACACGAAAGAGCTCCGTGGACCACAAATCAACTCGAGATGAGAGGTTAGTCCCTGGCTTCGACTCCAGAGGAATACCACCTTACCACAAGCACCTCAAGAGGAGGCTTCTCTCAGCTCTAGGTATGTGATAGGGACCCTGAGTTTGCGGCCTCAAGTGGAATGGACACCGCGATGCCCTGACTCGAAATTAGGCCAGATATCCCTGCAGTGACTTGAATGCAGGCTCGTCTTGCATCTCCCAAGACGAAAGGATGTCTGAATCCCCTGTGGAGACCACAGAGAAAGACCTAGTTCCCCACCTCATCGGGACCGGAGGCCTCACATCCTTTGAAAACTCCAGAGGGACGCGGAGATCAGTGCCTCCAAAGGAGACGATGCCTGACTCCTCGTGAAACTTGATAGGAGTCCCAGGATTCCAGTGGCACGTATAAAGGGGCCCTTGGTCTCCCGCCTCAGCTGGGGAGGCGTCCCAATTGCATTGCCAAGCCTCGAGGAGAATCCCGAGTTGTCCCTCTCAACTAAGCAGGACTCCTGACGTCGCTGAACAAACACGTGTGTGGAAGGGCCATCCCCGTCGTAACTCGAGAATATACCCCAGGTTCCCGCCGCAACTCGTGAAAAACCATGAGACTTTCCCCTCTCCACGAGATGAGGCCCGATTCCCATGCACTGCGTGCAGAGCAATGCCGTGTTGCACATCACACAGGAAAGGAGCCTTGATTTCCTTGATGGCACTCCAGAGAAAGCCCAAGAACACTGTTTCAAGGCTAGAGGGATCCTGAGGTCACTGTAGCTACACGAAAGAGCTCCGTGGACCAAAAATCAACTCGAGATGAGAGGTTAGTCCCTGGCTTCGACTCCAGAGGAATACCACCTTACCACAAGCACCTCAAGAGGAGGCTTCTCTCAGCTCTAGGTATGTGAGAGGGACCCTGAGTTTGCGGCCTCAAGTGGAATGGACACCGCGATGCCCTGACTCAAAATAAGGCCGGATATGCCTGCAGTGACTTGAATGCAGGCTTGTCTTGCATCTCCCAAGACGAAAGGAGGTCTGAATCCCCTGTGGAGCCCACAGAGAAAGACCTAGTTCCCCACCTCATCGCGACCGGAGGCCTCACATCCTTTGAAAACTCCAGAGGGAAGCGGAGATCAGTGCCTCCAAAGGAGACGATGCCTGACTCCTCGTGAAACTTGATAGGAGTCCCAGGATTCCTGTGGCACGTGGAAAGGGACACTTGGTCTCCCGCCTCAGCTGGAGAGGCGTCCCAATTGCCCTGCCAAGCCTCAAGGAGAATCCCGAGTTGTCCCTCGCAACAAGGCAGGAGTCCTGACGTCGCTGAACAAACACGTGGGTGGAAGGGCCATCCCCGTCGTAACTCGAGAATATACCCCAGGATCCCGCCGCAACTCGAGAAAAACCATGAGACTTCCCCCTTGCCCCGAGATGAGGCCCGATTCCCCTGCACTGCGTGCAGAGCAATGCCGTGTTGCACATCACACAGGAAAGGAGCCTTGATTTCCTTGATGGCACTCCACAGAAAGCCCAAGAACACTGTTTCAAGGCCAGAGGGATCCTGAGGTCACTGTAGCAACACAAAAGAGCTCCGTGGACCACAAATCAACTCGAGATGAGAGGTTAGTCCCTGGCTTCGACTCCAGAGGAATACCACCTTACCACAAGCACCTCAAGAGGAGGCTTCTCTCAGCTCTAGGTATGTGAGAGGGACCCTGAGTTTGCGGCCTCAAGTGGAATGGACACCGCGATGCCCTGACTCGAAATAAGGCCGTATATCCCTGCAGTGACTTGAATGCAGGCTCGTCTTGCATCTCCCAAGACGAAATGTTGTCTGAATCCCCTGTGGAGACCACAGAGAAAGACCTAGTTCCCCACCTCATCGCGACCGGAGGCCTCACATCCTTTGAAAACTCCAGAGGGATGCGGAGATCAGTGCCTCCAAAGGAGACGATTCCTGACTCCTCGTGAAACTTGATAGGAGTCCCAGGATTCCTGTGGCACGTGGAAAGGGACACTTGGTCTCCCGCCTCAGCTGAAGAGGCGTCCCAATTGCCCTGCCAAGCCTCGAGGAGAATTCCGAGTTGTCCCTCGCAACTAGGCAGGAGTCCTCACGGCGCTGAACAAACACGTGTGTGGAAGGGCCATCCCCGTCGTAACTCGAGAATATACCCCAGGTTCCCGCCGCAACTCGAGAAAAACCATGAGACTTCCCCCTCACCGCGAAATGAGGCACGATTCCCCTGCACTGCGTGCAGAGCAATTCCGTGTTGCACATCTCACAGAAAAGGAGCCTTGATTTCCTTGATGGCACTCCAGAGAAAGCCCAAGAACACTGTTTCAAGGACAGAGGGATCCTGAGGTCACTGTAGCAACACGAAAGAGCTCCGTGGACCACAAATCAACTCGAGATGAGAGGTTAGTCCCTGGCTTCGACTCCAGAGGAATACCACCTTACCACAAGCACCTCACGAGGAGGCTTCTCTCAGCTCTAGGTATGTGAGAGGGACCCTGAGTTTGTGGCCTCGAGTGAAATGGACACCGCGATGCCCTGGCTCGAAAGAAGGCCGGATATGCCTGCAGTAACTTGAATGCAGGCTCGTCTTGCATCTCCCAAGACGAAAGGATGTCTGAATCCCCTGTGGAGACCACAGAGAAAGACCTAGTTCCCCACCTCATCGCGACCGGAGGACTCACATCCTTTGAAAACTCCAGAGGGATGCGGAGATCAGTGCCTCCAAAGGAGAGGATGCCTGACTCCTCGTGAAACTTGATAGGAGTCCCAGGATTCCTGTGGCACGTGGAAAGGGACAGTTGGTCTCCCGCCTCAGCTGGAGAGTCGTCCCAATTGCCCTGCCAAGCCTCGAGGAGAATCCCGAGTTGTCCCTCGCAACTAGGCAGGAGTTCTGACGTCGCTGAACAATCACGTGTGTGGAAGGGCCATCCCCGTCGTAACTCGAGAATATACCCCAGGTTCCCGCCGCAACTCGAGAAAAACCATGAGACTTCCCCCTCGCCGCGAGATGAGGCCCGATTCCCCTGCACTGCGTGCAGAGCAATGCCGTGTTGCACATCACACAGGAAAGGAGCCTTGATTTCCTTGATGGCACTCCAGAGAAACACCAAGAACACTGTTTCAAGGCTAGAGGGATCCTGAGGTCACTGTAGCAACACGAAAGAGCTCCGTGGACCAAAAGTCAACACGAGATGAGAGGTTAGTCCCTGGCTTCGACTCCAGAGGAATACCACCTTACCACAAGCACCTCAAGAGGAGGCTTCTCTCAGCTCTAGGTATGTGAGAGGGACCCTGAGTTTGCGGCCTCAAGTGGAATGGACACCGCGATGCCCTGACTCGAAATAAGGCCAGATATCCCTGCAGTGACTTGAATGCAGGCTCGTCTTGCATCTCCCAAGACGAAAGGATGTCTGAATCCCCTGTGGAGACCACAGAGAAAGACCTAGTTCCCCACCTCATCGCGACCGGAGGCCTCACATCCTTTGAAAACTCCAGAGGGACGCGGAGATCAGTGCCTCCAAAGGAGACGATGCCTGACTCCTCGTGAAACTTGATAGGAGTCCCAGGATTACTGTGGCATGTGGAAAGGGACACTTGGTCTCCCGCCTCAGCTTGAGAGGCGTCCCAATTGCATTGCCAAGCCTCGAGGAGAATCCCGAGTTGTCCCTCTCAACTAGGCAGGAGTCCTGATGGCGCTGAACAAACACGTGTGTGGAAGGGCCATACCCGTGGTAACTAGAGAATATACCCCAGGTTCCCGCCGCAACTCGAGAAAAACCATGAGACTTCCCCCTCGCCACGAGATGAGGCCCGATTCCCCTGCACTGCGTGCAGAGCAATGCCGTGTTGCACATCACACAGGAAAGGAGCCTTTATTCCTTGATGGCACTCCAGAGAAAGCCCAAGAACACTGTTTCAAGGCTAGAGGGATCCTGAGGTCACTGTAGCAACACGAAAGAGTTCCGTGGATCACAAATCAACTCGAGATGAGAGGTTAGTCCCTGGCTTCGACTCCAGAGGAATACCACCACCACAAGTACCTCAAGAGGCGGCTTCTCTCAGCTCAAGGTATGTGAGAGGGAACCTGAGTTTTCGGCCTCAAGTGGAATGGACACCACGATGCCCTGACTCGAAATAAGGCCGGATATCCCTGCAGTGACTTGAATGCAGGCTCCTCTTGCATCTCCCAAGACGAAAGGATGTCTGAATCCCCTGTGGAGACCACAGAGAAAGACCTAGTTCCCCACCTCATCGCGACCGGAGGCCTCACATCCTTTGAAAACTCCAGAGGGATGCGGAGATCAGTGCCTCCAAAGGAGACGATTCCTGACTCCTCGTGAAACTTGATAGGAGTCCCAGGATTCCTGTGGCACGTGGAAAAGGACACTTGGTCTCCCGCCTCAGCTGAAGAGGCGTCCCAATTGCCCTGCCAAGCCTCGAGGAGAATTCCGAGTTGTCCCTCGCAACTAGGCAGGAGTCCTGACGGCGCTGAACAAACACGTGTGTGGAAGGGCCATCCCCGTCGTAACTCGAGAATATACCCCAGGTTCCCGCCGCAACTCGAGAAAAACCATGAGACTTCCCCCTCGCCACGAGATGAGGCACGATTCCCCTGCACTGCGTGCAGAGCAATTCCGTGTTGCACATCACACAGGAAAGGAGCCTTTATTCCTTGATGGCACTCCAGAGAAAGCCCAAGAACACTGTTTCAAGGACAGAGGGATCCTGAGGTCACTGTAGCAACACGAAAGAGCTCCGTGGACCACAAATCAACTCGAGATGAGAGGTTAGTCCCTGGCTTCGACTCCAGAGGAATACCACCTTACCACAAGCACCTCAAGAGGAGGCTTCTCTCAGCTCAAAGTATGTGAGAGGGAACCTGAGTTTTCGGCCTCAAGTGGAATGGACACCACGATGCCCTGACTCGAAATAAGGCCGGATATCCCTGCAGTGACTTGAATGCAGGCTCCTCTTGCATCTCCCAAGACGAAAGGATGTCTGAATCCCCTGTGGAGACCACAGAGAAAGACCTAGTTCCCCACCTCATCGCGACCGGAGGCCTCACATCCTTTGAAAACTCCAGAGGGATGCGGAGATCAGTGCCTCCAAAGGAGACGATTCCTGACTCCTCGTGAAACTTGATAGGAGTCCCAGGATTCCTGTGGCACGTGGAAAGGGACACTTGGTCTCCCGCCTCAGCTGGAGCGGCGTCCCAATTGCCCTGCCAAGCCTCGAAGAGAATCCCGAGTTGTCCCTCGCAACTAGGCAGGAGTCCTGACGGCGCTGAACAAACACGTGTGTGGAAGGGCCATCCCCGTCGTAACTCGAGAATATACCCCAGGTTCCCGCCACAACTCGAGAAAACCCATGAGACTTCCCCCTCGCTGCGAGATGAGGCCCAATTCCCCTGCACTGCGTGCAGAGCAATGCCGTGTAGCACATCACACTGGAAAGGAGCCTTGATTTCCTTGATGGCACTCCACAGAAACCCCAAGAACACTGTTTTAAGGCCAGAGGGATCCTGAGGTCACTGTAGCAACACAAAAGAGCTCCGTGGACCAAAAATCAACTCGAGATGAGAGGTTAGTCCCTGGCTTCGACTCCAGAGGAATACCACCTTACCACAAGCACCTCAAGAGGAGGCTTCTCTCAGCTCTAGGTATGTGAGAGGGACCCTGAGTTTGCGGCCTCAAGTGAAATGGACACCGCGATGCCCTGGCTCGAAATAAGGCCGGATATGCCTGCAGTGACTTGAATGCAGGCTCGTCTTGCATCTCCCAAGACGAAAGTATGTCTGAATCCCCTGTGGAGACCACAGAGAAAGACCTAGTTCCCCACCTCATCGCGACCGGAGGCCTCACATGCTTTGAAAACTCCAGAGGGACGCGGAGATCAGTGCCTCCAAAGGAGACGATGCCTGACTCCTCGTGAAACTTGATAGGAGTCCCAGGATTCCTGTGGCACGTGGAAAGGGACCGTTGGCCTCCCGCCTCAGGTGGAGAGGCGTCCCAATTGCCCTGCCAAGCCTCGAGTAGAATCCCGAGTTGTCCCTCGCAACTAGGCAGGAGTCCTGACTTCGCTGAACAAACACGTGTGTGGAAGGGTCATCCCAGTCCTAACTCGAGAATATACCCCAGGTTCCCGCCGCAACTCGAGAAAAAACATGAGACTTCCCCCTCGCCGCGAGATGAGGCCCGATTCCCCTGCACTGCATGCAGAGCAATGCCGTGTTGCACATCACACAGGAAAGGAGCCTTTATTCCTTGATGGCACTCCAGAGAAAGCCCAAGAACACTGTTTGAAGGCTAGAGGGATCCTGAGGTCACTGTAGCAACATGAAAGAGCTCCTTGGACCAGAAATCACCTCGAGATGAGAGGGTAGTCCCTGGCTTCGACTCCAGAGGAATACCACCTTACCACAAGCACTTCAAGAGGAGGCTTCTCTCAGCTCTTGGTATGTGAAAGTGACCCTGAGTTTGCGGCCTCAAGTGGAATGGACACCACGATGCCCTGACTCGACATAAGGCCGAATATGCCTGCAGTGACTTGAATGCAGGCTCGTCTTGCATCTCCCAAAACGAAAGGATGTCTAAATCCCCTGTGGAGACTACAGAGAAAGACCTAGTTCCCCACCTCATCGCGACCGGAGGCCTCACATCCTTTGAAAACTCCAGAGGGATGCGGAGATCAGTGCCTCCAAAGGAGAGGATGCCTGACTCCTCGTGAAACTTGATAGGAGTCCCAGGATTCCTGTGGCACGTGGAAAGGGACAGTTGGTCTCCCGCCTCAGCTGGAGAGTCGTCCCAATTGCCCTGCCAAGCCTCGAGGAGAATCCCGAGTTGTCCCTCGCAACTAGGCAGGAGTTCTGACGTCGCTGAACAATCACGTGTGTGGAAGGGCCATCCCCGTCGTAACTCGAGAATATACCCCAGGTTCCCGCCGCAACTCGAGAAAAACCATGAGACTTCCCCCTCGCCGCGAGATGAGGCCCGATTCCCCTGCACTGCGTGCAGAGCAATGCCGTGTTGCACATCACACAGGAAAGGAGCCTTGATTTCCTTGATGGCACTCCAGAGAAAGCCCAAGAACACTGTTTCAAGGCTAGAGGGATCCTGAGGTCACTGTAGCAACACGAAAGAGCTCCGTGGACCAAAAGTCAACACGAGATGAGAGGTTAGTCCCTGGCTTCGACTCCAGAGGAATACCACCTTACCACAAGCACCTCAAGAGGAGGCTTCTCTCAGCTCTAGGTATGTGAGAGGGACCCTGAGTTTGCGGCCTCAAGTGGAATGGACACCGCGATGCCCTGACTCGAAATAAGGCCAGATATCCCTGCAGTGACTTGAATGCAGGCTCGTCTTGCATCTCCCAAGACGAAAGGATGTCTGAATCCCCTGTGGAGACCACAGAGAAAGACCAAGTTCCCCACCTCATCGCGACCGGAGGCCTCACATCCTTTGAAAACTCCAGAGGGACGCGGAGATCAGTGCCTCCAAAGGAGACGATGCCTGACTCCTCGTGAAACTTGATAGGAGTCCCAGGATTCCTGTGGCATGTGGAAAGGGACACTTGGTCTCCCGCCTCAGCTTGAGAGGCGTCCCAATTGCATTGCCAAGCCTCGAGGAGAATCCCGAGTTGTCCCTCTCAACTAGGCAGGAGTCCTGACTTCGCTGAACAAACACGTGTGTGGAAGGGTCATCCCAGTCCTAACTCGAGAATATACCCCAGGTTCCCGCCGCAACTCGAGAAAAAACATGAGACTTCCCCCTCGCCGCGAGATGAGGCCCGATTCCCCTGCACTGCGTGCAGAGCAATGCCGTGTTGCACATCACACAGGAAAGGAGCCTTTATTCCTTGATGGCACTCCAGAGAAAGCCCAAGAACACTGTTTGAAGGCTAGAGGGATCCTGAGGTCACTGTAGCAACATGAAAGAGCTCCTTGGACCAGAAATCACCTCGAGATGAGAGGGTAGTCCCTGGCTTCGACTCCAGAGGAATACCACCTTACCGCAAGCACTTCAAGAGGAGGCTTCTCTCAGCTCTTGGTATGTGAAAGTGACCCTGAGTTTGCGGCCTCAAGTGGAATGGACACCACGATGCCCTGACTCGACATAAGGCCGAATATGCCTGCAGTGACTTGAATGCAGGCTCGTCTTGCATCTCCCAAAAGGAAAGGATGTCTAAATCCCCTGTGGAGACTACAGAGAAAGACCTAGTTCCCCACCTCATCCCGACTGGACGCCTCACTTTCTTTGAAAACTCCAGAGGGACGCGGAGATGAGTGCCTCCAAAGGAGACAATGCCTGATTCCTCGTGAAACTTGATAGGAGTCCCAGGATTCCTGTGGCACGTGGAAAGGGACCCTTGGTCTCCCGCCTCAGCTGGAGAGGCGTCCCAATTGCCCTGCCAAGCCTCGAGGAGAATCCCGAGTTGTCCCTCGCAACTAGACAGGAGTCCTGACGTCGCTGAACAAACACGTGTGTGAAAGGGCCATCCCCGTCGAAACTCGAGAATATACCCCAGGTTCCCGCCGCAACTCGAGAAAAACCATGAGACTTCCCCCTCGCCGCGAGATGAGGCCCGATTCCCCTGCACTGCGTGCAGAGCAATGCCGTGTTGCACATCACACAGGAAAGGAGCCTAGATTTCCTTGATGGCACTCCAGAGAAACTCCAAGAACACTGATTCAAGGCTAGAGGGATCCTGGGGTCACTGTAGCAACACGAAAGAGCTCCGTGGACCAAAAATCAACTCGAGATGACAGGTTAGTCCCTGGCTTCGACTCCAGAGGAATACCACCTTACCACAAGCACCTCAAGAGGAGGCTTCTCTCAGCTCTAGGTATGTGAGAGGGACCCTGAGTTTGCGGCCTCAAGTGGAATGGACACCGCAATGCCCTGACTCGAAATAAGGCCAGATATCCCTGCAGTGACTTGAATGCAGGCTCGTCTTGCATCTCCCAAGACGAAAGGATGTCTGAATCCCCTGTGGAGACCACAGAGAAAGACCTAGTTCCCCACCTCATCGCGACCGGAGGCCTCACATCCTTTGAAAACTCCAGAGGGACGCGGAGATCAGTGCCTCCAAAGGAGACGATGCCTGACTCCTCGTGAAACTTGATAGGAGTCCCAGGATTCGTGTGGCACGTGGAAAGGGACACTTGGTCTCCCGCCTCAGCTTGAGAGGCATCCCAATTGCTTTGCCAAGCCTCGAGGAGAATCCCAAGTTGTCCCTCTCAACTAGGCAGGAGTCCTGATGGCGCTGAACAAACACGTGTGTGGAAGGGCCATACCCGTGATAACTAGAGAATATACCCCAGGTTCCCGCCGCAACTCGAGAAAAACCATGAGACTTCCCCCTCGCCGCGAGATGAGGCCCGATTCCCCTGCACTGCGTGCAGAGCAATGCCGTGTTGCACATCACACAGGAAAGGAGCCTTGATTTCCTTGATGGCACTCCAGAGAAAGCCCAAGAACACTGTTTCAAGGCCAGAGGGATCCTGAGGTCACTGTAGCAACACGAAAGAGCTCCGTGGATCACAAATCAACTCGAGATGAGAGGTTAGTCCCTGGCTTCAACTCCAGAGGAATACCACCACCACAAGTACCTCAAGAGGAGGCTTCTCTCAGCTCTAGGTATGTGAGAGGGAACCTGAGTTTTCGGCCTCAAGTGGAATGGACATCACGATGCCCTGACTTGAAATAAGGCCGGATATCCCTGCAGTGACTTGAATGCAGGCTCCTCTTGCATCTCCCAAGACGAAAGGATGTCTGAATCCCCTTTGGAGACCACAGAGAAAGACCTAGTTCCCCACCTCATCGCGACCGGAGGCCTCACATCCTTTGAAAACTCCAGAGGGATGCGGAGATCAGTGCCTCCAAAGGAGACGATGCCTGACTCCTCGTGAAACTTGACAGGAGTCCCAGGATTCCTGTGGCACGTGGAAAGGGACCCTTGGTCTCCCGCCTCAGCTGGAGAGGCGTCCCAATTGCCCTGCCAAGCCTCGAAGAGAATCCCGAGTTGTCACTCGCAACTAGGCAGGAGTCCTGTCGGCGCTGAACAAACACGTGTGTGGAAGGGCCATCCCCGTCTTAACTCGAGAATATACCCCAGGTTCCCGCCGCAACTCGAGAAAAACCATGAGACTTCCCCCTCGCTGCGAGATGAGGCCCAATTCCCCTGCACTATGTGCAGAGCAATGCCGTGTAGCACATCACACTGGAAAGGAGCCTTGATTTCCTTGATGGCACTCCACAGAAACCCCAAGAACACTGTTTCAAGGCCAGAGGGATCCTGAGGTCACTGTAGCAACACAAAAGAGCTCCGTGGACCAAAAATCAACTCGAGATGAGAGGTTAGTCCCTGGCTTCGACTCCAGAGGAATACCACCTTACCACAAGGACCTCAAGAGGAGGCTTCTCTCAGCTCTAGGTATGTGAGAGGGACCCTGAGTTTGCGGCCTCAAGTGAAATGGACACCGCGATGCCCTGGCTCGAAATAAGGCCGGATATGCCTGCAGTGACTTGAATGCAGGCTCGTCTTGCATCTCCCAAGACGAAAGGATGTCTGAATACCTTGTGGAGACCACAGAGAAAGACCTAGTTCCCCACCTCATCGCGACCGGAGGCCTCACATGCTTTGAAAACTCCAGAGGGACGCGGAGATCAGTGCCTCCAAAGGAAACGATGCCTGACTCCTCGTGAAACTTGATAGGAGTCCCAGGATTCCTGTGGCACGTGGAAAGGGACACTTGATCTCCCGCCTCAGCTGGAGAGGCGTCCCAATTGCCCTGCCAAGCCTCGAGTAGAATCCCGAGTTGTCCCTCGCAACTAGGCAGGAGTCCTGACGTCGCTGAACAAAAACGTGTGTGGAAGGGTCATCCCCGTCGTAACTCGAGAATATACCCCAGGTTCCCGCCGCAACTCGAGAAAAAACATGAGACTTCCCCCTCGCCGCGAGATGAGGCCCGATTCCCCTGCACTGCGTGCAGAGCAATGCCGTGTTGCACATCACACAGGAAAGGAGCCTTTATTCCTTGATGGCACTCCAGAGAAAGCCCAAGAACACTGTTTGAAGGCTAGAGGGATCCTGAGGTCACTGTAGCAACATGAAAGAGCTCGTTGGACCAGAAATCACCTCGAGATGAGAGGTTAGTCCCTGGCTTCGAATCCAGAGGAATACCACCTTACCACAAGCACTTCAAGAGGAGGCTTCTCTCAGCTCTTGGTATGTGAAAGTGACCCTGAGTTTGCGGCCTCAAGTGGAATGGACACCGCAATGCCCTGACTCGAAATAAGGCCGGACATCCCTGCAGTGACTTGATGCAGGCTCGTCTTGCATCTCCGAAGACGAAAGGATGTCTGAATCCCCTGTGGAGACCACAGAGAAAGACCTAGTTCCACACCTCATCGCGACCGGAAGCCTCACATCCTTTGAAAATTACAGAGGGACGCAGAGATCAGTGCCTCCAAAGGCGACGATGCCTGACTCCTCGTGAAACTTGATAGGAGTCCCAGGATTCCTGTGGCACGTGGAAAGGGACCCTTGGTCTCCCGCCTCAGCTGGAGAGGCGTCCCAATTGCCCTGCCAAGCCTCGAGGAGAATCCCGAGTTGTCCCTCGCAACTAGGCCGGAGTCCTGACGTCGCTGAACAAACACGTGTGTGGAAGGGCCATCCCCGTCGTAACTCGAGAATATACCCCAGGTTCCCGCCGCAACTCGAGAAAAACCATGAGACTTCCCCCTCGCCGCGAGATGAGGCCCGATTCCCCTGCCCTGAGTCCAGAGCAATGCCGTGTTGCACATCACACAGGAAAGGAGCCTTGATTTCCTTGATGGCACTCCAGAGAAACCCCAAGAACACTGTTTCAAGTCTAGAGGGATCCTGAGGTCACTGTAGCAACACAAAAGAGCTCCGGGGACGAAAAGTCATCTCGAGATGAGAGGTTAGTCCCTGGCTTCGACTCGAGAGGAATACCACCATACCACAAGCACCTCAAGAGGAGGCTTCTCTCAGCTCTAGGTATGTTAGAGGAACCCTGAGTTTGTGGCCTCAAGTGGAATGGACACCGCGAAGCCCTGACTCGAAATAAGGCCGGATATGCCTGCAGTGACTTGAATGCAGGCTCGTCTTGCATCTCCCAAGATGAAAGGATGTCTGAATCCCCTGTGGAGACCACGGAGAAAAACCTAGTTCCCCACCTCATCTCGACCGGAGGCCTCACATCCTTTGAAAATTCCAGAGGGACGCGGAGATCAGTGCCTCCAAAGGACACGATGCCTGACTTCTCGTGAAACTTGATAGGAGTCCCAGGATTCCTGTGGCACGTGGAAAGGGACGCTTGGTCTCCCGCCTCAGCTGGAGAGGCGTCCCAATTGCCCTGCCAAGCCTCGAGGAGAATCCCGAGTTGTCCCTCGCATCTAGGCCGGAGTCCTGAAGTCGCTGAACAAACAGGTGTGTGGAAGGGCCATGCCCAGCGTAACTCGACAATATACCCCAGGTTCCCGCCGCAACTCGAGAAAAACCATGAGACTTCCCCCTCGCCACGAGATGAGGCCCGATTCCCCTGCACTGCGTGCAGAGCAATACCGTGTTGCACATCACACAGGAAAGGAGCCTTGATTTCCTTGATGGCACTCCAGAAAAAGCCCAAGAACACTGTTTCAAGTCCAGAGGGATCCTGAGGTGACTGTAGCAACACGAAAGAGCTCCGTGGACCACAAATCAACTCGAGATGAGAGGTTAGTCCCTGGCTTCGACTCCAGAGGAATACCACCTTACCACAAGCACCTCAAGAGGAGGCTTCTCTCAGCTCTAGGTATGTGAGAGGGACCCTGAGTTTGCGGCCTCAAGTGGAATGGACACCGCGATGCCCTGACTCGAAATAAGGCCGGATATCCCTGCAGTGACTTGAATGCAGGCTCGTCTTGCATCTCCCAAGACGAAAGGATGTCTGAATCCCCTGTGGAGACCACAGAGAAAGACCTAGTTCCCCACCTCATCGCGACCGGAGGCCTCAAATCCTTTGAAAACTCCAGAGGGATGCGGAGATCAGTGCCTCCAAAGGAGAGGATGCCTGACTCCTCGTGAAACTTGATAGGAGTCCCAGGATTCCTGTGGCACGTGGAAAGGGACCCTTGGTCTCCCGCCTCAGCTGGAGAGGCGTCCCAATTGCATTGCCAAGCCTCGAGGAGAATCCCGAGTTGTCCCTCGCAACGAGGCAGGAGTCCTGACGTCGCTGAACAAACACGTGTGTGGAGGGGCCATCCCCGTAGTAACTCGAGAATATACCCCAGGTTCCCGCCGCAACTCGAGAAAGACCATGAGACTTCCCCGTCGCAGCGTGATGAGGCCCGATTCCCCTGCACTGCGTGCAGAGCAATGCCGTGTTGCACATCACACAGGAAAGGAGCCTTGATTTCCTTGATGGCACTCCAGAGAAAGCCCAAGAACACTGTTTCAAGGCTAGAGGGATCCTGAGGTCACTGTAGCAACCCGAAAGAGCTCCGTGGACCAAAAATCAACTCGAGATGAGAAGTTAGTCCCTGGCTTCAACTCCAGAGGAATACCACCTTACCACAAGCAACTCAAGAGGAGGCTTCTCTCAGCTCCAGGTATGTGAGAGGGACCCTGAGTTTGCGGCCTCAAGTGGAATGGACACCGCGATGCCCTGACTCGAAATAAGGCCGGATATGCCTGCAGTGACTTGAATGCAGGCTCGTCTTGTATCTCCCAAGATGAAAGGATGTCTGAATCCCGTGTGGAGACCACAGAGAAAGACCTAGTTCCCCACCTCATCGCGACCGGAGGCCTCACATCCTTGGAAAACTCCAGAGGGACGCGGAGATCAGTGCCTCCAAAGGAGACGATGCCTGACTCCTCGTGAAACTTGATAGGAGTCCCAGGATTACTGTGGCATGTGGAAAGGGACACTTGGTCTCCCGCCTCAGCTGGAGAGGCGTCCCAATTGCACTGCCAAGCCTCAAGGAGAATCCCGAGTTGTCCCTCGCAACTAGGCAGGAGTCCTGACGTCGCTGAACAAACACGTGTGTGGAAGGGCCATCCCCGTCGTAACTCGAGAATATACCCCAGGTTCCCGCCGCAACTCGAGAAAAACCATGACACTTCCCCCTCGCCGCGAGATGAGGCCCGATTTCCCTGCACTGCGTGCAGAGAAATGCCGTGTTGCACATCACACAGGAAAGGAGCCTTGATTTCCTTGATGGCCCTCCAGAGAAAGCCCAAGAACACTGTTTCAAGGCTAGAGGGATCCTGAGGTCACTGTAGCAACACGAAAGAGCTCCGTGGACCACAAATCAACTCGAGATGAGAGGTTAGTCCCTGGCTTCGACTCCAGAGGAATACCACCTTACCACAAGCACCTCAAGAGGAGGCTTCTCTCAGCTCTAGGTATGTGAGAGGGACCCTGAGTTTGCGGCCTCAAGTGGAATGGACACCGCGATGCCCTGACTCGAAATAAGGCCGGACATCCCTGCAGTGACTTGATGCAGGCTCGTCTTGCATCTCCCAAGACGAAAGGATGTCTGAATCCCCTGTGGAGACCACAGAGAAAGACCTAGTTCCCCACCTCATCGCGACCGGAAGCCTCACATCCTTTGAAAATTACAGAGGGACGCAGAGATCAGTGCCTCCAAAGGAGACGATGCCTGACTCCTCGTGAAAATTTATAGGAGTCTCAGAATTCCTGTGGCACGTGGAAAGGGACCGTTGGTCTCCCGCCTCAGCTGGACAGGCGTCCCAATTGCCCTGCCAAGCCTCGAGGAGAATCCCGAGTTGTCCCTCGCAACTAGGCCGGAGTCATGACGTGCCTGAACAAACAGGTGTGTGGAAGGGATATCCCCGTCGTAACTCGAGAATATACCCCAGGTTCCCGCCGCAACTCTAGAAAAACCATGAGACTTCCCCCTCGCCGCGAGATGAGGCCCGATTCCCCTGCCCTGCGTCCAGAGCAATGCCGTGTTGCACATCAGACAGGAAGGGAGCCTTGATTTCCTTGATGGCACTCCAGAGAAACCCCAAGAACACTGTTTCAAGGCTAGAGGGATCCTGAGGTCACTGTAGCAACACAAAAGAGCTCCGTGGACGAAAAGTCATCTCGAGATGAGAGGTTAGTCCCTGGCTTCGACTCCAGAGGAATACCACCTTACCACAAGCACCTCAAGAGGAGGCTTCTCTCAGCTCTAGGTATGTTAGAGGGATCCTGAGTTTGTGGCCTCAAGTGGAATGGACACCGCGAAGCCCTGACTCGAAATAAGGCCGGATATGCCTGCAGTGACTTGAATGCAGGCTCGTCTTGCATCTCCCAAGACGAAAGGATGTCTGAATCCCCTGAATCCCCTGTGGAGACCACAGAGAAAAACCTAGTTCCCCACCTCATCGCGACCGGAGGCCTCACATCCCTTGAAAATTCCAGAGGGACGCGGAGATCAGTGTCTCCAAAGGAGACGATGCCTGACTCCTCGTGAAACTTGATAGGAGTCCCAGGATTCCTGTGGCACGTGGAAAGGGACCCTTGGTCTCCCGCCTCAGCTGGACAGGCGTCCCAATTGCCCTGCCAAGCCTCGAGGAGAATCCCGAGTTGTCCCTCGCATCTAGGCCGGAGTCCTAAAGTCGCTGAACAAACAGGTGTGTGGAAGGGCCATCCCCGGCGTAACTCGACAATATACCCCAGGTTCCCGCCGCAACTCGAGAAAAACCATGAGACTTCCCCCTCGCCGCGAGATGAGGCCCGATTCCCCTGCACTGCGTGCAGAGCAATGCCGTGTTGCACATCACACAGGAAAGGAGCCGTGATTTCCTTGATGGCACTCCAGAGAAAGCCCAAGAACACAGTTTCAAGGCTAGAGGGATCCTGAGGTCACTGTAGCAACTTGAAAGAGATCCATGGACCAAAAATCAACTCGAGATGAGAGTTAAGTCCCTGGTTTCGACTCCAGAGGAATACCACCTTACCACAAGCACCTCAAGAGCAGGCTTCTCTCAGCTCTAGGTATGTGAGCGGGACCCTGAGTTTGTGGCCTCAAGTGGAATGGACACCGCGATGGCCTGACTCGAAATAAGGCCGGATATGCCTGCAGTGACTTGAATGAAGGCTCGTCTTGCATCTCCCAAGACGAAAGGATGTCTGAAGCCCCTGTGGAGACCACAGAGAAAGACCTAGTTCCCCACCTCATCGCGACCGGAGGCCTCACATCATTTGAAAACTCCAGAGGGACACGGAGATCAGTGCCTCCAAAGGAGACGATGCCTGATTCCTCGTGAAACTTGATAGGCGTCCCAGGATTCCTGTGGCACGTGGAAAGGGACCCGGGGTCTCCCACCTCACCTGGAGAGGCGTCCCAATTTCCCTGCCAAGCCTCGAGGAGAATCCCGAGTTGTCCCTCGAAACTAGACAGGAGTCCTGACGTCGCTGAACAAACACGTGTGTGGAAGGGCCATCCCCGTCGTAACTCGAGAATATACCCCAGGTTCCCGCCGCAACTCGAGAAAAACCATGAGACTTCCCCCTCGCCGCGAGATGAGGCCCGATTCCCCTGCACTGCGTGCAGAGCAATGCCGTGTTGCACATCACACAGGAAAGGAGCCTTGATATCCTTGATGGCACTCCAGAGAAACTCCAAGAACACTGATTCAAGGCTAGAGGGATCCTGGGGTCACTGTAGCAACACGAAAGAGCTCCGTGGACTAAAAATCAACTCGAGATGAGAGGTTAGTCCCTGGCTTCGACTCGAGAGGAATACCACCTTACCACAAGTACCTCAAGAGGAGGCCTCTCTCAGCTCTAGGTATGTGAGAGGGACCCTGAGTTTGCGGCCTCAATTGGAAAGGACACCGCGATGCCCTGACTTGAAATACGGCCGGATATCCCTGCAGTGACTTGAATGCAGGCTCGTCTTACATCTCCCAAGGCGAAAGGATGTCTGAATCCCCTGTGGAGACCACAGAGAAAGACCTAGTTCCCCACCTCATCGCGACCGGAAGCCTCACATCCTTTGAAAATTACAGAGGGACGCAGAGATCAGTGCCTCCAAAGGAGACGATGCCTGACTCCTCGTGAAAATTTATAGGAGTCTCAGAATTCCTGTGGCACGTGGAAAGGGACCCTTGGTCTCCCGCCTCAGCTGGACTGGCGTCCCAATTGCCCTGCCAAGCCTCGAGGAGAATCCCGAGTTGTCCCTCGCAACTAGGCCGGAGTCATGACGTGCCTGAACAAACAGGTGTGTGGAAGGGATATCCCCGTCGTAACTCGAGAATATACCCCAGGTTCCCGCCGCAACTCGAGAAAAACCATGAGACTTCCCCCTCGCCGCGAGATGAGGCCCGATTCCCCTGCCCTGCGTCCAGAGCAATGCCGTGTTGCACATCAGACAGGAAAGGAGCCTTGATTTCCTTGATGGCACTCCAGAGAAACCCCAAGAACACTGTTTCAAGGCTAGAGGGATCCTGAGGTCACTGTAGCAACACAAAAGAGCTCCGTGGACGAAAAGTCATGTCGAGATGAGAGGTTAGTCCCTGGCTTCAACTCCAGAGGAATACCACCTTACCACAAGCACCTCAAGAGGAGGCTTCTCTCAGCTCTAGGTATGTTAGAGGGACCCTGAGTTTGTGGCCTCAAGTGGAATGGGCACCGCGAAGCCCTGACTTGAAATAAGGCCGGATATGCCTGCAGGGACTTGAATGCAGGCTCGTCTTGCATCTCCCAATACGAAAGGATGTCTGAATCCCCTGTGGAGACCACAGAGAAAAACCTAGTTCCCCACCTCATCGCGACCGGAGGCCTCACATCCTTTGAAAATTCCAGAGGGACGCGGAGATCAGTGTCTCCAAAGGACACGATGCCTGACTCCTCGTGAAACTTGATAGGAGTCCCAGGATTCCTGTGGCACGTGGAAAGGGACCCTTGGTCTCCCGCCTCAGCTGGAGAGGCGTCCCAATTGCCCTGCCAAGCCTCGAGGAGAATCCCGAGTTGTCCCTCGCATCTAGGCCGGAGTCCTAAAGTCGCTGAACAAACAGGTGTGTGGAAGGGCCATCCCCGGCGTAACTCGACAATATACCCCAGGTTCCCGCCCTACTCGAGAAAAACCATGAGACTTCCCCCTCGCCGCGAGATGAGGCCCGATTCCCCTGCACTGCGTGCAGAGCAATGCCGTGTTGCACATCACACAGGAAAGGAGCCGTGATTTCCTTGATGGCACTCCAGAGAAACCCCAAGAACACTGTTTCAAGGCTAGAGGGATCCTGAGGTCACTGTAGCAACTTGAAAGAGATCCGTGGACCAAAAATCAACTCGAGATGAGAGGTTAGTCCCTGGCTTCGACTCCAGAGGAATACCACCTTACCACAAGCACCTCAAGAGCAGGCTTCTCTCAGCTCTAGGTTTGTGAGCGGGACCCTGAGTTTGTGGCCTCAAGTGGAATGGACACCGCGATGGCCTGACTCGAAATAAGGCCGGATATGCCTTCAGTGACTTGAATGCAGGCTCGTCTTGCATCTCCCAAGACGAAAGGATGTCTGAATCCCCTGTGGAGACCACAGAGAAAGACCTAGTTCCCCACTCATCGCGACCGGAAGCCTCACATCCTTTGAAAACTCCAGAGGGACGCGGAGATCAGTGCCTCCAAAGGAGACGATGCCTGATTCCTCGTGAAACTTGATAGGAGTCCCAGGATTCCTGTGGCACGTGGAAAGGGACCCGGGGTCTCCCACCTCACCTGGAGAGGCGTCCCAATTTCCCTGCCAAGCCTCGAGGAGAATCCCGAGTTGTCCCTCGCAACTAGGCAGGAGTCCTGACGTCGCTGAACAAACACGTGTGTGGAAGGGCCATCCCCGTCGTAACTCGAGAATATACCCCAGGTTCCTGCCGCAACTCGAGAAAAACCATGAGACTTCCCCCTCGCCGCGAGATGAGGCCCGATTCCCCTGCACTGCGTGCAGAGCAATGCCGTGTTGCACATCACACAGGAAAGGAGCCTTGATTTCCTTGATGGCACTCCAGAGAAACTCCAAGAACACTGATTCAAGGCTAGAGGGATCCTGGGGTCACTGTAGCAACACGAAAGAGCTCCGTGGACCACAAATCAACTCGAGATGAGAGGTTAGTCCCTGGCTTCGACTCGAGAGGAATACCACCTTACCACAAGTACCTCAAGAGGAGGCCTCTCTCAGCTCTAGGTATGTGAAAGGGACCCTGAGTTTGCGGCCTCAATTGGAATGGACACCGCGATGCCCTGACTTGAAATACGGCAGGATATCCCTGCAGTGACTTGAATGCAGGCTCGTCTTACATCTCCCAAGGCGAAAGGATGTCTGAATCCCCTGTGGAGACCACAGAGAAAGACCTAGTTTCCCACCTCATCGCGACCGGAGGACTCACGTCCTTTGAAAACTCCAGAGGGACGCGAAGATCAGTGCCTCCAAAGGAGACGATGCCTGACTCCTCGTGAAACTTGATAGGAGTCCCAGGATTCCTGTGGCACGTGGAAAGGGACACTTGGTCTCCCGCCTCAGCTGGAGAGGCATCCCAATTGCCCTGCCAAGCCTCGAGGAGAATCCCAAGTTGTCCCTCGCAACTAGGCAGGAGTCCCGACGTCCCTGAACAAACACTTGTGTGGAAGGGCCATCCCCGTGGTAACTCGAGAATATACCCCAGGTTCCTGCCGCTACTCGAGAAAAACCATGAGACTTCCCCCTCACCGCGAGATGAGGCCCGATTCCCCTGCACTGCGTGCAGAGCAATGCCGTGTTGCACATCACACAGGAAAGGAGCCTTGATTTCCTTGATGGCACTCCAGAGAAAGCCCAAGAACACTGTTTCAAGGCTAGAGGGATCCTGAGGTCACTGTAGCAACACGAAAGAGCTCCGTGGACCAAAAATCAACTCGAGATGAGAGGTTAGTCCCTGGCTTCGACTGCAGAGGAATACCACCTTACCACAAGCAACTCAAGAGGAGGCTTCTCTCAGCTCTAGGTATGTGAGAGGGACCCTGAGTTTGCGGCCTCAAGTGGAATGGACACCGCGATGCCCTGACTCGAAATAAGGCCGGATATGCCTGCAGTGACTTGAATGCAGGCTCGTCTTGCATCTCCCAAGATGAAAGGATGTCTGAATCCCGTGTGGAGACCACAGAGAAAGACCTAGTTCCCCACCTCATCGCGACCGGAAGCCTCACATCCTTTGAAAATTACAGAGGGACGCAGAGATCAGTGCCTCCAAAGGAGACGATTCCTGACTCCTCGTGAAAATTTATAGGAGTCTCAGAATTCCAGTGGCACGTGGAAAGGGACCCTTGGTCTCCCGCCTCAGCTGGAGAGGCGTCCCAATTGCCCTGCCAAGCCTCGAGGAGAATCCCGAGTTGTACCTCGCATCTAGGCGGGAATCCTAAAGTCGCTGAACAAACAGGTGTGTGGAAGGGCCATCCCCGGCGTAACTCGACAATGTACCCCAGGTTCCCGCCGCAACTCGAGAAAAACCATGAGACTTCCCCCTCGCCGCGAGATGAGGCCCGATTCCCCTGCACTGCGTGCAGAGCAATGCCGTGTTGCACATCACACAGGAAAGAAGCCGTGATTTCCTTGATGGCACTCCGGAGAAAGCCCAAGAACACTGTTTCAAGGCTAGAGGGATCCTGAGGTCACTGTAGCAACTTGAAAGAGATCCGTGGACCAAAAATCAACTCGAGATGAGAGTTTAGTCCCTGGCTTCGACTCCAGAGGAATACCACCTTACCACAAGCACCTCAAGAGCAGGCTTCTCTCAGCTCTAGGTATGTGAGCGGGACCCTGAGTTTGTGGCCTCAAGTGGAATGGACACCGCGATGGCCTGACTCGAAATAAGGCCGGATATGCCTGCAGTGACTTGAATGCAGGCTCGTCTTGTATCTCCCAAGACGAAAGGATGTCTGAATCCCGTGTGGAGACCACAGAGAAAGACCTAGTTCCCCACCTCATCGCGACCGGAGGCCTCACATCCTTTGAAAACTCCAGAGGGACGCGGAGATCAGTGCCTCCAAAGGAAAAGATGCCTGACTCCTCGTGAAACTTCATAGGAGTCCCAGGATTCCTGTGGCACGTGGAAAGGGACCCGGGGTCTCCCGCCTCACCTGCAGAGGCGTCCCAATTTCCCTGCCAAGCCTCGAGGAGAATCCCGAGCTGTCCCTCGCAACTAGGCAGGAGTCCTGACGTCGCTGAACAAACACGTGTGTGGAAGGGCCATCCCCGTGGTAACTCAAGAATATACCCCAGGTTCCCGCCACTACTCGAGAAAAACCATGAGACTTCCCCCTCGCCGCGAGATGAGGCCCGATTCCCCTGCACTGCGTGCAGAGCAATGCCGTGTTGCACATCACACAGGAAAGGAGCCTTGATTTCCTTGATGGCACTCCAGAGAAACTCCAAGAACACTGATTCAAGGCTAGAGGGATCCTGGGGTCACTGTAGCAACACGAAAGAGCTCCGTGGACCACAAATCAACTCGAGATGAGAGGTTAGTCCCTGGCTTCGACTCGAGAGGAATACCACCTTACCACAAGTACCTCAAGAGGAGGCCTCTCTCAGCTCTAGGTATGTGAAAGGGACCCTGAGTTTGCGGCCTCAATTGGAATGGACACCGCGATGCCCTGACTTGAAATACGGCCGGATATCCCTGCAGTGACTTGAATGCAGGCTCGTCTTACATCTCCCAAGGCGAAAGGATGTCTGAATCCCCTGTGGAGACCACAGAGAAAGACCTAGTTCCCCACCTCATCGCGACCGGAGGACTTACGTCCTTTGAAAACTCCAGAGGGACGCGAAGATCAGTGCCTCCAAAGGAGACGATGCCTGACTCCTCGTGAAACTTGATAGGAGTCCCAGGATTCCTGTGGCACGTGGAAAGGGACACTTGGTCTCCCGCCTCAGCTGGAGAGGCATCCCAATTGCCCTGCCAAGCCTCGAGGAGAATCCCAAGTTGTCCCTCGCAACTAGGCAGGAGTCCCGACGTCCCTGAACAAACACTTGTGTGGAAGGGCCATCCCCGTGGTAACTCGAGAATATACCCCAGGTTCCTGTCGCTACTCGAGAAAAACCATGAGACTTCCCCCTCACCGCGAGATGAGGCCCGATTCCCCTGCACTGCGTGCAGAGCAATGCCGTGTTGCACATCACACAGGAAAGGAGCCTTGATTTCCTTGATGGCACTCCAGAGAAAGCCCAAGAACACTGTTTCAAGGCTACAGGGATCCTGAGGTCACTGTAGCAACACGAAAGAGCTCCGTGGACCAAAAATCAACTCGAGATGAGAGGTTAGTCCCTGGCTTCGAATCCAGAGGAATACCACCTTACCACAAGCAACTCAAGAGGAGGCTTCTCTCAGCTCTAGGTATGTGAGAGGGACCCTGAGTTTGCGGCCTCAAGTGGAATGGACACCGGGATGCCCTGACTCGAAATAAGGCCGGATATGCCTGCAGTGACTTGAATGCAGGCTCGTCTTGCATCTCCCAAGACGAAAGGATGTCTGAATCCCCTGTGGAGACCACAGAGAAAGACCTATTTCCCCACCTCATCGCGACCGGAGGCCTCACATCCTTTGAAAACTCCAGAGGGACGCGGAGATCAGTGCCTCCAAAGGAGACGATGCCTGATTCCTCGTGAAACTTGATAGGAGTCCCAGGATTCCTGTGGCACGTGGAAAGGGACCCGGGGTCTCCCACCTCACCTGGAGAGGCGTCCCAATTTCCCTGCCAAGCCTCGAGGAGAATCCCGAGTTGTCCCTCGCAACTAGGCAGGAGTCCTGACGTCGCTGAACAAACACGTGTGTGGAAGGGCCATCCCCGTCGTAACTCGAGAATATACCCCAGGTTCCCGCCGCAACTCGAGAAAAACCATGAGACTTCCCCCTCGCCGCGAGATGAGGCCCGATTCCCCTGCACTGCGTGCAGAGCAATGCCGTGTTGCACATCACACAGGAAAGGAGCCTTGATTTCCTTGATGGCACTCCAGAGAAACTCCAAGAACACTGATTCAAGGCTAGAGGGATCCTGGGGTCACTGTAGCAACACGAAAGAGCTCCGTGGACCACAAATCAACTCGAGATGAGAGGTTAGTCCCTGGCTTTGACTCGAGAGGAATACCACCTTACCACAAGTACCTCAAGAGGAGGCCTCTCTCAGCTCTAGGTATGTGAAAGGGACCCTGAGTTTGCGGCCTCAATTGGAATGGACACCGCGATGCCCTGACTTGAAATACGGCCGGATATCCCTGCAGTGACTTGAATGCAGGCTCGTCTTACATCTCCCAAGGCGAAAGGATGTCTGAATCCCCTGTGGAGACCACAGAGAAAGACCTAGTTCCCCACCTCATCGCGACCGGAGGACTCACGTCCTTTGAAAACTCCAGAGGGACGCGAAGATCAGTGCCTCCAAAGGAGACGATGCCTGACTCCTCGTGAAACTTGATAGGAGTCCCAGGATTCCTGTGGCACGTGGAAAGGGACACTTGGTCTCCCGCCTCAGCTGGAGAGGCATCCCAATTGCCCTGCCAAGCCTCGAGGAGAATCCCAAGTTGTCCCTCGCAACTAGGCAGGAGTCCCGACGTCCCTGAACAAACACTTGTGTGGAAGGGCCATCCCCGTGGTAACTCGAGAATATACCCCAGGTTCCTGCCGCTACTCGAGAAAAACCATGAGACTTCCCCCTCACCGCGAGATGAGGCCCGATTCCCCTGCACTGCGTGCAGAGCAATGCCGTGTTGCACATCACACAGGAAAAGAGCCTTGATTTCCTTGATGGCATTCCAGAGAAAGCCCAAGAACACTGTTTCAAGGCTACAGGGATCCTGAGGTCACTGTAGCAACACGAAAGAGCTCCGTGGACCAAAAATCAACTCGAGATGAGAGGTTAGTCCCTGGCTTCGAATCCAGAGGAATACCACCTTACTACAAGCAACTCAAGAGGAGGCTTCTCTCAGCTCTAGGTATGTGAGAGGGACCCTGAGTTTGCGGCCTCAAGTGGAATGGACACCGCGATGCCCTGACTCGAAATAAGGCCGGATATGCCTGCAGTGACTTGAATGCAGGCTCGTCTTGCATCTCCCAAGACAAAAGGATGTCTGAATCCCCTGTGGAGACCACAGAGAAAGTCCTAGTTCCCCACCTCATCGCGACCGGAGGCCTCACATCCTTTGAAAACTCCAGAGGGACGCGGAGATCAGTGCCTCCAAAGGAGACGATGCCTGATTCCTCGTGAAACTTGATAGGAGTCCCAGGATTCCTGTGGCACGTGGAAAGGGACCCGGGGTCTCCCACCTCACCTGGAGAGGCGTCCCAATTTCCCTGCCAAGCCTCGAGGAGAATCCCGAGTTGTCCCTCGCAACTAGGCAGGAGTCCTGACGTCGCTGAACAAACACGTGTGTGGAAGGGCCATCCCCGTCGTAACTCGAGAATATACCCCAGGTTCCCGCCGCAACTCGAGAAAAACCATGAGACTTCCCCCTCGCCGCGAGATGAGGCCCGATTCCCCTGCACTGCGTGCAGAGCAATGCCGTGTTGCACATCACACAGGAAAGGAGCCTTGATTTCCTTGATGGCACTCCAGAGAAACTCCAAGAACACTGATTCAAGGCTAGAGGGATCCTGGGGTCACTGTAGCAACACGAAAGAGCTCCGTGGACCACAAATCAACTCGAGATGAGAGGTTAGTCCCTGTCTTCGACTCGAGAGGAATACCACCTTACCACAAGTACCTCAAGAGGAGGCCTCTCTCAGCTCTAGGTATGTGAAAGGAACCCTGAGTTTGCGGCCTCAATTGGAATGGACACCGCGATGCCCTGACTTGAAATACGGCCGGATATCCCTGCAGTGACTTGAATGCAGGCTCGTCTTACATCTCCCAAGGCGAAAGGATGTCTGAATCCCCTGTGGAGACCACAGAGAAAGACCTAGTTTCCCACCTCATCGCGACCGGAGGACTCACGTCCTTTGAAAACTCCAGAGGGACGCGAAGATCAGTGCCTCCAAAGGAGACGATGCCTGACTCCTCGTGAAACTTGATAGGAGTCCCAGGATTCCTGTGGCACGTGGAAAGGGACACTTGGTCTCCCGCCTCAGCTGGAGAGGCATCCCAATTGCCCTGCCAAGCCTCGAGGAGAATCCCAAGTTGTCCCTCGCAACTAGGCAGGAGTCCCGACGTCCCTGAACAAACACTTGTGTGGAAGGGCCATCCCCGTGGTAACTCGAGAAT
This sequence comes from Cervus elaphus, assembly GCF_910594005.1. NCBI lineage: Eukaryota > Metazoa > Chordata > Mammalia > Artiodactyla > Cervidae > Cervus > Cervus elaphus. The sequence continues at coordinate 3,450,119 of NC_057815.1, read as the reverse complement.
ATACCCCAGGTTCCTGCCGCTACTCGAGAAAAACCATGAGACTTCCCCCTCACCGCGAGATGAGGCCCGATTCCCCTGCACTGCGTGCAGAGCAATGCCGTGTTGCACATCACACAGGAAAGGAGCCTTGATTTCCTTGATGGCACTCCAGAGAAAGCCCAAGAACACTGTTTCAAGGCTAGAGGGATCCTGAGGTCACTGTAGCAACACGAAAGAGCTCCGTGGACCAAAAATCAACTCGAGATGAGAGGTTAGTCCCTGGCTTCGACTCCAGAGGAATACCACCTTACCACAAGCAACTCAAGAGGAGGCTTCTCTCAGCTCTAGGTATGTGAGAGGGACCCTGAGTTTGCGGCCTCAAGTGGAATGGACACCGCGATGCCCTGACTCGAAATAAGGCCGGATATGCCTGCAGTGACTTGAATGCAGGCTCGTCTTGCATCTCCCAAGATGAAAGGATGTCTGAATCCCGTGTGGAGACCACAGAGAAAGACCTAGTTCCCCACCTCATCGCGACCGGAAGCCTCACATCCTTTGAAAATTACAGAGGGACGCAGAGATCAGTGCCTCCAAAGGAGACGATTCCTGACTCCTCGTGAATATTTATAGGAGTCTCAGAATTCCAGTGGCACGTGGAAAGGGACCCTTGTTCTCCCGCCTCAGCTGGAGAGGCGTCCCAATTGCCCTGCCAAGCCTCGAGGAGAATCCCGAGTTGTCCCTCGCATCTAGGCGGGAATCCTAAAGTCGCTGAACAAACAGGTGTGTGGAAGGGCCATCCCCGGCGTAACTCGACAATATACCCCAGGTTCCCGCCGCAACTCGAGAAAAACCATGAGACTTCCCCCTCGCCGCGAGATGAGGCCCGATTCCCCTGCACTGCGTGCAGAGCAATGCCGTGTTGCACATCACACAGGAAAGAAGCCGTGATTTCCTTGATGGCACTCCGGAGAAAGCCCAAGAACACTGTTTCAAGGCTAGAGGGATCCTGAGGTCACTGTAGCAACTTGAAAGAGATCCGTGGACCAAAAATCAACTCGAGATGAGAGTTTAGTCCCTGGTTTCGACTCCAGAGGAATACCACCTTACCACAAGCACCTCAAGAGCAGGCTTCTCTCAGCTCTAGGTATGTGAGCGGGACCCTGAGTTTGTGGCCTCAAGTGGAATGGACACCGCGATGGCCTGACTCGAAATAAGGCCGGATATGCCTGCAGTGACTTGAATGCAGGCTCGTCTTGCATCTCCCAAGACGAAAGGATGTCTGAATCCCCTGTGGAGACCACAGAGAAAGACCTAGTTCCCCACCTCATCGCGACCGGAGGCCTCACATCCTTTGAAAACTCCAGAGGGACGCGGAGATCAGTTCCTCCAAAGGAAAAGATGCCTGACTCCTCGTGAAACTTCATAGGAGTCCCAGGATTCCTGTGGCACGTGGAAAGGGACCCGGGGTCTCCCGCCTCACCTGGAGAGGCGTCCCAATTTCCCTGCCAAGCCTCGAGGAGAATCCCGAGTTGTCCCTCGCAACTAGGCAGGAGTCCTGACGTCGCTGAACAAACACGTGGGTGGAAGGGCCATCCCCGTGGTAACTCAAGAATATACCCCAGGTTCCCGCCACTACTCGAGAAAAACCATGAGACTTCCCCCTCGCCGCGAGATGAGGCCCGATTCCCCTGCACTGCGTGCAGAGCAATGCCGTGTTGCACATCACACAGGAAAGGAGCCTTGATTTCCTTGATGGCACTCCAGAGAAACTCCAAGAACACTGATTCAAGGCTAGAGGGATCCTGGGGTCACTGTAGCAACACGAAAGAGCTCCGTGGACCACAAATCAACTCGAGATGAGAGGTTAGTCCCTGGCTTCGACTCGAGAGGAATACCACCTTACCACAAGTACCTCAAGAGGAGGCCTCTCTCAGCTCTAGGTATGTGAAAGGGACCCTGAGTTTGCGGCCTCAATTGGAATGGACACCGCGATGCCCTGACTTGAAATACGGCCGGATATCCCTGCAGTGACTTGAATGCAGGCTCGTCTTACATCTCCCAAGGCGAAAGGATGTCTGAATCCCCTGTGGAGACCACAGAGAAAGACCTAGTTTCCCACCTCATCGCGACCGGAGGACTCACGTCCTTTGAAAACTCCAGAGGGACGCGAAGATCAGTGCCTCCAAAGGAGACGATGCCTGACTCCTCGTGAAACTTGATAGGAGTCCCAGGATTCCTGTGGCACGTGGAAAGGGACACTTGGTCTCCCGCCTCAGCTGGAGAGGCATCCCAATTGCCCGGCCAAGCCTCGAGGAGAATCCCAAGTTGTCCCTCGCAACTAGGCAGGAGTCCCGACGTCCCTGAACAAACACTTGTGTGGAAGGGCCATCCCCGTGGTAACTCGAGAATATACCCCAGGTTCCTGCCGCTACTCGAGAAAAACCATGAGACTTCCCCCTCACCGCGAGATGAGGCCCGATTCCCCTGCACTGCGTGCAGAGCAATGCCGTGTTGCACATCCCACAGGAAAGGAGCCTTGATTTACTTGATGGCACTCCAGAGAAAGCCCAAGAACACTGTTTCAAGGCTACAGGTATCCTGAGGTCACTGTAGCAACACGAAAGAGCTCCGTGGACCAAAAATCAACTCGAGATGAGAGGTTAGTCCCTGGCTTCGAATCCAGAGGAATACCACCTTACCACAAGCAACTCAAGAGGAGGCTTCTCTCAGCTCTAGGTATGTGAGAGGGACCCTGAGTTTGCGGCCTCAAGTGGAATGGACACCGCGATGCCCTGACTCGAAATAAGGCCGGATATGCCTGCAGTGACTTGAATGCAGGCTCGTCTTGCATCTCCCAAGATGAAAGGATGTCTGAATCCCGTGTGGAGACCACAGAGAAAGACCTAGTTCCCCACCTCATCGCGACCGGAAGCCTCACATCCTTTGAAAATTACAGAGGGACGCAGAGATCAGTGCCTCCAAAGGAGACGATTCCTGACTCCTCGTGAAAATTTATAGGAGTCTCAGAATTCCAGTGGCACGTGGAAAGGGACCCTTGGTCTCCCGCCTCAGCTGCAGAGGCGTCCCAATTGCCCTGCCAAGCCTCGAGGAGAATCCCGAGTTGTCCCTCGCATCTAGGCGGGAATCCTAAAGTCGCTGAACAAACACGTGTGTGGAAGGGCCATCCCCGGCGTAACTCGACAATATACCCCAGGTTCCCGCCGCAACTCGAGAAAAACCATGAGACTTCCCCCTCGCCGCGAGATGAGGCCCGATTCCCCTGCACTGCGTGCAGAGCAATGCCGTGTTGCACATCACACAGGAAAGGTGCCTTGATTTCCTTGATGGCACTCCAGAGAAAGCCCAAGAACACTGTTTCAAGGCTAGAGGGATCCTGAGGTCACTGTAGCAAGAAGAAAGAGCTCCGTGGACCAAAAATCAACTGGAGATGAGAGGGTAGTCCCTGGGTTCGAATCCAGAGGAATACCACCTTACCACAAGCAACTCAAGAGGAGGCTTCTCTCAGCTCTAGGTATGTGAGAGGGACCCTGAGTTTGCGGCCTCAAGTGGAATGGACACCGCGATGCCCTGACTCGAAATAAGGCAGAATATGCCTGCAGTCACTTGAATGCAGGCTCGTCTTGCATCTCCCAAGATGAAAGGATGTCTGAATCCCGTGTGGAGACCACAGAGAAAGACCTAGTTCCCCACCTCATCGCGACCGGAGGCCTCACATCCTTGGAAAACTCCAGAGGGATGCGGAGATCAGTGCCTCCAAAGGAGACGATGCCTGACTCCTCGTGAAACTTGATAGGAGTCCCAGGATTACTTTGGCATGTGGAAAGGGACCCTTGGTCTCCCGCCTCAGCTGGAGAGGCGTCCCAATTGCCCTGCCAAGCCTCAAGGAGAATCCCGAGTTCTCCCTCGCAACTAGGCAGGAGTCCTGATGTCGCTGAACAAACACGGGTGTGGAAGGGCCATCCCCGTCGTAACTCGAGAATATACCCCAGGTTCCCGCCGCAACTCGAGAAAAACCATGAGACTTCCCCCTCGCCGCGAGATGAGGCCCGATTCCCCAGCACTGCGTGCAGAGCAATTCTGTGTTGCACATCACACAGGAAAGGAGCCTTGATTTCCTTGATGGCACTCCAGAGAAACCCCAAGAACACTGTTTCAAGGCTAGAGGGATCCTGAGGTCCCTGTAGCAACACGAAAGAGCTCCGTGGACCAAAAATCAACTCGAGATGAGAGGTTAGTCCCTGGCTTCCACTCCAGAGGAGTACCACCTTACCACAAGCACCTCAAGAGGAGGCTTCTCTCAGCTCTAGGTATGTGAGAGGGACCCTGAGTTTGCGGCCTCAAGTGGAATGGACATCGCGTTGCCCTGACTCGAAATAAGGCCGGATATGCCTGCAGTGACTTGAATGCAGGCTCGTCTTGCATCTTCCAAGACGAAAGGTTGACTGAAGCCCCTGTGGAGACCACAGAGAAAGACCTAGTTCCCCACCTCATCGAGACCGGAGGCCTCACATCCTTTGAAAACTCCAGAGGGATGCGGAGATCAGTGCCTCCAAAGAAGACGATGCCTGACTCCTCGTGAAACTTGATAGGAGTCCCAGGATTCCTGTGGCACGTGGAAAGGGACCCTTGGTCTCCCGCCTCAGCTGGAGAGGCGTCCCAATTGCCCTGCCAAGCCTCGAGGAGAATCCCGAGTTGTCCCTCGCAACTAGGCAGGAGTCCTGACGTCGGTGAACAAACACGTGTGTGGAAGGGCCATCCCCGTCGTAACTCGAGAATATACCCCAGGTTCCCGCCGCAACTCGAGAAAAACCATGACACTTCCCCCTCGCCGCGAGATGAGGCCCGATTCCCCTGCACTGCGTGTAGAGCAATGCCGTGTTGCACATCACACAGGAAAAGAGCCTTGATTTCCTTGATGGCACTCCAGAGAAACCCCAAGAACACTGTTTCAAAGCTAGAGGGATCCTGAGGTCACTGTAGCAACATGAAAGAGCTCCGTGGACCAAAAATCAACTCGAGATGAGAGGTTAGTCCCTGGCTTCCACTCCAGAGGAGTACCACCTTACCACAAGCACCTCAAGAGGAGGCTTCTCTCAGCTCTAGGTATGTGAGAGGGACCCTGAGTTTGCAGCCTCAAGTGGAATGGACACCGCGATGCCCTGACTCGAAATAAGGCCGATATCCCTGCAGTGACTTGAATGCAGGCGCGTCTTGCATCTGCCAAGACGAAAGGATGTCTGAAGCCCCTGTGGAGACCACAGAGAAAGACCTAGTTCCCCACCTCATCGAGACCGGAGGCATCACATCCTTTGAAAACTCCAGAGGGACGCGGAGATCAGTGCCTCCAAAGGAGACGATGCCTGACTCCTCGTGAAACTTGATAGGAGTCCCAGGATTCCTGTGGCACGTGGAAAGGGACCCTTGGTCTCCCGCCTCAGCTGGTGAGGCGTCCCAATTGCCCTGCCAAGCCTCGAGGAGAATCCCGAGTTGTCCCTCGCAGCTAGGCAGGAGTCCTGACGTCGCTGAACAAACACGTGTGTGGAAGGGCCATCCCCGTCGTAACTCGAGAATATACCCCAGGTTCCCGCCGCAACTCGAGAAAAACCATGAGACATCCCCCTCGCCATGAGATGAGGCCCGATTCACCTGCACTGCGTGCAGAGCAATGCCGTGTTGCACATCACACAGGAAAGGATCCTTGATTTCCGTGATGGCACTCCAGAGAAACCCCAAGAACACTGTTTCAAGGCTAGAGGGATCCTGAGGTCACTGTAGCAACACGAAAGAGCTCCGTGGACCAAAAATCAACTCGAGATGAGAGGTTAGTCCCTGGCTTCGACTCCAGAGGAATACCACCTTACCACAAGCACCTCAAGAGGAGGCTTCTCAAAGCTCTAGGTATGTGAGAGGGACCCTGAGTTTGCGGCCTCAAGTGGAATGGACATTGCGATGCCCTGACTCGAAATAAGGCCGGATATGCCTGCAGTGACTTGAATGCAGGCTCGTCTTGCATCTCCCAAGACGAAAGGATGACTGAAGCCCCTGTGGAGACCACAGAGAAAGACCTAGTTCCCCACCTCATCGCGACCGGAGGCCTCACATCCTTTGAAAACTCCAGAGGGATGCGGAGATCAGTGCCTCCAAAGGAGACGATGCCTGACTCCTCGTGAAACTTGATAGGAGTCCCAGGATTCCTGTGGCACGTGGAAAGGGACCCTTGGTCTCCCGCCTCAGCTGGAGAGGCGTCCCAATTGCCCTGCCAAGCCTCGAGGAGAATCCCGAGTTGTCCCTCGCAACTAGGCAGGAGTCCTGACGTCGCTGAACAAACACGTGTGTGAAAGGGCCATCCCCGTCGTAACTCGAGAATATACCCCAGGTTCCCGCCGCAACTCGAGAAAAACCATGAGACTTCCCCCTCGCCGCGAGATGAGGCCCGATTCCCCTGCACTGCGTGCAGAGCAATGCCGTGTTGCACATCACACAGGAAAGGAGCCTTGATTTCCTTGATGGCACTCCAGAGAAACCCCAAGAACACTGTTTCAAGGCTAGAGGGATCCTGAGGTCACTGTAGCAACACGAAAGAGCTCCGTGGACCACAAATCAACTCGAGATGAGAGGTTAGTCCCTGGCTTCGACTCGAGAGGAATACCACCTTACCACAAGCACCTCAAGAGGAGGCTTCTCAAAGCTCTAGGTATGTGAGAGGGACCCTGAGTTTGCGGCCTCAAGTGGAATGGACATTGCGATGTCCTGACTCGAAATAAGGCCGGATATCCCTGCAGTGACTTGAATGCAGGCTCGTCTTGCATCTCCCAAGACGAAAGGATGTCTGAATTCCCTGTGGAGACCACAGAGAAAGACCTAGTTCCCCACCTCATCGCGACCGGAGGCCTCACATCCTTTGAAAACTCCAGAGGGATGCGGAGATCAGTGCCTCCAAAGGAGACGATGCCTGACTCCTCGTGAAACTTGATAGGAGTCCCAGGATTACTTTGGCATGTGGAAAGGGACCCTTGGTCTCCCGCCTCAGCTGGACAGGCGTCCCAATTGCCCTGCCAAGCCTCAAGGAGAATCCCGAGTTCTCCCTCGCAACTAGGCAGGAGTCCTGACGTCGCTGAACAAACACGTGTGTGGAAGGGCCATCCCCGTCGTAACTCGAGAATATACCCCAGGTTCCCGCCGCAACTCGAGAAAAACCATGAGACTTCCCCCTCGCCGCGAGATGAGGCCCGATTTCCCTGCACTGCGTGCAGAGCAATGCCGTGTTGCACATCACACAGGAAAGGAGTCTTGATTTCCTTGATGGCCCTCCAGAGAAAGCCCAAGAACACTGTTTCAAGGCTAGAGAGATCCTGGGGTCACTGTAGCAACACGAAAGAGCTCCGTGGACCACAAATCAACTCGAGATGAGAGGTTAGTCCCTGGCTTCGACTCCAGAGGAATACCACCTTACCACAAGCACCTCAAGAGGAGGCTTCTGTCAGCTCTAGGTATGTGAGAGGGACCCTGAGTTTGCGGCCTCAAGTGGAATGGACACCGCGATGCCCTGACTCGAAATAAGGACGGATATCCCAGCAGTGAAATGAATGCAGGCTCGTCTTGCATCTCCCAAGACGAAAGGATGTCTGAATCCCCTGTGGAGACCACAGAGAAAGACCTAGTTCCCCACCTCATCGAGATCGGAGGCCTCACATCCTTTGAAAACTCCAGAGGGACGCGAAGATCAGTGCCTCCAAAGGAGACGATGCCTGACTCCTCGTGAAACTTGATAGGATTTTCAGGATTCCGGTGGCACGTGGAAAGGGACACTTGGTCTCCCACCTCAGCTGGAGAGGCGTCCCAATTGCCCTGCCAAGCCTCGAGGAGAATCCCGAGTAGTCCCTCGCAACTAGGCAGGAGTCCTGACGTCGCTGAACAAACACGTGTGTGAAAGGGCCATCCCCGTCGTAACTCGAGAATATACCCCAGGTTCCCGCCGCAACTCGAGAAAAACCATGAGACATCCCCCTCGCCATGAGATGAGGCCCGATTCCCCTGCACTGCGTGCAGAGCAATGCCGTGTTGCACATCACACAGGAAAGGATCCTTGATTTCCGTGATGGCACTCCAGAGAAACCCCAAGAACACTGTTTCAAGGCTAGAGGGATCCTGAGGTCACTGTAGTAACACGAAAGAGCTCCGTGGACCAAAAATCAACTCGAGATGAGAGGTTAGTCCCTGGCTTCGACTCGAGAGGAATACCACCTTACCACAAGCACCTCAAGAGGAGGCTTCTCAAAGCTCTAGGTATGTGAGAGGGACCCTGAGTTTGCGGCCTCAAGTGGAATGGACATTGCGATGCCCTGACTCGAAATAAGGCCGGATATGCCTGCAGTGACTTGAATGCAGGCTCGTCTTGCATCTCCCAAGACGAAAGGATGTCTGAATTCCCTGTGGAGACCACAGAGAAAGACCTAGTTCCCCACCTCATCGCGACCGGAGGCCTCACATCCTTTGAAAACTCCAGAGGGATGCGGAGATCAGTGCCTCCAAAGGAGACGATGCCTGACTCCTCGTGAAACTTGATAGGAGTCCCAGGATTCCTGTGGAACGTGGAAAGGGAACCTTGGTCTCCTGCCTCAGCTGGAGAGGCGTCCCAATTGCCCTGCCAAGCCTCGAGGAGAATCCCGAGTAGTCCCTCGCAACTAGGCAGGAGTCCTGACGTCGCTGAACAAACACGGGTGTGGAAGGGCCATCCCCGTCGTAACTCGAGAATATACCCCAGGTTCCCGCCGCAACTCGAGAAAAACCATGAGACTTCCCCCTCGCCGCGAGATGAGGCCCGATTCCCCAGCACTGCTTGCAGAGTAATTCTGTGTTGCACATCACACAGGAAAGGAGCCTTGATTTCCTTGATGGCACTCCAGAGAAAGCCCACGAACACTGTTTCAAGGCTAGAGGGATCCTGAGGTCCCTGTAGCAACACGAAAGAGCTCCGTGGACCAAAAATCAACTCGAGATGAGAGGTTAGTCCCTGGCTTCCACTCCAGAGGAATACCACCTTACCACAAGCACCTCAAGAGGAGGCTTCTCTCAGCTCTAGGTATGTGAGAGGGACCCTGAGTTTGCGGCCTCAAGTGGAATGGACATCGCGTTGCCCTGACTCGAAATAAGGCCGGATATGCCTGCAGTGACTTGAATGCAGGCTCGTCTTGCATCTCCCAAGACGAAAGGTTGACTGAAGCCCCTGTGGAGACCACAGAGAAAGACCTAGTTCCCCACCTCATCGCGACCGGAGGCCTCACATCCTTTGAAAACTCCAGAGGGAAGCGGAGATCAGTGCCTCCAAAGGAGACGATGCCTGACTCCTCGTGAAACTTGATAGGAGTCCCAGGATTCCTGTGGCACGTGGAAAGGGACCCTTGGTCTCCCGCCTCAGCTGGAGAGGCGTCCCAATTGCCCTGCCAAGCCTCGAGGAGAATCCCGAGTTGTCCCTCGCAACTAGGCAGGAGTCCTGACGTCGCTGAACAAACACGTGTGTGGAAGGGCCATCCCCGTCGTAACTCGAGAATATACCCCAGGTTCCCGCCGCAACTCGAGAAAAACCATGACACTTCCCCCTCGCCGCGAGATGAGGCCAGATTCCCCTGCACTGCGTGTAGAGCAATGCCGTGTTGCACATCACACAGGAAAAGAGCCTTGATTTCCTTGATGGCACTCCAGAGAAACCCCAAGAACACTGTTTCAAAGCTAGAGGGATCCTGAGGTCACTGTAGCAACATGAAAGAGCTCCGTGGACCAAAAATCAACTCGAGATGAGAGGTTAGTCCCTGGCTTCCACTCCAGAGGAGTACCACCTTACCACAAGCACCTCAAGAGGAGGCTTCTCTCAGCTCTAGGTATGTGAGAGGGACCCTGAGTTTGCAGCCTCAAGTGGAATGGACACCGCGATGCCCTGACTCGAAATAAGGCCGATATCCCTGCAGTGACTTGAATGCAGGCGCGTCTTGCATCTGCCAAGACGAAAGGATGTCTGAAGCCCCTGTGGAGACCACAGAGAAAGACCTAGTTCCCCACCTCATCGAGACCGGAGGCATCACATCCTTTGAAAACTCCAGAGGGACGCGGAGATCAGTGCCTCCAAAGGAGACGATGCCTGACTCCTCGTGAAACTTGATAGGAGTCCCAGGATTCCTGTGGCACGTGGAAAGGGACCCTTGGTCTCGCGCCTCAGCTGGAGAGGCGTCCCAATTGCCCTGCCAAGCCTCGAGGAGAATCCCGAGTTGTCCCTCGCAACTAGGCAGGAGTCCTGACGTCGCTGAACAAACACGTGTGTATAAGGGCCATCCCCGTCGTAACTCGAGAATATACCCCAGGTTCCCGCCGCAACTCGAGAAAAACCATGAGACATCCCCCTCGCCATGAGATGAGGCCCGATTCACCTGCACTGCGTGCAGAGCAATGCCGTGTTGCACATCACACAGGAAAGGATCCTTGATTTCCGTGATGGCACTCCAGAGAAACCCCAAGAACACTGTTTCAAGGCTAGAGGGATCCTGAGGTCACTGTAGCAACACGAAAGAGCTCCGTGGACCAAAAATCAACTCGAGATGAGAGGTTAGTCCCTGGCTTCGACTCGAGAGGAATACCACCTTACCACAAGCACCTCAAGAGGAGGCTTCTCAAAGCTCTAGGTATGTGAGAGGGACCCTGAGTTTGCGGCCTCAAGTGGAATGGACATTGCGATGCCCTGACTCGAAATAAGGCCGGATATGCCTGCAGTGACTTGAATGCAGGCGCGTCTTGCATCTGCCAAGACGAAAGGATGTCTGAAGCCCCTGTGGAGACCACAGAGAAAGACCTAGTTCCCCACCTCATCGAGACCGGAGGCATCACATCCTTTGAAAACTCCAGAGGGACGCGGAGATCAGTGCCTCCAAAGGAGACGATGCCTGACTCCTCGTGAAACTTGATAGGAGTCCCAGGATTCCTGTGGCACGCGGAAAGGGACCCTTGGTCTCTTGCCTCAGCTGGAGAGGCGTCCCAATTGCCCTGCCAATCCTCGAGGAGAATCCCGAGTGTTCCTCGCAACTAGGCAGGAGTCCTGACGTCGCTGAACAAACACGTGTGTGGAAGGGCCATCCCCGTCGTAACTCGAGAATATACCCCAGGTTCCCGCCGCAACTCGAGAAAAACCATGAGACTTCCCCCTCGCCGTGAGATGAGGCCCGATTCCCCTGCACTGCGTGCAGAGCAATGCCGTGTTGCATATCACACAGGAAAGGACCCTTGATTTCCTTGATGGCACTCCAGAGAAAGCCCAAGAGCACTGTTTCAAGGCTAGAGGGATCCTGAGGTCACTGAAGCAACACGAAAGAGCTCCGTGGACCAAAAATCAACTCGAGATGAGAGGTTAGTCCCTGGCTTCGACTCCAGAGGAATACCACCTTACCACAAGCACCTCAAGAGGAGGCTTCTCAAAGCTCTAGGTATGTGAGAGGGACCCTGAGTTTGCGGCCTCACGTGGAATGGACATTGCGATGCCCTGACTCGAAATAAGGCCGGATATCCCTGCAGTGACTTGAATGCAGGCTCGTCTTGCATCTCCCAAGACGAAAGGATGTCTGAATTCCCTGTGGAGACCACAGAGAAAGACCTAGTTCCCCACCTCATCGCGACCGGAGGCCTCACATCCTTTGAAAACTCCAGAGGGACGCGGAGATCAGTGCCTCCAAAGGAGACGATGCCTGACTCCTCGTGAAACTTGATAGGAGTCCCAGGATTCCTGTGGAACGTGGAAAGGGAACCTTGGTCTCCCGCCTCAGCTGGAGAGGCGTCCCAATTGCCCTGCCAAGCCTCGAGGAGAATCCCGAGTTGTCCCTCGCAACTAGGCAGGAGTCCTGACGTCGCTGAACAAACACGTGGGTGGAAGGGCCATCCCCGTTGTAACTCGAGAATATACCCCAGGTTCCCGCAGCAACTCGAGAAAAACCATGAGAATTCCCCCTCGCCGCGAGATGAGGACGAATTCCCATGCACTGCGTGCAGAGCAATGCCGTGTTGCACATCACACAGGAAAGGAGCCTTGATTTCCTTGATGGCACTCCAGAGAAAGCCGACGAACACTGTTTCAAGGCTAGAGGGATCCTGAGGTCACTGTAGCAACACGAAAGAGCTCCGTGGACCAAAAATCAACTCGAGATGAGAGGTTAGTCCCTGGCTTCGACTTCAGAGGAATACCACCTTACCACAAGCAACTCAAGAGGAGGCTTCTCTCAGCTCTAGCTATGTGAGAGGGACCCTGAGTTTGCGGCCTCAAGTGGAATGGACATTGCGATGCCCTGACTCGAAATAAGTCCGGATATCCCTGCAGTGACTTGAATGCAGGCTCGTCTTGCATCTCCCAAGACGAAAGGATGTCTGAATTCCCTGTGGAGACCACAGAGAAAGACCTAGTTCCCCACCTCATCGCGACCGGAGGCCTCACATCCTTTGAAAACTCCAGAAGGACGCGGAGATCAGTGCCTCCAAAGGAGACGATGCCTGACTCCTCGTGAAACTTGATAGGAGTCCCAGGATTCCTGTGGCACGTGGAAAGGGAAACTTGGTCACTCGCCTCAGCTGGAGCGGCGTCCCAATTGCCCTGCCAAGCCTCGAGGAGAATCCCGAGTTGTCCCTCGCAACTAGACAGGAGTCCTGACGTCGCTGAACAAACACGTGTGTGGAAGGGCCATCCCCGTCGTAACTCGAGAATATTCCCCACGTTCCCGCTGCAACTCGAGAAAAACCATCAGACTTCCGCCTCGCCGCGAGATGAAGCCCGATTCCCCTGCACTGCATGCAGAGCAATGCCGTGTTGTACATCACACAGGAAAGGAGCCTTGATTTCCTTGATGGCACTCCAGAGAAACCCCAAGAACACTGTTTCAAGGCTAGAGGGATCCGGAGGTCACTGTAGCAACAGAAAAGAGCTCTATGGAACAAATATCAACTCGAGATGAGAGAATAGTCCCTGGCTTCGATTCCAGAGGAATACCACCTTAGCACAAGCACCTCAAGAGGAGGCTTCTCTCAGCTCTAGATATGTGAGAGGGACCCTGAGTTTGCAGCCTCAAGTGGAATGGACACCGCGATGCCCTGACTCGAAATAAGGCCGGATATCCCTACAGTGACTTGAATGCAGGCGCGTCTTGCATCTCCCAAGACGAAAGGATGTCTGAATCCCCTGTGGAGACCACAGAGAAAGACCTAGTTCCCCACCTCATCGCGACCGGAGGCCTCACATCCTTTGAAAACTCCAGAGGGACGCGGAGATCAGTGCCTCCAAAGGAGACGATGCCTGACTCCTCGTGAAATTTGATAGGAGTCCCAGGATTCCTGTGGCACGTGGAAAGGGACCCTTGGTCTCCCGCCTCAGCTGGAGAGGCGTCCCAATTGCCCTGCCAAGCCTCGAGGAGAATCCCGAGTTGTCCCTCGCAACTAGGCAGGAGTCCTGACGTCGCTGAACAAACACGTGCGTGGAAGGGCCATCCCCGTCGTAACTCGAGAATATACCCCAGGTTCCCGCCGCAACTCGAGAAAAACCATGAGACTTCCCCCTCGCCATGAGATGAGGCCTGATTCCCCTGCACTGCGTGCAGAGCAATGCCGTGTTGCACATCACACATGAAAGGAGCCTTGATTTCCTTGATGGCACTCCAGAGAATGCCCAAGAACACTGTTTCAAGGCTAGAGGGATCCTGAGGTCACTGTAGCAACACGAAAGAGCTCCGTGGACCAAAAGTCAACTCGAGATGAGAGGTTAGTCCCTGGCTTCGACTCCAGAGGAATACCACCTTACCACAAGCACCTCAAGAGGAGGCTTCTCAAAGCTCTAGGAATGTGAGAGGGACCCTGAGTTTGCGGCCTCAAGTGGAATGGACATTGCGATGCCCTGACTCGAAATGAGGCCGGATATCCCTGCAGTGACTTGAATGCAGGCTCGTCTTGCATCTCCCAAGACGAAAGGATGTCTGAATTCCCTGTGGAGACCACAGAGAAAGACCTAGTTCCCCACCTCATCGCGACCGGAGGCCTCACATCCTTTGAAAACTCCAGAAGGACACGGAGATCAGTGTCTCCAAAGGAGACGATGCCTGAATCCTCGTGAAACTTGATAGGAGTCCCAGGATTCCTGTGGCACGTGGAAAGGGAACCTTGGTCTCCCGCCTCAGCTGGAGAGGCCTCCCAATTGCCCTGCCAAGCCTCGAGGAGAATCGCGAGTTGTCCCTCGCAACTAGGCAGGAGTCCTGACGTAGCTGAACAAACACATGTGTGGAAGAGCCATCCAAGTTGTAACTAGAGAATATACCCCAGGTTCCCGCCGCAACTCGAGAAAAACCATCAGACTTCCCCCTCGCCCGAGATGAAGCCCGATTCCCCTGCACTACATGCAGAGCAATGCCGTGTTGCACATCACACAGGAAAGGAGCCTTGATTTCCTTGATGGCACTCCAGAGAAACCCCAAGAACACTGTTTCAAGGCTAGAGGGATCCTGAGGTCACTGTAGCAACAGAAAAGAGCTCCATGGAACAAATATCAACTCGAGATGAGAGGTTAATCCTTGGCTTCGATTCCAGAGGAATACCACCCTAGCACAAGCACCTCAAGAGGAGGCTTCTCTCAGCTCTAGATATGTGAGAGGGACCCTGAGTTTGCAGCCTCAAGTGGAATGGACACCGCGATGCCCTGACTCGAAATAAGGCCGGATATCCCTGCAGTGACTTGAATGCAGGCGCGTCTTGCATCTGCCAAGACGAAAGGATGTCTGAAGCCCCTGTGGAGACCACAGAGAAAGACCTAGTTCCCCACCTCATCAAGACCGGAGGCCTCACATCCTTTGAAAACTCCAGAGGGACGCGGAGATCAGTGCCTCCAAAGGAGACGATGCCTGACTCCTCGTGAAACTTGATAGGAGTCCCAGGATTCCTGTGGCACGTGGAAAGGGACCCTTGGTCTCCCGCCTCAGCTGGAGAGTTGTCCCAATTGCCCTGCCAAGCCTCGAGGAGAATCCCGAGTTGTCCCTCGCAACTAGGCAGGAGTCCTGACGTCGCTGAACAAACACGTGTGTGGAAGGGCCATCCCCGTCGTAACTCGAGAATATACCCCAGGTTCCCGCCGCAACTCGAGAAAAACAATGAGACCTCCCCCTCGCCGCGAGATGAAGCCCGATTCCCCTGCACTGCATGCAGAGCAATGCCGTGTTGCACATCACACAGGAAAGGAGCCTTGATTTCCTTGATGGCACTCCACAGAAACCCCAAGAACACTGTTTCAAGGCTAGAGAGATCCTGAAGTCCCTGTAGCAACAAGAAAGAGTTCCATGGACCACAAATCAACTCGAGATGCGAGAATAGTCCCTGGCTTCGACTCCAGAGGAATACCACCTTACCAGAAACACCTCAAAAGGAGGCTTCTCTCAGTTCTAGGTATGTGAGAGGGACCCTGAGTTTGCGGCCTCAAGTGGAATGGACACCGCGATGCCCTGACTCGAAATAAGGCCGGATTTCCCTGCAGTGACTTGAATGCAGGCTCGTCTTGCATCTCCCAAGACGAAAGGATGTCTGAATCCCCTGTGGAGACCACAGAGAAAGACTTAGTTCCCCACCTCATCGCGACCGGAGGCCTCACATCCTTTGAAAACTCCAGAGGGATGCGGAGATCAGTGCCTCCAAAGGAGACGATGCCTGACTCCTCGTGAAACTTGATAGGAGACCCAGGATTCCTGCGGTACGTGAAAAGGGACCCTTGGTCTCCCGCCTCAGCTGGAGAGGCGTCCCAATTGCCCTGCCAAGCCTCGAGGAGTATCCCGAGTTGTCCCTCGCAACTAGGCAGGAGTCTTTACGTCGCTGAAAAAACACCTGTGTCGAAGGGCCATCCCCGTCGTAACTCGAGAATATACCCCAGGTTCACGCCGCAACTCGAGAAAAACCATGAGACTTCCCCCTCGCCGCGAGATGAGGCCCGATTCTCCTGCACTGCGTGCAGAGCAATGCCGTGTTGCACATCACACAGGAAAGGAGCCTTGATTTCCTTGATGGCACTCCAGAGAAACACCAAGAACAGTGTTTCAAGGCTAGAGGGATCCTGAGGTCACTGTAGCAAGACAAAAAGCTGCGTGGACCAAAAATCAACTGGAGATGAGAGGTTAGTCCCTGGCTTCGACTCCAGAGGAATACCACCTTACCACAAGCACCTCAAGAGGAGGCTTCTCTCAGCTCTAGGTATGTGAGAGGGACCCTGAGTTTGCGGCCTCAAGTGGAATGGACACCACGATGCCCTGACTCGAAATAAGGCCGGATATCCCTGCAGTGAATTGAATGCAGGCTCGTCTTGCATCTCCCAAGACGAAAGGATGTCTGAATCCCCTGTGGAGACCACAGAGAAAGACATAGTTCCCCACCTCATCGCGACCGGAGGCCTCACATCCTTTGAAAAGTCCAGAGGGACGCGGTGATTACTGCCTCCAAAGGAGACGATGCCTGACTCCTCATGAAACTTGATAGGAGTCCCAGGATTCCTGTGGCACGTGGAAAGGGACCCTTGGTCTCCCGCCTCAGTTGGAGAGGCGTCCCAATTGCCCTGCCAAGCCTCGAGGAGAATCCCGAGTTGTCCCTCGCAACTAGGCAGGAGTCCTGATGTCGCTGAACAAACACGTGTGTGGAAGGGCCATCCCCGTCGTAACTCGAGAATATACCCCAGGTTCCCGCCGCAACTGGAGAAAAACCATGAGAACTCCGCTTCTTCGCGAGATGAGGCCCGATTCCCCTGCACTGCGTGCAGAGCAATGCGGTGTTGCACATCACACTGGAAAGGAGCCTTGATTTCCTTCATGGCACTCCAGAGAATACCCAAGAACACTGTTTCAAGGCTACAGGGATCCTGAGGTCACTGTAGCAACACGAAAGAGCTCCGTGGACGAAAAATCAACTCGAGATGAGAGGTTAGTCCCTGGCTTCGACTCCAGAGGAATACCACCTTACCACAAGCACCTCAAGAGGAGGCTTCTCTCAGCTCTAGGTATGTGAGAGGGACCCTGAGTTTGCAGCCTCAAGTGGAATGGACATCGCGATGCCCTGACTCAAAATAAGGCCGGATATGACTGCAGTGACTTGAATGCATGCTTGTCTTGCATCTCCCAAGACGAAAGGTCGTCTGAATCCCCTGTGGAGACCACAGAGAAAGACCTAGTTCCCCACCTCATCGCGACCGGAGGCCTCACATCCTTTGAAAACTCCAGAGGGACGCGGAGATCAGTGCCTCCAAAGGAGACGATGCCTGACTCCTCGTGAAACTTGATAGGAGTCCCAGGATTCCTGTGGCACGTGGAAAGGGACCCTTGGTCTCCCGCCTCTGCTGCAGAGGCGTCCCAATTGCCCTGCCAAGCATCGAGGAGAATCCCGAGTTGTCCCTCGCAACTAGGCAGAAGTCCTGACGTCACTGAACAAACACGTGTGTGGAAGGGCCATCCCCGTCGTAACTCGAGAATATACCCCAGGTTCCCGCCGCAACTCGAGAAAAACCATGAGACTTCCCCCTCGCCGCGAGATGAGGCCCGATTCCCGTGCACTGCGTGCAGAGCAATGCCGTGTTGCACATCACACAGGAAAGGAGCCTTGATTTCCTTGATGGCACTCCAGAGAAACCCCAAGAACACTGTTTCAAGGCTACAGGGATCCTGAGGTCACTGTAGCAAGAAGAAAAAGCTCCGTGGACCACAAATCAACTCGAGATGAGAGGTTAGTCCCTGGCTTCGACTCCAGAGGAATACCACCTTAACACAAGCACATCAAGAGGAGGCTTCTCTCAGCTCTAGGTATGTGAGAGGGACCCTGAGTTTGCGGCCTCAAGTGGAATGGACACCGCGATGCCCTGACTCGAAATAAGGCCGGATATGCCTGCAGTGACTTGAATGCAGGCTCGTCTTGCATCTCGCAAGACGAAAGGATGTCTGAATCCCCTGTGGAGACCACAGAGAAAGACCTAGTTCCCCACCTCATCGCGACCGGAGGCCTCACATCCTTTGAAAACTCCAGAGGGACGCGGAGATTAGTGCCTCCAAAAGAGACGATGCCTGACTCCTCGTGAAACTTGATAGGAGTCCCAGGATTCCTGTGGCACGTGGAATGGGACACTTCGTCTCCCGCCTCAGATGGAGAGGCGTCGCAATTGCCCTGCCAAGCCGCGAGGAGAATCCCGAGTTGTCCCTCGCAACTAGGCAGGAGTCCTGACGTCGCTGAACAAACACGTGTGTGGAAGGGCCATCCTCGTTGTAACTCGAGAATATACCCCAGGTTCCCGCCGCAACTCGAGAAAAACCATGAGACTTCCCCCTCGCCGCGAGATGAGGCCCGATTCCCCTGCACTGCGTGCAGAGCAATGCCGTGTTGCTCATCACAGAGGAAAGTAGACTTGATTTCCTTGATGGCACACCAGAAAAACCCCAAGAACACTGTTTCAAGGCTAGAGGGATCCTGAGGTCACTGTAGCAAGACGAAAAACCTCCGTGGACCGAAAATCAACTCGAGATGAGAGGTTAGTCCGTGGCTTCGACTCCAGAGGAATACCACATTACCACAAGCACCTCAAGAGGAGGCTTCTCTCAGCTCTAGGTATGTGAGAGGGACCCTGAGTTTGCGGCCTCAAGTGGAATGGACACCGCGATGCCCTGACTCGAAATCAGGCCGGATATGCCTGCAGTGACTTGAATGCAGGCTCGTCTTGCATCTCCCAAGACGAAAGGATGTCTGAATCCCCTGTGGAGACCACAGAGAAAGACCTAGTTCCCCACCTCATCGTGACCGGAGGCCTCACATCCTTTGAAAACTCCAGAGGGACGCGGAGATCAGTGCCTCCAAAGGAGACGATGCCTGACTCCTCGTGAAACTTCATAGGAGTCCCAGGATTCCTGTGGCACTTGGAAAGGGACCCTTGGTCTCCCGCCTCAGCTGGAGGGGCGTCCCAATTGCCCTGCCAAGCCTCGAGGAGAATCCCGAGTTGTACCTCGCAACTAGGCAGGAGTCCTGACGTCGCTGAACAAACACGTGTGTGGAAGGGCCATCCCCGTCGTAACTCGGGAATATACCACAGGTTCCTGCCGCAACTCGAGAAAAACCGTGAGACTTCCCCCTCGCAGCGAGATGAGGCCCGATTCCCCTGCACTGCATGCAGAGCAATGCCGTGTTGCACATCACACAGGAAAGGAGCCTTGATTTCCTTGATGGCACTCTAGAGAAAGCCCAAGAACACTGTTTCAAGGCTACAGGGATCCTGAGGTCACTGTAGCAACACGAAAGAGCTCCGTGGACCACAAATCAACTCGAGATGAGAGGTTAGTCCCTGGGTTCGACTCCAGAGGAATACCACCTTACCAGAAGCACCTCAAGAGGAGGCTTCTCTCAGCTCTAGGTATGTGAGAGGGACCCTGAGTTTGCAGCCTCAAGTGGAATGGACATCGCGATGCCCTAACTCGAAATAAGGCCGGATATGACTGCAGTGACTTGAATGCATGCTTGTCTTGCATCTCCCAAGACGAAAGGTCGTCTGAGTCCCCTGTGGAGACCACAGAGAAAGTCCTAGTTCCCCACCTCATCGCGACCGGAGGCCTCACATCCTTTGAAAACTCCAGAGGGACGCGGAGATCAGTGCCTCCAAAGGAGACGATGCCTGACTCCTCGTGAAACTTGATAGGAGTCCCAGGATTCCTGTGGCACGTGGAAAGGGACCCTTGGTCTCCCGCCTCAGCTGTAGAAGCGTCCCAATTGCCCTGCCAAGCCTCGAGGAGAATCCCGAGTTGTCCCTCGCAACTAGGCAGGAGTCCTGACGTCGCTGAACAAACACGTGTGTGGAAGGGTGATCCCCATCGTAACTCGAGAATATACCCCAGGTTCCCGCCGCAACTCGAGAAAAACCATGAGACTTCCCCCTCGCCCCGAGATGAGGACCTATTCTCCTGCACTGCGTGCAGAGCAATGCCGTGTTGCACATCAGACAGGAAAGGAGCCTTGATTTCCTTGATGGCACTCCAGAGAAACCTCAAGAACACTGTTTCAAGGCTAGAGGGATCCTGAGGTCACTGTAGCCACACGAAAGAGCTCTGTGGACCAAAAATCAACTCGAGATGAGAGGTTAGTCCCTGGCTTCGACTCCAGAGGAATACCACCTTCCCACAAGCACCTCAAGAGGAGGCTTCTCTCAGCTCTAGGTATGTGAGAGGGACCCTGAGTTTGCGGCCTCAAGTGGAATGGACACCGCGATGCCCTGACTCGAAATAAGGCCGGATATCCCTGCAGTGACTTGAATGCAGGCTCGTCTTGCATCTCCCAAGAAGAAAGGATGTCTGAATCCCCTGTGGAGACCACAGAGAAAGACTTAGTTCCCCACCTCATCGCGACCGGAGGCCTCACATCCTTTGAAAACTCCAGAGGGACGCGGAGATCAGTGCCTCCAACGGAGACGATGCCTGACTCCTCGTGAAACTTGATATGAGTCCCAGGATTCCTGTGGCACGTGGAAAGGGACCCTTGGTCTCCCACCTCAGCTGGAGAGGCGTCCCAATTGCCCTGCCAAGCCTCGAGGAGAATCCCGAGTTGTCCCTCGCAACTAGGCAGGAGTCCTGACGTCGCTGAACAAACACGTGTGTGGAAGGGCCATCCCCGTCGTAACTCGAGAATATACCCCAGGTTCCCGCCGCAACTCCAGAAAAACCATGAGACTTCCCCCTCGCCGCGAGATGAGGCCCGATTCTCCTGCTCTGCGTGCAGAGCAATGCGGTGTTGCACATCACACTGGAAAGGAGCCTTGATTTCCTTGATGGCACTCCAGAGAAACCCCAAGAACACTGTTTCAAGGCTAGAGGGATCCTGACGTCAGTGTAGCAACACGAAAGAGCTCCGTGGACCAAAAATCAACTCGAGATGAGAGGTTAGTCCCTGGCTTCGACTCCAGAGGAATACCACCTTACCACAAGCACCTCAAGAGGAGGCTTCTCTCAGCTCTAGGTATGTGAGAGGGACCCTGAGTTTGCGGCCTCAAGTGGAATGGACCCCGCGATGCCGTGACTCGAAATAAGGCCTGATATCCCTGCAGTGACTTGAATGCAGGCTCGTCTTGCATCTCCCAAGACGAAAGGATGTCTGAATACCACGGGGAGAGCACAGAGAAAGACCTAGTTCCCCACCTCATCGCGATCGCAGGCCTCACATCCTTTGAAAACTCCAGCGGGACACGGAGATCAGTGCCTCCAAAGGAGCCGATGCCTGACTCCTCGTGAAACTTGATAGGAGTCCCAGGATTCCTGTGGCACGTGGAAAGGGACTCTTGGTCTCCCGCCTCAGCTGGAGAGGCGTCCCAATTGCCCTGCCAAGCCTCGAGGAAAATCCCGAGTTGTCCCTCGCAACTAGGCAGGAGTCCTGACATCGCTGAACAAACAGGTGTGTGGAAGGGCCATCCCCGTCGTAACTCGAGAATATACCCCAGGTTCCCGCCGCAATTCAAGAAAAACCATGAGACTTCCCCCTCGCCGCGAGATGAGGCCCGATTCCCCTGCACTGCGGGCAGAGCAATGCCGTGTTGCACATCACACAGGAAAGGAGCCTTGATTTCCTTGATGGCACTCACGAGAAACCCCAAGAACACTGTTTCAAGGCTAGAGGGATCCTGAGGTCACTGTAGCAACACGAAAGAGCCTCGTGGACCAAAAATTAACTCGAGATGAGAGGTTAGTCCCTGGCTTCGACTCCAGAGGAATACCACCTTACCACAAGCACCTCAAGAGGAGGCTTCTCTCAGCTCTAGGTATGTGAGAGGGACCCTGAGTTTGCGACCTCAAGTGGAATGAACACCGCGATGCCCTGACTTGAAATAAGGCAGGATATCCCTGCAGTGACTAGAATGCAGGCTCGTCTTGCAACTCCTAAGACGAAAGGTTGTCTGAATCCCCTGTGGAGACCACAGAGAAAGACCTAGTTCCCCACCTCATCGCGACCGGAGGCCTCACATCCT
Source organism: Cervus elaphus (assembly GCF_910594005.1). Lineage (NCBI taxonomy): Eukaryota > Metazoa > Chordata > Mammalia > Artiodactyla > Cervidae > Cervus > Cervus elaphus. The sequence goes on along the minus strand of NC_057815.1, from coordinate 3,428,098 downwards.
TTGAAAACTCCAGAGGGACGCGGAGATCAGAGCCTCCAAAGGAGACAAAGCCTGACTCCTCGGGAATCTCCATAGGAGTCGCAGGATTCCTGTGGCACGTGGAAAGGGACACTTGGTCTCCCGCCTCAGCTGGAGAGGCGTCCCAATTGCCCTGCCAAGCCTCAAGGAGAATCCCGAGTTGTCCCTCACGACTAGGCAGGAGTCCTGACGTCGCTGAACAAACACGTGTGTGGAAGGGCCATCCCCGTCGTAACTCGAGAATATACCCCAGGTTCCCGCCACAACTCGAGAAAAACCATGAGACTTCCCCCTCGCCACGAGATGAGGCCCGATTCCCCTGCACTGCGTGCAGAGCAATGCCGTGTTGCACATCACACAGGAAAGGAGCCTTGATTTCCTTGATGGCACTCCAGAGACACCCCAAGAACACTGTTTCAAGGCTAGAGGGATCCTGAGGTCACTGTAGCAACACGAAAGAGCTCCGTGGACCAAAAATCAACTCGAGATGAGAGGTTAGCCCCTGGCTTCGACTCCAGAGGAATACCACCTTACCACAAGCACCTCAATAGGAGGCTTCTCTCAGCTCTAGGTGTGTGAGAGGGACCCTGAGTTTGCGGCCTCATGTGGAATGGACACGGCAATGCCCTGACTCGAAATAAGGCTGGAAATCCCTGCAGTGACTTGAATGCAGGCTCGTCTTGCATCTCCCAAGACGAAAGGATGTCTGAATCCCCTGTGGAGACCACAGAGAAAGACCTAGTTCCCCACCTCATCATGACCGGAGGCCTCACATCCTTTGAAAACTCCAGAGGGACGCGGAGATCAGTGCCTCCAAAGGAGACGATGCCTGACTCCTCGTGAAACTTGATAGGAGTCCCAGGATTCCTGTGGCACGTGGAAAGGGACACTTGGTCTCCCGCCTCAGCTGGAGAGGCGTCCCAATTGCCCTGCCAAGCCTCGAGGAGAATCCCGAGTTGTCCCTCGCAACTAGGCAGGAGTCCTGACGTCGCTGAACAGACACGTGTGTGGAAGGGCCATCCCGTCGTAACTCGAGAATATACCCCAGGTTCCCGCCGCAACTCGAGAAAAACCATGAGACTTCCCCCTCGCCGCGAGATGAGGCCCGATTCCCCTGCACTGCGTGCAGAGCAATGCCGTGTTACACATCACACAGGAAAGGAGCCTTGATTTCCTTGATGGCACTCCAGAGAAAGCCCAAGAACACTGTTTCAAGGCTAGAGGGATCCTGAGGTCACTGTAGTAACACGAAAGAGCTCCATGGACCAAAAATCAACTCGAGATGAGAGGTTAGCCCCTGGCTTCGACTCCAGAGGAATACCACCTTACCACAAGCACCTCAAGAGGAGGCTTCCCTCAGCTATAGGTATGTGAGAGGGACCCTGAGTTTGCGGCCTCAAGTGGAATGGACACCGCGATGCCCTGACTCGAAATAAGGCCGGATATCCCTGCAGTGACTTGAATGCAGGCTTGTCTTGCATCTCCCAAGACGAAAGGATGTCTGAATCCCCTGTGCAGACCACAGAGAAAGACCTAGTTCCCCACCTCATCGCGACCGGAGGCCTCACATCCTTGGAAAATTCCAGAGGGACGCGGAGATCAGTGCCTCCAACGGAGACGATGCCTGACTCCTCGTGAAACTTGATAGGAGTCCCAGGATTCCTGTGGCACGTGGAAAGGGACACTTGGTCTCCCGCCTCAGCTGGAGAGGCGTCCCAATAGCCCTGCCGAGCCTCGAGGAGAATCCCGAGTTGTCCCTCGCAACTAGGCAGGAGTCCGGACGTCGCTGAACAAACACGTGTGTGGAAGGGCCATCCCCGTCGTAACTCGAGAATATACCCCAGGTTCCCGCCGCAACTCGAGAAAAACCATGAGACTTCCCCCTCGCCGCGAGATGAGGCCCGATTCCCTTGCACTGCGTGCCGAGCAATGCCGTGTTGCCCATCACACAAGAAAGGAGCCTTGATTTCCTTGATGGCACTCCAGAGAAAACCCAAGAACACTGTTTCAAGGCTAGAGGGATCCTGAGGTCACTGTAGCAACACGAAAGAGCTCCGTGGACCAAAAATCAACTCGAGATGAGAGGTTTGTTCCTGGCTTCGACTCTAGAGGAGTACCACCTTACTACAAGCACCTCAAGAGGAGGCTTCTCTCAGCTCAAGGTATGTGAGAGGGACCCTGTGTTTGCGGCCTCAAGTGGAATGGACACGGCGATGCCCTGACTCGAAATAAGGCGGGATATGCCTGCAGTGACTTGAATACAGGCTCGTCTTGCATCTCCCAAGACGAAAGGATGTCTGAATCCCCTGTGGAGACCACAGAGAAAGATCTAGTTCCCCACCTCATCACGACCGGAGGCCTCACATCCTTTGAAAACTCCAGAGGGACGCGGAGATCAGTGCCTCGAAAGGAGACGATGCCTGACTCCTCGTGAAACTTGATAGGAGTTCCAGGATTCCTGTGGCACGTGGAAAGGGACACTTGGTCTCCCGCCTCAGCTGGAGAGGCGTCCCAATTGCCCTGCCAAGCCTCGAGGAGAATCCCGAGTTGTCCCTCGCAACTAGGCAGGAGTCCTGACGTCGCTTAACAAACACGTGTATGGAAGGGCCATCCCCGTCGTAACTCGAGAATATACCCCAGGTTCCCGCCGCAACTCGAGAAAAACCATGAGACTTCCCCCTCGCCGCGATATGAGGCCCGATTCCCCTGCACATAGTGCAGAGCAATGCCGTGTTGCACATCACACAGGAAAGGAGCCTTGATTTCCTTGATGGCACTCCAGAGAAACCCCAAGAACACTGTTTCAAGGCTAGAGGGATCCTGAGGTCACTGTAGCAACACGAAAGAGCTCCGTGGACCACAAATAAACTCGAGATTAGAGGTTAGTCCCTGGCTTCGATTCCAGAGGAATACCACCTTACCACAAGCAGCTCAAGAGGAGGCTTCTGTCAGCTCTAGGTATGTGAGAGGGACCCTTAGTTTGGGGCCTCAAGTGGAATGTTCACCGCGATGCCCTGACTCGAAATAAGGCCGGATATGCCTGCAGTGACTTGAATGCAGGCTCGTCTTGCATCTGCCAAGACGAAAGGATTTCTGAATCCCCTGTGGAGACCACAGAGAAAGACCTAGTTCCCCACCCCATCGCGACCGGAGGCCTCACATCCTTTGAAAACTCCAGAGGTACGCGGAGATCAGTGCCTCCAAAGGAGACGATGCCTGACTCCTCGTGAAACTTGATAGGAGTCCCGGGATTCCTGTGGCACGTGGAAAGGGACACTTGGTCTCCCGCCTCAGCTGGAGATGAGTCCCAATTGCCCTGCCACGCCTCGAGGACAATCCCAAGTTTTGCCTCGCAACTAGGCAGGAGTCCTGACGTCCCTGAACAAACACTTGTGTGGAAGGGCCATCCCCGTCGAAACTCGAGAATATACCCCAGGTTCCCACCGCAACTCGAGAAAAACCATGAGACTTCCCGCTCGCCGCGAGATGAGGCCCGATTCCCCGGCACTGCATGCAGAGCAATTCCGTGTTGCCCATCACACATGAAAGGAGCCTTGATTTCCTTGATGGCACTCCAGAGAAACCCCAAGAACACTGTTTCAAGGCTAGAGGCATCCTGAGGTCACTGTAGCAACACGAAAGAGCTCCGTGGACCAAAAATCAACTCGAGATGAGAGGTTATTCCCTGGCTTCGAATCCAGAGGAATACCATCTTACCACAAGCACCTCAAGAGGAGGCTTCTCTCAGCTCCAGGTATGTGAGAGGGACCCTGAGTTTGTGGCCTCAAGTGGAATGGAAACAGCGATGCCCTGACTCGAAATAAGGCCGGATATCCATGCAGTGACTTGAATGCAGGATCGTCTTGCATCTCCCAAGACGAAAGGATGTCTGAGTCCCCGGTGGAGACCACAGAGAAAGACCAAGTTCCCCACCTCATCGCGACCGGAGGCCTCACATCCTTTGAAAACTCCAGAGGTACGCGGAGATCAGTGCCTCCAAAGGAGACGATGCCTGACTCCTCGTGAAACTTGATAGGAGTCGCAGGATTCCTGTGGCACGTGGAAAGCGACCCTTGGTCTCCTGCCTGAGCTGGAGAGGCGTCCCAATTGCCCTGCCAACCCTCGAGGAGAATCCCGAGTTGTCCCTCGCATCTAGGCAGGAGTCCTGACGTCGCTGAACAAACACGTGGGTGGAAGGGCCATCCCCGTCGTAACTCGAGAATATACCCCAGGTTCCCGCCACAACTCGAGAAAAACCGTGAGACTTCCCCCTCGCCGCTAGATGAGGCCCGATTCCCCTGCACTGAGTGCAGAGCAATTCTGTCTTGCACATCACACATGACAGGAGCCTTGATTTCCTTGATGGCACTCCAGAGAAACCCCAAGAACACCGTTTCAAGGCTAGAGGGATCCTGAGGTCACTGTAGCAACAAGAAAGAGCTCCGTGGACCAAAAATCAACTCGAGATAAGAGGGTAGTCCCTGGCTTCGACACCAGAGGAATACCACCTTACCACAAGCACCTCAAGAGGAGGCTTCTCTCAGCTCAAGGTATGTGAGAGGGACCCTGATTTTGCGGCCTCAAGTGGAATGGACACTGCGATGCCCTGATGCGAAATAAGGCCGGATATCCCCGCAGTGACTTGAATGCAGGCTCGTCTTGCATCTCCCAAGATGAAAGGATGTCTGAATCCCCTGTGGAGACCACAGAGAAAGACCTAGTTTCCCACCTCATCGCGACCGGAGGCCTCACATCCTTTGAAAACTCCAGAGGTACGCGGAGATCAGTGCCTCCAAAGGAGACGATGCCTGACTCCTCGTGAAACTTGATAGGAGTCCCAGGATTCCTGTGGCACGTGGAAAGGGACCCTTGGTCTCCCGCCTCAGCTGGAGAGGCGTCCCAATTGCCCTGCCAAGCCTCGACGAGAATCCCGAGTTGTCCCTCGCAACTAGGCAGAAGTCCTGACGTCGCTGAAGAAACACGTGGGTGGAAGGGCCATCCCCGTCGTAACTCGAGAATATACCCCAGGTTCCCGCCGCAACTCGAGAAAAGCCATGAGACTTCCCCCGCGCCGCGAGATGAGGCCCGATTCCCCAGCACTGCGTGCAGAGCAATTCCTGTTGCACATCACACATGAAAGGAGCCTTGATTTCCTTGATGGCACTACAGAGAAACACCAAGAACACTGTTTCAAGGCTAGAGGGATCCTGAGGTCATTGTAGCAACACGAAAGAGCTCCGTGGACCAAAAATCAACACGAGATGAGAGGTTAGTCCCTGGCTTCGACTCCAGAGGAATACCACTTTACCACAAGCACCTCAAGAGGAGGCTTCTCTCAGCTCTAGGTATGTGAGAGGGACCCTGAGTTTGCGGCCTCAAGTGGAATGGACACTTCGATGCCCTGAAGGGAAATAAGGCCAGATATCCCTGCAGTGACTTGTATGCAGGCTCGTCTTGCATCTCCCAAGACTAGAGGATGTCTGAATCCCCTGTGGAGACCACAGAGAAAGACCTAGTTCCCCACTTCATGGCGACCGGAGGCCTCACATCCTTTGAAAACTCCAGCTGTACGCGGAGATCAGTGCCTCCAAAGGAGACGATGCCTGACTCCTCGTGAAACTTGATAGGAGTCCCAGGATTCCTGTGGCACGTGTAAAGGGACCCTTGGTCTCCCGCCTCAGCTGGAGAGGCGTCCCAATTGCCCTGCCAAGCCTCGAGGAGAATCCCGGGTTTTCGATCGCAACTAAACAGGAGTCCTGACGTCGCTGAACAAACACGTGGGTGGAAGGGCCATCCCCGTCGTAACTCGAGAATATACCCCAGGTTCCCACCGCAACTCGAGAAAAACCATGAGACTTCCCTCTCGCCGCGAGATGAAGCCCGATTCCCCTGCACTGCATGCAGAGCAATTCCGTCTTGCACATCAAACATGGAAGGAGCCTTGATTTCCCTGATGGCACTCCAGAGAAACCCCAAGAACACTGTTTCAAGGCTAGAGGGATCCTGTGGTCACTGTAGCAACACGAAAGAGCTCCGTGGACGAAAAATCAACTCGAGATGAGTGGTTAGTCCCTGGCTTCGACTCCAGAGGAATACCACCTTACCACAAGCACCTCAAGAGGAGGCTTCTCTCAGCTCTAGGTGTGTGAGAGGGACACTGAGTTTGCGGCCTCAAGTGGAATGGACACCGCAATGCCCTGGCTCGAAATAAGGCCGGATATCCCTGCAGTGACTTGAATGCAGGCTCGTCTTGCATCTCCCAAGATGAAAGGATGTTTGAATCCCCTGTGCAGACCACAGAGAAAGACCTAGTTCCCCACCTCATCACGACCGGAGGCCTCACATCCTTTGAAAACTCCAGCTGTACGCGGAGATCAGTGCCTCCAAAGGGGACGATGCCTGACTCCTCGTGAAACTTGATAGGAGTTCCAGGATTCCTGTCGCACGTGGAAAGGGACCCTTGGTCTCCTGCCTCAGCTGGAGAGGCATCCCAATTGCCCTGCCAATCTTCGAGGAGAATCCCGAGTTGTCCCTCGTAACTAGGCAGGAGTCCTGACGTCACTGAACAAACACGTGGGTGGAAGGGCTATCCCCGTCATAACTCGAGAATATACCCCAGGTTCCCGCCGCAACTCCAGAAAACCATGAGACTTCCCCCTCGCCGCAAAATGAGGCCCGATACCCTTCACTGCGTGCAGAGCAATTCCGTATTGCACATAACACATGAAAGGAGCCTTGATTTCCTTGATGGCACTCCAGAGAAACCCCAAGAACTCTGTTTCAAGGCTAGAGGGATCCTGAGGTCACTGTAGCAACACGAAAGAGCTCCGTGGACCAAAAATCAACTCGAGATGAGAGGTTAGTCCCTGGCTTCGCCTCCAGAGGAATACCACGTTACCACAAGCACCTCAAGAGGAGGCTTCTCTCAGCTCTAGGTATGTGAGAGGGACCCTGAGTTTGCAGCCTCAAGTGGAATGGAGACCGCGATGCCCTGACTCGAAATAAGGCCGGATATCCCTGCAGTGACTTGAATGCAGACTCGTCTTGCATATCCCAAGACGAAAGGATGTCTGAATCCCCTGTGGAGACCACAGAGAAAGACCTAGTTCCCCATCTCATCGCGACCGGAGGCCTCCTATCCTTTGAAAACTCCAGAGGTACACGGAGATCAGTGCCTCCAAAGGAGACGATGCCTGACTTGACGTGAAACTTGATAGGAGTTCCAGGAATACTGTGGCACGTGGAAAGGGACACTTGGTCTCCCGCCTCAGCTGGAGAGTCGTCCCAATTGCCCTGCCAAGCCTCGAGGAGAATCCCGAGTTGTCCCTCGCAACTCGGCAGGAGTCCTGACGTCGCTGAACAAACACGTGGGTGGAAGGGCCATCCCCGTCGTAACTCGATAATATACCCCAGCTTCCCATCGTAACTCGAGAAAAACCATGAGACTTCCCCCTCGCCGCGAGATGAGGCCCGATTCCCCTGCACTACATGCAGAGCAATTCTGTGTTGCACGTCAAACTTGAAAGGAGCCTTGATTTCCTTGATGGCACTCCAGAGAAACCCCAAGAACACTGTTTCAAGGCTAGAGGGATCCTGAGGTCACTGTAGCAACACGAAAGAGCTCCGTGGACCAAAAATCAACTCGAGATGAGAGGTTAGTCCCTGGCTTCGCCTCCAGAGGAATACCACGTTACCACAAGCACCTCAAGAGGAGGCTTCTCTCAGCTCTAGGTATGTGAGAGGGACCCTGAGTTTGCAGCCTCAAGTGGAATGGAGACCGCGATGCCCTGACTCGAAATAAGGCCGGATATCCCTGCAGTGACTTGAATACAGGCTCGTCTTGCATATCCCAAGACGAAAGGATGTCTGAATCCCCTGTGGAGACCACAGAGAAAGAGCTAGTTCCGCACCTCATGGCGACCGGAGGCCTCACATCCTTTGAAAACTCCAGAGTTACGCGGAGATCAGTGCCTCCAAAGGAGACGATGCCTGACTCCTCGTGAAACTTGATAGGAGTCGCAGGATTCCTGTGGCACATGGAAAGGGACCCTTGGTCTCCCGCCTCAGCTGGACAGGCGTCCCAATTGCCCTGCCAAGCCTCGAGGACAATCCCGAGTTGTCCCTCGCAGCTAGGCAGAAGTCCTGACATCGCTGAAGAAACACGTGGGTGGAAGGGCCATCCGCGTCGTAACTCGAGAATATACCCCAGGTTCCCGCCGCAACACGAGAAAATTCATGAGAATTCCCCCTCGCCGCGAGATGAGGCCCGATTTCCCTGCACTGCGTGTAGAGTAATTCCGTGCTGCACATCACACATGAAAGGAGCCTTGATTTCCTTGATGGCACTCCAGAGAAACCCCAAGAACACTGTTTCAAGGCTAGAGGGATCCTGAGGTCACTGTAGCAACACGAAAGAGCTCCGTGGACCAAAAATCAACTCGAGATGAGAGGTTAGTCCCTGGCTTCGACTCCAGAGGAATACGACCTTACTGCAAGCACCTCAAGAGGAGGCTTCTCTCAGCTCTAGGTATGTGTGAGGGACCCTGAGTTTGCGGCCTCAAGTGGAATGGACACCGCGATGCCCTGACTCGAAATAAGGCCGTATATCCCTGCAGTGACTTGAATGCAGGCACGTCTTGCATCTCTCAAGACGAAAGGATGTCTGAATCCCCTGTGGAGACCAAAGAGAAAGACCTAGTTCCCCACCTCATCATGACCGGAGGCCTCACATCCTTTGAAAACTCCACAGGTACGCGGAGATCAGTGCCTCCAAAGGAGACGATGCCTGACTCCTCATGAAACTTGATACGAGTCCCAGGATTCCTGTGGCACGTGGAAAGGGACCCTTGGTCTCCCGCCTCAGCTGGAGAGGCGTCCCAATTGCCCTGCCAAGCCTAGAGGATAATCCCGATTTGTCCCTCGCAACTAGGCAGGAGCCCTGACGTCGCTGAACAAACACGTGTGTGGAAGGGCCATCCCCGTCGTAACTCGAGAATATACCCCAGGTTCCCGCCAATACTCTAGAAAAACCATGAGACTTCCCCCTCGCCGCGAGATGAGGCCCGATTCCCCTGCACTGCGTGCAGAGCAATTCCGTGTTGCACATCACACATGAAAGGAGCCTTGATTTCCTTGATGGCACTCCAGAGAAAGCCCAAGAACACTGTTTCAAGGCTAGAGGGATCCTGAGGTCACTGTACCAACACGAAAGAGCTCCGTGGACCAAAAATCAACTCGAGATGAGAGGTTAGTCCCTGGCTTCGACTCCAGAGAAATACCACCTTACCACAAGCACCTCAAGAGGAGGCTTCTCTCAGCTCTAGTTGTGTGAGAGGGACACTGAGTTTGCGGCCTCAAGTGGAATGGACACCGCAATGCCCTGGCTCGAAATAAGGCCGGATATCCCTGCAGTGACTTGAATGCAGGCTCGTCTTGCATCTCCCAAGATGAAAGGATGTTTGAATCCCCTGTGCAGACCACAGAGAAAGACCTAGTTCCCCACCTCATCACGACCGGAGGCCTCACATCCTTTGAAAACTCCAGCTGTACACGGAGATCAGTGCCTCCAAAGGGGACGATGCCTGACTCCTCGTGAAACTTGATAGGAGTTCCAGGATTCCTGTCGCACGTGGAAAGGGACCCTTGGTCTCCTGCCTCAGCTGGAGAGGCATCCCAATTGCCCTGCCAATCTTCGAGGAGAATCCCGAGTTGTCCCTCGTAACTAGGCAGGAGTCCTGACGTCACTGAACAAACACGTGGGTGGAAGGGCTATCCCCGTCATAACTCGAGAATATACCCCAGGTTCCCGCCGCAACTCCAGAAAACCATGAGACTTCCCCCTCGCCGCAAAATGAGGCCCGATACCCTTCACTGCGTGCAGAGCAATTCCGTGTTGCACATCACACATGTAAGGAGCCTTGATTTCCTTGATGGCACTCCAGAGAAACCCCAAGAACTCTGTTTCAAGGCTAGAGGGATCCTGAGGTCACTGTAGCAACACGAAAGAGCTCCGTGGACCAAAAATCAACTCGAGATGAGAGGTTAGTCCCTGGCTTCGCCTCCAGAGGAATACCACGTTACCACAAGCACCTCAAGAGGAGGCTTCTCTCAGCTCTAGGTATGTGAGAGGGACCCTGAGTTTGCAGCCTCAAGTGGAATGGAGACCGCGATGCCCTGACTCGAAATAAGGCCGGATATCCCTGCAGTGACTTGAATGCAGGCTCGTCTTGCATATCCCAAGACGAAAGGATGTCTGAATCCCCTGTGGAGACCACAGAGAAAGACCTAGTTCCCCACCTCATTGCGACCGGAGGCCTCACATCCTTTGAAAACTCCAGAGGGACGCGGAGATCAGTGCCTCCAAAGGAGACGATGCCTGACTTTTCGTGAAACTGGATAGGAGTCCCAGGATTCCTGTGGAACGAGGAAAGGGACCCTTGGTCTCACGCCTCAGCTGGAGAGGCGTCCCAATTGCCCTGCCAATCCTCGAGGAGAATCCCGAGTTGTCCCTCGCAACTAGGCAGGAGTCCTGACATCGCTGAAGAAACACGTGGGTGGAAGGGCCATCCGCGTCGTAACTCGAGAATATACACCAGGTTCCCGCCGCAACACGAGAAAATCCATGAGAATTCCCCCTCGCCGCGAGATGAGGCCCGATTCCCCTGCACTGCATGCAGAGTAATTCCGTGCTGCACATCACACATGAAAGGAGACTTGATTTCCTTGATGGCACTCCAGAGAAACCATAAGAACACTGTTTCAAGGCTAGAGGGATCCTGAGGTCACTGTAGCAACACGAAAAAGCTCCGTGGACCAAAAATCAAATCGAGATGAGAGGTTAGTCCCTGGCTTCGACTCCAGAGGAATACCACCTTACCACAAGCACCTCAAGAGGAGGCTTCTCTCAGCTCTAGGTATGTGAGAGGGACCCTGAGTTTGCGGCCTCAAGTGGAATGGAGACCGCGATGCCCTAACTCGATATAAGGCCAGATATCCCTGCAGTGACTTGAATGCAGGCTCGTCTTGCATCTCCCAAGATGAAAGGATGTCTGAATTCCCTGTGGAGACCACAGAGAAAGAGCTAGTTCCGCACCTCATGGCCACCGGAGGCCTGACATCCTTTGAAAACTCCAGAGTTACGCGGAGATCAGTGCCTCCAAAGGAGACGATGCCTGACTCCTCGTGAAACTTGATAGGAGTCGCAGGATTCCTGTGGCACGTGGAAAGAGACACTTGGTCTCCCGCCTCAGCTGGAGAGGCGTCCCAATTGCCCTGCCAAGCCTCGAGGACAATCCCGAGTTGTCCCTCGCAACTAGGCAGAAGTCCTGCCGTCGCTGAACAAACACGTGGGTGGAAGGGCCATCCCCATCGTAACTCGAGAATATACCCCAGGTTCCCGCCGCAACTCGAGAAAAACCATGAGACTTCCCCCTCGCCGCGAGATGAGGCCCGATTCCCCTGCACTGCGTGCAGAGCAATTCCGTGTTGCACATCACACATGAAAGGAGCCTTGATTTCCTTGATGGCACTCCAGAGAAACCCCAAGAACACTGTTTCAAGGCTAGAGGGATCCTGAGGTCACTGTAGCCACACGAAAGAGGTCTGTGGACCAAAAATCAACTTGAGATGAGAGGTTAGTCCCTGGCTTCGACTCCAGAGGAATACAACCTTACCACAAGCACCTCAAGAGGAGGCTTCTCTCAGCTCTAGGTATATGAGAGGGACCCTGAGTTTGCGGCCTCAAGTGGAATGGACACCGTGATGCCCTGACTCGAAATAATGCCGAATATCCCTGCTGTGACTTGAATGCAGGCTCGTCTTGCATCTCCCAAGACGAAAGGATGTCTGAATCCCCTGTGGAGACCACAGAGAAAGACCTAGTTCCCCATCTCATCGCGACCGGAGGCCTCATATCCTTTGAAAACTCCAGAGGTACACGGAGATCAGTGCCTCCAAAGGAGACGATGCCTGACTTCACGTGAAACTTGATAGGAGTTCCAGGAATACTGTGGCACGTGGAAAGGGACACTTGGTCTCCCGCCTCAGCTGGAGAGTCGTCCCAATTGCCCTGCCAAGCCTCGAGGAGAATCCCGAGTTGTCCCTCGCAACTCGGCAGGAGTCCTGACGTCGCTGAACAAACACGTGGGTGGAAGGGCCATCCCCGTCGTAACTCGATAATATACCCCAGCTTCCCATCGTAACTCGAGAAAAACCATGAGACTTCCCCCTCGCCGCGAGATGAGGCCCGATTCCCCTGCACTACATGCAGAGCAATTCTGTGTTGCACGTCAAACTTGAAAGGAGCCTTGATTTCCTTGATGGCACTCCAGAGAAACCCCAAGAACACTGTTTCAAGGCTAGAGGGATCCTGAGGTCACTGTAGCAACACGAAAAAGCTCTGTGGACCAAAAATCAAATCGAGATGAGAGGTTAGTCCCTGGCTTCGACTCCAGAGGAATACCACGTTACCACAAGCACCTCAAGAGGAGGCTTCTCTCAGCTCTATGTATGTGAGAGGGACCCTGAGTTTGCGGCCTCAAGTGGAATGGACACCGCGATGCCCTAACTCGATATAAGGCCAGATATCCCTGCAGTGACTTGAATGCAGGCTCGTCTTGCATCTCCCAAGATGAAAGGATGTCTGAATCCCCTGTGGAGACCACAGAGAAAGAGCTAGTTCCGCACCTCATGGCGACCGGAGGCCTCACATCCTTTGAAAACTCCAGAGTTACGCGGAGATCAGTGCCTCCAAAGGAGACGATGCCTGACTCCTCGTGAAACTTGATAGGAGTCGCAGGATTCCTGTGGCACATGGAAAGGGACCCTTGGTCTCCCGCCTCAGCTGGACAGGCGTCCCAATTGCCCTGCCAAGCCTCGAGGACAATCCCGAGTTGTCCCTCGCAGCTAGGCAGAAGTCCTGACATCGCTGAAGAAACACGTGGGTGGAAGGGCCATCCGCGTCGTAACTCGAGAATATACCCCAGGTTCCCGCCGCAACACGAGAAAATTCATGAGAATTCCCCCTCGCCGCGAGATGAGGCCCGATTCCCCTGCACTGCGTGTAGAGTAATTCCGTGCTGCACATCACACATGTAAGGAGCCTTGATTTCCTTGATGGCACTCCAGAGAAACCCCAAGAACACTGTTTCAAGGCTAGAGGGATCCTGAGGTCACTGTAGCAACACGAAAGAGCTCCGTGGACCAAAAATCAACTCGAGATGAGAGGTTAGTCCCTGGCTTCGACTCCAGAGGAATACGACCTTACTGCAAGCACCTCAAGAGGAGGCTTCTCTCAGCTCTAGGTATGTGTGAGGGACCCTGAGTTTGCGGCCTCAAGTGGAATGGACACCGCGATGCCCTGACTCGAAATAAGGCCGTATATCCCTGCAGTGACTTGAATGCAGGCACGTCTTGCATCTCTCAAGACGAAAGGATGTCTGAATCCCCTGTGGAGACCAAAGAGAAAGACCTAGTTCCCCACCTCATCATGACCGGAGGCCTCACATCCTTTGAAAACTCCACAGGTACGCGGAGATCAGTGCCTCCAAAGGAGACGATGCCTGACTCCTCATGAAACTTGATACGAGTCCCAGGATTCCTGTGGCACGTGGAAAGGGACCCTTGGTCTCCCGCCTCAGCTGGAGAGGCGTCCCAATTGCCCTGCCAAGCCTAGAGGATAATCCCGATTTGTCCCTCGCAACTAGGCAGGAGCCCTGACGTCGCTGAACAAACACGTGTGTGGAAGGGCCATCCCCGTCGAAACTCGAGAATATACCCCAGGTTCCCGCCAATACTCTAGAAAAACCATGAGACTTCCGCCTCGCCGCGAGATGAGGCCCGATTCCCCTGCACTGCGTGCAGAGCAATTCCGTGTTGCACATCACACATGAAAGGAGCCTTGATTTCCTTGATGGCACTCCAGAGAAAGCCCAAGAACACTGTTTCAAGGCTAGAGGGATCCTGAGGTCACTGTACCAACACGAAAGAGCTCCGTGGACCAAAAATCAACTCGAGATGAGAGGTTAGTCCCTGGCTTCGACTCCAGAGAAATACCACCTTACCTCAAGCACCTCAAGAGGAGGCTTCTCTCAGCTCTAGGTATGTGAGAGGGACACTGAGTTTGCGGCCTCAAGTGGAATGGACACCGCAATGCCCTGGCTCGAAATAAGGCCGGATATCCCTGCAGTGACTTGAATGCAGGCTCGTCTTGCATCTCCCAAGATGAAAGGATGTTTGAATCCCCTGTGCAGACCACAGAGAAAGACCTAGTTCCCCACCTCATCACGACCGGAGGCCTCACATCCTTTGAAAACTCCAGCTGTACACGGAGATCAGTGCCTCCAAAGGGGACGATGCCTGACTCCTCGTGAAACTTGATAGGAGTTCCAGGATTCCTGTCGCACGTGGAAAGGGACCCTTGGTCTCCTGCCTCAGCTGGAGAGGCATCCCAATTGCCCTGCCAATCTTCGAGGAGAATCCCGAGTTGTCCCTCGTAACTAGGCAGGAGTCCTGACGTCACTGAACAAACACGTGGGTGGAAGGGCTATCCCCGTCATAACTCGAGAATATACCCCAGGTTCCCGCCGCAACTCCAGAAAACCATGAGACTTCCCCCTCGCCGCAAAATGAGGCCCGATACCCTTCACTGCGTGCAGAGCAATTCCGTGTTGCACATCACACATGAAAGGAGCCTTGATTTCCTTGATGGCACTCCAGAGAAACCCCAAGAACTCTGTTTCAAGGCTAGAGGGATCCTGAGGTCACTGTAGCAACACGAAAGAGCTCCGTGGACCAAAAATCAACTCGAGATGAGAGGTTAGTCCCTGGCTTCGCCTCCAGAGGAATACCACGTTACCACAAGCACCTCAAGAGGAGGCTTCTCTCAGCTCTAGGTATGTGAGAGGGACCCTGAGTTTGCGGCCTCAAGTGGAATGGACACCGCGATGCCCTAACTCGATATAAGGCCAGATATCCCTGCAGTGACTTGAATGCAGGCTCGTCTTGCATCTCCCAAGATGAAAGGATGTCTGAATTCCCTGTGGAGACCACAGAGAAAGAGCTAGTTCCGCACCTCATGGCCACCGGAGGCCTCACATCCTTTGAAAACTCCAGAGTTACGCGGAGATCAGTGCCTCCAAAGGAGACGATGCCTGACTCCTCGTGAAACTTGATAGGAGTCGCAGGATTCCTGTGGCACGTGGAAAGAGACACTTGGTCTCCCGCCTCAGCTGGAGAGGCGTCCCAATTGCCCTGCCAAGCCTCGAGGACAATCCCGAGTTGTCCCTCGCAACTAGGCAGGAGTCCTGCCGTCGCTGAACAAACACGTGGGTGGAAGGGCCATCCCCATCGTAACTCGAGAATATACCCCAGGTTCCCGCCGCAACTCGAGAAAAACCATGAGACTTCCCCCTCGCCGCGAGATGAGGCCCGATTCCCCTGCACTGCGTGCAGAGCAATTCCGTGTTGCACATCACACATGAAAGGAGCCTTGATTTCCTTGATGGCACTCCAGAGAAACCCCAAGAACACTGTTTCAAGGCTAGAGGGATCCTGAGGTCACTGTAGCCACACGAAAGAGGTCTGTGGACCAAAAATCAACTTGAGATGAGAGGTTAGTCCCTGGCTTCGACTCCAGAGGAATACAACCTTACCACAAGCACCTCAAGAGGAGGCTTCTCTCAGCTCTAGGTATATGAGAGGGACCCTGAGTTTGCGGCCTCAAGTGGAACGGACACCGTGATGCCCTGACTCGAAATAATGCCGAATATCCCTGCTGTGACTTGAATGCAGGCTCGTCTTGCATCTCCCAAGACGAAAGGATGTCTGAATCCCCTGTGGAGACCACAGAGAAAGACCTAGTTCCCCATCTCATCGCGACCGGAGTCCTCATATCCTTTGAAAACTCCAGAGGTACACGGAGATCAGTGCCTCCAAAGGAGACGATGCCTGACTTCACGTGAAACTTGATAGGAGTTCCAGGAATACTGTGGCACGTGGAAAGGGACACTTGGTCTCCCGCCTCAGCTGGAGAGTCGTCCCAATTGCCCTGCCAAGCCTCGAGGAGAATCCCGAGTTGTCCCTCGCAACTCGGCAGGAGTCCTGACGTCGCTGAACAAACACGTGGGTGGAAGGGCCATCCCCGTCGTAACTCGATAATATACCCCAGCTTCCCATCGTAACTCGAGAAAAACCATGAGACTTCCCCCTCGCCGCGAGATGAGGCCCGATTCCCCTGCACTACATGCAGAGCAATTCTGTGTTGCACGTCAAACTTGAAAGGAGCCTTGATTTCCTTGATGGCACTCCAGAGAAACCCCAAGAACACTGTTTCAAGGCTAGAGGGATCCTGAGGTCACTGTAGCAACACGAAAGAGCTCCGTGGACCAAAAATCAACTCGAGATGAGAGGTTAGTCCCTGGCTTCGCCTCCAGAGGAATACCACGTTACCACAAGAACCTCAAGAGGAGGCTTCTCTCAGCTCTAGGTATGTGAGAGGGACCCTGAGTTTGCAGCCTCAAGTGGAATGGAGACCGCGATTCCCTGACTCGAAATAAGGCCGGATATCCCTGCAGTGACTTGAATGCAGGCTCGTCTTGCATATCCCAAGACGAAAGGATGTCTGAATCCCCTGTGGAGACCACAGAGAAAGACCTAGTTCCCCACCTCATTGCGACCGGAGGCCTCACATCCTTTGAAAACTCCAGAGGGACGCGGAGATCAGTGCCTCCAAAGGAGACGATGCCTGACTTCTCGTGAAACTGGATAGGAGTCCCAGGATTCCTGTGGAACGTGGAAAGGGACCCTTGGTCTCACGCCTCAGCTGGAGAGGCGTCCCAATTGCCCTGCCAAGCCTCGAGGAGAATCCCGAGTTGTCTCTCGCAACTAGGCAGGAGTCCTGACATCGCTGAAGAAACACGTGGGTGGAAGGGCCATCCGCGGCGTAACTCGAGAATATACACCAGGTTCCCGCCGCAACACGAGAAAATCCATGAGAATTCCCCCTCGCCGCGAGATGAGGCCCGATTCCCCTTCACTGCATGCAGAGTAATTCCGTGCTGCACATCACACATGAAAGGAGACTTGATTTCCTTGATGGCACTCCAGAGAAACCCCAAGAACACTGTTTCAAGGCTAGAGGGATCCTGAGGTCACTGTAGCAACACGAAAAAGCTCTGTGGACCAAAAATCAAATCGAGATGAGAGGTTAGTCCCTGGCTTCGACTCCAGAGGAATACCACCTTCCCACAAGCACCTCAAGAGGAGGCTTCTCTCAGCTCTAGGTATGTGAGAGGGACCCTGAGTTTGCGGCCTCAAGTGGAATGGACACCGCGATGCCCTAACTCGATATAAGGCCAGATATCCCTGCAGTGACTTGAATGCAGGCTCGTCTTGCATCTCCCAAGATGAAAGGATGTCTGAATCCCCTGTGGAGACCACAGAGAAAGAGCTAGTTCCGCACCTCATGGCGACCGGAGGCCTCACATCCTTTGAAAACTCCAGAGTTACGCGGAGATCAGTGCCTCCAAAGGAGACGATGCCTGACTCCTCGTGAAACTTGATAGGAGTCGCAGGATTCCTGTGGCACGTGGAAAGGGACCCTTGGTCTCCCGCCTCAGCTGGACAGGCGTCCCAATTGCCCTGCCAAGCCTCGAGGAGAATCCCGATTTGTCCCTCGCAACTAGGCAGGAGCCCTGACGTCGCTGAACAAACACGTGTGTGGAAGGGCCATTCCCGTCGAAACTCGAGAATATACCCCAGGTTCCCGCCAATACTCTAGAAAAACCATGAGACTTCCCCCTCGCCGCGAGATGAGGCCCGATTCCCCTTCACTGCGTGCAGAGCAATTCCGTGTTGCACATCACACATGAAAGGAGCCTTGATTTCCTTGATGGCACTCCAGAGAAAGCCCAAGAACACTGTTTCAAGGCTAGAGGGATCCTGAGGTCACTGTACCAACACGAAAGAGCTCCGTGGACCAAAAATCAACTCGAGATGAGAGGTTAGTCCCTGGCTTCGACTCCAGAGAAATACCACCTTACCACAAGCACCTCAAGAGGAGGCTTCTCTCAGCTCTAGGTATGTGAGAGGGACCCTGAGTTTGCGGCCTCAAGTGGAATGTACAAAGCGATGCCCTGACTCGAAATAAGGCTGGATATCCCTGCAGTGACTTGAATGCAGGCTCGTCTTGCATCTCCCAAGACGAAAGGATGTCTGAATCCCCTGTGGAGACCACAGAGAAAGACCTAGTTCCCCACCTAATCGCGACCGGAGGCCTCACATCCTTTGAAAACTCCAGGGGTACGCGGAGATCAATGCCTCCAAAGGAGATGATGCCTGACTCCTCGTGAAACTTGATAGGAGTCCCAGGATTCCTGTGGCACGTGGAAAGGGACCCTTGGTCTCCCCCCTCAGCTGGAGAGGCATCCCAATTGACCTGCCAAGCCTCGAGGAGAATCCCGAGTTGTCCCTCGCAACTAGGCAGGAGTCCTGACGGCGCTGAACAAACACGTGGGTGGAAGGGCCATCCCCGTCGTAACTCGAGAATATACCCCAGCTTCCCGCCGCAACTCGAGAAAAGCCATGAGACTTCCCCCTCGCCGCGAGATGAGGCCCGATTCCGCTGCACTACATGCAGAGCAATTCTGTGTTGCACGTCAAACTTGAAAGGAGCCTAAATTTCCTTGATGGCACTCCAGAGAAACCCCAAGAACACTGTTTCAAGGCTAGAGGGATCCTGAGATCACTGTAGAAACACGAAAGAGCTCCGTGGACCAAAAATCAACTCGAGATGAGAGGTTAGTCCCTGGCTTCGACTCCAGAGGAATACCACCTTACCACAAGCACCTCAAGAGGAGGCTTCTCTCAGCTCTAGGTATGTGAGAGGGACCCTGAGTTTGCGGCCTCATGTGGAATGGACACTGCGAAGCCCTGACGCGAAATAATGCCGGATATCCCTGCAGTGACTTGAATGCAGGCTCGTCTTGCATCTATCAAGATGAAAGGATGTCTGAATCCCCTGTGGAGACCACAGAGAAAGACCTAGTTCTCCACCTCATCGCGACCGGAGTCCTCACATACTTTGAAAACTCCAGAGGTACGCGGAGATCAGTAACTCCAAAGGAGACATTGCCTGACTCCTCGTGAAACTTGATAGGAGTCCCAGGATTCCTGTGGCACGTGGAAAGGGACCCTTGGTCTCCCGCCTCAGCTGGACAGGCGTCCCAATTGCCCTGCCAAGCCTCGAGGACAATCCCGAGTGGTCCCTCGCAGCTAGGCAGGAGTCCTGACGTCGCTGAACAAACACGTGGGTGGAAGGGCCATCCCCGTCATAACTCGAGAATATACCCCAGGTTCCCACCTCAACTCGAGAAAAACCATGAGACTTCCCCCTCGCCGCGAGATGAGGCCCGATTCCCCTGCACTGCGTGCAGAGCAATTTCGTGTTGCACATCACACATGAAAGGAGCCTTGATTTCCTTGATGGCACTCCAGAGAAACCCCAAGAAAACTGTTTCAAGGCAAGAGGGATCCTGAGGTCACTGAAGCAACATGAAAGAGCTCCGTGGACCAAGAATCAACTCGAGAAGAGAGGTTAGTCCCTGGCTTCGACTCCAGAGGAACACCACCTTACCACAAGCACCTCAAGAGGAGGCTTCTCTCAGCTCTAGGTATGTGAGAGGGACCCTGAGTTTGGGGCCTCAAGTGGAATGGACACCGCGATGCCCTGACTCGAAATAAGGCCGGATATCCCTGCAGTGACTAGAATGCAGGCTCGTTTTGCATCTCCCAAGAGGAAAGGATGTCTGAATCCCCTGTGGAGACCACAGAGAAAGACCTAGTTCCCCACCTCATCGTGACCGGAGGCCTCACATATTTTGAAAACTCCAGAGGTACGCGAAAATCAGTGCCTCCAAAGGAGACGATGCCTGACTCCTCGTCAAACTTGATAGGAGTCCCAGGATTCCTGTGGCACGTGGAAAGGGACCCTTGGTCTCCGCCTCAGCTGGAGAGGCGTCCCAATTGCCCTGCCAAGCCTCGAGGAGAATCCCGAGTTGTCCCTCGCAACTAGGCAGGAGTCCTAACGTCGCTGAACAAAGACGTGTGTTCGAAGAGCCAGCCCCATCGTAACTCGAGAATATACCCCAGGTTCCCGCCGCAACTCGAGAAAAACCATGAGACTTCCCACTCGCCGCGAGATGAGGCCCGATTCCCATGCACTGCGTGCAGAGCAATTTCGTGTTGCACATCACACATGAAAGGAGCCTTGATTTCCTTGATGGCACTCCAGAGAAACCCCAAGAACACTGTTTCAAGGCTAGAGGGATCCTGAGGTCACTGAAGCAACAAGAAAGACCTCCGTGGACCAAGAATCAACTCGAGATGAGAGGTTAGTCCCTGGCTTCGACTCCAGAGTAATACCACCTTACCACAAGCACCTCAAGAGGAGGCTTCTCTCAGCTCTAGGTATGTGAGAGGGACCCTGAGTTTGCGGCCTCAAGTCGAATGGACACCGCGATGCCCTGACTCGAAATAAGGCCGGATATCCCTGCAGTGACTTGAATGCAGGCTCGTTTTGCATCTCCCAAGACGAAAGGATGTCTGAATCCCCTGTGGAGACCACAGAGAAAGACCTAGTTCCCCACCTCATTGCGACCGGAGGCCTCACATATTTTGAAAACTCCAGAGGTACGCGGAAATCAGTGCCTCCTAAGGAGACGATGCCTGACTCCTCGTCAAACTTGATAGGAGTCCCAGGATTCCTGTGTCACGTGGAAAGGGACCCTTGGTCTCCGCCTCAGCTGGAGAGGCATCCCAATTGCCCTGCCAAGCCTCGAGGAGAATCTCGAGTGGTCCCTCGCAGCTAGGCAGGAGTGCTGACGTCGCTGAACAAACATGTGGGTGGAAGGACCATCCCCGTCGTAACTCGAGAATATACTCCAGATTCCCGCCGCAACTCGAGAAAAACCATGAGACTTCCCCCTCGCCGTGAGATGAGGCACGATTCCCCTGCACTGCGTGCAGAGCAATTCCGTGTTGCACATCACACATGAAAGGAGCCTTGATTTCCTTGATGGCACTCCAGAGAAAACCCAAGAACACTGTTTCAAGGCTAGAGGGATCCTGAGGTTACTGTAGCCACACGAAAGAGCTCCGTGGACCACAAATCAACTCGAGATGACAGGTTAGTCCCTGGCTTCGACTCCAGAGGAATACCACCTTACCACAAGCACCTCAAGAGGAGGCTTCTCTCAGCTCTAGGTATGTGAGAGGGACCCTGAGTTTGCGGCCTCAAGTGGAATGGACACCGCGATGCCCTGACTCGAAATAAGGCCGGTTATCCCTGCAGTGACTTGAATGCAGGCTCGTCTTGCATCTCCCAAGATGAAAGGATGTCTGAATCCCCTGTGGAGACCACAGAGAAAGACCTAGGTCCCCACCTCACCGTGACCGGAGGCCTCACATCCTTTGAAAATTCCAGAGGGACGCGGAGATCAGTGCCTTCAAAGGAGACGATGCCTGACTCCTCGTGAATCTTGATAGGAGTCCCATGATTCCTGTGACACGTGGAAAGGGACACTTGGTCTCCCACGTCAGCTGGAGAGGCGTTCCAATTGCCCTGCCAAGCCTCGAGGAGAATCCCGAGTTGTCCCTCGCAACTAGGAAGGAGTCCTGACGTCGCTGAATAAACACGTGGGATGAGGGGCCATCCCCGTCGTAACTCGAGAATATACCTCAGGTTCTCGCCGCAACTCGAGAAAAACCATGAGACTTCCCCCTCGCCGCAAGATGAGGCCCGATTCCCATACACTGCGTGCAGAGCAATTTCGTGTTGCACATCACACATGAAAGGAGCCTTGATTTCCTTGATGGCACTCCAGAGAAACCCCAAGAACACTGTTTCAAGGCTAGAGGGATCCTGAGGTCACTGTAGCTACACGAAAGACCTCCGTGGACCAAAAATCAACTCGAGATGAGAGGTTAGTCCCTGGCTTCGACTCCAGAGGAAACCACCTTACCACAAGCACCTCAAGAGGAGGCTTCTCTCAGCTCTAGGTATGTGAGAGGGAGCCTGAGATTGCGGCTTCAAGTGGAATGGACACCGCGATGCCCTGACTCGAAATAAGGCCGGATATCCCTGCAGTGACTTGAATGCAGGCTCGTCTTGCATCTCCCAAGACGAAAGGATGGCTGAATCCCCTGTGGAGACCACAGAGAAAGACCTAGTTCCCCACCTCATCGCGACCGGAGGCCTCACAACTTTTGAAAACTCCAGGGGTATGCGGAGATCACTGCCTCCAAAGGAGACGATGCCTGACTCCTCGTGAAACTTGATAGGAGTCCCAGGATTCCTGTGGCACGTGGAAAGGGACCTTTGGTCTCCCGCCTCAGCTGGAGAGGCGTCCCAATTGCCCTGCCAAGCCTCGAGGAGAATCCCGAGTTGTCCCTCGCAACTAGGCAGGAGTCCTGACGTCGCTGAAGAAACACGTGGGTGGAAGGGCCATCCCCGTCGTAACTCGAGAATATACCCCAGGTTCCCGCCGCAACTCGAGAAAAACCATGAGACTTCCCCCTCGCCGCGAGATGAGGCCCGATTCCCCTGCACTGCGTGCAGAGCAATTCCGTGTTGCACATCACACATGAAAGGAGCCTTGATTTCCTTGATGGCACTCCAGAGAAACCCCAAGAACACTGTTTCAAGGCTAGAGGGATCCTGAGGTCACTGTAGCAACACGAAAGAGCTCTGTGGACCAAGAATCAACTCGAGATGAGAGGTTAGTCCCTGGCTTCGACTCCAGAGGAATACCACCTTACCACAAGCACCTCAAGAGGAGGCTTCTCTCAGCTCTAGGTATGTGTGAGGGACCCTGAGTTTGCGGCCTCAAGTGGAATGGACACTGCGATGCCCTGACTCGAAATAAGGCCGGATATCCCTGCAGTGACTTGAATGCAGGCTCGTCTTGCATCTCCCAAGATGAAAGGATGTCTGAATCCCCTGTGGAGACCACAGAGAAAGACCTAGTTCCCCACTTCATGGCGACCAGAGGCCTCACATCCTTTGAAAACTCCAGAGGTACACGGAGATCAGTGCCTCCAAAGGAGACGATGCCTGACTCCTCGTGAAACTTGATAGGAGTCCCAGGATTCCTGTGGCACGTGGAAAGGGACCCTTGGTCTCCCGCCTCAGCTGGAGAGGCGTCCCAATTGCCCTGCCAAGCCTCGAGGAGAATCCCGAGTTGTCCCTCGCAACTAGGCAGGAGTCCTAACGTCGCTGAACAAAGACGTGTGTGGAAGAGCCAGCCCCGTCGTAACTCGAGAATATACCCCACGTTCCCGCCGCAACTCGAGAAAAACCATGAGACTTCCCCCTCGCCGCGAGATGAGGCCCGATTCCCATGCACTGCGTGCAGAGCAATTTCGTGTTGCACATCACACATGAAAGGAGCCTTGATTTCCTTGATGGCACTCCAGAGAAACCCCAAGAACACTGTTTCAAGGCTAGAGGGATCCTGAGGTCACTGAAGCAACACGAAAGAGCTCCGTGGACTAAGAATCAACTCGCGATGAGAGGTTAGTCCCTGGCTTCGACTCCAGAGGAATACCACCTTACCACAAGCACCTCAAGAGGAGGATTCTCTCAGCTCTAGGTATGTGAGAGGGACCCTGAGTTTGCGGCCTCAAGTGGAATGGACACCGCGATGCCCTGACTCGAAATAAGGCTGGATATACCTACAGTGACTTGAATGCAGGTTCGTCTTGCATCTCCCAAGACAAAAGGATGTCTGAATCCCCTGTGGAGACCACAGAGAAAGACCTAGTTCCCCACTTCATGGCGACCAGAGGGCTCACATCCTTTGAAAACTCCAGAGGTACACGGAGGTCAGTGCCTCCAAAGGAGACGATGCCTGACTTCACGTGAAACTTGATAGGAGTTCCAGGAATACTGTGGCACGTGGAAAGGGACACTTGGTCTCCCGCCTCAGCTGGAGAGTCGTCCCAATTGCCCTGCCAAGCCTCGAGGAGAATCCCGAGTTGTCCCTCGCAACTCGGCAGGAGTCCTGACGTCGCTGAACAAACACGTGGGTGGAAGGGCCATCCCCGTCGTAACTCGATAATATACCCCAGCTTCCCATCGTAACTCGAGAAAAACCATGAGACTTCCCCCTCGCCGCGAGATGAGGCCCGATTCCCCTGCACTACATGCAGAGCAATTCTGTGTTGCACGTCAAACTTGAAAGGAGCCTTGATTTCCTTGATGGCACTCCATAGAAACCCCAAGAACACTGTTTCAAGGCTAGAGGGATCCTGAGGTCACTGTAGCAACACGAAAGAGCTCCGTGGACCAAAAATCAACTCGAGATGAGAGGTTAGTCCCTGGCTTCGCCTCCAGAGGAATACCACGTTACCACAAGCACCTCAAGAGGAGGCTTCTCTCAGCTCTAGGTATGTGAGAGGGACCCTGAGTTTGCAGCCTCAAGTGGAATGGAGACCGCGATGCCCTGACTCGAAATAAGGCCGGATATCCCTGCAGTGACTTGAATGCAGGCTCGTCTTGCATATCCCAAGACGAAAGGATGTCTGAATCCCCTGTGGAGACCACAGAGAAAGACCTAGTTCCCCACCTCATTGCGACCGGAGGCCTCACATCCTTTGAAAACTCCAGAGGGACGCGGAGATCAGTGCCTCCAAAGGAGACGATGCCTGACTTCTCGTGAAACTGGATAGGAGTCCCAGGATTCCTGTGGAACGTGGAAAGGGACCCTTGGTCTCACGCCTCAGCTGGAGAGGCGTCCCAATTGCCCTGCCAAGCCTCGAGGAGAATCCCGAGTTGTCCCTCGCAACTAGGCAGGAGTCCTGACATCGCTGAAGAAACACGTGGGTGGAAGGGCCATCCGCGGCGTAACTCGAGAATATACCCCAGGTTCCCGCCGCAACACGAGAAAATTCATGAGAATTCCCCCTCGCCGCGAGATGAGGCCCGATTCCCCTGCACTGCGTGTAGAGTAATTCCGTGCTGCACATCACACATGAAAGGAGCCTTGATTTCCTTGATGGCACTCCAGAGAAACCCCAAGAACACTGTTTCAAGGCTAGAGGGATCCTGAGGTCACTGTAGCAACATGAAAGAGCTCCGTGGACCAAAAATCAACTCGAGATGAGAGGTTAGTCCCTGGCTTCGACTCCAGAGGAATACGACCTTACTGCAAGCACCTCAAGAGGAGGCTTCTCTCAGCTCTAGGTATGTGTGAGGGACCCTGAGTTTGCGGCCTCAAGTGGAATGGACACCGCGATGCCCTGACTCGAAATAAGGCCGTATATCCCTGCAGTGACTTGAATGCAGGCACGTATTGCATCTCCCAAGACGAAAGGATGTCTGAATCCCCTGTGGAGACCAAAGAGAAAGACCTAGTTCCCCACCTCATCATGACCGGAGGCCTCACATCCTTTGAAAACTCCACAGGTACGCGGAGATCAGTGCCTCCAAAGGAGACGATGCCTGACTCCTCATGAAACTTGATACGAGTCCCAGGATTCCTGTGGCACGTGGAAAGGGACCCTTGGTCTCCCGCCTCAGCTGGAGAGGCGTCCCAATTGCCCTGCCAAGCCTAGAGGATAATCCCGATTTGTCCCTCGCAACTAGGCAGGAGCCCTGACGTCGCTGAACAAACACGTGTGTGGAAGGGCCATTCCCGTCGAAACTCGAGAATATACCCCAGGTTCCCGCCAATACTCTAGAAAAACCATGAGACTTCCCCCTCGCCGCGAGATGAGGCCCGATTCCCCTTCACTGCGTGCAGAGCAATTCCGTGTTGCACATCACACATGAAATGAGCCTTGATTTCCTTGATGGCACTCCAGAGAAAGCCCAAGAACACTGTTTCAAGGCTAGAGGGATCCTGAGGTCACTGTACCAACACGAAAGAGCTCCGTGGACCAAAAATCAACTCGAGATGAGAGGTTAGTCCCTGGCTTCGACTCCAGAGAAATACCACCTTACCACAAGCACCTCAAGAGGAGGCTTCT
The DNA here is from genome assembly GCF_910594005.1 of Cervus elaphus. NCBI lineage: Eukaryota > Metazoa > Chordata > Mammalia > Artiodactyla > Cervidae > Cervus > Cervus elaphus. Next base: position 3,402,058 of record NC_057815.1, on the reverse strand, counting down.
CTCAGCTCTAGGTATGTGAGAGGGACCCTGAGTTTGCGGCCTCAAGTGGAATGTACAAAGCGATGCCCTGACTCGAAATAAGGCTGAATATCCCTGCAGTGACTTGAATGCAGGCTCGTCTTGTATCTCCCAAGACGAAAGGATGTCTGAATCCCCTGTGGAGACCACAGAGAAAGACCTAGTTCCCCACCTAATCGCGACCGGAGGCCTCACATCCTTTGAAAACTCCAGGGGTACGCGGAGATCAATGCCTCCAAAGGAGATGATGCCTGACTCCTCGTGAAACTTGATAGGAGTCCCAGGATTCCTGTGGCACGTGGAAAGGGACCCTTGGTCTCCCGCCTCAGCTGGAGAGGCGTCCCAATTGCCCTGCCAAGCCTCGAGGAGAATCCCGAGTTGTCCCTCGCAACTAGGCAGGAGTCCTAACGTCGCTGAACAAAGACGTGTGTGGAAGAGCCAGCCCCGTCGTAACTCGAGAATATACCCCACGTTCCCGCCGCAACTCGAGAAAAACCATGAGACTTCCCCCTCGCCGCGAGATGAGGCCCGATTCCCATGCACTGCGTGCAGAGCAATTTCGTGTTGCACATCACACATGAAAGGAGCCTTGATTTCCTTGATGGCACTCCAGAGAAACCCCAAGAACACTGTTTCAAGGCTAGAGGGATCCTGAGGTCACTGAAGCAACACGAAAGAGCTCCGTGGACTAAGAATCAACTCGCGATGAGAGGTTAGTCCCTGGCTTTGACTCCAGAGGAATACCACCTTACCACAAGCACCTCAAGAGGAGGATTCTCTCAGCTCTAGGTATGTGAGAGGGACCCTGAGTTTGCGGCCTCAAGTGGAATGGACACCGCGATGCCCTGACTCGAAATAAGGCTGGATATACCTACAGTGACTTGAATGCAGGTTCGTCTTGCATCTCCCAAGACGAAAGGATGTCTGAATCCCCTGTGGAGACCACAGAGAAAGACCTAGTTCCCCACTTCATGGCGACCAGAGGCCTCACATCCTTTGAAAACTCCAGAGGTACACGGAGGTCAGTGCCTCCAAAGGAGACGATGCCTGACTCCTCGTGAAACTTGATAGGAGTCCCTGGATTCCTGTGACACGTGGAAAGGGACCCTTGGTCTCCCGCCTCAGCTGGAGAGGCGTCCCAATTGCCCTGCCAAGCCTCGAGGAGAATCCCGAGTTGTCCCTCGCAACTAGGCAGGAGTCCTAACGTCGCTGAACAAAGACGTGTGTGGAAGAGCCAGCCCCATCGTAACTCGAGGATATACCCCAGGTTCCCGCCGCAACTCGAGAAAAACCATGAGACTTCCCCCTCGCCGCGAGATGAGGCCCGATTCCCATGCACTGCGTGCAGAGCAATTTCGTGTTGCACATCACACATGAAAGGAGCCTTGATTTCCTTGATGGCACTCCAGAGAAACCCCAAGAACACTGTTTCAAGGCTAGAGGGATCCTGAGGTCACTGAAGCAACACGAAAGAGCTCCGTGGACCAAGAATCAACTCGAGATGAGAGGTTAGTCCCTGGCTTCGACTCCAGAGGAATACCACCTTACCACAAGCACCTCAAGAGGAGGCTTCTCTCAGCTCTAGGTATGTGAGAGGGACCCTGAGTTTGCGGCCTCAAGTGGAATGGACACTGCAATGCCCTGACTCGAAATAAGGCCGGATATCCCTGCAGTGACTTGAATGCAGGCTCGTTTTGCATCTCCCAAGACGAAAGGATGTCTGAATCCCCTGTGGAGACCACAGAGAAAGACCTAGTTCCCCACCTCATTGCGACCGGAGGCCTCACATATTTTGAAAACTCCAGAGGTACGCGGAAATCAGTGCCTCCAAAGGAGACGATGCCTGACTCCTCGTCAAACTTGATAGGAGTCCCAGGATTCCTGTGGCACGTGGAAAGGGACCCTTGGTCTCCGCCTCAGCTGGAGAGGCCTCCAAATTGCAATGCCAAGCCTCGAGGAGAATCCCGAGTGGTCCCTCGCAGCTAGGCAGGAGTGCTGACGTCGCTGAACAAGCACGTGTGTGGAAGGGCCATCCCCGTCGTAACTCGAGAATAAACCCCAGGTTCCCAACGCAACTAGAGAAAAACCATGAGACTTGCCCCTCGCCGCAAAATGAGGCCCGATACCGTGCACTGTGTGTAGAGCAATACCGTGTTGCACATCACACATGAAAGGAGCCTTGATTTCCTTGATGGCACTCCAGAGAAACCCCAAGAACACTGTTTCAAGGCTAGAGGGTTCCTGAGGTCACTGTAGCAACACGAAAGAGGTCCGTGGACCACAAATCAACTGGAGATGAGAGGTTAGTCCCTGGCTTCGACTCCAGAGGAATACCACCTTACCACAAACACCTCAAGAGGAGGCTTCTCTCAGCTCTAGGTATGTGAGAGGGACCCTGAGTTTGTGGCCTCAAGTGGAATGGACACTGCAACGCCCTGACTCGAAATAAGGCCGGATATCCCTGCAGTGACTTGAATGCAGGCTCGTCTTGCATCTCCCAAGACGAAAGGATGTCTGAATCCCCTGTGGAGACCACGGAGAAAAACCTAGTTCCCCACCTCATCGCGACCGGAGGCCTCACATCCTTTGAAAACTACAGAGGTACGCGGAGATCAGTGCCTCCAAAGGAGACGATGCCTGACTCCTCGTGAAACTTGATAGGAGTCCCAGGATTACTGTGGCACGTGGAAAGGGACCCTTGGTCTCCCGTCTCAGCTGGAGAGGCGTCCCAATTGCCCTGCCAAGCCTCAAGGAGAATCCCGAGCTGTCCCTCGCAACTAGGCAGGAGTCCTGCCGTCGCTGAACAAACACTTGTGTGAAAGGGCCATCCCCATCGTAACTCGAGAATATACCCCAGGTTCCCGCCGCAACTCGAGAAAAACCATGAGACTTCCCCCTCGCCGCGAGATGAGGCCCGATTCCCATGCACTGCGTGCAGAGCAATTTCGTGTTGCACATCACACATGAAAGGAGCCTTGATTTCCTTGATGGCACTCCACAGAAACCCCAAGAACACTGTTTCAAGGCTAGAGGGATCCTGAGGTCACTGAAGCAACACGAAAGAGCTCCGTGGACCAAGAATCAACTCGAGATGAGAGGTTAGTCCCTGGCTTCGACTCCAGAGGAATACCACCTTACCACAAGCACCTCAAGAGGAGGCTTCTCTCAGCTCTAGGTATGTGAGAGGGACCCTGAGTTTACGGCCTCAAGTGGAATGGACACCGCGATGCCCTGACTCGAAATAAGGCCGGATATCCCTGCAGTGACTTGAATGCAGGCTCGTTTTGCATCTCCCAAGACGAAAGGATGTCTGAATCCCCTGTGGAGACCACAGAGAAAGACCAAGTTCCCCACCTCATTGCGACCGGAGGCCTCACATATTTTGAAAACTCCAGAGGTACGCGGAAATCAGTGCCTCCTAAGGAGACGATGCCTGACTCCTCGTCAAACTTGATAGGAGTCCCAGGATTCCTGTGGCACGTGGAAAGGGACCCTTGGTCTCCGCCTCAGCTGGAGAGGCCTCCAAATTGCCCTGCCAAGCCTCGAGGAGAATCTCGAGTGGTCCCTCGCAGCTAGGCAGGAGTGCTGAAGTCGCTGAACAAGCACGTGTGTGGAAGGGCCATGCCCGTCGTAACTCGAGAATAAACCCCAGGTTCCCAACGCAACTAGAGAAAAACCATGAGACTTGCCCCTCGCCGCAAAATGAGGCCCGATACCCTGCACTGCGTGTAGAGCAATTCCGTGTTGCACATCACACATGAAAGGAGCCTTGATTTCCATGATGGCACTCCAGAGAAACCCCAAGAACACTGTTACAAGGCTAGAGGGATCCTGAGGTCACTGTAGCAACAAGAAAGAGCTCCGTGGACCAAAAATCAACTCGAGATGAGAGGTTAGTCCCTGGCTTCGACTCCAGAGGAATACCACCTTACCACAAGCACCTCAAGAGGAGGCTTCTCTCAGCTCTAGGTATGTGTGAGGGACCCTGAGTTTGCGGCCTCATGTGGAATGGACACCGCGATGCCCTGACTCGAAATAAGGCCGGATATCCCTGCAGTGACTTGAATGCAGGCTCGTCTTGCATCTATCAAGATGAAAGGATGTTTGAATCCCCTGTGGAGACCACAGAGAAAGGCCTAGTTCCCCACCTCATCGCGACCTGAGGCCTCAAATCCTTTGAAAACTCCAGAGGTACGCGGAGATCAGTGCCTCCAAAAGGGACGATGCCTGACTCCTCATGAAACTTGATAGGAGTCCCAGGATTCCTGCGGCACGTGGAAAGGGACCCTTGGTCTCCCGCCTCAGCTGGAGAGGCGTCCCAATTGCCCTGCCAAGCCTCAAGGAGAATCCCGAGTTGTCCCTCGCAACTAGGCAGGAGTCCTGACGTCGCTGAACAAACACGTGTTTGGAAGGGCCATCCCCATCGTAACTCGAGAATATACCCCAGGTTCCCGCCGCAACTTGAGAAAAACCATGAGACTTCCCCCTCGCCGCGAGATGAGGCCCGATTCCCCTGCACTGCATGCAGAGCAATTCCGTGTTGCACATCACACATGAAAGGAGCCTTGATTTCCTTGATGGCACTCCAGAGAAACCCCAAGAACACTGTTTCAAGGCTAGAGGGATTCTGAGGTCACTGTAGCAACACGAAAGTGCTCCGTGGACCAAAAATCAAATCGAGATGAGAGGTTAGTCCCTGGATTCCACTCCAGAGGAATACCACCTTACCCCAAGCACCTCAAGAGGAGGCTTCTCTCAGCTCTTGGTATGTGAGAGGGACCCTGAGTTTGCGGCCTCAAGTGGAATGGACACTGCGATGCCCTAACGCGAAATAAGGCCGGATATCCCTGCAGTGACTTGAATGCAGGCTCGTCTTGCATCTCCCAAGACGAAAGGATGTCTGAATCCCCTGTGGAGACCACAGAGAAAGACCTAGTTCCCCACCTCATCGCGACCGGAGACCTCACATCCTTTGAAAACTCCAGACGTACGCGGAGATCAGTGCCTCCAAGGGAAACGATGCCTGACTCCTCGTGAAACTTGATAGGAGTCCCAGGATTCCTGTGGCACGTGGAAAGGGACCCTTGGTCTTCCGCCTCAGCTGGAGAGGCGTCCCAATTGCCCTGCCAAGCCTTGAGGAGAATCCCGAGTTGTCCCTCGCAACTAGGCAAGAGTCCTGCCGCCGCTGAACAAACACGTGTGTGGAAGGGCCATCCCCGTCGTAACTCGAGAATATACCCCAGGTTCCCGCCGCAACTCGAGAAAAACCATGAGACTTCCGACTCGCCCCGAGATGAGGTCCGATTCCCCTGCACTGCGTGCAGAGCAATGCCGTGTTGCACATCACACATGAAAGGAGCCTTGATTTCCTTGATGGCACTCCAGAGAAATCCCAAGAACACTGTTTCAATGCTAGAGAGATTTTGAGGTCACTGCAGCTACACGAAAGAACCCCGTGGACCAAAAATCAACTCGAGATGAGAGGTTAGTCCCTGGCTTCGGCTCCGGAGGAAACCACCTTACCACAAGCACCTCAAGAGGAGGCTTCTCTCAGCTCTAGGTATGTGATAGGGACCCTGAGTTTGCGGCCTCAAGTGGAATGGACACCGCGATGCCCTGACTCGAAAAAAGGCCGGATATCCCTGCAGTGACTTGAATGCAGGCTCGTCTTGCATCTCCCAAGACAAAAGAATGTTTGAATCCCCTGTGGAGACCACAGAGAAAGACCTAGTTCCCCACTTCATGGCGACCGGAGGCCTCACATCCTTTGAAAACTCCAGAGGTACGGGGAGATCAGTGCCTCCAAAGGAGACGATGCCTGACTCCTCGTGAAACTTGATAGGAGTCCCAGGATTCCTGTGGCACGTGGAAAGGGACCCTTGGTCTCCCGCCTCAGCTGGAGAGGCGTCCCAATTGCCCTGCCAAGCCTCGAGGAGAATCCCGAGTTGTCCCTCGCAACTAGGCAGGAGTCCTGACATCGCTGAAGAAACACGTGTGTGGAAGGGCCATCCGCGTCGTAACTCGAGAATATACACCAGGTTCCCGCCGCAACACGAGAAAATCCATGAGAATTCCCCCTCGCCGCGAGATGAGGCCCGATTCCCCTGCACTGCATGCAGAGTAATTCCGTGCTGCACATCACACATGAAAGGAGACTTGATTTCCTTGATGGCACTCCAGAGAAACCCCAAGAACACTGTTTCAAGGCTAGAGGGATCCTGAGGTCACTGTAGCAACACGAAAAAGCTCCGTGGACCAAAAATCAAATCGAGATGAGAGGTTAGTCCCTGGCTTCGACTCCAGAGGAATACCACCTTACCACAAGCACCTCAAGAGGAGGCTTCTCTCAGCTCTAGGTATGTGAGAGGGACCCTGAGTTTGCGGCCTCAAGTGGAATGGACACCGCGATGCCCTAACTCGATATAAGGCCAGATATCCCTGCAGTGACTTGAATGCAGGCTCGTCTTGCATCTCCCAAGATGAAAGGATGTCTGAATTCCCTGTGGAGACCACAGAGAAAGAGCTAGTTCCGCACCTCATGGCCACCGGAGGCCTCACATCCTTTGAAAACTCCAGAGTTACGCGGAGATCAGTGCCTCCAAAGGAGACGATGCCTGACTCCTCGTGAAACTTGATAGGAGTCGCAGGATTCCTGTGGCACGTGGAAAGAGACCCTTGGTCTCCCTCCTCAGCTGGAGAGGCGTCCCAATTGCCCTGCCAAGCCTCGAGGAGAATCCCGAGTTGTCCCTCGCAACTCGGCAGGAGTCCTGACGTCGCTGAACAAACACGTGGGTGGAAGGGCCATCCCCGTCGTAACTCGATAATATACCCCAGCTTCCCATCGTAACTCGAGAAAAACCATGAGACTTCCCCCTCGCCGCCAGATGAGGCCCGATTCCCCTGCACTACATGCAGAGCAATTCTGTGTTGCACGTCAAACTTGAAAGGAGCCTTGATTTCCTTGATGGCACTCCAGAGAAACCCCAAGAACACTGTTTCAAGGCTAGAGGGATCCTGAGGTCACTGTAGCTACACGAAAGACCTCCGTGGACCAAAAATCAACTCGAGATGAGAGGTTAGTCCCTGGCTTCGCCTCCAGAGGAATACCACGTTACCACAAGCACCTCAAGAGGAGGCTTCTCTCAGCTCTAGGTATGTGAGAGGGACCCTGAGTTTGCAGCCTCAAGTGGAATGGAGACCGCGATGCCCTGACTCGAAATAAGGCCGGATATCCCTGCAGTGACTTGAATGCAGGCTCGTCTTGCATATCCCAAGACGAAAGGATGTCTGAATCCCCTGTGGAGACCACAGAGAAAGACCTAGTTCCCCACCTCACTGCGACCGGAGGCCCCACATCCTTTGAAAACTCCAGAGGGACGCGGAGATCAGTGCCTCCAAAGGAGACGATGCCTGACTTCTCGTGAAACTGGATAGGAGTCCCAGGATTCCTGTGGAACGTGGAAAGGGACCCTTGGTCTCACGCCTCAGCTGGAGAGGCGTCCCAATTGCCCTTCCAAGCCTCGAGGAGAATCCCGAGTTGTCCCTCGCAACTAGGCAGGAGTCCTGACATCGCTGAAGAAACACGTGGGTGGAAGGGCCATCCGCGGCGTAACTCGAGAATATACACCAGGTTCCCGCCGCAACACGAGAAAATCCATGAGAATTCCCCCTCGCCGCGAGATGAGGCCCGATTCCCCTGCACTGCATGCAGAGTAATTCCGTGCTGCACATCACACATGAAAGGAGACTTGATTTCCTTGATGGCACTCCAGAGAAACCCCAAGAACACTGTTTCAAGGCTAGAGGGATCCTGAGGTCACTGTAGCAACATGAAAAAGCTCTGTGGACCAAAAATCAAATCGAGATGAGAGGTTAGTCCCTGGCTTCGACTCCAGAGGAATACCACCTTCCCACAAGCACCTCAAGAGGAGGCTTCTCTCAGCTCTAGGTATGTGTGAGGGACCCTGAGTTTGCGGCCTCAAGTGGAATGGACACCGCGATGCCCTAACTCGATATAAGGCCAGATATCCCTGCAGTGACTTGAATGCAGGCTCGTCTTGCATCTCCCAAGATGAAAGGATGTCTGAATCCCCTGTGGAGACCACAGAGAAAGAGCTAGTTCCGCACCTCATGGCGACCGGAGGCCTCACATCCTTTGAAAACTCCAGAGTTACGCGGAGATCAGTGCCTCCAAAGGAGACGATGCCTGACTCCTCTTGAAACTTGATAGGAGTCGCAGGATTCCTGTGGCACGTGGAAAGGGACCCTTGGTCTCCCGCCTCAGCTGGACAGGCGTCCCAATTGCCCTGCCAAGCCTCGAGGACAATCCCGAGTTGTCCCTCGCAGCTAGGCAGAAGTCCTGACATCGCTGAAGAAACACGTGGGTGGAAGGGCCATCCGCGTCGTAACTCGAGAATATACCCCAGGTTCCCGCCGCAACACGAGAAAATTCATGAGAATTCCCCCTCGCCGCGAGATGAGGCCCGATTCCCCTGCACTGCGTGTAGAGTAATTCCGTGCTGCACATCACACATGAAAGGAGCCTTGATTTCCTTGATGGCACTCCAGAGAAACCCCAAGAACACTGTTTCAAGGCTAGAGGGATCCTGAGGTCACTGTAGCAACACGAAAGAGCTCCGTGGATCAAAAATCAACTCGAGATGAGAGGTTAGTCCCTGGCTTCGACTCCAGAGGAATACGAACTTACTGCAAGCACCTCAAGAGGAGGCTTCTCTCAGCTCTAGGTATGTGTGAGGGACCCTGAGTTTGCGGCCTCAAGTGGAATGGACACCGCGATGCCCTGACTCGAAATAAGGCCGTATATCCCTGCAGTGACTTGAATGCAGGAACGTCTTGCATCTCCCAAGACGAAAGGATGTCTGAATCCCCTGTGGAGACCAAAGAGAAAGACCTAGTTCCCCACCTCATCATGACCGGAGGCCTCACATCCTTTGAAAACTCCACAGGTACGCGGAGATCAGTGCCTCCAAAGGAGACGATGCCTGACTCCTCATGAAACTTGATACGAGTCCCAGGATTACTGTGGCACGTGATAAGGGACCCTTGGTCTCCCGCCTCAGCTGGAGAGGCGTCCCAATTGCCCTGCCAAGCCTCGAGGAGAATCCCGAGTTGTCCCTCGCAACTAGGCAGGAGTCCTGACGTCGCTGAAGAAACACGTGGGTGGAAGGGCCATCCCCGTCGTAACTCGAGAATATACCCCAGGTTCCCGCCGCAACTCGAGAAAAACCATGAGACTTCCCCCTCGCCGCGAGATGAGGCCCGATTCCCCTGCACTGCGTGCAGAGCAATTCCGTGTTGCACATCACACATGAAAGGAGCCTTGATTTCCTTGATGGCACTCCAGAGAAACCCCAAGAACACTGTTTCAAGGCTAGAGGGATCCTGAGGTCACTGTAGCAACACGAAAGAGCTCTGTGGACCAAGAATCAACTCGAGATGAGAGGTTAGTCCCTGGCTTCGACTCCAGAGGAATACCACCTTACCACAAGCACCTCAAGAGGAGGCTTCTCTCAGCTCTAGGTATGTGTGAGGGACCCTGAGTTTGCGGCCTCAAGTGGAATGGACACTGCGATGCCCTGACTCAAAATAAGGCCGGATATCCCTGCAGTGACTTGAATGCAGGCTCGTCTTGCATCTCCCAAGATGAAAGGATGTCTGAATCCCCTGTGGAGACCACAGAGAAAGACCTAGTTCCCCACGTCATGGCGACCAGAGGCCTCACATCCTTTGAAAACTCCAGAGGTACACGGAGATCAGCTCCTCCAAAGGAGACGATGCCTGACTCCTCGTGAAACTTGATAGGAGTCCCAGGATTCCTGTGGCACGTGGAAAGGGACCCTTGGTCTCCCGCCTCAGCTGGAGAGGCGTCCCAATTGCCCTGCCAAGCCTCGAGGAGAATCCCGAGTTGTCCCTCGCAACTAGGCAGGAGTCCTAACGTCGCTGAACAAAGACGTGTGTGGAAGAGCCAGCCCCGTTGTAACTCGAGAATATACCCCACGTTCCCGCCGCAACTCGAGAAAAACCATGAGACTTCCCCCTCGCCGCGAGATGAGGCCCGATTCCCATGCACTGCGTGCAGAGCAATTTCGTGTTGCACATCACACATGAAAGGAGCCTTGATTTCCTTGATGGCACTCCAGAGAAACCCCAAGAACACTGTTTCAAGGCTAGAGGGATCCTGAGGTCACTGAAGCAACACGAAAGAGCTCCGTGGACCAAGAATCAACTCGCGATGAGAGGTTAGTCCCTGGCTTTGACTCCAGAGGAATACCACCTTACCACAAGCACCTCAAGAGGAGGATTCTCTCAGCTCTAGGTATGTGAGAGGGACCCTGAGTTTGCGGCCTCAAGTGGAATGGACACCGCGATGCCCTGACTCGAAATAAGGCTGGATATACCTACAGTGACTTGAATGCAGGTTCGTCTTGCATCTCCCAAGACGAAAGGATGGCTGAATCCCATGTGGAGACCACAGAGAAAGACCTAGTTCCCCACCTCATCGCGACCGGAGGCCTCACATCTTTTGAAAACTCCAGGGGTATGCGGAGATCACTGCCTCCAAAGGAGACGATGCCTGACTCCTCGTGAAACTTGATAGGAGTCCCAGGATTCCTGTGGCACGTGGAAAGGGACCCTTGGTCTCCCGCCTCAGCTGGAGAGGCGTCCCAATTGCCCTGCCAAGCCTCGAGGAGAATCCCGAGTTGTCCCTCGCAACTAGGCAGGGGTCCTGACGTCGCTGAAGAAACACGTGGGTGGAAGGGCCATCCCCGTCCTAACTCGAGAATATACCCCATGTTCCCGCCGCAACTCGAGAAAAACCATGAGACTTCCCCCTCGCCGCGAGATGAGGCCCGATTCCCCTACACTGCGTGCAGAGCAATTCCGTGTTGCACATCACACATGAAAGGAGCCTTGATTTCCTTGATGGCACTCCAGAGAAACACCAAGAACACTGTTTCAAGGCTAGAGGGATCCTGAGGTCACTGTAGCAACACGAAAGAGCTCTGTGGACCAAGAATCAACTCGAGATGAGAGGTTAGTCCCTGGCTTCGACTCCAGAGGAATACCACCTTACCACAAGCACCTCAAGAGGAGGCTTCTCTCAGCTCTAGGTATGTGTGAGGGACCCTGAGTTTGCGGCCTCAAGTGGAATGGACACTGCGATGCCCTGACTCGAAATAAGGCCGGATATCCCTGCAGTGACTTGAATGCAGGCTCGTCTTGCATCTCCCAAGATGAAAGGATGTCTGAATCCCCTGTGGAGACCACAGAGAAAGACCTAGTTCCCCACTTCATGGCGACCAGAGGCCTCACATCCTTTGAAAACTCCAGAGGTACACGGAGGTCAGTGCCTCCAAAGGAGACGATGCCTGACTCCTCGTGAAACTTGATAGGAGTCCCAGGATTCCTGTGACACGTGGAAAGGGACCCTTGGTCTCCCGCCTCAGCTGGAGAGGCGTCCCAATTGCCCTGCCAAGCCTCGAGGAGAATCCCGAGTTGTCCCTCGCAACTAGGCAGGAGTCCTAACGTCGCTGAACAAAGACGTGTGTGGAAGAGCCATCCCCGTCGTAACTCGAGAATATAGCCCAGGTTCCCGCCGCAACTCGAGAAAAACCATGAGACTTCCCCCTCGCCGCGAGATGAGGCCCGATTCCCATGCACTGCGTGCAGAGCAATTTCGTGTTGCACATCACACATGAAAGGAGCCTTGATTTCCTTGATGGCACTCCAGAGAAACCCCAAGAACACTGTTTCAAGGCTAGAGGGATCCTGAGGTCACTGAAGCAACACGAAAGAGCTCCGTGGACCAAGAATCAACTCGAGATGAGAGGTTAGTCCCTGGCTTCGACTCCAGAGGAATACCACCTTCCCACAAGCACCTCAAGAGGAGGCTTCTCTCAGCTCTAGGTATGTGAGAGGGACCCTGAGTTTGCGGCCTCAAGTGGAATGGACACTGCAATGCCCTGACTCGAAATAAGGCCGGATATCCCTGCAGTGACTTGAATGCAGGCTCGTTTTGCATCTCCCAAGACGAAAGGATGTCTGAATCCCCTGTGGAGACCACAGAGAAAGACCTAGTTCCCCACCTCATTGCGACCGGAGGCCTCACATATTTTGAAAACTCCAGAGGTACGCGGAAATCAGTGCCTCCAAAGGAGACGATGCCTGACTCCTCGTCAAACTTGATAGGAGTCCCAGGATTCCTGTGGCACGTGGAAAGGGACCCTTGGTCTCCGCCTCAGCTGGAGAGGCCTCCAAATTGCAATGCCAAGCCTCGAGGAGAATCCCGAGTGGTCCCTCGCAGCTTAGGCAGGAGTGCTGACGTCGCTGAACAAGCACGTGTGTGGAAGGGCCATCCCCGTCGTAACTCGAGAATAAACCCCAGGTTCCCAACGCAACTAGAGAAAAACCATGAGACTTGCCCCTCGCCGCAAAATGAGGCCCGATACCGTGCACTGTGTGTAGAGCAATACCGTGTTGCACATCACACATGAAAGGAGCCTTGATTTCCTTGATGGCACTCCAGAGAAACCCCAAGAACACTGTTTCAAGGCTAGTGGGTTCCTGAGGTCACTGTAGCAACACGAAAGAGGTCCGTGGACCACAAATCAACTGGAGATGAGAGGTTAGTCCATGACTTCGACTCCAGAGGAATACCACCTTACCACAAGCACCTCAAGAGGAGGCTTCTCTCAGCTCTAGGTATGTGAGAGGGACCCTGAGTTTGCGGCCACAAGTGGAATGAACACCGTGATGCCCTGACTCGAAATAAGGCCGGATATCCCTGCAGTGACTTGATTGCAGGCTCGTCTTGCATCTCCGAAGACGAAAGTATGTCTGAATCCCCTTTGGAGACCACAGAGAAAGACCTAGTTCCCCATCTCATCGCGACCGGAGGCCTCACATCCTTTGAAAACTCCACAGGTACGCGGAGATCAGTGCCTCCAAAGGAGACGATGCCTGACTCCTCGTGAAACTTGATAGGAGTCCCAGGATTCCTGTGGCACGTGGAAAGGGACACTTGGTCTCCCGCCTCAGCTGGAGAGGCGTCCCAATTGCCCTGCCAAGCCTCGAGGAGAATCCCGAGTTGTCCCTCGCAATTAGGCAGGAGTCCTGACGTCGCTGAACAAACATGTGGGTGGAAGGACCATCCCCGTCGTAACTCGAGAATATACTCCAGATTCCCGCCGCAACTCGAGAAAAACCATGAGACTTCCCCCTCGCCGTGAGATGAGGCACGATTCCCCTGCACTGCGTGCAGAGCAATTCCGTGTTGCACATCACACATGAAAGGAGCCTTGATTTCCTTGATGGCACTCCAGAGAAAACCCAAGAACACTGTTTCAAGGCTAGAGGGATCCTGAGGTTACTGTAGCCACACGAAAGAGCTCCGTGGACCAAAAATCAACTCGAGATGAGAGGTTAGTCCCTGGCTTCGACTCCAGAGGAATACCACGTTACCACAAGCACCTCAAGAGGAGGCTTCTCTCAGCTCTAGGTATGTGAGAGGGACCCTGAGTTTGCGGCCTCAAGTGGAATGGACACCGCGATGCCCTGACTTAAAATAAGGCCGGTTTTCCCTGCAGTGACTTGAATGCAGGCTCGTCTTGCATCTCCCAAGATGAAAGGATGTCTGAATCCCCTGTGGAGACCACAGAGAAAGACCTAGGTCCCCACCTCACCGTGACCGGAGGCCTCACATCCTTTGAAAATTCCAGAGGCACGCGGATATCAGTGCCTTCAAAGGAGACGATGCCTGACTCCTCGTGAATCTTGATAGGAGTCCCATGATTCCTGTGACACGTGGAAAGGGACACTTGGTCTCCCACGTCAGCTGGAGAGGCGTTCCAATTGCCCTGCCAAGCCTCGAGGAGAATCCCGAGTTGTCCCTCGCAACTAGGAAGGAGTCCTGACGTCGCTGAATAAACACGTGGGATGAGGGGCCATCCCGTCGTAACTCGAGAATATACCCCAGGTTCTCGCCGCAACTCGAGAAAAAACCATGAGACTTCCCCCTCGCCGCAAGATGAGGCCCGATTCCCATGCACTTCGTGTAGAGCAATGCCGTGTTGCACATCACACATGAAAGGAGCCTTGATTTCCTTGATGGCACTCCAGAGAAACCCCAAGAACACTGTTTCAAGGCTAGAGGGATCCTGAGGTCACTGTAGCTACACGAAAGACCTCCGTGGACCAAAAATCAACTCGAGATGAGAGGTTAGTCCCTGGCTTCGACTCCAGAGGAAACCACCTTACCACAAGCACCTCAAGAGGAGGCTTCTCTCAGCTCTAGGTATGTGAGAGGAAGCCTGAGATTGCGGCCTCAAGTGGAATGGACACCGCGATGCCATGACTCGAAATAAGGCCGGATATCCCTGCAGTGGCTTGAATGCAGGCTCGTCTTGCATCTCCCAAGACAAAAGGATGTCTGAATCCCCTGTGGAGACCACAGAGAAAGACCTAGTTCCCCACCTCATCGCGACCGGAGGCCTCACAACTTTTGAAAACTCCAGGGGGTATGCGGAAATCACTGTCTCCAAAGGAGACGATGCCTGACTCCTCGTGAAACTTGATAGGAGTCCCCAGGATTCCTGTGGCACGTGGAAAGGGACCCTTGGTCTCCCGCCTCAGCTGGAGAGGCGTCCCAATTGCCCTGCCAAGCCTCGAGGAGAATCCCGAGTTGTCCCTCGCAACTAGGCAGGAGTCCTGACGTCGCTGAAGAAACACGTGGGTGGAAGGGCCATCCCCGTCGTAACTCGAGAATATACCCCAGGTTCCCGCCGCAACTCGAGAAAAACCATGAGACTTCCCCCTCGCCGCGAGATGAGGCCCGATTCCCCTGCACTGCGTGCAGAGCAATTCCGTGTTGCACATCACACATGAAAGGAGCCTTGATTTCCTTGATGGCACTCCAGAGAAACCCCAAGAACACTGTTTCAAGGCTAGAGGGATCCTGAGGTCACTGTAGCAACACGAAAGAGCTCTGTGGACCAAGAATCAACTCGAGATGAGAGGTTAGTCCCTGGCTTCGACTCCAGAGGAATACCACCTTACCACAAGCACCTCAAGAGGAGGCTTCTCTCAGCTCTAGGTATGTGTGAGGGACCCTGAGTTTGCGGCCTCAAGTGGAATGGACACTGCGATGCCCTGACTCAAAATAAGGCCGGATATCCCTGCAGTGACTTGAATGCAGGCTCGTCTTGCATCTCCCAAGATGAAAGGATGTCTGAATCCCCTGTGGAGACCACAGAGAAAGACCTAGTTCCCCACTTCATGGCGACCAGAGGCCTCACATCCTTTGAAAACTCCAGAGGTACACGGAGATCAGTGCCTCCAAAGGAGACGATGCCTGACTCCTCGTGAAACTTGATAGGAGTCCCAGGATTCCTGTGGCACGTGGAAAGGGACCCTTGGTCTCCCGCCTCAGCTGGAGAGGCGTTCCAATTGCCCTGCCAAGCCTCGAGGAGAATCCCGAGTTGTCCCTCGCAACTAGGCAGGAGTCCTAACGTTGCTGAACAAACACGTGTGTGGAAGAGCCAGCCCCGTCGTAACTCGAGAATATACCCCACGTTCCCGCCATAACTCGAGAAAAACCATGAGACTTCCCCCTCGCCGCGAGATGAGGCCCGATTCCCATGCACTGCGTGCAGAGCAATTTCGTGTTGCACATCACACATGAAAGGAGCCTTGATTTCCTTGATGGCACTCCAGAGAAACCCCAAGAACACTGTTTCAAGGCTAGAGGGATCCTGAGGTCACTGAAGCAACACGAAAGAGCTCCGTGGACCAAGAATCAACTCGCGATGAGAGGTTAGTCCCTGGCTTTGACTCCAGAGGAATACCACCTTACCACAAGCACCTCAAGAGGAGGATTCTCTCAGCTCTAGGTATGTGAGAGGGACCCTGAGTTTGCGGCCTCAAGTGGAATGGACACCGCGATGCCCTGACTCGAAATAAGGCTGGATATACCTACAGTGACTTGAATGCAGGTTCGTCTTGCATCTCCCAAGACGAAAGGATGGCTGAATCCCCTGTGGAGACCACAGAGAAAGACCTAGTTCCCCACCAAATCGCGACCGGAGGCCTCACATCTTTTGAAAACTCCAGGGGTATGCGGAGATCACTGCCTCCAAAGGAGACGATGCCTGACTCCTCGTGATACTTGATAGGAGTCCCAGGATTCCTGTGGCACGTGGAAAGGGACCCTTGGTCTCCCGCCTCAGCTGGAGAGGCGTCCCAATTGCCCTGCCAAGCCTCGAGGAGAATCCCGAGTTGTCCCTCGCAACTAGGCAGGGGTCCTGACGTCGCTGAAGAAACACGTGGGTGGAAGGGCCATCCCCGTCCTAACTCGAGAATATACCCCAGGTTCCCGCCGCAACTCGAGAAAAACCATGAGACTTCCCCCTCGCCGCGAGATGAGGCCCGATTCCCCTGCACTGCGTGCAGAGCAATTCCGTGTTGCACATCACACATGAAAGGAGCCTTGATTTCCTTGATGGCACTCCAGAGAAACACCAAGAACACTGTTTCAAGGCTAGAGGGATCCTGAGGTCACTGTAGCAACACGAAAGAGCTCTGTGGACCAAGAATCAACTCGAGACGAGAGGTTAGTCCCTGGCTTCGACTCCAGAGGAATACCACCTTACCACAAGCACCTCAAGAGGAGGCTTCTCTCAGCTCTAGGTATGTGTGAGGGACCCTGAGTTTGCGGCCTCAAGTGGAATGGACACTGTGATGCCCTGACTCGAAATAAGGCCGGATATCCCTGCAGTGACTTGAATGCAGGCTCGTCTTGCATCTCCCAAGATGAAAGGATGTCTGAATCCCCTGTGGAGACCACAGAGAAAGACCTAGTTCCCCACTTCATGGCGACCAGAGGCCTCACATCCTTTGAAAACTCCAGAGGTACACGGAGGTCAGTGCCTCCAAAGGAGACGATGCCTGACTCCTCGTGAAACTTGATAGGAGTCCCAGGATTCCTGTGACACGTGGAAAGGGACCCTTGGTCTCCCGCCTCAGCTGGAGAGGCGTCCCAATTGCCCTGCCAAGCCTCGAGGAGAATCCCGAGTTGTCCCTCGCAACTAGGCAGGAGTCCTAACGTCGCTGAACAAAGACGTGTGTGGAAGAGCCAGCCCCATCGTAACTCGAGAATATACCCCAGGTTCCCGCCGCAACTCGAGAAAAACCATGAGACTTCCCCCTCGCCGCGAGATGAGGCCCGATTCCCATGCACTGCGTGCAGAGCAATTTCGTGTTGCACATCACACATGAAAGGAGCCTTGATTTCCTTGATGGCACTCCAGAGAAACCCCAAGAACACTGTTTCAAGGCTAGAGGGATCCTGAGGTCACTGAAGCAACACGAAAGAGCTCCGTGGACCAAGAATCAACTCGAGATGAGAGGTTAGTCCCTGGCTTCGACTCCAGAGGAATACCACCTTACCACAAGCACCTCAAGAGGAGGCTTCTCTCAGCTCTAGGTATGTGAGAGGGACCCTGAGTTTGCGGCCTCAAGTGGAATGGACACTGCAATGCCCTGACTCGAAATAAGGCCGGATATCCCTGCAGTGACTTGTATGCAGGCTCGTTTTGCATCTCCCAAGACGAAAGGATGTCTGAATCCCCTGTGGAGACCACAGAGAAAGACCTAGTTCCCCACCTCATTGCGACCGGAGGCCTCACATATTTTGAAAACTCCAGAGGTACGCGGAAATCAGTGCCTCCAAAGGAGACGATGCCTGACTCCTCGTGAAACTTGATAGGAGTCCCAGGATTCCTGTGGCACGTGGAAAGGGACCCTTGGTCTCCGCCTCAGCTGGAGAGGCCTCCAAATTGCAATGCCAAGCCTCGAGGAGAATCCCGAGTGGTCCCTCGCAGCTAGGCAGGAGTGCTGACGTCGCTGAACAAGCACGTGTGTGGAAGGGCCATCCCCGTCGTAACTCGAGAATAAACCCCAGGTTCCCAACGCAACTAGAGAAAAACCATGAGACTTGCCCCTCGCCGCAAAATGAGGCCCGATACCGTGCACTGTGTGTAGAGCAATACCGTGTTGCACATCACACATGAAAGGAGCCTTGATTTCCTTGATGGCACTCCAGAGAAACCCCAAGAACACTGTTTCAAGGCTAGTGGGTTCCTGAGGTCACTGTAGCAACACGAAAGAGGTCCGTGGACCACAAATCAACTGGAGATGAGAGGTTAGTCCATGACTTCGACTCCAGAGGAATACCACCTTACCACAAGCACCTCAAGAGGAGGCTTCTCTCAGCTCTAGGTATGTGAGAGGGACCCTGAGTTTGCGGCCACAAGTGGAATGAACACCGTGATGCCCTGACTCGAAATAAGGCCGGATATCCCTGCAGTGACTTGATTGCAGGCTCGTCTTGCATCTCCGAAGACGAAAGTATGTCTGAATCCCCTTTGGAGACCACAGAGAAAGACCTAGTTCCCCATCTCATCGCGACCGGAGGCCTCACATCCTTTGAAAACTCCACAGGTACGCGGAGATCAGTGCCTCCAAAGGAGACGATGCCTGACTCCTCGTGAAACTTGATAGAAGTCCCAGGATTCCTGTGGCACGTGGAAAGGGACACTTGGTCTCCCGCCTCAGCTGGAGAGGCGTCCCAATTGCCCTGCCAAGCCTCGAGGAGAATCCCGAGTTGTCCCTCGCAATTAGGCAGGAGTCCTGACGTCGCTGAACAAACATGTGGGTGGAAGGACCATCCCCGTCGTAACTCGAGAATATACTCCAGATTCCCGCCGCAACTCGAGAAAAACCATGAGACTTCCCCCTCGCCGTGAGATGAGGCACGATTCCCCTGCACTGCGTGCAGAGCAATTCCGTGTTGCACATCACACATGAAAGGAGCCTTGATTTCCTTGATGGCACTCCAGAGAAAACCCAAGAACACTGTTTCAAGGCTAGAGGGATCCTGAGGTTACTGTAGCCACACGAAAGAGCTCCGTGGACCAAAAATCAACTCGAGATGAGAGGTTAGTCCCTGGCTTCGACTCCAGAGGAATACCACGTTACCACAAGCACCTCAAGAGGAGGCTTCTCTCAGCTCTAGGTATGTGAGAGGGACCCTGAGTTTGCGGCCTCAAGTGGAATGGACACCGCGATGCCCTGACTTAAAATAAGGCCGGTTATCCCTGCAGTGACTTGAATGCAGGCTCGTCTTGCATCTCCCAAGATGAAAGGATGTCTGAATCCCCTGTGGAGACCACAGAGAAAGACCTAGGTCCCCACCTCACCGTGACCGGAGGCCTCACATCCTTTGAAAATTCCAGAGGCACGCGGATATCAGTGCCTTCAAAGGAGACGATGCCTGACTCCTCGTGAATCTTGATAGGAGTCCCATGATTCCTGTGACACGTGGAAAGGGACACTTGGTCTCCCACGTCAGCTGGAGAGGCGTTCCAATTGCCCTGCCAAGCCTCGAGGAGAATCCCGAGTTGTCCCTCGCAACTAGGAAGGAGTCCTGACGTCGCTGAATAAACACGTGGGATGAGGGGCCATCCCCGTCGTAACTCGAGAATATACCCCAGGTTCTCGCCGCAACTCGAGAAAAACCATGAGACTTCCCCCTCGCCGCAAGATGAGGCCCGATTCCCATGCACTTCGTGTAGAGCAATTCCGTGTTGCACATCACACATGAAAGGAGCCTTGATTTCCTTGATGGCACTCCAGAGAAACCCCAAGAACACTGTTTCAAGGCTAGAGGGATCCTGAGGTCACTGTAGCTACACGAAAGACCTCCGTGGACCAAAAATCAACTCGAGATGAGAGGTTAGTCCCTGGCTTCGACTCCAGAGGAAACCACCTTACCACAAGCACCTCAAGAGGAGGCTTCTCTCAGCTCTAGGTATGTGAGAGGAAGCCTGAGATTGCGGCCTCAAGTGGAATGGACACCGCGATGCCATGACTCGAAATAAGGCCGGATATCCCTGCAGTGGCTTGAATGCAGGCTCGTCTTGCATCTCCCAAGACAAAAGGATGTCTGAATCCCCTGTGGAGACCACAGAGAAAGACCTAGTTCCCCACCTCATCGCGACCGGAGGCCTCACAACTTTTGAAAACTCCAGGGGTATGCGGAAATCACTGTCTCCAAAGGAGACGATGCCTGACTCCTCGTGAAACTTGATAGGAGTCCCAGGATTCCTGTGGCACGTGGAAAGGGACCCTTGGTCTCCCGCCTCAGCTGGAGAGGCGTCCCAATTGCCCTGCCAAGCCTCGAGGAGAATCCCGAGTTGTCCCTCGCAACTAGGCAGGAGTCCTGACGTCGCTGAAGAAACACGTGGGTGGAAGGGCCATCCCCGTCGTAACTCGAGAATATACCCCAGGTTCCCGCCGCAACTCGAGAAAAACCATGAGACTTCCCCCTCGCCGCGAGATGAGGCCCGATTCCCCTGCACTGCGTGCAGAGCAATTCCGTGTTGCACATCACACATGAACAGGAGCCTTGATTTCCTTGATGGCACTCCAGAGAAACCCCAAGAACACTGTTTCAAGGCTAGAGGGATCCTGAGGTCACTGTAGCAACACGAAAGAGCTCTGTGGACCAAGAATCAACTCGAGATGAGAGGTTAGTCCCTGGCTTTGACTCCAGAGGAATACCACCTTACCACAAGCACCTCAAGAGGAGGCTTCTCTCAGCTCTAGGTATGTGTGAGGGACCCTGAGTTTGCGGCCTCAAGTGGAATGGACACTGCTATGCCCTGACTCGAAATAAGGCCGGATATCCCTGCAGTGACTTGAATGCAGGCTCGTCTTGCATCTCCCAAGATGAAAGGATATCTGAATCCCCTGTGGAGACCACAGAGAAAGACCTAGTTCCCCACTTCATGGCGACCAGAGGCCTCACATCCTTTGAAAACTCCAGAGGTACACGGAGATCAGTGCCTCCAAAGGAGACGATGCCTGACTCCTCGTGAAACTTGATAGGAGTCCCAGGATTCCTGTGGCACGTGGAAAGGGACCCTTGGTCTCCCGCCTCAGCTGGAGAGGCGTCCCAATTGCCCTGCCAAGCCTCGAGGAGAATCCCGAGTTGTCCCTCGCAACTAGGCAGGAGTCCTAACGTCGCTGAACAAAGACGTGTGTGGCAGAGCCAGCCCCATCGTAACTCGAGAATATACCCCAGGTTCCCGCCGCAACTCGAGAAAAACCATGAGACTTCCCACTCGCCGCGAGATGAGGCCCGATTCCCATGCACTGCGTGCAGAGCAATTTCGTGTTGCACATCACACATGAAAGGAGCCTTGATTTCCTTGATGGCACTCCAGAGAAACCCCAAGAACACTGTTTCAAGGCTAGAGGGATCCTGAGGTCACTGAAGCAACACGAAAGAGCTCCGTGGACCAAGAATCAACTCGAGATGAGAGGTTAGTCCCTGGCTTCGACTCCAGAGGAATACCACCTTACCACAAGCACCTCAAGAGGAGGCTTCTCTCAGCTCTAGGTATGTGAGAGGGACCCTGAGTTTACGGCCTCAAGTGGAATGGACACTGCGATGCCCTGACTCGAAATAAGGCCGGATATCCCTGCAGTGACTTGTATGCAGGCTCGTTTTGCATCTCCCAAGACGAAAGGATGTCTGAATCCCCTGTGGAGACCACAGAGAAAGACCTAGTTCCCCACCTCATTGCGACCGGAGGCCTCACATATTTTGAAAACTCCAGAGGTACGCGGAAATCAGTGCCTCCAAAGGAGACGATGCCTGACTCCTCGTCAAACTTGATAGGAGTCCCAGGATTCCTGTGGCACGTGGAAAGGGACCCTTGGTCTCCGCCTCAGCTGGAGAGGCCTCCAAATTGCAATGCCAAGCCTCGAGGAGAATCCCGAGTGGTCCCTCGCAACTAGGCAGGAGTCCTAACGTCGCTGAACAAAGACGTGTGTGGAAGAGCCAGCCCCGTCGTAACTCGAGAATATACCCCAGGTTCCCGCCGCAACTCGAGGAAAACCATGAGACTTCCCCCTCGCCGCGAGATGAGGCCCGATTCCCATGCACTGCGTGCAGAGCAATTTCGTGTTGCACATCACACATGAAAGGAGCCTTGATTTCCTTGATGGCACTCCAGAGAAACCCCAAGAACACTGTTTCAAGGCTAGAGGGATCCTGAGGTCACTGAAGCAACACGAAAGAGCTCCGTGGACCAAGAATCAACTCGAGATGAGAGGTTAGTTCCTGGCTTCGACTCCAGAGGAATACCACCTTACCACAAGCACCTCAAGAGGAGGCTTCTCTCAGCTCTAGGTATGTGAGAGAGACCCTGAGTTTGCGGCCTCAAGTGGAATGGACACCGCGATGCCCTGACTCGAAATAAGGCTGGATATACCTACAGTGACTTGAATGCAGGTTCGTCTTGCATCTCCCAAGACGAAAGGATGTCTGAATCCCCTGTGGAGACCACAGAGAAAGACCTAGTTCCCCACCTCATCGCGACCGGAGGCCTCACATCTCTTGAAAATTCCAGGGGTATGCGGAGATCACTGCCTCCAAAGGAGGCGATGCCTGACTCCTCGTGAAACTTGATAGGAGTCCCAGGATTCCTGTGGCACGTGGAAAGGGACCCTTGGTCTACCGCCTCAGCTGGAGAGGCGTCCCAATTGCCCTGCCAAGCCTCGAGGAGAATCCCGAGTTGTCCCTCGCAACTAGGCAGGAGTACTGACGTCGCTGAACAAACACGTGTTTGAAAGGGCCATCCCCGTCGTAACTCGAGAATATGCCCCAGGTTCCCGCCGCAACTCGAGAAAAACCATGAGACTTCCCCCTCGCTGCGAGATGAGGTCCAATTACCCTGCACTGCGTGGAGAGCAATTCCGTCTTGCACATCACACATGAAAGGAGCCTTGATTTCCTTGATGGCACTCCAGAGAAACCCCAAGAACACTGTTTCAAGGCTAGAGGGATCCTGAGGTCACTGTAGCAACAAGAAAGAGCTCCGTGGACCAAAAATCAACTCGAGATGAGAGGTTAGTCCCTGGCTTCGACTCCAGAGGAATACCACCTTACCACAAGCACCTCAAGAGGAGGCTTCTCTCAGCTCTAGGTATGTGAGAGGGACCCTGAGTTTGTGGCCTCAAGTGGAATGGACACTGCGACGCCCTGACTCGAAATAAGGCCGAATATCCCTGCAGTGACTTGAATGCAGGCTCGTCTTGCATCTCCCAAGACGAAAGGATGTCTGAATCCCCTGTGGAGACCACGGAGAAGAACCTAGTTCCCCACCTCATCGCGACCGGAGGCCTCACATCCTTTGAAAACTACAGAGGTACGCGGAGATCAGTGCCTCCAAAGGAGACGATGCCTGACTCCTCGTGAAACTTGATAGGAGTCCCAGGATTACTGTGGCACGTGGAAAGGGACCCTTGGTCTCCCGCCTCAGCTGGAGAGGCGTCCCAATTGCCCTGCCAAGCCTCAAGGAGAATCCCGAGCTGTCCCTCGCAACTAGGCTGGAGTCCTGCAGTCGCTGAACAAACACTTGTGTGAAAGGGCCATCCCCATCGTAACTCGAGAATATACCCCAGGTTCCCGCCGCAACTCGAGAAAAACCATGAGACTTCCCCCTCGCCGCGAGATGAGGCCCGATTCCCATGCACTGCGTGCAGAGCAATTTCGTGTTGCACATCACACATGAAAGGAGCCTTGATTTCCTTGATGGCACTCCAGAGAAACCCCAAGAACACTGTTTCAAGGCTAGAGGGATCCTGAGGTCACTGAAGCAACACGAAAGAGCTCCGTGGACCAAGAATCAACTCGAGATGAGAGGTTAGTCCCTGGCTTCGACTCCAGAGGAATACCACCTTACCACAAGCACCTCAAGAGGAGGCTTCTCTCAGCTCTAGGTATGTGAGAGGGACCCTGAGTTTGCGGCCTCAAGTGGAATGGACACCGCGATGCCCTGACTCGAAATAAGGCCGGATATCCCTGAAGTGACTTGAATGAAGGCTCGTTTTGCATCTCCCAAGACTAAAGGATGTCTGAATCCCCTGTGGAGACCACAGAGAAAGACCTAGTTCCCCACCTCATTGCGACCGGAGGCCTCACATATTTTGAAAACTCCAGAGGTACGCGGAAATCAGTGCCTCCAAAGGAGACGATGCCTGACTCCTCGTCAAACTTGATAGGAGTCCCAGGATTCCTGTGGCACGTGGAAAGGGACCCTTGGTCTCCGCCTCAGCTGGAGAGGCCTCCAAATTGCAATGCCAAGCCTCGAGGAGAATCTCGAGTGGTCCCTCGCAGCTAGGCAGGAGTGCTGACGTCGCTGAACAAGCACGTGTGTGGAAGGGCCATCCCCGTCGTAACTCGAGAATAAACCCCAGGTTCCCAACGCAACTAGAGGAAAACCATGAGACTTGCCCCTCGCCGCATAATGAGGCCCGATACCGTGCACTGCGTGTAGACCAATTCCGTGTTGCACATCACACATGAAAGGAGCCTTGATTTCCTTGATGGCACTCCAGAGAAACCCCAAGAACACTGTTTCAAGGCTAGAGGGATCCTGAGGTCACTGTAGCAACACGAAAGAGGTCCGTGGACCACAAATCAACTGGAGATGAGAGGTTAGTCCACGACTTCGACTCCAGAGGAAACCACCTTACCACAAGCACCTCAAGAGGAGGCTTCTCTCAGCTCTAGGTATGTGAGAGGGACCCTGAGTTTGCGGCCACAAGTGGAATGAACACCGCGATGCCCTGACTCGAAATAAGGCCAGATATCCCTGCAGTGACTTGATTGCAGGCTCGTCTTGCATCTCCGAAGACGAAAGTATGTCTGAATCCCCTTTGGAGACCACAGAGAAAGACCTAGTTCCCCATCTCATCGTGACCGGAGGCCTCACATCCTTTGAAAACTCCAGAGGTACGCGGAGATCAGTGCCTCCAAAGGAGACGATGCCTGACTCCTCGTGAAACTTGATAGGAGTCCCAGGATTCCTGTGGCACATGGAAAGGGACCCTTGGTCTCCCGCCTCAGCTGGAGAGGCGTCCCAATTGCCCTGCCAAGCCTCGAGGAGAATCCCGAGTTGTCCCTCGCAACTAGGCAGGAGTCCTGACGTCGCTGAACAAACACGTGTGTGAAAGGGCCATCCCCGTGGTAACTCGAGAATATACCCCAGGTTCCCGCCGCAACTCGAGAAAAACCATGAGACTTCCCCCTCGCCGCGAGATGAGGCCCGATTACCCTGCACTGCGTGGAGAGCAATTCCGTCTTGCACATCACACATGACAGGAGCCTTGCTTTCCTTGATGGCACTCCAGAGAAACCCCAAGAACACTGTTTCAAGGCTAGAGGGATCCTGAGGTCACTGTAGCAACACGAAAGAGCTCCGTGGACCAAAAATCAACTCGAGATGAGAGGTTAGTCCCTGGCTTCGACTCCAGAGGAATACCACCTTACCACAAGCACTTCAAGTAGAGGCTTCTCTCAGCTCTAGGTATGTGAGAGGGACCCTGAGTTTGCAGCTTCAAGTGGAATGGACACCGCGATGCCCTGACACAAAATAAGGCCGGATATCCCTGCAGTGACTTGAATGCAGGCTCGTCTTGCATCTCCCAAGACGAAAGGATGTCTGAATCCCCTCTGGAGACCACAGAGAAAGACCTAGTTCCCCACCTTATCGCGACCGGAGGCCTCACATCCTTTGAAAACTCCAGAGGTACGGGGAGATCAGTGCCTTCAAAGGAGACGATGCCTGACTCCTCGTGAAACTTGATAGGAGTCCCAGGATTCCTGTGGCACGTGGAAAGGGACCCTTGGTCTCCCGCCTCAGCTGGAGAGGCGTTCCAATTGCCCTGCCAAGCCTCGAGGAGAATCCCGAGTTGTTCCTCGCAACTAGGCAGGAGTCCTGACGTCGCTGAATAAACACGTGGGTGGAAGGGCCATCCCCGTCGTAACTCCAGAATATACCCCAGGTGCTCGCCGCAACTCGAGAAAAACCATGAGTCTTCCCCCTCGCCGTGAGATGAGGCCCGATTCCCCTGCACTGCATGCAGAGTAATTCCGTGTTGCAAATCAAACATGAAAGGAGCCTTGATTTCCTTGATGGCACTCCAGAGAAATCCCAAGAACACTGTTTCAAGGCTAGAGGGATCCTGAGGTCACTGTAGCAGCACGAAAGAGCTCCGTGGACCAAAAATCAACTCGAGATGAGAGGTTAGTCCCTGGCTTCGATTCCAGAGGAATACCACCTTACCACAAGCACCTCAAGAGGAGGCTTCTCTCAGCTCTAGTTATGTGAGAGGGACCCTGAGTTTGCGGCCTCAAGTGGAATGGACACCGCGATGCCCTGACACAAAATAAGGCCGGATATCCCTGCAGTGACTTGAATGCAGGCTCGTCTTGCATCTCCCAAGACGAAAGGATGTCTGAATCCCCTGTGGAGACCACAGAGAAAGACCTAGTTCCCCACCTCATCGCGACCGGAGGCCTCACATCCTTTGAAAACTCCAGAGGTACGCGGAGATCAGTGCCTCCAAAGGAGACGATGCCTGACTCCTCGTGAAACTTGATAGGAGTCCCAGGATTCCTGTGGCACGTGGAAAGGGACACTTGTTCTCCCGCCTCAGCTGGAGAGGCGTCCCAATTGCCCTGCCAAGCCTCGAGGAGAATCCCGAGTTGTCCCTCGCAACAAGGCAGGAGTCCTGACGTCACTGAACAAACACGTGGGTGGAAGGGCAATCCCCGTCATAACTCGAGAATATACCCCAGGTTCCCGCCGCAACTCGAGAAAAACCATGAGACATCCCCCTCGCCACGAGATGAGGCCCGATTCCCCTGCACTGCATGCAGAGCAATTCCGTGTTGCACATCACACATGAAAGGAGCCTTGATTTCCTTGATGGCACTCCAGAGAAACCCCAAGAACACCGTTTCAAGGCTAGAGGGATCCTGAGGTCACTGTAGCAACACGAAAGAGCTCCGTGGACCAAAAATCAACTCGAGATGAGAGGTTAGTCCCTGGCTTCGACTCCAGAGGAATACCACCTTACCACAAGCACCTCAAGAGGAGGCTTCTCTCAGCTCTAGGTATGTGAGAGGGACCCTGAGTTTGTGGCCTCAAGTGGAATTGACACTGCGACGCCCTGACTCGAAATAAGGCTGGATATCCCTGCAGTGACTTGAATGCAGGCTCGTCTTGCATCTCCCAAGACGAAAGGATGTCTGAATCCCCTGTGGAGACCACGGAGAAAAACCTAGTTCCCCACCTCATCGCGACCGGAGGCCTCACATCCTTTGAAAACTACAGAGGTACGCGGAGATCAGTGCCTCCAAAGGAGACGATGCCTGACTCCTCGTGAAACTTGATAGGAGTCCCAGGATTACTGTGGCACGTGGAAAGGGACCCTTGGTCTCCCGCCTCAGCTGGAGAGGCGTCCCAATTGCCCTGCCAAGCCTCAAGGAGAATCCCGAGCTGTCCCTCGCAACTAGGCAGGAGTCCTGACGTCGCTGAACAAACACGTGGGTGGAAGGGCCATCCCCGTCGTAACTCGAGAATATACCCCAGGTTCCCGCCGCAACTCGAGAAAAACCATGAGACTTCCCACTCGCCGCGAGATGAGGCCCGATTCCCCTGCTCTGCATGCAGAGCAATTCCGTGTTGCACATCACACATGAAAGGAGCCTTGATTTCCTTGATGGCACTCCAGAGAAACCCCAAGAACACTGTTTCAAGGCTAGAGGGATCCTGAGGTCACTGTAGCAGCACGAAAGAGCTCCGTGGACCACAAATCAACTCAAGATGAGAGGTTAGTCCCTGGCTTCGACTCCAGAGGAATACCACCTTACCACAAGCACTTCAAGAAGAGGCTTCTCTCAGCTCTAGGTATGTGAGAGGGACCCTGAGTTTGCAGCTTCAAGTGGAATGGACACCGCGATGCCCTGACTCGAAATAAGGCCGGATATCCCTGCAGTGACTTGAATGCAGGCTCGTCTTGCATCTCCCAAGACGAAAGGATGTCTGAATCCCCTGTGGAGACCACAGAGAAAGACCTAGTTCCCCACCTTATCGCGACCGGAGGCCTCACATCCTTTGAAAACTCCAGAGGTACGGGGAGATCAGTGCCTCCAAAGGAGACGATGCCTGACTCCTCGTGAAACTTGATAGGAGTCCCAGGGTTCCTGTGGCACGTGGAAAGGGACCCTTGGTCTCCCGCCTCAGCTGGAGAGGCGTTCCAATTGCCCTGCCAAGCCTCGAGGAGAATCCCGAGTTGTTCCTCGCAACTAGGCAGGAGTCCTGACGTCGCTGAATAAACACGTGGGTGGAAGGGCCATCCCCGTCGTAACTCGAGAATATACCCCAGGTTCCCGCCGCAACTCGAGAAAAACCATGAGACTTCCCCCTCGCCGCGAGATGAGGCCCGATTCCCCTGCACTGCGAGCAGAGCAATTCCGTGTTGCACATCACACATGAAAGGAGCCTTGATTTCCTTGATGGCACTCCAGAGAAACCCCAAGAACACTGTTTCAAGGCGAGAGGGATCCTGAAGTCACTGTAGCAACACGAAAGAGCTCTGTGGACCAAGAATCAACTCGAGATGAGAGGTTAGTCCCTGGCTTCGACTCCAGAGGAATACCACCTTACCACAAGCACCTCAAGAGGAGGCTTCTCTCAGCTCTAGGTATGTGTGAGGGACCCTGAATTTGCGGCCTCAAGTGGAATGGACACTGCGATGCCCTGACTCGAAATAAGGCCGGATATCCCTGCAGTGACTTGAATGCAGGCTCGTCTTGCATCTCCCAAGATGAAAGGATGTCTGAATCCCCTGTGGAGAACACAGAGAAAGACCTAGTTCCCCACTTCATGGCTACCAGAGGCCTCACATCCTTTGAAAACTCCAGAGGTACACGGAGATCAGTGCCTCCAAAGGAGACGATGCCTGACTCCTCGTGAAACTTGATAGGAGTCCCAGGATTCCTGTGGCACGTGGAAAGGGACCCTTGGTCTCCCGCCTCAGCTGGAGAGGCGTCCCAATTGCCCTGCCAAGCCTCGAGGAGAATCCCGAGTTGTCCCTCGCAACTAGGCAGGAGTCCTAACGTCGCTGAACAAAGACGAGTGTGGAAGAGCCAGCCCCATCTTAACTCGAGAATATACCCCAGGTTCCCGCCGCAACTCGAGAAAAACCATGAGACTTCCCCCTCGCCGCGAGATGAGGCCCGATTCCCCTGCACTGCGTGGAGAGCAATTCCGTCTTGCACATCACACATGAAAGGAGCCTTGATTTCCTTGATGGCACTCCAGAGAAACCCCAAGAACACTGTTTCAAGGCTAGAGGGATCCTGAGGTCACTGTAGCAACACGAAAGAGCTCCGTGGACCAAAAATCAACTCGAGATGAGAGGTTAGTCCCTGGCTTCGACTCCAGAGGAATACCACCTTACCACAAGCACCTCAAGAGGAGGCTTCTCTCAGCTCTAGGTATGTGAGAGGGACCCTGAGTTTGTGGCCTCAAGTGGAATGGACACTGCGACGCCCTGACTCGAAATAAGGCCGAATATCCCTGCAGTGACTTGAATGCAGGCTCGTCTTGCATCTCCCAAGACGAAAGGATGTCTGAATCCCCTGTGGAGACCACGGAGAAGAACCTAGTTCCCCACCTCATCGCGACCGGAGGCCTCACATCCTTTGAAAACTACAGAGGTACGCGGAGATCAGTGCCTCCAAAGGAGACGATGCCTGACTCCTCGTGAAACTTGATAGGAGTCCCAGGATTACTGTGGCACGTGGAAAGGGACCCTTGGTCTCCCGCCTCAGCTGGAGAGGCGTCCCAATTGCCCTGCCAAGCCTCAAGGAGAATCCCGAGCTGTCCCTCGCAACTAGGCTGGAGTCCTGCAGTCGCTGAACAAACACTTGTGTGAAAGGGCCATCCCCATCGTAACTCGAGAATATACCCCAGGTTCCCGCCGCAACTCGAGAAAAACCATGAGACTTCCCCCTCGCCGCGAGATGAGGCCCGATTCCCATGCACTGCGTGCAGAGCAATTTCGTGTTGCACATCACACATGAAAGGAGCCTTGATTTCCTTGATGGCACTCCAGAGAAACCCCAAGAACACTGTTTCAAGGCTAGAGGGATCCTGAGGTCACTGAAGCAACACGAAAGAGCTCCGTGGACCAAGAATCAACTCGAGATGAGAGGTTAGTCCCTGGCTTCGACTCCAGAGGAATACCACCTTACCACAAGCACCTCAAGAGGAGGCTTCTCTCAGCTCTAGGTATGTGAGAGGGACCCTGAGTTTGCGGCCTCAAGTGGAATGGACACCGCGATGCCCTGACTCGAAATAAGGCCGGATATCCCTGCAGTGACTTGAATGAAGGCTCGTTTTGCATCTCCCAAGACTAAAGGATGTCTGAATCCCCTGTGGAGACCACAGAGAAAGACCTAGTTCCCCACCTCATTGCGACCGGAGGCCTCACATATTTTGAAAACTCCAGAGGTACGCGGAAATCAGTCTCTCCAAAGGAGACGATGCCTGACTCCTCGTCAAACTTGATAGGAGTCCCAGGATTCCTGTGGCACGTGGAAAGGGACCCTTGGTCTCCGCCTCAGCTGGAGAGGCCTCCAAATTGCAATGCCAAGCCTCGAGGAGAATCTCGAGTGGTTCCTCGCAGCTAGGCAGGAGTGCTGACGTCGCTGAACAAGCACGTGTGTGGAAGGGCCATCCCCGTCGTAACTCGAGAATAAACCCCAGGTTCCCAACGCAACTAGAGGAAAACCATGAGACTTGCCCCTCGCCGCATAATGAGGCCCGATACCGTGCACTGCGTGTAGACCAATTCCGTGTTGCACATCACACATGAAAGGAGCCTTGATTTCCTTGATGGCACTCCAGAGAAACCCCAAGAACACTGTTTCAAGGCTAGAGGGATCCTGAGGTCACTGTAGCAACACGAAAGAGGTCCGTGGACCACAAATCAACTGGAGATGAGAGGTTAGTCCACGACTTCGACTCCAGAGGAATACCACCTTACCACAAGCACCTCAAGAGGAGGCTTCTCTCAGCTCTAGGTATGTGAGAGGGACCCTGAGTTTGCGGCCACAAGTGGAATGAACACCGCGATGCCCTGACTCGAAATAAGGCCAGATATCCCTGCAGTGACTTGATTGCAGGCTCGTCTTGCATCTCCGAAGACGAAAGTATGTCTGAATCCCCTTTGGAGACCACAGAGAAAGACCTAGTTCCCCATCTCATCGTGACCGGAGGCCTCACATCCTTTGAAAACTCCAGAGGTACGCGGAGATCAGTGCCTCCAAAGGAGACGATGCCTGACTCCTCGTGAAACTTGATAGGAGTCCCAGGATTCCTGTGGCACATGGAAAGGGACCCTTGGTCTCCCGCCTCAGCTGGAGAGGCGTCCCAATTGCCCTGCCAAGCCTCGAGGAGAATCCCGAGTTGTCCCTCGCAACTAGGCAGGAGTCCTGACGTCGCTGAACAAACACGTGTGTGAAAGGGCCATCCCCGTGGTAACTCGAGAATATACCCCAGGTTCCCGCCGCAACTCGAGAAAAACCATGAGACTTCCCCCTCGCCGCGAGATGAGGCCCGATTACCCTGCACTGCGTGGAGAGCAATTCCGTCTTGCACATCACACATGACAGGAGCCTTGATTTCCTTGATGGCACTCCAGAGAAACCCCAAGAACACTGTTTCAAGGCTAGAGG
Organism: Cervus elaphus; assembly: GCF_910594005.1. NCBI lineage: Eukaryota > Metazoa > Chordata > Mammalia > Artiodactyla > Cervidae > Cervus > Cervus elaphus. The sequence goes on along the minus strand of NC_057815.1, from coordinate 3,370,362 downwards.
GATCCTGAGGTCACTGTAGCAACACGAAAGAGCTCCGTGGACCAAAAATCAACTCGAGATGAGAGGTTAGTCCCTGGCTTCGACTCCAGAGGAATACCACCTTACCACAAGCACCTCAAGAGGAGGCTTCTCTCAGCTCTAGGTATGTGAGAGGGACCCTGAGTTTGTGGCCTCAAGTGGAATGGACACTGCGACGCCCTGACTCGAAATAAGGCCGGATATCCCTGCAGTGACTTGAATGCAGGCTCGTCTTGCATCTCCCAAGACGAAAGGATGTCTGAATCCCCTGTGGAGACCACGGAGAAGAACCTAGTTCCCCACCTCATCGCGACCGGAGGCCTCACATCCTTTGAAAACTACAGAGGTACGCGGAGATCAGTGCCTCCAAAGGAGACGATGCCTGACTCCTCGTGAAACTTGATAGGAGTCCCAGGATTACTGTGGCACGTGGAAAGGGACCCTTGGTCTCCCGCCTCAGCTGGAGAGGCGTCCCAATTGCCCTGCCAAGCCTCAAGGAGAATCACGAGCTGTCCCTCGCAACTAGGGAGGAGTCCTGACGTCGCTGAACAAACACGTGGGTGGAAGGGCCATCCCCGTCGTAACTCGAGAATATACCCCAGGTTCCCGCCGCAACTCGAGAAAAACCATGAGACTTCCCACTCGCCGCGAGATGAGGCCCGATTCCCCTGCTCTGCATGCAGAGCAATTCCGTGTTGCACATCACACATGAAAGGAGCCTTGATTTCCTTGATGGCACTCCAGAGAAACCCCAAGAACACTGTTTCAAGGCTAGAGGGATCCTGAGGTCACTGTAGCAGCACGAAAGAGCTCCGTGGACCAAAAATCAACTCGAGATGAGAGGTTAGTCCCTGGCTTCGATTCCAGAGGAATACCACCTTACCACAAGCACCTCAAGAGGAGGCTTCTCTCAGCTCTAGCTATGTGAGAGGGACCCTGAGTTTGCAGACTCAAATGGAATGGACACCGCGATGCCCTGACACAAAATAAGGCCGGATATCCCTGCAGTGACTTGAATGCAGGCTCGTCTTGCATCTCCCAAGACGAAAGGATGTCTGAATCCCCTGTGGAGACCACAGAGAAAGACCTAGTTCCCCACCTCATCGCGACCGGAGGCCTCACATCCTTTGAAAACTCCAGAGGTACGCGAAGATCAGTGCCTCCAAAGGAGACGATGCCTGACTCCTCGTGAAACTTGATAGGAGTCCCAGGATTCCTGTGGCACGTGGAAAGGGACACTTGGTCTCCCGCCTCAGCTGGAGAGGTGTCCCAATTGCCCTGCCAAGCCTCGAGGAGAATCCCGAGTTGTCCCTCGCAACTAGGCAGGAGTCCTGACGTCACTGAACAAACACGTGGGTGGAAGGGCCATCCCCGACATAACTCGAGAATATACCCCAGGTTCCCGCCGCAACTCGAGAAAAACCATGAGACTTCCCCCTCGCCGCGAGATGGGGCCCGATTCCCCTGCACTGCGTGCAGAGCAATTCCGTGTTGCACATCACACATGAAAGGAGCCTTGATTTCCTTGATGGCACTCCAGAGAAACCCCAAGAACACCGTTTCAAGGCTAGAGGGATCCTGAGGTCACTGTAGCAACACGAAAGAGCTCCGTGGACCAAAAATCAACTCGAGATGAGAGGTTAGTCCCTGGCTTCGACTCCAGAGGAATACCACCTTACCACAAGCACCTCAAGAGGAGGCTTCTCTCAGCTCTAGGTATGTGAGAGGGACCCTGAGTTTGTGGCCTCAAGTGGAATTGACACTGCGACGCCCTGACTCGAAATAAGGCTGGATATCCCTGCAGTGACTTGAATGCAGGCTCGTCTTGCATCTCCCAAGACGAAAGGATGTCTGAATCCCCTGTGGAGACCACGGAGAAAAACCTAGTTCCCCACCTCATCGCGACCGGAGGCCTCACATCCTTTGAAAACTACAGAGGTACGCGGAGATCAGTGCCTCCAAAGGAGACGATGCCTGACTCCTCGTGAAACTTGATAGGAGTCCCAGGATTACTGTGGCACGTGGAAAGGGACCCTTGGTCTCCCGCCTCAGCTGGAGAGGCGTCCCAATTGCCCTGCCAAGCCTCAAGGAGAATCCCGAGCTGTCCCTCGCAACTAGGCAGGAGTCCTGACGTCGCTGAACAAACACGTGGGTGGAAGGGCCATCCCCGTCGTAACTCGAGAATATACCCCAGGTTCCCGCCGCAACTCGAGAAAAACCATGAGACTTCCCACTCGCCGCGAGATGAGGCCCGATTCCCCTGCTCTGCATGCAGAGCAATTCCGTGTTGCACATCACACATGAAAGGAGCCTTGATTTCCTTGATGGCACTCCAGAGAAACCCCAAGAACACTGTTTCAAGGCTAGAGGGATCCTGAGGTCACTGTAGCAGCACGAAAGAGCTCCGTGGACCACAAATCAACTCAAGATGAGAGGTTAGTCCCTGGCTTCGACTCCAGAGGAATACCACCTTACCACAAGCACTTCAAGAAGAGGCTTCTCTCAGCTCTAGGTATGTGAGAGGGACCCTGAGTTTGCAGCTTCAAGTGGAATGGACACCGCGATGCCCTGACTCGAAATAAGGCCGGATATCCCTGCAGTGACTTGAATGCAGGCTCGTCTTGCATCTCCCAAGACGAAAGGATGTCTGAATCCCCTGTGGAGACCACAGAGAAAGACCTAGTTCCCCACCTTATCGCGACCGGAGGCCTCACATCCTTTGAAAACTCCAGAGGTACGGGGAGATCAGTGCCTCCAAAGGAGACGATGCCTGACTCCTCGTGAAACTTGATAGGAGTCCCAGGGTTCCTGTGGCACGTGGAAAGGGAACCTTGGTCTCCCGCCTCAGCTGGAGAGGCGTTCCAATTGCCCTGCCAAGCCTCGAGGAGAATCCCGAGTTGTTCCTCGCAACTAGGCAGGAGTCCTGACGTCGCTGAATAAACACGTGGGTGGAAGGGCCATCCCCGTCGTAACTCCAGAATATACCCCAGGTGCTCGCCGCAACTCGAGAAAAACCATGAGTCTTCCCCCTCGTCGTGAGATGAGGCCGGATTCCCCTGCACTGCATGCAGAGCAATTCCGTGTTGCAAATCAAACATGAAAGGACCCTTGATTTCCTTGATGGCACTCCAGAGAAACCCCAAAAACACTGTTTCAAGGCTAGAGGAATCCTGAGGTCACTGTAGCAACACGAAAGAGCTCCGTGGACCACAAATCAACTGGAGATTAGAGGTTAGTCCCTGGCTTCGACTCCAGAGGAATACCACCTTACCACAAGCACCTCAAGAGGAGGCTTCTCTCAGCTCTAGGTATGTGAGAGGGACCCTGAGTTTGCGGCCTCAAGTGGAATGGACACCGCGATGCCCTGACTCGAAATAAGGCCGGATATCCCTGCAGTGACTTGAATGCAGGCTCGTCTTGCATCTCCCAAGACGAAAGGATGTCTGAATCCCCTTTGGAGACCACAGAGAAAGACCTTGTTCCCCACCTCATCACGACCGGAGGCCTCACATCCTTTGAAAACTTCAGAGGTACACTGAGATCAGTGCCTCCAAAGAAGACGATGCCTGACTCCTAGTGAAACTTGATAGGAGTCCCAGGATTCCTGTGGCACGTGGAAAGGGACACTTGGTCTCCCGCCTCAGCTGAAGAGGCGTCCCAATTGCCCTGCCAAGCCTCGAGGAGAATCCCGAGTTGTCCCTCGCAAGTAGGCAGGAGTCCTGCCGTCGCTGAAGAAACACGTGTGTGGAAGGGCCATCCCCGTTGTAACTCGAGAATATACCCCAGGTTCCCGCCGCAACTCGAGAAAAACCATGAGACTTCCCCCTCGCCGCGAGATGAGGCCCGATTCCCCTGCACTGCGAGCAGAGCAATTCCGTGTTGCACATCACACATGAAAGGAGCCTTGATTTCCTTGATGGCACTCCAGAGAAACCCCAAGAACACTGTTTCAAGGCGAGAGGGATCCTGAAGTCACTGTAGCAACACGAAAGAGCTCTGTGGACCAAGAATCAACTCGAGATGAGAGGTTAGTCCCTGGCTTCGACTCCAGAGGAATACCACCTTACCACAAGCACCTCAAGAGGAGGCTTCTCTCAGCTCTAGGTATGTGTGAGGGACCCTGAATTTGCGGCCTCAAGTGGAATGGACACTGCGATGCCCTGACTCGAAATAAGGCCGGATATCCCTGCAGTGACTTGAATGCAGGCTCGTCTTGCATCTCCCAAGATGAAAGGATGTCTGAATCCCCTGTGGAGACCACAGAGAAAGACCTAGTTCCCCACTTCATGGCTACCAGAGGCCTCACATCCTTTGAAAACTCCAGAGGTACACGGAGATCAGTGCCTCCAAAGGAGACGATGCCTGACTCCTCGTGAAACTTGATAGGAGTCCCAGGATTCCTGTGGCACGTGGAAAGGGACCCTTGGTCTCCCGCCTCAGCTGGAGAGGCGTCCCAATTGCCCTGCCAAGCCTCGAGGAGAATCCCGAGTTGTCCCTCGCAACTAGGCAGGAGTCCTAACGTCGCTGAACAAAGACGAGTGTGGAAGAGCCAGCCCCATCTTAACTCGAGAATATACCCCAGGTTCCCGCCGCAACTCGAGAAAAACCATGAGACTTCCCCCTCGCCGCGAGATGAGGCCCGATTCCCCTGCACTGCGTGCAGAGCAATTTCGTGTTGCACATCACACATGAAAGGAGCCTTGATTTCCTTGATGGCACTCCAGAGAAACCCCAAGAACACTGTTTCAAGGCTAGAGGGATCCTGAGGTCACTGAAGCAACACGAAAGAACTCCGTGGACCAAGAATCAACTCGAGATGAGAGGTTAGTCCCTGGCTTCGACTCCAGAGTAATACCACCTTACCACAAGCACCTCAAGAGGAGGCTTCTCTCAGCTCTAGGTATGTGAGAGGGACCCTGAGTTTGCGGCCTCAAGTGGAATGGACACCGCGATGCCCTGACTCGAAATAAGGCCGGATATCCCTGCAGTGACTTGAATGCAGGCTAGTTTTGCATCTCCCAAGACGAAAGGATGTCTGAATCCCCTGTGGAGACCACAGAGAAAGACCTAGTTCCCCACCTCATTGCGACCGGAGGCCTCACATATTTTGAAAACGCCAGATGTACGCGGAAATCAGTGCCTCCAAAGGAGATGATGCCTGACTCCTCGTCAAACTTGATAGGAGTCCCAGGATTCCTGTGTCACGTGGAAAGGGACCCTTGGTCTCCGCCTCAGCTGGAGAGGCCTCCAAATTGCAATGCCAAGCCTCGAGGAGAATCTCGAGTGGTTCCTCGCAGCTAGGCAGGAGTCCTGACGTCGCTGAACAAACACGTGGGTGGAAGGGCCATCCCCGTCGTAACTCGAGAATAAACCCCAGGTTCCCAACGCAACTAGAGAAAAACCATGAGACTTGCCCCTCGCCGCAAAATGAGGCCCGATACCGTGCACTGCGTGTAGAGCAATTCCGTGTTGCACATCACACATGAAAGGAGCCTTGATTTCCTTGATGGCACTCCAGAGAAACTCCAAGAACACTGTTTCAAGGCTAGAGGGTTCCTGAGGTCACTGTAGCAACACGAAAGAGGTCCGTGGACCACAAATCAACTGGAGATGAGAGGTTAGTCCATGACTTCGACTCCAGAGGAATACCACCTTACCACAAGCACCTCAAGAGGAGGCTTCTCTCAGCTCTAGGTATGTGAGAGGGACCCTGAGTTTGCGGCCACAAGTGGAATGAACACCGCGATGCCCTGACTCGAAATAAGGCCGGATATCCCTGCAGTGACTTGATTGCAGGCTCGTCTGGCATCTCCGAAGACGAAAGTATGTCTGAATCCCCTTTGGAGACCACAGAGAAAGACCTAGTTCCCCATCTCATCGTGACCGGAGGCCTCACATCCTTTGAAAACTCCAGAGGTACGCGGAGATCAGGGCCTCCAAAGGAGACGATGCCTGACTCCTCGTGAAACTTGATAGGAGTCCCAGGATTCCTGTGGCACGTGGAAAGGGACACTTGGTCTTCCGCCTCAGCTGGAGAGGCGTTCCAATTGCCCTGCCAAGCCTCGAGGAGAATCCCGAGTTGTTCCTCGCAACTAGGCATGAGTCCTGACGTCGCTGAATAATCACGTGGGTGGAAGGGCCATCCCCGTCGTAACTCCAGAATATACCCCAGGTGCTCGCCGCAACTCGAGAAAAACCATGAGTCTTCCCCCTCGCCGTGAGATGAGGCCCGATTCCCCTGCACTGCATGCAGAGCAATTCCGTGTTGCAAATCAAACATGAAAGGAGCCTTGATTTCCTTGATGGCACTCCAGAGAAACCCCAAGAACACTGTTTCAAGGCTAGAGGGATCCTGAGGTCACTGTAGCAACACGAAAGAGCTCCGTGGACCAAAAATCAACTCAAGATGAGAGGTTAGTCCCTGGCTTCGACTCCAGAGGAATACCTCCTTACCACAAGCACCTCAAGAGAAGGCTTCTCTCAGCTCTAGGTATGTGAGAGGGACCCTGAGTTTGCGGCCTCAAGTGGAATGGACACCGCGATGCCCTGACTCGAAATAAGGCCGGATATCCCTGCAGTGACTTGAATGCAGGCTCGTCTTGCATCTCCCAAGATGAAAGGATGTCTGAATCCCCTGTGGAGACCACAGAAAAAGACCTAGTTCCCCACCTCATCGTGACCGGAGGCCTCACATCCTTTGAAAACTCCAGAGGTACGCGGAGATCAGTGCCTCCAAAGGAGACGATGCCTGACTCCTCGTGAAACTTGATAGGAGTCCCAGGATTCCTGTGGCACGTGGAAAGGGACCCTTGGTCTCCCGCCTCAGCTGGAGAGGTGTCCCAATTGCCCTGCCAAGCCTCGGGGAGAATCCCGAGTTGTCCCTCGCAACTAGGCAGGAGTCCTGCCATCGCTGAACAAACACTTGTGTGAAAGGGCCATCCCCATCGTAACTCGAGAATATACCCCAGGTTCCCGCCGCAACTCGAGAAAAACCATGAGACTTCCCCCTCACCGCGAGATGAGGCCCGATTCCCCTGCACTGCGAGCAGAGCAATTCCGTGTTGCACATCACACATGAAAGGAGCCTTGATTTCCTTGATGGCACTCCAGAGAATCCCCAAGAACACTGTTTCAAGGCTAGAGGCATCCTGAGGTCACTGTAGCAACATGAAAGAGCTCCGTGGACCAAAAATCAACTGGAGATGAGAGGTTATTCGATGGCTTCGACTCCAGAGGAATACCACCTTACCACAAGCACGTCAAGAGGAGGCTTCTCTCAACTCTAGGTATGTGAGAGAGACCCTGAGTTTGCGGCCTCAAGTGGAATGGACACTGCGATGCCCTGACTCGAAATAAGGCTGGAAGTCCCTGCAGTGACTTGAATGCAGGCTCGTCTTGCATCTCCCAAGACGAAAGGGTGTCTGAATCCCCTGTGGAGACCACAGAGAAAGACCTAGTTCCCCACCTCATCGCGACCGGAGGCCTCACATCTTTTGAAAACTCCAGGGGTATGCGGAGATCACTGCCTCCAAAGGAGACGATGCCTGACTCCTCTGAAACTTGATAGGAGTCCCAGGATTCCTGTGGCACGTGGAAAGGGACCCTTGGTCTCCCGCCTCAGCTGGAGAGGCGTCCCAATTGCCCTGCCAAGCCTCGAGGAGAATCCCGAGTTGTCCCTCGCAACTAGGCAGGAGTCCGGACGTCGCTGAACAAACACGTGGGTGGAAGGGCCATCCCCGTCGTAACTCGAGAATATACCCCAGGTTCCCGCCGCAACTCGAGAAAAACCATGAGACTTCCCCCTCGCCGCGAGATGAGGCCCGATTCCCCTGCACTGCGTGCAGAGCAATTCCGTGTTGCACATCACACATGAAAGGAGCCTTGATTTCCTTGATGGCACTCCAGAGAAACCCCAAGAACACTGTTTCAAGGCTAGAGGGATCCTGAGGTCACTGTAGCAACACGAAAGAGCTCTGTGGACCAAGTATCAACTCGAGATGAGAGATTAGTCCCTGGCTTCGACTCCAGAGGAATACCACCTTACCACAAGCACCTCAAAAGGAGGCTTCTCTCAGCTCTAGGTATGTGTGAGGGACCCTGAGTTTGCGGCCTCAAGTGGAATGGACACTGCGATGCCCTGACTCGAAATAAGGCCGGATATCCCTGCAGTGACTTGAATGCAGGCTCGTCTTGCATCTCCCAAGACGAAAGGATGTCTGAATCCCCTGTGGAGACCACAGAGAAAGACCTAGTTCCCCACTTCATGGCGACCAGAGGCCTCACATCCTTTGAAAACTCCAGAGGTACACGGAGATCAGTGCCTCCAAAGGAGACGATGCCTGACTCCTCGTGAAACTTGATAGGAGTCCCAGGATTCCTGTGGCACGTGGAAAGGGACCCTTGGTCTCCCGCCTCAGCTGGAGAGGCGTCCCAATTGCCCTGCCAAGCCTCGAGGAGAATCCCGAGTTGTCCCTCGCAACTAGGCAGGAGTCCTAACGTCGCTGAACAAAGACGTGTGTGGAAGAGCCAGCCCCATCGTAACTCGAGAATATACCCCAGGTTCCCGCCGCAACTCGAGAAAAACCATGAGACTTCCCCCTCGCCGCGAGATGAGGCCCGATTCCCATGCACTGCGTGCAGAGCAATTTCGTGTTGCACATCACACATGAAAGGAGCCTTGATTTCCTTGATGGCACTCCAGAGAAACCCCAAGAACACTGTTTCATGGCTAGAGGGATCCTGAGGTCACTGAAGCAACACGAAAGAGCTCCGTGGACTAAGAATCAACTCGAGATGAGAGGTTAGTCCCTGGCTTCGACTCCAGAGTAATACCACCTTACCACAAGCACCTCAAGAGGAGGCTTCTCTCAGCTCTAGGTATGTGAGAGGGACCCTGAGTTTGCGGCCTCAAGTGGAATGGACACCGCGATGCCCTGACTCGAAATAAGGCCGGATATCCCTGCAGTGACTTGAATGCAGGCTCGTTTTGCATCTCCCAAGATGAAAGTATGTCTGAATCCCCTTTGGAGACCACAGAGAAAGACCTAGTTCCCCACCTCATCGTGACCGGAGGCCTCACATCCTTTGAAAACTCCAGAGGGACGCGGAGATCAGTGCCTCCAAAGGAGACGATGCCTGACTCCTCGTGAAACTTGATAGGAGTCCCAGGATTCCTGTGGCACGTGGAAAGGGACCCTTGGTCTCCCGCCTCAGCTGGAGAGGCGTCCCAATTGCCCTGCCAAGCCTCGAGGAGAATCCCGAGTTGTTCCTCGCAACTAGGCAGGAGTCCTGACGTCGCTGAACAAACACGTGTGTGAAAGGGCCATCCCCGTCGTAACTCGAGAATATGCCCCAGGTTCCCGACGCAATTCGAGAAAAACCAAGAGACTTCCCCCTCGCTGCGAGATGAGGCCCGATTACCCTGCACTGCGTGGAGAGCAATTCCGTCTTGCACATCACACATGACAGGAGCCTTGATTTCCTTGATGGCACTCCAGAGAAACCCCAAGAACACTGTTTCAAGGCTAGAGGGATCCTGAGGTCACTGTAGCAACACGAAAGAGCTCCATGGACCAAAAATCAACTCGAGATGAGAGGTTAGTCCCTGGCTTCGACTCCAGAGGAATACCACCTTACCACAAGCACCTCAAGAGGAGGCTTCTCTCAGCTCTAGGTATGTGAGAGGGACCCTGAGTTTGTGGCCTCAAGTGGAATGAACACTGCGACGCCCTGACTCGAAATAAGGCCGGATATCCCTGCAGTGACTTGAATGCAGGCTCGTCTTGCATCTCCCAAGACAAAAGGATGTCTGAATCCCCTGTGGAGACCACGGAGAAAAACCTAGTTCCCCACCTCATCGCGACCGGAGGCCTCACATCCTTTGAAAACTACAGAGGTACGCGGAGATCAGTGCCTCCAAAGGAGAGGATGCGTGACTCCTCGTGAAACTTGATAGGAGTCCCAGGATTACTGTGGAACGTGGAAAGGGACCCTTGGTCTCCCGCCTCAGCTGGAGAGGCGTCCCAATTGCCCTGCCAAGCCTCAAGGAGAATCCCGAGCTGTCCCTCGCAACTAGGCAGGAGTCCTGACGTCGCTGAACAAACACGTGGGTGGAAGGGCCATCCCCGTCGTAACTCGAGAATATACCCCAGGTTCCCGCCGCAACTCGAGAAAAGCCATGAGACTTCCCCCTCGCCGCGAGATGAGGCCCGATTCCCCTGCACTGCGTGCAGAGCAATTCCGTGTTGCACATCACACATGAAAGGAGCCTTGATTTCCTTGATGGCACTCCAGAGAAACCCCAAGAACACTGTTTCAAGGCTAGAGGGATCCTGAGGTCACTGTAGCAACACGAAAGAGCTCCGTGGACCAAAAATCAACTCGAGATGAGAGGTTAGTCCCTGGCTTCGACTCCAGAGGAATACCTCCTTACCACAAGCACCTCAAGAGGAGGCTTCTCTCAGCTCGAGGTATGTGAGAGGGACCCTGAGTTTGCGGCCTCAAGTGGAATGGACACCGCGATGCCCTGACTCGAAATAAGGCCGGATATCCCTGCAGTGACTTGAATGCAGGCTCGTCTTGCATCTCCCAAGACGAAAGGATGTCTGAATCCCCTGTGGAGACCACAGAGAAAGACCTATTTCCCCACCTCATCGCGACCGGAGGCCTCACATCCTTTGAAAACTCCAGAGGTACACGGAGATGAGTGCCTCCAAAGGAGACGATGCCTGACTCCTCGTGAAACTTGATAGGAGTCCCAGGATTCCTGTGGCACGTGGAAAGGGACCCTTGGTCTCCCGCCTCAGCTGGAGAGGCGTCCCAATTGCCCTGCCAAGCCTCGAGGAGAATCCCGAGATGTCCCTCGCAACTAGGCAGGAGTCCTAACGTCGCTGAACAAAGACGTGTGTGGAAGAGCAAGCCCCATCGTAACTCGAGAATATACCCCAGGTTCCCGCCGCAACTCGAGAAAAACCATGAGACTTCCCCCTCGCCGCGAGATGAGGCCCGATTCCCATGCACTGCGTGCAGAGCAATTTCGTGTTGCACATCACACATGAAAGGAGCCTTGATTTCCTTGATGGCACTCCAGAGAAACCCCAAGAACACTGTTTCAAGGCTAGAGGGATCCTGAGGTCACTGAAGCAACACGAAAGAGCTCCGTGGACCAAGAATCAACTCGAGATGAGAGGTTAGTCCCTGGCTTCGACTCCAGAGTAATACCACCTTACCACAAGCACCTCAAGAGGAGGCTTCTCTCAGCTCTAGGTATGTGAGAGGGACCCTGAGTTTGCGGCCTCAAGTGGAATGGACACCACGATGCCCTGACTCGAAATAAGACCGGATATCCCTGCAGTGACTTGAATGCAGGCTCGTCTTGCCTCTCTAAAGATGAAAGGATGTCTGAATCCCCTGTGGAGACCACAGAGAAAGACCTAGTTCCCCACCTCATTGCGACCGGAGGCCTCACATATTTTGAAAACTCCAGAGGTACGCGGAAATCAGTGCCTCCAAAGGAGACGGTTCCTGACTCCTCGTCAAACTTGATAGGAGTCCCAGGATTCCTGTGGCACGTGGAAAGGGACCCTTGGTCTCCGCCTCAGCTGGAGAGGCCTCCAAATTGCAATGCCAAGCCTCGAGGAGAATCTCGAGTGGTCCCTCGCAGCTAGGCAGGAGTCCTGACGTCGCTGAACAAGCACGTGTGTGGAAGGGCCATCCCCGTCGTAACTCGAGAATAAACCCCAGGTTCCCAACGCAACTAGAGAAAAACCATGAGACTTGCCCCTCGCCGCAAAATGAGGCCCGATACCGTGCACTGCGTGTAGAGCAATTCCGTGTTGCACATCACACATGAAAGGAGCCTTGATTTCCTTGATGGCACTCCAGAGAAACCCCAAGAACACTGTTTCAAGGCTAGAGGGTTCCTGAGGTCACTGTAGCAACACGAAAGAGGTCCGTGGACCACAAATCAACTGGAGATGAGAGGTTAGTCCATGACTTCGACTCCAGAGGAATACCACCTTACCACAAGGACCTCAAGAGGAGGCTTCTCTCAGCTCTAGGTATGTGAGAGGGACCCTGAGTTTGCGGCCACAAGTGGAATGAACACCGCGATGCCCTGTCTCGAAATAAGGCCGGATATCCCTGCAGTGACTTGATTGCAGGCTCGTCTTGCATCTCCGAAGACGAAAGTATGTCTGAATCCCCTTTGGAGACCACGGAGAAAAACCTAGTTCCCCACCTCATCGCGACCGGAGGCCTCACATCCTTTGAAAACTCCAGAGGTACGGGGAGATCAGTGCCTCCAAAGGAGACGATGCCTGACTCCTCGTGAAACTTGATAGGAGTCCCAGGATTACTGTGGAACGTGGAAAGGGACCCTTGGTCTCCCGCCTCAGCTGGAGAGGCGTCCCAATTGCCCTGCCAAGCCTCGAGGAGAATCGCGAGTTGTCTCTCGCAACTAGGCAGGAGTCCTGACGTCGCTGAACAAACACGTGGGTGGAAGGGCCATCCCCGTCGTAACTCGAGAATATACCCCAGGTTTCCGCCGCAACTCAAAAAAACCATGAGACTTCCCCCTCGCCGCGAGATGAGGCCCGATTCCCCTGCACTGCGTGCAGAGCAATTCCGTGTTGCACATCACACATGAAAGGAGCCTTGATTTCCTTGATGGCACTCCAGAGAAACCCCAAGAACACTGTTTCAAGGCGAGAGGGATCCTGAGGTCACTGTAGCAGCACGAAAGAGCTCCGTGGACCAAAAATCAACTCGAGATGAGAGGTTAGTCCCTGGCTTCGATTCCAGAGGAATACCACCTTACCACAAGCACCTCAAGAGGAGGCTTCTCTCAGCTCTAGCTATGTGAGAGGGACCCTGAGTTTGCAGACTCAAATGGAATGGACACCGCGATGCCCTGACACAAAATAAGGCCGGATATCCCTGCAGTGACTTGAATGCAGGCTCGTCTTGCATCTCCCAAGACGAAAGGATGTCTGAATCCCCTGTGGAGACCACAGAGAAAGACCTAGTTCCCAACCTCATCATGACCGGAGGCCTCACATCCTTTGAAAACTCCAGAGGTACGCGGAGATCAGTGCCTCCAAACGAGACGATGCCTGACTCCTCGTGAAACTTGATAGGAGTCCCAGAATTCCTGTGGCACGTGGAAAGGGACCCTTGGTCTCCCGCCTCAGCTGGAGAGGCGTCCCAATTGCCCTGCCAAGCCTCGAGGAGAATCCCGAGTTGTCCCTCGCAACTAGGCAGGAGTCCTGACGTCACTGAACAAACACGTGGGTGGAAGGGCCATCCCCGTCATAACTCGAGAATATACCCCAGGTTCCCGCCGCAACTCGAGAAAAACCATGAGACTTCCCCCTCGCCGCGAGATGAGGCCCGATTCCCCTGCACTGCGTGCAGAGCAATTCCGTGTTGCACATCACACATGAAAGGAGCCTTGATTTCCTTGATGGCACTCCAGAGAAACCCCAAGAACACTGTTTCAAGGCTAGAGGCATCCTGAGGTCACTGTAGCAACACGAAAGAGCTCCGTGGACCAAGAATCAACTCGAGATGAGAGGTTAGTCCCTGGCTTCGACTCCTGAGGAATACCACCTGACCACAAGCACTTCAAGAGGAGGCTTCTCTCAGCTCTAGGTATGTGAGAGGAACCCTGAGTTTGCGGCCTCACGTGGAATGGACACCGCGATGCCCTGACTCGAAAAAAGGCCGGATATCCCTGCAGTGACTTGAATGCAGGCTCGTCTTGCATCTCCCAAGACGAAAGGATGTCTGAATCCCCTGTGGAGACCACAGAGAAAGACCTAGTTCCCCACCTCATCGCGACCGGAGGCCTCACATCCTTTGAAAACTACAGAGGTACACTGAGATCAGTGCCTCCAAAGGAGACGAAGCCTGACTCCTCGTGAAACTTGATAGGAGTCCCAGGATTCCTGTGGCACGTGGAAAGGGACCCTTGGTCTCCCGCCTCAGCTGAAGAAGCGTCCCAATTGCCCTGCCAAGCCTCGAGGAGAATCCCGAGTTGTCCCTCGCAGTAGGCCGGAGTCCTGCCGTCGCTGAACAAACACGTGTGTGGAAGGGCCATCCCCGTCGTAACTCGAGAATATACCCCAGGTTCCCGCCGCAAATCGAGAAAAACCATGAGACTTCCCCCTCGCCGCGAGATGAGGCCCGATTCCCCTGAACTGCGTGCAGAGCAGTTCCGTGTTGCACATCACACATGAAAGGAGCCTTGATTTCCTTGATGGCACTCCAGAGAAACCCCAGGAACACTGTTTCAAGGCTAGAGGGATCCTGAGGTCACTGTAGCAACACGAAAGAGCTCCGTGGACCAAGAATCAACTCGAGATGAGAGGATAGTCCCTGCTTCGACTCCAGAGGAATACCACCTGTCCACAAGCACCTCAAGAGGAGGCTTCTCTCAGCTCTAGGTATGTGAGAGGGACCCTGAGTTTGCGGCCTCAAGTGGAATGGACACCGCGATGCCCTGACTCGAAATAAGGCCGGATATCCCTGCAGTGACTTGAATGCAGGCTCGTCTTGCATCTCCCAAGACGAAAGGATGTCTGAATCCCCTGTGGAGACAGCAGAGAAAGACCTAGTTCCCCACTTCATCGTGACCGGAGGCCTCACATCCTTTCAAAACTCCAGAGGTACGCGGAGATCAGTGCCTCCAAAGGAGACGATGCCTGACTCCTCGTGAAACTTGATAGGAGTCCCAGGATTCCTGTGGCACGTGGAAAGGGACCCTTGGTCTCCCGCCTCAGCTGGAGAGGCGTCCCAATTGCCCTGCCAAGCCTCGAGGAGAATCCCGAGATGTCCCTCGCAACTAGGCAGGAGTCCTAACGTCGCTGAACAAAGACGTGTGTGGAAGAGCATGCCCCATCGTAACTCGAGAATATACCCCAGGTTCCCGCCGCAACTCGAAAAAAACCATGAGACTTCCCCCTCGCCGCGAGATGAGCCCCGATTCCCATGCACTGCGTGCAGAGCAATTTCGTGTTGCACATCACACATGAAAGGAGCCTTGATTTCCTTGATGGCACTCCAGAGAAACCCCAAGAACACTGTTTCAAGGCTAGAGGGATCCTGAGGTCACTGAAGCAACACGAAAGAGCTCCGTGGACCAAGAATCAACTCGAGATGAGAGGTTAGTCCCTGGCTTCGACTCCAGAGGAATACCACCTTACCACAAGCACCTCAAGAGGAGGCTTCTCTCAGCTCTAGGTATGTGAGAGGGACCCTGAGTTTGCGGCCTCAAGTGGAATGGACACCACGATGCCCTGACTCGAAATAAGACCGGATATCCCTGCAGTGACTTGAATGCAGGCTCGTCTTGCCTCTCTAAAGATGAAAGGATGTCTGAATCCCCTGTGGAGACCACAGAGAAAGACCTAGTTCCCCACCTCATTGCGACCGGAGGCCTCACATATTTTGAAAACTCCAGAGGTACGCGGAAATCAGTGCCTCCAAAGGAGACGGTTCCTGACTCCTCGTCAAACTTGATAGGAGTCCCAGGATTCCTGTGGCACGTGGAAAGGGACCCTTGGTCTCCGCCTCAGCTGGAGAGGCCTCCAAATTGCAATGCCAAGCCTCGAGGAGAATCTCGAGTGGTCCCTCGCAGCTAGGCAGGAGTCCTGACGTCGCTGAACAAGCACGTGTGTGGAAGGGCCATCCCCGTCGTAACTCGAGAATAAACCCCAGGTTCCCAACGCAACTAGAGAAAAACCATGAGACTTGCCCCTCGCCGCAAAATGAGGCCCGATACCGTGCACTGCGTGTAGAGCAATTCCGTGTTGCACATCACACATGAAAGGAGCCTTGATTTCCTTGATGGCACTCCAGAGAAACCCCAAGAACACTGTTCCAAGGCTAGAGGGTTCCTGAGGTCACTGTAGCAACACGAAAGAGGTCCGTGGACCACAAATCAACTGGAGATGAGAGGTTAGTCCATGACTTCGACTCCAGAGGAATACCACCTTACCACAAGGACCTCAAGAGGAGGCTTCTCTCAGCTCTAGGTATGTGAGAGGGACCCTGAGTTTGCGGCCACAAGTGGAATGAACACCGCGATGCCCTGTCTCGAAATAAGGCCGGATATCCCTGCAGTGACTTGATTGCAGGCTCGTCTTGCATCTCCGAAGACGAAAGTATGTCTGAATCCCCTTTGGAGACCACGGAGAAAGACCTAGTTCCCCACCTCATCGCGACCGGAGGCCTCACATCCTTTGAAAACTCCAGAGGTACGCGGAGATCAGTGCCTCCAAAGGAGACGATGCCTGACTCCTCGTGAAACTTGATAGGAGTCCCAGGATTACTGTGGAACGTGGAAAGGGACCCTTGGTCTCCCGCCTCAGCTGGAGAGGCGTCCCAATTGCCCTGCCAAGCCTCGAGGAGAATCGCGAGTTGTCTCTCGCAACTAGGCAGGAGTCCTGACGTCGCTGAACAAACACTTGTGTGAAAGGGCCATCCCCATCGTAACTCGAGAATATACCCCAGGTTCCCGCCGCAACTCGAGAAAAACCATGAGACTTCCCCCTCACCGCGAGATGAGGCCCGATTCCCCTGCACTGCGAGCAGAGCAATTCCGTGTTGCACATCACACATGAAAGGAGCCTTGATTTCCTTGATGGCACTCCAGAGAAACCCCAGGAACACTGTTTCAAGGCTAGAGGCATCCTGAGGTCACTGTAGCAACACGAAAGAGCTCCGTGGACCAAAAATCAACTGGAGATGAGAGGTTATTCGATGACTTCGACTCCAGAGGAATACCACCTTACCACAAGCACGTCAAGAGGAGGCTTCTCTCAGCTCTAGGTATGTGAGAGAGACCCTGAGTTTGCGGCCTCAAGTGGAATGGACACTGCGATGCCCTGACTCGAAATAAGGCCGGACATCCCTGCAGTGACTTGAATGCAGGCTTGTCTTGCATCTCCCAAGACAAAAGGATGTCTGAATCCCTTGTGGAGACCACAGAGAAAGACCTAGTTCCCCACCTCATCGCGACCGGAGGCCTTACATCCTTTGAAAACTCCAGAGGTACGCGGAGATCAGTGTCTCCAAAGGAGACGATGCCTGACTCCTCGTGAAACTTGATAGGAGTCCCAGGATTCCTGTGGCACGTGGAAAGGGACCCTTGGTCTCCCGCCTGAGCTGGAGAGGCGTCCCAATTGCCCTGCCAAGCCTCGAGGAGAATCCCGAGTTGTCTCTCGCAACTAGGCAGGAGTCCTGACGTCGCTGAACAAACACGTGGGTGGAAGGGCCATCCCCGTCATAACTCGAGAATATACCCCAGGTTCCCGCCGCAACTCAAGAAAAACCATGAGACTTCCCCCTCGCCGCGAGATGAGGCCCGATTCCCCTGCACTGCGTGCAGAGCAATTCCGTGTTGCACATCACACATGAAAGGAACCTTGATTTCCTTGATGGCACTCCAGAGAAACCCCAAGAACACTGTTTCCAGGCTAGAGGGATCCTGAGGTCACTGTAGCAACACGAAAGAGCTCCGTGGACCAAAAATCAACTGGAGATGAGAGGTTAGTCCCTGGCTTCGACTCCAGAGGAATACCACCTTACCACAAGCACGTCAAGAGGAGGCTTCTCTCAGTTCTAGGTATGTGAGAGAGACCCTGAGTTTGCGGCCTCAAGTGGAATGGACACTGCGATTCCCTGACTCGAAATAAGGCTGGATATCCCTGCAGTGACTTGAATGCAGGCTCGTCTTGCATCTCCCAAGACGAAAGGATGTCTGAATCCCCTGTGGAGACCACAGAGAAAAACCTAGTTCCCCACCTCATCGCGACCGGAGGCCTCACATCTTTTGAAAACTCCAGGGGTATGCGGAGATCACTGCCTCCAAAGGTGACGATGCCTGACTCCTCTGAAACTTGATAGGAGTCCCAGGATTCCTGTGGCACGTGGAAAGGGACCCTTGGTCTCCCGCCTCAGCTGGAGAGGCGTCCCAATTGCCCTGCCAAGCCTCGAGGAGAATCCCGAGTTGTCCCTCGCAACTAGGCAGGAGTCCTGATGTCGCTGAACAAACACGTGGGTGGAAGGGCCATCCCCGTCGTAACTCGAGAATATACCCCAGGTTCCCGCCGCAACTCGAGAAAAACCATGAGACTTCCCCCTCGCCGCGAGATGAGGCCCGATTCCCCTGCACTGCGTGCAGAGCAATTCCGTGTTGCACATCACACATGAAAGGAGTCTTGATTTCCTTGATGGCACTCCAGAGAAACCCCAAGAACACTGTTTCAAGGCTAGAGGGATCCTGAGGTCACTGTAGCAACACGAAAGAGCTCTGTGGACCAAGAATCAACTCGAGATGAGAGGTTAGTCCCTGGCTTCGACTCCAGAGGAATACCACCTTACCACAAGCACCTCAAGAGGAGGCTTCTCTCAGCTCTATGTATGTGTGAGGGACCCTGAGTTTGCGGCCTCAAGTGGAATGAACACTGCGATGCCCTGACTCGAAATAAGGCCGGATATCCCTGCAGTGACTTGAATGCAGGCTCGTCTTGCATCTCCCAAGATGAAAGGATGTCTGAATCCCCTGTGGAGACCACAGAGAAAGACCTAGTTCCCCACTTCATGGCGACCAGAGGCCTCACATCCTTTGAAAACTCCAGAGGTACACTGAGATCAGTGCCTCCAAAGGAGACGAAGCCTGACTCCTCGTGAAACTTGATAGGAGTCCCAGGATTCCTGTGGCACGTGGAAAGGGACCCTTGGTCTCCCGCCTCAGCTGAAGAAGCGTCCCAATTGCCCTGCCAAGCCTCGAGGAGAATCCCGAGTTGTCCCTCGCAGTAGGCCGGAGTCCTGCCGTCGCTGAACAAACACGTGTGTGGAAGGGCCATCCCCGTCGTAACTCGAGAATATACCCCAGGTTCCCGCCGCAAATCGAGAAAAACCATGAGACTTCCCCCTCGCCGCGAGATGAGGCCCGATTCCCCTGAACTGCGTGCAGAGCAGTTCCGTGTTGCACATCACACATGAAAGGAGCCTTGATTTCCTTGATGGCACTCCAGAGAAACCCCAGGAACACTGTTTCAAGGCTAGAGGGATCCTGAGGTCACTGTAGCAACACGAAAGAGCTCCGTGGACCAAGAATCAACTCGAGATGAGAGGATAGTCCCTGCTTCGACTCCAGAGGAATACCACCTGTCCACAAGCACCTCAAGAGGAGGCTTCTCTCAGCTCTAGGTATGTGAGAGGGACCCTGAGTTTGCGGCCTCAAGTGGAATGGACACCGCGATGCCCTGACTCGAAATAAGGCCGGATATCCCTGCAGTGACTTGAATGCAGGCTCGTCTTGCATCTCCCAAGACGAAAGGATGTCTGAATCCCCTGTGGAGACAGCAGAGAAAGACCTAGTTCCCCACTTCATCGTGACCGGAGGCCTCACATCCTTTCAAAACTCCAGAGGTACGCGGAGATCAGTGCCTCCAAAGGAGACGATGCCTGACTCCTCGTGAAACTTGATAGGAGTCCCAGGATTCCTGTGGCACGTGGAAAGGGACCCTTGGTCTCCCGCCTCAGCTGGAGAGGCGTCCCAATTGCCCTGCCAAGCCTCGAGGAGAATCCCGAGATGTCCCTCGCAACTAGGCAGGAGTCCTAACGTCGCTGAACAAAGACGTGTGTGGAAGAGCATGCCCCATCGTAACTCGAGAATATACCCCAGGTTCCCGCCGCAACTCGAAAAAAACCATGAGACTTCCCCCTCGCCGCGAGATGAGCCCCGATTCCCATGCACTGCGTGCAGAGCAATTTCGTGTTGCACATCACACATGAAAGGAGCCTTGATTTCCTTGATGGCACTCCAGAGAAACCCCAAGAACACTGTTTCAAGGCTAGAGGGATCCTGAGGTCACTGAAGCAACACGAAAGAGCTCCGTGGACCAAGAATCAACTCGAGATGAGAGGTTAGTCCCTGGCTTCGACTCCAGAGGAATACCACCTTACCACAAGCACCTCAAGAGGAGGCTTCTCTCAGCTCTAGGTATGTGAGAGGGACCCTGAGTTTGCGGCCTCAAGTGGAATGGACACCACGATGCCCTGACTCGAAATAAGACCGGATATCCCTGCAGTGACTTGAATGCAGGCTCGTCTTGCCTCTCTAAAGATGAAAGGATGTCTGAATCCCCTGTGGAGACCACAGAGAAAGACCTAGTTCCCCACCTCATTGCGACCGGAGGCCTCACATCCTTTGAAAACTCCAGAGGTACGCGGAGATCAGTGCCTCCAAAGGAGACGATGCCTGACTCCTCGTGAAACTTGATAGGAGTCCCAGGATTACTGTGGAACGTGGAAAGGGACCCTTGGTCTCCCGCCTCAGCTGGAGAGGCGTCCCAATTGCCCTGCCAAGCCTCGAGGAGAATCGCGAGTTGTCTCTCGCAACTAGGCAGGAGTCCTGACGTCGCTGAACAAACACTTGTGTGAAAGGGCCATCCCCATCGTAACTCGAGAATATACCCCAGGTTCCCGCCGCAACTCGAGAAAAACCATGAGACTTCCCCCTCACCGCGAGATGAGGCCCGATTCCCCTGCACTGCGAGCAGAGCAATTCCGTGTTGCACATCACACATGAAAGGAGCCTTGATTTCCTTGATGGCACTCCAGAGAAACCCCAAGAACACTGTTTCAAGGCTAGAGGCATCCTGAGGTCACTGTAGCAACACGAAAGAGCTCCGTGGACCAAAAATCAACTGGAGATGAGAGGTTATTCGATGACTTCGACTCCAGAGGAATACCACCTTACCACAAGCACGTCAAGAGGAGGCTTCTCTCAGCTCTAGGTATGTGAGAGAGACCCTGAGTTTGCGGCCTCAAGTGGAATGGACACTGCGATGCCCTGACTCGAAATAAGGCCGGACATCCCTGCAGTGACTTGAATGCAGGCTTGTCTTGCATCTCCCAAGACAAAAGGATGTCTGAATCCCTTGTGGAGACCACAGAGAAAGACCTAGTTCCCCACCTCATCGCGACCGGAGGCCTTACATCCTTTGAAAACTCCAGAGGTACGCGGAGATCAGTGTCTCCAAAGGAGACGATGCCTGACTCCTCGTGAAACTTGATAGGAGTCCCAGGATTCCTGTGGCACGTGGAAAGGGACCCTTGGTCTCCCGCCTGAGCTGGAGAGGCGTCCCAATTGCCCTGCCAAGCCTCGAGGAGAATCCCGAGTTGTCTCTCGCAACTAGGCAGGAGTCCTGACGTCGCTGAACAAACACGTGGGTGGAAGGGCCATCCCCGTCATAACTCGAGAATATACCCCAGGTTCCCGCCGCAACTCAAGAAAAACCATGAGACTTCCCCCTCGCCGCGAGATGAGGCCCGATTCCCCTGCACTGCGTGCAGAGCAATTCCGTGTTGCACATCACACATGAAAGGAACCTTGATTTCCTTGATGGCACTCCAGAGAAACCCCAAGAACACTGTTTCCAGGCTAGAGGGATCCTGAGGTCACTGTAGCAACACGAAAGAGCTCCGTGGACCAAAAATCAACTGGAGATGAGAGGTTAGTCCCTGGCTTCGACTCCAGAGGAATACCACCTTACCACAAGCACGTCAAGAGGAGGCTTCTCTCAGTTCTAGGTATGTGAGAGAGACCCTGAGTTTGCGGCCTCAAGTGGAATGGACACTGCGATTCCCTGACTCGAAATAAGGCTGGATATCCCTGCAGTGACTTGAATGCAGGCTCGTCTTGCATCTCCCAAGACGAAAGGATGTCTGAATCCCCTGTGGAGACCACAGAGAAAAACCTAGTTCCCCACCTCATCGCGACCGGAGGCCTCACATCTTTTGAAAACTCCAGGGGTATGCGGAGATCACTGCCTCCAAAGGTGACGATGCCTGACTCCTCTGAAACTTGATAGGAGTCCCAGGATTCCTGTGGCACGTGGAAAGGGACCCTTGGTCTCCCGCCTCAGCTGGAGAGGCGTCCCAATTGCCCTGCCAAGCCTCGAGGAGAATCCCGAGTTGTCCCTCGCAACTAGGCAGGAGTCCTGATGTCGCTGAACAAACACGTGGGTGGAAGGGCCATCCCCGTCGTAACTCGAGAATATACCCCAGGTTCCCGCCGCAACTCGAGAAAAACCATGAGACTTCCCCCTCGCCGCGAGATGAGGCCCGATTCCCCTGCACTGCGTGCAGAGCAATTCCGTGTTGCACATCACACATGAAAGGAGTCTTGATTTCCTTGATGGCACTCCAGAGAAACCCCAAGAACACTGTTTCAAGGCTAGAGGGATCCTGAGGTCACTGTAGCAACACGAAAGAGCTCTGTGGACCAAGAATCAACTCGAGATGAGAGGTTAGTCCCTGGCTTCGACTCCAGAGGAATACCACCTTACCACAAGCACCTCAAGAGGAGGCTTCTCTCAGCTCTATGTATGTGTGAGGGACCCTGAGTTTGCGGCCTCAAGTGGAATGAACACTGCGATGCCCTGACTCGAAATAAGGCCGGATATCCCTGCAGTGACTTGAATGCAGGCTCGTCTTGCATCTCCCAAGATGAAAGGATGTCTGAATCCCCTGTGGAGACCACAGAGAAAGACCTAGTTCCCCACTTCATGGCGACCAGAGGCCTCACATCCTTTGAAAACTCCAGAGGTACACGGAGATGAGTGCCTCCAAAGGAGACGATGCCTGACTCCTCGTGAAACTTGATAGGAGTCCCAGGATTCCTGTGGCACGTGGAAAGGGACCCTTGGTCTCCGCCTCAGCTGGAGAGGCCTCCAAATTGCAATGCCAAGCCTCGAGGAAAATCTCGAGTGGTCCCTCGCAGCTAGGCAGGAGTCCTGACGTCGCTGAACAAGCACGTGTGTGGAAGGGCCATCCCCGTCGTAACTCGAGAATAAACCCCAGGTTCCCAACGCAACTAGAGAAAAACCATGAGACTTGCCCCTCGCCGCAAAATGAGGCCCGATACCGTGCACTGCGTGTAGAGCAATTCCGTGTTGCACATCACACATGAAAGGAGCCTTGATTTCCTTGATGGCACTCCAGAGAAACCCCAAGAACACTGTTTCAAGGCTAGAGGGTTCCTGAGGTCACTGTAGCAACACGAAAGAGGTCCGTGGACCACAAATCAACTGGAGATGAGAGGTTAGTCCAAGACTTCGACTCCAGAGGAATACCACCTTACCACAAGGACCTCAAGAGGAGGCTTCTCTCAGCTCTAGGTATGTGAGAGGGACCCTGAGTTTGCGGCCACAAGTGGAATGAACACCGCGATGCCCTGTCTCGAAATAAGGCCGGATATCCCTGCAGTGACTTGATTGCAGGCTCGTCTTGCATCTCCGAAGACGAAAGTATGTCTGAATCCCCTTTGGAGACCACGGAGAAAAACCGAGTTCCCCACCTCATCGCGACCGGAGGCCTCACATCCTTTGAAAACTCCAGAGGTACGGGGAGATCAGTGCCTCCAAAGGAGACGATGCCTGACTCCTCGTGAAACTTGATAGGAGTCCCAGGATTACTGTGGAACGTGGAAAGGGACCCTTGGTCTCCCGCCTGAGCTGGAGAGGCGTCCCAATTGCCCTGCCAAGCCTCGAGGAGAATCGCGAGTTGTCTCTCGCAACTAGGCAGGAGTCCTGACGTCGCTGAACAAACACGTGGGTGGAAGGGCCATCCCCGTCGTAACTCGAGAATATACCCCAGGTTTCCGCCGCAACTCAAAAAAACCATGAGACTTCCCCCTCGCCGCGAGATGAGGCCCGATTCCCCTGCACTGCGTGCAGAGCAATTCCGTGTTGCACATCACACATGAAAGGAGCCTTGATTTCCTTGATGGCACTCCATAGAAACCCCAAGAACACTGTTTCAAGGCGAGAGGGATCCTGAGGTCACTGTAGCAGCACGAAAGAGCTCCGTGGACCAAAAATCAACTCGAGATGAGAGGTTAGTCCCTGGCTTCGATTCCAGAGGAATACCACCTTACCACAAGCACCTCAAGAGGAGGCTTCTCTCAGCTCTAGCTATGTGAGAGGGACCCTGAGTTTGCAGACTCAAATGGAATGGACACCGCGATGCCCTGACACAAAATAAGGCCGGATATCCCTGCAGTGACTTGAATGCAGGCTCGTCTTGCATCTCCCAAGACGAAAGGATGTCTGAATCCCCTGTGGAGACCACAGAGAAAGACCTAGTTCCCAACCTCATCATGACCGGAGGCCTCACATCCTTTGAAAACTCCAGAGGTACGCGGAGATCAGTGCCTCCAAACGAGACGATGCCTGACTCCTCGTGAAACTTGATAGGAGTCCCAGGATTCCTGTGGCACGTGGAAAGGGACCCTTGGTCTCCCGCCTCAGCTGGAGAGGCGTCCCAATTGCCCTGCCAAGCCTCGAGGAGAATCCCGAGTTGTCCCTCGCAACTAGGCAGGAGTCCTGACGTCACTGAACAAACACGTGGGTGGAAGGGCCATCCCCGTCATAACTCGAGAATATACCCCAGGTTCCCGCCGCAACTCGAGAAAAACCATGAGACTTCCCCCTCGCCGCGAGATGAGGCCCGATTCCCCTGCACTGCGTGCAGAGCAATTCCGTGTTGCACATCACACATGAAAGGAGCCTTGATTTCCTTGATGGCACTCCAGAGAAACCCCAAGAACACTGTTTCAAGGCTAGAGGCATCCTGAGGTCACTGTAGCAACACGAAAGAGCTCCGTGGACCAAGAATCAACTCGAGATGAGAGGTTAGTCCCTGGCTTCGACTCCTGAGGAATACCACCTGACCACAAGCACCTCAAGAGGAGGCTTCTCTCAGCTCTAGGTATGTGAGAGGAACCCTGAGTTTGCGGCCTCACGTGGAATGGACACCGCGATGCCCTGACTCGAAAAAAGGCCGGATATCCCTGCAGTGACTTGAATGCAGGCTCGTCTTGCATCTCCCAAGACGAAAGGATGTCTGAATCCCCTGTGGAGACCACAGAGAAAGACCTAGTTCCCCACCTCATCGCGACCGGAGGCCTCACATCCTTTGAAAACTACAGAGGTACACTGAGATCAGTGCCTCCAAAGGAGACGAAGCCTGACTCCTCGTGAAACTTGATAGGAGTCCCAGGATTCCTGTGGCACGTGGAAAGGGACCCTTGGTCTCCCGCCTCAGCTGAAGAAGCGTCCCAATTGCCCTGCCAAGCCTCGAGGAGAATCCCGAGTTGTCCCTCGCAGTAGGCCGGAGTCCTGACGTCGCTGAACAAACACGTGTGTGGAAGGGCCATCCCCGTCGTAACTCGAGAATATACCCCAGGTTCCCGCCGCAAATCGAGAAAAACCATGAGACTTCCCCCTCGCCGCGAGATGAGGCCCGATTCCCCTGAACTGCGTGCAGAGCAGTTCCGTGTTGCACATCACACATGAAAGGAGCCTTGATTTCCTTGATGGCACTCCAGAGAAACCCCAGGAACACTGTTTCAAGGCTAGAGGGATCCTGAGGTCACTGTAGCAACACGAAAGAGCTCCGTGGACCAAGAATCAACTCGAGATGAGAGGATAGTCCCTGCTTCGACTCCAGAGGAATACCACCTGACCACAAGCACCTCAAGAGGAGGCTTCTCTCAGCTCTAGGTATGTGAGAGGGACCCTGAGTTTGCGGCCTCAAGTGGAATGGACACCGTGATGCCCTGACTCGAAATAAGGCCGGATATCCCTGCAGTGACTTGAATGCAGGCTCGTCTTGCATCTCCCAAGACGAAAGGATGTCTGAATCCCCTGTGGAGACAGCAGAGAAAGACCTAGTTCCCCACTTCATCGTGACCGGAGGCCTCACATCCTTTCAAAACTCCAGAGGTACGCGGAGATCAGTGCCTCCAAAGGAGACGATGCCTGACTCCTCGTGAAACTTGATAGGAGTCCCAGGATTCCTGTGGCACGTGGAAAGGGACACTTGGTCTCCCGCCTCAGCTGGAGAGGCGTCCCAATTGCCCTGCAAAGCCTCGAGGAATATCCCGAGTTGTCTCTCGCAACTAGGCAGGAGTCCTGACGTCGCTGAACAAACACGTGGGTGGAAGAGCCATCCCCGTCGTAACTCGAGAATATACCCCAGGTTCCCGCCGCAACTCGAGAAAAACCATGAGACTTCCCCCTCGCCGCGAGATGAGGCCCGATTCCCCTGCACTGCGTGCAGAGCAATTCCGTGTTGCACATCACACATGAAAGGAGCCTTGATTTCCTTGATGGCACTCCAGAGAAACCCCAAGAACACTGTTTCAAGGCTAGAGGGATCCTGAGGTCACTGTAGCAACACGAAAGAGCTCCGTGGACCAAAAATCAACTGGAGATGAGAGGTTAGTCCCTGGCTTCGACTCCAGAGGAATACCACCTTACCACAAGCACGTCAAGAGGAGGCTTCTCTCAGTTCTAGGTATGTGAGAGAGACCCTGAGTTTGCGGCCTCAAGTGGAATGGACACTGCGATGCCCTGACTCGAAATAAGGCTGGATATCCCTGCAGTGACTTGAATGCAGGCTCGTCTTGCATCTCCCAAGACGAAAGGATGTCTGAATCCCCTGTGGAGACCACAGAGAAAGACCTAGTTCCCCAGCTCATCGCGACCGGAGGCCTCACATCTTTTGAAAACTCCAGGGGTATGCGGAGATCACTGCCTCCAAAGGAGACGATGCCTGACTCCTCTGAAACTTGATAGGAGTCCCAGGATTCCTGTGGCACGTGGAAAGGGACCCTTGGTCTCAAGCCTCAGCTGGAGAGGCGTCCCAATTGCCCTGCCAAGCCTCGAGGAGAATCCCGAGTTGTCCCTCGCAACTAGGCAGGAGTCCTGACGTCGCTGAACAAACACGTGGGTGGAAGGGCCATCCCCGTCGTAACTCGAGAATATACCCCAGGTTCCCGCCGCAACTCGAAAAAAACCATGAGACTTCCCCCTCGCCGCGAGATGAGGCCCGATTCCCCTGCACTGCGTGCCGAGCAATTCCGTGTTGCACATCACACATGAAAGGAGCCTTGATTTCCTTGATGGCACTCCAGAGAAACCCCAAGAACACTGTTTCAAGGCTAGAGGGATCCTGAGGTCACTGTAGCAACACGAAAGAGCTCTGTGGACCAAGAATCAACTCGAGATGAGAGGTTAGTCCCTGGCTTCGACTCCAGAGGAATACCACCTTACCACAAGCACCTCAAGAGGAGGCTTCTCTCAGCTCTAGGTATGTGTGAGGGACCCTGAGTTTGCGGCCTCAAGTGGAATGGACACTGCGATGCCCTGACTCGAAATAAGGCCGGATATCCCTGCAGTGACTTGAATGCAGGCTCGTCTTGCATCTCCCAAGATGAAAGGATGTCTGAATCCCCTGTGGAGACCACAGAGAAAGACCTAGTTCCCCACTTCATGGCGACCAGAGGCCTCACATCCTTTGAAAACTCCAGAGGTACACGGAGATCAGTGCCTCCAAAGGAGACGATGCCTGACTCCTCGTGAAACTTGATAGGAGTCCCAGGATTCCTGTGGCACGTGGAAAGGGACCCTTGGTCTCCCGCCTCAGCTGGAGAGGCGTCCCAATTGCCCTGCCAAGCCTCCAGGAGAATCCCGAGATGTCCCTCGCAACTAGGCAGGAGTCCTAACGTCGCTGAACAAAGACGTGTGTGGAAGAGCATGCCCCATCGTAACTCGAGAATATACCCCAGGTTCCCGCCGCAACTCGAAAAAAACCATGAGACTTCCCCCTCGCCGCGAGATGAGCCCCGATTCCCATGCACTGCGTGCAGAGCAATTTCGTGTTGCACATCACACATGAAAGGAGCCTTGATTTCCTTGATGGCACTCCAGAGAAACCCCAAGAACACTGTTTCAAGGCTAGAGGGATCCTGAGGTCACTGAAGCAACACGAAAGAGCTCCGTGGACCAAGAATCAACTCGAGATGAGAGGTTAGTCCCTGGCTTCGACTCCAGAGGAATACCACCTTACCACAAGCACCTCAAGAGGAGGCTTCTCTCAGCTCTAGGTATGTGAGAGGGACCCTGAGTTTGCGGCCTCAAGTGGAATGGACACCACGATGCCCTGACTCGAAATAAGACCGGATATCCCTGCAGTGACTTGAATGCAGGCTCGTCTTGCCTCTCTAAAGACGAAAGGATGTCTGAATCCCCTGTGGAGACCACAGAGAAAGACCTAGTTCCCCACCTCATTGCGACCGGAGGCCTCACATATTTTGAAAACTCCAGAGGTACGCGGAAATCAGTGCCTCCAAAGGAGACGGTTCCTGACTCCTCGTCAAACTTGATAGGAGTCCCAGGATTCCTGTGGCACGTGGAAAGGGACCCTTGGTCTCCGCCTCAGCTGGAGAGGCCTCCAAATTGCAATGCCAAGCCTCGAGGAGAATCTCGAGTGGTCCCTCGCAGCTAGGCAGGAGTCCTGACGTCGCTGAACAAGCACGTGTGTGGAAGGGCCATCCCCGTCGTAACTCGAGAATAAACCCCAGGTTCCCAACGCAACTAGAGAAAAACCATGAGACTTGCCCCTCGCCGCAAAATGAGGCCCGATACCGTGCACTGCGTGTAGAGCAATTCCGTGTTGCACATCACACATGAAAGGAGCCTTGATTTCCTTGATGGCACTCCAGAGAAACCCCAAGAACACTGTTTCAAGGCTAGAGGGTTCCTGAGGTCACTGTAGCAACACGAAAGAGGTCCGTGGACCACAAATCAACTGGAGATGAGAGGTTAGTCCATGACTTCGACTCCAGAGGAATACCACCTTACCACAAGGATCTCAAGAGGAGGCTTCTCTCAGCTCTAGGTATGTGACAGGGACCCTGAGTTTGCGGCCACAAGTGGAATGAACACCGCGATGCCCTGTCTCGAAATAAGGCCGGATATCCCTGCAGTGACTTGATTGCAGGCTCGTCTTGCATCTCCGAAGACGAAAGTATGTCTGAATCCCCTTTGGAGACCGCGGAGAAAGACCTAGTTCCCCACCTCATCGCGACCGGAGGCCTCACATCCTTTGAAAACTCCAGAGGTACGCGGAGATCAGTGCCTCCAAAGGAGACGATGCCTGACTCCTCGTGAAACTTGATAGGAGTCCCAGGATTACTGTGGAACGTGGAAAGGGACCCTTGGTCTCCCGCCTCAGCTGGAGAGGCGTCCCAATTGCCCTGCCAAGCCTCGAGGAGAATCGCGAGTTGTCTCTCGCAACTAGGCAGGAGTCCTGACGTCGCTGAACAAACACGTGGGTGGAAGGGCCATCCCCGTCGTAACTCGAGAATATACCCCAGGTTTCCGCCGCAACTCAAAAAAACCATGAGACTTCCCCCTCGCCGCGAGATGAGGCCCGATTCCCCTGCACTGCGTGCAGAGCAATTCCGTGTTGCACATCACACATGAAAGGAGCCTTGATTTCCTTGATGGCACTCCATAGAAACCCCAAGAACACTGTTTCAAGGCGAGAGGGATCCTGAGGTCACTGTAGCAGCACGAAAGAGCTCCGTGGACCAAAAATCAACTCGAGATGAGAGGTTAGTCCCTGGCTTCGATTCCAGAGGAATACCACCTTACCACAAGCACCTCAAGAGGAGGCTTCTCTCAGCTCTAGCTATGTGAGAGGGACCCTGAGTTTGCAGACTCAAATGGAATGGACACCGCGATGCCCTGACACAAAATAAGGCCGGATATCCCTGCAGTGACTTGAATGCAGGCTCGTCTTGCATCTCCCAAGACGAAAGGATGTCTGAATCCCCTGTGGAGACCACAGAGAAAGACCTAGTTCCCAACCTCATCGTGACCGGAGGCCTCACATCCTTTGAAAACTCCAGAGGTACGCGGAGATCAGTGCCTCCAAACGAGACGATGCCTGACTCCTCGTGAAACTTGATAGGAGTCCCAGAATTCCTGTGGCACGTGGAAAGGGACCCTTGGTCTCCCGCCTCAGCTGGAGAGGCGTCCCAATTGCCCTGCCAAGCCTCGAGGAGAATCCCGAGTTGTCTCTCGCAACTAGGCAGGAGTCCTGACGTCACTGAACAAACACGTGGGTGGAAGGGCCATCCCCGTCATAACTCGAGAATATACCCCAGGTTCCCGCCGCAACTCGAGAAAAACCATGAGACTTTCCCCTCGCCGCGAGATGAGGCCCGATTCCCCTGCACTGCGTGCAGAGCAATTCCGTGTTGCACATCACACATGAAAGGAGCCTTGATTTCCTTGATGGCACTCCAGAGAAACACCAAGAACACTGTTTCAAGGCTAGAGGCATCCTGAGGTCACTGTAGCAACACGAAAGAGCTCCGTGGACCAAAAATCAACTCGAGATGAGAGGTTAGTCCCTGGCTTCGACTCCTGAGGAATACCACCTGACCACAAGCACCTCAAGAGGAGGCTTCTCTCAGCTCTAGGTATGTGAGAGGAACCCTGAGTTTGCGGCCTCACGTGGAATGGACACCGGGATGCCCTGACTCGAAAAAAGGCCGGATATCCCTGCAGTGACTTGAATGCAGGCTCGTCTTGCATCTCCCAAGACGAAAGGATGTCTGAATCCCCTGTGGAGACCACAGAGAAAGACCTAGTTCCCCACCTCATCGCGACCGGAGGCCTCACATCCTTTGAAAACTACAGAGGTACACTGAGATCAGTGCCTCCAAAGGAGACGAAGCCTGACTCCTCGTGAAACTTGATAGGAGTCCCAGGATTCCTGTGGCACGTGGAAAGGGACCCTTGGTCTCCCGCCTCAGCTGGAGAGGCGTCCCAATTGCCCTGCCAAGCCTCGAGGAGAATCCCGAGTTGTCCCTCGCAGTAGGCCGGAGTCCTGCCGTCGCTGAACAAACACGTGTGTGGAAGGGCCATCCCCGTCGTAACTCGAGAATATACCCCAGGTTCCCGCCGCAAATCGAGAAAAACCATGAGACTTCCCCCTCGCCGCGAGATGAGGCCCGATTCCCCTGAACTGCGTGCAGAGCAGTTCCGTGTTGCACATCACACATGAAAGGAGCCTTGATTTCCTTGATGGCACTCCAGAGAAACCCCAGGAACACTGTTTCAAGGCTAGAGGGATCCTGAGGTCACTGTAGCAACACGAAAGAGCTCCGTGGACCAAGAATCAACTCGAGATGAGAGGATAGTCCCTGCTTCGACTCCAGAGGAATACCACCTGACCACAAGCACCTCAAGAGGAGGCTTCTCTCAGCTCTAGGTATGTGAGAGGGACCCTGAGTTTGCGGCCTCAAGTGGAATGGACACCGCGATGCCCTGACTCGAAATAAGGCCGGATATCCCTGCAGTGACTTGAATGCAGGCTCGTCTTGCATCTCCCAAGACGAAAGGATGTCTGAATCCCCTGTGGAGACAGCAGAGAAAGACCTAGTTCCCCACTTCATCGTGACCGGAGGCCTCACATCCTTTCAAAACTCCAGAGGTACGCGGAGATCAGTGCCTCCAAAGGAGACGATGCCTGACTCCTCGTGAAACTTGATAGGAGTCCCAGGATTCCTGTGGCACGTGGAAAGGGACACTTGGTCTCCCGCCTGAGCTGGAGAGGCGTCCCAATTGCCCTGCCAAGCCTCGAGGAATATCCCGAGTTGTCTCTCGCAACTAGGCAGGAGTCCTGACGTCGCTGAACAAACACGTGGGTGGAAGAGCCATCCCCGTCGTAACTCGAGAATATACCCCAGGTTCCCGCCGCAACTCGAGAAAAACCATGAGACTTCCCCCTCGCCGCGAGATGAGGCCCGATTCCCCTGCACTGCGTGCAGAGCAATTCCGTGTTGCACATCACACATGAAAGGAGCCTTGATTTCCTTGATGGCACTCCAGAGAAACCCCAAGAACACTGTTTCAAGGCTAGAGGGATCCTGAGGTCACTGTAGCAACACGAAAGAGCTCCGTGGACCAAAAATCAACTGGAGATGAGAGGTTAGTCCCTGGCTTCGACTCCAGAGGAATACCACCTTACCACAAGCACGTCAAGAGGAGGCTTCTCTCAGTTCTAGGTATGTGAGAGAGACCCTGAGTTTGCGGCCTCAAGTGGAATGGACACTGCGATGCCCTGACTCGAAATAAGGCTGGATATCCCTGCAGTGACTTGAATGCAGGCTCGTCTTGCATCTCCCAAGACGAAAGGATGTCTGAATCCCCTGTGGAGACCACAGAGAAAGACCTAGTTCCCCAGCTCATCGCGACCGGAGGCCTCACATCTTTTGAAAACTCCAGGGGTATGCGGAGATCACTGCCTCCAAAGGAGACGATGCCTGACTCCTCTTAAACTTGATAGGAGTCCCAGGATTCCTGTGGCACGTGGAAAGGGACCCTTGGTCTCCCGCCTCAGCTGGAGAGGCGTCCCAATTGCCCTGCCAAGCCTCGAGGAGAATCCCGAGTTGTCCCTCGCAACTAGGCAGGAGTCCTGACGTCGCTGAACAAACACGTGGGTGGAAGGGCCATCCCCGTCGTAACTCGAGAATATACCCCAGGTTCCCGCCGCAACTCGAAAAAAACCATGAGACTTCCCCCTCGCTGCGAGATGAGTCCCGATTCCCCTGCACTGCGTGCAGAGCAATTCCGTGTTGCACATCACACATGAAAGGAGCCTTGATTTCCTTGATGGCACTCCAGAGAAACCCCAAGAACACTGTTTCAAGGCTAGAGGGATCCTGAGGTCACTGTAGCAACACGAAAGAGCTCTGTGGACCAAGAATCAACTCGAGATGAGAGGTTAGTCCCTGGCTTCGACTCCAGAGGAATACCACCTTACCACAAGCACCTCAAGAGGAGGCTTCTCTCAGCTCTAGGTATGTGTGAGGGACCCTGAGTTTGCGGCCTCAGGTGGAATGGACACTGCGATGCCCTGACTCGAAATAAGGCCGGATATCCCTGCAGTGACTTGAATGCAGGCTCGTCTTGCATCTCCCAAGATGAAAGGATGTCTGAATCCCCTGTGGAGACCACAGAGAAAGACCTAGTTCCCCACTTCATGGCGACCAGAGGCCTCACATCCTTTGAAAACTCCAGAGGTACACGGAGATCAGTGCCTCCAAAGGAGACGATGCCTGACTCCTCGTGAAACTTGATAGGAGTCCCAGGATTCCTGTGGCACGTGGAAAGGGACCCTTGGTCTCCCGCCTCAGCTGGAGAGGCGTCCCAATTGCCCTGCCAAGCCTCGAGGAGAATCCCGAGATGTCCCTCGCAACTAGGCAGGAGTCCTAACGTCGCTGAACAAAGACGTGTGTGGAAGAGCATGCCCCATCGTAACTCGAGAATATACCCCAGGTTCCCGCCGCAACTCGAAAAAAACCATGAGACTTCCCCCTCGCCGCGAGATGAGCCCCGATTCCCATGCACTGCGTGCAGAGCAATTTCGTGTTGCACATCACACATGAAAGGAGCCTTGATTTCCTTGATGGCACTCCAGAGAAACCCCAAGAACACTGTTTCAAGGCTAGAGGGATCCTGAGGTCACTGAAGCAACACGAAAGAGCTCCGTGGACCAAGAATCAACTCGAGATGAGAGGTTAGTCCCTGGCTTCGACTCCAGAGGAATACCACCTTACCACAAGCACCTCAAGAGGAGGCTTCTCTCAGCTCTAGGTATGTGAGAGGGACCCTGAGTTTGCGGCCTCAAGTGGAATGGACACCACGATGCCCTGACTCGAAATAAGACCGGATATCCCTGCAGTGACTTGAATGCAGGCTCGTCTTGCCTCTCTAAATACGAAAGGATGTCTGAATCCCCTGTGGAGACCACAGAGAAAGACCTAGTTCCCCACCTCATTGCGACCGGAGGACTCACATATTTTGAAAACTCCAGAGGTACGCGGAAATCAGTGCCTCCAAAGGAGACGGTTCCTGACTCCTCGTCAAACTTGATAGGAGTCCCAGGATTCCTGTGGCACGTGGAAAGGGACCCTTGGTCTCCGCCTCAGCTGGAGAGGCCTCCAAATTGCAATGCCAAGCCTCGAGGAGAATCTCGAGTGGTCCCTCGCAGCTAGGCAGGAGTCCTGACGTCGCTGAACAAGCACGTGTGTGGAAGGGCCATCCCTGTCGTAACTCGAGAATAAACCCCAGGTTCCCAACGCAACTAGAGAAAAACCATGAGACTTGCCCCTCGCCGCAAAATGAGGCCCGATACCGTGCACTGCGTGTAGAGCAATTTCGTGTTGCACATCACACATGAAAGGAGCCTTGATTTCCTTGATGGCACTCCAGAGAAACCCCAAGAACACTGTTTCAAGGCTAGAGGGTTCCTGAGGTCACTGTAGCAACACGAAAGAGGTCCGTGGACCACAAATCAACTGGAGATGAGAGGTTAGTCCATGACTTCGACTCCAGAGGAATACCACCTTACCACAAGGACCTCAAGAGGAGGCTTCTCTCAGCTCTAGGTATGTGAGAGGGACCCTGAGTTTGTGGCCACAAGTGGAATGAACACCGCGATGCCCTGACTCGAAATAAGGCCGGATATCCCTGCAGTGACTTGATTGCAGGCTCGTCTTGCATCTCCGAAGACGAAAGTATGTCTGAATCCCCTTTGGAGACCACGGAGAAAAACCTAGTTCCCCACCTCATCGCGACCGGAGGCCTCACATCCTTTGAAAACTCCAGAGGTACGCGGAGATCAGTGCCTCCAAAGGAGACGATGCCTGACTCCTCGTGAAACTTGATAGGAGTCCCAGGATTACTGTGGAACGTGGAAAGGGACCCTTGGTCTCCCGCCTCAGCTGGAGAGGCGTCCCAATTGCCCTGCCAAGCCTCAAGGAGAATCCCGAGCTGTCCCTCGCAACTAGGCAGGAGTCCTGACGTCGCTGAACAAACACGTGTGTGGAAGGGCCATCCCCATCGTAACTCGAGAATATACCCCAGGTTCCCGCCGCAACTCGAGAAAAACCATGAGACTTCCCACTCGCCGCGAGATGAGGCCCGATTCCCCTGCTCTGCATGCAGAGCAATTCCGTGTTGCACATCACACATGAAAGGAGCCTTGATTTCCTTGATGGCACTCCAGAGAAACCCCAAGAACACTGTTTCAAGGCTAGAGGGATCCTGAGGTCACTGAAGCAACACGAAAGAGCTCCGTGGACCAAGAATCAACTCGAGATGAGAGGTTAGTCCCTGGCTTCGACTCCAGAGGAATACCACCTTACCACAAGCACCTCAAGAGGAGGCTTCTCTCAGCTCTAGGTATGTGAGAGGGACCCTGAGTTTGCGGCCTCAAGTGGAATGGACACCGCGATGCCCTGACTCGAAATAAGGCCGGATATCCCTGCACTGACTTGAATGCAGGCTCGTCTTGCATCTCCCAAGACGAAAGGATGTCTGAATCCCCTGTGGAGACCACAGAGAAAGACCTAGTTCCCCACCTCATCACGACCGGAGGCCTCACATCCTTTCAAAATTCCAGAGGTACGCAGAGATCAGTGCCTCCAAAGGAGACGATGCCTGACTCCTCGTGAAACTTGATAGGAGTCCCAGAATTCCTGTGGCACGTGGAAAGGGACCCTTGGTCTCCCGCCTCAGCTGTAGAGGCGTCCCAATTGCCCTGCCAAGCCTCGAGGAGAATCCCGAGTTGTCCCTCGCAACTAAGCAGGAGTCCTGCCGTCGCTGAACAAACACTTGTGTGAAAGGGCCATCCCCATCGTAACTCGAGAATATACCCCAGGTTCCCGCCGCAACTCGAGAAAAACCATGAGACTTCCCCCGAGCCGCGAGATGAGGCCCGATTCTCCTGCACTGCGAGCAGAGCAATTCCGTGTTGCACATCACACATGAAAGGAGCCTTGATTTCCTTGATGGCACTCCAGAGAAACCCCAAGAACACTGTTTCAAGGCTAGAGGGATCCTGAGGTCACTGTAGCAACACGAAAGAGCTCCGTGGACCAAAAATCAACTGGAGATGAGAGGTTATTCGATGGCTTCGGCTCCAGAGGAATACCACCTTACCACAAGCACGTCAAGGGAGGCTTCTCTCAGCTCTAGGTATGTGAGAGAGACCCTGAGTTTGCGGCCTCAAGTGGAATGGACACTGCGATGCCCTGACTCAAAATAAGGCCGGATATCCCTGCAGTGACTTGAATGCAGGCTTGTCTTGCATCTCCCAAGACAAAAGGATGTCTGAATCCCTTGTGGAGACCACAGAGAAAGACCTAGTTCCCCACCTCATCGCGACCGGAGGTCTTACATCCTTTGAAAACTCCAGAGGTACGCGGAGATCAGTGCCTCCAAAGGAGACGATGCCTGACACCTCGTGAAACTTGATAGGAGTCCCAGGATTCCTGTGGCACGTGGAAAGGGACCCTTGGTCTCCCGCCTCAGCTGGAGAGGCGTCCCAATTGCCCTGCCAAGCCTCGAGGAGAATCCAGAGTTGTCCTTCGCAACTAGGCAGGAGTCCTGACGTCGCTGAAGAAACACGTGGGTGGAAGGGCCATCCCCGTCGTAACTCGAGAATATACCCCAGGTTCCCGCCGCAACTCGAGAAAAACCATGAGACTTCCCCCTCGCCGCGAGATGAGGCCCGATTCCCCTGCACTGCGTGCAGAGCAATTCCGTGTTGCACATCACACATGAAAGGAGCCTTGATTTCCTTGATGGCACTCCAGAGAAACCCCAAGAACACTGTTTCAAGGCTAGAGGCATCCTGAGGTCACTGTAGCAACACGAAAGAGGTCCGTGGACCACAAATCAACTGGAGATGAGAGGTTAGTCCATGGCTTCGACTCCAGAGGAATACCACCTTACCACAAGCACGTCAAGAGGAGGCTTCTCTGAGCTCTAGGTATGTGAGAGGGACCCTGAGTTTGCGGCCTCAAGTGGAATGGACACTGCGATGCCCTGACTCGAAATAAGGCCGGATATCGCTGCAGTGACTTGAATGCAGGCTCGTCTTGCATCTCCCAAGACGAAAGGATGTCTGAATCCCCTGTGGAGACCACAGAGAAAGACCTAGTTCCCCACGTCATCGTGACCGGAGGCCTCACATCCTTTGAAAACTCCAGAGGTACGCGGAGATCAGTGCCTCCAAAGGAGACGATGCCTGACTCCTCGTGAAACTTGATAGGAGTCCCAGGAATCCTGTGGCACGTGGAAAGGGACCCTTGGTCTCCCGCCTCAGCTGGAGAGGCGTCCCAATTGCCCTGCCAAGCCTCGAGGAGAATCCCGAGTTGTTCCTCGCAACTTGGCAGGAGTCTTGACGTCGCTGAACAAACACGTGTGTCGAAGGGCCATCCCCGTCGTAACTCGAGAATATGCCCCAGGTTCCCACCGCAACTCGAGAAAAACCATGAGACTTTCCCCTCGCTGCGAGATGAGGCCCGATTCCCTTGCACTGCATGCAGAGCAATTCCGTGTTGCACATCACACATGAAAGGAGCCTTGATTTCCTTGATGGCACTCCAGAGAAACCCCAAGAACACTGTTTCAAGGCTACAGGGATCCTGAGGTCACTGTAGCAACACGAAAGAGCTCCGTGGACCACAAATCAACTGGAGATGAGAGGTTAGTCCCTGGCTTCGACTCCAGAGGAATACCACCTTACCACAAGCACCTCAAGAGGAGGCTTCTCTCAGCTCTAGGTATGTGAGAGGGACCCTGAGTTTGCGGCCTCAAGTGGAATGGACACCGCGATGCCCTGACTCGAAATAAGGCCGGATATCCCTGCAGTGAGTTGAATGCAGGCTCGTCTTGCATCTCCCAAGACGAA
This sequence comes from Cervus elaphus, assembly GCF_910594005.1. Lineage (NCBI taxonomy): Eukaryota > Metazoa > Chordata > Mammalia > Artiodactyla > Cervidae > Cervus > Cervus elaphus. The sequence continues at coordinate 3,332,709 of NC_057815.1, read as the reverse complement.
AGGATGTCTGAATCCCCTGTGGAGACCACAGAGAAATACCTAGTTCCCCACCTCATCGCGACCGGAGGCCTCACATCCTTTGAAAACTCCAGAGGTACACGGAGATCAGTGCCTCCAAAGGAGACGATGCCTGACTCCTCGTGAAACTTGATAGGAGTCCCAGGATTCCTGTGGCACGTGGAAAGGGACCCTTGGTCTCCCGCCTCAGCTGGAGAGGCGTCCCAATTGCCCGGCCAAGCCTCGAGGAGAATCCCGAGTTCTCCCTCGCAACTAGGCAGGAGTCCTGACTTCGCTGAACAAACACGTGGGTGGAAAGTCCATCCCCGTCGTAACTCGAGAATATACCCCAGGTTCCCGCCGGAACTCGAGAAAAACCATGAGACTTCCCCCTCGCCGCAAGATGAGGCCCGATTCCCCTGCACTGCATTCAAAGCAATTCCGTGTTGCACATGAAACATGAAAGGAGCCTTGATTTCCTTGCTGGCACTCCAGAGAAACCCCAAGAACACTGTTTCAAGGCTAGAGGGATCCTGAGGTCACTGTAGCAACACGAAAGAGCTCCGTGGACCAAAAATCAACTCGAGATGAGAGGTTAGTCCCTGGCTTCGACTCCAGAGGAATACCACCTTACCACAAGCACCTCAAGAGGAGGCTTCTCTCAGCTCTAGGTATGTGAGAGGGACCCTGATTTTGCGGCCTCAAGTGGAATGGACACTGCGATGCCCTGACGCGAAATAACGCCGGATATCCCTGCACTGACTTGAATGCAGGCTCGTCTTGCATCTCCCAAGATGAAAGGATGTCTGAATCCCCTGTGGAGACCACAGAGAAAGACCTAGTTCCCCACCTCATCGCGACCGGAGGCCTCACATCCTTTGAAAACTCCAGAGGTACGCGGAGATCAGTGCCTCCAAAGGAGACGATGCCTGACTCCTAGTGAAACTTCTTAGGAGTCCCAGGATTCCTGTGGCGCGTGGAAAGGGACCCTTGGTCTCCTGCCTCAGCTGGAGAGGCGTCCCAATTGCCCTGCCAAGCCTTGAGGAGAATCCCGGGTTGTCCCTCGCAACTAGGCAGGAGTCCTGACGTCGCTGAACAAACACGTGTGTGGAAGGGCCATCCCCGTCGTAACTCGAGAATATACCCCAGGTTCCCGCCGCAACTCGAGAAAAACCATGAGTCTTCCCCCTCGCCGCGAGATGAGGCCCGATTCCCCTGCACTGCGTGCAGAGCAGTTCCGTGTTGCACATCACACATGAAAGGAGCCTTGATTTCCTTGATGGCACTCCAGAGAAACCCCAAGAACACTGTTTCAAGGCTAGAGGGATCCTGAGGACACTGTAGCAACACGAAAGTGCTCCGTGAACCAAAAATCAACTCGAGATGAGAGGTTAGTCCCTGGCTTCCACTCCAGAGGGATACCACCTTACCACAAGCACCTCAAGAGGAGGCTTCTCTCAGCTCTAGGTATGTGAGAGGGACCCTGACTTTGCGGCCTCAAGTGGAATGGACACTGCGATGCCCTGACGCGAAATAAGGCCGGATATCCCTGCAGTGACTTGAATGCAGGCTCGTCTTGCATCTCCCAAGACGAAAGGATGTCTGAATCCCCTGTGGAGACCACAGAGAAAAACCTAGTTCCCCACTTCATGGCTACCAGAGGCCTCACATTCTTTGAAAACTCCAGAGGTGCTTGGACATCAGTGCCTCCAAAGGAGACGATGCCTGACTCCTCGTGAAACTTGATAGGAGTCCCAGAATTCCTGTGGCACGTGGAAAGGGACCCTTGTTCTCCCGCCTCAGCTGGAGAGGCGTCACAATTGCCCTGCCAAGCCTCAAGGAGAATCCCGAGTTGTCCCTCGCAACTAGGCAGGAGTCCTGACGTCGCTGAACAAACACGTGGGTGGAAGGGCCATCCCCGTCGTAACTCGAGAATATACCCCAGGTTCCCGCCGCAACTCGAGAAAAGCCATGAGACTTCCCCCTCGCCGCGAGATGAGGCCCGATTCCCCTGCACTGCGTGCAGAGCAATTCCGTGTTGCACATCACACATGAAAGGAGCCTTGATTTCCTTGATGGCACTCCAGAGAAACCCCAAGAACACTGTTTCAAGGCTAGAGGGATCCTGAGGTCACTGTAGCAACACGAAAGAGCTCCGTGGACCAAAAATCAACTCGAGTTGAGAGGTTAGTCCCTGGCTTCGACTCCAGAGGAATACCACCTTACCACAAGCACCTCAAGAGGAGGCTTCTCTCAGCTCTAGGTATGTGAGAGGGACCCTGAGTTTGCGGCCTCAAGTGGAATGGACACCGTGATGCCCTGACTCGAAATAACGCCGGATATCCCTGCAGTGACTTGAATGCAGGCTCGTCTTGCATCTCCCAAGACGAAAGGATGTCTGAATCCCCTGTGGAGACCACAGAGAAAGACCTAGTTCCCCACCTCATCGCGACCGGAGGCCTCACATACTTTGAAAACTACAGAGGTACACGGAGATCAGTGCCTCCAAAGGAAACGATGCCTGACTTCTCGTGAAACTTGATAGGAGTCCCAGGATTCCTGTGGCACGTGGAAAGGGACCCTTGGTCTCCCGCCTCAGCTGGAGAGGCGTCCCAATTGCCCTGCCAAGCCTCGAGGAGAATCCCGAGTTCTCCCTCTCAACTAGGCAGGAGTCCTGACGTCGCTGAACAAACACGTGGGTGGAAAGTCCATCCCCGTCGTAACTCGAGAATATACCCCAGGTTCCCGCCGCAACTCGAGAAAAACCATGAGACTTCCCCCTCGCCGCAAGATGAGGCCCGATTCCCCTGCACTGCATTCAAAGCAATTCCGTGTTGCACATCAAACATGAAAGGAGCCTTGATTTCCTTGTTGGCACTCCAGAGAAACCCCAAGAACACTGTTTCAAGGCTAGAGGGATCCTGAGGTCACTGTAGCAACAGGAAAGAGCTCCGTGGACCACAAATCAACTGGAGATGAGAGGTTAGTCCCTGGCTTCGACTCCAGAGGAATACCACCTTACCACAAGCATCTCAAGAGGAGGCTTCTCTCAGCTCTAGGTATGTGAGAGGGACCCTGATTTTGCGGCCTCAAGTGGAATGGTCACTGCGATGCCCTGACGTGAAATAAGGCCGGATATCCCTGCACTGACTTGAATGCAGGCTCGTCTTGCATCTCCCAAGATGAAAGTATGTCTGAATCCCCTGTGGAGACCACAGAGAAAGACCTAGTTCCCCACCTCATCGCGACCGGAGGCCTCACATCCTTTGAAAACTCCAGAGGTACGCTGAGATCAGTGCCTCCAAAGGAGACGATGCCTGACTCCTAGTGAAACTTCTTAGGAGTCCCAGGATTCCTGTGGCACGTGGAAAGGGACCCTTGGTCTCCCGCATCAGCTGGAGAGGCGTCCCAATTGCCCTGCCAAGCCTCAAGGAGAATCCCGAGCTGTCCCTCGCAACTAGGCAGGAGTCCTGACGTCGCTGAACAAACACGTGTGTGGAAGGGCCATCCCCGTCGTAACTCGAGAATATACCCCAGGTTCCCGCCGCAACTCGAGAAAAACCATGAGACTTCCCACTCGCCGCGAGATGAGGCCCGATTCCCCTGCTTTGCGTGCAGAGCAATTCCGTGTTGCACATCACACATGAAAGGAGCCTTGATTTCCTTGATGGCACTCCAGAGAATCCCCAAGAACACTGTTTCAAGGCTAGAGGGATCCTGAGGTCACTGTAGCAACAAGAAAGAGCTCCGTGGACCAAAAATCAACTCGAGATGAGAGGTTAGTCCCTGGCTTTGACTCCAGAGGAATACCACCTTACCACAAGCACCTCCAGAGGAGGCTTCTCTCAGCTCTAGGTATGTGAGAGGGACCCTGAGTTTGCGGCCTCAAGTTGAATGGACACTGCGATGCCCTGACTCGAAATAAGGCCGGATATCCCTGCAGTGACTTGAATGCAGGCGCGTCTTGCATCTCCCAAGATGAAAGGATGTCTGAATCCCCTGTGGAGACCACAGAGAAAGACCTAGTTCCCCACCTCATCGTGACCGGAGGCCTCACATCCTTTGAAAACTCCAGAGGTACGAGGAGATCAATGCCTCCAAAGGAGACGATGCCTGACTCCTAGTGAAATTTGATAGGAGTCCCAGGATTCCTGTGGCACGTGGAAAGGGACCCTTGGTCTCCCGCCTCAGCTGGAGAGGCGTCCCAATTGCCCTGCCAAGCCTCGAGGAGAATCCCGAGTTGTCCCTCGCAACTAGGCAGGAGTCCTGACGTCGCTGAACAAACACGTGTGTGGAAGGGCCATCCCCGTCGTAACTCGAGAATATACCCCAGGTTCCCGCCGCAACTCGAGAAAAACCATGAGACTTCCCCCTCGCCGCGAGATGAGGCCCGATTCCCCTGCACTGTGTGCAGAGCAATTCCGTGTTGCACATCACACATGAAAGGAGCCTTGATTTCCTTGATGGCACTCCAGAGAAAACCCAAGAACACTGTTTCAAGGCTAGAGGGATCCTGAGGTCACTGTAGCAACACGAAAGAGCTCCGTGGACCACAAATCAACTGGAGATTAGAGGTTAGTCCCTGGCTTCGACTCCAGAGGATTACCACCTTACCACAAGCACCTCAAGAGGAGGCTTCTCTCAGCTCTAGGTATGTGAGAGGGACCCTGAGTTTGCGGCCTCAAGTGGAATGGACACCGCGATGCCCTGACTCGAAATAAGGCCGGATATCCCTGCAGTGACTTGAATGCAGGCTCGTCTTGCATCTCCCAAGACGAAAGGATGTCTGAATCCCCTGTGGAGACCACAGAGAAAGACCTAGTTCCCCACCTCATCGTGACCGGAGGCCTCACATCCTTTGAAAAATCCAGAGGTACGCGAAGATCAGTGCCTCCAAAGGAGACGATGCCTGACTCCTCGTGAAACTTGATAGGTCCCAGGATTCCTGTGGCACGTGGAAAGGGACCCTTGGTCTCCCGCCTCAGCTGGAGAGGCGTCCCAATTGCCCTGCCAAGCCTCGAGGAGAATCCCGAGTTGTCCCTCGCAACTAGGTAGGAGTCCTGACGTCGCTGAAGAAACACGTGTGTGGAAGTGACATCCCCGTCGTAACTCGAGAATATACCCCAGGTTCCCGCCGCAACTCGAGAAAAACCATGAGACTTCCCCCTCGCCGCAAATTGAGGCCCGATTCCCCTGCTCTGCGTGCAGAGCAATTCCGTGTTGCACATCAGACATGGAAGGAGCCTTGATTTCCTTGATGGCACTCCAGAGAAATCCCAGGAACACTGTTTCAAGGCTAGAGGGATCCTGAGGTCACTGTAGCAACACGAAAGAGCTCCGTGGACCACAAATCAACTGGAGATGAGAGGTTAGTCCCTGGCTTCGACTCCAGAGGAATACCACCTTACCACAAGCACCTCAAGAGGAGGCTTCTCTCAGCTCTAGGTATGTGAGAGGGACCCTGAGTTTGCGGCCTCAAGTGGAATGGACACTGCGATGCCCTGACGCGAAATAAGGCCGGATATCCCTGCAGTGACTTGAATGCAGGCTCGTCTTGCATTTCCCAAGATGAAAGGGTGTCTGATTCGCCTGTGGAGACCACAGAGAAAGAGCTAGTTCCCCACTTCATGGCGACCAGAGGCCTCACATCCTTTGAAAACTCCAGAGGTACGCCGAAATCAGTGCCTTCAAAGGAGACGATGCCTGACTCCTCGTGAAACTTGATAGGAGTCCCAGGATTCCTGTGGCACGTGGAAAGGGATACTTGGTCTCCCACTCAGCTGGAGAGGCGTTCCAATTGCCCTGCCAATCCTCGAGGAAAATCCCTAGTTGTACCTAGCAACTAGGCATGAGTCCTGTCTTCGCTGAATAAACACGTGGGTGGAAGGGTCATCCCCGTCGTAACTCGAGAATATACCCCAGGTTCTCGCCGCAACTCGAGAAAAACCATGAGTCTTCCCCCTCACCGCAAGATGAGGCCCGATTCCCCTGCACTGCGTGCAGAGCAATTCCGTGTTGCACATCACACATGAAAGGAGGCTTGATTTCCTTCATGGCACTCCAGAGAAACCCCAAGAACACTCTTTAAAGGCTAGAGGGATCCTGAGGTCACTGTAGCAACACGAAAGAGCTCCTTGGACTAAGAATCAACACGAGATGAGAGGTTAGTCCCTGGTTTCGACTCCAGAGGAATACCACCTTACCACACGCACCTCAAGAGGAGGCTTCTCTCAGCTCTAGGTATGTGAGAGGGACCCTGAGTTTGCGGCCTCAAGTGGAATGGACACTGCGATGCCCTGACTGGAAATAAGGCCGGATATCCCTGCAGTGACTTGAATGCAGGCTCGTCTTGCATCTCCCAAGACGAAAGGATGTCTGAATCCCCTGTGGAGACCACAGAGAAAGATGTAGTTCCCCACCTCATCGTGACCGGAGGCCTCACATCCTTTGAAAACTCCAGAGGGACGCGGAGATCAGTGCCTCCAAAGGAGACGATGCCTGACTCCTAGAGAAATTTGATAGGAGTCCCAGGATTCCTGTGGCACGTGGAAAGGGACCCTTGGTCTCCTGCCTCAGCTGGAGAGGCGTCCCAATTGCCCTGCCAAGCCTCGAGGAGAATCCCGAGTTGTCCCTCGCAACTAGGCAGGAGTCCTACCGTCGCTGAACAAACACGTGTGTGGAAGGGCCATCCCCGTCGTAACTCGAGAATATACCCCAGGTTCCCGCCGCAACTCGAGAAAAATCATGAGACTTCCCCCTCGCCGCGAGATGAGGCCCGATTCCCATGCACTGCGTGCAGAGCAATTCCGTGTTGCACATCACACATGAAAGGAGCCTTGATTTCCTTGATGGCACTCCAGAGAAAACCCCAGAACACTGTTTCAAGGCTAGAGGCATCCTGAGGTCACTGTAGCAACACGAAAGAGCTCCGTGGACCAAAAATCAACTCGAGATGAGAGGTTAGTCCCTGGCTTCGACTCCAGAGGATACCACCTTACCACAAGCACCTCAGAGGAGGCTTTTCTCAGCTCTAGGTATGTGAGAGGGACCATGAGTTTGCGGCCTCAAGTGGAATGGACCCCGCGATGCCCTGACTCGAAATAAGACCGGATATCCCTGCAGTGACTTGAATGCAGGCTCGTCTTGCATCTCCCAAGACGAAAGGATGTCTGAATCCCCTGTGGAGACCACAGAGAAATACCTAGTTCCCCACCTCATCGCGACCGGAGGCCTCACATACTTTGAAAACTCCAGAGGTACAGGAGATCAGTGCCTCCAAAGGAGACGATGCCTGACTCCTAGTGAAACTTCTTAGGAGTCCCAGGATTCCTGTGGCACGTGGAAAGGGACACTTGGTCTCCCGCCTCAGCTGGAGAGGCGTCCCAATTACCCTGCCAAGCCTCGAGGAGAATCCCGAGTTGTCCCTCGCAGCTAGGCAGGAGTCTTGCCGTCGCTGAACAAACACTTGTGTGAAAGTGCCATTCCCGTCATAACTCGAGAATATACCCCAGGTTCCCGCCACAACTCGAGAAAAACCATGAGACTTCCCCCTCGCCGCGAGATGAGGCCCGATTCCCCTGCACTGCGTGCAGAGCAATTCCGTGTTGCACATCACACATGAAAGGAGGCTTGATTTCCTTCATGGCACTCCAGAGAAACCCCAAGAACACTCTTTAAAGGCTAGAGGGATCCTGAGGTCACTGTAGCAATACGAAAGAGCTCCTTGGACCAAGAATCAACTCGAGATGAGAGGTTAGTCCCTGGTTTCGACTCCAGAGGAATACCACCTTACCACACGCACCTCAAGAGGAGGCTTCTCTCAGCTCTAGGTATGTGAGAGGGACCCTGAGTTTGCGGCCTCAAGTGGAATGGACACTGCGATGCCCTGACTCGAAATAAGGCCGGATATCGCTGCAGTGACTTGAATGCAGGCTCGTCTTGCATCTCCCAAGACGAAAGGATGTCTGAATCCCCTGTGGAGACCACAGAGAAAGACCTAGTTCCCCACCTTATCGCGACCGGAGGCCTCACATGCTTTGAAAACTCCAGAGGGACGCGGAGATCAGTGCCTCCAAAGGAGACGATGCCTGACTCCTCGTGAAACTTGATAGGAGTCCCAGGAATCCTGTGGCACGTGGAAAGGGACCCTTGGTCTCCCGCCTCAGCTGGAGAGGCGTCCCAATTGCCCTGCCAAGCCTCGAGGAGAATCCCGAGTTGTTCCTTGCAACTTGGCAGGAGTCTTGACGTCGCTGAACAAACACGTGTGTCGAAGGGCCATCCCCCTCGTAACTCGAGAATATGCCCCAGGTTCCCACCGCAACTCGAGAAAAACCATGAGACTTTCCCCTCGCCGCGAGATGAGGCCCGATTCCCCTGCACTGCATTCAAAGCAATTCCGTGTTGCACATGAAACATGAAAGGAGCCTTGATTTCCTTGATGGCACTCCAGAGAAACCCCAAGAACACTGTTTCAAGGCTATAGGGATCCTGAGGTCACTGTAGCAACACGAAAGAGCTCCGTGGACCAAAAATCAACTCGAGATGAGAGGTTAGTCCCTGGCTTCGACTCCAGAGGAATACCACCTTACCACAAGCACCTCAAGAGGAGGCTTCTCTCAGCTCTAGGTATGTGAGAGGGACCCTGAGTTTGCGGCCTCAAGTGGAATGGACACCGCGATGCCCTGACTCGAAATAAGGCCGGATATCCCTGCAGTGAGTTGAATGCAGGTTCGTCTTGCATCTCGCAAGACGAAAGGATGTCTGAATCCCCTGTGGAGACCACAGAGAAAGACCTAGTTCCCCACCTCATCGCCACCGGAGGCCTCACATACTTTGAAAACTCCAGAGGTACACGGAGATCAGTGCCTCCAAAGGAGACGATGCCTGACTCCTCGTGAAACTTGATAGGAGTCCCAGGATTCCTGTGGCACGTGGAAAGGGACCCTTGGTCTCCCGCCTCAGCTGGAGAGGCGTCCCAATTGCCCTGCCAAGCCTCGAGGAGAATCCCGAGTTCTCCCTCGCAACTAGGCAGGAGTCCTGACGTCGCTGAACAAACACGTGGGTGGAAAGTCCATCAACGTCGTAACTCGAGAATATACCCCAGGTTCCCGCAGCAACTCGAGAAAAACCATGAGACTTCCCCCTCGCCGCAAGATGAGGCCCGATTCCCCTGCACTGCATTCAAAGCAATTCCGTGTTGCACATGAAACATGAAAGGAGCCTTGATTTCCTTGATGGCACTCCAGAGAAACCCCAAGAACACTGTTTCAAGGCTAGAGGGATCCTGAGGTCACTGTAGCAACACGAAAGAGCTCCGTGGACCAAAAATCAACTCGAGATGAGAGGTTAGTCCCTGGCTTCGACTCCAGAGGAATACCACCTTACCACAAGCACCTCAAGAGGAGGCTTCTCTCAGCTCTAGGTATGTGAGAGGGACCCTGATTTTGCGGCCTCAAGTGGAATGGACACTGCGATGCCCTGACGCGAAATAACGCCGGATATCCCTGCACTGACTTGAATGCAGGCTCTTCTTGCATCTCCCAAGATGAAAGGATTTCTGAATCCCCTGTGGAGACCACAGAGAAAGACCTAGTTCCCCACCTCATGGCGACCGGAGGCCTCACATCCTTTGAAAACTCCAGAGGTACGCGGAGATCAGTGCCTCCAAAGGAGACGATGCCTGACTCCTAGTGAAACTTCTTAGGAGTCCCAGGATTCCTGTGGCACGTGGAAAGGGACCCTTGGTCTCCCGCCTCAGCTGGAGAGGCGTCCCAATTGCCCTGCCAAGCCTCGAGGAGAATCCCGGGTTGTCCCTCGCAACTAGGCAGGAGTCCTGAGGTCGCTGAACAAACACGTGTGTGGAAGGGCCATCCCCGTCGTAACTCGAGAATATACCCCAGGTTCCCGCCGCAACTCGAGAAAAACCATGAGACTTCCCCCTCGCCGCGAGATGAGGCCCGATTCCCCTGCACTACGTGCAGAGCAGTTCCGTGTTGCACATCACACATGAAAGGAGCCTTGATTTCCTTGATGGCACTCCAGAGAAACCCCAAGAACACTGTTTCAAGGCTAGAGGGATCCTGAGGACACTGTAGCAACACGAAAGTGCTCCGTGGACCAAAAATCAACTCGAGATGAGAGGTTAGTCCCTGGCTTCCACTCCAGAGGGATACCACCTTACCACAAGCACCTCAAGAGGAGGCTTCTCTCAGCTCTAGGTATGTGAGAGGGACCCTGACTTTGCGGCCTCAAGTGGAATGGACACTGTGATGCCCTGACGCGAAATAAGGCCGGATATCCCTGCAGTGACTTGAGTGCAGGCTCGTCTTGCATCTCCCAAGACGAAAGGATGTCTGAATCCCCTGTGGAGATCACAGAGAAAGACCTAGTTCCCCACTTCATGGCTACCAGAGGCCTCACATTCTTTGAAAACTCCAGAAGTGCTTGGACATCAGTGCCTCCAAAGGAGACGATGCCTGACTCCTCGTGAAACTTGATAGGAGTCCCAGGATTCCTGTGGCACGTGGAAAGGGACCCTTGGTCTCCCGCCTCAGCTGGAGAGGCGTCCCAATTGCCCTGCCAAGCCTCGAGGAGAATCCCGAGTTCTCCCTCTCAACTAGGCAGGAGTCCTGACGTCGCTGAACAAACACGTGTGTGGAAAGTCCATCCCCGTCGTAACTCGAGAATATACCCCAGGTTCCCGCCGCAACTCGAGAAAAACCATGAGACTTCCCCCTCGCCGCAAGATGAGGCCCGATTCCCCTGCACTGCATTCAAAGCAATTCCGTGTTGCACATCAAACATGAAAGGAGCCTTGATTTCCTTGTTGGCACTCCAGAGAAACCCCAAGAACACTGTTTCAAGGCTAGAGGGATCTGGAGGTCACTGTAGCAACACGAAAGAGCTCCGTGGACCAAAAATCAACTCGAGATGAGAGGTGAGTCCCTGGCTTCGACTCCAGAGGAATACCACCTTACCACAAGCACCTCAAGAGGAGGCTTCTCTCAGCTCTAGGTATGTGAGAGGGACCCTGATTTTGCGGCCTCAAGTGGAATGGACACTGCGATGACCTGACGCGAAATAACGCCGGATATCCCTGCACTGACTTGAATGCAGGCTCGTCTTGCATCTCCCAAGACGAAAGGATGTCTGAATCCCCTGTGGAGACCACAGAGAAAGACCTAGTTCCCCACCTCATCGCGACCGGAGGCCTCACATCCTTTGAAAACTCCAGAGGTACACGGAGATCAGTGCCTCCAAAGGAGACGATGCCTGACTCCTAGTGAAACTTCTTAGGAGTCCCAGGATTCCTGTGGCACGTGGAAAGGGACCCTTGGTCTCCCGCCTCAGCTGGAGAGGCGTCCCAATTACCCTGCCAAGCCTCGAGGAGAATCCCGGGTTGTCCCTCGCAACTAGGCAGGAGTTCTGACGTCGCTGAACAAACACGTGTGTGGAAGGGCCATCCCCGTCGTAACTCGAGAATATACCCCAGGTTCCCGCCGCAACTCGAGAAAAACCATGAGACTTCCCCCTCGCTGCGAGATGAGGCCCGATTCCCCTGCACTGCGTGCAGAGCAGTTCCTTGTTGCACATCACACATGAAAGGAGCCTTGATTTCCTTGATGGCACTCCAGAGAAAGCCCAAGAACACTGTTTCAAGGCTAGAGGGATCCTGAGGACACTGTAGCAACACGAAAGTGCTCCGTGGACCAAAAATCAACTCGAGATGAGAGGTTAGTCCCTGGCTTCGACTCCAGAGGGATACCACCTTACCACAAGCACCTCAAGAGGAGGCTTCTCTCAGCTCTAGGTATGTGAGAGGGACCCGGACTTTGCGGCCTCAAGTGGAATGGACACTGCGATGCCCTGACGCGAAATAAGGCTGGATATCCCTGCAGTGACTTGAATGCAGGCTCGTCTTGCATCTCCCAAGACGAAAGGATGTGTGAATCCCCTGTGGAGACCACAGAGAAATACCTAGTTCCCCACTTCATGGCTACCAGAGGCCTCACATCCTTTGAAAACTCCAGAGGTGCGCGGACATCAGTGCCTCCAAAGGAGACGATGCCTGACTCCTCGTGAAACTTGATAGGAGTCCCAGGATTCCTGTGGCACGTGGAAAGGGACCCTTGGTCTCCCGCCTCAGCTGGAGAGGCGTCCCAATTGCCCTGCCAAGCCTCAAGGAGAATCCCGAGTTGTCCCTCACAACTAGGCAGGAGTCCTGATGTCGCTGAACAAACACGTGGGTGGAAGGGCCATCCCCGTCGTAACTCGAGAATATACCCCAGGTTCCCGCCGCAACTCGAGAAAAGCCATGAGACTTCCCCCTCGCCGCTAGATGAGGCCCGATTCCCCTGCACTGTGTGCAGAGCAATTCCGTGTTGCACATCACACATGAAAGGAGCCTTGATTTCCTTGATGGCACTCCAGAGAAACCCCAAGAACACTGTTTCAAGGCTAGAGGGATCCTGAGGTCACTGTAGCAACACGAAAGAGCTCCGTGGACCAAAAATCAACTCGAGATGAGAGGTTAGTCCCTGGCTTCGACTCCAGAGGAATACCACCTTACCACAAGCACCTCAAGAGGAGGCTTCTCTCAGCTCTAGGTATGTGAGAGGGACCCTGAGTTTGCGGCCTCAAGTGGAATGGTCACTGCGATGCCCTGACGCGAAATAACGCCGGATATCCCTGCACTGACTTGAATGCAGGCTCGTCTTGCATCTCCCAAGATGAAAGGATGTCTGAATCCCCTGTGGAGACCACAGAGAAAGACCTAGTTCCCCACCTCATCGCGACCGGAGGCCTCACATCCTTTGAAAACTCCAGAGGTACGCTGAGATCAGTGCCTCCAAAGGAGACGATGCCTGACTCCTAGTGAAACTTCTTAGGAGTCCCAGGATTCCTGTGGCACGTGGAAAGGGACCCTTGGTCTCCCGCCTCAGCTGGAGAGGCGTCCCAATTGCCCTGCCAAGCCTCAAGGAGAATCCCGAGCTGTCCCTCGCAACTAGGCAGGAGTCCTGACGTCGCTGAACAAACACGTGGGTGGAAGGGCCATCCCCGTCGTAACTCGAGAATATACCCCAGGTTCCCGCCGCAACTCGAGAAAAACCATGAGACTTCCCACTCGCCGCGAGATGAGGCCCGATTCCCCTGCTTTGCGTGCAGAGCAATTCCGTGTTGCACATCACACATGAAAGGAGCCTTGATTTCCTTGATGGCACTCCAGAGAAACCCCAAGAACACTGTTTCAAGGCTAGAGGGATCCTGAGGTCACTGTAGCAACACGAAAGAGCTCCGTGGACCAAAAATCAACTCGAGATGAGAGGTTAGTCCCTGGCTTTGACTCCAGAGGAATACCACCTTACCACAAGCACCTCAAGAGGAGGCTTCTCTCAGCTCTAGGTATGTGAGAGGGACCCTGAGTTTGCGGCCTCAAGTTGAATGGACACTGCGATGCCCTGACTCGAAATAAGGCCGGATATCCCTGCAGTGACTTGAATGCAGGCGCGTCTTGCATCTCCCAAGATGAAAGGATGTCTGAATCCCCTGTGGAGACCACAGAGAAAGACCTAGTTCCCCACCTCATCGTGACTGGAGGCCTCACATCCTTTGAAAACTCCAAGGTACGAGGAGATCAGTGCCTCCAAAGGAGACGATGCCTGACTCCTAGTGAAATTTGATAGGAGTCCCAGGATTCCTGTGGCACGTGGAAAGGGACCCTTGGTCTCCCGCCTCAGCTGGAGAGGCGTCCCAATTGCCGTGCCAAGCCTCGAGGAGAATCCCGAGTTGTCCCTCGCAACTAGGCAGGAGTCCTGAAGTCGCTGAACAAACACGTGTGTGGAAGGGCCATCCCCGTCGTAACTCGAGAATATACCCCAGGTTCCCGCCGCAACTCGAGAAAAACCATGAGACTTCCCCCTCGCCGCGAGATGAGGCCCGATTCCCCTGCACTGTGTGCAGAGCAATTCCGTGTTGCACATCACACATGAAAGGAGCCTTGATTTCCTTGATGGCACTCCAGAGAAAACCCAAGAACACTGTTTCAAGGCTAGAGGGATCCTGAGGTCACTGTAGCAACATGAAAGAGCTCCGTGGACCACAAATCAACTGGAGATTAGAGGTTAGTCACTGGTTTCGACTCCAGAGGATTACCACCTTACCACAAGCACCTCAAGAGGAGGCTTCTCTCAGCTCTAGGTATGTGAGAGGGACCCTGAGTTTGCGGCCTCAAGTGGAATGGACACCGCGATGCCCTGACTCGAAATAAGGCCGGATATCCCTGCAGTGACTTGAATGCAGGCTCGTCTTGCATCTCCCAAGACGAAAGGATGTCTGAATCCCCTGTGGAGACCACAGAGAAAGACCTAGTTCCCCACCTCATCGTGACCGAAGGTCTCACATCCTTTGAAAAATCCAGAGGTATGCGAAGATCAGTGCCTCCAAAGGAGACGATGCCTGACTCCTCGTGAAACTTGATAGGAGTCCCAGGATTCCTGTGGCACGTGGAAAGGGACCCTTGGTCTCCCGCCTCAGCTGGAGAGGCGTCCCAATTGCCCTGCCAAGCCTCGCAGAGAATCCCGAGTTGTCCCTCGCAACTAGGCAGGAGTCCTGCCGTCGCTGAACAAACACTTGTGTGGAAGGGCCATCCCCGTCGTTACTCGAGAATATACCCCAGGATCCCGCCGCAACTCGAGAAAAACCATAAGACTTCCCCCTCGCCACGAGATGAGGCCCGATTCCCCTGCACTGCGTGCAGAGCAATTCCGTGTTGCACATCACACATGAAAGGAGCCTCGATTTCCTTGATGGCACTCCAGAGAAACCCCAAGAACACTGTTTCATGGCTAGAGGGATCCTGAGGTCACTGTAGCCACACGAAAGAGTTCCGTGGACCAAAAATCAACTCGAGATGAGAGGTTAGTCCCTGGCTTTGACTCCAGAGGAAACCACCTTACCACAAGCACCTCAAGAGGAGGCTTCTCTCAGCTCTAGGTATGTGAGTGGGACCCTGAGTTTGCGGCCTCAAGTGGAACGGACACTGCGATTCCCTGACGGGAAATAACGCCGGATATCCCTGCAGTGACTTGAATGCAGGCTCGTCTTGCATCTCCCAAGATGAAAGGATGTCTGAATCCCCTGTGGAGACCACAGAGAAAGACCTAGTTCCCCACCTCATGGCGACCGGAGGCCTCACATCCTTTGAAAACTCCAGAGGTACGCGGAGATCAGTGCCTCCAAAGGAGACGATGCCTGACTCCTCGTGAAACTTGATAGGAGTCCCAGGATTCCTGTGGAACGTGGAAAGGGACCCTTGGTCTCCCGCCTCAGCTGGAGAGGCGTCCCAATTGCCCTGCCAAGCCTCGAGGAGAATCCCGAGTTGTCCCTCACAACTAGGCAGGAGTCCTGACGTCGCTGAACAAACACGTGTGTGGAAGGGCCATCCCCGTCGTAACTCGAGAATATACCCCAGGTTCCCGCCGCAACTCGAGAACAACCATGAGACTTCCCCCTCGCCGCTAGATGAGGCCCGATTCCCCTGCACTGTGTGCAGAGCAATTCCGTGTTGCACATCACACATGAAAGGAGCCTTGATTTCCTTGATGGCACTCCAGAGAAACCCCAAGAACGCTGTTTCAAGGCTAGAGGGATCCTGAGGTCACTGTAGCAATACGAAAGAGCTCCGTGGACCAAAAATCAACTCGAGATGAGAGGGTAGTCCCTGGCTTCGACTCCAGAGGAATACCACCTTACCACAAGCACCTTAAGAGGAGGCTTCTCTCAGCTCTAGGTATGTGAGAGGGACCCTGAGTTTGCGGCCTCAAGTGGAATGGACACCGCGATGCCCTGACTCGAAATAAGGCCGGATATCCCTGCAGTGACTTGAATGCAGGCTCATCTTGCATCTCCCAAGACGAAAGGATGTCTGAATCCCCTGTGGAGACAACAGAGAAAGACCTAGTTCCCCACCTCATCGCGACCGGAGGCCTCACATCTTTGAAAATTCCAGAGGAACACAGAGGTCAGTGCCTCCAAAGGAGACGATGCCTGACTCCTCGTGAAACTTGATAGGAGTCCCAGGATTCCTGTGGCACGTGGAAAGGGACACTTGGTCTCCCGCCTCAGCTGGAGAGGCGTCCCAATTGCCCTGCCAAGCCTCGAGGAGAATCCCGAGTTGTCCCTCGCAACTAGGTAGGAGTCCTGACGTCGCTGAAGAAACACGTGTGTGGAAGTGACATCCCCGTCGTAACTCGAGAATATACCCCAGGTTCCCGCCGCAACTCGAGAAAAACCGTGAGACTTCCCCCTCGCCGCAAATTGAGGCCCGATTCCCCTGCTCTGCGTGCAGAGCAATTCCGTGTTGCACATCAGACATGGAAGGAGCCTTGATTTCCTTGATGGCACTCCAGAGAAACCCCAGGAACACTGTTTCAAGGCTAGAGGGATCCTGAGGTCACTGTAGCAACACGAAAGAGCTCCGTGGACCACAAATCAACTGGAGATGAGAGGTTAGTCCCTGGCTTCGACTCCAGAGGAATACCACCTTACCACAAGCACCTCAAGAGGAGGCTTCTCTCAGCTCTAGGTATGTGAGAGGGACCCTGAGTTTGCGGCCTCAAGTGGAATGGACACTGCGATGCCCTGACGCGAAATAAGGCCGGATATCCCTGCAGTGACTTGAATGCTCGCTCGTCTTGCATTTCCCAAGATGAAAGGGTGTCTGTATCGCCTGTGGAGACCACAGAGAAAAACCTAGTTCCCCACTTCATGGCGACCAGAGGCCTCACATCCTTTGAAAACTCCAGAGGTACGCCGAAATCAGTGCCTCCAAAGGAGACGATGCCTGACTCCTCGTGAAACTTGATAGGAGTCCCAGGATTCCTGTGGCACGTGGAAAGGGATACTTGGTCTCCCACTCAGCTGGAGAGGCGTTCCAATTGCCCTGCCAATCCTCGAGGAAAATCCCTAGTTGTACCTAGCAACTAGGCATGAGTCCTGTCTTCGCTGAATAAACACGTGGGTGGAAGGGTCATCCCCGTCGTAACTCGAGAATATACCCCAGGTTCTCGCCGCAACTCGAGAAAAACCATGAGTCTTCCCCCTCACCGCAAGATGAGGCCCGATTCCCCTGCACTGCGTGCAGAGCAATTCTGTGTTGCACATCACACATGAAAGGAGGCTTGATTTCCTTCATGGCACTCCAGAGAAACCCCAAGAACACTCTTTAAAGGCTAGAGGGATCCTGAGGTCACTGTAGCAACACGAAAGAGCTCCTTGGACCAAGAATCAACTCGAGATGAGAGGTTAGTCCCTGGTTTCGACTCCAGAGGAATACCACCTTACCACACGCACCTCAAGAGGAGGCTTCTCTCAGCTCTAGGTATGTGAGAGGGACCCTGAGTTTGCGGCCTCAAGTGGAATGGACACTGCGATGCCCTGACTGGAAATAAGGCCGGATATCCCTGCAGTGACTTGAATGCAGGCTCGTCTTGCATCTCCCAAGACGAAAGGATGTCTGAATCCCCTGTGGAGACCACAGAGAAAGACGTAGTTCCCCACCTCATCGTGACCGGAGGCCTCACATCCTTTGAAAACTCCAGAGGGACGCGGAGATCAGTGCCTCCAAAGGAGACGATGCCTGACTCCTAGAGAAATTTGATAGGAGTCCCAGGATTCCTGTGGCACGTGGAAAGGGACCCTTGGTCTCCCGCCTCAGCTGGAGAGGCGTCCCAATTGCCCTGCCAAGCCTCGAGGAGAATCCCGAGTTGTCCCTCGCAACTAGGTAGGAGTCCTGACGTCGCTGAAGAAACACGTGTGTGGAAGTGACATCCCCGTCGTAACTCGAGAATATACCCCAGGTTCCCGCCGCAACTCGAGAAAAACCATGAGACTTCCCCCTCGCCGCAAATTGAGGCCCGATTCCCCTGCTCTTCGTGCAGAGCAATTCCGTGTTGCACATCAGACATGGAAGTAGCCTTGATTTCCTTGATGGCACTCCAGAGAAAGCCCAAGAACACTGTTTCAAGGCTAGAGGGATCCTGAGGTCACTGTAGCAACACGAAAGAGCTCCGTGGACCACAAATCAACTGGAGATGAGAGGTTAGTCCCTGGCTTCGACTCCAGAGGTATACCACCTTACCACAAGCACCTCAAGAGGAGGCTTCTCTCAGCTCTAGGTATGTGAGAGGGACCCTGAGTTTGCGGCCTCAAGTGGAATGGACACTGCGATGCCCTGACGCGAAATAAGGCCGGATATCCCTGCAGTGACTTGAATGCTGGCTCGTCTTGCATTTCCCAAGATGAAAGGGTGTCTGTATCGCCTGTGGAGACCACAGAGAAAAACCTAGTTCCCCACTTCATGGCGACCAGAGGCCTCACATCCTTTGAAAACTCCAGAGGTACGCCGAAATCAGTGCCTCCAAAGGAGACGATGCCTGACTCCTCGTGAAACTTGATAGGAGTCCCAGGATTCCTGTGGCACGTGGAAAGGGATACTTGGTCTCCCACTCAGCTGGAGAGGCGTTCCAATTGCCCTGCCAATCCTCGAGGAAAATCCCTAGTTGTACCTAGCAACTAGGCATGAGTCCTGTCTTCGCTGAATAAACACGTGGGTGGAAGGGTCATCCCCGTCGTAACTCGAGAATATACCCCAGGTTCTCGCCGCAACTCGAGAAAAACCGATGAGTCTTCCCCCTCACCGCGAGATGAGGCCCGATTCCCCTGCACTGCGTGCAGAGCAATTCCGTGTTGCACATCACACATGAAAGGAGGCTTGATTTCCTTCATGGCACTCCAGAGAAACCCCAAGAACACTCTTTAAAGGCTAGAGGGATCCTGAGGTCACTGTAGCAACACGAAAGAGCTCCTTGGACCAAGAATCAACTCGAGATGAGAGGTTAGTCCCTGGCTTCGACTCCAGAGGAAACCACCTTACCACAAGCACCTCAGAGGAGGCTTTTCTCAGCTCTAGGTATGTGAGAGGGACCATGAGTTTGCGGCCTCAAGTGGAATGGACCCCGCGATGCCCTGACTCGAAATAAGGCCGGATATCCCTGCAGTGACTTGAATGCAGGCTCGTCTTGCATCTCCCAAGACGAAAGGATGTCTGAATCCCCTGTGGAGACCACAGAAAAATACCTAGTTCCCCACCTCATCGCGACCGGAGGCCTCACATACTTTGAAAACTCCAGAGGTACACGGAGATCAGTGCCTCCAAAGGAGACGATGCCTGACTCCTCGTGAAACTTGATAGGAGTCCCAGGATTCCTGTGGCACGTGGAAAGGGACACTTGGTCTCCCGCCTCAGCTGGAGAGGCGTCCCAATTGCCCTGCCAAGCCTCGAGGAGAATCCCGAGTTGTCCCTCGCAACTAGGCAGGAGTCCTGCCGTCGCTGAACAAACACTTGTGTGAAAGTGCCATTCCCGTCATAACTCGAGAATATACCCCCGGTTCCCGCCACAACTCGAGAAAAACCATGAGACTTCCCCCTTGCCGCGAGATGAGGCCCGATTCCCCTGCACTGCGTGCAGAGCAATTCCGTGTTGCACATCACACATGAAAGGAGCCTTGATTTCCTTGATGGCACTCCAGAGAAACCCCAAGAACACTGTTTCAAGGCTAGAGGCATCCTGAGGTCACTGTAGCAACACGAAAGAGGTCCGTGGACCACAAATCAACTGGAGATGAGAGGTTAGTCCATGGCTTCGACTCCAGAGGAATACCACCTTACCACAAGCACGTCAAGAGGAGGCTTCTCTGAGCTCTAGGTATGTGAGAGGGACCCTGAGTTTGCGGCCTCAAGTGGAATGGACACTGCGATGCCCTGACTCGAAATAAGGCCGGATATCGCTGCAGTGACTTGAATGCAGGCTCGTCTTGCATCTCCCAAGACGAAAGGATGTCTGAATCCCCTGTGGAGACCACAGAGAAAGACCTAGTTCCCCACCTCATCGTGACCGGAGGCCTCACATACTTTGAAAACTCCAGAGGTACACGGAGATCAGTGCCTCCAAAGGAGACGATGCCTGACTCCTCGTGAAACTTGATAGGAGTCCCAGGATTCCTGTGGCACGTGGAAAGGGACCCTTGGTCTCCCGCCTCAGCTGGAGAGGCGTCCCAATTGCCCTGCCAAGCCTCGAGGAGAATCCCGAGTTCTCCCTCGCAACTAGGCAGGAGTCCTGACGTCGCTGAACAAACACGTGGGTGGAAAGTCCATCAACGTCGTAACTCGAGAATATACCCCAGGTTCCCGCCGCAACTCGAGAAAAACCATGAGACTTCCCCCTCGCCGAAAGATGAGGCCCGATTCCCCTGCACTGCATTCAAAGCAATTCCGTGTTGCACATGAAACATGAAAGGAGCCTTGATTTCCTTGATGGCACTCCAGAGAAACCCCAAGAACACTGTTCAAGGCTAGAGGGATCCTGAGGTCACTGTAGCAACACGAAAGAGCTCCGTGGAACAAAAATCAACTCGAGATGAGAGGTTAGTCCCTGGCTTCGACTCCAGAGGAATACCACCTTACCACAAGCACCTCAAGAGGAGGCTTCTCTCAGTTCTAGGTATGTGAGAGGGACCCTGATTTTGCGGCCTCAAGTGGAATGGACACTGCGATGCCCTGACGCGAAATAACGCCGGATATCCCTGCACTGACTTGAATGCAGGCTCGTCTTGCATCTCCCAAGATGAAAGGATGTCTGAATCCCCTGTGGAGACCACAGAGAAAGACCTAGTTCCCCACCTCATGGCGACCGGAGGCCTCACATCCTTTGAAAACTCCAGAGGTACGCGGAGATCAGTGCCTCCAAAGGAGACGATGCCTGACTCCTAGTGAAACTTCTTAGGAGTCCCAGGATTCCTGTGGCACGTGGAAAGGGACCCTTGGTCTCCCGCCTCAGCTGGAGAGGCGTCCCAATTGCCCTGCCAAGCCTCGAGGAGAATCCCGGGTTGTCCCTCGCAACTAGGCAGGAGTCCTGACGTCGCTGAACAAACACGTGTGTGGAAGGGCCATCCCCGTCGTAACTCGAGAATATACCCCAGGTTCCCGCCGCAACTCGAGAAAAACCATGAGACTTCCCCCTCGCCGCGAGATGAGGCCCGATTCCCCTGCACTACGTGCAGAGCAGTTCCGTGTTGCACATCACACATGAAAGGAGCCTTGATTTCCTTGATGGCACTCCAGAGAAACCCCAAGAACACTGTTTCAAGGCTAGAGGGATCCTGAGGACACTGTAGCAACACGAAAGTGCTCCGTGGACCAAAAATCAACTCGAGATGAGAGGTTAGTCCCTGGCTTCCACTTCAGAGGGATACCACCTTACCACAAGCACCTCAAGAGGAGGCTTCTCTCAGCTCTAGGTATGTGAGAGGGACCCTGAGTTTGCGGCCTCAAGTGGAATGGACACTGTGATGCCCTGACGCGAAATAAGGCCGGATATCCCTGCAGTGACTTGAATGCAGGCTCGTCTTGCATCTCCCAAGACGAAAGGATGTCTGAATCCCCTGTGGAGACCACAGAGAAAGACCTAGTTCCCCACTTCATGGCTACCAGAGGTCTCACATTCTTTGAAAACTCCAGAGGTGCTTGGACATCAGTGCCTCCAAAGGAGACGATGCCTGACTCCTCGTGAAACTTGATAGGAGTCCCAGGATTCCTGTGGCACGTGGAAAGGGACCCTTGGTCTCCCGCCTCAGCTGGAGAGGCGTCACAATTGCCCTGCCAAGCCTCAAGGAGAATCCCGAGTTCTCCCTCGCAACTAGGCAGGAGTCCTGACGTCGCTGAACAAACACGTGGGTGGAAGGGCCATCCCCGTCGTAACTCGAGAATATACCCCAGGTTCCCGCCGCAACTCGAGAAAAGCCATGAGACTTCCCCCTCGCCGCTAGATGAGGCCCGATTCCCCTGCACTGCGTGCAGAGCAATTCCGTGTTGCACATCACACATGAAAGGAGCCTTGATTTCCTTGATGGCACTCCAGAGAAACCCCAAGAACACTGTTTCAAGGCTAGAGGGATCCTGAGGTCACTGTAGCAACACGAAAGAGCTCCGTGGACCAAAAATCAACTCGAGATGAGAGGTTAGTCCCTGGCTTCGACTCCAGAGGAATACCACCTTACCACAAGCACCTCAAGAGGAGGCTTCTCTCAGCTCTAGGTATGTGAGAGGGAGCCTGAGTTTGCGGCCTCAAGTGGAATGGACACCGTGATGCCCTGACTCGAAATAAGGCCGGATATCCCTGCAGTGACTTGAATGCAGGCTCGTCTTGCATCTCCCAAGACGAAAGGATGTCTGAATCCCCTGTGGAGACCACAGAGAAAGACCTAGTTCCCCACCTCATCGCGACCGGAGGCCTCACATACTTTGAAAACTCCAGAGGTACGAGGAGATCAGTGCCTCCAAAGGAGACGATGCCTGACTCCTCGTGAAACTTGATAGGAGTCCCAGGATTCCTGTGGCACGTGGAAAGGGACCCTTGGTCTCCCGCCTCAGCTGGAGAGACGTCCCAATTGCCCTGCCAAGCCTCGAGGAGAATCCCGAGTTCTCCCTCTCAACTAGGCAGGAGTCCTGACGTCGCTGAACAAACACGTGGGTGGAAAGTCCATCCCCGTCGTAACTCGAGAATATACCCCAGGTTCCCGCCGCAACTCGAGAAAAACCATGAGACTTCCCCCTCGCCGCAAGATGAGGCCCGATTCCCCTGCACTGCATTCAAAGCAATTCCGTGTTGCACATCAAACATGAAAGGAGCCTTGATTTCCTTGTTGGCACTCCAGAGAAACCCCAAGAACACTGTTTCAAGGCTAGAGGGATCCTGAGGTCACTGTAGCAACACGAAAGAGCTCCGTGGACCAAAAATCAACTCGAGATGAGAGGTTAGTCCTTGGCTTCGACTCCAGAGGAATACCACCTTACCACAAGCACCTCAAGAGGAGGCTTCTCTCAGCTCTAGGTATGTGAGAGGGACCCTGATTTTGCGGCCTCAAGTGGAATGGACACCGCGATGCCCTGACGCGAAATAACGCCGGATATCCCTGCACTGACTTGAATGCAGGCTCGTCTTGCATCTCCCAAGATGAAAGGATGTCTGAATCCCCTGTGGAGACCACAGAGAAAGACCTAGTTCCCCACCTCATCGCGACCGGAGGCCTCACATCCTTTGAAAACTCCAGAGGTACACGGAGATCAGTGCCTCCAAAGGAGACGATGCCTGACTCCTCGTGAAACTTGATAGGAGTCCCAGGATTCCTGTGGCACGTGGAAAGGGACCCTTGGTCTCCCGCCTCAGCTGGAGAGGCGTCCCAATTGCCCTGCCAAGCCTCAAGGAGAATCCCGAGCTGTCCCTCGCAACTAGGCAGGAGTCCTGACGTCGCTGAACAAACACGTGGGTGGAAGGGCCATCCCCGTCGTAACTCGAGAATATACCCCAGGTTCTCGCCGCAACTCGAGAAAAACCATGAGACTTCCCACTCGCCGCGAGATGAGGCCCGATTCCCCTGCTTTGCGTGCAGAGCAATTCCGTGTTGCACATCACACATGAAAGGAGCCTTGATTTCCTTGATGGCACTCCAGAGAAACCCCAAGAACACTCTTTCAAGGCTAGAGGGATCCTGAGGTCACTGTAGCAACACGAAAGAGCTCCGTGGACCAAAAATCAACTCGAGATGAGAGGTTAGTCCCTGGCTTCGACTACAGAGGAATACCACCTTACCACAAGCACCTCAAGAGGAGGCTTCTCTCAGCTCTAGGTATGTGAGAGGGACCCTGAGTTTGCGGCCTCAAGTTGAATGGACACTGCGATGCCCTGACTCGAAATAAGGCCGGATATCCCTGCAGTGACTTGAATGCAGGCGCGTCTTGCATCTCCCAAGATGAAAGGATGTCTGAATCCCCTGTGGAGACCACAGAGAAAGACCTAGTTCCCCACCTCATCGTGACCGGAGGCCTCACATCCTTTGAAAACTCCAGAGGTACGAGGAGATCAGTGCCTCCAAAGGAGACGATGCCTGACTCCTAGTGAAATTTGATAGGAGTCCCAGGATTCCTGTGGCACGTGGAAAGGGACCCTTGGTCTCCCGCCTCAGCTGGAGAGGCGTCCCAATTGCCGTGCCAAGCCTCGAGGAGAATCGCGAGTTGTCCCTCACAACTAGGCAGGAGTCCTGACGTCGCTGAACAAACACGTGTGTGGAAGGGCCATCCCCGTCGTAACTCGAGAATATACCCCAGGTTCCCGCCGCAACTCGAGAAAAACCATGAGACTTCCCCCTCGCCGCGAGATGAGGCCCGATTCCCCTGCACTGTGTGCAGAGCAATTCCGTGTTGCACATCACACATGAAAGTAGCCTTGATTTCCTTGATGGCACTCCAGAGAAAACCCAAGAACACTGTTTCAAGGCTAGAGGGATCCTGAGGTCACTGTAGCAACATGAAAGAGCTCCGTGGACCACAAATCAACTGGAGATTAGAGGTTAGTCACTGGTTTCGACTCCAGAGGATTACCACCTTACCACAAGCACCTCAAGAGGAGGTTTCTCTCAGCTCTAGGTATGTGAGAGGGACCCTGAGTTTGCGGCCTCAAGTGGAATGGACACCGCGATGCCCTGACTCGAAATAAGGCCGGATATCCCTGCAGTGACTTGAATGCAGGCTCGTCTTGCATCTCCAAAGACGAAAGGATGTCTGAATCCCCTGTGGAGACCACAGAGAAAGACCTAGTTCCCCACCTCATCGTGACCGAAGGTCTCACATCCTTTGAAAAATCCAGAGGTATGCGAAGATCAGTGCCTCCAAAGGAGACGATGCCTGACTCCTCGTGAAACTTGATAGGAGTCCCAGGATTCCTGTGGCACGTGGAAAGGGACCCTTGGTCTCCCGCCTCAGCTGGAGAGGCGTCCCAATTGCCCTGCCAAGCCTCGCGGAGAATCCCGAGTTGTCCCTCGCAACTAGGCAGGAGTCCTGCCGTCGCTGAACAAACACTTGTGTGGAAGGGCCATCCCCGTCGTTACTCGAGAATATACCCCAGGATCCCGCCGCAACTCGAGAAAAACCATAAGACTTCCCCCTCGCCACGAGATGAGGCCCGATTCCCCTGCACTGTGTGCAGAGCAATTCCGTGTTGCACATCACACATGAAAGGAGCCTTGATTTCCTTGATGGCACTCCAGAGAAACCCCAAGAACGCTGTTTCAAGGCTAGAGGGATCCTGAGGTCACTGTAGCAATACGAAAGAGCTCCGTGGACCAAAAATCAACTCGAGATGAGAGGGTAGTCCCTGGCTTCGACTCCAGAGGAATACCACCTTACCACAAGCACCTTAAGAGGAGGCTTCTCTCAGCTCTAGGTATGTGAGAGGGACCCTGAGTTTGCGGCCTCAAGTGGAATGGACACCGCGATGCCCTGACTCGAAATAAGGCCGGATATCCCTGCAGTGACTTGAATGCAGGCTCGTCTTGCATCTCCCAAGACGAAAGGATGTCTGAATCCCCTGTGGAGACAACAGAGAAAGACCTAGTTCCCCACCTCATCGCGACCGGAGGCCTCATATCTTTGAAAATTCCAGAGGAACACAGAGGTCAGTGCCTCCAAAGGAGACGATGCCTGACTCCTCGTGAAACTTGATAGGAGTCCCAGGATTCCTGTGGCACGTGGAAAGGGACCCTTGGTCTCCCGCCTCAGCTGGAGAGGCATCCCAATTGCCCTGCCAAGCCTCGAGGAGAATCCCGAGTTGTCCCTCGCAACTAGGTAGGAGTCCTGACGTCGCTGAAGAAACACGTGTGTGGAAGTGACATCCCCGTCGTAACTCGAGAATATATCCCAGGTTCCCGCCGCAACTCGAGAAAAACCATGAGACTTCCCCCTCGCCGCAAATTGAGGCCCGATTCCCCTGCTCTGCGTGCAGAGCAATTCCGTGTTGCACATCAGACATGGAAGGAGCCTTGATTTCCTTGATGGCACTCCAGAGAAACCCCAGGAACACTGTTTCAAGGCTAGAGGGATCCTGAGGTCACTGTAGCAACACGAAAGAGCTCCGTGGACCACAAATCAACTGGAGATGAGAGGTTAGTCCCTGGCTTCGACTCCAGAGGAATACCACCTTACCACAAGCACCTCAAGAGGAGGCTTCTCTCAGCTCTAGGTATGTGAGAGGGACCCTGAGTTTGCGGCCTCAAGTGGAATGGACACTGCGATGCCCTGACGCGAAATAAGGCCGGATATCGCTGCAGTGACTTGAATGCAGGCTCGTCTTGCATTTCCCAAGATGAAAGGGTGTCTGATTCGCCTGTGGAGACCACAGAGAAAAACCTAGTTCCCCACTTCATGGCGACCAGAGGCCTCACATCCTTTGAAAACTCCAGAGGTACGCGGAAATCAGTGCCTCCAAAGGAGACGATGCCTGACTCCTCGTGAATCTTGATAGGAGTTCCAGGATTCCTGTGGCACGTGGAAAGGGATACTTGGTCTCCCACTCAGCTGGAGAGGCGTTCCAATTGCCCTGCCAATCCTCGAGGAAAATCCCTAGTTGTACCTAGCAACTAGGCATGAGTCCTGTCTTCGCTGAATAAACACGTGGGTAGAAGGGTCATCCCCGTCGTAACTCGAGAATATACCCCAGGTTCCCGCCGCAACTCGAGAAAAACCATGAGACTTCCCCCTCGCCGCGAGATGAGGCCCGATTCCCATGCACTGCGTGCAGAGCAATTCCGTGTTGCACATCACACATGAAAGGAGCCTTGATTTCCTTGATGGCACTCCAGAGAAAACCCAAGAACACTGTTTCAAGGCTAGAGGCATCCTGAGGTCACTGTAGCAACACGAAAGAGGTCCGTGGAACACAAATCAACTGGAGATGAGAGGTTAGTCCCTGGCTTCGACTCCAGAGGAATACCACCTTACCACAAGCACGTCAAGAGGAGGCTTCACTCAGCTCTAGGTATGTGAGAGGGACCCTGAGTTTGCGGCCTCAAGTGGAATGGACACTGCGATGCCCTGACTCGAAATAAGGCCGGATATCGCTTCAGTGACTTGAATGCAGGCTCGTCTTGCATCTCCCAAGACGAAAGGATGTCTGAATCCCCTGTGGAGACCACAGAGAAAGACCTAGTTCCCCACCTCATCGTGACCGGAGGCCTCACATCCTTTGAAAACTCCAGAGGTACGCGGAGATCAGTGCCTCCAAAGGAGACGATGCCTGACTCCTAGTGAAACTTCTTAGGAGTCCCAGGATTCCTGTGGCACGTGGAAAGGGACCCTTGGTCTCCCGCCTCAGCTGGAGAGGCGTCCCAATTGCCCTGCCAAGCCTCGAGGAGAATCCCGGGTTGTCCCTCGCAACTAGGCAGGAGTCCTGACGTCGCTGAACAAACACGTGTGTGGAAGGGCCATCCCCGTCGTAACTCGAGAATATACCCCAGGTTCCCGCCGCAACTCGAGAAAAACCATGAGACTTCCCCCTCGTCGCGAGATGAGGCCCGATTCCCCTGCACTGCGTGCAGAGCAGTTCCGTGTTGCACATCACACATGAAAGGAGCCTTGATTTCCTTGATGGCACTCCAGAGAAACCCCAAGAACACTGTTTCAAGGCTAGAGGGATCCTGAGGACACTGTAGCAACACGAAAGAGCTCCGTGGACCAAAAATCAACCCGAGATGAGAGGTTAGTCGCTGGCTTCCACTCCAGAGGGATACCACCTTACCACAAGCACCTCAAGAGGAGGCTTCTCTCAGCTCTAGGTATGTGAGAGGGACCCTGACTTTGCGGCCTCAAGTGGAATGGACACTGCGATGCCCTGACGCGAAATAAGGCCGGATATCCCTGCAGTGACTTGAATGCAGGCTCGTCTTGCATCTCCCAAGACGAAAGGATGTCTGAATCCCCTGTGGAGACCACAGAGAAAGACCTAGTTCCCCACTTCATGGCTACCAGAGGCCTCACATTCTTTGAAAACTCCAGAGGTGCTTGGACATCAGTGCCTCCAAAGGAGACGATGCCTGACTCCTCGTGAAACTTGATAGGAGTCCCAGGATTCCTGTGGCACGTGGAAAGGGACCCTTGGTCTCCCGCCTCAGCTGGAGAGGCGACACAATTGCCCTGCCAAGCCTCAAGGAGAATCCCGAGTTGTCCCTCGCAACTAGGCAGGAGTCCTGACGTCGCTGAACAAACACGTGGGTGGATGGGCCATCCCCGTCGTAACTCGAGAATATACCCCAGGTTCCCGCCGCAACTCGAGAAAAGCCATGAGACTTCCCCCTCGCCGCTAGATGAGGCCCGATTCCCCTGCACTGCGTGCAGAGCAATTCCGTGTTGCACATCACACATGAAAGGAGCCTTGATTTCCTTGATGGCACTCCAGAGAAACCCCAAGAACACTGTTTCAAGGCTAGAGGGATCCTGAGGTCACTGTAGCAACACGAAAGAGCTCCGTGGACCACAAATCAACTGGAGATGAGAGGTTAGTCCCTGGCTTCGACTCCAGAGGAATACCACCTTACCACAAGCACCTCAAGAGGAGGCTTCTCTCAGCTCTAGGTATGTGAAAGGGACCCTGATTTTGCGGCCTCAAGTGGAATGGACACTGCGATGCCCTGACTCGAAATAAGGCCGGATATCCCTGCAGTGACTTGAATGCAGGCGCGTCTTGCATCTCCCAAGATGAAAGGATGTCTGAATCCCCTGTGGAGACCACAGAGAAAGACCTAGTTCCCCACCTCATCGTGACCGGAGGCCTCACATCCTTTGAAAACACCAGAGGTACGCGGAGATCAGTGCCTCCAAAGGAGACGATGCCTGACTCCTAGTGAAATTTGATTGGAGTCCCAGTATTCCTGTGGCACGTGGAAAGGGACCCTTGGTCTCGCGCCTCAGCTGGAGAGGCGTCCCAATTGCCCTGCCAAGCAACGAGGAGAATCCCGAGTTGTTCCTCGCAACTAGGCAGGAGTCCTGACGTCGCTGAACAAACACGTGTGTGGAAGGGCCATCCCCGTCGTAACTCGAGAATATACCCCAGGTTCCCGCCGCAGCTCGAGAAAAACCATGAGACTTCCCCCTCGCCGCGAGATGAGGCCCGATTCCCCTGCACTGCGTGCAGAGCAATTCCGTGTTGCACATCACACATGAAAGGAGCCTTGATTTCCTTGATGGCACTCCAGAGAAACCCCAAGAACACTGTTTCAAGGCTAGAGGCATCCTGAGGTCACTGTAGCAACACGAAAGAGCTCCGTGGACCAAAAATCAACTCGAGATGAGAGGTTAGTCCCTGGCTTCGACTCCAGAGGAATACCACCTTACCACAAGCACCTCAAGAGGAGGCTTCTCTCAGCTCTAGGTATGTGATAGGGACCCTGAGTTTGCGGCCTCAAGTGGAATGGACACCGCGATGCCCTGACTCGAAATAAGGCCGGATATCCCTGCAGTGACTTGAATGCAGGCTCGTCTTGTATCTCCCAAGACGAAAGGATGTCTGAATCCCCTGTGGAGACCACAGAGAAAGACCTAGTTCCCCACCTCATCGCGACCGGAGGCCTCACATCCTTTGAAAACTCCAGAGGTACGCGGAGATCAGTGCCTCCAAAGGAGACGATGCCTGACTCCTAGTGAAACTTCTTTGGAGTCCCAGGATTCCTGTGGCACGTGGAAAAGGACACTTGGTCTCCCGCCTCAGCTGGAGAGGCGTCCCAATTGCCCTGCCAAGCCTCGAGGAGAATCCCGGGTTGTCCCTCGCAACTAGGCAGGAGTCCTGACGTCGCTGAACAAACACGTGTGTGGAAGGGCCATCCCCGTCGTAACTCGAGAATATACCCCAGGTTCCCGCCGCAACTCGAGTAAAACCATGAGACTTCCCCCTCGTCGCGAGATGAGGCCCGATTCCCCTGCACTGCGTGCAGAGCAGTTCCGTGTTGCACATCACACATGAAAGGAGCCTTGATTTCCTTGATGGCACTCCAGAGAAACCCCAAGAACACTGTTTCAAGGCTAGAGGGATCCTGAGGACACTGTAGCAACACGAAAGTGCTCCGTGGACCAAAAATCAACTCGAGATGAGAGGTTAGTCCCTGGCTTCCACTCCAGAGGGATACCACCTTACCACAAGCACCTCAAGAGGAGGCTTCTCTCAGCTCTAGGTATGTGAGAGGGACCCTGACTTTGCGGCCTCAAGTGGAATGGACACTGGGATGCCCTGACGCGAAATAAGGCCGGATATCCCTGCAGTGACTTGAATGCAGGCTCGTCTTGCATCTCCCAAGACGAAAGGATGTCTGAATCCCCTGTGGAGACCACAGAGAAAGACCTAGTTCCCCACTTCATGGCTACCAGAGGCCTCACATTCTTTAAAAACTCCAGAGGTGCTTGGACATCAGTGCCTCCAAAGGAGACGATGCCTGACTCCTCGTGAAACTTGATAGGAGTCCCAGGATTCCTGTGGCACGTGGAAAGGGACCCTTGGTCTCCCGCCTCAGCTGGAGAGGCGTCACAATTTCCCTGCCAAGCCTCAAGGAGAATCCCGAGTTGTCCCTCGCAACTAGGCAGGAGTCCTGACGTCGCTGAACAAACACGTGGGTGGAAGGGCCATCCCCGTCGTAACTCGAGAATATACCCCAGGTTCCCGCAGCAACTCGAGAAAAGCCATGAGACTTCCCCCTCGCCGCTAGATGAGGCCCGATTCCCCTGCACTGCGTGCAGAGCAATTCCGTGTTGCACATCACACATGAAAGGAGCCTTGATTTCCTTGATGGCACTCCAGAGAAACCCCAACAACACTGTTTCAAGGCTAGAGGGATCCTGAGGTCACTGTAGCAACACGAAAGAGCTCCGTGGACCAAAAATCAACTCGAGATGAGAGGTTAGTCCCTGGCTTCGACTCCAGAGGAATACCACCTTACCACAAGCACCTCAAGAGGAGGCTTCTCTCAGCTCTAGGTATGTGAAAGGGACCCTGATTTTGCGGCCTCAAGTGGAATGGACACTGCGATGCCCTGACTCGAAATAAGGCCGGATATCCCTGCAGTGACTTGAATGCAGGCGCGTCTTGCATCTCCCAAGATGAAAGGATGTCTGAATCCCCTGTGGAGACCACAGAGAAAGACCTAGTTCCCCACCTCATCGTGACCGGAGGCCTCACATCCTTTGAAAACTCCAGAGGTGCGCGGAGATCAGTGCCTCCAAAGGAGACGATGCCTGACTCCTAGTGAAATTTGATAGGAGTCCCAGTATTCCTGTGACACGTGGAAAGGGACCCTTGGTCTCCCGCCTCAGCTGGAGAGGCGTCCCAATTGCCCTGCCAAGCCACGAGGAGAATCCCGAGTTGTCCCTCGCAACTAGGCAGGAGTCCTGACGTCGCTGAACAAACACGTGTGTGGAAGGGCCATCCCCGTCGTAACTCGAGAATATACCCCAGGTTCCCGCCGCAACTCGAGAAAAACCATGAGACTTCCCCTCGCCGCGAGATGAGGCCCGATTCCCCTGCACTGCGTGCAGAGCAATTCCGTGTTGCACATCACACATGAAAGGAGCCTTGATTTCCTTGATGGCACTCCAGAGAAAACCCAAGAACACTGTTTCAAGGCTAGAGGCATCCTGAGGTCACTGTAGCAACAGGAAAGAGCTCCGTGGACCAAAAATCAACTCGAGATGAGAGGTTAGTCCCTGGCTTCGACTCCAGAGGAAACCACCTTACCACAAGCACCTCAGAGGAGGCTTCTCTCAGCTCTAGGTATGTGAGAGGGACCCTGAGTTTGCGGCCTCAAGTGGAATGGACACCGCGATGCCCTGACTCGAAGTAAGGCCAGATATCCCTGCAGTGACTTGAATGCAGGCTCGTCTTGCATCTTCCAAGACGAAAGGGTGTCTGAATATAATGTGGAGACCACAGAGAAAGACCTAGTTCCCCACCTCATCGCGACCGGAGGCCTCACATTCTTTGAAAACTCCAGAGGTATACTGAGATCAGTGCCTCCAAAGGAGACGAAGCCTGACTCCTAGTGAAACTTGATAGAAGTCCCAGGATTCCTGTGGCACGTGGAAAGGGACCCTTGGTCTCCCGCCTCAGCTGGAGAGGCGTCCCAATTGCCCTGCCAAGCCTCGAGGAGAATCCCGAGTTGTCCCTCGCAACTAGGCAGGAGTCCTGACGTCGCTGAACAAACACGTGGGTGGAAGGGCCATCCCCGTCGGAACTCGAGAATATACCCCAGGTTCCCGCTGCAACTCGAGAAAAACCATGAGACTTCCCCCTCGCCGCAAGATGAGGCCCGATTCCCCTGCACTGCATTCAAAGCAATTGCGTGTTGCACATCAAACATGAAAGGAGCCTTGATTTCCTTGATGGCACTCCAGAGAAACCCCAAGAACACTGTTTCAAGGCTAGAGGGATCCTGAGGTCACTGTAGCAACACGAAAGTGCTCCGTGGCCCAAAAATCAACTCGAGATGAGAGGTTAGTCCCTGGCTTCGACTCCAGAGGAATACCACCTTACCACAAGCACCTCAAGAGGAGGCTTCTCTCAGCTCTAGGTATGTGAGAGGGACCCTGATTTTGCGGCCTCAAGTGGAATGGACACTGCGATGCCCTGACGCGAAATAACACCGGATATCCCTGCACTGACTTGAATGCAGGCTCGTCTTGCATCTCCCAAGATGAAAGGATGTCTGAATCCCCTGTGGAGACCACAGAGAAAGACCTAGTTCCCCACCTCATCGCGACCGGAGGCCTCACATCCTTTGAAAACTCCAGAGGTACGCGGAGATCAGTGCCTCCAAAGGAGACGATGCCTGACTCCTAGTGAAACTTCTTAGGAGTCCCAGGATTCCTGTGGCACGTGGAAAGGGACCCTTGGTCTCCCGCCTCAGCTGGAGAGGCGTCCCAATTGCCCTGCCAAGCCTCGAGGAGAATCCCGGGTTGTCCCTCGCAACTAGGCAGGAGTCCTGACGTCGCTGAACAAACACGTGTGTGGAAGGGCCATCCCCGTCGTAACTCGAGAATATACCCCAGGTTCCCGCCGCAACTCGAGAAAAACCATGAGACTTCCCCCTCGTCGCGAGATGAGGCCCGATTCCCCTGCACTGCGTGCAGAGCAGTTCCGTGTTGCACATCACACATGAAAGGAGCCTTGATTTCCTTGATGGCACTCCAGAGAAACCCCAAGAACACTGTTTCAAGGCTAGAGGGATCCTGAGGACACTGTAGCAACACGAAAGTGCTCCGTGGACCAAAAATCAACTCGAAATGAGAGGTTAGTCCCTGGCTTCCACTCCAGAGGGATACCACCTTACCACAAGCACCTCAAGAGGAGGCTTCTCTCAGCTCTAGGTATGTGAGAGGGACCCTGACTTTGCGGCCTCAAGTGGAATGGACACTGCGATGCGCTGACGCGAAATAAGGCCGGATATCCCTGCAGTGACTTGAATGCAGGCTCGTCTTGCATCTCCCAAGACGAAAGGATGTCTGAATCCCCTGTGGAAACCACAGAGAAAGACCTAGTTCCCCACTTCATGGCTACCAGAGGCCTCACATTCTTTGAAAACTCCAGAGGTGCTTGGACATCAGTGCCTCCAAAGGAGACGATGCCTGACTCCTCGTGAAACTTGATAGGAGTCCCAGGATTCCTGTGGCACGTGGAAAGGGACCCTTGGTCTCCCGCCTCAGCTGGAGAGGCGTCACAATTGCCCTGCCAAGCCTCAAGGAGAATCCCGAGTTGTCCCTCGTAACTAGGCAGGAGTCCTGACGTCGCTGAACAAACACGTGTGTGGAAGGGCCATCCCCGTCGTAACTCGAGAATGTACCCCAGGTTCCCGCCGCAACTCGAGAAAAGCCATGAGACTTCCCCCTCGCCGCTAGATGAGGCCCGATTCCCCTGCACTGCGTGCAGAGCAATTCCATGTTGCACATCACACATGAAAGGAGCCTTGATTTCCTTGATGGCACTCCAGAGAAACCCCAACAACACTGTTTCAAGGCTAGAGGGATCCTGAGGTCACTGTAGCAACACGAAAGAGCTCCGTGGACCACAAATCAACTGGAGATGAGAGGTTAGTCCCTGGCTTCGACTCCAGAGGAATACCACCTTACCACAAGCACCTCAAGAGGAGGCTTCTCTCAGCTCTAGGTATGTGAAAGGGACCCTGATTTTGCGGCCTCAAGTGGAATGGACACTGCGATGCCCTGATTCGAAATAAGGCCGGATATCCCTGCAGTGACTTGAATGCAGGCGCGTCTTGCATCTCCCAAGATGAAAGGATGTCTGAATCCCCTGTGGAGACCACAGAGAAAGACCTAGTTCCCCACCTCATCGTGACCGGAGGCCTCACATCCTTTGAAAACTCCAGAGGTACGCGGAGATCAGTGCCTCCAAAGGAGACGATGCCTGACTCCTAGTGAAATTTGATAGGAGTCCCAGTATTCCTGTGGCACGTGGAAAGGGACCCTTGGTCTCCCGCCTCAGCTGGAGAGGCGTCCCAATTGCCCTGCCAAGCCACGAGGAGAATCCCGAGTTGTCCCTCGCAACTAGGCAGGAGTCCTGACGTCGCTGAACAAACACGTGTGTGGAAGGGCCATCCCCGTCGTAACTCGAGAATATACCCCAGGTTCCCGCCGCAACTCGAGAAAAACCATGAGACTTCCCCCTCGCCGCGAGATGAGGCCCGATTCCCCTGCACTGCGTGCAGAGCAATTCCGTGTTGCACATCACACATGAAAGGAGCCTTGATTTCCTTGATGGCACTCCAGAGAAAACCCAAGAACACTGTTTCAAGGCTAGAGGCATCCTGAGGTCACTGTAGCAACACGAAAGAGCTCCGTGGACCAAAAATCAACTCGAGATGAGAGGTTAGTCCCTGGCTTCGACTCCAGAGGAAACCACCTTACCACAAGCACCTCAGAGGAGGCTTTTCTCAGCTCTAGGTATGTGAGAGGGACCCTGAGTTTGCGGCCTCAAGTGGAATGGACACCGCGATGCCCTGACTCGAAGAAAGGCCAGATATCCCTGCAGTGACTTGAATGCAGGCTCGTCTTGCATCTTCCAAGAGGAAAGGGTGTCTGAATATAATGTGGAGACCACAGAGAAAGACCTAGTTCCCCACCTCATCGCGACCGGAGGCCTCACATTCTTTGAAAACTCCAGAGGTATACTGAGATCAGTGCCTCCAAAGGAGACGGAGCCTGACTCCTAGTGAAACTTGATAGGAGTCCCAGGATTCCTGTGGCACGTGGAAAGGGACCCTTGGTCTCCCGCCTCAGCTGGAGAGGCGTCCCAATTGCCCTGCCAAGCCTCGAGGAGAATCCCGAGTTGTCCCTCGCAACAAGGCAGGAGTCCTGACGTCGCTGAATAAACACGTGGGTGGAAGGGCCATCCCCGTCGGAACTCGAGAATATACCCCAGGTTCCCGCCGCAACTCGAGAAAATCCATGAGACTTCCCCCTCGCCGCGAGATGAGGCCCGATTCCCCTGCACTGCGTGCAGAGCAATTCCGTGTTGCACATCAAACATGAAAGGAGCCTTGATTTCCTTGATGGCACTCCAGAGAAACCCCAAGAACACTGTTTCAAGGCTAGAGGGATCCTGAGGTCACTGTAGCAACACGAAAGTGCTCCGTGGCCCAAAAATCAACTCGAGATGAGAGGTTAGTCCCTGGCTTCGACTCCAGAGGAATACCACCTTACCACAAGCACCTCAAGAGGAGGCTTCTCTCAGCTCTAGGTATGTGAGAGGGACCCTGATTTTGCGGCCTCAAGTGGAATGGACACTGCGATGCCCTGACGCGAAATAAGGCCGGATATCCCTGCAGTGACTTGAATGCAGGCTCGTCTTGCATCTCCCAAGATGAAAGGATGTCTGAATCCCCTGTGGAGACCACAGAGAAAGACCTAGTTCCCCACCTCATCGCGACCGGAGGCCTCACATCCTTTGAAAACTCCAGAGGTACGCGGAGATCAGTGCCTCCAAAGGAGACGATGCCTGACTCCTAGTGAAACTTCTTAGGAGTCCCAGGATTCCTGTGGCACGTGGAAAGGGACCCTTGGTCTCCCGCCTCAGCTGGAGAGGCGTCCCAATTGCCCTGCCAAGCCTCGAGGAGAATCCCGGGTTGTCCCTCGCAACTAGGCAGGAGTCCTGACGTCGCTGAACAAACACGTGTGTGGAAGGGCCATCCCCGTCGTAACTCGAGAATATACCCCAGGTTCCTGCCGCAACTCGAGAAAAACCATGAGACTTCCCCCTCGTCGCGAGATGAGGCCCGATTCCCCTGCACTGCGTGCAGAGCAGTTCCGTGTTGCACATCACACATGAAAGGAGCCTTGATTTCCTTGATGGCACTCCAGAGAAAACCCAAGAACACTGTTTCAAGGCTAGAGGGATCCTGAGGACACTGTAGCAACACGAAAGTGCTCCGTGGACCAAAAATCAACTCGAGATGAGAGGTTAGTCCCTGGCTTCCACTCCAGAGGGATACCACCTTACCACAAGCACCTCAAGAGGAGGCTTCTCTCAGCTCTAGGTATGTGAGAGGGACCCTGACTTTGCGGCCTCAAGTGGAATGGACACTGCGATGCCCTGACGTGAAATAAGGCCGGATATCCCTGCAGTGACTTGAATGCAGGCTCGTCTTGCATCTCCCAAGACGAAAGGATGTCTGAATCCCCTGTGGAGACCACAGAGAAAGACCTAGTTCCACACTTCATGGCTACCAGAGGCCTCACATTCTTTGAAACTCCAGAGCTGCTTGGACATCAGTGCCTCCAAAGGAGACGATGCCTGACTCCTCGTGAAACTTGATAGGAGTCCCAGGATTCCTGTGGCACGTGGAAAGGGACCCTTGGTCTCCCGCCTCAGCTGGAGAGGCGTCACAATTGCCCTGCCAAGCCTCAAGGAGAATCCCGAGTTGTCCCTCGCAACTAGGAAGGAGTCCTGACGTCGCTGAACAAACACGTGGGTGGAAGGGCCATCCCCGTCGTAACTCGAGAATATACCCCAGGTTCCCGCCGCAACTCGAGAAAAGCCATGAGACTTCCCCCTCGCCGCTAGATGAGGCCCGATTCCCCTGCACTGCGTGCAGAGCAATTCCGTGTTGCACATCACACATGAAAGGAGCCTTGATTTCCTTGATGGCACTCCAGAGAAACCCCAACAACACTGTTTCAAGGCTAGAGGGATCCTGAGGTCACTGTAGCAACACGAAAGAGCTCCGTGGACCAAAAATCAACTCGAGATGAGAGGTTAGTCCCTGGCTTCGACTCCAGAGGAATACCACCTTACCACAAGCACCTCAAGAGGAGGCTTCTCTCAGCTCTAGGTATGTGAAAGGGACCCTGATTTTGCGGCCTCAAGTGGAATGGACACTGCGATGCCCTGACTCGAAATAAGGCCGGATATCCCTGCAGTGACTTGAATGCAGGCGCGTCTTGCATCTCCCAAGATGAAAGGATGTCTGAATCCCCTGTGGAGACCACAGAGAAAGACCTAGTTCCCCACCTCATCGTGACCGGAGGCCTCACATCCTTTGAAAACTCCAGAGGTACGCGGAGATCAGTGCCTCCAAAGGAGACGATGCCTGACTCCTAGTGAAATTTGATAGGAGTCCCAGTATTCCTGTGACACGTGGAAAGGGACCCTTGGTCTCCCGCCTCAGCTGGAGAGGCGTCCCAATTGCCCTGCCAAGCCACGAGGAGAATCCCGAGTTGTCCCTCGCAACTAGGCAGGAGTCCTGACGTCGCTGAACAAACAAGTGTGTGGAAGGGCCATCCCCGTCGTAACTCGAGAATATACCCCAGGTTCCCGCCGCAACTCGAGAAAAACCATGAGACTTCCCCCTCGCCGCGAGATGAGGCCCGATTCCCCTGCACTGCGTGCAGAGCAATTCCGTGTTGCACATCACACATGAAAGGAGCCTTGATTTCCTTGATGGCACTCCAGAGAAAGCCCAAGAACACTGTTTCAAGGCTAGAGGGATCCTGAGGACACTGTAGCAACACGAAAGTGCTCCGTGGACCAAAAATCAACTCGAGATGAGAGGTTAGTCCCTGGCTTCCACTCCAGAGGGATACCACCTTACCACAAGCACCTCAAGAGGAGGCTTCTCTCAGCTCTAGGTATGTGAGAGGGACCCTGACTTTGCGGCCTCAAGTGGAATGGACACTGCGATGCCCTGACGTGAAATAAGGCCGGATATCCCTGCAGTGACTTGAATGCAGGCTCGTCTTGCATCTCCCAAGACGAAAGGATGTCTGAATCCCCTGTGGAGACCACAGAGAAAGACCTAGTTCCACACTTCATGGCTACCAGAGGCCTCAATTCTTTGAAACTCCAGAGCTGCTTGGACATCAGTGCCTCCAAAGGAGACGATGCCTGACTCCTCGTGAAACTTGATAGGAGTCCCAGGATTCCTGTGGCACGTGGAAAGGGACCCTTGGTCTCCCGCCTCAGCTGGAGAGGCGTCACAATTGCCCTGCCAAGCCTCAAGGAGAATCCCGAGTTGTCCCTCGCAACTAGGCAGGAGTCCTGACGTCGCTGAACAAACACGTGGGTGGAAGGGCCATCCCCGTCGTAACTCGAGAATATACCCCAGGTTCCCGCCGCAACTCGAGAAAAGCCATGAGACTTCCCCCTCGCCGCTAGATGAGGCCCGATTCCCCTGCACTGCGTGCAGAGCAATTCCGTGTTGCACATCACACATGAAAGGAGCCTTGATTTCCTTGATGGCACTCCAGAGAAACCCCAAGAACACTGTTTCAAGGCTAGAGGGATCCTGAGGTCACTGTAGCAACACGAAAGAGCTCCGTGGACCAAAAATCAACTCGAGATGAGAGGTTAGTCCCTGGCTTCGACTCCAGAGGAATACGACCTTACCACAAGCACCTCAAGAGGAGGCTTCTCTCAGCTCTAGGTATGTGAAAGGGACCCTGATTTTGCGGCCTTAAGTGGAATGGACACTGCGATGCCCTGACTCGAAATAAGGCCGGATATCCCTGCAGTGACTTGAATGCAGGCGCGTCTTGCATCTCCCAAGATGAAAGGATGTCTGAATCCCCTGTGGAGACCACAGAGAAAGACCTAGTTCCCCACCTCATCGTGACCGGAGGCCTCACATCCTTTGAAAACTCCAGAGGTACGCGGAGATCAGTGCCTCCAAAGGAGACGATGCCTGACTCCTAGTGAAATTTGATAGGAGTCCCAGTATTCCTGTGACACGTGGAAAGGGACCCTTGGTCTCCCGCCTCAGCTGGAGAGGCGTCCCAATTGCCCTGCCAAGCAACGAGGAGAATCCCGAGTTGTCCCTCGCAACTAGGCAGGAGTCCTGACGTCGCTGAACAAACAAGTGTGTGGAAGGGCCATCCCCGTCGTAACTCGAGAATATACCCCAGGTTCCCGCCGCAACTCGAGAAAAACCATGAGACTTCCCCCTCGCCGCGAGATGAGGCCCGATTCCCCTGCACTGCGTGCAGAGCAATTCCGTGTTGCACATCACACATGAAAGGAGCCTTGATTTCCTTGATGGCACTCCAGAGAAAACCCAAGAACACTGTTTCAAGGCTAGAGGCATCCTGAGGTCACTGTAGCAACACGAAAGAGCTCCGTGGACCAAAAATCAACTCGAGATGAGAGGTTAGTCCCTGGCTTCGACTCCAGAGGAAACCACCTTACGACAAGCACCTCAGAGGAGGCTTTTCTCAGCTCTAGGTATGTGAGAGGGACCCTGAGTTTGCGGCCTCAAGTGGAATGGACACCGCGATGCCCTGACTCGAAATAAGGCCGGATATCCCTGCAGTGACTTGAATGCAGGCTCATCTTGCATCTCCCAAGACGAAAGGATGTCTGAATCCCCTGTGGAGACAACAGAGAAAGACCTAGTTCCCCACCTCATCGCGACCGGAGGCCTCACATCTTTGAAAATTCCAGAGGAACACAGAGGTCAGTGCCTCCAAAGGAGACGATGCCTGACTCCTCGTGAAACTTGATAGGAGTCCCAGGATTCCTGTGGCACGTGGAAGGGGACCCTTGGTCTCCCGCCTCAACTGGAGAGGCGTCCCAATTGCCCTGCCAAGCCTCGAGGAGAATCCCGAGTTGTCCCTCGCAACTAGGTAGGAGTCCTGACGTCGCTGAAGAAACACGTGTGTGGAAGTGACATCCCCGTCGTAACTCGAGAATATACCCCAGGTTCCCGCCGCAACTCGAGAAAAACCATGAGACTTCCCCCTCGCCGCAATTGAGGCCCGATTCCCCTGCTCTGCGTGCAGAGCAATTCCGTGTTGCACATCAGACATGGAAGGAGCCTTGATTTCCTTGATGGCACTCCAGAGAAACCCCAGGAACACTCTTTCAAGGCTAGAGGGATCCTGAGGTCACTGTAGCAACACGAAAGAGCTCCGTGGACCACAAATCAACTGGAGATGAGAGGTTAGTCCCTGGCTTCGACTCCAGAGGAATACCACCTTACCACAAGCACCTCAAGAGGAGGCTTCTCTCACCTCTAGGTATGTGAGAGGGACCCTGAGTTTGCGGCCTCAAGTGGAATGGACACTGCGATGCCCTGACGCGAAATAAGGCCGGATATCCCTGCAGTGACTTGAATGCAGGCTCGTTTTGCATTTCCCAAGATGAAAGGGTGTCTGATTCGCCTGTGGAGACCACAGAGAAAAACCTAGTTCCCCACTTCATGGCGACCAGAGGCCTCACATCCTTTGAAAACTCCAGAGGTACGCGGAAATCAGTGCCTCCAAAGGAGACGATGCCTGACTCCTCGTGAAACTTGATAGGAGTCCCAGGATTCCTGTGGCACGTGGAAAGGGATACTTGGTCTCCCACTCAGCTGGAGAGGCGTTCCAATTGCCCTGCCAATCCTCGAGGAAAATCCCTAGTTGTACCTAGCAACTAGGCATGAGTCCTGTCTTCGCTGAATAAACACGTGGGTGGAAGGGTCATCCCCGTCGTAACTCGAGAATATACCCCAGGTTCTCGCCGCACTCGAGAAAAACCATGAGTCTTCCCCCTCACCGCAAGATGAGGCCCGATTCCCCTGCACTGCGTGCAGAGCAATTCCGTGTTGCACATCACACATGAAAGGAGGCTTGATTTCCTTCATGGCACTCCAGAGAAACCCCAAGAACACTCTTTAAAGGCTAGAGGGATCCTGAGGTCACTGTAGCAACAGGAAAGAGCTCCTTGGACCAAGAATCAACTCGAGATGAGAGGTTAGTCCCTGGTTTCGACTCCAGAGGAATACCACCTTACCACACGCACCTCAAGAGGAGGCTTCTCTCAGCTCTAGGTATGTGAGAGGGACCCTGAGTTTGCGGACTCAAGTGGAATGGACACTGCGATGCCCTGACTCGAAATAAGGCCGGATATCCCTGCAGTGACTTGAATGCAGGCTCGTCTTCCATCTCCCAAGACGAAAGGATGTCTGAATCCCCTGTGGAGACCACAGAGAAAGACGTAGTTCCCCACCTCATCGTGACCGGAGGCCTCACATCCTTTGAAAACTCCAGAGGGACGCGGAGATCAGTGCCTCCAAAGGAGACGATGCCTGACTCCTAGAGAAATTTGATAGGAGTCCCAGGATTCCTGTGGCACGTGGAAAGGGACCCTTGGTCTCCCGCCTCAGCTGTAGAGGCGTCCCAATTGCCCTGCCAAGCCTCGAGGAGAATCCCGAATTGTCCCTCGCAACTAGGCAGGAGTCCTGCCGTCGCTGAACAAACACGTGTGTGGAAGGGCCATCCCCGTCGTAACTCGAGAATATACCCCAGGTTCCCGCCGCAACTCGAGAAAAACCATGAGACTTCCCCCTCGCCGCGAGATGAGGCCCGATTCCCATGCACTGCGTGCAGAGCAATTCCGTGTTGCACATCACACATGAAAGGAGCCTTGATTTCCTTGATGGCACTCCAGAGAAAAACCAAGAACACTGTTTCACGGCTAGAGGCATCCTGAGGTCACTGTAGCAACACGAAAGAGCTCCGTGGACCAAAAATCAACTGGAGATGAGAGGTTAGTCCCTGGCTTCGACTCCAGAGGAAACCACCTTACCACAAGCACCTCAGAGGAGGCTTTTCTCAGCTCTAGGTATGTGAGAGGGACCATGAGTTTGCGGCCTCAAGTGGAATGGACCCCGCGATGCCCTGACTCGAAATAAGGCCGGATATCCCTGCAGTGACTTGAATGCAGGCTCGTCTTGCATCTCCCAAGACGAAAGGATGTCTGAATCCCCTGTGGAGACCACAGAGAAATACCTAGTTCCCCACCTCATCGCGACCGGAGGCCTCACATACTTTGAAAACTCCAGAGGTACACGGAGATCAGTGCCTCCAAAGGAGACGATGCCTGACTCCTCGTGAAACTTGATAGGAGTCCCAGGATTCCTGTGGCACGTGGAAAGGGACCCTTGGTCATCCTCCTCAGCTGGAGAGGCGTCCCAATTGCATTGCCAAGCATCGAGGAGAATCCCGAGTTGTCCCTCGCAACTAGGCAGGAGTCCTGCCGTCGCTGAACAAACACGTGT
Source organism: Cervus elaphus (assembly GCF_910594005.1). Taxonomy (NCBI): domain Eukaryota; kingdom Metazoa; phylum Chordata; class Mammalia; order Artiodactyla; family Cervidae; genus Cervus; species Cervus elaphus. The sequence continues at coordinate 3,290,244 of NC_057815.1, read as the reverse complement.
GTGGAAGGGCCATTCCCGTCATAACTCGAGAATATACCCCAGGTTCCCGCCACAACTCGAGAAAAACCATGAGACTTCCCCCTCGCCGCGAGATGAGGCCCGATTCCCCTGCACTGCGTGCAGAGCAATTCCGTGTTGCACATCACACATGAAAGGAGCCTTGATTTCCTTGATGGCACTCCAGAGAAACCCCAAGAACACTGTTTCAAGGCTAGAGGCATCCTGAGGTCACTGTAGCAACACGAAAGAGGTCCGTGGACCACAAATCAACTGGAGATGAGAGGTTAGTCCATGGCTTCGACTCCAGAGGAATACCACCTTACCACAAGCACCTCAAGAGGAGGCTTCTCTCAGCTCTAGGTATGTGAGAGGGACCCTGAGTTTGCGGCCTCAAGTGGAATGGACACTGCGATGCCCTGACTCGAAATAAGGCCGGATATCGCTGCAGTGACTTGAATGCAGGCTCGTCTTGCATCTCCCAAGACGAAAGGATGTCTGAATCCCCTGTGGAGACCACAGAGAAAGACCTAGTTCCCCACCTCATCGTGACCGGAGGCCTCACATCCTTTGAAAACTCCAGAGGTACGCGGAGATCAGTGCCTCCAAAGGAGACGATGCCTGACTCCTAGTGAAACTTCTTAGGAGTCCCAGGATTCCTGTGGCACGTGGAAAGGGACCCTTGGTCTCCCGCCTCAGCTGGAGAGGCGTCCCAATTGCCGTGCCAAGCCTCGAGGAGAATCCCGGGTTGTCCCTCGCAACTAGGCAGGAGTCCTGACGTCGCTGAACAAACACGTGTGTGGAAGGGCCATCCCCGTCGTAACTCGAGAATATACCCCAGGTTCCCGCCGCAACTCGAGAAAAACCATGAGACTTCCCCCTCGTCGCGAGATGAGGCCCGATTCCCCTGCACTGCGTGCAGAGCAGTTCCGTGTTGCACATCACACATGAAAGGAGCCTTGATTTCCTTGATGGCACTCCAGAGAAACCCCAAGAACACTGTTTCAAGGCTAGAGGGATCCTGAGGACACTGTAGCAACACGAAAGTGCTCCGTGGACCAAAAATCAACTCGAGATGAGAGGTTAGTCCCTGGCTTCCACTCCAGAGGGATACCACCTTACCACAAGCACCTCAAGAGGAGGCTTCTCTCATCTCTAGGTATGTGAGAGGGACCCTGCCTTTGCGGCCTCAAGTGGAATGGACACTGCGATGCCCTGACGCGAAATAAGGCCGGATATCCCTGCAGTGACTTGAATGCAGGCTCGTCTTGCATCTCCCAAGACGAAAGGATGTCTGAATCCCCTGTGGAGACCACAGAGAAAGACCTAGTTCCCCACTTCATGGCTACCAGAGGCCTCACATTCTTTGAAAACTCCAGAGGTGCTTGGACATCAGTGCCTCCAAAGGAGACGATGCCTGACTCCTCGTGAAACTTGATAGGAGTCCCAGGATTCATGTGGCACGTGGAAAGGGACCCTTGGTCTCCCGCCTCAGCTGGAGAGGCGTCACAATTGCCCTGCCAAGCCTCAGGGAGAATCCCGAGTTGTCCCTCGCAACTAGGCAGGAGTCCTGACGTCGCTGAACAAACACGTGGGTGGAAGGGCCATCCCCGTCGTAACTCGAGAATATACCCCAGGTTCCCGCCGCAACTCGAGAAAAGCCATGAGACTTCCCCCTCGCCGCTAGATGAGGCCCGATTCCCCTGCACTGCGTGCAGAGCAATTCCGTGTTGCACATCACACATGAAAGGAGCCTTGATTTCCTTGATGGCACTCCAGAGAAACCCCAACAACACTGTTTCAAGGCTAGTGGGATCCTGAGGTCACTGTAGCAACACGAAAGAGCTCCGTGGACCAAAAATCAACTCGAGATGAGAGGTTAGTCCCTGGCTTCGACTCCAGAGGAATACCACCTTACCACAAGCACCTCAAGAGGAGGCTTCTCTCAGCTCTAGGTATGTGAAAGGGACCCTGAGTTTGCGGCCTCAAGTGGAATGGACACTGCGATGTCCTGACTCGAAATAAGGCCGGATATCCCTTCAGTGACTTGAATGCAGGCGCGTCTTGCATCTCCCAAGATGAAAGGATGTCTGAATCCCCTGTGGAGACCACAGAGAAAGACCTAGTTCCCAACCTCATCGTGACCGGAGGCCTCACATCCTTTGAAAACTCCAGAGGTACGCGGAGATCAGTGCCTCCAAAGGAGACGATGCCTGACTCCTAGTGAAATTTGATAGGAGTCCCAGTATTCCTGTGGCACGTGGAAAGGGACCCATGGTCTCCCGCCTCAGCTGGAGAGGCGTCCCAATTGCCCTGCCAAGCCACGAGGAGAATCCCGAGTTGTCCCTCGCAACTAGGCAGGAGTCCTGACGTCGCTGAACAAACACGTGTGTGGAAGGGCCATCCCCGTCGTAACTCGAGAATATACCCCAGGTTCCCGCCGCAGCTCGAGAAAAACCATAAGACTTCCCGCTCGCCGCGAGATGAGGCCCGATTCCCCTGCACTGCGTGCAGAGCAATTCCGTGTTGCACATCACACATGAAAGGAGCCTTGATTTCCTTGATGGCACTCCAGAGAAAACCCAAGAACACTGTTTCAAGGCTAGAGGCATCCTGAGGTCACTGTAGCAACACGAAAGAGCTCCGTGGACCAAAAATCAACTCGAGATGAGAGGTTAGTCCCTGGCTTCGACTCAAGAGGAAACCACCTTACCACAAGCACCTCAGAGGAGGCTTTTCTCAGCTCTAGGTATGTGAGAGGGACCCTGAGTTTGCGGCCTCAAGTGGAATGGACACCGCGATGCCCTGACTCGAAATAAGGCCGGATATGCCTGCAGTGACTTGAATGCAGGCTCGTCTTGCATCTCCCAAGACGAAAGGATGTCTGAATCCCCTGTGGAGACCACAGAGAAAGACTTAGTTCCCCACCTCATCGCGACCGGAGGCCTCACATCTTTGAAAATTCCAGAGGAACGCAGAGGTCAGTGCCTCCAAAGGCGACGATGCCTGACTCCTCGTGAAACTTGATAGGAGTCCCAGGATTCCTGTGCCACGTGGAAAGGGACCCTTGGTCTCCCGCCTCAGCTGGAGAGGCGTCCCAATTGCCCTGCCAAGCCTCGAGGAGAATCCCGAGTTGTCCCTCGCAACTAGGTAGGACTCCTGACGTCGCTGAAGAAACACGTGTGTGGAAGTGACATACCCGTCGTAACTCGAGAATATACCCCAGGTTCCCGCCGCAACTCGAGAAAAACCATGAGACTTCCCCCTCGCCGCAAATTGAGGCCCGATTCCCCTGCTCTGCGTGCAGAGCAATTCCGTGTTGCACATCACACATGGAAGGAGCCTTGATTTCCTTGATGGCACTCCAGAGAAACCCCAGGAACACTGTTTCAAGGCTAGAGGGATCCTGAGGTCACTGTAGCCACACGAAAGAGCTCCGTGGACCACAAATCAACTGGAGATGAGAGGTTAGTCCCTGGCTTCGACTCCAGAGGAATACCACCTTACCACAAGCACCTCAAGAGGAGGCTTCTCTCAGCTCTAGGTATGTGAGAGGGACCCTGAGTTTGCGGCCTCAAGTGGAATGGACACCGCGATGCCCTGACTCGAAATAAGGCCGGATATCCCTGCAGTGACTTGAATGCAGGCTCGTCTTGCATCTCCCAAGATGAAAGGGTGTCTGATTCCCCTGTGGAGACCACAGAGAAAAACCTAGTTCCCCACTTCATGGCGACCAGAGGCCTCACATTCTTTGAAAACTCCAGAGGTACGCGGAAATCAGTGCCTCCAAAGGAGACGATGCCTGACTCCTCGTGAAACTTGATAGGAGTCCCAGGATTCCTGTGGCACGTGGAAAGGGACACTTGGTCTCCCACTCAGCTAGAGAGGCGTTCCAATTGCCCTGCCAATCCTCGAGGAAAATCCCGAGTTATACCTAGCAACTAGGCATGAGTCCTGTCTTCGCTGAACAAACACGTGGGTGGAAGGGTCATCCCCGTCGTAACTCGAGAATATACGCCAGGTTCTCGCCGTAACTCGAGAAAAACCATGAGTCTTCCCCCTCACCGCGAGATGAGGCCCGATTCCCCTGCACTGCGTGCAGAGCAATGCCGTGTTGCACATCACACATGAAAGGAGGCTTGATTTCCTTCATGGCACTCCAGAGAAACCCCAAGAACACTGTTTCAAGGCAAGAGGGATCCTGAGGTCACTCTAGCAACACGAAAGAGCTCCGTGGACCAAGAATCAACTCCAGATGAGAGGTTAGTCCCTGGCTTCGACTCCAGAGCAATACCACCTTACCACAAGCACCTCAAGAGGAGGCTTCTCTCAGCTCTAGGTATGTGAGAGGGACCCTGAGTTTACGGCCTCAAGTGGAATGGACACTGCGATGCCCTGACTCGAAATAAGGCCGGATATCCCTGCAGTGACTTGAATGCAGGCGCGTCTTGCATCTCCCAAGATGAAAGGGTGTCTGATTCCCCTGTGGAGACCACAGAGAAAAACCTAGTTCCCCACTTCATGGCGACCAGAGGCCTCACGTCCTTTGAAAACTCCAGAGGTACGCGGACATCAGTGCCTCCAAAGGAGACGATGCCTGACTCCTCGTGAAACTTGATAGGAGTCCCAGGATTCCTGTGGCACGTGGAAAGGGACACTTGGTCTCCCGCCTCAGCTCTAGAGGCGTCCCAAATGCCCTGCCAAGCCTCGAGGAGAATCCCGAGTTTTCCCTCGCAACTAGGCAGGAGTCCTCCCGTCGCTGAACAAACACTTGTGTGGAAGGGCTATCCCGTTCTAACTCGAGAATATACCCCAGGGTCCCGCCGCAACTCGAGAAAAACCATGAGAGTTCCCACTCGTCGCGAGATGAGGCCCGATTCCCCTGCACTGCGTGCAGAGCAATTCCGTGTTGCACATCACACATGAAAGGAGCCTTGATTTCCTTGATGGCACTCCAGAGAAAACCCAAGAACACTGTTTCAAGGCTAGAGGCATCCTGAGGTCACTGTAGCAACACGAAAGAGCTCCGTGGACCAAAAATCAACTCGAGATGAGAGGTTATTCCCTGGCTTCGACTCCAGAGGAATACCACCTTACCACAAGCACCTCAAGAGGAGGCTTCTCTCAGCTCTAGGTATGTGAGAGGGACCCTGAGTTTGCGGCCTCAAGTGGAATGGACACCGCGATGCCCTGACTCGAAATAATGCCGGATATCCCTGCAGTGACTTGAATGCAGGCTCGTCTTGCATCTCCCAAGACGAAAGGATGTCTGAATCCCCTGTGGAGACCACAGAGAAAGACCTAGTTCCCCACCTCATCGCGACCGGAGGCCTCACATCCTTTGAAAACTCCAGAGGTACGCGGAGATCAGTCCCTCCAAAGGAGACGATGCCTGACTCCTCGTGAAACTTGATAGGAGTCCCAGAATTACTGTGGCACGTGGAAAGGGACCCTTGGTCTCCCGCCTGAGCTGGAGAGGCGTCCCAATTGCCCTGCCAAGCCTCGAGGAGAATCCCGAGTTGTCCCTCACAACTAGGCAGGAGTCCTGACGTCGCTGAACAAACACGTGTGTGAAAGGGCCATCCCCGTCGAAACTCGAGAATATACCCTAGGTTCCCGCCGCAACTCGAGAAAAACCATGAGACTTCCCCCTCGCCGCTAGATGAGGCCCAATTCCCCTGCAGTGCGTGCAGAGCAATTCTGTCTTGCACATCACACATGAAAGGAGCCTTGATTTCCTTGATGGCACTCCAGAGAAACCCCAAGAACACTCTTTCAAGGCTAGAGGGATCCTGAGGTCACTGTAGCAACAAGAAAGAGCTCCGTGGACCAAAAATCAACTCGAGATGAGAGGGTAGTCCCTGGCTTCGACTCCAGAGGAATACCACCTTACCACAAGCACCTCAAGAGGAGGCTTCTCTCAGCTCTAGGTATGTGAGAAGGACCCTGAGTTTGCGGCCTCAAGTGGAATGGACACCGCGATGCCCTGACTCGAAATAAGGCCGGATATCCCTGCAGTGACTTGAATGCAGGCTCGTCTTGCATCTCCCAAGACGAAAGGATGTCTGAATCCCCTGTGGAGACCACAGAGAAAGACCTAGTTCCCCACCTCATCGCGACCGGAGGCCTCACATCTTTGAAAATTCCAGAGGTACGCAGAGATCAGTGCCTCCAAAGGAGACGATGCCTGACTCCTCGTGAAACTTGATAGGAGTCCCAGGATTCCTGTGGCACGTGGAAAGGGACCCTTGGTCTCCCGCCTGAGCTGGAGAGGCGTCCCAATTGCCCTGCCAATCCTCGAGGAGAATCCCGAGTTGTCCCTCGCAACTAGGCAGGAGTCCTGCCGTCTCTGAACAAACACTTGTGTGGAAGGGCCATCCCCGTCATAACTCGAGAATATACCCCAGGTTCCCGCCGCAACTCGAGAAAAATCATGAGACTTCCCCCTCGCCGCGAGATGAGGACCGATTCCCCTGCACTGCGGGCAGAGCAATTCCCTGTTGCACATCACACAAGAAAGGAGCCTTGATTTCCTTGATGGCACTCCAGAGAAACCCCAAGAACACTGTTTCAAGGCTAGAGGCATCCTGAGGTCACTGTAGCAACACGAAAGAGCTCCGTGGACCAAAAATCAACTCGAGATGAGAGGTTAGTCCCTGGCTTCGACTCCAGAGGAAACCACCTTACCACAAGCACCTCAAGAGGAGGCTTCTCTCAGCTCTAGGTATGTGAGAGGGACCCTGATTTTGCGGCCTCAAGTGGAATGGACACCGCGATGCCCTAACTCGAAGTAAGGCCAGATATCCCTGCAGTGACTTGAATGCAGGCTCGTCTTGCATCTTCCAAGACGAAAGGGTGTCTGAATATAATGTGGAGACCACAGAGAAAGACCTAGTTGCCGACCTGATCGCGACCGGAGGCCTCACATTCTTTGAAAACTCCAGAGGTATACTGAGATCAGTGCCTCCAAAGGAGACGAAGCCTGACTCCTAGTGAAACTTGATAGGAGTCCCAGGATACCTGTGGCACGTGGAAAGGGACCCTTGGTCTCCCGCCTCAGCTGGAGAGGCGTCCCAATTGCCCTGCCAAGACTCGAGGAGAATCCCGAGTTGTCCCTCGCAACTAGGCAGGAGTCCTGACGTCGCTGAACAAACACGTGGGTGGAAGGGCCATCCCCGTCGGAACTCGAGAATATACCCCAGGTTCCCGCCGCAACTCGAGAAAAACCATGAGACTTCCCCCTCGCCGCAAGATGAGGCCCGATTCCCCTGCACTGCATTCAAAGCAATTCCGTATTGCACATCAAACATGAAAGGAGCCTTGATTTCCTTGATGGCACTCCAGAGAAACCCCAAGAACACTGTTTCAAGGCTAGAGGGATCCTGAGGTCACTGTAGCAACACGAAAGTGCTCCGTGGCCCAAAAATCAACTCGAGATGAGAGGTTAGTCCCTGGCTTCGACTCCAGAGGAATACCACCTTACCACAAACACCTCAAGAGGAGGCTTCTCTCAGCTCTAGGTATGTGAGAGGGACCCTGATTTTGGGGCCTCAAGTGGAATGGACACTGCGATGCCCTGACACGAAATAATGCCGGATATTCCTGCAGTGACTTGAATGCAGGCTCGTCTTGCATCTCCCAAGATGAAAGGATGTCTGAATCCCCTGTGGAGACCACAGAGAAAGACCTAGTTCCCCACCTCATCGCGACCAGAGGACTCACATCCTTTGAAAACTCCAGAGGTACGCTAAGATCAGTGCCTCCAAAGGAGACGATGCCTGACTCCTCGTGAAACTTCTTACGAGTCCCAGAATTCCTGTGGCACGTGGAAAGGGACCCTTGGTCTCCCACTCAGCTGGAGAGGCGTTCCAATTGCCCTGCCAATCCTCGAGGAAAATCCCGAGTTGTACCTAGCAACTAGGCATGAGTCCTGTCTTCGCTGAATAAACACGTGGGTGGAAGGTTCATCCCCGTGGTAACTCGAGAATATACCCCAGGTTCTCGCCGCAACTCGAGAAAAATCATGAGTCTTCCCCCTCACCGCGAGATGAGGCCCGATTCCCCTGCACTGCGTGCAGAGCAATTCCGTGTTGCACATCACACATGAAAGGAGGCTTGATTTCCTTCATGCCACTCCAGAGAAACCCCAAGAACACTGTTTCAAGGCTAGAGGGATCCTGAGGTCACTGTAGCAACACGAAAGTGCTCCGTGGACCAAAAATCAACTCGAGATGAGAGGTTAGTCCCTGGCTTCCACTCCAGAGGGATACCACCTTACCACAAGCACCTCAAGAGGAGGCTTCTCTCAGCTCTAGGTATGTGAGAGGGACCCTGACTTTGCGGCCTCAAGTGGAATGGACACTGCGATGCCCTGACGTGAAATAAGGCCGGATATCCCTGCAGTGACTTGAATGCAGGCTCGTCTTGCATCTCCCAAGACGAAAGGATGTCTGAATCCCCTGTGGAGACCACAGAGAAAGACCTAGTTCCACACTTCATGGCTACCAGAGGCCTCACATTCTTTGAAACTCCACAGCTGCTTGGACATCAGTGCCTCCAAAGGAGACGATGCCTGACTCCTCGTGAAACTTGATAGGAGTCCCAGGATTCCTGTGGCACGTGGAAAGGGACCCTTGGTCTCCCGCCTCAGCTGGAGAGGCGTCACAATTGCCCTGCCAAGCCTCAAGGAGAATCCCGAGTTGTCCCTCGCAACTAGGCAGGAGTCCTGACGTCGCTGAACAAACACGTGGGTGGAAGGGCCATCCCCGTCGTAACTCGAGAATATACCCCAGGTTCCCGCCGCAACTCGAGAAAAGCCATGAGACTTCCCCCTCGCCGCTAGATGAGGCCCGATTCCCCTGCACTGCGTGCAGAGCAATTCCGTGTTGCACATCACACATGAAAGGAGCCTTGATTTCCTTGATGGCACTCCAGAGAAACCCCAACAACACTGTTTCAAGGCTAGAGGGATCCTGAGGTCACTGTAGCAACACGAAAGAGCTCCGTGGACCAAAAATCAACTCGAGATGAGAGGTTAGTCCCTGGCTTCGACTCCAGAGGAATACCACCTTACCACAAGCACCTCAAGAGGAGGCTTCTCTCAGCTCTAGGTATGTGAAAGGGACCCTGATTTTGCGGCCTCAAGTGGAATGGACACTGCGATGCCCTGACTCGAAATAAGGCCGGATATCCCTGCAGTGACTTGAATGCAGGCGCGTCTTGCATCTCCCAAGATGAAAGGATGTCTGAATCCCCTGTGGAGACCACAGAGAAAGACCTAGTTCCCCACCTCATCGTGACCGGAGGCCTCACATCCTTTGAAAACTCCAGAGGTACGCGGAGATCAGTGCCTCCAAAGGAGACGATGCCTGACTCCTAGTGAAATTTGATAGGAGTCCCAGTATTCCTGTGACACGTGGAAAGGGACCCTTGGTCTCCCGCCTCAGCTGGAGAGGCGTCCCAATTGCCCTGCCAAGCCACGAGGAGAATCCCGAGTTGTCCCTCGCAACTAGGCAGGAGTCCTGACGTCGCTGAACAAACAAGTGTGTGGAAGGGCCATCCCCGTCGTAACTCGAGAATATACCCCAGGTTCCCGCCGCAACTCGAGAAAAACCATGAGACTTCCCCCTCGCCGCGAGATGAGGCCCGATTCCCCTGCACTGCGTGCAGAGCAATTCCGTGTTGCACATCACACATGAAAGGAGCCTTGATTTCCTTGATGGCACTCCAGAGAAACCCCAAGAACACTGTTTCAAGGCTAGAGGGATCCTGAGGACACTGTAGCAACACGAAAGTGCTCCGTGGACCAAAAATCAACTCGAGATGAGAGGTTAGTCCCTGGCTTCCACTCCAGAGGGATACCACCTTACCACAAGCACCTCAAGAGGAGGCTTCTCTCAGCTCTAGGTATGTGAGAGGGACCCTGACTTTGCGGCCTCAAGTGGAATGGACACTGCGATGCCCTGACGTGAAATAAGGCCGGATATCCCTGCAGTGACTTGAATGCAGGCTCGTCTTGCATCTCCCAAGACGAAAGGATGTCTGAATCCCCTGTGGAGACCACAGAGAAAGACCTAGTTCCACACTTCATGGCTACCAGAGGCCTCACATTCTTTGAAACTCCAGAGCTGCTTGGACATCAGTGCCTCCAAAGGAGACGATGCCTGACTCCTCGTGAAACTTGATAGGAGTCCCAGGATTCCTGTGGCACGTGGAAAGGGACCCTTGGTCTCCCGCCTCAGCTGGAGAGGCGTCACAATTGCCCTGCCAAGCCTCAAGGAGAATCCCGAGTTGTCCCTCGCAACTAGGCAGGAGTCCTGACGTCGCTGAACAAACACGTGGGTGGAAGGGCCATCCCCGTCGTAACTCGAGAATATACCCCAGGTTCCCGCCGCAACTCGAGAAAAGCCATGAGACTTCCCCCTCGCCGCTAGATGAGGCCCGATTCCCCTGCACTGCGTGCAGAGCAATTCCGTGTTGCACATCACACATGAAAGGAGCCTTGATTTCCTTGATGGCACTCCAGAGAAACCCCAACAACACTGTTTCAAGGCTAGAGGGATCCTGAGGTCACTGTAGCAACACGAAAGAGCTCCGTGGACCAAAAATCAACTCGAGATGAGAGGTTAGTCCCTGGCTTCGACTCCAGAGGAATACCACCTTACCACAAGCACCTCAAGAGGAGGCTTCTCTCAGCTCTAGGTATGTGAAAGGGACCCTGATTTTGCGGCCTCAAGTGGAATGGACACTGCGATGCCCTGACTCGAAATAAGGCCGGATATCCCTGCAGTGACTTGAATGCAGGCGCGTCTTGCATCTCCCAAGATGAAAGGATGTCTGAATCCCCTGTGGAGACCACAGAGAAAGACCTAGTTCCCCACCTCATCGTGACCGGAGGCCTCACATCCTTTGAAAACTCCAGAGGTACGCGGAGATCAGTGCCTCCAAAGGAGACGATGCCTGACTCCTAGTGAAATTTGATAGGAGTCCCAGTATTCCTGTGACACGTGGAAAGGGACCCTTGGTCTCCCGCCTCAGCTGGAGAGGCGTCCCAATTGCCCTGCCAAGCCACGAGGAGAATCCCGAGTTGTCCCTCGCAACTAGGCAGGAGTCCTGACGTCGCTGAACAAACAAGTGTGTGGAAGGGCCATCCCCGTCGTAACTCGAGAATATACCCCAGGTTCCCGCCGCAACTCGAGAAAAACCATGAGACTTCCCCCTCGCCGCGAGATGAGGCCCGATTCCCCTGCACTGCGTGCAGAGCAATTCCGTGTTGCACATCACACATGAAAGGAGCCTTGATTTCCTTGATGGCACTCCAGAGAAAACCCTAGAACACTGTTTCAAGGCTAGAGGCATCCTGAGGTCACTGTAGCAACACGAAAGAGCTCCGTGGACCAAAAATCAACTCGAGATGAGAGGTTAGTCCCTGGCTTCGACTCCAGAGGAAACCACCTTACGACAAGCACCTCAGAGGAGGCTTTTCTCAGCTCTAGGTATGTGAGAGGGACCCTGAGTTTGCGGCCTCAAGTGGAATGGACACCGCGATGCCCTGACTCGAAATAAGGCCGGATATCCCTGCAGTGACTTGAATGCAGGCTCATCTTGCATCTCCCAAGACGAAAGGATGTCTGAATCCCCTGTGGAGACAACAGAGAAAGACCTAGTTCCCCACCTCATCGCGACCGGAGGCCTCACATCTTTGAAAATTCCAGAGGAACACAGAGGTCAGTGCCTCCAAAGGAAACGATGCCTGACTCCTCGTGAAACTTGATAGGAGTCCCAGGATTCCTGTGGCACGTGGAAAGGGACCCTTGGTCTCCCGCCTCAGTTGGAGAGGCGTCCCAATTGCCCTGCCAAGCCTCGAGGAGAATCCCGAGTTGTCCCTCGCAACTAGGTAGGAGTCCTGACGTCGCTGAAGAAACACGTGGGTGGAAGGGTCATCCCCGTCGTAACTCGAGAATATACCCCAGGTTCTCGCCGCACTCGAGAAAAACCATGAGTCTTCCCCCTCACTGCAAGATGAGGCCCGATTCCCCTGCACTGCGTGCAGAGCAATTCCGTGTTGCACATCACACATGAAAGGAGGCTTGATTTCCTTCATGGCACTCCAGAGAAACCCCAAGAACACTCTTTAAAGGCTAGAGGGATCCTGAGGTCACTGTAGCAACACGAAAGAGCTCCTTGGACCAAGAATCAACTCGAGATGAGAGGTTAGTCCCTGGTTTCGACTCCAGAGGAATACCACCTTACCACACGCACCTCAAGAGGAGGCTTCTCTCAGCTCTAGGTATGTGAGAGGGACCCTGAGTTTGCGGCCTCAAGTGGAATGGACACTGCGATGCCCTGACTCGAAATAAGGCCGGATATCCCTGCAGTGACTTGAATGCAGGCTCGTCTTCCATCTCCCAAGACGAAAGGATGTCTGAATCCCCTGTGGAGACCACAGAGAAAGACGTAGTTCCCCACCTCATCGTGACCGGAGGCCTCACATCCTTTGAAAACTCCAGAGGGACGCGGAGATCAGTGCCTCCAAAGGAGACGATGCCTGACTCCTAGAGAAATTTGATAGGAGTCCCAGGATTCCTGTGGCACGTGGAAAGGGACCCTTGGTCTCCCGCCTCAGCTGTAGAGGCGTCCCAATTGCCCTGCCAAGCCTCGAGGAGAATCCCGAGTTGTCCCTCGCAACTAGGCAGGAGTCCTGCCGTCGCTGAACAAACACGTGTGTGGAAGGGCCATCCCCGTCGTAACTCGAGAATATACCCCAGGTTCCCGCCGCAACTCGAGAAAAACCATGAGACTTCCCCCTCGCCGCGAGATGAGGCCCGATTCCCATGCACTGCGTGCAGAGCAATCCCGTGTTGCACATCACACATGAAAGGAGCCTTGATTTCCTTGATGGCACTCCAGAGAAAAACCAAGAACACTGTTTCACGGCTAGAGGAATTCTGAGGTCACTGTAGCAACAGGAAAGAGCTCCGTGGACCCAAAATCAACTCGAGATGAGAGGTTAGTCCCTGGCTTCGACTCCAGAGGAAACCACCTTACCACAAGCACCTCAGAGGAGGCTTTTCTCAGCTCTAGGTATCTGAGAGGGACCATGAGTTTGCGGCCTCAAGTGGAATGGACCCCGCGATGCCCTGACTCGAAATAAGGCTGGATATCCCTGCAGTGACTTGAATGCAGGCTCGTCTTGCATCTCCCAAGACGAAAGGATGTCTGAATCCCCTGTGGAGACCACAGAGAAATACCTAGTTCCCCACCTCATCGCGACCGGAGGCCTCACATACTTTGAAAACTCCAGAGGTACACGGAGATCAGTGCCTCCAAAGGAGACGATGCCTGACTCCTCGTGAAACTTGATAGGAGTCCCAGGATTCCTGTGGCACGTGGAAAGGGACCCTTGGTCATCCTCCTCAGCTGGAGAGGCGTCCCAATTGCATTGCCAAGCATCGAGGAGAATCCCGAGTTGTCCCTCGCAACTAGGCAGGAGTCCTGCCGTCGCTGAACAAACACGTATGTGGAAGGGCCATTCCCGTCATAACTCGAGAATATACCCCAGGTTCCCGCCACAACTCGAGAAAAACCATGAGACTTCCCCCTCGCCGCGAGATGAGGCCCGATTCCCCTGCACTGCGTGCAGAGCAATTCCGTGTTGCACATCACACATGAAAGGAGCCTTGATTTCCTTGACGGCACTCCAGAGAAACCCCAAGAACACTGTTTCAAGGCTAGAGGCATCCTGAGGTCACTGTAGCAACACGAAAGAGGTCCGTGGACCACAAATCAACTGGAGATGAGAGGTTAGTCCATGGCTTCGACTCCAGAGGAATACCACCTTACCACAAGCACCTCAAGAGGAGGCTTCTCTCAGCTCTAGGTATGTGAGAGGGACCCTGAGTTTGCGGCCTCAAGTGGAATGGACACTGTGATGCCCTGACTCGAAATAAGGCCGGATATCGCTGCAGTGACTTGAATGCAGGCTCGTCTTGCATCTCCCAAGACGAAAGGATGTCTGAATCCCCTGTGGAGACCACAGAGAAAGACCTAGTTCCCCACCTCATCGTGACCGGAGGCCTCACATCCTTTGAAAACTCCAGAGGTACGCGGAGATCAGTGCCTCCAAAGGAGACGATGCCTGACTCCTAGTGAAACTTCTTAGTAGTCCCAGGATTCCTGTGGCACGTGGAAAGGGACCCTTGGTCTCCCGCCTCAGCTGGAGAGGCGTCCCAATTGCCCTGCCAAGCCTCGAGGAGAATCCCGGGTTGTCCCTCGCAACTAGGCAGGAGTCCTGACGTCGCTGAACAAACACGTGTGTGGAAGGGCCATCCCCGTCGTAACTCGAGAATATACCCCAGGTTCCCGCCGCAACTCGAGAAAAACCATGAGACTTCCCCCTCGTCGCGAGATGAGGCCCGATTCCCCTGCACTGCGTGCAGAGCAGTTCCCTGTTGCACATCACACATGAAAGGAGCCTTGATTTCCTTGATGGCACTCCAGAGAAACCCCAAGAACACTCTTTCAAGGCTAGAGGGATCCTGAGGTCACTGTAGCAACAAGAAAGAGCTCCGTGGACCAAAAATCAACTCGAGATGAGAGGGTAGTCCCTGGCTTCGACTCCAGAGGAATACCACCTTACCACAAGCACCTCAAGAGGAGGCTTCTCTCAGCTCTAGGTATGTGAGAAGGACCCTGAGTTTGCGGCCTCAAGTGGAATGGACACCGCGATGCCCTGACTCGAAATAAGGCCGGATATCCCTGCAGTGACTTGAATGCAGGCTCGTCTTGCATCTCCCAAGACGAAAGGATGTCTGAATCCCCTGTGGAGACCACAGAGAAAGACCTAGTTCCCCACCTCATCGCGACCGGAGGCCTCACATCTTTGAAAATTCCAGAGGTACGCAGAGATCAGTGCCTACAAAGGAGACGATGCCTGACTCCTCGTGAAACTTGATAGGAGTCCCAGGATTCCTGTGGCACGTGGAAAGGGACCCTTGGTCTCCCGCCTGAGCTGGAGAGGCGTCCCAATTGCCCTGCCAATCCTCGAGGAGAATCCCGAGTTGTCCCTCGCAACTAGGCAGGAGTCCTGCCGTCTCTGAACAAACACTTGTGTGGAAGGGCCATCCCCGTCATAACTCGAGAATATACCCTAGGTTCCCGCCGCAACTCGAGAAAAACCATGAGACTTCCCCCTCGCCGCGAGATGAGGACAGATTCCCCTGCACTGCGGGCAGAGCAATTCCGTGTTGCACATCACACAAGAAAGGAGCCTTGATTTCCTTGATGGCACTCCAGAGAAACCCCAAGAACACTGTTTCAAGGCTAGAGGAATCCTGAGGTCACTGTAGCAACACGAAAGAGCTCCGTGGACCAAAAATCAACTGGAGATGAGAGGTTAGTCCCTGGCTTCGACTCCAGAGGAAACCACCTTACCACAAGCACCTCAAGAGGAGGCTTCTCTCAGCTCTAGGTATGTGAGAGGGACCCTGATTTTGCGGCCTCAAGTGGAATGGACACCGCGATGCCCTGACTCGAAGTAAGGCCAGATATCCCTGCAGTGACTTGAATGCAGGCTCGTCTTGCATCTTCCAAGACGAAAGGGTGTCTGAATATAATGTGGAGACCACAGAGAAAGACCTAGTTGCCGACCTCATCGCGACCGGAGGCCTCACATTCTTTGAAAACTCCAGAGGTATACTGAGATCAGTGCCTCCAAAGGAGACGAAGCCTGACTCCTAGTGAAACTTGATAGGAGTCCCAGGATTCCTGTGGCACGTGGAAAGGGACCCTTGGTCTCCCGCCTCAGTTGGAGAGGCGTCCCAATTGCCCTGCCAAGACTCGAGGAGAATCCCGAGTTGTCCCTCGCAACTAGGCAGGAGTCCTGACGTCGCTGAACAAACACGTGTGTGGAAGGGCCATCCCCGTCGGAACTCGAGAATATACCCCAGGTTCCCGCCGCAACTCGAGAAAAACCATGAGACTTCCCCCTCGCCGCAAGATGAGGCCCGATTCCCCTGCACTGCATTCAAAGCAATTCCGTGTTGCACATCAAACATGAAAGGAGCCTTGATTTCCTTGATGGCACTCCAGAGAAACCCCAAGAACACTGTTTCAAGGCTAGAGGGATCCTGAGGTCACTGTAGCAACACGAAAGTGCTCCGTGGCCCAAAAATCAACTCGAGATGAGAGGTTAGTCCCTGGCTTCGACTCCAGAGGAATACCACCTTACCACAAACACCTCAAGAGGAGGCTTCTCTCAGCTCTAGGTATGTGAGAGGGACCCTGATTTTGGGGCCTCAAGTGGAATGGACACTGCGATGCCCTGACACGAAATAATGCCGGATATTCCTGCAGTGACTTGAATGCAGGCTCGTCTTGCATCTCCCAAGATGAAAGGATGTCTGAATCCCCTGTGGAGACCACAGAGAAAGACCTAGTTCCCCACCTCATCGCGACCAGAGGACTCACATCCTTTGAAAACTCCAGAGGTACGCTAAGATCAGTGCCTCCAAAGGAGACGATGCCTGACTCCTCGTGAAACTTCTTACGAGTCCCAGGATTCCTGTGGCACGTGGAAAGGGACCCTTGGTCTCCCACTCAGCTGGAGAGGCGTTCCAATTGCCCTGCCAATCCTCGAGGAAAATCCCGAGTTGTACCTAGCAACTAGGCATGAGTCCTGTCTTCGCTGAATAAACACGTGGGTGGAAGGTTCATCCCCGTGGTAACTCGAGAATATACCCCAGGTTCTCGCCGCAACTCGAGAAAAATCATGAGTCTTCCCCCTCACCGCGAGATGAGGCCCGATTCCCCTGCACTGCGTGCAGAGCAATTCCGTGTTGCACATCACACATGAAAGGAGGCTTGATTTCCTTCATGCCACTCCAGAGAAACACCCAAGAACACTGTTTCAAGGCTAGAGGGATCCTGAGGTCACTGTAGCAACACGAAAGAGCTCCGTGGACCAAGAATCACCTCGAGATGAGAGGTTAGTCCCTGGCTTCGACTCCAGAGGAATACCACCTTACCACAAGCACCTCAAGAGGAGGCTTCTCTCAGCTCTAGGTATGTGAGAGGGACCCTGAGTTTGCGGCCTCAATTGGAAAGGACACCACGATGCCCTGACTCGAAATAAGGCCGGATATCCCTGCAGTGACTTGAATGCAGGCTCGTCTTGCATCTCCCAAGACGAAAGGATGTCTGAATCCCCTGTGGAGACCACAGAGAAAGACCTAGTTCCCCACCTCATCGCGACCGGAGGCCTCACATCCTTTGAAAACTCCAGAGGTACGCGCAGATCAGTTCCTCCAAAGGAGACGATGCCTGACTCCTC
The DNA here is from genome assembly GCF_910594005.1 of Cervus elaphus. Taxonomy (NCBI): domain Eukaryota; kingdom Metazoa; phylum Chordata; class Mammalia; order Artiodactyla; family Cervidae; genus Cervus; species Cervus elaphus. The sequence continues at coordinate 3,272,918 of NC_057815.1, read as the reverse complement.
GTGAATCTTGATAGGAGTCCCAGGATTCCTGTGGCACGTGGAAAGGGACCCTTGGTCTCCCGCCTCAGCTGGAGAGGCGTCCCAATTGCCCTGTCAAGCCTCGAGGAGAATGCCGAGTTGTCCCTCGCAACTAGGCAGGAGTCCTGACGTCGCTGAACAAACACGTGGGTGGAAGGGCCATCCCAGTCGGAACTCGAGAATATACCCCAGGTTCTCGTCGCAACTCGAGAAAAACCATGAGTCTTCCCCCTCACCGCGAGATGAGGCCCGATTCCCCTGCACTGCGTGCAGAGCAATTTCGTGTTGCACATCACACATGAAAGGAGCCTTGATTTCCTTGATGGCACTCCAGAGAAACCCCAAGAACACTGTTTCAAGGCTAGAGGGATCCTGAGGTCACTGAAGCAACACGAAAGAGCTCCGTGGACCAAGAATCAACTCGAGATGAGAGGTTAGTCCCTGGCTTCGACTCCGGAGGAATACCACCTTACCACAAGAACCTCAAGAGGAGGCTTCTCTCAGCTCTAGGTTTGTGAGAGGGACCCTGAGTTTGCGGCCTCAAGTGGAAAGGACACCGCGATGCCCTGACCCTAAATAAGGCCGGATATCCCTGCAGTGACTTGAATGCAGGCTCGTCTTGCATCTCGTAAGACGAAAGGATGTATGAATCCCCTGTGGAGACCACAGAGAAAGACCTAGTTCCCCACCTCATCGCGACCGGAGGCCTCACATTCTTTGAAAACTCCAGAGGTACGCGGAGATCAGTTCCTCCAAAGGAGACGATGCCTGACTCCTCGTGAAATTTGATAGGAGTCCCAGGATTCCTGTGGCACGTGGAAAGGGAACCTTGGTCTCCCGCCTCAGCTGGAGAGGCGTCCCGATTGCCCTGTCAAGCCTCGAAGAGAATCCCTAGTTGTCCCTCGCAACTAGGCAGGAGTCCTGACGTCGCTGAACAAACACGTTGGTAGAAGTGCCATCCCCGTCGGAACTCGAGAATATACACCAGGTTCCCGCCGCAACTCGAGGAAAATCATGAGACTTCCCCCTCGCCGCAAGATGAGGCCCGATTCCCCTGCACTGCGTGCAGAGCAATTCCGTGTTGCACATCACACATGAAAGGAGCCTTGATTTCCTTGATGGCACTCCAGAGAAACCCCAAGAACACTGTTTCAAGGCTAGAGGGATACTGAGGTCACTGTAGCAACACGAAAGAGCTCCGTGGACCACCAATCAAATGAAGATAAGAGGTCAGTCCCTGGCTTCGACTCCAGAGGAATACCACCTTACCACAAGCACCTCAAGAGGAGGCTTCTCTCAGCTCTAGGTATGTGAGAGGGACCCTGAGTTTGCGGCCTCAAGTGGAATGGACACCGCGATGCCCTGACTCGAAATAATGCTGCATATCCTGCCTTGACTTGAATGCACGCTTGTCTTGCATCTCCGAAGACGAAAGGATGTCTGAATCCCCTGTGGAGACCACAGAGAAAGACCTAGTTCCCCACCTCATCGTGACCGGAGGCCTCACATCCTTTGAAAACTCCAGAGGTACGCGAAGATCAGTGCCTCCAAAGGAGACGATGCCTGACACCTCGTGAAACTTGATAGGAGTCCCAGGATTCCTGTGGCACGTGGAAAGGGACCCTTGGTCTCCCGCCTCAGCTGGAGAGGCGTCCCAATTGCCCTGCCAAGCCTCGAGGAGAATCCCGAGTTGTCCCTCGCAACTAGGCAGGAGTCCTGCCGTCGCTGAACAAACGCGTGTGTGGAAGGGCCATCCCCGTCGTAACTCGAGAATATACCCCAGGTTCCCGCCGCAACTCGAGAAAACCCATGAGACTTCCCCCTCGCCACGAGATGAGGCCCGATTTCCCTGCACTGCGTGCAGAGCAATTCCGTGTTGCACATCATATGTGAAAGGAGCCTCGATTTCCTTGATGGCACTCCAGAGAAACCCCAAGAACACTGTTTCAAGGCTAGAGGGATCCTGAGGTCACTGTAGCCACACGAAAGAGTTCCGTGGACCAAAAATCAACTCGAGATGAGAGGTTAGTCCCTGGCTTCGACTCCAGAGGAAACCACCTTACCACAAGCACCTCAAGAGGAGGCTTCTCTCAGCTCTAGGTATGTGAGAGGGACCCTGATTTTGCGGCCTCAAGTGGAATGGACACTGCGATTCCCTGACGGGAAATAACGCTGGATATCCCTGCAGTGACTTGAATGCAGGCTCGTCTTGCATCTCCCAAGATGAAAGGATGTCTGAATCCCCTGTGGAGACCACAGAGAAAGACCTAGTTCCACACCTCATGGCGACCGGAGGCCTCACATCCTTTGAAAACTCCACAGGTACGCCGAGATCAGTGTCTCCAAAGTAGACGATGCCTGACTCCTCGTGAAACTTGATAGGAGTCCCAGGATTCCTGTGGCACGTGGAAAGGGACCCTTGGTCACCCGCCTCAGCTGGAGAGGCGTCCCAATTGCCCTGCCAAGCCTCGAGGAGAATCCCGAGTTTTCCCTCGCAACTAGGCAGGAGTCCTGCCGTCGCTGAACAAACACGTGTGTGGAAGGACCATCCCCGTCGTAACTCGAGAATATACCCCAGGTTCCCGCCGCAACTCGAGAAAAACCATGAGACTTCCCCCTCGCCGCGAGATGAGGCCCGATTCCCCTGCACTGTGTGCAGAGCAATTCCGTGTTGCACATCACACATGAAAGGAGCCTTGATTTCCTTGATGGTACTCCAGAGAAACATCAAGAACACTCTTTCAAGGCTAGAGGGATCCTGAGGTCACTGTAGCAACACGAAAGAGCTCCGTGGACCACAAATCAACTGTAGATGAGAGGTTAGTCCCTGGCTTCGACTCCAGAGGAATACCACCTTACCACAAGCACCTCAAGAGGAGGCTTCTCTCAGCTCTAGGTATGTGAGAGGGACCCTGAGTTTGCGGCCATATGTGGAATGGACACCGCGATGCCCTGACTCGAAATAATGCCGGATATCCCTTCAGTGACTTGAAGGCAGGCTCGTCTTGCATCTCCGAAGATGAAAGGATGTCTGAATCCCCTGTGGAGACCACAGAGAAAGACCTAGTTCCCCACCTCATCGTGACCGTAGGCCTCACATCCTTTGAAAACTCGAGAGGTACGCGGAGATCAGTGCCTCCAAAGGATACGATGCCTCACTCCTCGTGAAACTTGATAGGAGTCCCAGGATTCCTGTGGCACGTGGAAAGGGATTCTTGGACTCCCGCCTCAGCTGGAGAGGCGTTCCAATTGCCCTGCCAAGCCTCGAGGAGAATCCCGAGTTGTCCCTCGCAACTATGCAGGAGTCCTGACGTCGCTGAACAAACAGGTGTGTGGAAGGGCCATCCCCGTCGTAACTCGAGAATATACCCCAGGTTCCCGCCGCAACTCGAGAAAAACCATGAGACTTCCCCCTCGCCGCGAGATGAGGCCCGATTCCCCTGCACTGCGTACAGAGCAATTCCGTGTTGCACATCACACATGAAAGGAGCCTTGATTTCCTTGATAGCACTCCAGAGAAACCCCAAGAACACTGTTTCAATGCTAGAGGGATCCTTACATCCCTGTAGCTACACGAAAGAGCTCCGTGGACCACAAATCAACTCGAGATCAGAGGTTAGTCCCTGGCTTCGAATCCAGAGGAATACCACCTTACCAGAAGCACCTCAAGAGGAGGCTTCTCTCAGCTCTAGGTATGTGAGAGGGACCCTGAGTTTGCGGCCTCAAGTGGAATGGACACCGCGATGCCCTGACTCGAAATAAGGCCGGATATGCCTGCAGTGACTTGAATGCAGGCTCGTCTTGCATCTCCCAAGACGAAAGGATGTCTGAATCAACTGTGCAGACCACAGAGAAAGACCTAGTTCCCCACCTCATCGCGACCGGAGGCCTCACATCCTTTGAAAACTCCAGAGGGACGCGGAGATCAGTGCCTCCAAAGGAGACGATGCCTGACTCCTCGTGAAACTTGATAGGAGTCCCAGGATTCCTGTGGCACGTGGAAAGGGACCCTTGGTCTCCCGCCTCAGCTGGAGAGGCGTCCCAATTGCCCCGCCATGCCTCGAGGAGAATCCCGAGTTGTCCCTCACAACTAGGCAGGAGTCCTGATGTCACTGACATACACGTGTGTGGAAGGGCCATCCCCGTCGTAACTCGAGAATATACCCCAGGTTGCAGACGCAACTCGAGAAAAACCATGAGACTTCCCCCTCGCCACTAGATGAGGCCCGATTCCCCTGCACTGTGTGCAGAGCAATTCCGTGTTGCACATCACACATGAAAGGAACCTTAATTTCCTTGATGGCACTCCAGAGAAAGCCCAAGAACACTGTTTCAAGGCTAGAGGGATCCTGAGGTCACTGTAGCAACAGGAAAGAACTCCGAGGATCAAAAATCAACTCGAGATGAGAGGTTAGTCCCTGGCTTCGACTCCAGAGGAATACCACCTTACCACAAGCACCTCAAGAGGAGGCTTCTCTCAGCTCTAGGTATGTGAGAGGGACCCTGAGTTTCTGGCCGCGAGTGGAATGAACACCGCGATGCCCTGACTCGAAGTAAGGACGGATATCCCTGCAGTGACTTGAATGCAGGCTCGTCTTGCATCTCCCAAGACGAAAGGATGTCTGAATCCCCTGTAGAGAAAACAGAGAAAGACCTAGTTCCCCACCTCATCCCGACCGGAGGCCTCACATCCTTTGAAAATTCCAGAGGGACGCGGAGATCTGTGCCTCCAAAGGAGACGATGCCTGACTCCTCGTGAAACTTGATAGGAGTCCCAGGATTCCTGTGGCACGTGGAAAGGGACCCTTGGTCTCGCGCCTCAGCTGGAGAGGCGTCCCAATTGCCCTGCCAAGCCTCGATGAGAATCCCGAGTTGTCCCTCGCAACTAGGCAGGAGTCCTGACGTCACTGAACAAACACGTGTGTGGAAGGGCCATCCCCGTCGTAACTCGAGAATATACCCCAGGTTCCCGCCGCAACTCGAGAAAAACCATGAGACTTCCCCGTCGCCGCGAGATGAGGCCCGATTCCCCTGCACTGCGTGCAGAGCAATGCCGTGTTGCGCATCACACAGGGAAGGAGCCTTGATTTCCTTGATGGCACTCCAGAGAAAGCCCAAGAACACTGTTTCAAGGCTAGAGGGATCCTGAGGTCACTGTAGCAACACGAAAGAGCTCCGTGGACCAAAAATCAAGTCGAGATGAGAAGTTAGTCCCTGGCTTCGACTCCAGAGGAATACCAACTTAGCACAAGCACCTTAAGAAGAGGCTTCTCTCAGCTCTAGGTATGTGAGAGGGACCCTGACTTTGCGGCCTCAAGTGGAATGGACACTGGGATGCCCTGACTCGAAATAAGGCCGGATATCCCTGCAGTGACTTGAATGCAGGCTCGTCTTGCATCTCCCAAGACGAAAGGATGTCTGAATCCCCTGTGGAGACCACAGAGAAAGACCTAGTTCCCCACCTCATCCCGACCGGAGGCCTCACATCCTTGGAAAACTCCAGAGAGACGCGGAGATCTGTGCCTCCAAAGGAGACGATGCCTGACTCCTCGTGAAACTTGATAGGAGTCCCAGGATTCCTGTGGCACGTGGAAAGGGACCCTTGGTCTCCCGCCTCAGCTGGAGAGGCGTCCCAATTGCCCTGCCAAGACTCGAGGAGAATCCCGAGTTGTCCCTCGCAACTAGGCAGGAGTCCTGACGTCGCTGAACAAACACGTGGGTGGAAGGGCCATCCCCGTCGGAACTCGAGAATATACCCCAGGTTCCCGCCGCAACTCGAGAAAAACCATGAGACTTCCCCCTCGCCGCAAGATGAGGCCCGATTCCCCTGCACTGCATTCAAAGCAATTCCGTGTTGCACATCAAACATGAAAGGAGGCTTGATTTCCTTCATGGCACTCCAGAGAAACCCCAAGAACACTGTTTCAAGGCTAGAGGGATCCTGAGGTCACTGTAGCAACACGAAAGTGCTCCGTGGCCCAAAAATCAACTCGAGATGAGAGGTTAGTCCCTGGCTTCGACTCCAGAGGAATACCACCTTACCACAAACACCTCAAGAGGAGGCTTCTCTCAGCTCTAGGTATGTGAGAGGGACCCTGATTTTGGGGCCTCAAGTGGAATGGACACTGCGATGCCCTGACACGAAATAATGCCGGATATTCCTGCAGTGACTTGAATGCAGGCTCGTCTTGCATCTCCCAAGATGAAAGGATGTCTGAATCCCCTGTGGAGACCACAGAGAAAGACCTAGTTCCCCACCTCATCGCGACCAGAGGACTCACATCCTTTGAAAACTCCAGAGGTACGCTAAGATCAGTGCCTCCAAAGGAGACGATGCCTGACTCCTCGTGAAACTTCTTACGAGTCCCAGGATTCCTGTGGCACGTGGAAAGGGACCCTTGGTCTCCCACTCAGCTGGAGAGGCGTTCCAATTGCCCTGCCAATCCTCGAGGAAAATCCCGAGTTGTACCTAGCAACTAGGCATGAGTCCTGTCTTCGCTGAATAAACACGTGGGTGGAAGGTTCATCCCCGTGGTAACTCGAGAATATACCCCAGGTTCTCGCCGCAACTCGAGAAAAATCATGAGTCTTCCCCCTCACCGCGAGATGAGGCCCGATTCCCCTGCACTGCGTGCAGAGCAATTCCGTGTTGCACATCACACATGAAAGGAGGCTTGATTTCCTTCATGCCACTCCAGAGAAACCCCAAGAACACTGTTTCAAGGCTAGAGGGATCCTGAGGTCACTGTAGCAACACGAAAGAGCTCCGTGGACCAAGAATCACCTCGAGATGAGAGGTTAGTCCCTGGCTTCGACTCCAGAGGAATACCACCTTACCACAAGCACCTCAAGAGGAGGCTTCTCTCAGCTCTAGGTATGTGAGAGGGACCCTGAGTTTGCGGCCTCAATTGGAAAGGACACCACGATGCCCTGACTCGAAATAAGGCCGGATATCCCTGCAGTGACTTGAATGCAGGCTCGTCTTGCATCTCCCAAGACGAAAGGATGTCTGAATCCCCTGTGGAGACCACAGAGAAAGACCTAGTTCCCCACCTCATCGCGACCGGAGGCCTCACATCCTTTGAAAACTCCAGAGGTACGCGCAGATCAGTTCCTCCAAAGGAAACGATGCCTGACTCCTCGTGAATCTTGATAGGAGTCCCAGGATTCCTGTGGCACGTGGAAAGGGACCCTTGGTCTCCCGCCTCAGCTGGAGAGGCGTCCCAATTGCCCTGTCAAGCCTCGAGGAGAATGCCGAGTTGTCCCTCGCAACTAGGCAGGAGTCCTGACGTCGCTGAACAAACACGTGGGTGGAAGGGCCATCCCAGTCGGAACTCGAGAATATACCCCAGGTTCTCGTCGCAACTCGAGAAAAACCATGAGTCTTCCCCCTCACCGCGAGATGAGGCCCGATTCCCCTGCACTGTGTGCAGAGCAATTCCGTGTTGCACATCACACATGAAAGGAGGCTTGATTTCCTTCATGGCACTCCAGAGAAACCCCAAGAACACTATTTCAAGGGTAGAGGGATCCTGAGGTCACTGTAGCAACACGAAAGAGCTCCGTGGACCAAGAATCAACTCGAGATGAGAGGTTAGTCCCTGGCTTCGACTCCGGAGGAATACCACCTTACCACAAGAACCTCAAGAGGAGGCTTCTCTCAGCTCTAGGTTTGTGAGAGGGACCCTGAGTTTGCGGCCTCAAGTGGAAAGGACACCGCGATGCCCTGACCCTAAATAAGGCCGGATATCCCTGCAGTGACTTGAATGCAGGCTCGTCTTGCATCTCCCAAGACGAAAGGATGTCTGAATCCCCTGTGGAGACCACAGAGAAAGACCTAGTTCCCCACCTCATCGCGACCGGAGGCCTCACATTCTTTGAAAACTCCAGAGGTACGCGGAGATCAGTTCCTCTAAAGGAGACGATGCCTGACTCCTCGTGAAACTTGATAGGAGTCCCAGGATTCCTGTGGCACGTGGAAAGGGACCCTTGGTCTCCCGCCTCAGCTGGAGAGGCGTCCCAATTGCCCTGTCAAGCCTCGAAGAGAATCCCTAGTTGTCCCTCGCAACTAGGCAGGAGTCCTGACGTCGCTGAACAAACACGTTGGTAGAAGTGCCATCCCCGTCGGAACTCGAGAATATACACCAGGTTCCCGCCGCAACTCGAGGAAAATCATGAGACTTCCCCCTCGCCGCAAGATGAGGCCCGATTCCCCTGCACTGCGTGCAGAGCAATTCCGTGTTGCACATCACACATGAAAGGAGCCTTGATTTCCTTGATGGCACTCCAGAGAAACCCCAAGAACACTGTTTCAAGGCTAGAGGGATACTGAGGTCACTGTAGCAACACGAAAGAGTTCCGTGGACCACCAATCAAATGAAGATAAGAGGTCAGTCCCTGGCTTCGACTCCAGAGGAATACCACCTTACCACAAGCACCTCAAGAGGAGGCTTCTCTCAGCTCTTGGTATGTGAGAGGGACCCTGAGTTTGCGGCCTCAAGTGGAATGGACACCGCGATGCCCTGACTCGAAATAATGCTGCATATCCTGCCTTGACTTGAATGCACGCTTGTCTTGCATCTCCGAAGACGAAAGGATGTCTGAATCCCCTGTGGAGACCACAGAGAAAGACCTAGTTCCCCACCTCATCGTGACCGGAGGCCTCACATCCTTTGAAAACTCCAGAGGTACGCGAAGATCAGTGCCTCCAAAGGAGACGATGCCTGACACCTCGTGAAACTTGATAGGAGTCCCAGGATTCCTGTGGCACGTGGAAAGGGACCCTTGGTCTCCCGCCTCAGCTGGAGAGGCGTCCCAATTGCCCTGCCAAGCCTCGAGGAGAATCCCGAGTTGTCCCTCGCAACTAGGCAGGAGTCCTGCCGTCGCTGAACAAACGCGTGTGTGGAAGGGCCATCCCCGTCGTAACTCGAGAATATACCCCAGGTTCCCGCCGCAACTCGAGAAAAACCATGAGACTTCCCCCTCGCCGCGAGATGAGGCCCGATTCCCCTGCACTGCGTACAGAGCAATTCCGTGTTGCACATCACACATGAAAGGAGCCTTGATTTCCTTGATAGCACTCCAGAGAAACCCCAAGAACACTGTTTCAATGCTAGAGGGATCCTTACATCCCTGTAGCTACACGAAAGAGCTCCGTGGACCACAAATCAACTCGAGATCAGAGGTTAGTCCCTGGCTTCGAATCCAGAGGAATACCACCTTACCAGAAGCACCTCAAGAGGAGGCTTCTCTCAGCTCTAGGTATGTGAGAGGGACCCTGAGTTTGCGGCCTCAAGTGGAATGGACACCGCGATGCCCTGACTCGAAATAAGGCCGGATATGCCTGCAGTGACTTGAATGCAGGCTCGTCTTGCATCTCCCAAGACGAAAGGATGTCTGAATCAACTGTGCAGACCACAGAGAAAGACCTAGTTCCCCACCTCATCGCGACCGGAGGCCTCACATCCTTTGAAAACTCCAGAGGGACGCGGAGATCAGTGCCTCCAAAGGAGACGATGCCTGACTCCTCGTGAAACTTGATAGGAGTCCCAGGATTCCTGTGGCACGTGGAAAGGGACCCTTGGTCTCCCGCCTCAGCTGGAGAGGCGTCCCAATTGCCCCGCCATGCCTCGAGGAGAATCCCGAGTTGTCCCTCACAACTAGGCAGGAGTCCTGATGTCACTGACATACACGTGTGTGGAAGGGCCATCCCCGTCGTAACTCGAGAATATACCCCAGGTTGCAGACGCAACTCGAAAAAAACCATGAGACTTCCCCCTCGCCACTAGATGAGGCCCGATTCCCCTGCACTGTGTGCAGAGCAATTCCGTGTTGCACATCACACATGAAAGGAACCTTAATTTCCTTGATGGCACTCCAGAGAAAGCCCAAGAACACTGTTTCAAGGCTAGAGGGATCCTGAGGTCACTGTAGCAACAGGAAAGAACTCCGAGGATCAAAAATCAACTCGAGATGAGAGGTTAGTCCCTGGCTTCGACTCCAGAGGAATACCACCTTACCACAAGCACCTCAAGAGGAGGCTTCTCTCAGCTCTGGGTATGTGAGAGGGACCCTGAGTTTCTGGCCTCGAGTGGAATGAACACCGCGATGCCCTGACTCGAAGTAAGGACGGATATCCCTGCAGTGACTTGAATGCAGGCTCGTCTTGCATCTCCCAAGACGAAAGGATGTCTGAATCCCCTGTAGAGAAAACAGAGAAAGACCTAGTTCCCCACCTCATCCCGACCGGAGGCCTCACATCCTTTGAAAATTCCAGAGGGACGCGGAGATCTGTGCCTCCAAAGGAGACGATGCCTGACTCCTCGTGAAACTTGATAGGAGTCCCAGGATTCCTGTGGCACGTGGAAAGGGACCCTTGGTCTCGCGCCTCAGCTGGAGAGGCGTCCCAATTGCCCTGCCAAGCCTCGATGAGAATCCCGAGTTGTCCCTCGCAACTAGGCAGGAGTCCTGACGTCACTGAACAAACACGTGTGTGGAAGGGCCATCCACGTCGTAACTCGAGAATATACCCCAGGTTCCCGCCGCAACTCGAGAAAAACCATGAGACTTCCCCCTCGCCGCGAGATGAGGCCCGATTCCCCTGCACTGCGTGCAGAGCAATGCCGTGTTGCGCATCACACAGGGAAGGAGCCTTGATTTCCTTGATGGCACTCCAGAGAAAGCCCAAGAACACTGTTTCAAGGCTAGAGGGATCCTGAGGTCACTGTAGCAACACGAAAGAGCTCCGTGGACCAAAAATCAAGTCGAGATGAGAAGTTAGTCCCTGGCTTCGACTCCAGAGGAATACCAACTTAGCACAAGCACCTTAAGAAGAGGCTTCTCTCAGCTCTAGGTATGTGAGAGGGACCCTGAGTTTGCGGCCTCAAGTGGAATGGACACCGCGATGCCCTGACTCGAAATAAGGCCGGATATCCCTGCAGTGACTTGAATGCAGGCTCGTCTTGCATCTCCCAAGACGAAAGGATGTCTGAATCCCCTGTGGAGACCACAGAGAAAGACCTAGTTCCCCACCTCATCCCGACCGGAGGCCTCACATCCTTGGAAAACTCCAGAGAGACGCGGAAATCTGTGCCTCCAAAGGAGACGATGCCTGACTCCTCGTGAAAGTTGATAGGAGTCCCAGGATCCCTGTGGAACGTGGAAAGGGACCCTTGGTCTCCCGCCTCAGCTGGAGAGGCGTCCCAATTGCCCTGCCATACCTCGTGAAGAATCCCGAGTTGTCCCTCGCAACTAGGCAGGAGTCCTGACGTTGGTGAACAAACACGTGTGTGGAAGGGCCATCCCCGTCGTAACTCGAGAATATACCCCTGGTTCCCGCCGCAACTCGAGAAAAGCCATGAGACTTCCCCCTCGCCGCTAGATGAGGCCCGATTCCCCTGCACTGCGTGCAGAGCAATTCCGTGTTGCACATCACACAGGAAAGGAGCCTTGATTTCCTTGATGGCACTCCAGAGAAACCCCAAGAACACTGTTTCAAGGCTAGAGGGATCCTGAGGTCACTGTAGCAAGACGAAAGAGCTCCGTGGACCAAAAATCAACTCGAGATGAGAGGTTAGTCCCTGGCTTCGACTCCAGAGGAATACCACCTTACCACAAGCACCTCAAGAGGAGGCTTCTCTCAGCTCTAGGTATGTGAGAGGGACCCTGAGTTTGCGGCCTCAAGTGGAATGGACACCGCGATGCCCTGACTCGAAATAAGACAGGATATCCCTGCAGTGACTTGAATGCAGGCTCGTCTTGCATCTCCCAAGACGAAAGGATGTCTGAATCCCCTGTGGAGACCACAGAGAAAGACCTAGTTCCCCACCTCATCGCGACCGGAGGCCTCACATCCTTTGAAAACTCCAGAGGTACGCGGAGATCAGTGCCTCCAAAGGAGACGATGCCTGACTCCTCGTGAAACTTGATAGGAGTCCCAGGATTCCTGTGGCACGTGGAAAGGGACCCTTGGTCTCCCGCCTCAGCTGGAGAGGCGTCCCAATTGCCCTGCCAAGCCTCGAGGAGAATCCCGAGTTGTCCCTCACAACTAGGCAGGAGTCCTGACGTCACTGACATACACGTGTGTGGAAGGGCCATCCCCGTCGTAACTCGAGAATATACCCCAGGTTTCCGCCGCAACTCGAGAAAAACCATGAGACTTCCCCCTCGCCACTAGATGAGGCCCGATTCCCCTGCACTGTGTGCAGAGCAATTCCGTGTTGCACATCACACATGAAAGGAACCTTAATTTCCTTGATGGCACTCCAGGGAAACCCCAAGAAAACTGTTTCAAGGCTAGAAGGATCCTGAGGTCACAGTAGCAACACTAAAGAGCACCGTGGACCACAAATCAACTTGAGATGAACGGTTAGTCCCTGGCTTCGACTTCAGAGGAATACCACCTTACCACAAGCACCTCAAGAGGAGGCTTCTCTCAGCTCTAGGTATGTGAGACACAACCTGAGTTTGCGGCCTCAAGTGGAATGGACACCGCGATGCCCTGACTCGAAATAAGGCCGGATATCCCTGCAGTGACTTGAATGCAGGCTCGTTTTACATCTCCCAAGACAAAAGGATGTCTGAATCCCCTGTGGAGACCACAGAGAAAGACCTAGTTCCCCACCTCATCGCGACCGGAGGCCTCACATCCTTTGAAAACTCCAGAGGGACGCGGAGATCAGTGCCTCCAAAGGAGATGATGCCTGACTCCTCGTGAAACTTGATAGGAGTCCCAGGATTCCTGTGGCACGTGGAAAGGGAACCTTGGTCTCCCGCCTCAGCTGGAGAGGCGTCCCAATTGCCCTGCCAAGCCTCGAGAAGAATCCCGAGTTGTCCCTCGCACCTAGGCAGGAGTCCTGACGTCGCTGAACAAACACGGGTGTGAAAGGGCCATCCCCGTCGTAACTCGAGAATATACCCCAGGTTCCCGCCGCGACTAGAGAAAAACCATGAGACTTCCCCCTCGCCACGAGATAAGACCCGATTCCCCTGCACTGCGTGCAGAGCAATGCCGTGTTGCACATCACACAGGAAAGGAGCCTTGATTTCCTTGATGGCACTCCAGAGAAACCCCAAGAACTCTGTTTCAAGGCTAGAGGGAGCCTGAGGTCACTGTAGCAACACGAAAGAACTCTGTGGACCACAAATCAACTCGAGATGAGAGGTTAGTCCCTGGCTTCGACTCCAGAGGAATACCACCTTACCACAAGCACCTCAAGAGGAGGCTTCTCTCTGCTCTAGGTATGTGAGAGTGACCCTGAGTTTGCGGCCTCAAGTGGAATGGACACCGCGATGCCCTGACTCGAAATAAGGCCAGATATCCCTGCAGTGACTTGAATGCAGGCTCGTCTTGGATCTCCCAAGTCGAAAGGATGTCTGAATCCCCTGTGGAGACCGCAGAGAAAGACCTAGTTCCCCACCTCATCGCGACCGGAGGCCTCACATCCTTTGAAAACTCCAGAGGGACCCGGAGATCAGTGCCTCCAAAGGAGATGATGCCTGACTCCTCGTGAAACTTGATAGGAGTCCCAGGATTCCTGTGGCACGTGGAAAGGGACACTAGGTCTCCCGCCTCAGCTGGAGAGGCATGCCAATTGCCCTGTCAAGCCTTGAGAAGAATCCCGAGTTGTCCCTCGCAACTAGCCAGGAGTCCTGACGTCACTGAACAAACACCTGTGTGGAAGGGCCATCCTGGTCGTAACTAGAGAATATACACCAGGTTCCCGCTGCAACTCAAGAAAAACCATGAGACTTCCCCCTCGCCGCGAGGTGAGGCCCGATTCCCCTGCACTGCGTGCAGAGCAATTCCCTGTTGCACATCACACATGAAAGGAGCCTTGATTTCCTTGATGGCACTCCAGAGAATCCTCAAGAACACTGTTTCAAGGCTAGAAGGATCCTGAGGTCACTGTAGCAACAAGAAAGAGCTCCGTGGACCAAAAATCAACTCGAGATGAGAGGTTAGTTCCTGGCTTAGACTCCAGAGGAATACCACCTTACCACAAGCACCTCAAGAGGAGGCTTCTCTCAGCTCTATGTATGTGAGAGGCACCCTGAGTTTGCGGCCTCAAGTTGAATGGACACCGCGATGCCCTGACTCGAAATAAGGCCGGATATCCTGCAGTGACTTGAATGCAGGCTAGTCTTGCATCTCCCAAGACGAAAGGATGTCTGAATCCACTGTGGAGACCACAGAGAAAGACATAGTTTCACACCTCATCGCGACCGGAGGCCTCACATCCTTTGAAAACTCCAGAAGAATGCGGAGATGAGTGCCTCCAATGGAGACGATGCCTGACTCCTCGAGGAACTTGATAGGAGTCCCAGAATTCCTGTGGCACGAGGAAAGGGACACTTGGTCTCCCGCCTCAGCTGGAGAGGCGTCCCAATTGCCCTGCCAAGCCTCGAGGAGAATCCCGAGTTGTCCCTCGCAACTATGCAGGAGTCCTGACGTCGCTGAACAAACACGTGTGTGGAAGGGCCATCCCCGTCGTAACTCGAGAATATACCCCAGGTTCCCGCCGCAACTCGAGAAAAACCATGAGACTTCCCCCTCGCCGCGAGATGAGGCCCGATTCCCCTGCTTTGCGTGCAGAGCAATTCCGTGTTGCACATCACACATGAAAGGAGCCTTGATTTCCTTGATGGCACTCCAGAGAAACCCCAAGAACACTGTTTCAAGGCTAGAGGGATCCTGAGGTCACTGTAGCAACACGAAAGAGCTCCGTGGACCAAAAATCAACTGGAGATGAGAGGTTAGTCCCTGGCTTCGACTCCAGAGGAATACCACCTTACCACAAGCACGTCAAGAGGAGGCTTCTCTCAGTTCTAGGTATGTGAGAGAGACCCTGAGTTTGCGGCCTCAAGTGGAATGGACACTGCGATGCCCTGACTCGAAATAAGGCTGGATATCCCTGCAGTGACTTGAATGCAGGCTCGTCTTGCATCTCCCAAGACGAAAGGATGTCTGAATCCCCTGTGGAGACCACAGAGAAAGACCTAGTTCCCCAAGTCATCGCGACCGGAGGCCTCACATCCTTTGAAAACTCCAGAGGTACGCGGAGATCAGTGCCTCCAAAGGAGACGATGCCTGACTCCTCGTGAAACTTGATAGGAGTCCCAGGATTCCTGTGGCACGTGGAAAGGGAGCCTTGGTCTCCCGCCTCAGCTGGAGAGGCGTCCCAATTGCCCTGCCAAGCCTCGAGGAGAATCCCGAGTTGTCCCTCGCAACTAGGCAGGAGTCCTGACGTTGCTGAACAAACACGTGTGTGGAAGGGCCATCCCCGTCGTAACGCGAAAATATACGCCAGGTTCCCACCACAACTCGCGAAAAACCATGAGACTTCCCCCTCGCCGCGAGATGAGGCCCGATTCCCCTGCACTGCATGCAGAGCAATGCCGTGTTGCACATCACAAAGAAAGGAGCCTTGATTTCCTTGATGGCACTCCAGAGAAAGCCCAAGAACACTGTTTCAAGGCTAGAGGGATCCTGAGGTCACTGTAGCAACACGAAAGAGCTCCGTGGATTAAAAATCAACTCGAAATGAGAGGTTAGTCCCTGGCTTCCACTCCAGAGGAGTACCACCTTACTACAAGCACCTCAAGAGGAGGCTTCTCTCAGCTCTAGGTATGTGAGAGGCACCCTGAGTTTGCGGCCTCAAGTGGAATGGACACCGCGATGCCCTGACTCGAAATAAGGCCGGATATCCCTGCCGTGACTTGAATGCAGGCTCGTCTTGCATCTCCCAAGACGAAAGGATGTCTGAATCCCCTGTGGAGACCACAGAGAAAGACCTAGTTCCCCACCTCATCGCGACCGGAGGCCTCACATCCTTTGAAAACTCCAGAGGGACGTGGAGATTAGTGCCTCCAAAGGAGACGATGCCTGACACCTCGTGAAACTTGATAGGAGTCCCAGGATTCCTGTGGCACATGGAAAGGGACCCTTGGTCTCCCGCCTCAGCTGGAGAGGCATCCCAATTGCCCTGCCAAGCCTCGAGGAGAATCCCGACTTGTCCCTCGCAACTAGGCAGGAGTCCTGACGCCGCTGAACAAACACGTGTGTGGAAGGGCCATCCCCGTCGTAACTCGAAAATATACCCCAGGTTCCTGCCGCAACTCGAGAAAAACCATGAGACTTCCCCCTCGCCGCGAGATGAGACCCAATTCCCCTGCACTGCGTGCAGAGCAATGCCGTGTTGCACATCACACATGAAAGGAGCCTTGATTTCCTTGATGGCACTCCAGAGAAACCCCAAGAACACTGTTTCAACGCTAGAGGGATCCTGAGGTCACTGTAGCAACACGAAAGAGTTCTGTGGACCCAAAATCAACTCGAGATTAGAGGTTAGTCCCTGGTTTCGACTCCAGAGGAATACCACCTTACCACAAGCACCTCAAGAGGAGGCTTCTCTCAGCTCTAGGTATGTGAGAGGGACCCTGAGTTTGCGGCCTCAAGTGGAATGGACACCGCGATGCCCTGACTCGAAATAAGGCCTGATATCCCTGCAGTGACTTGAATGCAGGCTCGTCTTGCATCTCCCAAGATGAAAGGATGTCTGAATCCCCTGTGGAGACCACAGAGAAAGACCTAGTTCCCCACTTCATCGCGACCGGAGGCCTCACATCCTTGGAAAACTCCAGAGTTACGCGGAGATCAGTGCCTCCAAAGGAGACGATGCCTGACTACTCGTGAAACTTGATAGGAGTCCCAGGATTCCTGTGTCACGTGGAAAGGGACCCTTGGTCTCGCGCCTCAGCTGGAGAGGCGTCCCAATTGCCCTGCCAAGCCTCGAGGAGAATCCCGAGTTGTCCCTCGCAACTAGGCAGGAGTCCTGCCGTCGCTGAACAAACACGTGTGTGGAAGGGCCATCCCCGTCTTAACTCGAGGATATACACCAGGTTCCCGCCGCAACTCGAGAAAAACCATGAGACTTCCCCTCGCCGCGAGATGAGGCCCGATTCCCCTGCACTGCGTGCAGAGCAATGCCGTGTTGCACATAACACAGGAAAGGAGCCTTGATTTCCTTGATGGCACTCCAGAGAAACCCCAAGAACACTGTTTCAAGGCTAGAGGGATCCTGAGGTCACTGTAGCAACACGAAAGAGCTCCGTGGACCAAAAATCAACTCGAGATGAGAGGTTACTCCCTGGCTTCGACTCCAGAGGAATACCACCTTACCACAAGCACCTCAAAAGTAGGCTTCTCTCAGCTCTAGGTATGTGAGAGGGACCCTGAGTTTGCGGCCTCAAGTGGAATGGACACCGCGATGCCCTGACTCGAAATAAGGCCGGATATCCCTGCAGTGACTTGAATGCAGGCTCGTCTTGCATCTCCCAAGACGAAAGGTTGTCGGAATCCACTGTGGAGACCACAGAGAAAGACCTAGTTCCCCACCTCATCGCGACCGGACGCCTCACATCCTTTGAAAACTCCAGAGGGATGCGGAGTTCAGTGCCTCCAAAGGAGACGATGCCTGACTCCTCGTGAAACTTGATATGAGACCCAGGATTCCTGTGGCACGTGGAAAGGGACCCTTGGTCTCCCGCCTCAGCTGGAGAGGCGTCCCAATTGCCCTGCCAAGCCTCGAGGAGAATCCCGAGTTGTCCCTCGCAACTAGGCAGGAGTCCTGACGTCGCTGAACAAACAGGTGTGTGGAAGGGCCATCCCCGTCGTAACTCGAGAATATACCCCAGGTTCCCGCCGCAACTCGAGAAAAACCATGAGACTTCCCCCTCGCCGCGAGATGAGGCCCGATTCCCCTGCACTGCGTGCAGAGCAATGCCGTGTTGCACATCACACAGGAAAGGAGCCTTGATATCCTTGATGGCACTCCAGAGAAACCCCAAGAACACTGTTTCAAGGCTAGAGGGATCCTGAGGTCACTGTAACAACCTGAAAGAACTCCATGGACCAAAAATCAACTCGAGATGAGAGGTTAGTCCCTGGCTTCGACTCCAGAGGAATACCACCTTACCACAAGCACCTCAAGAGGAGGCTTCTCTCAGCTCTAGGTATGTGAGAGGGACGCTGAGTTTGCGGCCTCAAGTGGAATGGACACCGCGATGCCCTGACTCGAAATAAGGCCGGATATCCCTGCAGTGACTTGAATGCAGGCTCGTCTTGCATCTCCCAAGACGAAAGGTCGTCTGAATCCCGTGTGGAGACCACAGAGAAAGACCTAGTTCCCCACCTCATCGCGACCGGAGGCCTCACATCCTTTGAAAACTCCAGAGGGACGCGGAGATCAGTGCCTCCAAAGGAGACGATGCCTGACTCCTCGTGAAACTTGATAGGAGTCCCTGGATTCCTGTGGCACGTGGAAAGGGATCCTTGGTCTCCCGCCTCAGCTGGAGAGGAGTCCCAATTGCCCTGCCAAGCCTCGAGGAGAATCCCGAGTTGTCCCTCGCAACTACTCAGGAGTCCTGACGTCGCTGAACAAACACGTGTGTGGAAGGGCCATCCCCGTCGTAACTCGAGAATATACCCCAGGTTCCCGCCGCGACTCGAGAAAAACCATGAGACTTCCCCCTCGCCGCGAAATGAGGCCCGATTTCCCTGCAAAGCGTGCAGAGCAATGCCGTGTTGCACATCACACAGGAAAGGAGCCTTGATTTCCTTGATGGCACTCCAGAGAAAGCCCAAGAACACTGTTTCAAGGCTAGAGGGATCCTGAGGTCACTGTAGCAACATGAAAGAGCTCCGTGGACCAAAAATCAACTCGAGATGAGAGTTTAGTCCCTGGCTTCAACTCCAGAGGAAAACCATCTTACCACAAGCACCTCAAGAGGAGGCTTCTCTCAACTCTAGGTATGTGAGCGGCACCCTGAGTTTGTGGCCTCAAGTGGAATGGACACCGCGATGCCCTGACTCGAAATAAGGCCAGATATGCCTGCAGTGACTTGAATGAAGGTTCGTCTTGCATCTCTAAAGACGAAAGTATGTCTGAATCCCCTGTGGAGACCACAGAGAAAGACCTAGTTCCCCACCTCATCGCGACCGGAGGCCTCACATCCTTTGAAAACTCCAGAGGGACGCGGAGATCAGTGCCTCCAAAGGAGACGATGCCTGACTCCTCGTGAAACTTGATAGGAGTCCCAGGATTCCTGTGGCACGTGGAAAGGGACCCTTGGTCTCGCGCCTCAGCTGGAGAGGCGTCCCAATTGCCCTGCCAAGCCTCGAGGAGAATCCCGAGTTTTCCCTCGCAACTAGGCAGGAGTCCTGACGTCGCTGAACAAACACGTGTGTGGAAGGGCCATCCCCGTCGTAACTCGAGAATATAGCCCAGGTTCCCGCCGCAACTCGAGAAAAACCATGAGACTTCCCCCTCGCCGCGAGATGAGGCCCGATTCCCCTGCACTGCATGCAGAGCAATGCCGTGTTGCACATCACACAGGAAAGGAGCCTTGATTTCCTTGATGGCACTCCAGAGAAACCCCAAGAACTCTGTTTCAAGGCTAGAGGGATCCTGAGGTCACTGTAGCAACACGAAAGAGCTCCGTGGACCAAAAATCAACTCGAGATGAGAGTTTAGTCCCTGGCTTCGACTCCAGAGGAATACCACCTTACCACAAGCACCTCAAGAGGAGGCTTCTCTCACCTCTAGGTATGTGAGAGGGACCCTGAGTTTGCGGCCTCAAGTGGAATGGACACCGCGATGCCCTGACTCGAAATAAGGCCGGATATCCCTGCAGTGACTTGAATGCAGGCTCGTCTTGCATCTCCCAAAACAAAAGGATGTCTGAATCCCCTGGGGAGACCACAGAGAAAGACCTAGTTCCCCACCTCATCGCGACCGGAGGCCTCACATCCTAGGAAAACTCCAGAGAGACGCGGAGATCAGTGCCTCCAAAGGAGACGATGCCTGACTCCTCGTGAAACTTGATAGGAATCCCAGGATTCCTGTGGCACGTGGAAAGGGACCCTTGGTCTCCCGCCTCAGCTGGAGAGGCGTCCCAATTGCCCTGCCAAGCCTCAAGGAGAATCCCGAATTGTCTCTCGCAACTAGGCAGGAGTCCTGACGTCGCTGAACAAACACGTGTGTGGAAGGGCCATCCCCGTCGTAACTCGAGAATATACCCCAGGTTCCCGCCGCAACTCGAGAAAAACCATGAGACTTCCCCCTCGCCGCGAGATGAGGCCCGATTCCCCTGCACTGCGTGCAGAGCAATGCCGTGTTGCACATCACACAGGAAAGGAGCCTTGATTTCCTTGATGGCCCTCCAGAGAAAGCCCAAGAACACTGTTTCAAGGCTAGAGGGATCCTGAGGTCACTCTAGCAACACGAAAGAGCTCCGTGGACCAAAAATCAACTCGAGATGAGAGGTTAGTCCCTGGCTTCGACTCCAGAGGAATACCACCTTACCACAAGCACCTCAAGAGGAGGCTTCTCTGAGCTCTAAGTATGTGAGAGGAACGCTGAGTTTGCGGGCTCAAGTGGAATGGACACCGCGATGCCCTGACTCGAAATCAGGCCGGATATGCCTGCAGTGACTTGAATGCAGGCTCGTCTTGCATCTCCCAAGACGAAAGGTTGTCTGAATCCACTGTGGAGACCACAGAGAAAGACCTAGTTCCCCACCTCATCGCGACCGGAGGACTCACATCCTTTGAAAATTCCAGAGGGATGCGGAGATCAGTGCCTCCAAAGGAGACGATGCCTGACTCCTCGTGAAACTTGATAGGATTTCCAGGATTCCAGTGGCACGTGGAAAGGGACCCTTGGTCTCCCGCCTCAGCTGGAGAGGCGTCCCAATTGCCCTGCCAAGCCTCGAGGAGAATCCCGAGTTGTCCCTCGCAACTAGGCAGGAGTCCTGACGTCGCTGAACAAACACGTGTGTAGAAGGGCCATCCCCGTCGTAACTCGAGAATATACCCCAGGTTCCCGCCGCAACTCGAGAAAAACCATGAGACTTCCCCCTCGCCGCGAGATGAGGCCCGATTCCCCTGCACTGCGTGCAGAGCAATGCCGTGTTGCACATGACACAGGAAAGGAGCCTTGATTTCCTTGATGGCACTCCAGAGAAACCCCAAGAACACTGTTTCAAGGCTAGAGGGATCCTGAGGTCAATGTAGCAACACAAAAGAACTCCATGGACCAAAAATCAACTCGAGATGAGAGGTTAGTCCCTGGCTTCGACTCCAGAGGAATTCCACCTTACCACAAGCACCTCAAGAGGAGGCTTCTCTCAGCTCTAGGTATGTGATAGGGACCCTGAGTTTGCGGCCTCAAGTGGAATGGACACCGGGATGCTCTGACTCGAAATAAGGCCGGATATCCCTGCAGTGACTTGAATGCAGGCTCGTCTTGCATCTCCCAAGACGAAAGGATGTCTGAATCCCGTGTGGAGACCACAGAGAAAGACCTAGTTCCCCACCTCATCGTGACCGGAGGCCTCACATCATTAGAAAACTCCAGAGGGACGCGGAGATCAGTTCCTCCAAAGGAGACGATGCCTGACTCCTCGTGAAACTTGATAGGAGTCCCTGGATTCCTGTGGCACGTGGAAAGGGACCCTTGGTCTCCCGCCTCAGCTGGAGAGGCGTCCCAATTGCCCTGCCAAGCCTCAAGGAGAATCCCGAGTTGTCCCTCGCAACTAGGCAGGAGTCCTGACGTCGCTGAACAAACACGTGTGTGGAAGGGCCATCCCCGTCTTAACTCGAGGTTATGCCCCAGGTTCCCGCCGCAACTCGAGAAAAACCATGAGACTTCCCCCTCGCCGCGAGATGAGGCCCGATTCCCCTGCACTGCGTGCAGAGCAATGCCGTGTTGCACATCACACAGGAAAGGAGCCTTGATTTCCTTGATGGCACTCCAGAGAAACCCCAAGAACACTGTTTCAAGGCTAGAGGGATCCTGAGGTCACTGTAGCAACACGAAAGAGCTCCGTGGACCAAAAATCAACTCGAGATGAGAGTTTAGTCCCTGGCTTCGACTTCAGAGGAAGACCACCTTACCACAAGCACCTCAAGAGGAGGCTTCTCTCAGCTCTAGGTATGTGAGAGGGACCCTGAGTTTGCGGCCTCAAGTGGAATGGACACCGCGATGCCCTGACTCGAAATAATGCCAGATATCCCTGCAGTGACTTGAATGCAGGCTCGTCTTGCATCTTCCAAGACAAAAGGATGTCTGAATCCCCTGGGGAGACCACAGAGAAAGACCTAGTTCCCCACCTCATCGCGACCGGAGGCCTCACATCCTTGGAAAACTCCAGAGGGACGCGGAGATCAGTGCCTCCAAAGGAGACGATGCCTGACTCCTCGTGAAACTTGATAGGAGTCCCAGGATTTCTGTGGCACGTGGAAAGGGACCCTTGGTCTCCCGCCTGAGCTGGAGAGGCGTCCCAATTGCCCTGCCAAGCCTCGAGGAGAATCCCGAGTTGTCCCTCGCAACTAGGCAGGAGTCCTGACGTCGCTGAACAAACACGTGTGTGGAAGGGCCATCCCCGTCGTAACTCGAGAATATACCCCAGGTTCCCGCCGCAACTCGAGAAACACCATGAGACTTCCCCCTCGCCGCGAGATGAGGCCCGATTCCCCTGCACTGAGTGCAGAGCAATGCCGTGTTGCACATCACACAGGAAATGAGCCTTGATTTCCTTGATGGCACTCCAGAGAAACCCCAAGAACACTGATTCAAGGCTAGAGGGATCCTGAGGTCTCTATAGCAACAGGAAAGAGCTCCGTGGACCACAAATCAACTCGAGATGAGAGTATAGTCCCTGGCTTCAACTCCAGAGGAATACCACCTTACCAAAAGCACCTCAAGAGGAGGCTTCTCTCAGCTCTAGGTATGTGAGAGGGACCCTGAGTTTGCGGCCTCAAGTGGAATGGACACCGCGATGCCCTGACTTGAAATAAGGCCGGATATCCCTGCAGTGACTTGAATGCAGGCTCGTCTTGCATCTCCCAAGACGAAAGGATGTCTGAATCCCCTGTGGAGACCACAGAGAAAGACCTAGTTCCCCACCTCATCGCGACCGGAGGCCTCACATCCTTTGAAAACTCCAGAGGGACGCGGAGATCAGTGCCTCCAAAGGAGACGATGCCTGACTCCTCGTGAAACTTGATAGGAGTCCCAGGATTCCTGTGGCACGTGGAAAGGGACCCTTGGTCTCGCGGCTCAGCTGGAGAGGCGTCCCAATTGCTCTGCCAAGCCTCGAGGAGAATCCCGAGTTGTCCCTCGCAACTAGGCCGGAGTCTTGTCGTTGCTGAACAAACACGTGTGTGGAAGGGCCATCCCTGTCATAACTCGAGAATATACCCCAGGTTCCCGCCGCAACTCGAGAAAAACCATGAAACTTACCCCTCGCCGCGAGATGAGGCCCGATTCCCCTGCACTGCGTGCAGAGCAATGCCGTGTTGCACATCACACTGGAAAGGAGCCTTGATTTCCTTGATGGCACTCCAGAGAAAGCCCAAGAACACTGTTTCAAGGCTAGAGGGATCCTGAGGTCACTGTAGCAACACGAAAGAGCTCCGTGGACCAAAAGTCAACTCGAGATGAGAGGTTAGTCCCTGGCTTTGACTCCAGAGGAATACCACCTTACCACAAGCACCTCAAGAGGAGGCTTCTCTCAGCTCTAGGTATGTGAGAGGGACCCTGAGTTTGCGGCCTCAAGTGGAATGGACACCGCGATGCCCTGACTCGAAATAAGGCCGGATATCCCTGCAGTGACTTGAATGCAGGCTCGTCTTGCATCTCCCAAGACGAAAGGATGTCTGAATCCACTGTGGAGACCACAGAGAAAGACCTAGTTCCCCACCTCATCGCGACCGGAGGCCTCACATCCTTGGAAAACTCCAGAGGGACGCGGAGATCAGTGCCTCCAAAGGAGACGATGCCTGACTCCTCGTGAAACTTGATAGGAGTCCCAGGATTCCTGTGGCACGTGGAAAGGGTCACATGGTCTCCCGCCTCAGATGAAGAGGCGTCCCAATTGCCCTGCCAAGCCTCGAGGAGAATCGCAAGTTGTCCCTCGCAACTAGGCAGGAGTCCTGACGTCGCTGAACAAACACGTGTGTGGAAGGGCCATCCCCGTCGTGACTCGAGAATATACCCCAGGTTCCCGCCGCAACTCGAGAAACACCATGAGACTTCCCCCTCGCCGCGAGATGAGGCCCGATTCCCCTGCACTGAGTGCAGAGCAATGCCGTTTTGCACATCACACAGGAAAGCAGCCTTGATTTCCTTGATGGCACTCCAGAGAAACCCCAAGAACACTGATTCAAGGCTAGAGGGATCCTGAGGTCTCTATAGCAACAGGAAAGAGCTCCGTGGACCACAAATCAACTCGAGATGAGAGTTTAGTCCCTGACTTCAACTCCAGAGGAATACCACCTTACCAAAAGCACCTCAAGAGGAGGCTTCTCTCAGCTCTAGGTATGTGAGAGGGACCCTGAGTTTGCGGCCTCAAGTGGAATGGACACCGCGATGCCCTGACTTGAAATAAGGCCGGATATCCCTGCAGTGACTTGAATGCAGGCTCGTCTTGCATCTCCCAAGACGAAAGGATGTCTGAATCCCCTGTGGAGACCACAGAGAAAGACCTAGTTCCCCACCTCATCACGACCGGAGGCCTCACATCCTTTGAAAACTCCAGAGGGATGCGGAGATCAGTGCCTCCAAAGGAGACGATGCCTGACTCCTCGTGAAACTTGATAGGAGTCCCAGGATTCCTGTGGCATGTTGAAAGGGACACTTGGGATCGCGGTTCAGCTGGAGAGGCGTCCCAATTGCCCTGCCAAGCCTCGAGGAGAATCCCGAGTTGTCCCTCGCAACTAGGCCGGAGTCTTGACGTCGCTGAACAAACACCTGTGTGGAAGGGCCATCCCCGTCGTAACTCGAGAATATACCCCAGGTTCCCGCCGCAACTCGAGAAAAACCATGAGACTTCCCTCTCGCCGCGAGATGAGGCCCAATTCCCCTGCACTGCTGGCAGAGCAATGCGGTGTTGCACATCACACTGGAAAGGAGCCTTGATTTCCTTGATGGCACTCCAGAGAAACCCCAAGAACACTGTTTCAAGGCTAGAGGGATCCTGAGGTCACTGTAGCAACATGAAAGAGCTCCGTGGACCAAAAGTCAACTCGAGATGAGAGGTTAGTCCCTGGCTTCGACTCCAGAGGAATACCACCTTACCACAAGGACCTCAAGAGGAGGCTTCTCTCAGCTCTAGGTATGTGAGAGCGACCCTGAGTTTGCGGCCTCAAGTGGAATGGACACCGCGATGCCCTGACTCGAAATAAGGCCGGATATGCCGGCAGTGACTTGAATGCAGGCTCTTCTTGCATCTCCCAAGACGAAAGGATGTCTGAATCCCCTGTGGAGACCACAGAGAAAGACCTAGTTCCCCACCTCATCGCGACCGGAGGCCTCACATCCTTTGAAAACTACAGAGGGACGCAGAGATCAGTGCCTTCAAAGGAGACGATGCCTGACTCCTCGTGAAACTTGATAGGAGTCCCAGGATTCCTGTGGCACGTGGAAAGGGACCCTTGGTCTCCCGCCTCAGCTGGAGAGGCGTCCCAATTGCCCTGCAAAGCCTCGAGGAGAATCCCGAGTTGTCCCTCGCAACTAGGCAGGAGTCCTGACGTCGCTGAACAAACACGTGTGTGGAAGGGCCATCCCCGTCGTAACTCGAGAATATACCCCAGGTTCCCGCCGCAACTCGAGAAAAACCATGAGACTTCCCCCTCGCCGCGAGATGAGGCCCGATTCCCCTGCACTGCGTGCAGAGCAATGCCGTTTTGCACATCACACAGGAAAGGAGCCTTGATTTCCTTGATGGCACTCCAGAGAAACCCCAAGAACACTGTTTCAAGGCTAGAGGGATCCTGAGGTCACTGTAGCAAGACGAAAGAGCTCCGTGGACCAAAATTCAACTCGAGATGAGAGGTTAGTCCCTGGCTTCGACTCCAGAGGAATACCACCTTACCACAAGCACCTCAAGAGGAGGCTTCTCTCAGCTCTAGGTATGTGAGAGGGACCCTGAGTTTGCGGCCTCAAGTGGAAAGGACACCGCGATGCCCTGACTCGAAATAAGGCCGGATATGCCTGCAGTGAATTGAATGCAGGCTCGTCTTGCATCTCCCAAGACGAAAGGATGTCTGAATCCCCTGTTGAGACCACAGAGAAAGACCTAGTTCCCCACCTCATCGCGACCGGAGGCCTCACATCCTTTGAAAACTCCAGAGGGACGCGGAGATCAGTGCCTCCAAAGGAGACGATGCCTGACTCCTCGTGAAACTTGATAGGATTTCCAGGATTCCTGTGGCACGTGGAAAGGGACCCTTGGTCTCCCGCCTCAGCTGGAGAGGCGTCCCAATTGCCCTGCCAAGCCTCGAGGAGAATCCCGAGTTGTCCCTCGCAACTAGGCAGGAGTCCTGACGTCGCTGAACAAACACGTGTGTGGAAGGGCCATCCCCGTCGTAACTCGAGAATATACCCCAGGTTCCCGCCGCAACTCGAGAAAAACCATGAGACTTCCCCCTCTCCGCGAGATGAGGCCCGAATCCCCTGCACTGCGTGCAGAGCAATGCCGTGTTGCACATCACACAGGAAAGGAGCCTTGATTTCCTTGATGGCACTCCAGAGAAACCCCAAGAACACTGTTTCAAGGCTAGAGGGATCCTGAGGTCACTGTAGCAACAGGAAAGAGCTCGGTGGACCAAAAGTCAACTCGAGATGAGAGGTTAGTCCCTGGCTTCGACTCCAGAGGAATACCACCTTACCAGAAGCACCTCAAGAGGAGGCTTCTCTCAGCTCTAGGTATGTGAGAGGGACCCTGAGTTTGCGGCCTCAAGTGGAATGGTCACGGCAATACCCTGACTCGAAATAAGGCCGGATATCCATGCAGTGACTTGAATGCAGGCTCGTCTTGCATCTCCCAAGACGAAAGGATGTCTGAATCCCCTGTGGAGACCACAGAGAAAGACCTAGTTACCCACCTCATCACGACCGGAGTCCTCACATCCTTTGAAAATTCCAGAGGGACGCGGAGATCAGTGCCTCCAAATGAGACGATGCCTGACTCCTCGTGAAACTTGATAGGAGTCCCAGGATTCCTGTGGCACGTGGAAAGGGACCCTTGGTCTCCCTCCTCAGCTGGAAAGGCGTCCCAATTGCCCTGCCAAGCCTCGAGGAGAATTCCGAGTTGTCCCTCGCAACTACGCAGGAGTCCTGACGTCGCTGAACAAACAGGTGTGTGGAAGGGCCATCCCCGTCGTAACTCGAGAATATACCCCAGGTTCCCGCCGCAACTCGAGAAAAACCATGAGACTTCCCCCTCGCCGCGAGATGAGGCCCGATTCCCCTGCACTGCGTGCCGAGCAATGCCGTGTTGCCCATCACACAGAAAAGGAGCCTTGATTTTCTTGATGGCACTCCAGAGAAACCTCAAGAACACTGTTTCAAGGCTAGAGGGATCCTGAGGTAACTGTAGCAACATGAAAGAGCTCCGTGGACCAAAAATCAACTCGAGATGAGAGGTTAGTCCCTGGCTTCGACTCCAGAGGAATACCACCTTACCACAAGCACCTCACGAGGAGGCTTCTCTCAGCTCTAGGTATGTGAGAGGGACCCTGAGTTTGCGGCCTCAAGTGGAATGGACACGGGGATGCCCTGACTCGAAATAAGGCCGGATATGCCTGCAGTGACTTGAATACAGGCTTGTCTTGCATATCCCAAGACGAAAGGATGTCTGAATCCCCTGTGGAGACCACAGAGAAAGACCTAGTTCCCCACCTCATCGCGACCGGAGGCCTCACATCCTTTGAAAACTCCAGAGGGACGTGGAGATCAGTGCCTCCAAAGGAGACGATGCCTGACTCCTCGTGAAACTTGATAGGATTTCCAGGATTCCTGTGGCACGTGGAAAGGGACCCTTGGTCTCCCTCCTCAGTTGTAGAGGCGTCGCAATTGCCCTGCCAAGCCTCGATGTGAATCCCGAGTTGTCCCTCGCAACTACTCAGGAGTCCTGACGTCGCTGAACAAACACGTGTGTGGAAGGGCCATCCCCGTCGTAACTCGAGAATATACCCCAGGTTCCCGCCGCAACTCGAGAAAAACCATGAAACTTCCCCTCGCCGCGAGATGAAGCCCGATTCCCCTGCACTGCGTGCCGAGCAATGCCGTGTTGCCCATCACACAGGAAAGGAGCCTTGATTTTCTTGATGGCACTCCAGAGAAACCCCAAGAACACTGTTTCAAGGCTAGAGGGATCCTGAGGTCACTGTAGCAAGACGAAAGAGCTCCGTGGACCAAAAATCAACTCGAGATGAGAGGTTAGTTCCTGGCTTCGACTCCAGAGGAATACCACCTTACCACAAGCACCTCAAGAGGAGGCTTCTCTCAGCTCTAGGTATGTGAGAGGGACCCTGAGTTTGCGGCCTCAAGTGGAATGGACACCGCGATGCCCTGACTCGAAATAAGGCCGGATATGCCTGCAGTGAATTGAATGCAGGCTCGTCTTGCATCTCCCAAGACGAAAGGATGTCTGAATCCCCTGTGGAGACCACAGAGAAAGACCAAGTTCCCCACCTCATCGCGACCGGAGGCCTCACATCCTTTGAAAACTCCAGAGGTACGCGGAGATCAGTGCCTCCAAAGGAGACGATGCCTGACTCCTCGTGAAACTTGATAGGATTTCCAGGATTCCTGTGGCACGTGGAAAGGGACCCTTGGTCTCCCGCCTCAGCTGGAGAGGCATCCCAATTGCCCTGCCAAGCCTCGAGGAGAATCCCGAGTTGTCCCTCGCAACTAGGCAGGAGTCCTGACATCGCTGAACAAACACGTGTGTGGAAGGGCCATCCCCGTCGTAACTCGAGAATATAACCCAGGTTCCCGCCGCAACTCGAGAAAAACCATGAGACTTCCCCCTCGCCGCGAGATGAGGCCCGATTCCCCTGCACTGCGTGCAGAGAAATGCCGTGTTGCACATCACACAGGAAAGGAGCCTTGATTTCCTTGATGGCACTCCAGAGAAACCCCAAGAACACTGTTTCAAGGCTAGAGGGATCCTGAGGTCACTGTAGCAACACGAAAGAGCTCCGTGAACCAAAAGTCAACTCGAGATGAATGGTTAGTCCCTGGCTTCGACTCCAGAGGAATACCACCTTACCACAAGGACCTCAAGAGGAGGCTTCTCTCAGCTCTAGGTATGTGAGAGGGACCCTGAGTTTGCGGCCTCAAGTGGAATGGACATCGCGATGCCCTGACTCGAAATAAGGCCGGATATCCCTGCAGTGACTTGAATGCAGGCTCGTCTTGCATCTCCCAAGATGAAAGGATGTCTGAATCCCCTGTGGAGACCACAGAGAAAGACCTAGTTCCCCACCTCATCGCGACCGGAGGCCTCACATCCTTTGAAAACTCCAGAGGGACGCAGAGATCAGTGCCTCCAAAGGAGACGATGCCTGACTCCTCGTGAAACTTGGTAAGAGTCCCAGGATTCCTGTGGCACGTGGAAAGGGACCCTTGGTCATCCTCCTCAGCTGGAGAGGCGTCCCAATTGCATTGCCAAGCATCGAGGAGAATCCCGAGTTGTCCCTCGCAACTAGGCAGGAGTCCTGACGTCGCTGAACAAACACGTGTGTGGAAGGGCCATCACCGTCGTAACTCGAGAATATACCCCAGGTTCCCGCCGCAACTCGAGAAAAACCATGAGACTTCCCCCTCGCCACTAGCTGAGGCCCGATTCCCCTGCACTGCGTGCAGAGCAATGCCGTGTTGCCCATCACACAGGAAAGGAGCCTTGATTTCCTTGATGGCACTCCAGAGAAACCCCAAGAACACTGTTTCAAGGCTAGAGGGATCCTGAGGTCACTGTAGCAACACGAAAGAGCTCCGTGGATCAAAAGTCAACTCGAGATGAGAGGTTAGTCTCTGGCTTCGACTCCAGAGGAATACCACCTTACCACAAGGACCTCAAGAGGAGGCTTCTCTCAGCTCTAGGTATGTGAGAGGGACCCTGAGTTTGCTGCCTCAAGTTGAAAGGACACCGCGATGCCCTGACTCGAAATAAGGCTGAATATCCCTGCAGTGACTTGAATGCAGGCTCGTCTTGCATCTCCCAAGACGAAAGGATGTCTGAATCCCCTGTGGAGCCCACAGAGAAAGACCTAGTTCCCCATCTCATCACGACCGGAGGCCTCACATCCTTTGAAAACTCCAGAGGGATGCGGAGATCAGTGCCTCCAAAGGAGACGATGCCTGACTCCTCGTGAAACTTGATAGGAGTCCCAGGATTCCTGTGGCAGGTGTAAAGGGACACTTGGTCTCCCGCCTCAGCTGGAGAGGCGTCCCAATTGCCCTGCCAAGCCTCGAGGAGAATCCCGAGTTGTCCCTCGCAACTAGGCAGGAGTCCTGATGTCGCTGAACAAACACGTGTGTGGAAGGGCCATCCCCGTCGTAACTCGAGAATATACCCCAGGTTCCCGCCGCAACTCGAGAAAAACCATGAGACTTCCCCTTCGCCGCCAGATGAGGCCCGATTCCCCTGCACTGCGTGCAGAGCAATGCCGTGTTGCACATCACACAGGAAAGGAGCCTTGATTTCCTTGATGGCACTCCAGAGAAACCCCAAGAACACTGTTTCAAGGCTAGAGGGATCCTGAGGTCACTGTAGCAACACGAAAGAGCTCCGTGGACCAAAAATCAACTCGAGATGAGAGGTTAGTCCCTGGATTCGACTCCAGAGGAATACCACCTTACCACAAGCACCTCAAGAGGAGGCTTCTCTCAGCTCTAGGTATGTGAGAGGGACCCTGAGTTTGCGGCCTCAAGTGGAATGGACACCGCGATGCCCTGACTCGAAATAAGGCCGGATATGCCTGCAGTGACTTGAATGCAGGCTCTTCTTGCATCTCCCAAGACGAAAGGATGTCTGAATCCCCAGTGGAGACCACAGAGAAAGACCTAGTTCCCCACCTCATCGCGACCGGAGGCCTCACATCCTTTGAAAACTCCAGAGGGACGCGGAGATCAGTGCCTCCAAAGGAGACGATGCCTGACTCCTCGTGAAACTTGATAGGATTTCCAGGATTCCTGTGGCACGTGGAAAGGGACCCTTGGTCTCCCGCCTCAGCTGGAGAGGCGTCCCAATTGCCCTGCCAAGCCTCGAGGAGAATCCCGAGTTGTCCCTCGCAACTAGGCAGGAGTCCTGACGTCGCTGAACAAACACGTGTGTGGAAGGGCCATCCCCGTCGTAACTCAAGAATATAACCCAGGTTAACGCCGCAACTCGAGAAAAACCATGAGACTTCCCCCTCGCCGCGAGATGAGGCCCGATTCCCCTGCACTGCGTGCAGAGCAATGCCGTGTTGCACATCACACAGGAAAGGAGCCTTGATTTCCTTGATGGCACTCCAGAGAAACCCCAAGAACACTGTTTCAAGGCTAGAGGGATCCTGATGTCACTGTAGCAACACGAAAGAGCTCCGTGAACCAAAAGTCAACTCGAGATGAGAGGTTAGTCCCTGGCTTCGACTCCAGAGGAATACCACCTTACCACAAGGACCTCAAGAGGAGGCTTCTCTCAGCTCTAGGTATGTGAGAGGGACCCTGAGTTTGCGGCCTCAAGTGGAATGGACATCGCGATGCCCTGTCTCAAAAGAAGGCCGGATATCCCTGCAGTGACTTGAATGCAGGCTCGTCTTGCATCTCCCAAGACGAAAGGATGTCTGAATCCCCTGTGGAGCCCACAGAGAAAGACCTAGTTCCCCACCTCATCGCGACCGGAGGCCTCACATCATTTGAAAACTCCAGAGGGACGCGGAGATCAGTGCCTCCAAAGGAGACGATGCCTGACTCCTCGTGAAACTTGATAAGAGTCCCAGGATTCCTGTGGCACGTGGAAAGGGACCCTTGGTCTCCCTCCTCAGCTGGAGAGGCGTCCCAATTGCCCTGCCAAGCCTCGAGGAGAATCCCGAGTTGTCCCTCGCAACTACTCAGGAGTCCTGACGTCGCTGAACAAACACGTGTGTGGAAGGGCCATCCCCGTCGTAACTCGAGAATATACCCCAGGTTCCCGCCGCAACTCGAGAAAAACCATGAGACTTCCCCCTCGCCGCGAGATGAGGCCCGATTCCCCTGCACTGCGTGCTGAGCAATGCCGTGTTGCCCATCACACAGGAAAGGAGCCTTGATTTCCTTGATGGCACTCCAGAGAAACCCCAAGAACACTGTTTCAAGGCTAGAGGGATCCTGAGGTCACTGTAGCAACACGAAAGAGCTCCGTGGACCAAAAATCAACTCGAGATGAGAGGTTAGTCCCTGGCTTCGACTCCAGAGGAATACCACCTTACCACAAGCACCTCAAGAGGAGGCTTCTCTCAGCTCTAGGTATGTGAGAGGGACCCTGAGTTTGCGGCCTCAAGTGGAATGGACATCGCGATGCCCTGACTCGAAATAAGGCCGGATATCCCTGCAGTGACTTGAATGCAGGCTCGTCTTGCATCTCCCAAGACGAAAGGATGTCTGAATCCCCTGGGGAGACCACAGAGAAAGACCTAGTTCCCCACCTCATCGCGACCGGAGGCCTCACATCCTTTGAAAACTCCAGAGGGTCGCAGAGATCAGTGCCTCCAAAGGAGACGATGCCTGACTCCTCGTGAAACTTGATAGGATTTCCAGGATTCCTGTGGCACGTGGAAAGGGACCCTTGGTCTCCCGCCTCAGCTGGAGAGGCATCCCAATTGCCCTGCCAAGCCTCGAGGAGAATCCCGAGTTGTCCCTCGCAACTAGGCAGGAGTCCTGACATCGCTGAACAAACACGTGTGTGGAAGGGCCATCCCCGTCGTAACTCGAGAATATAACCCAGGTTCCCGCCGCAACTCGAGAAAAACCATGAGACTTCCCCCTCGCCGCGAGATGAGGCCCGATTCCCCTGCACTGCGTGCAGAGCAATGCCGTGTTGCACATCACACAGGAAAGGAGCCTTGATTTCCTTGATGGCACTCCAGAGAAACCCCAAGAACACTGTTTCAAGGCTAGAGGGATCCTGAGGTCACTGTAGCAACACGAAAGAGCTCCGTGAACCAAAAGTCAACTCGAGATGAATGGTTAGTCCCTGGCTTCGACTCCAGAGGAATACCACCTTACCACAAGGACCTCAAGAGGAGGCTTCTCTCAGCTCTAGGTATGTGAGAGGGACCCTGAGTTTGCGGCCTCAAGTGGAATGGACATCGCGATGCCCTGACTCGAAATAAGGCCGGATATCCCTGCAGTGACTTGAATGCAGGCTCGTCTTGCATCTCCCAAGATGAAAGGATGTCTGAATCCCCTGTGGAGACCACAGAGAAAGACCTAGTTCCCCACCTCATCGCGACCGGAGGCCTCACATCCTTTGAAAACTCCAGAGGGACGCAGAGATCAGTGCCTCCAAAGGAGACGATGCCTGACTCCTCGTGAAACTTGGTAAGAGTCCCAGGATTCCTGTGGCACGTGGAAAGGGACCCTTGGTCATCCTCCTCAGCTGGAGAGGCGTCCCAATTGCATTGCCAAGCATCGAGGAGAATCCCGAGTTGTCCCTCGCAACTAGGCAGGAGTCCTGACGTCGCTGAACAAACACGTGTGTGGAAGGGCCATCACCGTCGTAACTCGAGAATATACCCCAGGTTCCCGCCGCAACTCGAGAAAAACCATGAGACTTCCCCCTCGCCACTAGCTGAGGCCCGATTCCCCTGCACTGCGTGCAGAGCAATGCCGTGTTGCCCATCACACAGGAAAGGAGCCTTGATTTCCTTGATGGCACTCCAGAGAAACCCCAAGAACACTGTTTCAAGGCTAGAGGGATCCTGAGGTCACTGTAGCAACACGAAAGAGCTCCGTGGATCAAAAGTCAACTCGAGATGAGAGGTTAGTCTCTGGCTTCGACTCCAGAGGAATACCACCTTACCACAAGGACCTCAAGAGGAGGCTTCTCTCAGCTCTAGGTATGTGAGAGGGACCCTGAGTTTGCTGCCTCAAGTTGAAAGGACACCGCGATGCCCTGACTCGAAATAAGGCTGAATATCCCTGCAGTGACTTGAATGCAGGCTCGTCTTGCATCTCCCAAGACGAAAGGATGTCTGAATCCCCTGTGGAGCCCACAGAGAAAGACCTAGTTCCCCATCTCATCACGACCGGAGGCCTCACATCCTTTGAAAACTCCAGAGGGATGCGGAGATCAGTGCCTCCAAAGGAGACGATGCCTGACTCCTCGTGAAACTTGATAGGAGTCCCAGGATTCCTGTGGCAGGTGTAAAGGGACACTTGGTCTCCCGCCTCAGCTGGAGAGGCGTCCCAATTGCCCTGCCAAGCCTCGAGGAGAATCCCGAGTTGTCCCTCGCAACTAGGCAGGAGTCCTGATGTCGCTGAACAAACACGTGTGTGGAAGGGCCATCCCCGTCGTAACTCGAGAATATACCCCAGGTTCCCGCCGCAACTCGAGAAAAACCATGAGACTTCCCCTTCGCCGCCAGATGAGGCCCGATTCCCCTGCACTGCGTGCAGAGCAATGCCGTGTTGCACATCACACAGGAAAGGAGCCTTGATTTCCTTGATGGCACTCCAGAGAAACCCCAAGAACACTGTTTCAAGGCTAGAGGGATCCTGAGGTCACTGTAGCAACACGAAAGAGCTCCGTGGACCAAAAATCAACTCGAGATGAGAGGTTAGTCCCTGGATTCGACTCCAGAGGAATACCACCTTACCACAAGCACCTCAAGAGGAGGCTTCTCTCAGCTCTAGGTATGTGAGAGGGACCCTGAGTTTGCGGCCTCAAGTGGAATGGACACCGCGATGCCCTGACTCGAAATAAGGCCGGATATGCCTGCAGTGACTTGAATGCAGGCTCTTCTTGCATCTCCCAAGACGAAAGGATGTCTGAATCCCCAGTGGAGACCACAGAGAAAGACCTAGTTCCCCACCTCATCGCGACCGGAGGCCTCACATCCTTTGAAAACTCCAGAGGGACGCGGAGATCAGTGCCTCCAAAGGAGACGATGCCTGACTCCTCGTGAAACTTGATAGGATTTCCAGGATTCCTGTGGCACGTGGAAAGGGACTCTTGGTCTCCCGCCTCAGCTGGAGAGGCGTCCCAATTGCCCTGCCAAGCCTCGAGGAGAATCCCGAGTTGTCCCTCGCAACTAGGCAGGAGTCCTGACGTCGCTGAACAAACACGTGTGTGGAAGGGCCATCCCCGTCGTAACTCAAGAATATAACCCAGGTTAACGCCGCAACTCGAGAAAAACCATGAGACTTCCCCCTCGCCGCGAGATGAGGCCCGATTCCCCTGCACTGCGTGCAGAGCAATGCCGTGTTGCACATCACACAGGAAAGGAGCCTTGATTTCCTTGATGGCACTCCAGAGAAACCCCAAGAACACTGTTTCAAGGCTAGAGGGATCCTGATGTCACTGTAGCAACACGAAAGAGCTCCGTGAACCAAAAGTCAACTCGAGATGAGAGGTTAGTCCCTGGCTTCGACTCCAGAGGAATACCACCTTACCACAAGGACCTCAAGAGGAGGCTTCTCTCAGCTCTAGGTATGTGAGAGCGACCCTGAGTTTGCGGCCTCAAGTGGAATGGACACCGCGATGCCCTGACTCGAAATAAGGCCGGATATGCCTGCAGTGACTTGAATGCAGGCTCTTCTTGCATCTCCCAAGACGAAAGGATGTCTGAATCCCCAGTGGAGACCACAGAGAAAGACCTAGTTCCCCACCTCATCGCGACCGGAGGCCTCACATCCTTTGAAAACTCCAGAGGGACGCGGAGATCAGTGCCTCCAAAGGAGACGATGCCTGACTCCTCGTGAAACTTGATAGGATTTCCAGGATTCCTGTGGCACGTGGAAAGGGACCCTTGGTCTCCCGCCTCAGCTGGAGAGGCGTCCCAATTGCCCTGCCAAGCCTCGAGGAGAATCCCGAGTTGTCCCTCGCAACTAGGCAGGAGTCCTGACGTCGCTGAACAAACACGTGTGTGGAAGGGCCATCCCCGTCGTAACTCAAGAATATAACCCAGGTTAACGCCGCAACTCGAGAAAAACCATGAGACTTCCCCCTCGCCGCGAGATGAGGCCCGATTCCCCTGCACTGCGTGCAGAGCAATGCCGTCTTGCACATCACACAGGAAAGGAGCCTTGATTTCCTTGATGGCACTCCAGAGAAACCCCAAGAACACTGTTTCAAGGCTAGAGGGATCCTGATGTCACTGTAGCAACACGAAAGAGCTCCGTGGACCAAAAATCAACTCGAGATGAGAGGTTAGTCCCTGGCTTCGACTCCAGAGCAATACCACCTTACCACAAGGACCTCAAGAGGAGGCTTCTCTCAGCTCTAGGTATGTGAGAGGGACCCTGAGTTTGCGGCCTCAAGTGGAATGGACATCGCGATGCCCTGACTCGAAAGAAGGCCGGATATCCCTGCAGTGACTTGAATGCAGGCTCGTCTTGCATCTCCCAAGACGAAAGGATGTCTGAATCCCCTGTGGAGCCCACAGAGAAAGACCTAGTTCCCCACCTCATCGCGACCGGAGGCCTCACATCATTTGAAAATTCCAGAGGTACGCGGAGATCAGTGCCTCCAAAGGAGACGATGCCTGACTCCTCGTGAAACTTGATAAGAGTCCCAGGATTTCTGTGGCACGTGGAAAGGGACCCTTGGTCTCCCTCCTCAGCTGGAGAGGCGTCCCAATTGCCCTGCCAAGCCTCGAGGAGAATCCCGAGTTGTCCCTCGCAACTGCTCAGGAGTCCTGACGTCGCTGAACAAACACGTGTGTGGAAGGGCCATCCCCGTCGTAACTCGAGAATATACCCCAGGTTCCCGCCGCAACTCGAGAAAAACCATGAGACTTCCCCCTCGCCGCGAGATGAGGCCCGATTCCCCTGCACTGCGTGCTGAGCAATGCCGTGTTGCCCATCACACAGGAAAGGAGCCTTGATTTCCTTGATGGCACTCCAGAGAAACCCCAAGAACACTGTTTCAAGGCTAGAGGGATCCTGAGGTCACTGTAGCAACATGAAAGAGCTCCGTGGACCAAAAGTCAACTCGAGATGAGAGGTTAGTCCCTGGCTTCGACTCCAGAGGAATACCACCTTACCACAAGGACCTCAAGAGGAGGCTTCTCTCAGCTCTAGGTATGTGAGAGGGACCCTGAGTTTGCGGCCTCAAGTGGAATGGACACCGCGATGCCCTGACTCGAAATAAGGCCGGATATGCCTGCAGTGACTTGAATGCAGGCTCTTCTTGCATCTCCCAAAACGAAAGGATGTCTGAATCCCCTGTGGAGACCACAGAGAAAGACCTAGTTCCCCATCTCATCACGACCGGAGGCCTCACATCCTTTGAAAACTCCAGAAGGACGCGGAGATCAGTGCCTCCAAAGGAGACGATGCGTGACTCCTCGTGAAACTTGATAGGAGTCCCAGGATTCCTGTGGCACGTGGAAAGGGACACTTGGTCTCCCGCCTCAGCTGGAGAGGCGTCCCAATTGCCCTGCCAAGCCTCGAGGAGAATCCCGAGTTGTCCCTCGCAACTAGGCAGGAGTCCTGATGTCGCTGAACAAACACGTGTGTGGAAGGGCCATCCCCGTCGTAACTCGAGAATATACCCCAGGTTCCCACCGCAACTCGAGAAAAACCATGAGACTTCCCCCTCGCCGCGAGATGAGGCCCGATTCCCCTGCACTGCGTGCAGAGCAATGCCGTGTTGCACATCACACAGGAAAGGAGCCTTGATTTCCTTGATGGCACTCCAGAGAAACCCCAAGAACACTGTTTCAAGGCTAGAGGGATCCTGAGGTCACTGTAGCAACACGAAAGAGCTCCGTGGACCAAAAATCAACTCGAGATGAGAGGTTAGTCCCTGGCTTCGACTCCAGAGGAATACCACCTTACCACAAGCACCTCAAGAGGAGGCTTCTCTCAGCTCTAGGTATGTGAGAGGGACCCTGAGTTTGCGGCCTCAAGTGGAATGGACATCGCGATGCCCTGACTCGAAATAAGGCCGGATATCCCTGCAGTGACTTGAATGCAGGCTCGTCTTGCATCTCCCAAGACAAAAGGATGTCTGAATCCCCTGTGGAGACCACAGAGAAAGACCTAGTTCCCCACCTCATCGCGACCGGAGGCCTCACATCCTTTGAAAACTCCAGAGGGTCGCAGAGATCAGTGCCTCCAAAGGAGACGATGCCTGACTCCTCGTGAAATTTGTTAAGAGTCCCAGGATTCCTGTGGCACGTGGAAAGGGACCCTTGGTCATCCTCCTCAGCTGGAGAGGCGTCCCAATTGCATTGCCAAGCCTCGAGGAGAATCCCGAGTTGTCCCTCGCAACTAGGCAGGAGTCCTGACGTCGCTGAACAAACACGTGTGTGAAAGGGCCATCCCCGTCGTAACTCGAGAATATACCCCAGGTTCCCGAGGCAACTCGAGAAAAACCATGAGACTTCCCCCTCGCCGCGAGATGAGGCCCGATTCCCCTGCACTGCGTGCCGAGCAATGCCGTGTTGCCCATCACACAGGAAAGGAGCCTTGATTTCCTTGATGGCACTCCAGAGAAACCCCAAGAACACCGTTTCAAGGCTAGAGGGATCCTGAGGTCACTGTAGCAACACGAAAGAGCTTCGTGGATCAAAAGTCAACTCGAGATGAGAGGTTAGTCCCTGGCTTCGACTCCAGAGGAATACCACCTTACCACAAGGACCTCAAGAGGAGGCTTCTCTCAGCTCTAGGTATGTGAGAGCGACCCTGAGTTTGCGGCCTCAAGTGGAATGGACACCGCGATGCCCTGACTCGAAATAAGGCCGGATATGCCTGCAGTGACTTGAATGCAGGCTCTTCTTGCATCTCCCAAGACGAAAGGATGTCTGAATCCCCAGTGGAGACCACAGAGAAAGACCTAGTTACCCACCTCATCGCGACCGGAGGCCTCACATCCTTTGAAAACTCCAGAGGGACGCGGAGATCAGTGCCTACAAAGGAGACGATGCCTGACTCCTCGTGAAACTTGATAGGATTTCCAGGATTCCTGTGGCACGTGGAAAGTGACCCTTGGTCTCCCGCCTCAGCTGGAGAGGCGTCCCAATTGCCCTGCCAAGCCTCGAGGAGAATCCCGAGTTGTCCCTCGCAACTAGGCAGGAGTCCTGACGTCGCTGAACAAACACGTGTGTGGAAGGGCCATCCCCGTCGTAACTCAAGAATATAACCCAGGTTTCTGCCGCAACTCGAGAAAAACCATGAGACTTCCCCCTCGCCGCGAGATGAGGCCCGATTCCCCTGCACTGCGTGCAGAGCAATGCCGTCTTGCACATCACACAGGAAAGGAGCCTTGATTTCCTTGATGGCACTCCAGAGAAACCCCAAGAACACTGTTTCAAGGCTAGAGGGATCCTGATGTCACTGTAGCAACACGAAAGAGCTCCGTGAACCAAAAGTCAACTCGAGATGAGAGGTTAGTCCCTGGCTTCGACTCCAGAGGAATACCACCTTACCACAAGGACCTCAAGAGGAGGCTTCTCTCAGCTCTAGGTATGTGAGAGGGACCCTGAGTTTGCGGCCTCAAGTGGAATGGACATCGCGATGCCCTGACTCGAAAGAAGGCCGGATATCCCTGCAGTGACTTGAATGCAGGCTCGTCTTGCATCTCCCAAGACGAAAAGATGTCTGAATCCCCTGTGGAGCCCACAGAGAAAGACCTAGTTCCCCACCTCATCGCGACCGGAGGCCTCACATCGTTTGAAAACTCCAGAGGGACGCGGAGATCAGTGCCTCCAAAGGAGACGATGCCTGACTCCTCGTGAAACTTGATAAGAGTCCCAGGATTCCTGTGGCACGTGGAAAGGGACCCTTGGTCTCCCTCCTCAGCTGGAGAGGCGTCCCAATTGCCCTGCCAAGCCTCGAGGAGAATCCCGAGTTGTCCCTCGCAACTACTCAGGAGTCCTGACGTCGCTGAACAAACACGTGTGTGGAAGGGCCATCCCCGTCGTAACTCGAGAATATACCCCAGGTTCCCGCCGCAACTCGAGAAAAACCATGAGACTTCCCCCTCGCCGCGAGATGAGGCCCGATTCCCCTGCACTGCGTGCAGAGCAATGCCGTGTTGCCCATCACACAGGAAAGGAGCCTTGATTTCCTTGATGGCACTCCAGAGAAACCCCAAGAACACTGTTTCAAGGCTAGAGGGATCCTGAGGTCACTGTAGCAACATGAAAGAGCTCCGTGGACCAAAAGTCAACTCGAGATGAGAGGTTAGTCCCTGGCTTCGACTCCAGAGGAATACCACCTTACCACAAGGACCTCAAGAGGAGGCTTCTCTCAGCTCTAGGTATGTGAGAGGGACCCTGAGTTTGCGGCCTCAAGTGGAATGGACACCGCGATGCCCTGACTCGAAATAAGGCCGGATATGCCTGCAGTGACTTGAATGCAGGCTCTTCTTGCATCTCCCAAGACGAAAGGATGTCTGAATCCCCTGTGGAGACCACAGAGAAAGACCTAGTTCCCCATCTCATCACGACCGGAGGCCTCACATCCTTTGAAAACTCCAGAGGGACGCGGAGATCAGTGCCTCCAAAGGAGACGATGCCTGACTCCTCGTGAAACTTGATAGGAGTCCCAGGATTCCTGTGGCAGGTGTAAAGGGACACTTGGTCTCCGGCCTCAGCTGGAGAGGCGTCCCAATTGCCCTGCCAAGCCTCGAGGAGAATCCCGAGTTGTCCCTCGCAACTAGGCAGGAGTCCTGACGTCGCTGAACAAACACGTGTGTGGAAGGGCCATCCCCGTCGTAACTCAAGAATATAACCCAGGTTCCCGCCGCAACTCGAGAAAAACCATGAGACTTCCCCCTCGCCGCGAGATGAGGCCCGATTCCCCTGCACTGCGTGCAGAGCAATGCCGTGTTGCACATCACACAGGAAAGGAGCCTTGATTTCCTGGATGGCACTCCAGAGAAACCCCAAGAACACTGTTTCAAGGCTAGAGGGATCCTGAGGTCACTGTAGCAACACGAAAGAGCTCCGTGGACCAAAAATCAACTCGAGATGAGAGGTTAGTCCCTGGCTTCGACTCCAGAGGAATACCACCTTACCACAAGCACCTCAAGAGGAGGCTTCTCTCAGCTCTAGGTATGTGAGAGGGACCCTGAGTTTGCGGCCTCAAGTGGAATGGACATCGCGATGCCCTGACTCGAAATAAGGCCGGATATCCCTGCAGTGACTTGAATGCAGGCTCGTCTTGCATCTCCCAAGACGAAAGGATGTCTGAATCCCCTGTGGAGACCACAGAGAAAGACCTAGTTCCCCACCTCATCGCGACCGGAGGCCTCACATCCTTTGAAAACTCCAGAGGGTCGCAGAGATCAGTGCCTCCAAAGGAGACGATGCCTGACTCCTCGTGAAATTTGTTAAGAGTCCCAGGATTCCTGTGGCACGTGGAAAGGGACCCTTGGTCATCCTCCTCAGCTGGAGAGGCGTCCCAATTGCATTGCCAAGCCTCGAGGAGAATCCCGAGTTGTCCCTCGCAACTAGGCAGGAGTCCTGACGTCGCTGAACAAACACGTGTGTGAAAGGGCCATCCCCGTCGTAACTCGAGAATATACCCCAGGTTCCCGCCGCAACTCGAGAAAAACCATGAGACTTCCCCCTCGCCGCGAGATGAGGCCCGATTCCCCTGCACTGCGTGCAGAGCAATGCCGTGTTGCCCATCACACAGGAAAGGAGCCTTGATTTCCTTGATGGCACTCCAGAGAAACCCCAAGAACACCGTTTCAAGGCTAGAGGGATCCTGAGGTCACTGTAGCAACACGAAAGAGCTTCGTGGATCAAAAGTCAACTCGAGATGAGAGGTTAGTCCCTGGCTTCGACTCCAGAGGAATACCACCTTACCACAAGGACCTCAAGAGGAGGCTTCTCTCAGCTCTAGGTATGTGAGAGCGACCCTGAGTTTGCGGCCTCAAGTGGAATGGACACCGCGATGCCCTGACTCGAAATAAGGCCGGATATGCCTGCAGTGACTTGAATGCAGGCTCTTCTTGCATCTCCCAAGACGAAAGGATGTCTGAATCCCCAGTGGAGACCACAGAGAAAGACCTAGTTACCCACCTCATCGCGACCGGAGGCCTCACATCCTTTGAAAACTCCAGAGGGACGCGGAGATCAGTGCCTCCAAAGGAGACGATGCCTGACTCCTCGTGAAACTTGATAGGATTTCCAGGATTCCTGTGGCACGTGGAAAGTGACCCTTGGTCTCCCGCCTCAGCTGGAGAGGCGTCCCAATTGCCCTGCCAAGCCTCGAGGAGAATCCCGAGTTGTCCCTCGCAACTAGGCAGGAGTCCTGACGTCGCTGAACAAACACGTGTGTGGAAGGGCCATCCCCGTCGTAACTCAAGAATATAACCCAGGTTCCTGCCGCAACTCGAGAAAAACCATGAGACTTCCCCCTCGCCGCGAGATGAGGCCCGATTCCCCTGCACTGCGTGCAGAGCAATGCCGTCTTGCACATCACACAGGAAAGGAGCCTTGATTTCCTTGATGGCACTCCAGAGAAACCCCAAGAACACTGTTTCAAGGCTAGAGGGATCCTGATGTCACTGTAGCAACACGAAAGAGCTCCGTGAACCAAAAGTCATCTCGAGATGAGAGGTTAGTCCCTGGCTTCGACTCCAGAGGAATACCACCTTACCACAAGGACCTCAAGAGGAGGCTTCTCTCAGCTCTAGGTATGTGAGAGGGACCCTGAGTTTGCGGCCTCAAGTGGAATGGACATCGCGATGTCCTGACTCGAAAGAAGGCCGGATATCCCTGCAGTGACTTGAATGCAGGCTCGTCTTGCATCTCCCAAGACGAAAAGATGTCTGAATCCCCTGTGGAGCCCACAGAGAAAGACCTAGTTCCCCACCTCATCGCGACCGGAGGCCTCACATCGTTTGAAAACTCCAGAGGGACGCGGAG
The DNA here is from genome assembly GCF_910594005.1 of Cervus elaphus. NCBI lineage: Eukaryota > Metazoa > Chordata > Mammalia > Artiodactyla > Cervidae > Cervus > Cervus elaphus. The sequence continues at coordinate 3,229,981 of NC_057815.1, read as the reverse complement.
ATCAGTGCCTCCAAAGGAGACGATGCCTGACTCCTCGTGAAACTTGATAAGAGTCCCAGGATTCCTGTGGCACGTGGAAAGGGACCCTTGGTCTCCCTCCTCAGCTGGAGAGGCGTCCCAATTGCCCTGCCAAGCCTCGAGGAGAATCCCGAGTTGTCCCTCGCAACTACTCAGGAGTCCTGACGTCGCTGAACAAACACGTGTGTGGAAGGGCCATCCCCGTCGTAACTCGAGAATATACCCCAGGTTCCCGCCGCAACTCGAGAAAAACCATGAGACTTCCCCCTCGCCGCGAGATGAGGCCCGATTCCCCTGCACTGCGTGCAGAGCAATGCCGTGTTGCCCATCACACAGGAAAGGAGCCTTGATTTCCTTGATGGCACTCCAGAGAAACCCCAAGAACACTGTTTCAAGGCTAGAGGGATCCTGAGGTCACTGTAGCAACATGAAAGAGCTCCGTGGACCAAAAGTCAACTCGAGATGAGAGGTTAGTCCCTGGCTTCGACTCCAGAGGAATACCACCTTACCACAAGGACCTCAAGAGGAGGCTTCTCTCAGCTCTAGGTATGTGAGAGGGACCCTGAGTTTGCGGCCTCAAGTGGAATGGACACCGCGATGCCCTGACTCGAAATAAGGCCGGATATGCCTGCAGTGACTTGAATGCAGGCTCTTCTTGCATCTCCCAAGACGAAAGGATGTCTGAATCCCCTGTGGAGACCACAGAGAAAGACCTAGTTCCCCATCTCATCACGACCGGAGGCCTCACATCCTTTGAAAACTCCAGAGGGACGCGGAGATCAGTGCCTCCAAAGGAGACGATGCCTGACTCCTCGGGAAACTTGATAGGAGTCCCAGGATTCCTGTGGCAGGTGTAAAGGGACACTTGGTCTCCCGCCTCAACTGGAGAGGCGTCCCAATTGCCCTGCCAAGCCTCGAGGAGAATCCCGAGTTGTCCCTCGCAACTAGGCAGGAGTCCTGACGTCGCTGAACAAACACGTGTGTGGAAGGGCCATCCCCGTCGTAACTCAAGAATATAACCCAGGTTCCCGCCGCAACTCGAGAAAAACCATGAGACTTCCCCCTCGCCGCGAGATGAGGCCCGATTCCCCTGCACTGCGTGCAGAGCAATGCCGTGTTGCACATCACACAGGAAAGGAGCCTTGATTTCCTGGATGGCACTCCAGAGAAACCCCAAGAACACTGTTTCAAGGCTAGAGGGATCCTGAGGTCACTGTAGCAACACGAAAGAGCTCCGTGGACCAAAAATCAACTCGAGATGAGAGGTTAGTCCCTGGCTTCGACTCCAGAGGAATACCACCTTACCACAAGCACCTCAAGAGGAGGCTTCTCTCAGCTCTAGGTATGTGAGAGGGACCCTGAGTTTGCGGCCTCAAGTGGAATGGACATCACGATGCCCTGACTCGAAATAAGGCCGGATATCCCTGCAGTGACTTGAATGCAGGCTCGTCTTGCATCTCCCAAGACGAAAGGATGTCTGAATCCCCTGTGGAGACCACAGAGAAAGACCTAGTTCCCCACCTCATCGCGACCGGAGGCCTCACATCATTTGAAAACTCCAGAGGGACGCGGAGATCAGTGCCTCCAAAGGAGACGATGCCTGACTCCTCGTGAAACTTGATAAGAGTCCCAGGATTCCTGTGGCACGTGGAAAGGGACCCTTGGTCTCCCTCCTCAGCTGGAGAGGCGTCCCAATTGCCCTGCCAAGCCTCGAGGAGAATCCCGAGTTGTCCCTCGCAACTACTCAGGAGTCCTGACGTCGCTGAACAAACACGTGTGTGGAAGGGCCATCCCCGTCGTAACTCGAGAATATACCCCAGGTTCCCGCCGCAACTCGAGAAAAACCATGAGACTTCCCCCTCGCCGCGAGATGAGGCCCGATTCCCCTGCACTGCGTGCTGAGCAATGCCGTGTTGCCCATCACACAGGAAAGGAGCCTTGATTTCCTTGATGGCACTCCAGAGAAACCCCAAGAACACTGTTTCAAGGCTAGAGGGATCCTGAGGTCACTGTAGCAACATGAAAGAGCTCCGTGGACCAAAAGTCAACTCGAGATGAGAGGTTAGTCCCTGGCTTCGACTCCAGAGGAATACCACCTTACCACAAGGACCTCAAGAGGAGGCTTCTCTCAGCTCTAGGTATGTGAGAGGGACCCTGAGTTTGCGGCCTCAAGTGGAATTGGCACCGCGATGCCCTGACTCGAAATAAGGCCGGATATGCCTGCAGTGACTTGAATGCAGGCTCTTCTTGCATCTCCCAAGACGAAAGGATGTCTGAATCCCCTGTGGAGACCACAGAGAAAGACCTAGTTCCCCATCTCATCACGACCGGAGGCCTCACATCCTTTGAAAACTCCAGAGGGACGCGGAGATCAGTGCCTCCAAAGGAGACGATGCCTGACTCCTCGTGAAACTTGATAGGAGTCCCAGGATTCCTGTGGCAGGTGTAAAGGGACACTTTGTCTCCCGCCTCAGCTGGAGAGGCGTCCCAATTGCCCTGCCAAGCCTCGAGGAGAATCCCGAGTTGTCCCTCGCAACTAGGCAGGAGTCCTGACGTCGCTGAACAAACACGTGTGTGGAAGGGCCATCCCCGTCGTAACTCAAGAATATAACCCAGGTTCCCGCCGCAACTCGAGAAAAACCATGAGACTTCCCCCTCGCCGCGAGATGAGGCCCGATTCCCCTGCCCTGCGTGCAGAGCAATGCCGTGTTGCACATCACACAGGAAAGGAGCCTTGATTTCCTGGATGGCACTCCAGAGAAACCCCAAGAACACTGTTTCAAGGCTAGAGGGATCCTGAGGTCACTGTAGCAACACGAAAGAGCTCCGTGGACCAAAAATCAACTCGAGATGAGAGGTTAGTCCCTGGATCGACTCCAGAGGAATACCACCTTACCACAAGCACCTCAAGAGGAGGCTTCTCTCAGCTCTAGGTATGTGAAAGGGACCCTGAGTTTGCGGCCTCAAGTGGAATGGACATCACGATGCCCTGACTCGAAATAAGGCCGGATATCCCTGCAGTGACTTGAATGCAGGCTCGTCTTGCATCTCCCAAGACGAAAGGATGTCTGAATCCCCTGTGGAGACCACAGAGAAAGACCTAGTTCCCCACCTCATCGCGACCGGAGGCCTCACATCCTTTGAAAACTCCAGAGGGTCGCAGAGATCAGTGCCTCCAAAGGAGACGATGCCTGACTCCTCGTGAAATTTGTTAAGAGTCCCAGGATTCCTGTGGCACGTGGAAAGGGACCCTTGGTCATCCTCCTCAGCTGGAGAGGCGTCCCAATTGCATTGCCAAGCTTCGAGGAGAATCCCGAGTTGTCCCTCGCAACTAGGCAGGAGTCCTGACGTCGCTGAACAAACACGTGTGTGAAAGGGCCATCCCCGTCGTAACTCGAGAATATACCCCAGGTTCCCGCCGCAACTCGAGAAAAACCATGAGACTTCCCCCTCGCCGCGAGATGAGGCCCGATTCCCCTGCACTGCGTGCCGAGCAATGCCGTGTTGCCCATCACACAGGAAAGGAGCCTTGATTTCCTTGATGGCACTCCAGAGAAACCCCAAGAACACTGTTTCAAGGCTAGAGGGATCCTGAGGTCACTGTAGCAACACGAAAGAGCTTCGTGGATCAAAAGTCAACTCGAGATGAGAGGTTAGTCCCTGGCTTCGACTCCAGAGGAATACCACCTTACCACAAGGACCTCAAGAGGAGGCTTCTCTCAGCTCTAGGTATGTGAGAGCGACCCTGAGTTTGCGGCCTCAAGTGGAATGGGCACCGCGATGCCCTGACTCGAAATAAGGCCGGATATGCCTGCAGTGACTTGAATGCAGGCTCTTCTTGCATCTCCCAAGACGAAAGGATGTCTGAATCCCCAGTGGAGACCACAGAGAAAGACCTAGTTCCCCACCTCATCGCGACCGGAGGCCTCACATCCTTTGAAAACTCCAGAGGGACGCGGAGATCAGTGCCTCCAAAGGAGACGATGCCTGACTCCTCGTGAAACTTGATAGGATTTCCAGGATTCCTGTGGCACGTGGAAAGGGACCCTTGGTCTCCCGCCTCAGCTGGAGAGGCGTCCCAATTTCCCTGCCAAGCCTCGAGGAGAATCCCGAGTTGTCCCTCGCAACTAGGCAGGAGTCCTGACGTCGCTGAACAAACACGTGTGTGGAAGGGCCATCCCCGTCGTAACTCAAAAATATAACCCAGGTTCCCGCCGCAACTCGAGAAAAACCATGAGACTTCCCCCTCGCCGCGAGATGAGGCCCGATTCCCCTGCACTGCGTGCAGAGCAATGCCGTCTTGCACATCACACAGGAAAGGAGCCTTGATTTCCTTGATGGCACTCCAGAGAAACCCCAAGAACACTGTTTCAAGGCTAGAGGGATCCTGATGTCACTGTAGCAACACGAAAGAGCTCCGTGAACCAAAAGTCAACTCGAGATGAGAGGTTAGTCCCTGGCTTCGACTCCAGAGGAATACCACCTTACCACAAGGACCTCAAGAGGAGGCTTCTCTCAGCTCTAGGTATGTGAGAGGGACCCTGAGTTTGCGGCCTCAAGTGGAATGGACATCGCGATGCCCTGACTCGAAAGAAGGCCGGATATCCCTGTAGTGACTTGAATGCAGGCTCGTCTTGCATCTCCCAAGACGAAAGGATGTCTGAATCCCCTGTGGAGACCACAGAGAAAGACCTAGTTCCCCACCTCATCGCGACCGGAGGCCTCACATCATTTGAAAACTCCAGAGGGATGCGGAGATCAGTGCCTACAAAGGAGACGATGCCTGACTCCTCGTGAAACTTGATAAGAGTCCCAGGATGCCTGTGGCACGTGGAAAGGGACCCTTGGTCTCCCTCCTCAGCTGGAGAGGCGTCCCAATTGCCCTGCCAAGCCTCGAGGAGAATCCCGAAGTGTCCCTCGCAACTACTCAGGAGTCCTGACGTCGCTGAACAAACACGTGTGTGGAAGGGCCATCCCCGTTGTAACTCGAGAATATACCCCAGGTTCCCGCCGCAACTCGAGAAAAACCATGAGACTTTCCCCTCGCCGCGAGATGAGGCCCGATTCCCCTGCACTGCGTGCTGAACAATGCCGTGTTGCCCATCACACAGGAAAGGAGCCTTGATTTTCTTGATGGCACTCCAGAGAAACCCCAAGAACACTGTTTCAAGGCTAGAGGGATCCTGAGGTCACTGTAGCAAGACGAAAGAGCTCCGTGGACCAAAATTCAACGCGAGATGAGAGGTTAGTCCCTGGCTTCGACTCCAGAGGAATACCACCTTACCACAAGCACCTCAAGAGGAGGCTTCTCTCAGCTCTAGGTATGTGAGAGGGACCCTGATTTTGCGGCCTCAAGTGGAATGGACACCGCGATGCCCTGACTCGAAATAAGGCCGGATATGCCTGCAGTGAATTGAATGCAGGCTCGTCTTGCATCTCCCAAGACGAAAAGATGTCTGAATCCCCTGTGGAGACCACAGAGAAAGACCAAGTTCCCCACCTCATCGCGACCGGAGGCCTCACATCCTTTGAAATCTCCAGAGGGACGCGGAGATCAGTGCCTCCAAAGGAGACGATGCCTGACTCCTCGTGAAACTTGATAGGATTTCCAGGATTCCTGTGGCACGTGGAAAGGGACCCTTGGTCTCCCGTCTCAGCTGGAGAGGCGTCCCAATTGCCCTGCCAAGCCTCGAGGAGAATCCCGAGTTGTCCCTCGAAACTAGGCAGGAGTCCTGATGTCGCTGAACAAACACGTGTGTGGAAGGGCCATCCCCGTCGTAACTCGGGAATATAACCCAGGTTCCCGCCGCAACTCGAGAAAAACCATGAGACTTCCCCCTCGCCGCGAGATGAGGCCCGATTCCCTGCACTGCGTGCAGAGCAATGCCGTGTTGCACATCACACAGGAAAGGAGCCTTGATTTCCTTGATGGCACTCCAGAGAAACCCCAAGAACACAGTTTCAAGGCTAGAGGGATCCTGAGGTCACTGTAGCAACACGAAAGAGCTCCGTGGACCAAAAATCAACTCGAGATGAGAGGTTAGTCCCTGGCTTCGACTCCAGAGGAATACCACCTTACCACAAGCACCTCAAGAGGAGGCTTCTCTCAGCTCTAGGTATGTGAGAGGGACCCTGAGTTTGCAGCCTCAAGTGGAATGGACATCGCGATGCCCTGACTCGAAATAAGGCCGGATATCCCTGCAGTGACTTGAATGCAGGCTCGTCTTGCATCTCCCAAGATGAAAGGATGTCTGAATCCCCTGTGGAGACCACAGAGAAAGACCTAGTTCCCCACCTCATCGCGACCGGAGGCCTCACATCCTTTGAAAACTCCAGAGGGATGCGGAGATCAGTGCCTCCAAAGGAGACGATGCCTGACTCCTCGTGAAACTTGATAAGAGTCCCAGGATTCCTGTGGCACGTGGAAAGGGACCCTTGGTCTCCCTCCCAGCTGGAGAGGCGTCCCAATTGCCCTGCCAAGCCTCGAGGAGAATCCCGAGTTGTCCCTCGCAACTAGGCATGAGTCCTGACGTCGCTGAACAAACACGTGTGTGGAAGGGCCATCCCCGTCGTAACTCCAGAATATACCCCAGGTTCCCGCCGCAACTCGAGAAAAACCATGAGACTTCCCCCTCACCGCGAGATGAGGCCCGATTCCCCTGCCCTGCGTGCAGAACAATGCCGTGTTGCACATCACACAGGAAAGGAGCCTTGATTTCCTTGATGACACTCCAGAGAAAACCCAAAAACACTGTTTCAAGGCTAGAGGGATCCTGAGGTCACAGTAGCAACACGAAAGAGCTCCCTGGACCAAAAATCCAAGCGAGATGAGAGGATAGTCCCTGGCTTCGACTCCAGAGGAATACCACCTTACCACAAGCACCTCAAGAGGAGACTTCTCTCAGCTCTAGATATGTGAGATGGACCCTGAGTTTGCGGCCTCAAGTGGAATGGACACGGCAATGCCCTGACTCGAAATAAGGCCGGATATCCATGCAGTGACTTGAATGCAGGCTCGTCTTGCATCTCCCAAGATGAAAGGATGTCTGAATCCCCTGTGGAGACCACAGAGAAAGACCTAGTTCCCCACATCATCACGACCGGAGGCCTCACATCCTTTGAAAACTCCAGAGGGACGCGGAGATCAGTGCCTCCAAAGGAGACGATGCCTGACTTCTCGTGAAACTTGATAGGAGTCCCAGGATTCCTGTGGCACGTGGAAAGGGACCCTTGGTTTCCCGCCTCAGCTGGAGAGGCGTCCCAATTGCCCTGCCAAGCCTCGAGGAGAATCCCGAGTTGTCCCTCGCAACTAGGCAGGAGTCCTGACGTCGCTGAACAAACACGTGTGTGGAAGGGCCTTCCCCGTCGTAACTCCAGAATATACCAAAGTTCCCGCCGCAACTCGAGAAAAACCATGAGACTTCCCCCTCGCCGCGAGATGAGGCCCGATTCCCCTGCACTGCGTGCAGAGCAATGCCGTGTTGCCCATCACACAGGAAAGGAGCCTTGATTTCCTTGATGGCACTCCAGAGAAACCCCAAGAACACCGTTTCAAGGCTAGAGGGATCCTGAGGTCACAGTAGCAACACGAAAGAGCTCCCTGGACCAAAAATCCAAGCGAGATGAGAGGATAGTCCCTGGCTTCGACTCCAGAGGAATACCACCTTACCACAAGCACCTCAAGAGGAGACTTCTCTCAGCTCTAGATATGTGAGATGGACCCTGAGTTTGCGGCCTCAAGTGGAATGGACACGGCAATGCCCTGACTCGAAATAAGGCCGGATATCCATGCAGTGACTTGAATGCAGGCTCGTCTTGCATCTCCCAAGACGAAAGGATGTCTGAATCCCCTGTGGAGACCACAGAGAAAGACCAAGTTCCCCACCTCATCGCGACCGGAGGCCTCACATCATTTGAAAACTACAGAGGGACGCGGAGATCAGTGCCTCCAAAGGAGACGATGCCTGACTCCTCGTGAAACTTGATAGGATTTGCAGGATTCCTGTGGCACGTGGAAAGGGACCCTAGGTCTCCCGCCTCAGCTGGAGAGGCGTCCCAATTGCCCTGCCAAGCCTCCAGGAGAATCCCAAGTTGTCCCTCGCAACTAGGCAGGAGTCCTGACGTCGCTGAACAAACACGTGTGTGGAAGGGCCATCCCCGTCGTAACTCGATAATATACACCAGGTCCCCGCCGCAACTCGAGAAAAACCATGAGACTTCCCCCTCGCCGCGAGATGAGGCCCGATTCCCCTGCACTGCGTGCCGAGCAATGCCGTGTTGCCCATCACACAGGAAAGGAGCCTTGATTTCCTTGATGGCACTCCAGAGAAACCCCAAGAACAGTGTTTCAAGGCTAGAGTGATCCTGAGGTCACTGTAGCAACACGAAAGAGCTCCGTGGACCACAAATCAACTGGAGATGAGAGGTTAGTCCCTGGCTTCGACTCCAGAGGAATACCACCTTACCACAAGCACCTCAAGAGGAGGCTTCTCTAAGCTCTAGGTATATGAGAGGGACCCTGAGTTTGCGGCCTCAAGTGGAATGTTAACCGCGATGCCCTGACTCGAAATAAGGCCGGATATGCTTGCAGTGACTTGAATGCAGGCTCGTCTTGCATCTCCCAATACGAAAGGATGTCTGAATCCCCTGTGGAGACCACAGAGAAAGACCTAGTTCCCCACCTCATCGCGACCGGAGGCCTCACTTCCTTTGAAAACTCCAGAGGGACGCGGAGATCAGTGCCTCCAAAGGAGACGATGCCTGACTCCTCGTGAAACTTGATAGGAGTCCCAGGATTCCTGTGGCACGTGGAAAGGGACACTTGGTCTCCCGCCTCAGCTGGAGAGGCGTCCCAATTGCCCTGCCAAGCCTCGAGGAGAATCCCGAGATGTCCCTCGCAACTAGGCAGGAGTCCTGACGTCGCTGAACAAACACGTGTGTGGAAGCGCCATCCCCGTCGTAACTCCAGAATATACCCCAGGTTCCCGCCGCAACTCGAGAAAAACCATGAGACTTCCCCCTCACCGCGAGATGAGGCCCGATTCCCCTGCACTGCGTGCCGAGCAATGCCGTGTTGCCCATCACACAGGAAAGGAGCCTTGATTTCCTTGATGACACTCCAGAGAAACCCCAAGAACACTGTTTCAAGGCTAGAGGGATCCTGAGGTCACTGTAGCAACACGAAAGAGCTCCGTGGACCAAAAGTCAACTCGAGATGAGAGGTTAGTCCCTGGCTTCGACTCCAGAGGAATACCACCTTACCACAAGCACCTCAAGAGGAGGCTTCTCTCAGCTCTAGGTATGTGAGAGGGACCCTGAGTTTGCGGCCTCAAGTGGAATGGACACCGCGATGCCCTGACTCGAAATAAGGCCGGATATGCCTGCAGTAACTTGAATGCAGGCTCGTCTTGCATCTCCCAAGATGAAAGGATGTCTGAATCCCCTGTGGAGACCACAGAGAAAGACCTAGTTCCCCACCTCATCGCGACCGGAGGCCTCATATCCTTTGAAAACTCCAGAGGGACGCGGAGATCAGTGCCTCCAAAGGAGACGATGCCTGACTCCTCGTGAAACTTGATAGGATTTCCAGGATTCCTGTGGCACGTGGAAAGAGACACTTTGTCTCCCGCCTCAGCTGGAGAGGCGTCCCAATTGCCCTGCCAAGCCTCGAGGAGAATCCCGAGTTGTCCCTCGCAACTAGGCAGGAGTCCTGACGTCGCTGAACAAACACGTGTGTGGAAGGGCCATCCCCGTCGTAACTCGAGAATATACCCCAGGTTCCCGCCGCAACTCGAGAAAAACCATGAGACTTCCCCCTCGCCGCGAGATGAGGCCCGATTCCCTGCACTGCGTGCAGAGCAATGCCGTGTTGCACATCACACAGGAAAGGAGCCTTGATTTCCTTGATGGCACTCCAGAGAAACCCCAAGAACACTGTTTCAAGGCTAGAGGGATCCTGAGGTCACTGTAGCAACAGAAAAGAGCTCCGTGGACCAAAAGTCAACTCGAGATGAGAGGTTAGTCCCTGGCTTCGACTCCAGAGGAATACCACCTTACCACAAGCACCTCAAGAGGAGGCTTCTCTCAGCTCTAGGTATGTGAGAGGGACCCTGAGTTTGCGGCCTCAAGTGGAATGTTCACCACGATGCCCTGACTCGAAATAAGGCCGGATATCCCTGCAGTGAATTGAATGCAGGCTCGTCTTGCATCTGCCAAGACGAAAGGATGTCTGAATCCCCTGTGGAGACCACAGAGAAAGACCTAGTTCCCCACCTCATCGCGACCGGAGGCCTCACATCCTTTGAAAACTCCAGAGGGACGCGGAGATCAGTGCCTCCAAAGGAGACGATGCCTGACTCCTCGTGAAACTTGATAGGAGTCCCAGGATTCCTGTGGCACGTGGAAAGGGACCCTTGGTCTCCCACCTCAGCTGGAGAGGCGTCCCAAATGCCCTGCCAAGCCTCGAGGAGAATCCCGAGTTGTCCCTCGCAACTAGGCAGGAGTCCTGACGTCGCTGAACAAACACGTGTGTGGAAGGACCATCCCCGTCGTAACTCGAGAATATACCCCAGGTTCCCGCCGCAACTCGAGAAAAACCATGAGACTTCCCCCTCGCCGCGAGATGAGGCCCGATTCACCTGCACTGCGTGCAGAGCAATGCCGTGTTGCACATCACACAGGAAAGGAGCCTTGATTTCCTTGATGACACTCCAGAGAAACCCCAAAAACACTGTTTCAAGGCTAGAGGGATCCTGAGGTCACTGTAGCAACACGAAAGAGCTCCGTGGACCAAAAGTCAACTCGAGATGAGAGGTTAGTCCCTGGCTTCGACTCCAGAGGAATACCACCTTACCACAAGGACCTCAAGAGGAGGCTTCTCTCAGCTCTAGGTATGTGAGAGGGACCCTGAGTTTGCGGCCTCAAGTGGAATGGACACCGCGATGCCCTGACTCGAAATAAGGCCGGATATGCCTGCAGTAACTTGAATGCAGGCTCGTCTTGCATCTCCCAAGACGAAAGGATGTCTGAATCCCCTGTGGAGACCACAGAGAAAGACCTAGTTCCCCACCTCATCGCGACCGGAGGCCTCATATCCTTTGAAAACTCCAGAGGGACGCGGAGATCAGTGCCTCCAAAGGAGACGATGCGTGACTCCTCGTGAAACTTGATAGGAGTCCCAGGATTCCTGTGGCACTTGGAAAGGGACCCTTGGTCTCCAGCCTCAGCTGGAGAGGCGTCCCAATTGCCCTGCCAAGCCTCGAGGAGAATCCCGAGTTGTCCCTCGCAACTAGGCAGGAGTCCTGACGTCGCTGAACAAACACGTGTGTGGAAGGGCCATCCCCGTCGTAACTCCAGAATATACCCCAGGTTCCCGCCGCAACTCGAGAAAAACCATGAGACTTCCCCCTCACCGCGAGATGAGGCCCGATTCCCCTGCACTGCGTGCAGAGCAATGCCGTGTTGCACATCACACAGGAAAGGAGCCTTTATTTCCTTGATGGTACTCCAGAGAAACCCCAAGAACACTGTTTCAAGGCTAGAGGGATCCTGAGGTCACTGTAGCAACACGAAAGAGCTCCGTGGACCAAAAGTTAACTCGAGATGAGAGGTTAGTCCCTGGCTTCGACTCCAGAGGAATACCACCTTACCACAAGCACCTCAAGAGGAGGCTTCTCTCAGCCCTAGGTATGTGAGAGGGACCCTGAGTTTGCGGCCTCAAGTGGAATGGACACCGCGATGCCCTGACTCGAAATAAGGCCGGATATGCCTGCAGTGACTTGAATGCAGGCTCGTCTTGCATCTCCCAAGACGAAAGGATGTCTGAATCCCCTGTGGAGACCACAGAGAAAGACCAAGTTCCCCACCTCATCGCGACCGGAGGCCTCACATCATTTGAAAACTACAGAGGGACGCGGAGATCAGTGCCTCCAAAGGAGACGATACCTGACTCCTCGTGAAACTTGATAGGATTTGCAGGATTCCTGTGGCACGTGGAAAGGGACCCTAGGTCTCCCGCCTCAGCTGGAGAGGCGTCCCAATTGCCCTGCCAAGCCTCCAGGAGAATCCCAAGTTGTCCCTCGCAACTAGGCAGGAGTCCTGACGTCGCTGAACAAACACGTGTGTGGAAGGGCCATCCCCGTCGTAACTCGATAATATACACCAGGTTCCCGCCGCAACTCGAGAAAAACCATGAGACTTCCCCCTCGCCGCGAGATGAGGCCCGATTCCCCTGCACTGCGTGCCGAGCAATGCCGTGTTGCCCATCACACAGGAAAGGAGCCTTGATTTCCTTGATGGCACTCCAGAGAAACCCCAAGAACAGTGTTTCAAGGCTAGAGTGATCCTGAGGTCACTGTAGCAACACGAAAGAGCTCCGTGGACCACAAATCAACTGGAGATGAGAGGTTAGTCCCTGGCTTCGACTCCAGAGGAATACCACCTTACCACAAGCACCTCAAGAGGAGGCTTCTCTAAGCTCTAGGTATATGAGAGGGACCCTGAGTTTGCGGCCTCAAGTGGAATGTTAACCGCGATGCCCTGACTCGAAATAAGGCCGGATATGCTTGCAGTGACTTGAATGCAGGCTCGTCTTGCATCTCCCAATACGAAAGGATGTCTGAATCCCCTGTGGAGACCACAGAGAAAGACCTAGTTCCCCACCTCATCGCGACCGGAGGCCTCACTTCCTTTGAAAACTCCAGAGGGACGCGGAGATCAGTGCCTCCAAAGGAGACGATGCCTGACTCCTCGTGAAACTTGATAGGAGTCCCAGGATTCCTGTGGCACGTGGAAAGGGACACTTGGTCTCCCGCCTCAGCTGGAGAGGCGTCCCAATTGCCCTGCCAAGCCTCGAGGAGAATCCCGAGATGTCCCTCGCAACTAGGCAGGAGTCCTGACGTCGCTGAACAAACACGTGTGTGGAAGCGCCATCCCCGTCGTAACTCCAGAATATACCCCAGGTTCCCGCCGCCACCTGAGAAAAACCATGAGACTTCCCCCTCACCGCGAGATGAGGCCCGATTCCCCTGCACTGCGTGCCGAGCAATGCCGTGTTGCCCATCACACAGGAAAGGAGCCTTGATTTCCTTGATGGCACTCCAGAGAAACCCCAAGAACACTGTTTCAAGGCTAGAGGGATCCTGAGGTCACTGTAGCAACACGAAAGAGCTCCGTGAACCAAAGTCAACTCGAGATAAGAGGTTAGTCCCTGGCTTCGACTCCAGAGGAATACCACCTTACCACAAGGATCTCAAGAGGAGGCTTCTCTCAGCTCTAGGTATGTGAGAGGGACCCTGAGTTTGCGGCCTCAAGTGGAATGTTCACCGCGATGCCCTGACTAGAAATAAGGCCGGATATGCCTGCAGTGACTTGAATGCAGGCTCTTCTTGCATCTCCCAAGACGAAAGGATGTCTGAATCCCCTGTGGAGACCACAGAGAAAGACCAAGTTCCCCACCTCATCGCGACCGGAGGCCTCACATCCTTTGAAAACTCCAGAGGGACGCGGAGATCAGTGCCTCCAAAGGAGACGATGCCTGACTCCTCGTGAAACTTGATAGGATTTCCAGGATTCCTGTGGCACGTGGAAAGGGACACTTTGTCCCCCGCCTCAGCTGGAGAGGCGTCCCAATTGCCCTGCCAAGCCTCGAGGAGAATCGCGAGTTGTCCCTCGCAACTAGGCAGGAGTCCTGACGTCGCTGAACAAACACGTGTGTGGAAGGACCATCCCCGTCGTAACTCGAGAATATACCCCATGTTCCCGCCGCAACTAGAGAAAAACCATGAGACTTCCCCCTCGCCGCGAGATGAGGCCCGAATCGCCTGCACTGCGTGCAGAGCAATGCCGTGTTGCACATCACACAGGAAAGGAGCCTTGATTTCCTTGATGGCACTCCAGAGAAACCCCAAGAACACTGTTTTAAGGCTAGAGGGATCCTGAGGTCACTGTAGCAACAGGAAAGAGCTCCGTGGACCACAAATCAACTCGAGGTGAGAGTTTAGTCCCTGGCTTCGACTCCAGAGGAATACCACCTTACCACAAGCACCTCAAGAGGAGGCTTCTCTCAGCTCTAGGTATGTGAGAGGGACCCTGAGTTTGCGGCCTCAAGTGGAATGGACACCGCGATGCCCTGACTTGAAATAAGGCCGGATATGCCTGCAGTGACTTGAATGCAGGCTCGTCTTGCATCTGCCAAGACGAAAGGATGTCTGAATCCCCTGTGGAGACCACAGAGAAAGACCTAATTCCCCACCTCATCGCGACCGGAGGCCTCACATCCTTTGAAAACTCCAGAGGGACGCGGAGATCAGTGCCTCCAAAGGAGACGATGCCTGACTCCTCGTGAAACTTGATAGGAGTCCCAGGATTCCTGTGGCACGTGGAAAGGCACCCTAGGTCTCCCGCCTCAGCTGGAGAGGCGTCCCAATTGCCCTGCCAAGCCTCGAGGAGAATCACGAGTTGTCCCTCGCAACTTGGCAGGAGTCCTGACGTCGCTGAACAAAGACGTGTGTGGAAGGACCATCCCCGTCGTAACTCGAGAATATACCCCATGTTCCCGCCGCAACTAGAGAAAAACCATGAGACTTCCCCCTCACCGCGAGATGAGGCCCGAATCGCCTGCACTGCGTGCAGAGCAATGCCGTGTTGCACATCACACAGGAAAGGTGCCTTGATTTCCTTGATGGCACTCCAGAGAAACCCCAAGAACACTGTTTCAAGGCTAGAGGGATCCTGAGGTCACTGTAGCAACAGGAAAGAGCTCCGTGGACCACAAATCAACTCGAGGTGAGAGTTTAGTCCCTGGCTTCGACTCCAGAGGAATACCACCTTACCACAAGCACCTCAAGAGGAGGCTTCTCTCAGCTCTAGGTATGTGAGAGGGACCCTGAGTTTGCGGCCTCAAGTGGAATGGACACCGCGATGCCCTGACTTGAAATAAGGCCGGATATGCCTGCAGTGACTTGAATGCAGGCTCGTCTTGCATCTGCCAAGACGAAAGGATGTCTGAATCCCCTGTGGAGACCACAGAGAAAGACCTAATTCCCCACCTCATCGCGACCGGAGGCCTCACATCCTTTGAAAACTCCAGAGGGACGCGGAGATCAGTGCCTCCAAAGGAGACGATGCCTGACTCCTCGTGAAACTTGATAGGAGTCCCAGGATTCCTGTGGCACGTGGAAAGGGACCCTAGGTCTCCCGCCTCAGCTGGAGAGGCGTCCCAATTGCCCTGTCAAGCCTCGAGGAGAATCCCAAGTTGTCCCTCGCAACTAGGCAGGAGTCCTGACGTCGCTGAACAAACACGTGTGTGGAAGGGCCATCCCCGTCGTAACTCGATAATATACACCAGGTTCCCGCCGCAACTCGAGAAAAACCATGAGACTTCCCCCTCGCCGCGAGATGAGGCACCATTCCCCTGCACTGCGTGCAGAGCAATGCCGTGTTGCACATCACACAGGAAAGGAGCCTTGATTTCTTGATGGCACTCCAGAGAAACCCGAAGAACACTGTTTCAAGGCTAGAGGGATCCTGAGGTCACTGTAGCAACCCGGAAGAGCTCCGTGGACCAAAAATCAACTCGAGATGAGAGGTTAGTCCCTGGCTTCGACTCCAGAGCAATACCACCTTACCACAAGCACCTCAAGAGGAGGCTTCTCTCAGCTCTAGGTATGTGAGAGGGACCCTGAGTTTGCGGCCTCAAGTGGAATGGACACCGCGATGCCCTGACTCGAAATAAGGCCGGATATGCCTGCAGTGCCTTGAATACAGGCTTGTCTTGCATATCCCAAGACGAAAGGATGTCTGAATCCCCTGTGGAGACCACAGAGAAAGACCTAGTTCCCCACCTCATCACGACCGGAGGCCTCACATCCATTGAAAACTCCAGAGGGACGTGGAGATCAGTGCCTCCAAAGGAGACGATGCCTGACTCCTCGTGAAACTTGATAGGAGTTCCAGGATTCCTGTGGCATGTGGAAAGGGACCCTTGGTCTCCCGCCTCAGCTGGAGAGGCGTCCCAATTGCCCTGCCAAGCCTCGAGGAGAATCCCGAGTTGTCCCTCGCAACTAGGCAGGAGTCCTGACGTCGCTGAACAAACACGTGTGTGGAAGAGCCATCCCCGTCGTAACTCGAGAATATACCCCAGGTTCCCGCCGCAACTCGAGAAAAACCATGAGACTTCCCCCTCGCCGCGAGATGAGGCCCGATTTCCCTGCACTGCGTGCAGAGCAATGCCGTGTTGCACATCACACAGGAAAGGAGCCTTGATTTCCTTGATGGCACTCCAGAGAAACCCCAAGAACACTGTTTCAAGGCTAGAGGGATCCTGAGGTCACTGTAGCAACACGAAAGAGCTCCGTGGACCAAAAATCAACTCGAGATGAGAGGTTAGTCCCTGGCTTCGACTCCAGAGGAATACCACCTTACCACAAGCACCTCAAGAGGAGGCTTCTCTCAGCTCTAGGTATGTGAGAGGGACCCTGAGTTTGCTGCCTCAAGTGGAAAGGACACCGCGATGCCCTGATTCGAAATAAGGCCGAATATCCCTGCAGAGATTTGAATGCAGGCTCGTCTTGCATCTCCCAAGACGAAAGGATGTCTGAATCCCCTGTGGAGCCCACAGAGAAAGACCTAGTTCCCCACCTCATCGCGACCGGAGGCCTCACATCATTTGAAAACTCCAGAGGGACGCGGAGATCAGTGCCTCCAAAGGAGACGATGCCTGACTCCTCGTGAAACTTGATAGGAGTCCCAGGATTCTTGTGGCACGTGGAAAGGGACCCTTGGTCTCCCTCCTCAGCTGGAGAGGCGTCCCAATTGCCCTGCCAAGCCTCGAGGAGAATCCCGAGTTGTTCCTCACAACTAGGCAGGAGTCCTGACGTCGCTGAACAAACACGTGTGTGGAAGGGCCATCCCCGTCGTAACTCGAGAATATACCCCAGGTTCCCGCCGCAACTCGAGAAAAACCATGAGACATCCCCCTCGCCGCGAGATGAGGCCCGATTCCCCTACACTGCGTGCAGAGCAATGCCGTGTTGCCCATCACACAGGAAAGGAGCCTTGATTTCCTTGATGGCACTCCAGAGAAACCCCAAGAACACTCTTTCAAGGCTAGAGGGATCCTGAGGTCACTGTAGCAACAAGAAAGAGCTCCGTGGACCAAAAATCAACTCGAGATGAGAGGGTAGTCCCTGGCTTCGACTCCAGAGGAATACCACCATACCACAGGCACCTCAAGAGGAGGCTTCTCTCAGCTCTAGGTATGTGAGAGGGACTCTGAGTTTGCGGCCTCAAGTGGAATGGACACCGCGATGCCCTGACTCGAAATAAGGCCGGATATGCCTGCAGTGACTTGAATGCAGGCTCGTCTTGCATCTCCCAAGACGAAAGGATGTCTGAATCCCCTGTGGAGACCACAGAGAAAGACTTAGTTCCCCACCTCATCGCGACCGGAGGCCTCACATCTTTGAAAATTCCAGAGGAACGCAGAGGTCAGTGCCTCCAAAGGCGACGATGCCTGACTCCTCGTGAAACTTGATAGGAGTCCCAGGATTCCTGTGGCACGTGGAAAGGGACACTTGGTCTCCCGCCTCAGCTGGAGAGGCGTCCCAATTGCCCTGCCAAGCCTCGAGGAGAATCCCGAGTTGTCCCTCGCAACTAGGTAGGAGTCCTGACGTCGCTGAAGAAACACGTGTGTGGAAGTGACATACCCGTCGTAACTCGAGAATATACCCCAGGTTCCCGCCGCAACTCGAGAAAAACCATGAGACTTCCCCCTCGCCGCAAATTGAGGCCCGATTCCCCTGCTCTGCGTGCAGAGCAATTCCGTGTTGCACATCACACATGGAAGGAGCCTTGATTTCCTTGATGGCACTCCAGAGAAACCCCAGGAACACTGTTTCAAGGCTAGAGGGATCCTGAGGTCACTGTAGCCACACGAAAGAGCTCCGTGGACCACAAATCAACTGGAGATGAGAGGTTAGTCCCTGGCTTCGACTCTAGAGGAATACCACCTTATCACAAGCACCTCAAGAGGAGGCTTCTCTCAGCTCTAGGTATGTGAGAGGGACCCTGAGTTTGCGGCCTCAAGTGGAATGGACACCGCGATGCCCTGACTCGAAATAAGGCCGGATATCCCTGCAGTGACTTGAATGCAGGCTCGTCTTGCATCTCCCAAGATGAAAGGGTGTCTGATTCCCCTGTGGAGACCACAGAGAAAAACCTAGTTCCCCACTTCATGGCGACCAGAGGCCTCATATCCTTTGAAAACTCCAGAGGTACGCGGAAATCAGTGCCTCTAAAGGAGACGATGCCTGACTCCTCATGAAACTTGATAGGAGTCCCAGGATTCCTGTGGCACGTGGAAAGGGACACTTGGTCTCCCACTCAGCTAGAGAGGCGTTCCAATTGCCCTGCCAATCCTCGAGGAAAATCCCGAGTTGTACCTAGCAACTAGGCATGAGTCGTGTCTTCGCTGAACAAACACGTGGGTGGAAGGGTCATCCCCGTCGTAACTCGAGAATATACGCCAGGTTCTCGCCGCAACTCGAGAAAAACCA
Organism: Cervus elaphus; assembly: GCF_910594005.1. NCBI lineage: Eukaryota > Metazoa > Chordata > Mammalia > Artiodactyla > Cervidae > Cervus > Cervus elaphus. Next base: position 3,211,409 of record NC_057815.1, on the reverse strand, counting down.
TGAGTCTTCCCCCTCACCGCGAGATGAGGCCCGATTCCCCTGCACTGCGTGCAGAGCAATGCCGTGTTGCACATCACACATGAAAGGAGGCTTGATTTCCTTCATGGCACTCCAGAGAAACCCCAAGAACACTGTTTCAAGGCAAGAGGGATCCTGAGGTCACTGTAGCAACACGAAAGAGCTCCGTGGACCAAGAATCAACTCGAGATGAGAGGTTAGTCCCTGGCTTCGACTCCAGAGCAATACCACCTTACCACAAGCACCTCAAGAGTAGGCTTCTCTCAGCTCTAGGTATGTGAGAGGGACCCTGAGTTTGCGGCCTCAAGTGGAATGGACACTGCGATGCCCTGACTCGAAATAAGGCCGGATATCCCTGCAGTGACTTGAATGCAGGCGCGTCTTGCATCTCCCAAGATGAAAGGGTGTCTGATTCCCCTGTGGAGACCACAGAGAAAAACCTAGTTCCCCACCTCATCACGACCAGAGGCCTCACGTCCTTTGAAAACTCCAGAGGTACGCGGACATCAGTGCCTCCAAAGGAGACGATGCCTGACTCCTCGTGAAACTTGATAGGAGTCCCAGGATTCCTGTGGCACGTGGAAAGGGACCCTTGGTCTCCCGCCTCAGCTGGAGAGGCGTCCCAATTGCCCTGCCAAGCCTCGAGGAGAATCCCGAGATGTCCCTCACAACTAGGCAGGAGTCCTGACGTCGCTGAACAAACACGTGTGTGAAAGGGCCATCCCCGTCGGAACTCGAGAATATACCCTAGGTTCCCGCCGCAACTCGAGAAAAACCATGAGTCTTCCCCCTCACCGCGAGATGAGGCCCAATTCCTCTGCACTGCGTGCAGAGCAATGCCGTGTTGCACATCACACATGAAAGGAGGCTTGATTTCCTTCATGGCACTCCAGAGAAACCCCAAGAACACCGTTTCAAGGCAAGAGGGATCCTGAGGTCACTGTAGCAACACGAAAGAGCTCCGTGGACCAAGAATCAACTCCAGATGAGAGCTTAGTCCCTGGCTTCGACTCCAGAGCAATACCACCTTACCACAAGCACCTCAAGAGGAGGCTTCTCTCAGCTCTAGGTATGTGAGAGGGACCCTGAGTTTGCGGCCTCAAGTGGAATGGACACTGCGATGCCCTGACTCGAAATAAGGCCGGATATCCCTGCAGTGACTTGAATGCAGGCGCGTCTTGCATCTCCCAAGATGAAAGGATGTCCGAATCCCCTGTGGAGACCACAGAGAAAAACCTAGTTCCCCACTTCATGGCGACCAGAGGCCTCACATCCTTTGAAAACTCCAGAGGTACGCGGACATCAGTGCCTCCAAAGGAGACGATGCCTGACTCCTCGTGAAACTTGATAGGAGTCCCAGGATTCCTGTGGCACGTGGAAAGGGACCCTTGGTCTCCCGCCTCAGCTGGAGAGGCGTCCCAATTGCCCTGCCAAGCCTCGAGGAGAATCCCGAGTTGTCCCTCACAACTAGGCAGGAGTCCTGACGTCGCTGAACAAACACGTGTGTGAAAGGGCCTTCCCCGTCGGAACTCGAGAATATACCCTAGGTTCCCGCCGCAACTCGAGAAAAACCATGAGACTTCCCGCTCGCCGCTAGATGAGGCCCAATTCCCCTGCAGTGCGTGCAGAGCAATTCTGTCTTGCACATCACACATGAAAGGAGCCTTGATTTCCTTGATGGCACTCCAGAGAAACCCCAAGAACACTCTTTCAAGGCTAGAGGGATCCTGAGGTCACTGTAGCAACAAGAAAGAGCTCCGTGGACCAAAAATCAACTCGAGATGAGAGGGTAGACCCTGGCTTCAACTCCAGAGGAATACCACCTTACCACAAGCACCTCAAGAGGAGGCTTCTCTCAGCTCTAGGTATGTGAGAGGGACCCTGAGTTTGCGGCCTCAAGTGGAATGGACACCGCGATGCCCTGACTCGAAATAAGGCCGGATATCCCTGCAGTGACTTGAATGCAGGCGCGTCTTGCATCTCCCAAGATGAAAGGGTGTCTGATTCCCCTGTGGAGACCACAGAGAAAAACCTAGTTCCCCACTTCATGGCGACCAGAGGCCTCACGTCCTTTGAAAACTCCAGAGGTACGCGGAGATCAGTGCCTCCAAAGGAGACGATGCCTGACTCCTCGTGAAACTTGATAGGAGTCCCAGTATTCCTGTGGCACGTGGAAAGGGACACTTGGTCTCCCGCCTCAGCTCTAGAGGCGTCCCAAATGCCCTGCCAAGCCTCGAGGAGAATCCCGAGTTTTCCCTCGCAACTAGGCTGGAGTCCTGCCGTCGCTGAACAAACACTTGTGTGGAAGGGCTATCCCCTTCTAACTCGAGAATATACCCCAGGTTCCCGCCGCAACTCGAGAAAAACCATGAGACTTCCCCCTCGCCGCGAGATGAGGCCCGATTCCCCTGCACTGCGTGCAGAGCAATTCCGTGTTGCACATCACACATGAAAGGAGCCTTGATTTCCTTGATGGCACTCCAGAGAAACCCCAAGAACACTGTTTCAAGGCTAGAGGCATCCTGAGGTCACTGTAGCAACACGAAAGAGCTCCGTGGACCAAAAATCAACTCGAGATGAGAGGTTATTCCCTGGCTTCGACTCCAGAGGAATACCACCTTACCACAAGCACCTCAAGAGGAGGCTTCTCTCAGCTCTAGGTATGTGAGAGGGACCCTGAGTGTGCGGCCTCAAGTGGAATGGACACCGCGATGCCCTGACTCGAAATAATGCTGGATATCCCTGCAGTGACTTGAATGCAGGCTCGTCTTGCATCTCCCAAGACGAAAGGATGTCTGAATCCCCTGTGGAGACCACAGAGAAAGACCTAGTTCCCCACCTCATCGCGACGGGAGGCCTCACATCCTTTGAAAACTCCAGAGGTACGCGGAGATCAGTCCCTCCAAAGGAGACGATGCCTGACTCCTCGTGAAACTTGATAGGAGTCCCAGAAATCCTGTGGCACGTGGAAAGGGACCCTTGGTCTCCCGCCACAGCTGGAGAGGCGTCCCAATTGCCCTGCCAAGCCTCGAGGAGAATCCCGAGTTGTCCCTCACAACTAGGCAGGAGTCCTGACGTCGCTGAACAAACACGTGTGTGAAAGGGCCATCCCCGTCGGAACTCGAGAATATACCCTAGGTTCCAGCCGCAACTCGAGAAAAACCATGAGACTTCCCCCTCGCCGCTAGATGAGGCCCAATTCCCCTGCAGTGCGTGCAGAGCAATTCTGTCTTGCACATCACACATGAAAGGAGCCTTGATTTCCTTGATGGCACTCCAGAGAAACCCCAAGAACACTCTTTCAAGGCTAGAGGGATCCTGAGGTCACTGTAGCAACACGAAAGAGCTCCGTGGACCAAAAATCAACTCGAGATGAGAGGGTAGTCCCTGGCTTCGACTCCAGAGGAATACCACCTTACCACAAGCACCTCAAGAGGAGGCTTCTCTCAGCTCTAGGTATGTGAGAAGGACCCTGAGTTTGCGGCCTCAAGTGGAATGGACACCGCGATGCCCTGACTCGAAATAAGGCCGGATATCCCTGCAGTGACTTGAATGCAGGCTCGTCTTGCATCTCCCAAGACGAAAGGATGTCTGAATCCCCTGTGGAGACCACAGAGAAAGACCTAGTTCCCCACCTCATCGCGACCGGAGGCCTCACATCTTTGAAAATTCCAGAGGTACACAGAGATCAGTGCCTCCAAAGGAGACGATGCCTGACTCCTCGTGAAACTTGATAGGAGTTCCAGGATTCCTGTGGCACGTGGAAAGGGACCCTTGGTCTCCCGCCTCAGCTGGAGAGGCGTCCCAATTGCCCTGCCAATCCTCGAGGAGAATCCCGAGTTGTCCCTCGCAACTAGGCAGGAGTCCTGCCGTCTCTGAACAAACACTTGTGTGGAAGGGCCATCCCCGTCATAACTCGAGAATATACCCCAGGTTCCCGCCGCAACTCGAGAAAAACCATGAGTCTTCCCCCTCACCGCGAGATGAGGCCCAATTCCCCTGCACTGCGTGCAGAGCAATGCCGTGTTGCACATCACACATGAAAGGAGGCTTGATTTCCTTCATGGCACTCCAGAGAAACCCCAAGAACACCGTTTCAAGGCAAGAGGGATCCTGAGGTCACTGTAGCAACACGAAATAGCTCCGTGGACCAAGAATCAACTCCAGATGAGAGGTTAGTCCCTGGCTTCGACTCCAGAGCAATACCACCTTACCACAAGCACCTCAAGAGGAGGCTTCTCTCAGCTCTAGGTATGTGAGAGGGACCCTGAGTTTGCGGCCTCAAGTGGAATGGACACTGCGATGCCCTGACTCGAAATAAGGCCGGATATCCCTGCAGTGACTTGAATGCAGGCGCGTCTTGCATCTCCCAAGATGAAAGGATGTCCGAATCCCCTGTGGAGACCACAGAGAAAAACCTAGTTCCCCACTTCATGGCGACCAGAGGCCTCACATCCTTTGAAAACTCCAGAGGTACGCGGACATCAGTGCCTCCAAAGGAGACGATGCCTGACTCCTCGTGAAACTTGATAGGAGTCCCAGGATTCCTGTGGCACGTGGAAAGGGACCCTTGGTCTCCCGCCTCAGCTGGAGAGGCGTCCCAATTGCCCTGCCAAGCCTCGAGGAGAATCCCGAGTTGTCCCTCACAACTAGGCAGGAGTCCTGACGTCGCTGAACAAACACGTGTGTGAAAGGGCCTTCCCCGTCGGAACTCGAGAATATACCCTAGGTTCCCGCCGCAACTCGAGAAAAACCATGAGACTTCCCCCTCGCCGCTAGATGAGGCCCAATTCCCCTGCAGTGCGTGCAGAGCAATTCTGTCTTGCACATCACACATGAAAGGAGCCTTGATTTCCTTGATGGCACTCCAGAGAAACCCCAAGAACACTCTTTCAAGGCTAGAGGGATCCTGAGGTCACTGTAGCAACAAGAAAGAGCTCCGTGGACCAAAAATCAACTCGAGATGAGAGGGTAGACCCTGGCTTCAACTCCAGAGGAATACCACCTTACCACAAGCACCTCAAGAGGAGGCTTCTCTCAGCTCTAGGTATGTGAGAGGGACCCTGAGTTTGCGGCCTCAAGTGGAATGGACACCGCGATGCCCTGACTCGAAATAAGGCCGGATATCCCTGCAGTGACTTGAATGCAGGCGCGTCTTGCATCTCCCAAGATGAAAGGGTGTCTGATTCCCCTGTGGAGACCACAGAGAAAAACCTAGTTCCCCACTTCATGGCGACCAGAGGCCTCACGTCCTTTGAAAACTCCAGAGGTACGCGGAGATCAGTGCCTCCAAAGGAGACGATGCCTGACTCCTCGTGAAAGTTGATAGGAGTCCCAGTATTCCTGTGGCACGTGGAAAGGGACACTTGGTCTCCCGCCTCAGCTCTAGAGGCGTCCCAAATGCCCTGCCAAGCCTCGAGGAGAATCCCGAGTTTTCCCTCGCAACTAGGCTGGAGTCCTGCCGTCGCTGAACAAACACTTGTGTGGAAGGGCTATCCCCTTCTAACTCGAGAATATACCCCAGGTTCCCGCCGCAACTCGAGAAAAACCATGAGACTTCCCCCTCGCCGCGAGATGAGGCCCGATTCCCCTGCACTGCGTGCAGAGCAATTCCGTGTTGCACATCACACATGAAAGGAGCCTTGATTTCCTTGATGGCACTCCAGAGAAACCCCAAGAACACTGTTTCAAGGCTAGAGGCATCCTGAGGTCACTGTAGCAACACGAAAGAGCTCCGTGGACCAAAAATCAACTCGAGATGAGAGGTTATTCCCTGGCTTCGACTCCAGAGGAATACCACCTTACCACAAGCACCTCAAGAGGAGGCTTCTCTCAGCTCTAGGTATGTGAGAGGGACCCTGAGTTTGCGGCCTCAAGTGGAATGGACACCGCGATGCCCTGACTCGAAATAATGCCGGATATCCCTGCAGTGACTTGAATGCAGGCTCGTCTTGCATCTCCCAAGACGAAAGGATGTCTGAATCCCCTGTGGAGACCACAGAGAAAGACCTAGTTCCCCACCTCATCGCGACGGGAGGCCTCACATCCTTTGAAAACTCCAGAGGTACGCGGAGATCAGTCCCTCCAAAGGAGACGATGCCTGACTCCTCGTGAAACTTGATAGGAGTCCCAGAAATCCTGTGGCACGTGGAAAGGGACCCTTGGTCTCCCGCCACAGCTGGAGAGGCGTCCCAATTGCCCTGCCAAGCCTCGAGGAGAATCCCGAGTTGTCCCTCACAACTAGGCAGGAGTCCTGACGTCGCTGAACAAACACGTGTGTGAAAGGGCCATCCCCGTCGGAACTCGAGAATATACCCTAGGTTCCAGCCGCAACTCGAGAAAAACCATGAGACTTCCCCCTCGCCGCTAGATGAGGCCCAATTCCCCTGCAGTGCGTGCAGAGCAATTCTGTCTTGCACATCACACATGAAAGGAGCCTTGATTTCCTTGATGGCACTCCAGAGAAACCCCAAGAACACTCTTTCAAGGCTAGAGGGATCCTGAGGTCACTGTAGCAACACGAAAGAGCTCCGTGGACCAAAAATCAACTCGAGATGAGAGGTTATTCCCTGGCTTCGACTCCAGAGGAATACCACCTTACCACAAGCACCTCAAGAGGAGGCTTCTCTCAGCTCTAGGTATGTGAGAGGGACCCTGAGTTTGCGGCCTCAAGTGGAATGGACACCGCGATGCCCTGACTCGAAATAATGCCGGATATCCCTGCAGTGACTTGAATGCAGGCTCGTCTTGCATCTCCCAAGACGAAAGGATGTCTGAATCCCCTGTGGAGACCACAGAGAAAGACCTAGTTCCCCACCTCATCGCGACCGGAGGCCTCACATCTTTGAAAATTCCAGAGGTACAGAGAGATCAGTGCCTCCAAAGGAGACGATGCCTGACTCCTCGTGAAACTTGATAGGAGTTCCAGGATTCCTGTGGCACGTGGAAAGGGACCCTTGGTCTCCCGCCTCAGCTGGAGAGGCGTCCCAATTGCCCTGCCAATCCTCGAGGAGAATCCCGAGTTGTCCCTCGCAACTAGGCAGGAGTCCTGCCGTCTCTGAACAAACACTTGTGTGGAAGGGCCATCCCCGTCATAACTCGAGAATATACCCCAGGTTCCCACCGCAACTCGAGAAAAACCATGAGACTTCCCCCTCGCCGCGAGATGAGGACCGATTCCCCTGCACTGCGGGCAGAGCAATTCCGTGTTGCACATCACACAAGAAAGGAGCCTTGATTTCCTTGATGGCACTCCAGAGAAACCCCAAGAACACTGTTTCAAGGCTAGAGGAATCCTGAGGTCACTGTAGCAACACGAAAGAGCTCCGTGGACCAAAAATCAACTCGAGATGAGAGGTTAGTCCCTGGCTTCGACTCCAGAGGAAACCACCTTACCACAAGCACCTCAAGAGGAGGCTTCTCTCAGCTCTAGGTATGTGAGAGGGACCCTGATTTTGCGGCCTCAAGCGGAATGGACACCGCGATGCCCTGACTCGAAGTAAGGCCAGATATCCCTGCAGTGACTTGAATGCAGGCTCGTCTTGCATCTTCCAAGAAGAAAGGGTGTCTGAATATAATGTGGAGACCACAGAGAAAGACCTAGTTCCCCACCTCATCGCGACCGGAGGCCTCACATTCTTTGAAAACTCCAGAGGTATACTGAGATCAGTGCCTCCAAAGGAGACGAAGCCTGACTCCTAGTGAAACTTGATAGGAGTCCCAGGATTCCTGTGGCACGTGGAAAGGGACCCTTGGTCTCCCGCCTCAGCTGGAGAGGCGTCACAATTGCCCTGCCAAGCCTCGAGGAGAATCCCGAGTTGTCCCTCGCAACTAGGCAGGAGTCCTGACGTCGCTGAACAAACACGTGGGTGGAAGGGCCATCCCCGTCGTAACTCAAGAATATACCCCAGGTTCCCGCCGCAACTCGAGAAAAACCATGAGACTTCCCCCTCACCGCGAGATGAGGCCCGATTCCCCTGCACTGCATTCAAAGCAATTGCGTGTTGCACATCAAACATGAAAGGAGCCTTGATTTCCTTGATGGCACTCCAGAGAAAGCCCAAGAACACTGTTTCAAGGCTAGAGGGATCCTGAGGTCACTGTAGCAACACGAAAGTGCTCCGTGGCCCAAAAATCAACTCGAGATGAGAGGTTAGTCCCTGGCTTCGACTCCAGAGGAATACCACCTTACCACAAGCACCTCAAGAGGAGGCTTCTCTCAGCTCTAGGTATGTGAGAGGGACCCTGATTTTGCGGCCTCAAGTGGAATGGACACTGCGATGCCCTGACGCGAAATAACGCCGGATATCCCTGCACTGACTTGAATGCAGGCTCGTCTTGCATCTCCCAAGATGAAAGGATGTCTGAATCCCCTGTGGAGACCACAGAGAAAGACCTAGTTCCCCACCTCATCGCGACCGGAGGCCTCACATCCTTTGAAAACTCCAGAGGTACGCGGAGATCAGTGCCTCCAAAGGAGACGATGCCTGACTCCTAGTGAAACTTCTTAGGAGTCCCAGGATTCCTGTGGCACGTGGAAAGGGACCCTTGGTCTCCCGCCTCAGCTGGAGAGGCGTCCCAATTGCCCTGCCAAGCCTCGAGGAGAATCCCGGGTTGTCCCTCGCAACTAGGCAGGAGTCCTGACGTCGCTGAACAAACACGTGTGTGGAAGGGCCATCCCCGTCGTAACTCGAGAATATACCCCAGGTTCCCGCCGCAACTCGAGAAAAACCATGAGACTTCCCCCTCGCCGCGAGATGAGGCCCGATTCCCCTGCACTGCGTGCAGAGCAGTTCCGTGTTGCACATCACACATGAAAGGAGCCTTGATTTTCTTGATGGCACTCCAGAGAAACCCCAAGAACACTGTTTCAAGGCTAGAGGGATCCTGAGGTCACTGTAGCAAGACGAAAGAGCTCCGTGGACCAAAATTCAACGCGAGATGAGAGGTTAGTCCCTGGCTTCGACTCCAGAGGAATACCACCTTACCACAAGCACCTCAAGAGGAGGCTTCTCTCAGCTCTAGGTATGTGAGAGGGACCCTGATTTTGCGGCCTCAAGTGGAATGGACACCGCGATGCCCTGACTCGAAATAAGGCCGGATATGCCTGCAGTGAATTGAATGCAGGCTCGTCTTGCATCTCCCAAGACGAAAAGATGTCTGAATCCCCTGTGGAGACCACAGAGAAAGACCAAGTTCCCCACCTCATCGCGACCGGAGGCCTCACATCCTTTGAAATCTCCAGAGGGACGCGGAGATCAGTGCCTCCAAAGGAGACGATGCCTGACTCCTCGTGAAACTTGATAGGATTTCCAGGATTCCTGTGGCACGTGGAAAGGGACCCTTGGTCTCCCGTCTCAGCTGGAGAGGCGTCCCAATTGCCCTGCCAAGCCTCGAGGAGAATCCCGAGTTGTCCCTCGAAACTAGGCAGGAGTCCTGATGTCGCTGAACAAACACGTGTGTGGAAGGGCCATCCCCGTCGTAACTCGGGAATATAACCCAGGTTCCCGCCGCAACTCGAGAAAAACCATGAGACTTCCCCCTCGCCGCGAGATGAGGCCCGATTCCCTGCACTGCGTGCAGAGCAATGCCGTGTTGCACATCACACAGGAAAGGAGCCTTGATTTCCTTGATGGCACTCCAGAGAAACCCCAAGAACACAGTTTCAAGGCTAGAGGGATCCTGAGGTCACTGTAGCAACACGAAAGAGCTCCGTGGACCAAAAATCAACTCGAGATGAGAGGTTAGTCCCTGGCTTCGACTCCAGAGGAATACCACCTTACCACAAGCACCTCAAGAGGAGGCTTCTCTCAGCTCTAGGTATGTGAGAGGGACCCTGAGTTTGCGGCCTCAAGTGGAATGGACATCGCGATGCCCTGACTCGAAATAAGGCCGGATATCCCTGCAGTGACTTGAATGCAGGCTCGTCTTGCATCTCCCAAGATGAAAGGATGTCTGAATCCCCTGTGGAGACCACAGAGAAAGACCTAGTTCCCCACCTCATCGCGACCGGAGGCCTCACATCCTTTGAAAACTCCAGAGGGATGCGGAGATCAGTGCCTCCAAAGGAGACGATGCCTGACTCCTCGTGAAACTTGATAAGAGTCCCAGGATTCCTGTGGCACGTGGAAAGGGACCCTTGGTCTCCCTCCCAGCTGGAGAGGCGTCCCAATTGCCCTGCCAAGCCTCGAGGAGAATCCCGAGTTGTCCCTCGCAACTAGGCATGAGTCCTGACGTCGCTGAACAAACACGTGTGTGGAAGGGCCATCCCCGTCGTAACTCCAGAATATACCCCAGGTTCCCGCCGCAACTCGAGAAAAACCATGAGACTTCCCCCTCACCGCGAGATGAGGCCCGATTCCCCTGCCCTGCGTGCAGAACAATGCCGTGTTGCACATCACACAGGAAAGGAGCCTTGATTTCCTTGATGACACTCCAGAGAAAACCCAAAAACACTGTTTCAAGGCTAGAGGGATCCTGAGGTCACAGTAGCAACACGAAAGAGCTCCCTGGACCAAAAATCCAAGCGAGATGAGAGGATAGTCCCTGGCTTCGACTCCAGAGGAATACCACCTTACCACAAGCACCTCAAGAGGAGACTTCTCTCAGCTCTAGATATGTGAGATGGACCCTGAGTTTGCGGCCTCAAGTGGAATGGACACGGCAATGCCCTGACTCGAAATAAGGCCGGATATCCATGCAGTGACTTGAATGCAGGCTCGTCTTGCATCTCCCAAGATGAAAGGATGTCTGAATCCCCTGTGGAGACCACAGAGAAAGACCTAGTTCCCCACCTCATCACGACCGGAGGCCTCACATCATTTGAAAACTACAGAGGGACGCGGAGATCAGTGCCTCCAAAGGAGACGATGCCTGACTTCTCGTGAAACTTGATAGGAGTCCCAGGATTCCTGTGGCACGTGGAAAGGGACCCTTGGTTTCCCGCCTCAGCTGGAGAGGCGTCCCAATTGCCCTGCCAAGCCTCGAGGAGAATCCCGAGTTGTCCCTCGCAACTAGGCAGGAGTCCTGACGTCGCTGAACAAACACGTGTGTGGAAGGGCCTTCCCCGTCGTAACTCCAGAATATACCAAAGTTCCCGCCGCAACTCGAGAAAAACCATGAGACTTCCCCCTCACCGCGAGATGAGGCCCGATTCCCCTGCACTGCGTGCAGAGCAATGCCGTGTTGCACATCACAAAGGAAAGGAGCCTTTATTTCCTTGATGGTACTCCAGAGAAACCCCAAGAACACTGTTTCAAGGCTAGAGGGATCCTGAGGTCACTGTAGCAACACGAAAGAGCTCCGTGGACCAAAAGTTAACTCGAGATGAGAGGTTAGTCCCTGGCTTCGACTCCAGAGGAATACCACCTTACCACAAGCACCTCAAGAGGAGGCTTCTCTCAGCCCTAGGTATGTGAGAGGGACCCTGAGTTTGCGGCCTCAAGTGGAATGGACACCGCGATGCCCTGACTCGAAATAAGGCCGGATATGCCTGCAGTGACTTGAATGCAGGCTCGTCTTGCATCTCCCAAGACGAAAGGATGTCTGAATCCCCTGTGGAGACCACAGAGAAAGACCAAGTTCCCCACCTCATCGCGACCGGAGGCCTCACATCATTTGAAAACTACAGAGGGACGCGGAGATCAGTGCCTCCAAAGGAGACGATGCCTGACTCCTCGTGAAACTTGATAGGATTTGCAGGATTCCTGTGGCACGTGGAAAGGGACCCTAGGTCTCCCGCCTCAGCTGGAGAGGCGTCCCAATTGCCCTGCCAAGCCTCCAGGAGAATCCCAAGTTGTCCCTCGCAACTAGGCAGGAGTCCTGACGTCGCTGAACAAACACGTGTGTGGAAGGGCCATCCCCGTCGTAACTCGATAATATACACCAGGTCCCCGCCGCAACTCGAGAAAAACCATGAGACTTCCCCCTCGCCGCGAGATGAGGCCCGATTCCCCTGCACTGCGTGCCGAGCAATGCCGTGTTGCCCATCACACAGGAAAGGAGCCTTGATTTCCTTGATGGCACTCCAGAGAAACCCCAAGAACAGTGTTTCAAGGCTAGAGTGATCCTGAGGTCACTGTAGCAACACGAAAGAGCTCCGTGGACCACAAATCAACTGGAGATGAGAGGTTAGTCCCTGGCTTCGACTCCAGAGGAATACCACCTTACCACAAGCACCTCAAGAGGAGGCTTCTCTAAGCTCTAGGTATATGAGAGGGACCCTGAGTTTGCGGCCTCAAGTGGAATGTTAACCGCGATGCCCTGACTCGAAATAAGGCCGGATATGCTTGCAGTGACTTGAATGCAGGCTCGTCTTGCATCTCCCAATACGAAAGGATGTCTGAATCCCCTGTGGAGACCACAGAGAAAGACCTAGTTCCCCACCTCATCGCGACCGGAGGCCTCACTTCCTTTGAAAACTCCAGAGGGACGCGGAGATCAGTGCCTCCAAAGGAGACGATGCCTGACTCCTCGTGAAACTTGATAGGAGTCCCAGGATTCCTGTGGCACGTGGAAAGGGACACTTGGTCTCCCGCCTCAGCTGGAGAGGCGTCCCAATTGCCCTGCCAAGCCTCGAGGAGAATCCCGAGATGTCCCTCGCAACTAGGCAGGAGTCCTGACGTCGCTGAACAAACACGTGTGTGGAAGCGCCATCCCCGTCGTAACTCCAGAATATACCCCAGGTTCCCGCCGCAACTCGAGAAAAACCATGAGACTTCCCCCTCACCGCGAGATGAGGCCCGATTCCCCTGCACTGCGTGCCGAGCAATGCCGTGTTGCCCATCACACAGGAAAGGAGCCTTGATTTCCTTGATGACACTCCAGAGAAACCCCAAGAACACTGTTTCAAGGCTAGAGGGATCCTGAGGTCACTGTAGCAACACGAAAGAGCTCCGTGGACCAAAAGTCAACTCGAGATGAGAGGTTAGTCCCTGGCTTCGACTCCAGAGGAATACCACCTTACCACAAGCACCTCAAGAGGAGGCTTCTCTCAGCTCTAGGTATGTGAGAGGGACCCTGAGTTTGCGGCCTCAAGTGGAATGGACACCGCGATGCCCTGACTCGAAATAAGGCCGGATATGCCTGCAGTAACTTGAATGCAGGCTCGTCTTGCATCTCCCAAGATGAAAGGATGTCTGAATCCCCTGTGGAGACCACAGAGAAAGACCTAGTTCCCCACCTCATCGCGACCGGAGGCCTCATATCCTTTGAAAACTCCAGAGGGACGCGGAGATCAGTGCCTCCAAAGGAGACGATGCCTGACTCCTCGTGAAACTTGATAGGATTTCCAGGATTCCTGTGGCACGTGGAAAGAGACACTTTGTCTCCCGCCTCAGCTGGAGAGGCGTCCCAATTGCCCTGCCAAGCCTCGAGGAGAATCCCGAGTTGTCCCTCGCAACTAGGCAGGAGTCCTGACGTCGCTGAACAAACACGTGTGTGGAAGGGCCATCCCCGTCGTAACTTGAGAATATACCCCAGGTTCCCGCCGCAACTCGAGAAAAACCATGAGACTTCCCCCTCGCCGCGAGATGAGGCCCGATTCCCTGCACTGCGTGCAGAGCAATGCCGTGTTGCACATCACACAGGAAAGGAGCCTTGATTTCCTTGATGGCACTCCAGAGAAACCCCAAGAACACTGTTTCAAGGCTAGAGGGATCCTGAGGTCACTGTAGCAACAGAAAAGAGCTCCGTGGACCAAAAGTCAACTCGAGATGAGAGGTTAGTCCCTGGCTTCGACTCCAGAGGAATACCACCTTACCACAAGCACCTCAAGAGGAGGCTTCTCTCAGCTCTAGGTATGTGAGAGGGACCCTGAGTTTGCGGCCTCAAGTGGAATGTTCACCACGATGCCCTGACTCGAAATAAGGCCGGATATCCCTGCAGTGAATTGAATGCAGGCTCGTCTTGCATCTGCCAAGACGAAAGGATGTCTGAATCCCCTGTGGAGACCACAGAGAAAGACCTAGTTCCCCACCTCATCGCGACCGGAGGCCTCACATCCTTTGAAAACTCCAGAGGGACGCGGAGATCAGTGCCTCCAAAGGAGACGATGCCTGACTCCTCGTGAAACTTGATAGGAGTCCCAGGATTCCTGTGGCACGTGGAAAGGGACCCTTGGTCTCCCACCTCAGCTGGAGAGGCGTCCCAAATGCCCTGCCAAGCCTCGAGGAGAATCCCGAGTTGTCCCTCGCAACTAGGCAGGAGTCCTGACGTCGCTGAACAAACACGTGTGTGGAAGGGCCATCCCCGTCGTAACTCGAGAATATACCCCAGGTTCCCGCCGCAACTCGAGAAAAACCATGAGACTTCCCCCTCGCCGCGAGATGAGGCCCGATTCACCTGCACTGCGTGCAGAGCAATGCCGTGTTGCACATCACACAGGAAAGGAGCCTTGATTTCCTTGATGACACTCCAGAGAAACCCCAAAAACACTGTTTCAAGGCTAGAGGGATCCTGAGGTCACTGTAGCAACACGAAAGAGCTCCGTGGACCAAAAGTCAACTCGAGATGAGAGGTTAGTCCCTGGCTTCGACTCCAGAGGAATACCACCTTACCACAAGGACCTCAAGAGGAGGCTTCTCTCAGCTCTAGGTATGTGAGAGGGACCCTGAGTTTGCGGCCTCAAGTGGAATGGACACCGCGATGCCCTGACTCGAAATAAGGCCGGATATGCCTGCAGTAACTTGAATGCAGGCTCGTCTTGCATCTCCCAAGACGAAAGGATGTCTGAATCCCCTGTGGAGACCACAGAGAAAGACCTAGTTCCCCACCTCATCGCGACCGGAGGCCTCATATCCTTTGAAAACTCCAGAGGGACGCGGAGATCAGTGCCTCCAAAGGAGACGATGCGTGACTCCTCGTGAAACTTGATAGGAGTCCCAGGATTCCTGTGGCACTTGGAAAGGGACCCTTGGTCTCCAGCCTCAGCTGGAGAGGCGTCCCAATTGCCCTGCCAAGCCTCGAGGAGAATCCCGAGTTGTCCCTCGCAACTAGGCAGGAGTCCTGACGTCGCTGAACAAACACGTGTGTGGAAGGGCCATCCCCGTCGTAACTCCAGAATATACCCCAGGTTCCCGCCGCAACTCGAGAAAAACCATGAGACTTCCCCCTCACCGCGAGATGAGGCCCGATTCCCCTGCACTGCGTGCAGAGCAATGCCGTGTTGCACATCACACAGGAAAGGAGCCTTTATTTCCTTGATGGTACTCCAGAGAAACCCCAAGAACACTGTTTCAAGGCTAGAGGGATCCTGAGGTCACTGTAGCAACACGAAAGAGCTCCGTGGACCAAAAGTTAACTCGAGATGAGAGGTTAGTCCCTGGCTTCGACTCCAGAGGAATACCACCTTACCACAAGCACCTCAAGAGGAGGCTTCTCTCAGCCCTAGGTATGTGAGAGGGACCCTGAGTTTGCGGCCTCAAGTGGAATGGACACCGCGATGCCCTGACTCGAAATAAGGCCGGATATGCCTGCAGTGACTTGAATGCAGGCTCGTCTTGCATCTCCCAAGACGAAAGGATGTCTGAATCCCCTGTGGAGACCACAGAGAAAGACCAAGTTCCCCACCTCATCGCGACCGGAGGCCTCACATCATTTGAAAACTACAGAGGGACGCGGAGATCAGTGCCTCCAAAGGAGACGATACCTGACTCCTCGTGAAACTTGATAGGATTTGCAGGATTCCTGTGGCACGTGGAAAGGGACCCTAGGTCTCCCGCCTCAGCTGGAGAGGCGTCCCAATTGCCCTGCCAAGCCTCCAGGAGAATCCCAAGTTGTCCCTCGCAACTAGGCAGGAGTCCTGACGTCGCTGAACAAACACGTGTGTGGAAGGGCCATCCCCGTCGTAACTCGATAATATACACCAGGTTCCCGCCGCAACTCGAGAAAAACCATGAGACTTCCCCCTCGCCGCGAGATGAGGCCCGATTCCCCTGCACTGCGTGCCGAGCAATGCCGTGTTGCCCATCACACAGGAAAGGAGCCTTGATTTCCTTGATGGCACTCCAGAGAAACCCCAAGAACAGTGTTTCAAGGCTAGAGTGATCCTGAGGTCACTGTAGCAACACGAAAGAGCTCCGTGGACCACAAATCAACTGGAGATGAGAGGTTAGTCCCTGGCTTCGACTCCAGAGGAATACCACCTTACCACAAGCACCTCAAGAGGAGGCTTCTCTAAGCTCTAGGTATATGAGAGGGACCCTGAGTTTGCGGCCTCAAGTGGAATGTTAACCGCGATGCCCTGACTCGAAATAAGGCCGGATATGCTTGCAGTGACTTGAATGCAGGCTCGTCTTGCATCTCCCAATACGAAAGGATGTCTGAATCCCCTGTGGAGACCACAGAGAAAGACCTAGTTCCCCACCTCATCGCGACCGGAGGCCTCACTTCCTTTGAAAACTCCAGAGGGACGCGGAGATCAGTGCCTCCAAAGGAGACGATGCCTGACTCCTCGTGAAACTTGATAGGAGTCCCAGGATTCCTGTGGCACGTGGAAAGGGACACTTGGTCTCCCGCCTCAGCTGGAGAGGCGTCCCAATTGCCCTGCCAAGCCTCGAGGAGAATCCCGAGATGTCCCTCGCAACTAGGCAGGAGTCCTGACGTCGCTGAACAAACACGTGTGTGGAAGCGCCATCCCCGTCGTAACTCCAGAATATACCCCAGGTTCCCGCCGCCACCTGAGAAAAACCATGAGACTTCCCCCTCACCGCGAGATGAGGCCCGATTCCCCTGCACTGCGTGCCGAGCAATGCCGTGTTGCCCATCACACAGGAAAGGAGCCTTGATTTCCTTGATGGCACTCCAGAGAAACCCCAAGAACACTGTTTCAAGGCTAGAGGGATCCTGAGGTCACTGTAGCAACACGAAAGAGCTCCGTGAACCAAAGTCAACTCGAGATAAGAGGTTAGTCCCTGGCTTCGACTCCAGAGGAATACCACCTTACCACAAGGATCTCAAGAGGAGGCTTCTCTCAGCTCTAGGTATGTGAGAGGGACCCTGAGTTTGCGGCCTCAAGTGGAATGTTCACCGCGATGCCCTGACTAGAAATAAGGCCGGATATGCCTGCAGTGACTTGAATGCAGGCTCTTCTTGCATCTCCCAAGACGAAAGGATGTCTGAATCCCCTGTGGAGACCACAGAGAAAGACCAAGTTCCCCACCTCATCGCGACCGGAGGCCTCACATCCTTTGAAAACTCCAGAGGGACGCGGAGATCAGTGCCTCCAAAGGAGACGATGCCTGACTCCTCGTGAAACTTGATAGGATTTCCAGGATTCCTGTGGCACGTGGAAAGGGACACTTTGTCCCCCGCCTCAGCTGGAGAGGCGTCCCAATTGCCCTGCCAAGCCTCGAGGAGAATCGCGAGTTGTCCCTCGCAACTAGGCAGGAGTCCTGACGTCGCTGAACAAACACGTGTGTGGAAGGACCATCCCCGTCGTAACTCGAGAATATACCCCATGTTCCCGCCGCAACTAGAGAAAAACCATGAGACTTCCCCCTCGCCGCGAGATGAGGCCCGAATCGCCTGCACTGCGTGCAGAGCAATGCCGTGTTGCACATCACACAGGAAAGGAGCCTTGATTTCCTTGATGGCACTCCAGAGAAACCCCAAGAACACTGTTTTAAGGCTAGAGGGATCCTGAGGTCACTGTAGCAACAGGAAAGAGCTCCGTGGACCACAAATCAACTCGAGGTGAGAGTTTAGTCCCTGGCTTCGACTCCAGAGGAATACCACCTTACCACAAGCACCTCAAGAGGAGGCTTCTCTCAGCTCTAGGTATGTGAGAGGGACCCTGAGTTTGCGGCCTCAAGTGGAATGGACACCGCGATGCCCTGACTTGAAATAAGGCCGGATATGCCTGCAGTGACTTGAATGCAGGCTCGTCTTGCATCTGCCAAGACGAAAGGATGTCTGAATCCCCTGTGGAGACCACAGAGAAAGACCTAATTCCCCACCTCATCGCGACCGGAGGCCTCACATCCTTTGAAAACTCCAGAGGGACGCGGAGATCAGTGCCTCCAAAGGAGACGATGCCTGACTCCTCGTGAAACTTGATAGGAGTCCCAGGATTCCTGTGGCACGTGGAAAGGCACCCTAGGTCTCCCGCCTCAGCTGGAGAGGCGTCCCAATTGCCCTGCCAAGCCTCGAGGAGAATCACGAGTTGTCCCTCGCAACTTGGCAGGAGTCCTGACGTCGCTGAACAAAGACGTGTGTGGAAGGACCATCCCCGTCGTAACTCGAGAATATACCCCATGTTCCCGCCGCAACTAGAGAAAAACCATGAGACTTCCCCCTCACCGCGAGATGAGGCCCGAATCGCCTGCACTGCGTGCAGAGCAATGCCGTGTTGCACATCACACAGGAAAGGTGCCTTGATTTCCTTGATGGCACTCCAGAGAAACCCCAAGAACACTGTTTCAAGGCTAGAGGGATCCTGAGGTCACTGTAGCAACAGGAAAGAGCTCCGTGGACCACAAATCAACTCGAGGTGAGAGTTTAGTCCCTGGCTTCGACTCCAGAGGAATACCACCTTACCACAAGCACCTCAAGAGGAGGCTTCTCTCAGCTCTAGGTATGTGAGAGGGACCCTGAGTTTGCGGCCTCAAGTGGAATGGACACCGCGATGCCCTGACTTGAAATAAGGCCGGATATGCCTGCAGTGACTTGAATGCAGGCTCGTCTTGCATCTGCCAAGACGAAAGGATGTCTGAATCCCCTGTGGAGACCACAGAGAAAGACCTAATTCCCCACCTCATCGCGACCGGAGGCCTCACATCCTTTGAAAACTCCAGAGGGACGCGGAGATCAGTGCCTCCAAAGGAGACGATGCCTGACTCCTCGTGAAACTTGATAGGAGTCCCAGGATTCCTGTGGCACGTGGAAAGGGACCCTAGGTCTCCCGCCTCAGCTGGAGAGGCGTCCCAATTGCCCTGTCAAGCCTCGAGGAGAATCCCAAGTTGTCCCTCGCAACTAGGCAGGAGTCCTGACGTCGCTGAACAAACACGTGTGTGGAAGGGCCATCCCCGTCGTAACTCGATAATATACACCAGGTTCCCGCCGCAACTCGAGAAAAACCATGAGACTTCCCCCTCGCCGCGAGATGAGGCACCATTCCCCTGCACTGCGTGCAGAGCAATGCCGTGTTGCACATCACACAGGAAAGGAGCCTTGATTTCTTGATGGCACTCCAGAGAAACCCGAAGAACACTGTTTCAAGGCTAGAGGGATCCTGAGGTCACTGTAGCAACCCGGAAGAGCTCCGTGGACCAAAAATCAACTCGAGATGAGAGGTTAGTCCCTGGCTTCGACTCCAGAGCAATACCACCTTACCACAAGCACCTCAAGAGGAGGCTTCTCTCAGCTCTAGGTATGTGAGAGGGACCCTGAGTTTGCGGCCTCAAGTGGAATGGACACCGCGATGCCCTGACTCGAAATAAGGCCGGATATGCCTGCAGTGACTTGAATACAGGCTTGTCTTGCATATCCCAAGACGAAAGGATGTCTGAATCCCCTGTGGAGACCACAGAGAAAGACCTAGTTCCCCACCTCATCACGACCGGAGGCCTCACATCCATTGAAAACTCCAGAGGGACGTGGAGATCAGTGCCTCCAAAGGAGACGATGCCTGACTCCTCGTGAAACTTGATAGGAGTTCCAGGATTCCTGTGGCATGTGGAAAGGGACCCTTGGTCTCCCGCCTCAGCTGGAGAGGCGTCCCAATTGCCCTGCCAAGCCTCGAGGAGAATCCCGAGTTGTCCCTCGCAACTAGGCAGGAGTCCTGACGTCGCTGAACAAACACGTGTGTGGAAGAGCCATCCCCGTCGTAACTCGAGAATATACCCCAGGTTCCCGCCGCAACTCGAGAAAAACCATGAGACTTCCCCCTCGCCGCGAGATGAGGCCCGATTTCCCTGCACTGCGTGCAGAGCAATGCCGTGTTGCACATCACACAGGAAAGGAGCCTTGATTTCCTTGATGGCACTCCAGAGAAACCCCAAGAACACTGTTTCAAGGCTAGAGGGATCCTGAGGTCACTGTAGCAACACGAAAGAGCTCCGTGGACCAAAAATCAACTCGAGATGAGAGGTTAGTCCCTGGCTTCGACTCCAGAGGAATACCACCTTACCACAAGCACCTCAAGAGGAGGCTTCTCTCAGCTCTAGGTATGTGAGAGGGACCCTGAGTTTGCTGCCTCAAGTGGAAAGGACACCGCGATGCCCTGATTCGAAATAAGGCCGAATATCCCTGCAGAGATTTGAATGCAGGCTCGTCTTGCATCTCCCAAGACGAAAGGATGTCTGAATCCCCTGTGGAGCCCACAGAGAAAGACCTAGTTCCCCACCTCATCGCGACCGGAGGCCTCACATCATTTGAAAACTCCAGAGGGACGCGGAGATCAGTGCCTCCAAAGGAGACGATGCCTGACTCCTCGTGAAACTTGATAGGAGTCCCAGGATTCTTGTGGCACGTGGAAAGGGACCCTTGGTCTCCCTCCTCAGCTGGAGAGGCGTCCCAATTGCCCTGCCAAGCCTCGAGGAGAATCCCGAGTTGTTCCTCACAACTAGGCAGGAGTCCTGACGTCGCTGAACAAACACGTGTGTGGAAGGGCCATCCCCGTCGTAACTCGAGAATATACCCCAGGTTCCCGCCGCAACTCGAGAAAAACCATGAGACTTCCCCCTCGCCGCGAGATGAGGCCCGATTCCCCTACACTGCGTGCAGAGCAATGCCGTGTTGCCCATCACACAGGAAAGGAGCCTTGATTTCCTTGATGGCACTCCAGAGAAACCCCAAGAACACTCTTTCAAGGCTAGAGGGATCCTGAGGTCACTGTAGCAACAAGAAAGAGCTCCGTGGACCAAAAATCAACTCGAGATGAGAGGGTAGTCCCTGGCTTCGACTCCAGAGGAATACCACCATACCACAGGCACCTCAAGAGGAGGCTTCTCTCAGCTCTAGGTATGTGAGAGGGACTCTGAGTTTGCGGCCTCAAGTGGAATGGACACCGCGATGCCCTGACTCGAAATAAGGCCGGATATGCCTGCAGTGACTTGAATGCAGGCTCGTCTTGCATCTCCCAAGACGAAAGGATGTCTGAATCCCCTGTGGAGACCACAGAGAAAGACTTAGTTCCCCACCTCATCGCGACCGGAGGCCTCACATCTTTGAAAATTCCAGAGGAACGCAGAGGTCAGTGCCTCCAAAGGCGACGATGCCTGACTCCTCGTGAAACTTGATAGGAGTCCCAGGATTCCTGTGGCACGTGGAAAGGGACACTTGGTCTCCCGCCTCAGCTGGAGAGGCGTCCCAATTGCCCTGCCAAGCCTCGAGGAGAATCCCGAGTTGTCCCTCGCAACTAGGTAGGAGTCCTGACGTCGCTGAAGAAACACGTGTGTGGAAGTGACATACCCGTCGTAACTCGAGAATATACCCCAGGTTCCCGCCGCAACTCGAGAAAAACCATGAGACTTCCCCCTCGCCGCAAATTGAGGCCCGATTCCCCTGCTCTGCGTGCAGAGCAATTCCGTGTTGCACATCACACATGGAAGGAGCCTTGATTTCCTTGATGGCACTCCAGAGAAACCCCAGGAACACTGTTTCAAGGCTAGAGGGATCCTGAGGTCACTGTAGCCACACGAAAGAGCTCCGTGGACCACAAATCAACTGGAGATGAGAGGTTAGTCCCTGGCTTCGACTCTAGAGGAATACCACCTTATCACAAGCACCTCAAGAGGAGGCTTCTCTCAGTTCTAGGTATGTGAGAGGGACCCTGAGTTTGCGGCCTCAAGTGGAATGGACACCGCGATGCCCTGACTCGAAATAAGGCCGGATATCCCTGCAGTGACTTGAATGCAGGCTCGTCTTGCATCTCCCAAGATGAAAGGGTGTCTGATTCCCCTGTGGAGACCACAGAGAAAAACCTAGTTCCCCACTTCATGGCGACCAGAGGCCTCATATCCTTTGAAAACTCCAGAGGTACGCGGAAATCAGTGCCTCTAAAGGAGACGATGCCTGACTCCTCATGAAACTTGATAGGAGTCCCAGGATTCCTGTGGCACGTGGAAAGGGACACTTGGTCTCCCACTCAGCTAGAGAGGCGTTCCAATTGCCCTGCCAATCCTCGAGGAAAATCCCGAGTTGTACCTAGCAACTAGGCATGAGTCGTGTCTTCGCTGAACAAACACGTGGGTGGAAGGGTCATCCCCGTCGTAACTCGAGAATATACGCCAGGTTCTCGCCGCAACTCGAGAAAAACCATGAGTCTTCCCCCTCACCGCGAGATGAGGCCCGATTCCCCTGCACTGCGTGCAGAGCAATGCCGTGTTGCACATCACACATGAAAGGAGGCTTGATTTCCTTCATGGCACTCCAGAGAAACCCCAAGAACACTGTTTCAAGGCAAGAGGGATCCTGAGGTCACTGTAGCAACACGAAAGAGCTCCGTGGACCAAGAATCAACTCGAGATGAGAGGTTAGTCCCTGGCTTCGACTCCAGAGCAATACCACCTTACCACAAGCACCTCAAGAGGAGGCTTCTCTCAGCTCTAGGTATGTGAGAGGGACCCTGAGTTTGCGGCCTCAAGTGGAATGGACACTGCGATGCCCTGACTCGAAATAAGGCCGGATATCCCTGCAGTGACTTGAATGCAGGCGCGTCTTGCATCTCCCAAGATGAAAGGGTGTCTGATTCCCCTGTGGAGACCACAGAGAAAAACCTAGTTCCCCACCTCATCACGACCAGAGGCCTCACGTCCTTTGAAAACTCCAGAGGTACGCGGACATCAGTGCCTCCAAAGGAGACGATGCCTGACTCCTCGTGAAACTTGATAGGAGTCCCAGGATTCCTGTGGCACGTGGAAAGGGACCCTTGGTCTCCCGCCTCAGCTGGAGAGGCGTCCCAATTGCCCTGCCAAGCCTCGAGGAGAATCCCGAGATGTCCCTCACAACTAGGCAGGAGTCCTGACGTCGCTGAACAAACACGTGTGTGAAAGGGCCATCCCCGTCGGAACTCGAGAATATACCCTAGGTTCCCGCCGCAACTCGAGAAAAACCATGAGTCTTCCCCCTCACCGCGAGATGAGGCCCAATTCCTCTGCACTGCGTGCAGAGCAATGCCGTGTTGCACATCACACATGAAAGGAGGCTTGATTTCCTTCATGGCACTCCAGAGAAACCCCAAGAACACCGTTTCAAGGCAAGAGGGATCCTGAGGTCACTGTAGCAACACGAAAGAGCTCCGTGGACCAAGAATCAACTCCAGATGAGAGGTTAGTCCCTGGCTTCGACTCCAGAGCAATACCACCTTACCACAAGCACCTCAAGAGGAGGCTTCTCTCAGCTCTAGGTATGTGAGAGGGACCCTGAGTTTGCGGCCTCAAGTGGAATGGACACTGCGATGCCCTGACTCGAAATAAGGCCGGATATCCCTGCAGTGACTTGAATGCAGGCGCGTCTTGCATCTCCCAAGATGAAAGGATGTCCGAATCCCCTGTGGAGACCACAGAGAAAAACCTAGTTCCCCACTTCATGGCGACCAGAGGCCTCACATCCTTTGAAAACTCCAGAGGTACGCGGACATCAGTGCCTCCAAAGGAGACGATGCCTGACTCCTCGTGAAACTTGATAGGAGTCCCAGGATTCCTGTGGCACGTGGAAAGGGACCCTTGGTCTCCCGCCTCAGCTGGAGAGGCGTCCCAATTGCCCTGCCAAGCCTCGAGGAGAATCCCGAGTTGTCCCTCACAACTAGGCAGGAGTCCTGACGTCGCTGAACAAACACGTGTGTGAAAGGGCCTTCCCCGTCGGAACTCGAGAATATACCCTAGGTTCCCGCCGCAACTCGAGAAAAACCATGAGACTTCCCGCTCGCCGCTAGATGAGGCCCAATTCCCCTGCAGTGCGTGCAGAGCAATTCTGTCTTGCACATCACACATGAAAGGAGCCTTGATTTCCTTGATGGCACTCCAGAGAAACCCCAAGAACACTCTTTCAAGGCTAGAGGGATCCTGAGGTCACTGTAGCAACAAGAAAGAGCTCCGTGGACCAAAAATCAACTCGAGATGAGAGGGTAGACCCTGGCTTCAACTCCAGAGGAATACCACCTTACCACAAGCACCTCAAGAGGAGGCTTCTCTCAGCTCTAGGTATGTGAGAGGGACCCTGAGTTTGCGGCCTCAAGTGGAATGGACACCGCGATGCCCTGACTCGAAATAAGGCCGGATATCCCTGCAGTGACTTGAATGCAGGCGCGTCTTGCATCTCCCAAGATGAAAGGGTGTCTGATTCCCCTGTGGAGACCACAGAGAAAAACCTAGTTCCCCACTTCATGGCGACCAGAGGCCTCACGTCCTTTGAAAACTCCAGAGGTACGCGGAGATCAGTGCCTCCAAAGGAGACGATGCCTGACTCCTCGTGAAACTTGATAGGAGTCCCAGTATTCCTGTGGCACGTGGAAAGGGACACTTGGTCTCCCGCCTCAGCTCTAGAGGCGTCCCAAATGCCCTGCCAAGCCTCGAGGAGAATCCCGAGTTTTCCCTCGCAACTAGGCTGGAGTCCTGCCGTCGCTGAACAAACACTTGTGTGGAAGGGCTATCCCCTTCTAACTCGAGAATATACCCCAGGTTCCCGCCGCAACTCGAGAAAAACCATGAGACTTCCCCCTCGCCGCGAGATGAGGCCCGATTCCCCTGCACTGCGTGCAGAGCAATTCCGTGTTGCACATCACACATGAAAGGAGCCTTGATTTCCTTGATGGCACTCCAGAGAAACCCCAAGAACACTGTTTCAAGGCTAGAGGCATCCTGAGGTCACTGTAGCAACACGAAAGAGCTCCGTGGACCAAAAATCAACTCGAGATGAGAGGTTATTCCCTGGCTTCGACTCCAGAGGAATACCACCTTACCACAAGCACCTCAAGAGGAGGCTTCTCTCAGCTCTAGGTATGTGAGAGGGACCCTGAGTGTGCGGCCTCAAGTGGAATGGACACCGCGATGCCCTGACTCGAAATAATGCTGGATATCCCTGCAGTGACTTGAATGCAGGCTCGTCTTGCATCTCCCAAGACGAAAGGATGTCTGAATCCCCTGTGGAGACCACAGAGAAAGACCTAGTTCCCCACCTCATCGCGACGGGAGGCCTCACATCCTTTGAAAACTCCAGAGGTACGCGGAGATCAGTCCCTCCAAAGGAGACGATGCCTGACTCCTCGTGAAACTTGATAGGAGTCCCAGAAATCCTGTGGCACGTGGAAAGGGACCCTTGGTCTCCCGCC
This sequence comes from Cervus elaphus, assembly GCF_910594005.1. Classification (NCBI taxonomy): domain Eukaryota; kingdom Metazoa; phylum Chordata; class Mammalia; order Artiodactyla; family Cervidae; genus Cervus; species Cervus elaphus. The sequence continues at coordinate 3,186,124 of NC_057815.1, read as the reverse complement.
ACAGCTGGAGAGGCGTCCCAATTGCCCTGCCAAGCCTCGAGGAGAATCCCGAGTTGTCCCTCACAACTAGGCAGGAGTCCTGACGTCGCTGAACAAACACGTGTGTGAAAGGGCCATCCCCGTCGGAACTCGAGAATATACCCTAGGTTCCAGCCGCAACTCGAGAAAAACCATGAGACTTCCCCCTCGCCGCTAGATGAGGCCCAATTCCCCTGCAGTGCGTGCAGAGCAATTCTGTCTTGCACATCACACATGAAAGGAGCCTTGATTTCCTTGATGGCACTCCAGAGAAACCCCAAGAACACTCTTTCAAGGCTAGAGGGATCCTGAGGTCACTGTAGCAACACGAAAGAGCTCCGTGGACCAAAAATCAACTCGAGATGAGAGGGTAGTCCCTGGCTTCGACTCCAGAGGAATACCACCTTACCACAAGCACCTCAAGAGGAGGCTTCTCTCAGCTCTAGGTATGTGAGAAGGACCCTGAGTTTGCGGCCTCAAGTGGAATGGACACCGCGATGCCCTGACTCGAAATAAGGCCGGATATCCCTGCAGTGACTTGAATGCAGGCTCGTCTTGCATCTCCCAAGACGAAAGGATGTCTGAATCCCCTGTGGAGACCACAGAGAAAGACCTAGTTCCCCACCTCATCGCGACCGGAGGCCTCACATCTTTGAAAATTCCAGAGGTACACAGAGATCAGTGCCTCCAAAGGAGACGATGCCTGACTCCTCGTGAAACTTGATAGGAGTTCCAGGATTCCTGTGGCACGTGGAAAGGGACCCTTGGTCTCCCGCCTCAGCTGGAGAGGCGTCCCAATTGCCCTGCCAATCCTCGAGGAGAATCCCGAGTTGTCCCTCGCAACTAGGCAGGAGTCCTGCCGTCTCTGAACAAACACTTGTGTGGAAGGGCCATCCCCGTCATAACTCGAGAATATACCCCAGGTTCCCGCCGCAACTCGAGAAAAACCATGAGTCTTCCCCCTCACCGCGAGATGAGGCCCAATTCCCCTGCACTGCGTGCAGAGCAATGCCGTGTTGCACATCACACATGAAAGGAGGCTTGATTTCCTTCATGGCACTCCAGAGAAACCCCAAGAACACCGTTTCAAGGCAAGAGGGATCCTGAGGTCACTGTAGCAACACGAAATAGCTCCGTGGACCAAGAATCAACTCCAGATGAGAGGTTAGTCCCTGGCTTCGACTCCAGAGCAATACCACCTTACCACAAGCACCTCAAGAGGAGGCTTCTCTCAGCTCTAGGTATGTGAGAGGGACCCTGAGTTTGCGGCCTCAAGTGGAATGGACACTGCGATGCCCTGACTCGAAATAAGGCCGGATATCCCTGCAGTGACTTGAATGCAGGCGCGTCTTGCATCTCCCAAGATGAAAGGATGTCCGAATCCCCTGTGGAGACCACAGAGAAAAACCTAGTTCCCCACTTCATGGCGACCAGAGGCCTCACATCCTTTGAAAACTCCAGAGGTACGCGGACATCAGTGCCTCCAAAGGAGACGATGCCTGACTCCTCGTGAAACTTGATAGGAGTCCCAGGATTCCTGTGGCACGTGGAAAGGGACCCTTGGTCTCCCGCCTCAGCTGGAGAGGCGTCCCAATTGCCCTGCCAAGCCTCGAGGAGAATCCCGAGTTGTCCCTCACAACTAGGCAGGAGTCCTGACGTCGCTGAACAAACACGTGTGTGAAAGGGCCTTCCCCGTCGGAACTCGAGAATATACCCTAGGTTCCCGCCGCAACTCGAGAAAAACCATGAGACTTCCCCCTCGCCGCTAGATGAGGCCCAATTCCCCTGCAGTGCGTGCAGAGCAATTCTGTCTTGCACATCACACATGAAAGGAGCCTTGATTTCCTTGATGGCACTCCAGAGAAACCCCAAGAACACTCTTTCAAGGCTAGAGGGATCCTGAGGTCACTGTAGCAACAAGAAAGAGCTCCGTGGACCAAAAATCAACTCGAGATGAGAGGGTAGACCCTGGCTTCAACTCCAGAGGAATACCACCTTACCACAAGCACCTCAAGAGGAGGCTTCTCTCAGCTCTAGGTATGTGAGAGGGACCCTGAGTTTGCGGCCTCAAGTGGAATGGACACCGCGATGCCCTGACTCGAAATAAGGCCGGATATCCCTGCAGTGACTTGAATGCAGGCGCGTCTTGCATCTCCCAAGATGAAAGGGTGTCTGATTCCCCTGTGGAGACCACAGAGAAAAACCTAGTTCCCCACTTCATGGCGACCAGAGGCCTCACGTCCTTTGAAAACTCCAGAGGTACGCGGAGATCAGTGCCTCCAAAGGAGACGATGCCTGACTCCTCGTGAAAGTTGATAGGAGTCCCAGTATTCCTGTGGCACGTGGAAAGGGACACTTGGTCTCCCGCCTCAGCTCTAGAGGCGTCCCAAATGCCCTGCCAAGCCTCGAGGAGAATCCCGAGTTTTCCCTCGCAACTAGGCTGGAGTCCTGCCGTCGCTGAACAAACACTTGTGTGGAAGGGCTATCCCCTTCTAACTCGAGAATATACCCCAGGTTCCCGCCGCAACTCGAGAAAAACCATGAGACTTCCCCCTCGCCGCGAGATGAGGCCCGATTCCCCTGCACTGCGTGCAGAGCAATTCCGTGTTGCACATCACACATGAAAGGAGCCTTGATTTCCTTGATGGCACTCCAGAGAAACCCCAAGAACACTGTTTCAAGGCTAGAGGCATCCTGAGGTCACTGTAGCAACACGAAAGAGCTCCGTGGACCAAAAATCAACTCGAGATGAGAGGTTATTCCCTGGCTTCGACTCCAGAGGAATACCACCTTACCACAAGCACCTCAAGAGGAGGCTTCTCTCAGCTCTAGGTATGTGAGAGGGACCCTGAGTTTGCGGCCTCAAGTGGAATGGACACCGCGATGCCCTGACTCGAAATAATGCCGGATATCCCTGCAGTGACTTGAATGCAGGCTCGTCTTGCATCTCCCAAGACGAAAGGATGTCTGAATCCCCTGTGGAGACCACAGAGAAAGACCTAGTTCCCCACCTCATCGCGACGGGAGGCCTCACATCCTTTGAAAACTCCAGAGGTACGCGGAGATCAGTCCCTCCAAAGGAGACGATGCCTGACTCCTCGTGAAACTTGATAGGAGTCCCAGAAATCCTGTGGCACGTGGAAAGGGACCCTTGGTCTCCCGCCACAGCTGGAGAGGCGTCCCAATTGCCCTGCCAAGCCTCGAGGAGAATCCCGAGTTGTCCCTCACAACTAGGCAGGAGTCCTGACGTCGCTGAACAAACACGTGTGTGAAAGGGCCATCCCCGTCGGAACTCGAGAATATACCCTAGGTTCCAGCCGCAACTCGAGAAAAACCATGAGACTTCCCCCTCGCCGCTAGATGAGGCCCAATTCCCCTGCAGTGCGTGCAGAGCAATTCTGTCTTGCACATCACACATGAAAGGAGCCTTGATTTCCTTGATGGCACTCCAGAGAAACCCCAAGAACACTCTTTCAAGGCTAGAGGGATCCTGAGGTCACTGTAGCAACACGAAAGAGCTCCGTGGACCAAAAATCAACTCGAGATGAGAGGTTATTCCCTGGCTTCGACTCCAGAGGAATACCACCTTACCACAAGCACCTCAAGAGGAGGCTTCTCTCAGCTCTAGGTATGTGAGAGGGACCCTGAGTTTGCGGCCTCAAGTGGAATGGACACCGCGATGCCCTGACTCGAAATAATGCCGGATATCCCTGCAGTGACTTGAATGCAGGCTCGTCTTGCATCTCCCAAGACGAAAGGATGTCTGAATCCCCTGTGGAGACCACAGAGAAAGACCTAGTTCCCCACCTCATCGCGACCGGAGGCCTCACATCTTTGAAAATTCCAGAGGTACAGAGAGATCAGTGCCTCCAAAGGAGACGATGCCTGACTCCTCGTGAAACTTGATAGGAGTTCCAGGATTCCTGTGGCACGTGGAAAGGGACCCTTGGTCTCCCGCCTCAGCTGGAGAGGCGTCCCAATTGCCCTGCCAATCCTCGAGGAGAATCCCGAGTTGTCCCTCGCAACTAGGCAGGAGTCCTGCCGTCTCTGAACAAACACTTGTGTGGAAGGGCCATCCCCGTCATAACTCGAGAATATACCCCAGGTTCCCACCGCAACTCGAGAAAAACCATGAGACTTCCCCCTCGCCGCGAGATGAGGACCGATTCCCCTGCACTGCGGGCAGAGCAATTCCGTGTTGCACATCACACAAGAAAGGAGCCTTGATTTCCTTGATGGCACTCCAGAGAAACCCCAAGAACACTGTTTCAAGGCTAGAGGAATCCTGAGGTCACTGTAGCAACACGAAAGAGCTCCGTGGACCAAAAATCAACTCGAGATGAGAGGTTAGTCCCTGGCTTCGACTCCAGAGGAAACCACCTTACCACAAGCACCTCAAGAGGAGGCTTCTCTCAGCTCTAGGTATGTGAGAGGGACCCTGATTTTGCGGCCTCAAGCGGAATGGACACCGCGATGCCCTGACTCGAAGTAAGGCCAGATATCCCTGCAGTGACTTGAATGCAGGCTCGTCTTGCATCTTCCAAGAAGAAAGGGTGTCTGAATATAATGTGGAGACCACAGAGAAAGACCTAGTTCCCCACCTCATCGCGACCGGAGGCCTCACATTCTTTGAAAACTCCAGAGGTATACTGAGATCAGTGCCTCCAAAGGAGACGAAGCCTGACTCCTAGTGAAACTTGATAGGAGTCCCAGGATTCCTGTGGCACGTGGAAAGGGACCCTTGGTCTCCCGCCTCAGCTGGAGAGGCGTCACAATTGCCCTGCCAAGCCTCGAGGAGAATCCCGAGTTGTCCCTCGCAACTAGGCAGGAGTCCTGACGTCGCTGAACAAACACGTGGGTGGAAGGGCCATCCCCGTCGTAACTCAAGAATATACCCCAGGTTCCCGCCGCAACTCGAGAAAAACCATGAGACTTCCCCCTCACCGCGAGATGAGGCCCGATTCCCCTGCACTGCATTCAAAGCAATTGCGTGTTGCACATCAAACATGAAAGGAGCCTTGATTTCCTTGATGGCACTCCAGAGAAAGCCCAAGAACACTGTTTCAAGGCTAGAGGGATCCTGAGGTCACTGTAGCAACACGAAAGTGCTCCGTGGCCCAAAAATCAACTCGAGATGAGAGGTTAGTCCCTGGCTTCGACTCCAGAGGAATACCACCTTACCACAAGCACCTCAAGAGGAGGCTTCTCTCAGCTCTAGGTATGTGAGAGGGACCCTGATTTTGCGGCCTCAAGTGGAATGGACACTGCGATGCCCTGACGCGAAATAACGCCGGATATCCCTGCACTGACTTGAATGCAGGCTCGTCTTGCATCTCCCAAGATGAAAGGATGTCTGAATCCCCTGTGGAGACCACAGAGAAAGACCTAGTTCCCCACCTCATCGCGACCGGAGGCCTCACATCCTTTGAAAACTCCAGAGGTACGCGGAGATCAGTGCCTCCAAAGGAGACGATGCCTGACTCCTAGTGAAACTTCTTAGGAGTCCCAGGATTCCTGTGGCACGTGGAAAGGGACCCTTGGTCTCCCGCCTCAGCTGGAGAGGCGTCCCAATTGCCCTGCCAAGCCTCGAGGAGAATCCCGGGTTGTCCCTCGCAACTAGGCAGGAGTCCTGACGTCGCTGAACAAACACGTGTGTGGAAGGGCCATCCCCGTCGTAACTCGAGAATATACCCCAGGTTCCCGCCGCAACTCGAGAAAAACCATGAGACTTCCCCCTCGCCGCGAGATGAGGCCCGATTCCCCTGCACTGCGTGCAGAGCAGTTCCGTGTTGCACATCACACATGAAAGGAGCCTTGATTTCCTTGATGGCACTCCAGAGAAACCCCAAGAACACTGTTTCAAGGCTAGAGGGATCCTGAGGACACTGTAGCAACACGAAAGTGCTCCGTGGACCAAAAATCAACTCGAGATGAGAGGTTAGTCCCTGGCTTCCACTCCAGAGGGATACCACCTTACCACAAGCACCTCAAGAGGAGGCTTCTCTCAGCTCTAGGTATGTGAGAGGGACCCTGCCTTTGCGGCCTCAAGTGGAATGGACACTGCGATGCCCTGACGCGAAATAAGGCCGGATATCCCTGCAGTGACTTGAATGCAGGCTCGTCTTGCATCTCCCAAGACGAAAGGATGTCTGAATCCCCTGTGGAGACCACAGAGAAAGACCTAGTTCCCCACCTCATCGTGACCGGAGGCCTCACATCCTTTGAAAACTCCAGAGGTACGCGGAGATCAGTGCCTCCAAAGGAGACGATGCCTGACTCCTAGTGAAATTTGATAGGAGTCCCAGTATTCGTGTGACACGTGGAAAGGGACCCTTGGTCTCCCGCCTCAGCTGGAGAGGCGTCCCAATTGCCCTGCCAAGCCACGAGGAGAATCCCGAGTTGTCCCTCGCAACTAGGCAGGAGTCCTGACGTCGCTGAACAAACACGTGTGTGGAAGGGCCATCCCCGTCGTAACTCGAGAATATACCCCAGGTTCCCGCCACAACTCGAGAAAAACCATGAGACTTCCCCCTCGCCGCGAGATGAGGCCCGATTCCCCTGCACTGCGTGCAGAGCAATTCCGTGTTGCACATCACACATGAAAGGAGCCTTGATTTCCTTGATGGCACTCCAGAGAAAACCCAAGAACACTGTTTCAAGGCTAGAGGCATCCTGAGGTCACTGTAGCAACAGGAAAGAGCTCCGTGGACCAAAAATCAACTCGAGATGAGAGGTTAGTCCCTGGCTTCGACTCCAGAGGAAACCACCTTACCACAAGCACCTCAGAGGAGGCTTCTCTCAGCTCTAGGTATGTGAGAGGGACCCTGAGTTTGCGGCCTCAAGTGGAATGGACACCGCGATGCCCTGACTCGAAGTAAGGCCAGATATCCCTGCAGTGACTTGAATGCAGGCTCGTCTTGCATCTTCCAAGACGAAAGGGTGTCTGAATATAATGTGGAGACCACAGAGAAAGACCTAGTTCCCCACCTCATCGCGACCGGAGGCCTCACATTCTTTGAAAACTCCAGAGGTATACTGAGATCAGTGCCTCCAAAGGAGACGAAGCCTGACTCCTAGTGAAACTTGATAGGAGTCCCAGGATTCCTGTGGCACGTGGAAAGGGACCCTTGGTCTCCCGCCTCAGCTGGAGAGGCGTCACAATTGCCCTGCCAAGCCTCAAGGAGAATCCCGAGTTGTCCCTCGCAACTAGGCAGGAGTCCTGACGTCGCTGAACAAACACTTGGGTGGAAGGGCCATCCCCGTCGTAACTCGAGAATATACCCCAGGTTCCCGCCGCAACTCGAGAAAAGCCATGAGACTTCCCCCTCGCCGCTAGATGAGGCCCGATTCCCCTGCACTGCGTGCAGAGCAATTCCGTGTTGCACATCACACATGAAAGGAGCCTTGATTTCCTTGATGGCACTCCAGAGAAACCCCAACAACACTGTTTCAAGGCTAGAGGGATCCTGAGGTCACTGTAGCAACACGAAAGAGCTCCGTGGACCAAAAATCAACTCGAGATGAGAGGTTAGTCCCTGGCTTCGACTCCAGAGGAATACCACCTTACCACAAGCACCTCAAGAGGAGGCTTCTCTTAGCTCTAGGTATGTGAAAGGGACCCTGATTTTGCGGCCTCAAGTGGAATGGACACTGCGATGCCCTGACTCGAAATAAGGCCGGATATCCCTGCAGTGACTTGAATGCAGGCGCGTCTTGCATCTCCCAAGATGAAAGGATGTCTGAATCCCCTGTGGAGACCACAGAGAAAGACCTAGTTCCCCACCTCATCGTGACCGGAGGCCTCACATCCTTTGAAAACTCCAGAGGTACGCGGAGATCAGTGCCTCCAAAGGAGACGATGCCTGACTCCTAGTGAAATTTGATAGGAGTCCCAGTATTCCTGTGACACGTGGAAAGGGACCCTTGGTTTCCCGCCTCAGCTGGAGAGGCGTCCCAATTGCCCTGCCAAGCCACGAGGAGAATCCCGAGTTGTCCCTCGCAACTAGGCAGGAGTCCTGACGTCGCTGAACAAACACGTGTGTGGAAGGGCCATCCCCGTCGTAACTCGAGAATATACCCCAGGTTCCCGCCGCAACTCGAGAAAAACCATGAGACTTCCCCCTCGCCGCGAGATGAGGCCTGATTCCCCTGCACTGCGTGCAGAGCAATTCCGTGTTGCACATCACACATGAAAGGAGCCTTGATTTCCTTGATGGCACTCCAGAGAAAACCCAAGAACACTGTTTCAAGGCTAGAGGCATCCTGAGGTCACTGTAGCAACAGGAAAGAGCTCCGTGGACCAAAAATCAACTCGAGATGAGAGGTTAGTCCCTGGCTTCGACTCCAGAGGAAACCACCTTACCACAAGCACCTCAAGAGGAGGCTTCTCTCAGCTCTAGGTATGTGAGAGGGACCCTGAGTTTGCGGCCTCAAGTGGAATGGACACCGCGATGCCCTGACTCGAAGTAAGGCCAGATATCCCTGCAGTGACTTGAATGCAGGCTCGTCTTGCATCTTCCAAGACGAAAGGGTGTCTGAATATAATGTGGAGACCACAGAGAAAGACCTAGTTCCCCACCTCATCGCGACCGGAGGCCTCACATTCTTTGAAAACTCCAGAGGTATACTGAGATCAGTGCCTCCAAAGGAGACGAAGCCTGACTCCTAGTGAAACTTGATAGGAGTCCCAGGATTCCTGTGGCACGTGGAAAGGGACCCTTGGTCTCCCGCCTCAGCTGGAGAGGCGTCCCAATTGCCCTGCCAAGCCTCGAGGAGAATCCCGAGTTGTCCCTCGCAACTAGGCAGGAGTCCTGACGTCGCTGAACAAACACGTGTGTGGAAGGGCCATCCCCGTCGGAACTCGAGAATATACCCCAGGTTCCCGCCGCAACTCGAGAAAAACCATGAGACTTCCCCCTCGCCGCAAGATGAGGCCCGATTCCCCTACACTGCATTCAAAGCAATTCCGTGTTGCACATCAAACATGAAAGGAGCCTTGATTTCCTTGATGGCACTCCAGAGAAACCCCAAGAACACTGTTTCAAGGCTAGAGGGATCCTGAGGTCACTGTAGCAACACGAAAGTGCTCCGTGGCCCAAAAATCAACTCGAGATGAGAGGTTAGTCCCTGGCTTCGACTCCAGAGGAATACCACCTTACCACAAGCACCTCAAGAGGAGGCTTCTCTCAGCTCTAGGTATGTGAGAGGGACCCTGATTTTGCGGCCTCAAGTGGAATGGACACTGCGATGCCCTGACGCGAAATAACGCCGGATATCCCTGCACTGACTTGAATGCAGGCTCTTCTTGCATCTCCCAAGATGAAAGGATGTCTGAATCCCCTGTGGAGACCACAGAGAAAGACCTAGTTCCCCACCTCATCGCGACCGGAGGCCTCACATCCTTTGAAAACTCCAGAGGTACGCGGAGATCAGTGCCTCCAAAGGAGACGATGCCTGACTCCTAGTGAAACTTCTTAGGAGTCCCAGGATTCCTGTGGCACGTGGAAAGGGACCCTTGGTCTCCCGCCTCAGCTGGAGAGGCGTCCCAATTGCCCTGCCAAGCCTCGAGGAGAATCCCGGGTTGTCCCTCGCAACTAGGCAGGAGTCCTGACGTCGCTGAACAAACACGTGTGTGGAAGGGCCATCCCCGTCGTAACTCGAGAATATACCCCAGGTTCCCGCCGCAACTCGAGAAAAACCATGAGACTTCCCCCTCGTCGCGAGATGAGGCCCGATTCCCCTGCACTGTGTGCAGAGCAGTTCCGTGTTGCACATCACACATGAAAGGAGCCTTGATTTCCTTGATGGCACTCCAGAGAAACCCCAAGAACACTGTTTCAAGGCTAGAGGGATCCTGAGGACACTGTAGCAACACGAAAGTGCTCCGTGGATCAAAAATCAACTCGAGATGAGAGGTTAGTCCCTGGCTTCCACTCCAGAGGGATACCACCTTACCACAAGCACCTCAAGAGGAGGCTTCTCTCAGCTCTAGGTATGTGAGAGGGACCCTGACTTTGCGGCCTCAAGTGGAATGGACACTGCGATGCCCTGACGCGAAATAAGGCCGGATATCCCTGCAGTGACTTGAATGCAGGCTCGTCTTGCATCTCCCAAGACGAAAGGATGTCTGAATCCCCTGTGGAGACCACAGAGAAAGACCTAGTTCCCCACTTCATGGCTACCAGAGGCCTCACATTCTTTGAAAACTCCAGAGGTGCTTGGACATCAGTGCCTCCAAAGGAGACGATGCCTGACTCCTCGTGAAACTTGATAGGAGTCCCAGGATTCCTGTGGCACGTGGAAAGGGACCCTTGGTCTCCCGCCTCAGCTGGAGAGGCGTCACAATTGCCCTGCCAAGCCTCAAGGAGAATCCCGAGTTGTCCCTCGCAACTAGGCAGGAGTCCTGACGTCGCTGAACAAACACGTGGGTGGAAGGGCCATCCCCGTCGTAACTCGAGAATATACCCCATGTTCCCGCCGCAACTCGAGAAAAGCCATGAGACTTCCCCCTCGCCGCTAGATGAGGCCCGATTCCCCTGCACTGCGTGCAGAGCAATTCCGTGTTGCACATCACACATGAAAGGAGCCTTGATTTCCTTGATGGCACTCCAGAGAAACCCCAACAACACTGTTTCAAGGCTAGAGGGATCCTGAGGACACTGTAGCAACACGAAAGAGCTCCGTGGACCAAAAATCAACTCGAGATGAGAGGTTAGTCCCTGGCTTCGACTCCAGAGGAATACCACCTTACCACAAGCACCTCAAGAGGAGGCTTCTCTCAGCTCTAGGTATGTGAAAGGGACCCTGATTTTGCGGCCTCAAGTGGAATGGACACTGCGATGCCCTGACTCGAAATAAGGCCGGATATCCCTGCAGTGACTTGAATGCAGGCGCGTCTTGCATCTCCCAAGATGAAAGGATGTCTGAATCCCCTGTGGAGACCACAGAGAAAGACCTAGTTCCCCACCTCATCGTGACCGGAGGCCTCACATCCTTTGAAAACGCCAGAGGTACGCGGAGATCAGTGCCTCCAAAGGAGACGATGCCTGACTCCTAGTGAAATTTGATAGGAGTCCCAGTATTCCTGTGGCACGTGGAAAGGGACACTTGGTCTCCCGCCTCAGCTGGAGAGGCGTCCCAATTGCCCTGCCAAGCCACGAGGAGAATCCCGAGTTGTCCCTCGCAACTAGGCAGGAGTCCTGACGTCGCTGAACAAACACGTGTGTGGAAGGGCCATCCCCGTCGTAACTCGAGAATATACCCCAGGTTCCCGCCGCAACTCGAGAAAAACCATGAGACTTCCCCCTCGCCGCGAGATGAGGCCCGATTCCCCTGCACTGCGTGCAGAGCAATTCCGTGTTGCACATCACACATGAAAGGAGCCTTGATTTCCTTGATGGCACTCCAGAGAAAACCCAAGAACACTGTTTCAAGGCTAGAGGCATCCTGAGGTCACTGTAGCAACACGAAAGAGCTCCGTGGACCAAAAATCAACTCGAGATGAGAGGTTAGTCCCTGGCTTCGACTCCAGAGGAAACCACCTTACCACAAGCACCTCAGAGGAGGCTTTTCTCAGCTCTAGGTATGTGAGAGGGACCCTGAGTTTGCGGCCTCAAGTGGAATGGACACCGCGATGCCCTGACTCGAAGTAAGGCCAGATATCCCTGCAGTGACTTGAATGCAGGCTCGTCTTGCATCTTCCAAGACGAAAGGGTGTCTGAATATAATGTGGAGACCACAGAGAAAGACCTAGTTCCCCACCTCATCGCGACCGGAGGCCTCACATTCTTTGAAAACTCCAGAGGTATACTGAGATCAGTGCCTCCAAAGGAGACGGAGCCTGACTCCTAGTGAAACTTGATAGGAGTCCCAGGATTCCTGTGGCACGTGGAAAGGGACCCTTGGTCTCCCGCCTCAGCTGGAGAGGCGTCCCAATTGCCCTGCCAAGCCTCGAGGAGAATCCCGAGTTGTCCCTCGCAACAAGGCAGGAGTCCTGACGTCGCTGAATAAACACGTGGGTGGAAGGGCCATCCCCGTCGGAACTCGAGAATATACCCCAGGTTCCCGCCGCAACTCGAGAAAAACCATGAGACTTCCCCCTCGCCGCAAGATGAGGCCCGATTCCCCTGCACTGCATTCAAAGCAATTCCGTGTTGCACATCAAACATGAAAGGAGCCTTGATTTCCTTGATGGCACTCCAGAGAAACCCCAAGAACACTGTTTCAAGGCTAGAGGGATCCTGAGGTCACTGTAGCAACACGAAAGTGCTCCGTGGCCCAAAAATCAACTCGAGATGAGAGGTTAGTCCCTGGCTTCGACTCCAGAGGAATACCACCTTACCACAAGCACCTCAAGAGGAGGCTTCTCTCTGCTCTAGGTATGTGAGAGGGACCCTGATTTTGCGGCCTCAAGTGGAATGGACACTGCGATGCCCTGACGCGAAATAACGCCGGATATCCCTGCACTGACTTGAATGCAGGCTCGTCTTGCATCTCCCAAGATGAAAGGATGTCTGAATCCCCTGTGGAGACCACAGAGAAAGACCTAGTTCCCCACCTCATCGCGACCGGAGGCCTCACATCCTTTGAAAACTCCAGAGGGACGCGGAGATCAGTGCCTCCAAAGGAGACGATGCCTGACTCCTCGTGAAACTTGATAGGAGTCCCAGGATTCCTGTGGCACGTGGAAAGGGACCCTTGGTCTCCCGCCTCAGCTGGAGAGGCGTCCCAATTGCCCTGCCAAGCCTCGAGGAGAATCCCGGGTTGTCCCTCGCAACTAGGCAGGAGTCCTGACGTCGCTGAACAAACACGTGTGTGGAAGGGCCATCCCCGTCGTAACTCGAGAATATACCCCAGGTTCCCGCCGCAACTCGAGAAAAACCATGAGACTTCCCCCTCGTCGCGAGATGAGGCCCGATTCCCCTGCACTGCGTGCAGAGCAGTTCCGTGTTGCACATCACACATGAAAGGAGCCTTGATTTCCTTGATGGCACTCCAGAGAAACCCCAAGAACACTGTTTCAAGGCTAGAGGGATCCTGAGGACACTGTAGCAACACGAAAGTGCTCCGTGGACCAAAAATCAACTCGAGATGAGAGGTTAGTCCCTGGCTTCCACTCCAGAGGGATACCACCTTACCACAAGCACCTCAAGAGGAGGCTTCTCTCAGCTCTAGGTATGTGAGAGGGACCCTGACTTTGCGGCCTCAAGTGGAATGGACACTGCGATGCCCTGACGCGAAATAAGGCCGGATATCCCTGCAGTGACTTGAATGCAGGCTCGTCTTGCATCTCCCAAGACGAAAGGATGTCTGAATCCCCTGTGGAGACCACAGAGAAAGACCTAGTTCCACACTTCATGGCTACCAGAGGCCTCACATTCTTTGAAACTCCAGAGCTGCTTGGACATCAGTGCCTCCAAAGGAGACGATGCCTGACTCCTCGTGAAACTTGATAGGAGTCCCAGGATTCCTGTGGCACGTGGAAAGGGACACTTGGTCTCCCACTCAGCTAGAGAGGCGTTCCAATTGCCCTGCCAATCCTCGAGGAAAATCCCGAGTTGTACCTAGCAACTAGGCATGAGTCCTGTCTTCGCTGAACAAACACGTGGGTGGAAGGGTCATCCCCGTCGTAACTCGAGAATATACGCCAGGTTCTCGCCGCAACTCGAGAAAAACCATGAGTCTTCCCCCTCACCGCGAGATGAGGCCCGATTCCCCTGCACTGCGTGCAGAGCAATGCCGTGTTGCACATCACACATGAAAGGAGGTTTGATTTCCTTCATGGCACTCCAGAGAAACCCAAAGAACACTGTTTCAAGGCAAGAGGGATCCTGAGGTCACTGTAGCAACACGAAAGAGCTCCGTGGACCAAGAATCAACTCCAGATGTGAGGTTAGTCCCTGGCTGCCACTCCAGAGGGATACCACCTTACCACAAGCACCTCAAGAGGAGGCTTCTCTCAGCTCTAGGTATGTGAGAGGGACCCTGACTTTGCGGCCTCAAGTGGAATGGACACTGTGATGCCCTGACGCGAAATAAGGCCGGATATCCCTGCAGTGACTTGAGTGCAGGCTCGTCTTGCATCTCCCAAGACGAAAGGATGTCTGAATCCCCTGTGGAGATCACAGAGAAAGACCTAGTTCCCCACTTCATGGCTACCAGAGGCCTCACATTCTTTGAAAACTCCAGAGGTGCTTGGACATCAGTGCCTCCAAAGGAGACGATGCCTGACTCCTCGTGAAACTTGATAGGAGTCCCAGGATTCCTGTGGCACGTGGAAAGGGACCCTTGGTCTCCCGCCTCAGCTGGAGAGGCGTCCCAATTGCCCTGCCAAGCCTCGAGGAGAATCCCGAGTTGTCCCTCACAACTAGGCAGGAGTCCTGACGTCGCTGAACAAACACGTGTGTGAAAGGGCCATCCCCGTCGGAACTCGAGAATATACCCTAGGTTCCCGCCGCAACTCGAGAAAAACCATGAGACTTCCCCCTCGCCGCTAGATGAGGCCCAATTCCCCTGCAGTGCGTGCAGAGCAATTCTGTCTTGCACATCACACATGAAAGGAGCCTTGATTTCCTTGATGGCACTCCAGAGAACCCCCAAGAACACTGTTTCAAGGCTAGAGGGATCCTGAGGTCACTGTAGCAACACGAAAGTGCTCCGTGGCCCAAAAATCAACTCGAGATGAGAGGTTAGTCCCTGGCTTCGACTCCAGAGGAATACCACCTTACCACAAGCACCTCAAGAGGAGGCTTCTCTCAGCTCTAGGTATGTGAGAGGGACCCTGATTTTGGGGCCTCCAGTGGAATGGACACTGCGATGCCCTGACACGAAATAATGCCGGATATTCCTGCAGTGACTTGAATGCAGGCTCGTCTTGCATCTCCCAAGACGAAAGGATGTCTGAATCCCCTGTGGAGACCACAGAGAAAGACCTAGTTCCCCACCTCATCGCGACCGGAGGACTCACATCCTTTGAAAACTCCAGAGGTACGCTAAGATCAGTGCCTCCAAAGGAGACGATGCCTGACTCCTCGTGAAACTTCTTACGAGTCCCAGGATTCCTGTGGCACGTGGAAAGGGACCCTTGGTCTCCCACTCAGCTGGAGAGGCGTTCCAATTGCCCTGCCAATCCTCGAGGAAAATCCCGAGTTGTACCTAGCAACTAGGCATGAGTCCTGTCTTCGCTGAATAAACACGTGGGTGGAAGGTTCATCCCCGTCGTAACTCGAGAATATACCCCAGGTTCTCGCCGCAACTCGAGAAAAACCATGAGTCTTCCCCCTCACCGCGAGATGAGGCCCGATTCCCCTGCACTGCGTGCAGAGCAATTCCGTGTTGCACATCACACATGAAAGGAGGCTTGATTTCCTTCATGGCACTCCAGAGAAACCCCAAGAACACTGTTTCAAGGCTAGAGGGATCCTGAGGTCACTGTAGCAACACGAAAGAGCTCCGTGGACCAAGAATCAACTCGAGATGAGAGGTTAGTCCCTGGCTTCGACTCCAGAGGAATACCACCTTACCACAAGCACCTCAAGAGGAGGCTTCTCTCAGCTCTAGGTATGTGAGAGGGACCCTGAGTTTGCGGCCTCAAGTGGAAAGGACACCACGATGCCCTGACTCGAAATAAGGCCGGATATCCCTGCAGTGACTTGAATGCAGGCTCGTCTTGCATCTCCCAAGACGAAAGGATGTCTGAATCCCCTGTGGAGACCACAGAGAAAGACCTAGTTCCCCACCTCATCGCGACCGGAGGCCTCACATCCTTTGAAAACTCCAGAGGTACGCGCAGATCAGTTCCTCCAAAGGAGACGATGCCTGACTCCTCGTGAATCTTGATAGGAGTCCCAGGATTCCTGTGGCACGTGGAAAGGGACCCTTGGTCTCCCGCCTCAGCTGAAGAGGCGTCCCAATTGCCCTGCCAAGCCTCGAGGAGAATGCCGAGTTGTCCCTCGCAACTAGGCAGGAGTCCTGACGTCGCTGAACAAACACGTGGGTGGAAGGGCCATCCCAGTCGGAACTTGAGAATATACCCCAGGTTCTCGTCGCAACTCGAGAAAAACCATGAGTCTTCCCCCTCACCGCGAGATGAGGCCCGATTCCCCTGCACTGCGTGCAGAGCAATTCCGTGTTGCACATCACACATGAAAGGAGGCTTGATTTCCTTCATGGCACTCCAGAGAAACCCCAAGAACACTGTATCAATGGTAGAGGGATCCTGAGGTCACTGTAGCAACACGAAAGAGCTCCGTGGACCAAGAATCAACTCGAGATGAGAGGTTAGTCCCTGGCTTCGACTCCGGAGGAATACCACCTTACCACAAGAACCTCAAGAGGAGGCTTCTCTCAGCTCTAGGTTTGTGAGAGGGACCCTGAGTTTGCGGCCTCAAGTGGAAAGGACACCGCGATGCCCTGACCCTAAATAAGGCCGGATATCCCTGCAGTGACTTGAATGCAGGCTCGTCTTGCATCTCCCAAGACGAAAGGATGTATGAATCCCCTGTGGAGACCACAGAGAAAGACCTAGTTCCCCACCTCATCGCGACCGGAGGCCTCACATTCTTTGAAAACTCCAGAGGTACGCGGAGATCAGTTCCTCCAAAGGAGACGATGCCTGACTCCTCGTGAAACTTGATAGGAGTCCCAGGATTCCTGTGGCACGTGGAAAGGGACCCTTGGTCTCCCGCCTCAGCTGGAGAGGCGTCCCAATTGCCCTGTCAAGCCTCGAAGAGAATCCCTAGTTGTCCCTCGCAACTATGCAGGAGTCCTGACGTCGCTGAACAAACACGTTGGTAGAAGTGCCATCCCCGTCGGAACTCGAGAATATACACCAGGTTCCCGCCGCAACTAGAGGAAAATCATGAGACTTCCCCCTCGCCGCAAGATGAGGCCCGATTCCCCTGCACTGCGTGCAGAGCAATTCCGTGTTGCACATCACACATGAAAGGAGCCTTGATTTCCTTGATGGCACTCCAGAGAAACCCCAAGAACACTGTTTAAAGGCTAGAGGGATACTGAGGTCACTGTAGCAACACGAAAGAGCTCCGTGGACCACCAATCAAATGGAGATAAGAGGTCAGTCCCTGGCTTCGACTCCAGAGGAATACCACCTTACCACAAGCACATCAAGAGGAGGCTTCTCTCAGCTCTAGGTATGTGAGAGGGACCCTGAGTTTGCGGCCTCAAGTGGAATGGACACCGCGATGCCCTGACTCGAAATAATGCTGCATATCCTGCCTTGACTTGAATGCACGCTTATCTTGCATCTCCGAAGACGAAAGGATGTCTGAATCCCCTGTGGAGACCACAGAGAAAGACCTAGTTCCCCACCTCATCGTGACCGGAGGCCTCACATCCTTTGAAAACTCCAGAGGTACGCGAAGATCAGTGCCTCCAAAGGAGACGATGCCTGACACCTCGTGAAACTTGATAGGAGTCCCAGGATTCCTGTGGCACGTGGAAAGGGACCCTTGGTCTCCCGCCTCAGCTGGAGAGGCGTCCCAATTGCCCTGCCAAGCCTCGAGGAGAATCCCGATTTGTCCCTCGCAACTAGGCAGGAGTCCTGCCGTCGCTGAACAAACGCGTGTGTGGAAGGGCCATCCCCGTCGTAACTCGAGAATATACCCCAGGTTCCCGCCGCAACTCGAGAAAACCCATGAGACTTCCCCCTCGCCACGAGATGAGGCCCGATTTCCCTGCACTGCGTGCAGAGCAATTCCGTGTTGCACATCATATGTGAAAGGAGCCTCGATTTCCTTGATGGCACTCCAGAGAAACCCCAAGAACACTGTTTCAAGGCTAGAGGGATCCTGAGGTCACTGTAGCCACATGAAAGAGTTCCGTGGACCAAAAATCAACTCGAGATGAGAGGTTAGTCCCTGGCTTCGACTCCAGAGGAAACCACCTTACCACAAGCACCTCAAGAGGAGGCTTCTCTCAGCTCTAGGTATGTGAGAGGCACCCTGATTTTGCGGCCTCAAGTGGAATGGACACTGCGATTCCCTGACGGGAAATAACGCTGGATATCCCTGCAGTGACTTGAATGCAGGCTCGTCTTGCATCTCCCAAGACGAAAGGATGTCTGAATCCCCTGTGGAGACCACAGAGAAAGACCTAGTTCCACACCTCATGGCGACCGGAGGCCTCACATCCTTTGAAAACTCCAGAGGTACGCGGAGATCAGTGCCTCCAAAGTAGACGATGCCTGACTCCTCGTGAAACTTGATCGGAGTCCCAGGATTCCTGTGGCACGTGGAAAGGGACCCTTGTTCACCCGCCTCAACTGGAGACGCGTCCCAATTGCCCTGCCAAGCCTCGAGGAGAATCCCGAGTTTTCCCTCGCAACTAGGCAGGAGTCCTGCCGTCGCTGAACAAACACGTCTGTGGAAGGACCATCCCCGTCGTAACTCGAGAATATACCCCAGGTTCCCGCCGCAACTCGAGAAAAACCATGAGACTTCCCCCTCGCCACGAGATGAGGCCCGATTCCCCTGCACTGTGTGCAGAGCAATTCCGTGTTGCACATCACACATGAAAGGAGCCTTGATTTCCTTGATGGCACTCCAGAGAAACATCAAGAACACTCTTTCAAGGCTAGAGGGATCCTGAGGTCACTGTAGCAACACGAAAGAGCTCCGTGGACCAAAAATCAACTGGAGATGAGAGGTTAGTCCCTGGCTTCGACTCCAGAGGAATACCACCTTACCACAAGCACCTCAAGAGGAGGCTTCTCTCAGCTCTAGGTATGTGAGAGGGACCCTGAGATTGCGGCCACATGTGGAATGGACACCGCGATGCCCTGACTCGAAATAATGCCGGATATCCCTTCAGTGACTTGAATGCAGGCTCGTCTTGCATCTCCGAAGATGAAAGGATGTCTGAATCCCCTGTGGAGACCACAGAGAAAGACCTAGTTCCCCACCTCATCGTGACCGTAGGCCTCACATCCTTTGAAAACTCGAGAGGTACGCGGAGATCAGTGCCTCCAAAGGATACGATGCCTGACTCCTCGTGAAACTTGATAGGAGTCCCAGGATTCCTGTGGCACGTGGAAAGGGATTCTTGGACTCCCGCCTCAGCTGGAGAGGCGTCCCAATTGCCCTGCCAAGCCTCGAGGAGAATCCCGAGTTGTCCCTCGCAACTATGCAGGAGTCCTGACGTCGCTGAACAAACAGGTGTGTGGAAGGGCCATCCCCGTCGTAACTCGAGAATATACCCCAGGTTCCCGCCGCAACTCGAGAAAAACCATGAGACTTCCCCCTCGCCGCGAGATGAGGCCCGATTCCCCTGCACTGTGTACAGAGCAATTCCGTGTTGCACATCACACATGAAAGAAGCCTTGATTTCCTTGATGGCACTCCAGAGAAACCCCAAGAACACTGTTTCAATGCTAGAGGGATCCTTACATCCCTGTAGCTACACGAAAGAGCTCCGTGGACCACAAATCAACTTGAGATGAGAGGTTAGTCCCTGGCTTCGAATCCAGAGGAATACCATCT
The DNA here is from genome assembly GCF_910594005.1 of Cervus elaphus. Lineage (NCBI taxonomy): Eukaryota > Metazoa > Chordata > Mammalia > Artiodactyla > Cervidae > Cervus > Cervus elaphus. The sequence goes on along the minus strand of NC_057815.1, from coordinate 3,166,610 downwards.
TACCATAAGCACCTCAAGAGGAGGCTTCTCTCATCTCTAGGTATGTGAGAGGGACCCTAAGTTTGCGGCCTCAAGTGGAATGGACACCCCGATGCCCTGACTCGAAATAAGGCCGGATATGCCTGCAGTGACTTGAATGCAGGCTCGTCTTGCATCTCCCAAGACGAAAGGATGTTTGAATCAACTGTGCAGACCACAGAGAAAGACCTAGTTCCCCACCTCATCGCGACCGGAGGCCTCACATCCTTTGAAAACTCCAGAGGTACGCGGAGATCAGTGCCTCCAAAGGAGACGATGCCTGACTCCTCGTGAAACTTGATAGGAGTCCCAGGATTCCTGTGGCACGTGGAAAGGGACCCTTGGTCTCCCGCCTCAGCTGGAGAGGCGTCCCAATTGCCCCGCCATTCCTCGAGGAGAATCCCGAGTTGTCCCTCACAACTAGGCAGGAGTCCTGATGTCACTGACATACACGTGTGTGGAAGGGCCATCCCCGTCGTAACTCGAGAATATACCCCAGGTTGCAGACGCAACTCGAGAAAAACCATGAGACTTCCCCCTCGCCACTAGATGAGGCCTGATTCCCCTGCACTGTGTGCAGAGCAATTCCGTGTTGCACATCACACATGAAAGGAACCTTAATTTCCTTGATGGCACTCCAGAGAAAGCCCAAGAACACTGTTTCAAGGCTAGAGGGATCCTGAGGTCACTGTAGCAACAGGAAAGAACTCCGAGGATCAAAAATCAACTCGAGATGAGAGGTTAGTCCCTGGCTTCGACTCCAGAGGAATACCACCTTACCACAAGCACCTCAAGAGGAGGCTTCTCTCAGCTCTAGGTATGTGAGAGGGACCCTGAGTTTCTGGCCTCGAGTGGAATGAACACCGCGATGCCCTGACTCGAAGTAAGGACGGATATCCCTGCAGTGACTTGAATGCAGGCTCGTCTTGCATCTCCCAAGACGAAAGGATGTCTGAATCCCCTGTAGAGAAAACAGAGAAAGACCTAGTTCCCCACCTCATCCCGACCGGAGGCCTCACATCCTTTGAAAATTCCAGAGGGACGCGGAGATCTGTGCCTCCAAAGGAGACGATGCCTGACTCCTCGTGAAACTTGATAGGAGTCCCAGGATTCCTGTGGCACGTGGAAAGGGACCCTTGGTCTCGCGCCTCAACTGGAGAGGCGTCCCAATTGCCCTGCCAAGCCTCGATGAGAATCCCGAGTTGTCCCTCGCAACTAGGCAGGAGTCCTGACGTCTCTGAACAAACACGTGTGTGGAAGGGCCATCCCCGTCGTAACTCGAGAATATACCCCAGGTTCCCGCCGCAACTCGAGAAAAACCATGAGACTTCCCCCTCGCCGCGAGATGAGGCCCGATACCCCTGCACTGCGTGCAGAGCAATGCCGTGTTGCGCATCACACAGGGAAGGAGCCTTGATTTCCTTGATGGCACTCCAGAGAAAGCCCAAGAAAACTGTTTCAAGGCTAGAGGGATCCTGAGGTCACTGTAGCAACACGAAAGAGCTCCGTGGACCAAAAATCAAGTCGAGATGAGAAGTTAGTCCCTGGCTTCGACTCCAGAGGAATACCAACTTAGCACAAGCACCTTAAGAAGAGGCTTCTCTCAGCTCTAGGTATGTGAGAGGGACCCTGAGTTTGCGGCCTCAAGTGGAATGGACACCGCGATGCCCTGACTCGAAATAAGGCCGGATATCCCTGCAGTGACTTGAATGCAGGCTCGTCTTGCATCTCCCAAGACGAAAGGATGTCTGAATCCCCTGTGGAGACCACAGAGAAAGACCTAGTTCCCCACCTCATCGCGACCGGAGGCCTCACATTCTTTGAAAACTCCAGAGGTACGCGGAGATCAGTTCCTCTAAAGGAGACGATGCCTGACTCCTCGTGAAACTTGATAGGAGTCCCAGGATTCCTGTGGCACGTGGAAAGGGACCCTTGGTCTCCCGCCTCAGCTGGAGAGGCGTCCCAATTGCCCTGTCAAGCCTCGAAGAGAATCCCTAGTTGTCCCTCGCAACTAGGCAGGAGTCCTGACGTCGCTGAACAAACACGTTGGTAGAAGTGCCATCCCCGTCGGAACTCGAGAATATACACCAGGTTCCCGCCGCAACTCGAGGAAAATCATGAGACTTCCCCCTCGCCGCTAGATGAGGCCCGATTCCCCTGCACTGCGTGCAGAGCAATTCCGTGTTGCACATCACACATGAAAGGAGCCTTGATTTCCTTGATGGCACTCCAGAGAAACCCCAAGAACACTGTTTCAAGGCTAGAGGGATACTGAGGTCACTGTAGCAACACGAAAGAGCTCCGTGGACCACCAATCAAATGGAGATAAGAGGTCAGTCCCTGGCTTCGACTCCAGAGGAATACCACCTTACCACAAGCACCTCAAGAGGAGGCTTCTCTCAGCTCTAGGTATGTGAGAGGGACCCTGAGTTTGCGGCCTCAAGTGGAATGGACACCGCGATGCCCTGACTCGAAATAATGCTGCATATCCTGCCTTGACTTGAATGCACGCTTGTCTTGCATCTCCGAAGACGAAAGGATGTCTGAATCCCCTGTGGAGACCACAGAGAAAGACCTAGTTCCCCACCTCATCGTGACCGGAGGCCTCACATCCTTTGAAAACTCCAGAGGTACGCGAAGATCAGTGCCTCCAAAGGAGACGATGCCTGACACCTCGTGAAACTTGATAGGAGTCCCAGGATTCCTGTGGCACGTGGAAAGGGACCCTTGGTCTCCCGCCTCAGCTGGAGAGGCGTCCCAATTGCCCTGCCAAGCCTCGAGGAGAATCCCGAGTTGTCCCTCGCAACTAGGCAGGAGTCCTGCCGTCGCTGAACAAACGCGTGTGTGGAAGGGCCATCCCCGTCGTAACTCGAGAATATACCCCAGGTTCCCGCCGCAACTCGAGAAAACCCATGAGACTTCCCCCTCGCCACGAGATGAGGCCCGATTTCCCTGCACTGCGTGCAGAGCAATTCCGTGTTGCACATCATATGTGAAAGGAGCCTCGATTTCCTTGATGGCACTCCAGAGAAACCCCAAGAACACTGTTTCAAGGCTAGAGGGATCCTGAGGTCACTGTAGCCACACGAAAGAGTTCCGTGGACCAAAAATCAACTCGAGATGAGAGGTTAGTCCCTGGCTTCGACTCCAGAGGAAACCACCTTACCACAAGCACCTCAAGAGGAGGCTTCTCTCAGCTCTAGGTATGTGAGAGGGACCCTGATTTTGCGGCCTCAAGTGGAATGGACACTGCGATTCCCTGACGGGAAATAACGCTGGATATCCCTGCAGTGACTTGAATGCAGGCTCGTCTTGCATCTCCCAAGACGAAAGGATGTCTGAATCCCCTGTGGAGACCACAGAGAAAGACCTAGTTCCACACCTCATGGCGACCGGAGGCCTCACATCCTTTGAAAACTCCAGAGGTACGGGGAGATCAGTGCCTCCAAAGTAGACGATGCCTGACTCCTCGTGAAACTTGATCGGAGTCCCAGGATTCCTGTGGCACGTGGAAAGGGACCCTTGGTCACCCGCCTCAACTGGAGAGGCGTCCCAATTGCCCTGCCAAGCCTCGAGGAGAATCCCGAATTTTCCCTCGCAACTAGGCAGGAGTCCTGCCGTCGCTGAACAAACACGTGTGTGGAAGGACCATCCCCGTCGTAACTCGAGAATATACCCCAGGTTCCCGCCGCAACTCGAGAAAAACCATGAGACTTCCCCCTCGCCGCGAGATGAGGCCCGATTCCCCTGCACTGTGTGCAGAGCAATTCCGTGTTGCACATCACACATGAAAGGAGCCTTGATTTCCTTGATGGCACTCCAGAGAAACATCAAGAACACTCTTTCAAGGCTAGAGGGATCCTGAGGTCACTGTAGCAACACGAAAGAGCTCCGTGGACCAAAAATCAACTGGAGATGAGAGGTTAGTCCCTGGCTTCGACTCCAGAGGAATACCACCTTACCACAAGCACCTCAAGAGGAGGCTTCTCTCAGCTCTAGGTATGTGAGAGGGACCCTGAGTTTCTGGCCTCGAGTGGAATGAACACCGCGATGCCCTGACTCGAAGTAAGGACGGATATCCCTGCAGTGACTTGAATGCAGGCTCGTCTTGCATCTCCCAAGACGAAAGGATGTCTGAATCCCCTGTAGAGAAAACAGAGAAAGACCTAGTTCCCCACCTCATCCCGACCGGAGGCCTCACATCCTTTGAAAATTCCAGAGGGACGCGGAGATCTGTGCCTCCAAAGGAGACGATGCCTGACTCCTCGTGAAACTTGATAGGAGTCCCAGGATTCCTGTGGCACGTGGAAAGGGACCCTTGGTCTCGCGCCTCAGCTGGAGAGGCGTCCCAATTGCCCTGCCAAGCCTCGATGAGAATCCCGAGTTGTCCCTCGCAACTAGGCAGGAGTCCTGCCGTCTCTGAACAAACACGTGTGTGGAAGGGCCATCCCCGTCGTAACTCGAGAATATACCCCAGGTTCCCGCCGCAACTCGAGAAAAACCATGAGACTTCCCCCTCGCCGTGAGATGAGGCCCGATTCCCCTGCACTGCGTGCAGAGCAATGCCGTGTTGCACATCACACATGAAAGGAACCTTAATTTCCTTGATGGCACTCCAGGGAAACCCCAAGAAAACTGTTTCAAGGCTAGAGGGATCCTGAGGTCACAGTAGCAACACCAAAGAGCACCGTGGACCACAAATCAACTTGAGATGAAAGGTTAGTCCCTGGCTTCGACTTCAGAGGAATACCACCTTACCACAAGCACCTCAAGAGGAGGCTTCTCTCAGCTCTAGGTATGTGAGACACAACCTGAGTATGCGGCCTCAAGTGGAATGGACACCGCGATGCCCTGACTCGAAATAAGGCCGGATATCCCTGCAGTGACTTGAATGCAGGCTCGTTTTACATCTCCCAAGACAAAAGGATGTCTGAATCCCCTGTGGAGACCACAGAAAAAGACCTAGTTCCCCACCTCATCGCGACCGGAGGCCTCACATCCTTTGAAAACTCCAGAGGGACGCGGAGATCAGTGCCTCCAAAGGAGATGATGCCTGACTCCTCGTGAAACTTGATAGGAGTCCCAGGATTCCTGTGGCACGTGGAAAGGGAACCTTGGTCTCCCGCCTCAGCTGGAGAGGCGTCCCAATTGCCCTGCCAAGCCTCGAGAAGAATCCCGAGTTGTCCCTCGCACCTAGGCAGGAGTCCTGACGTCGCTGAACAAACACGGGTGTGAAAGGGCCATCCCCGTCGTAACTCGAGAATATACCCCAGGTTGCAGACGCAACTCGAGAAAAACCATGAGACTTCCCCCTCGCCGCGAGATGAGGCCCGATTCCCCTGCATTGCTTGCAGAGCAATTCCGGTTTGAACATCACACAGGAAAGGAGCCTTGATTTCCTTGATGGCACTCCAGAGAAACCCCAAGAACACTGTTTCAAGGCTAGAGGGATCCTGAGGTCACTGTAGCAACACGAAAGAGCTCCGTGGACCAAAAATCAACTCGAGATGAGAGGTTAGTCCCTGGCTTCGACTCCAGAGGAATACCACCTTACCACAAGCACCTCAAGAGGAGGCTTCTCTCAGATCTAGGAATGTGAGAGGCACCCTGAGTTTGCAGCCTGAAGTGGAATGGACACCGCGATGCCCTGACTCGAAATAAGGCCGGATATCCCTGCAGTGACTTGAATGCAGGCTCGTTTTACATCTCCCAAGACAAAAGGATGTCTGAATCCCCTGTGGAGACCACAGAAAAAGACCTAGTTCCCCACCTCATCGCGACCGGAGGCCTCACATCCTTTGAAAACTCCAGAGGGACGCGGAGATCAGTGCCTCCAAAGGAGATGATGCCTGACTCCTCGTGAAACTTGATAGGAGTCCCAGGATTCCTGTGGCACGTGGAAAGGGAACCTTGGTCTCCCGCCTCAGCTGGAGAGGCGTCCCAATTGCCCTGCCAAGCCTCGAGAAGAATCCCGAGTTGTCCCTCGCACCTAGGCAGGAGTCCTGACGTCGCTGAACAAACACGGGTGTGAAAGGGCCATCCCCGTCGTAACTCGAGAATATACCCCAGGTTGCAGACGCAACTCGAGAAAAACCATGAGACTTCCCCCTCGCCGCGAGATGAGGCCCGATTCCCCTGCATTGCTTGCAGAGCAATTCCGGTTTGAACATCACACAGGAAAGGAGCCTTGATTTCCTTGATGGCACTCCAGAGAAACCCCAAGAACACTGTTTCAAGGCTAGAGGGATCCTGAGGTCACTGTAGCAACACGAAAGAGCTCCGTGGACCAAAAATCAACTCGAGATGAGAGGTTAGTCCCTGGCTTCGACTCCAGAGGAATACCACCTTACCACAAGCACCTCAAGAGGAGGCTTCTCTCAGATCTAGGAATGTGAGAGGCACCCTGAGTTTGCAGCCTGAAGTGGAATGGACACCGCGATGCCCTGACTCGAAATAAGGCCGGATATCCCTGCAGTGACTTGAATGCAGGCTCGTCTTGCATCTCCCAAGATGAAAGGATGTCTGAATCCCCTGTGGAGACCACAAAGAAAGACCCAGTTCCCCACCTCATGGTGACCGGAGGCCTCACACCCTTTGAAAACTCCAGAGGGACGCGGAGATCAGTGCCTCCAAAGGAGACGATGGCTGACTCCTCGTGAAACTTGATAGGAGTCCCAGGATTCCTGTGGCTCGTGGAAAGGGACCCTTGGTCTCCCGCCTCAGCTGGAGAGGCGTCCCAATTGCCCTGCCAAGCCTCGAGGAGAATCCCGAGTTGTCCCTCGCACCTAGGCAGGAGTCCTGACGTCGCTGAACAAACACGTGTGTGGAAGGGCCATCCCCGTCGTAACTCGAGAATATACCCCAGGTTCCCGCCGCGACTAGAGAAAAACCATGAGACTTCCCCCTCGCCACGAGATAAGACCCGATTCCCCTGCACTGCGTGCAGAGCAATGCCGTGTTGCACATCACACAGGAAAGGAGCCTTGATTTCCTTGATGGCACTCCAGAGAAACCCCAAGAACTCTGTTTCAAGGCTAGAGGGAGCCTGAGGTCACTGTAGCAACACGAAAGAACTCTGTGGACCACAAATCAACTTGAGATGAGAGGTTAGTCCCTGGCTTCGACTCCAGAGGAATACCACCTTACCACAAGCACCTCAAGAGGAGGCTTCTCTCTGCTCTAGGTATGTGAGAGTGACCCTGAGTTTGCGGCCTCAAGTGGAATGGACACCGCGATGCCCTGACTCGAAATAAGGCCAGATATCCCTGCAGTGACTTGAATGCAGGCTCGTCTTGCATCTCTCAAGACGAAAGGATGTCTGAATCCCCTGTGGAGACCACGAAGAAAGACCTAGTTCCCCACCTCATCGCGACCGGAGGCCTCATATCCTTGGAAAACTCCAGAGGGACGCGGAGATGAGTGCCTCCAAAGGAGACGATGCCTGACTCCTCGTGAAACTTGATAGGAGTCCCAGGATTCCTGTGGCACGTGGAAAGGGACCCTTTGTCTCCCGCCTCAGCTGGAGAGGCGTCCCAATTGCCCTGCCAAGCCTCGAGGAGAATCCCGAGTTGTCCCTCGCAACTAGGCAGGAGTCCTGACGTCACTGAAGAAACACGTGTGTGGAAGGGCCATCCCCATCGTAACTCGAAAATATACCCCAGGTTGCAGACGCAACTCGAGAAAAGCCATGAGACTTCCCCCTCGCCGCGAGATGAGGCCCGATTCCCCTGCACTGCGTGCAGAGCAATGCCGTGTTGCACATCACACAGGAAAGGAGCCTTGATTTCCTTGATGGCACTCCAGAGAAAACCCAAGAACACTGTTTCAAGGCTAGAGGCATCCTGAGGTCACTGTAGCAACAGGAAAGAGCTCCGTGGACCAAAAATCAACTCGAGATGAGAGGTTAGTCCCTGGCTTCGACTCCAGAGGAATACCACCTTACCACAAGCACCTCAAGAGGAGGCTTCTCTCAGCTCTAGGTATGTGAAAGGGACCCTGAGTTTGCAGCCTCAAGTGGAAAGGACACCGCGATGCCCTGACTCGAAATAATGCCGGATATTCCTGCAGTGACTTGAATGCAGGCTCATCTTGCATCTCCCAAGACGAAAGGATGTCTGAATCCCCTGTGGAGACCACAGAGAAAGACCTAGTTCCCCACCTCATCGCGACCGGAGGCCTCACAAAATTGAAAACTGCAGAGGGACGCGGAGTTCAGTGCCTCCAAAGGAGACGAAGCCTGACTCCTTGTGAACCTTGATAGGAGTCCCAGGATTCCTGTGGCACGTGGAAAGGGACACTTAGTTTCCCGCCTCAGCTGGAGAGGCGTCCCAATTGCCCTGCCAAGCCTCGAGGAGAATCCCGAGTTGTCCCTCGCAACTAGGCAGGAGTCCTGACGTCGCTGAACAAACACGTGTGTGGAAGAGCCATCCCCGTCGTAACTCGAGAATATACCCCAGGTTCCCGCCGCAACTCGAGAAAAACCATGAGACTTCCCCCTCGCCGCGAGATGAGGCCCGATTCCCCTGCACTGCATGCAGAGCAATGCCGTGTTGCACATCACAAAGGAAAGGAGCCTTGATTTCCTTGATGGCACTCCAGAGAAAGCCCAAGAACACTGTTTCAAGGCTAGAGGGATCCTGAGGTCACTGTAGCAACACGAAAGAGCTCCGTGGATTAAAAATCAACTCGAGATGAGAGGTTAGTCCCTGGCTTCCACTCCAGTGGAATACCACCTTACCACAAGCACCTCAAGAGGAGGCTTCTCTCAGCTATAGGTATGTGAGAGGGACCCTGAGTTTGCGGCCTCAAATGGAATGGGCACCGCGATGCCCTGACTCGAAATAAGGCCGGATATTCCTGCAGTGACTTGAATGCAGGCTCGTCTTGCATCTCCCAAGACGAAAGGATGTCTGAATTCCCTGTGGAGACCACAGAGAAAGACCTAGTTCCCCAAGTCATCGCGACCGGAGGCCTCACATCCTTTGAAAACTCCAGAGGTACGCGGAGATCAGTGCCTCCAAAGGAGACGATGCCTGACTCCTCGTGAAACTTGATAGGAGTCCCAGGATTCCTGTGGCACGTGGAAAGGGAGCCTTGGTCTCCCGCCTCAGCTGGAGAGGCGTCCCAATTGCCCTGCCAAGCCTCGAGGAGAATCCCGAGTTGTCCCTCGCAACTAGGCAGGAGTCCTGAAGTTGCTGAACAAACACGTGTGTGGAAGGGCCATCCCCGTCGTAACGCGAAAATATACGCCAGGTTCCCACCACAACTCGCGAAAAACCATGAGACTTCCCCCTCACCGCGAGATGAGGCCCGATTCCCCTGCACTGCATGCAGAGCAATGCCGTGTTGCACATCACAAAGAAAGGAGCCTTTATTTCCTTGATGGCACTCCAGAGAAACCCCAAGAACACTGTTTCAAGGCTAGAGGGATCCTGAGGTCACTGTAGCAACACGAAAGAGCTCCGTGGATTAAAAATCAACTCGAGATGAGAGGTTAATCCCTGGCTTCGACTCCAGAGGAGTACCACCTTACTACAAGCACCTCAAGAGGAGGCTTCTCTCAGCTCTAGGTATGTGAGAGGCACCCTGAGTTTGCGGCCTCAAGTGGAATGGACACCGCGATGCCCTGACTCGAAATAAGGCCGGATATCCCTGCCGTGACTTGAATGCAGGCTCGTCTTGCATCTCCCAAGACGAAAGGATGTCTGAATCCCCTGTGGAGACCACAGAGAAAGACCTAGTTCGCCACCTCATTGCGACCGGAGGCCTCACATCCTTTGAAAACTCCAGAGGGACGTGGAGATCAGTGCCTCCAAAGGAGACGATGCCTGACACCTCGTGAAACTTGATAGGAGTCCCAGGATTCCTGTGGCACATGGAAAGGGACCCTTGGTCTCCCGCCTCAGCTGGAGAGGCATCCCAATTGCCCTGCCAAGCCTCGAGGAGAATCCCGACTTGTCCCTCGCAACTAGGCAGGAGTCCTGACGCCGCTGAACAAACACGTGTGTGGAAGGGCCATCCCCGTCGTAACTCGAAAATATACCCCAGGTTCCTGCCGCAACTCGAGAAAAACCATGAGACTTCCCCCTCGCCGCGAGATGAGACCCAATTCCCCTGCACTGCGTGCAGAGCAATGCCGTGTTGCACATCACACAGGAAAGGAGCCTTGATTTCCTTGATGGCACTCCAGAGAAACCCCAAGAACACTGTTTCAACGCTAGAGGGATCCTGAGGTCACTGTAGCAACACGAAAGAGTTCTGTGGACCCAAAATCAACTCGAGATGAGAGTTTAGTCCCTGGTTTCGACTCCAGAGGAATACCACCTTACCACAAGCACCTCAAGAGGAGGCTTCTCTCAGCTCTAGGTATGTGAGAGGGACCCTGAGTTTGCGGCCTCAAGTGGAATGGACACCGCGATGCCCTGACTCGAAATAAGGCCTGATATCCCTGCAGTGACTTGAATGCAGGCTCGTCTTCCATCTCCCAAGATGAAAGGATGTCTGAATCCCCTGTGGAGACCACAGAGAAAGACCTAGTTCCCCACTTCATCGCGACCGGAGGCCTCACATCCTTGGAAAACTCCAGAGTTACGCGGAGATCAGTGCCTCCAAAGGAGACGATGCCTGACTCCTCGTGAAACTTGATAGGAGTCCCAGGATTCCTGTGTCACGTGGAAACGGACCCTTGGTCTCCCGCCTCAGCTGGAGAGGCGTCCCAATTGCCCTGCCAAGCCTCGAGGAGAATCCCGAGTTGTCCCTCGCAACTAGGCAGGAGTCCTGATGTCGCTGAACAAACACGTGTGTGGAAGGGCCATCCCCGTCTTAACTCGAGGATATACACCAGGTTCCCGCCGCAACTCGAGAAAAACCATGAGACTTCCCCCTCGCCGCGAGATGAGGCCCGATTCCCCTGCACTGCGTGCAGAGCAATGCCGTGTTGCACATCACACAGGAAAGGAGCCTTGATATCCTTGATGGCACTCCAGAGAAAGCCCAAGAACACTGTTTCAAGGCTAGAGGGATCCTGAGGTCACTGTAGCAACCTGAAAGAACTCCATGGACCAAAAATCAACTCGAGATGAGAGGTTAGTCCCTGGCTTCGACTCCAGAGGAATACCACCTTACCACAAGGACCTCAAGAGGAGGCTTCTCTCAGCTCTAGGTATGTGAGAGCGACCCTGAGTTTGCGGCCTCAAGTGGAATGGACACCGCGATGCCCTGACTCGAAATAAGGCCGGATATGCCGGCAGTGACTTGAATGCAGGATCTTCTTGCATCTCCCAAGACTAAAGGTTGTCTGAATCCCCTGTGGAGACCACAGAGAAAGACCTAGTTCCCCACCTCATCGGGACCGGAGGCCTCACATCCTTTGAAAACTACAGAGGGACGCAGAGATCAGTGCCTCCAAAGGAGACGATGCCTGACTCCTCGTGAAACTTGATAGGAGTCCCAGGATTCCTGTGGCACGTGGAAAGGGACCCTTGGTCTCCCGCCTCAGCTGGAGAGGCGTCCCAATTGCCCTGCCAAGCCTCGAGGAGAATCCCGAGTTGTCCCTCGCAACTAGGCAGGAGTCCTGACGTCGCTGAACAAACACGTGTGTGGAAGGGCCATCCCCGTCGTAACTCGAGAATATACCCCAGGTTCCCGCCGCAACTCGAGAAAAACCATGAGACTTCCCCCTCGCCGCGAGATGAGGCCCGATTCCCCTGCACTGCGTGCAGAGCAATGCCGTGTTGCACATCACACAGGAAAGGAGCCTTGATTTCCTTGATGGCACTCCAGAGAAACCCCAAGAACACTGTTTCAAGGCTAGAGGGATCCTGAGGTCACTGTAGCAAGACGAAAGAGCTCCGTGGACCAAAATTCAACTCGAGATGAGAGGTTAGTCCCTGGCTTCGACTCCAGAGGAATACCACCTTACCACAAGCACCTCAAGAGGAGGCTTCTCTCAGCTCTAGGTATGTGAGAGGGACCCTGAGTTTGCGGCCTCAAGTGGAATGTTCACCGCGATGCCCTGACTCGAAATAAGGCCGGATATCCCTGCAGTGACTTGAATGCAGGCTCGTCTTGCATCTGCCAAGACGAAAGGATGTCTGAATCCCCTGTGGAGACCACAGAGAAAGACCTAGTTCCCCACCTCATCGCGACCGGAGGCCTCACATCCTTTGAAAACTCCAGAGGGACGCGGAGATCAGTGCCTCCAAAGGAGACGATGCCTGACTCCTCGTGAAACTTGATAGGATTTCCAGGATTCCTGTGGCACGTGGAAAGGGACCCTTGGTCTCCCGCTTCAGCTGGAGAGGCGTCCCAATTGCCCTGCCAAGCCTCGAGGAGAATCCCGAGTTGTCCCTCGCAATTAGGCAGGAGTCCTGACGTCGCTGAACAAACACGTGTGTGGAAGGGCCATCCCCGTCGTAACTCGAGAATATACCCCAGGTTCCCGCCGCAACTCGAGAAAAACCATGAGACTTCCCCCTCTCCGCGAGATGAGGCCCGAATCCCCTGCACTTCGTGCAGAGCAATGCCGTGTTGCACATCACACAGGAAAGGAGCCTTGATTTCCTTGATGGCACTCCAGAGAAACCCCAAGAACACTGTTTCAAGGCTAGAGGGATCCTGAGGTCACTGTAGCAACAGGAAAGAGCTCGGTGGACCAAAAGTCAACTCGAGATGAGAGGTTAGTCCCTGGCTTCGACTCCAGAGGAATACCACCTTACCAGAAGCACCTCAAGAGGAGGCTTCTCTCAGCTCTAGGTATGTGAGAGGGACCCTGAGTTTGCGGCCTCAAGTGGAATGGTCACGGCAATACCCTGACTCGAAATAAGGCCGGATATCCATGCAGTGACTTGAATGCAGGCTCGTCTTGCATCTCCCAAGACGAAGGGATGTCTGAATCCCCTGTGGAGACCACAGAGAAAGACCTAGTTACCCACCTCATCACGACCGGAGTCCTCACATCCTTTGAAAACTCCAGAGGGACGCGGAGATCAGTGCCTCCAAAGGAGACGATGCCTGACTCCTCGTGAAACTTGATAGGAGTCCCAGGATTTCTGTGGCACGTGGAAAGGGACCCTTGGTCTCCCTCCTCAGCTGGAGAGGCGTCCCAATTGCCCTGCCAAGCCTCGAGGAGAATTCCGAGTTGTCCCTCGCAACTACGCAGGAGTCCTGACGTCGCTGAACAAACAGGTGTGTGGAAGGGCCATCCCCGTCGTAACTCGAGAATATACCCCAGGTTCCCGCCGCAACTCGAGAAAAACCATGAGACTTCCCCCTCGCCGCGAGATGAGGCCCGATTCCCCTGCACTGCATGCAGAGCAATGCCGTGTTGCACATCACAAAGAAAGGAGCCTTGATTTCCTTGATGGCACTCCAGAGAAAGCCCAAGAACACTGTTTAAAGGCTAGAGGGATACTGAGGTCACTGTAGCAACACGAAAGAGCTCCGTGGATTAAAAATCAACTCGAGATGAGAGGTTAGTCCCTGGCTTCCACTCCAGAGGAGTACCACCTTACTACAAGCACCTCAAGAGGAGGCTTCTCTCAGCTCTAGGTATGTGAGAGGCACCCTGAGTTTGCGGCCTCAAGTGGAATGGACACCGCGATGCCCTGACTCGAAATAAGGCCGGATATCCCTGCCGTGACTTGAATGCAGGCTCGTCTTGCATCTCCCAAGACGAAAGGATGTCTGAATCCCCTGTGGAGACCACAGAGAAAGACCTAGTTCGCCACCTCATTGCGACCGGAGGCCTCACATCCTTTGAAAACTCCAGAGGGACGTGGAGATCAGTACCTCCAAAGGAGACGATGCCTGACACCTCGTGAAACTTGATAGGAGTCCCAGGATTCCTGTGGCACATGGAAAGGGACCCTTGGTCTCCCGCCTCAGCTGGAGAGGCATCCCAATTGCCCTGCCAAGCCTCGAGGAGAATCCCGACTTGTCCCTCGCAACTAGGCAGGAGTCCTGACGCCGCTGAACAAACACGTGTGTGGAAGGGCCATCCCCGTCGTAACTCGAAAATATACCCCAGGTTCCTGCCGCAACTCGAGAAAAACCATGAGACTTCCCCCTCGCCGCGAGATGAGACCCAATTCCCCTGCACTGCGTGCAGAGCAATGCCGTGTTGCACATCACACAGGAAAGGAGCCTTGATTTCCTTGATGGCACTCCAGAGAAACCCCAAGAACACTGTTTCAACGCTAGAGGGATCCTGAGGTCACTGTAGCAACACGAAAGAGTTCTGTGGACCCAAAATCAACTCGAGATGAGAGGTTAGTCCCTGGTTTCGACTCCAGAGGAATACCACCTTACCACAAGCACCTCAAGAGGAGGCTTCTCTCAGCTCTAGGTATGTGAGAGGGACCCTGAGTTTGCGGCCTCAAGTGGAATGGACACCGCGATGCCCTGACTCGAAGTAAGGCCTGATATCCCTGCAGTGACTTGAATGCAGGCTCGTCTTCCATCTCCCAAGATGAAAGGATGTCTGAATCCCCTGTGGAGACCACAGAGAAAGACCTAGTTCCCCACTTCATCGCGACCGGAGGCCTCACATCCTTGGAAAACTCCAGAGTTACGCGGAGATCAGTGCCTCCAAAGGAGACGATGCCTGACTCCTCGTGAAACTTGATAGGAGTCCCAGGATTCCTGTGTCACGTGGAAAGGGACCCTTGGTCTCGCGCCTCAGCTGGAGAGGCGTCCCAATTGCCCTGCCAAGCCTCGAGGAGAATCCCGAGTTGTCCCTCGCAACTAGGCAGGAGTCCTGCCGTCGCTGAACAAACACGTGTGTGGAAGGGCCATCCCCGTCTTAACTCGAGGATATACACCAGGTTCCCGCCGCAACTCGAGAAAAACCATGAGACTTCCCCCTCGCCGCGAGATGAGGCCCGATTCCCCTGCACTGCGTGCAGAGCAATGCCGTGTTGCACATCACACAGGAAAGGAGCCTTGATATCCTTGATGGCACTCCAGAGAAAGCCCAAGAAAACTGTTTCAAGGCTAGAGGGATCCTGAGGTCACTGTAGCAACCTGAAAGAACTCCATGGACCAAAAATCAACTCGAGATGAGAGGTTAGTCCCTGGCTTCGACTCCAGAGGAATACCACCTTACCACAAGCACCTCAAGAGGAGGCTTCTCTCAGCTCTAGGTATGTGAGAGGGACGCTGAGTTTGCGGCCTCAAGTGGAATGGACACCGCGATGCCCTGACTCGAAATAAGGCCGGATATCCCTGCAGTGACTTGAATGCAGGCTCGTCTTGCATCTCCCAAGATGAAAGGTCGTCTGAATCCCGTGTGGAGACCACAGAGAAAGACCTAGTTCCCCACCTCATCGCGACCGGAGGCCTCACATCCTTTAAAAACTCCAGAGGGACGCGGAGATCAGTGTCTCCAAAGGAGACGATGCCTGACTCCTCGTGAAACTTGATAGGAGTCCCTGGATTCCTGTGGCACGTGGAAAGGGATCCTTGGTCTCCCGCCTCAGCTGGAGAGGAGTCCCAATTGCCCTGCCAAGCCTCGAGGAGAATCCCGAGTTGTCCCTCGCAACTAGGCAGGAGTCCTGACGTCGCTGAACAAACACGTGTGTGGAAGGGCCATCCCCGTCGTAACTCGAGAATATACCCCAGGTTCCCGCCGCAACTCGAGAAAAACCATGAGACTTCCCCCTCGCCGCGAGATGAGGCCCGATTTCCCTGCAATGCGTGCAGAGCAATGCCGTGTTGCACATCACAAAGGAAAGGAGCCTTGATTTCCTTGATGGCACTCCAGAGAAAGCCCAAGAACACTGTTTCAAGGCTAGAGGGATCCTGAGGTCACTGTAGCAACATGAAAGAGCTCCGTGGACCAAAAATCAACTCGAGATGAGAGTTTAGTCCCTGGCTTCGACTCCAGAGGAAAACCATCTTACCACAAGCACCTCAAGAGGAGGCTTCTCTCAACTCTAGGTATGTGAGCGGCACCCTGAGTTTGTGGCCTCAAGTGGAATGGACACCGCGATGCCCTGACTCGAAATAAGGCCAGATATGCCTGCAGTGACTTGAATGAAGGTTCGTCTTGCATCTCTAAAGACGAAAGTATGTCTGAATCCCCTGTGGAGACCACAGAGAAAGACCTAGTTCCCCACCTCATCGCGACCGGAGGCCTCACATCCTTTGAAAACTCCAGAGGGACGTGGAGATCAGTGCCTCCAAAGGAGACGATGCCTGACTCCTCGTGAAACTTGATAGGAGTCCCAGGATTCCTGTGGCACGTGGAAAGGGACCCTTGGTCTCGCGCCTCAGCTGGAGAGGCGTCCCAATTGCCCTGCCAAGCCTCGAGGAGAATCCCGAGTTGTCCCTCGCAACTAGGCAGGAGTCCTGACGTCGCTGAACAAACACGTGTGTGGAAGGGCCATCCCCGTCGTAACTCGAGGATATACCCAGGTTCCCGCCGCAACTCGAGAAAAACCATGAGACTTCCCCCTCGCCGCGAGATGAGGCCCGATTCCCCTGCACTGCATGCAGAGCAATACCGTGTTGCACATCACACAGGAAAGGAGCCTTGATTTCCTTGATGGCACTCCAGAGAAACCCCAAGAACTCTGTTTCAAGGCTAGAGGGATCCTGAGGTCACTGTAGCAACACGAAAGAGCTCCGTGGACCAAAAATCAACTCGAGATGAGAGTTTAGTCCCTGGCTTCGACTCCAGAGGAATACCACCTTACCACAAGCACCTCAAGAGGAGGCTTCTCTCACCTCTAGGTATGTGAGAGGGACCCTGAGTTTGCGGCCTCAAGTGGAATGGACACCGCGATGCCCTGACTCGAAATAAGGCCGGATATTCCTGCAGTGACTTGAATGCAGGCTCGTCTTGCATCTCCCAAAACAAAAGGATGTCTGAATCCCCTGGGGAGACCACAGAGAAAGACCTAGTTCCCCACCTCATCGCGACCGGAGGCCTCACATCCTAGGAAAACTCCAGAGAGACGCGGAGATCAGTGCCTCCAAAGGAGACGATGCCTGACTCCTCGTGAAACTTGATAGGAGTCCCAGGATTCCTGTGGCACGTGGAAAGGGACCCTTGGTCTCCCGCCTCAGCTGGAGAGGCGTCCCAATTGCCCTGCCAAGCCTCAAGGAGAATCCCGAGTTGTCTCTCGCAACTAGGCAGGAGTCCTGACGTCGCTGAACAAACACGTGTGTGGAAGGGCCTTCCCCGTCGTAACTCGAGAATATACCCCAGGTTCCCGCCGCAACTCGAGAAAAACCATGAGACTTCCCCCTCGCCGCGATATGAGGCCGGATTCCCCTGCACTGCGTGCAGAGCAATGCCGTGTTGCACATCACACAGGAAAGGAGCCTTGATTTCCTTAATTGCCCTCCAGAGAAAGCCCAAGAACACTGTTTCAAGGCTAGAGGGATCCTGAGGTCACTCTAGCAACACGAAAGAGCTCCGTGGACCAAAAATCAACTCGAGATGAGAGGTTAGTCCCTGGCTTCGACTCCAGAGGAATACCACCTAACCACAAGCACCTCAAGAGGAGGCTTCTCTGAGCTCTAAGTATGTGAGAGGAACGCTGAGTTTGCGGGCTCAAGTGGAATGGACACCGCGATGCCCTGACTCGAAATCAGGCCGGATATGCCTGCAGTGACTTGAATGCAGGCTCGTCTTGCATCTCCCAAGACGAAAGGTTGTCTAAATCCACTGTGGAGACCACAGAGAAAGACCTAGTTCCCCACCTCATCGCGACCGGAGGACACACATCCTTTGAAAATTCCAGAGGGATGCGGAGATCAGTGCCTCCAAAGGAGACGATGCCTGACTCCTCGTGAAACTTGATAGGAGTCCCAGGATTCCTGTGGCACGTGGAAAGGGACCCTTGGTCTCCCGCCTCAGCTGGAGAGGCGTCCCAATTGCCCTGCAAAGCCTCGAGGAGAATCCCGAGTTGTCCCTCGCAACTAGGCAGGAGTCCTGACGTCGCTGAACAAACACGTGTGTGGAAGGGCCATCCCCGTCGTAACTCGAGAATATACCCCAGGTTCCCGCCGCAACTCGAGAAAAACCATGAGACTTCCCCCTCGCCGCGAGATGAGGCCCGATTCCCCTGCACTGCGTGCAGAGCAATGCCGTGTTGCACATCACACAGGAAAGGAGCCTTGATTTCCTTGATGGCACTCCAGAGAAACCCCAAGAACACTGTTTCAAGGCTAGAGGGATCCTGAGGTCACTGTAGCAACACGAAAGAGCTCCGTGGACCAAAAGTCAACTCGAGATGAGAGGTTAGTCCCTGGCTTCGACTCCAGAGGAATACCACCTTACCACAAGCACCTCAAGAGGAGGTTTCTCTCAGCTCTAGGTATGTGAGAGGGACCCTGAGTTTGCGGCCTCAAGTGGAAAGGACACCGCGATGCCCTGACTCGAAATAAGGCCGGATATGCCTGCAGTGAATTGAATGCAGGCTCGTCTTGCATCTCCCAAGACGAAAGGATGTCTGAATCCCCTGTTGAGACCACAGAGAAAGACCTAGTTCCCCACCTGATCGCGACCGGAGGCCTCACATCCTTTGAAAACTCCAGAGGGACGCGGAGATCAGTGCCTCCAAAGGAGACGATGCCTGACTCCTCGTGAAACTTGATAGGATTTCCAGGATTCCTGTGGCACGTGGAAAGGGACCCTTGCTCTCCCGCCTCAGCTGGAGAGGCGTCCCAATTGCCCTGCCAAGCCTCGAGGAGAATTCCGAGTTGTCCCTCGCAACTAGGCAGGAGTCCTGACGTCGCTGAACAAACACCTGTGTGGAAGGGCCATCCCCGTCGTAACTCGAGAATATACCCCAGGTTCCCGCCGCAACTCGAGAAAAACCATGAGACTTCCCCCTCTCCGCGAGATGAGGCCCGAATCCCCTGAACTGCGTGCAGAGCAATGCCGTGTTGCACATCACACAGGAAAGGAGCCTTGATTTCCTTGATGGCACTCCAGAGAAACCCCAAGAACACTGTTTCAAGGCTAGAGGGATCCTGAGGTCACTGTAGCAACAGGAAAGAGTTCGGTGGACCAAAAGTCAACTCGAGATGAGAGGTTAGTCCCTGGCTTCGACTCCAGAGGAATACCACCTTACCAGAAGAACCTCAAGAGGAGGCTTCTCTCAGCTCTAGGTATGTGAGAGGGACCCTGAGTTTGCGGCCTCAAGTGGAATGGTCACGGCAATACCCTGACTCGAAATAAGGCCGGATATCCATGCAGTGACTTGAATGCAGGCTCGTCTTGCATCTCCCAAGACGAAAGGATGTCTGAATCCCCTGTGGAGACCACAGAGAAAGACCTAGTTACCCACCTCATCACGACCGGAGTCCTCACATCCTTTGAAAACTCCAGAGGGACGCGGAGATCAGTGCCTCCAAAGGAGACGATGCCTGACTCCTCGTGAAACTTGATAGGAGTCCCAGGATTCCTGTGGAACGTGGAAAGGGACCCTTGGTCTCCCTCCTCAGCTGGAGAGGCGTCCCAATTGCCCTGCCAAGCCTCGAGGAGAATTCCGAGTTGTCCCTCGCAACTACGCAGGAGTCCTGACGTCGCTGAACAAACAGGTGTGTGGAAGGGCCATCCCCGTCGTAACTCGAGAATATACCCCAGGTTCCCGCCGCAACTCGAGAAAAACCATGAGACTTCCCCCTCGCCGCGAGATGAGGCCCGATTCCCCTGCACTGCGTGCCGAGCAATGCCGTGTTGCCCATCACACAGAAAAGGAGCCTTGATTTTCTTGATGGCACTCCAGAGAAACCCCAAGAACACTGTTTCAAGGCTAGAGGGATCCTGAGGTAACTGTAGCAACATGAAAGAGCTCCGTGGACCAAAAATCAACTCGAGATGAGAGGTTAGTCCCTGGCTTCGACTCCAGAGGAATACCACCTTACCACAAGCACCTCACGAGGAGGCTTCTCTCAGCTCTAGGTATGTGAGAGGGACCCTGAGTTTGCGGCCTCAAGTGGAATGGACACGGGGATGCCCTGACTCGAAATAAGGCCGGATATGCCTGCAGTGACTTGAATACAGGCTTGTCTTGCATATCCCAAGACGAAAGGATGTCTGAATCCCCTGTGGAGACCACAGAGAAAGACCTAGTTCCCCACCTCATCGCGACCGGAGGCCTCACATCCTTTGAAAACTCCAGAGGGACGCGGAGATCAGTGCCTCCAAAGGAGACGATGCCTGACTCCTTGTGAAACTTGATAGGATTTCCAGGATTCCTGTGGCACGTGGAAAGGGACCCTTGGTCTCCCGCCTCAGCTGGAGAGGCGTCCCAATTGCCCTGCCAAGCCTCGAGGAGAATCCCGAGTTGTCCCTCGCAACTAGGCAGGAGTCCTGACGTCGCTGAACAAACACGTGTGTGGAAGAGCCATCCCCGTCGTAACTCGAGAATATACACCAGGTTCCCGCCGCAACTCGAGAAAAACCATGAGACTTCCCCCTCGCCGCGAGATGAGGCCCGATTCCCCTGCACTGCGTGCAGAGCAATGCCGTGTTGCACATCACACAGGAAAGGAGCCTTGATTTCCTTGATGGCACTCCAGAGAAAACCCAAGAGCACTGTTTCAAGGCTAGAGGGATCCTGAG
Organism: Cervus elaphus; assembly: GCF_910594005.1. Taxonomy (NCBI): domain Eukaryota; kingdom Metazoa; phylum Chordata; class Mammalia; order Artiodactyla; family Cervidae; genus Cervus; species Cervus elaphus. The sequence continues at coordinate 3,146,014 of NC_057815.1, read as the reverse complement.
GTCACTGTAGCAAGACGAAAGAGCTCAGTGGACCTAAAATCAACTCGAGATGAGAGGTTAGTCCCTGGCTTCGACTCCAGAGAAATACCACCTTACGACAAGCACCTCAAGAGGAGGCTTCTCTCAGCTCTAGGTATGTGAGAGGGACCCTGAGTTTGCTGCCTCAAGTTGAAAGGACATCGCGATGCCCTGACTCGAAATAAGGCCGAATATCCCTGCAGTGACTTGAATGCAGGCTCGTCTTGCATCTCCCAAGACGAAAGGATGTCTGAATCCCCTGTGGAGCCCACAGAGAAAGACCTAGTTCCCCACCTCATCGCGACCGGAGGCCTCACATCATTTGAAAACTCCAGAGGGACGCGGAGATCAGTGCCTACAAAGGAGACGTTGCCTGACTCCTCGTGAAACTTGATAAGAGTCCCAGGATTCCTGTGGCACGTGGAAAGGGACCCTTGGTCTCCCTCCTCAGTTGGAGAGGCGTCGCAATTGCCCTGCCAAGCCTCGAGGTGAATCCCGAGTTGTCCCTCGCAACTACTCAGGAGTCCTGACGTCGCTGAACAAACACGTGTGTGGAAGGGCCATCCCCGTCATAACTCGAGAATATACCCCAGGTTCCCGCCGCAACTCGAGAAAAACCATGAAACTTCCCCCTCGCCGCGAGATGAAGCCCGATTCCCCTGCACTGCGTGCCGAGCAATGCCGTGTTGCCCATCACACAGGAAAGGAGCCTTGATTTTCTTGATGGCACTCCAGAGAAACCCCAAGAACACTGTTTCAAGGCTAGAGGGATCCTGAGGTCACTGTAGCAACATGAAAGAGCTCCGTGGACCAAAAATCAACTCGAGATGAGAGGTTAGTTCCTGGCTTCGACTCCAGAGGAATACCACCTTACCACAAGCACCTCAAGAGGAGGCTTCTCTCAGCTCTAGGTATGTGAGAGGGACCCTGAGTTTGCGGCCTCAAGTGGAATGGACACCGCGATGCCCTGACTCGAAATAAGGCCGGATATGCCTGCAGTGAATTGAATGCAGGCTCGTCTTGCATCTCCCAAGACGAAAGGATGTCTGAATCCCCTGTGGAAACCACAGAGAAAGACCAAGTTCCCCACCTCATCGCGACCGGAGGCCTCACATCCTTTGAAAACTCCAGAGGGACGCGGAGATCAGTGCCTCCAAAGGAGACGATGCCTGACTCCTCGTGAAACTTGATAGGAGTCCCAGGATTCCTGTGGCAGGTGTAAAGGGACACTTGGTCTCCCGCCTCAGCTGGAGAGGCGTCCCAATTGCCCTGCCAAGCCTCGAGGAGAATCCCGAGTTGTCCCTCGCAACTAGGCAGGAGTCCTGATGTCGCTGAACAAACACGTGTGTGGAAGGGCCATCCCCGTCGTAACTCGAGAATATACCCCAGGTTCCCGCCGCAACTCGAGAAAAACCATGAGACTTCCCCCTCGCCGCGAGATGAGGCCCGATTCCCCTGCACTGCGTGCAGAGCAATGCCGTGTTGCACATCACACAGGAAAGGAGCCTTGATTTCCTTGATGGCACTCCAGAGAAACCCCAAGAACACTGTTTCAAGGCTAGAGGGATCCTGAGGTCACTGTAGCAACACGAAAGAGCTCCGTGGACCAAAAATCAACTCGAGATGAGAGGTTAGTCCCTGGCTTCGACTCCAGAGGAATACCACCTTACCACAAGCACCTCAAGAGGAGGCTTCTCTCAGCTCTAGGTATGTGAGAGGGACCCTGAGTTTGCGGCCTCAAGTGGAATGGACATCGCGATGCCCTGACTCGAAATAAGGCCGGATATCCCTGCAGTGACTTGAATGCAGGCTCGTCTTGCATCTCCCAAGACGAAAGGATGTCTGAATCCCCTGTGGAGACCACAGAGAAAGACCTAGTTCCCCACCTCATCGCGACCGGAGGCCTCACATCCTTTGAAAACTCCAGAGGGTCGCAGAGATCAGTGCCTCTAAAGGAGACGATGCCTGACTCCTCGTGAAATTTGTTAAGAGTCCCAGGATTCCTGTGGCACGTGGAAAGGGACCCTTGGTCATCCTCCTCAGCTGGAGAGGCGTCCCAATTGCATTGCCAAGCATCGAGGAGAATCCCGAGTTGTCCCTCGCAACTAGGCAGGAGTCCTGACGTCGCTGAACAAACACGTGTGTGAAAGGGCCATCCCCGTCGTAACTCGAGAATATACCCCAGGTTCCCGCCGCAACTCGAGAAAAACCATGAGACTTCCCCCTCGCCGCGAGATGAGGCCCGATTCCCCTGCACTGCGTGCCGAGCAATGCCGTGTTGCCCATCACACAGGAAAGGAGCCTTGATTTCCTTGATGGCACTCCAGAGAAACCCCAAGAACACTGTTTCAAGGCTAGAGGGATCCTGAGGTCACTGTAGCAAGACGAAAGAGCTCCGTGGACCAAAATTCAACTCGAGATGAGAGGTTAGTCCCTGGCTTCGACTCCAGAGGAATACCACCTTACCACAAGCACCTCAAGAGGAGGCTTCTCTCAGCTCTAGGTATGTGAGAGGGACCCTGAGTTTGCGGCCTTAAGTGGAAAGGACACCGCGATGCCCTGACTCGAAATAAGGCCGGATATGCCTGCAGTGAATTGAATGCAGGCTCGTCTTGCATCTCCCAAGACGAAAGGATGTCTGAATCCCCTGTTGAGACCACAGAGAAAGACCTAGTTCCCCACCTCATCGCGACCGGAGGCCTCACATCCTTTGAAAACTCCAGAGGGACGCGGAGATCAGTGCCTCCAAAGGAGACGATGCCTGACTCCTCGTGAAACTTGATAGGATTTCCAGGATTCCTGTGGCACGTGGAAAGGGACCCTTGGTCTCCCGCTTCAGCTGGAGAGGCGTCCCAATTGCCCTGCCAAGCCTCGAGGAGAATCCCGAGTTGTCCCTCGCAATTAGGCAGGAGTCCTGACGTCGCTGAACAAACACGTGTGTGGAAGGGCCATCCCCGTCGTAACTCGAGAATATACCCCAGGTTCCCGCCGCAACTCGAGAAAAACCATGAGACTTCCCCCTCTCCGCGAGATGAGGCCCGAATCCCCTGCACTTCGTGCAGAGCAATGCCGTGTTGCACATCACACAGGAAAGGAGCCTTGATTTCCTTGATGGCACTCCAGAGAAACCCCAAGAACACTGTTTCAAGGCTAGAGGGATCCTGAGGTCACTGTAGCAACAGGAAAGAGCTCGGTGGACCAAAAGTCAACTCGAGATGAGAGGTTAGTCCCTGGCTTCGACTCCAGAGGAATACCACCTTACCAGAAGCACCTCAAGAGGAGGCTTCTCTCAGCTCTAGGTATGTGAGAGGGACCCTGAGTTTGCGGCCTCAAGTGGAATGGTCACGGCAATACCCTGACTCGAAATAAGGCCGGATATCCATGCAGTGACTTGAATGCAGGCTCGTCTTGCATCTCCGAAGACGAAGGGATGTCTGAATCCCCTGTGGAGACCACAGAGAAAGACCTAGTTACCCACCTCATCACGACCGGAGTCCTCACATCCTTTGAAAACTCCAGAGGGACGCGGAGATCAGTGCCTCCAAAGGAGACGATGCCTGACTCCTCGTGAAACTTGATAGGAGTCCCAGGATTTCTGTGGCACGTGGAAAGGGACCCTTGGTCTCCCTCCTCAGCTGGAGAGGCGTCCCAATTGCCCTGCCAAGCCTCGAGGAGAATTCCGAGTTGTCCCTCGCAACTACGCAGGAGTCCTGACGTCGCTGAACAAACAGGTGTGTGGAAGGGCCATCCCCGTCGTAACTCGAGAATATACCCCAGGTTCCCGCCGCAACTCGAGAAAAACCATGAGACTTCCCCCTCGCCGCGAGATGAGGCCCGATTCCCCTGCACTGCATGCAGAGCAATGCCGTGTTGCACATCACAAAGAAAGGAGCCTTGATTTCCTTGATGGCACTCCAGAGAAAGCCCAAGAACACTGTTTCAAGGCTAGAGGGATCCTGAGGTCACTGTAGCAACACGAAAGAGCTCCGAGGATTAAAAATCAACTCGAGATGAGAGGTTAGTCCCTGGCTTCCACTCCAGAGGAGTACCACCTTACTACAAGCACCTCAAGAGGAGGCTTCTCTCAGCTCTAGGTATGTGAGAGGCACCCTGAGTTTGCGGCCTCAAGTGGAATGGACACCGCGATGCCCTGACTCGAAATAAGGCCGGATATCCCTGCCGTGACTTGAATGCAGGCTCGTCTTGCATCTCCCAAGACGAAAGGATGTCTGAATCCCCTGTGGAGACCACAGAGAAAGACCTAGTTCGCCACCTCATTGCGACCGGAGGCCTCACATCCTTTGAAAACTCCAGAGGGACGTGGAGATCAGTACCTCCAAAGGAGACGATGCCTGACACCTCGTGAAACTTGATAGGAGTCCCAGGATTCCTGTGGCACATGGAAAGGGACCCTTGGTCTCCCGCCTCAGCTGGAGAGGCATCCCAATTGCCCTGCCAAGCCTCGAGGAGAATCCCGACTTGTCCCTCGCAACTAGGCAGGAGTCCTGACGCCGCTGAACAAACACGTGTGTGGAAGGGCCATCCCCGTCGTAACTCGAAAATATACCCCAGGTTCCTGCCGCAACTCGAGAAAAACCATGAGACTTCCCCCTCGCCGCGAGATGAGACCCAATTCCCCTGCACTGCGTGCAGAGCAATGCCGTGTTGCACATCACACAGGAAAGGAGCCTTGATTTCCTTGATGGCACTCCAGAGAAACCCCAAGAACACTGTTTCAACGCTAGAGGGATCCTGAGGTCACTGTAGCAACACGAAAGAGTTCTGTGGACCCAAAATCAACTCGAGATGAGCGGTTAGTCCCTGGTTTCGACTCCAGAGGAATACCACCTTACCACAAGCACCTCAAGAGGAGGCTTCTCTCAGCTCTAGGTATGTGAGAGGGACCCTGAGTTTGCGGCCTCAAGTGGAATGGACACCGCGATGCCCTGACTCGAAGTAAGGCCTGATATCCCTGCAGTGACTTGAATGCAGGCTCGTCTTCCATCTCCCAAGATGAAAGGATGTCTGAATCCCCTGTGGAGACCACAGAGAAAGACCTAGTTCCCCACTTCATCGCGACCGGAGGCCTCACATCCTTGGAAAACTCCAGAGTTACGCGGAGATCAGTGCCTCCAAAGGAGACGATGCCTGACTCCTCGTGAAACTTGATAGGAGTCCCAGGATTCCTGTGTCACGTGGAAAGGGACCCTTGGTCTCGCGCCTCAGCTGGAGAGGCGTCCCAATTGCCCTGCCAAGCCTCGAGGAGAATCCCGAGTTGTCCCTCGCAACTAGGCAGGAGTCCTGCCGTCGCTGAACAAACACGTGTGTGGAAGGGCCATCCCCGTCTTAACTCGAGGATATACACCAGGTTCCCGCCGCAACTCGAGAAAAACCATGAGACTTCCCCCTCGCCGCGAGATGAGGCCCGATTCCCCTGCACTGCGTGCAGAGCAATGCCGTGTTGCACATCACACAGGAAAGGAGCCTTGATATCCTTGATGGCACTCCAGAGAAAGCCCAAGAAAACTGTTTCAAGGCTAGAGGGATCCTGAGGTCACTGTAGCAACCTGAAAGAACTCCATGGACCAAAAATCAACTCGAGATGAGAGGTTAGTCCCTGGCTTCGACTCCAGAGGAATACCACCTTACCACAAGCACCTCAAGAGGAGGCTTCTCTCAGCTCTAGGTATGTGAGAGGGACGCTGAGTTTGCGGCCTCAAGTGGAATGGACACCGCGATGCCCTGACTCGAAATAAGGCCGGATATCCCTGCAGTGACTTGAATGCAGGCTCGTCTTGCATCTCCCAAGATGAAAGGTCGTCTGAATCCCGTGTGGAGACCACAGAGAAAGACCTAGTTCCCCACCTCATCGCGACCGGAGGCCTCACATCCTTTAAAAACTCCAGAGGGACGCGGAGATCAGTGTCTCCAAAGGAGACGATGCCTGACTCCTCGTGAAACTTGATAGGAGTCCCTGGATTCCTGTGGCACGTGGAAAGGGATCCTTGGTCTCCCGCCTCAGCTGGAGAGGAGTCCCAATTGCCCTGCCAAGCCTCGAGGAGAATCCCGAGTTGTCCCTCGCAACTAGGCAGGAGTCCTGACGTCGCTGAACAAACACGTGTGTGGAAGGGCCATCCCCGTCGTAACTCGAGAATATACCCCAGGTTCCCGCCGCAACTCGAGAAAAACCATGAGACTTCCCCCTCGCCGCGAGATGAGGCCCGATTTCCCTGCAATGCGTGCAGAGCAATGCCGTGTTGCACATCACAAAGGAAAGGAGCCTTGATTTCCTTGATGGCACTCCAGAGAAAGCCCAAGAACACTGTTTCAAGGCTAGAGGGATCCTGAGGTCACTGTAGCAACATGAAAGAGCTCCGTGGACCAAAAATCAACTCGAGATGAGAGTTTAGTCCCTGGCTTCGACTCCAGAGGAAAACCATCTTACCACAAGCACCTCAAGAGGAGGCTTCTCTCAACTCTAGGTATGTGAGCGGCACCCTGAGTTTGTGGCCTCAAGTGGAATGGACACCGCGATGCCCTGACTCGAAATAAGGCCAGATATGCCTGCAGTGACTTGAATGAAGGTTCGTCTTGCATCTCTAAAGACGAAAGTATGTCTGAATCCCCTGTGGAGACCACAGAGAAAGACCTAGTTCCCCACCTCATCGCGACCGGAGGCCTCACATCCTTTGAAAACTCCAGAGGGACGTGGAGATCAGTGCCTCCAAAGGAGACGATGCCTGACTCCTCGTGAAACTTGATAGGAGTCCCAGGATTCCTGTGGCACGTGGAAAGGGACCCTTGGTCTCGCGCCTCAGCTGGAGAGGCGTCCCAATTGCCCTGCCAAGCCTCGAGGAGAATCCCGAGTTGTCCCTCGCAACTAGGCAGGAGTCCTGACGTCGCTGAACAAACACGTGTGTGGAAGGGCCATCCCCGTCGTAACTCGAGGATATACCCAGGTTCCCGCCGCAACTCGAGAAAAACCATGAGACTTCCCCCTCGCCGCGAGATGAGGCCCGATTCCCCTGCACTGCATGCAGAGCAATACCGTGTTGCACATCACACAGGAAAGGAGCCTTGATTTCCTTGATGGCACTCCAGAGAAACCCCAAGAACTCTGTTTCAAGGCTAGAGGGATCCTGAGGTCACTGTAGCAACACGAAAGAGCTCCGTGGACCAAAAATCAACTCGAGATGAGAGTTTAGTCCCTGGCTTCGACTCCAGAGGAATACCACCTTACCACAAGCACCTCAAGAGGAGGCTTCTCTCACCTCTAGGTATGTGAGAGGGACCCTGAGTTTGCGGCCTCAAGTGGAATGGACACCGCGATGCCCTGACTCGAAATAAGGCCGGATATTCCTGCAGTGACTTGAATGCAGGCTCGTCTTGCATCTCCCAAAACAAAAGGATGTCTGAATCCCCTGGGGAGACCACAGAGAAAGACCTAGTTCCCCACCTCATCGCGACCGGAGGCCTCACATCCTAGGAAAACTCCAGAGAGACGCGGAGATCAGTGCCTCCAAAGGAGACGATGCCTGACTCCTCGTGAAACTTGATAGGAGTCCCAGGATTCCTGTGGCACGTGGAAAGGGACCCTTGGTCTCCCGCCTCAGCTGGAGAGGCGTCCCAATTGCCCTGCCAAGCCTCAAGGAGAATCCCGAGTTGTCTCTCGCAACTAGGCAGGAGTCCTGACGTCGCTGAACAAACACGTGTGTGGAAGGGCCTTCCCCGTCGTAACTCGAGAATATACCCCAGGTTCCCGCCGCAACTCGAGAAAAACCATGAGACTTCCCCCTCGCCGCGATATGAGGCCGGATTCCCCTGCACTGCGTGCAGAGCAATGCCGTGTTGCACATCACACAGGAAAGGAGCCTTGATTTCCTTAATTGCCCTCCAGAGAAAGCCCAAGAACACTGTTTCAAGGCTAGAGGGATCCTGAGGTCACTCTAGCAACACGAAAGAGCTCCGTGGACCAAAAATCAACTCGAGATGAGAGGTTAGTCCCTGGCTTCGACTCCAGAGGAATACCACCTAACCACAAGCACCTCAAGAGGAGGCTTCTCTGAGCTCTAAGTATGTGAGAGGAACGCTGAGTTTGCGGGCTCAAGTGGAATGGACACCGCGATGCCCTGACTCGAAATCAGGCCGGATATGCCTGCAGTGACTTGAATGCAGGCTCGTCTTGCATCTCCCAAGACGAAAGGTTGTCTGAATCCACTGTGGAGACCACAGAGAAAGACCTAGTTCCCCACCTCATCGCGACCGGAGGACTCACATCCTTTGAAAATTCCAGAGGGATGCGGAGATCAGTGCCTCCAAAGGAGACGATGCCTGACTCCTCGTGAAACTTGATAGGAGTCCCAGGATTCCTGTGGCACGTGGAAAGGGACCCTTGGTCTCCCGCCTCAGCTGGAGAGGCGTCCCAATTGCCCTGCAAAGCCTCGAGGAGAATCCCGAGTTGTCCCTCGCAACTAGGCAGGAGTCCTGACGTCGCTGAACAAACACGTGTGTGGAAGGGCCATCCCCGTCGTAACTCGAGAATATACCCCAGGTTCCCGCCGCAACTCGAGAAAAACCATGAGACTTCCCCCTCGCCGCGAGATGAGGCCCGATTCCCCTGCACTGCGTGCAGAGCAATGCCGTGTTGCACATCACACAGGAAAGGAGCCTTGATTTCCTTGATGGCACTCCAGAGAAACCCCAAGAACACTGTTTCAAGGCTAGAGGGATCCTGAGGTCACTGTAGCAACACGAAAGAGCTCCGTGGACCAAAAGTCAACTCGAGATGAGAGGTTAGTCCCTGGCTTCGACTCCAGAGGAATACCACCTTACCACAAGCACCTCAAGAGGAGGTTTCTCTCAGCTCTAGGTATGTGAGAGGGACCCTGAGTTTGCGGCCTCAAGTGGAAAGGACACCGCGATGCCCTGACTCGAAATAAGGCCGGATATGCCTGCAGTGAATTGAATGCAGGCTCGTCTTGCATCTCCCAAGACGAAAGGATGTCTGAATCCCCTGTTGAGACCACAGAGAAAGACCTAGTTCCCCACCTGATCGCGACCGGAGGCCTCACATCCTTTGAAAACTCCAGAGGGACGCGGAGATCAGTGCCTCCAAAGGAGACGATGCCTGACTCCTCGTGAAACTTGATAGGATTTCCAGGATTCCTGTGGCACGTGGAAAGGGACCCTTGGTCTCCCGCCTCAGCTGGAGAGGCGTCCCAATTGCCCTGCCAAGCCTCGAGGAGAATTCCGAGTTGTCCCTCGCAACTAGGCAGGAGTCCTGACGTCGCTGAACAAACACCTGTGTGGAAGGGCCATCCCCGTCGTAACTCGAGAATATACCCCAGGTTCCCGCCGCAACTCGAGAAAAACCATGAGACTTCCCCCTCTCCGCGAGATGAGGCCCGAATCCCCTGAACTGCGTGCAGAGCAATGCCGTGTTGCACATCACACAGGAAAGGAGCCTTGATTTCCTTGATGGCACTCCAGAGAAACCCCAAGAACACTGTTTCAAGGCTAGAGGGATCCTGAGGTCACTGTAGCAACAGGAAAGAGTTCGGTGGACCAAAAGTCAACTCGAGATGAGAGGTTAGTCCCTGGCTTCGACTCCAGAGGAATACCACCTTACCAGAAGAACCTCAAGAGGAGGCTTCTCTCAGCTCTAGGTATGTGAGAGGGACCCTGAGTTTGCGGCCTCAAGTGGAATGGTCACGGCAATACCCTGACTCGAAATAAGGCCGGATATCCATGCAGTGACTTGAATGCAGGCTCGTCTTGCATCTCCCAAGACGAAAGGATGTCTGAATCCCCTGTGGAGACCACAGAGAAAGACCTAGTTACCCACCTCATCACGACCGGAGTCCTCACATCCTTTGAAAACTCCAGAGGGACGCGGAGATCAGTGCCTCCAAAGGAGACGATGCCTGACTCCTCGTGAAACTTGATAGGAGTCCCAGGATTCCTGTGGCACGTGGAAAGGGACCCTTGGTCTCCCTCCTCAGCTGGAGAGGCGTCCCAATTGCCCTGCCAAGCCTCGAGGAGAATTCCGAGTTGTCCCTCGCAACTACGCAGGAGTCCTGACGTCGCTGAACAAACAGGTGTGTGGAAGGGCCATCCCCGTCGTAACTCGAGAATATACCCCAGGTTCCCGCCGCAACTCGAGAAAAACCATGAGACTTCCCCCTCGCCGCGAGATGAGGCCCGATTCCCCTGCACTGCGTGCCGAGCAATGCCGTGTTGCCCATCACACAGAAAAGGAGCCTTGATTTTCTTGATGGCACTCCAGAGAAACCCCAAGAACACTGTTTCAAGGCTAGAGGGATCCTGAGGTAACTGTAGCAACATGAAAGAGCTCCGTGGACCAAAAATCAACTCGAGATGAGAGGTTAGTCCCTGGCTTCGACTCCAGAGGAATACCACCTTACCACAAGCACCTCACGAGGAGGCTTCTCTCAGCTCTAGGTATGTGAGAGGGACCCTGAGTTTGCGGCCTCAAGTGGAATGGACACGGGGATGCCCTGACTCGAAATAAGGCCGGATATGCCTGCAGTGACTTGAATACAGGCTTGTCTTGCATATCCCAAGACGAAAGGATGTCTGAATCCCCTGTGGAGACCACAGAGAAAGACCTAGTTCCCCACCTCATCGCGACCGGAGGCCTCACATCCTTTGAAAACTCCAGAGGGACGCGGAGATCAGTGCCTCCAAAGGAGACGATGCCTGACTCCTCGTGAAACTTGATAGGATTTCCAGGATTCCTGTGGCACGTGGAAAGGGACCCTTGGTCTCCCGCCTCAGCTGGAGAGGCGTCCCAATTGCCCTGCCAAGCCTCGAGGAGAATCCCGAGTTGTCCCTCGCAACTAGGCAGGAGTCCTGACGTCGCTGAACAAACACGTGTGTGGAAGAGCCATCCCCGTCGTAACTCGAGAATATACACCAGGTTCCCGCCGCAACTCGAGAAAAACCATGAGACTTCCCCCTCGCCGCGAGATGAGGCCCGATTCCCCTGCACTGCGTGCAGAGCAATGCCGTGTTGCACATCACACAGGAAAGGAGCCTTGATTTCCTTGATGGCACTCCAGAGAAAACCCAAGAGCACTGTTTCAAGGCTAGAGGGATCCTGAGGTCACTGTAGCAAGACGAAAGAGCTCAGTGGACCTAAAATCAACTCGAGATGAGAGGTTAGTCCCTGGCTTCGACTCCAGAGAAATACCACCTTACGACAAGCACCTCAAGAGGAGGCTTCTCTCAGCTCTAGGTATGTGAGAGGGACCCTGAGTTTGCTGCCTCAAGTTGAAAGGACATCGCGATGCCCTGACTCGAAATAAGGCCGAATATCCCTGCAGTGACTTGAATGCAGGCTCGTCTTGCATCTCCCAAGACGAAAGGATGTCTGAATCCCCTGTGGAGCCCACAGAGAAAGACCTAGTTCCCCACCTCATCGCGACCGGAGGCCTCACATCATTTGAAAACTCCAGAGGGACGCGGAGATCAGTGCCTACAAAGGAGACGTTGCCTGACTCCTCGTGAAACTTGATAAGAGTCCCAGGATTCCTGTGGCACGTGGAAAGGGACCCTTGGTCTCCCTCCTCAGTTGGAGAGGCGTCGCAATTGCCCTGCCAAGCCTCGAGGTGAATCCCGAGTTGTCCCTCGCAACTACTCAGGAGTCCTGACGTCGCTGAACAAACACGTGTGTGGAAGGGCCATCCCCGTCATAACTCGAGAATATACCCCAGGTTCCCGCCGCAACTCGAGAAAAACCATGAAACTTCCCCCTCGCCGCGAGATGAAGCCCGATTCCCCTGCACTGCGTGCCGAGCAATGCCGTGTTGCCCATCACACAGGAAAGGAGCCTTGATTTTCTTGATGGCACTCCAGAGAAACCCCAAGAACACTGTTTCAAGGCTAGAGGGATCCTGAGGTCACTGTAGCAACATGAAAGAGCTCCGTGGACCAAAAATCAACTCGAGATGAGAGGTTAGTTCCTGGCTTCGACTCCAGAGGAATACCACCTTACCACAAGCACCTCAAGAGGAGGCTTCTCTCAGCTCTAGGTATGTGAGAGGGACCCTGAGTTTGCGGCCTCAAGTGGAATGGACACCGCGATGCCCTGACTCGAAATAAGGCCGGATATGCCTGCAGTGAATTGAATGCAGGCTCGTCTTGCATCTCCCAAGACGAAAGGATGTCTGAATCCCCTGTGGAAACCACAGAGAAAGACCAAGTTCCCCACCTCATCGCGACCGGAGGCCTCACATCCTTTGAAAACTCCAGAGGGACGCGGAGATCAGTGCCTCCAAAGGAGACGATGCCTGACTCCTCGTGAAACTTGATAGGAGTCCCAGGATTCCTGTGGCAGGTGTAAAGGGACACTTGGTCTCCCGCCTCAGCTGGAGAGGCGTCCCAATTGCCCTGCCAAGCCTCGAGGAGAATCCCGAGTTGTCCCTCGCAACTAGGCAGGAGTCCTGATGTCGCTGAACAAACACGTGTGTGGAAGGGCCATCCCCGTCGTAACTCGAGAATATACCCCAGGTTCCCGCCGCAACTCGAGAAAAACCATGAGACTTCCCCCTCGCCGCGAGATGAGGCCCGATTCCCCTGCACTGCGTGCAGAGCAATGCCGTGTTGCACATCACACAGGAAAGGAGCCTTGATTTCCTTGATGGCACTCCAGAGAAACCCCAAGAACACTGTTTCAAGGCTAGAGGGATCCTGAGGTAACTGTAGCAACACGAAAGAGCTCCGTGGACCAAAAATCAACTCGAGATGAGAGGTTAGTCCCTGGCTTCGACTCCAGAGGAATACCACCTTACCACAAGCACCTCAAGAGGAGGCTTCTCTCAGCTCTAGGTATGTGAGAGGGACCCTGAGTTTGCGGCCTCAAGTGGAATGGACATCGCGATGCCCTGACTCGAAATAAGGCCGGATATCCCTGCAGTGACTTGAATGCAGGCTCGTCTTGCATCTCCCAAGACGAAAGGATGTCTGAATCCCCTGTGGAGACCACAGAGAAAGACCTAGTTCCCCACCTCATCGCGACCGGAGGCCTCACATCCTTTGAAAACTCCAGAGGGTCGCAGAGATCAGTGCCTCTAAAGGAGACGATGCCTGACTCCTCGTGAAATTTGTTAAGAGTCCCAGGATTCCTGTGGCACGTGGAAAGGGACCCTTGGTCATCCTCCTCAGCTGGAGAGGCGTCCCAATTGCATTGCCAAGCATCGAGGAGAATCCCGAGTTGTCCCTCGCAACTAGGCAGGAGTCCTGACGTCGCTGAACAAACACGTGTGTGAAAGGGCCATCCCCGTCGTAACTCGAGAATATACCCCAGGTTCCCGCCGCAACTCGAGAAAAACCATGAGACTTCCCCCTCGCCGCGAGATGAGGCCCGATTCCCCTGCACTGCGTGCCGAGCAATGCCGTGTTGCCCATCACACAGGAAAGGAGCCTTGATTTCCTTGATGGCACTCCAGAGAAACCCCAAGAACACTGTTTCAAGGCTAGAGGGATCCTGAGGTCACTGTAGCAACACGAAAGAGCTTCGTGGATCAAAAGTCAACTCGAGATGAGAGGTTAGTCCCTGGCTTCGACTCCAGAGGAATACCACCTTACCACAAGCACCTCAAGAGGAGGCTTCTCTCAGCTCTAGGTATGTGAGAGCGACCCTGAGTTTGCGGCCTCAAGTGGAATGGACACCGCGATGCCCTGACTCGAAATAAGGCCGGATATGCCTGCAGTGACTTGAATGCAGGCTCTTCTTGCATCTCCCAAGACGAAAGGATGTCTGAATCCCCAGTGGAGACCACAGAGAAAGACCTAGTTCCCCACCTCATCGCGACCGGAGGCCTCATATCCTTTGAAAACTCCAGAGGGACGCGGAGATCAGTGCCTCCAAAGGAGACGATGCCTGACTCCTCGTGAAACTTGATAGGATTTCCAGGATTCCTGTGGCACGTGGAAAGGGACCCTTGGTCTCCCGCCTCAGCTGGAGAGGCGTCCCAATTGCCCTGCCAAGCCTCGAGGAGAATCCCGAGTTGTCCTTCGCAACTAGGCAGGAGTCCTGACGTCGCTGAACAAACACGTGTGTGGAAGGGCCATCCCCGTCGTAACTCAAGAATATAACCCAGGTTCCCGCCGCAACTCGAGAAAAACCATGAGACTTCCCCCTCGCCGCGAGATGAGGCCCGATTCCCCTGCACTGCGTGCAGAGCAATGCCGTGTTGCACATCACACAGGAAAGGAGCCTTGATTTCCTGGATGGCACTCCAGAGAAACCCCAAGAACACTGTTTCAAGGCTAGAGGGATCCTGAGGTCACTGTAGCAACACGAAAGAGCTCCGTGGACCAAAAATCAACTCGAGATGAGAGGTTAGTCCCTGGCTTCGAATCCAGAGGAATACCACCTTACCACAAGCACCTCAAGAGGAGGCTTCTCTCAGCTCTAGTTATGTGAGAGGGACCCTGAGTTTGCGGCATCAAGTGGAATGGACATCGCGATGCCCTGACTCGAAATAAGGCCGGATATCCCTGCAGTGACTTGAATGCAGGCTCGTCTTGCATCTCCCACGACGAAAGGATGTCTGAATCCCCTGTGGAGACCACAGAGAAAGACCTAGTTCCCCACCTCATCGCGACCGGAGGCCTCACATCCTTTGAAAACTCCAGAGGGTCGCAGAGATCAGTGCCTCCAAAGGAGACGATGCCTGACTCCTCGTGAAATTTGTTAAGAGTCCCAGGATTCCTGTGGCACGTGGAAAGGGACCCTTGGTCATCCTCCTCAGCTGGAGAGGCGTCCCAATTGCATTGCCAAGCTTCGAGGAGAATCCCCAGTTGTCCCTCGCAACTAGGCAGGAGTCCTGACGTCGCTGAACAAACACGTGTGTGAAAGGGCCATCCCCGTCGTAACTCGAGAATATACCCCAGGTTCCCGCCGCAACTCGAGAAAAACCATGAGACTTCCCCCTCGCCGCGAGATGAGGCCCGATTCCCCTGCACTGCGTGCCGAGCAATGCCGTGTTGCCCATCACACAGGAAAGGAGCCTTGATTTCCTTGATGGCACTCCAGAGAAACCCCAAGAACACTGTTTCAAGGCTAGAGGGATCCTGAGGTCACTGTAGCAACACGAAAGAGCTTCGTGGATCAAAAGTCAACTCGAGATGAGAGGTTAGTCCCTGGCTTCGACTCCAGAGGAATACCACCTTACCACAAGGACCTCAAGAGGAGGCTTCTCTCAGCTCTAGGTATGTGAGAGCGACCCTGAGTTTGCGGCCTCAAGTGGAATGGGCACCGTGATGCTCTGACTCGAAATAAGGCCGGATATGCCTGCAGTGACTTGAATGCAGGCTCTTCTTGCATCTCCCAAGACGAAAGGATGTCTGAATCCCCAGTGGAGACCACAGAGAAAGACCTAGTTCCCCACCTCATCGCGACCGGAGGCCTCACATCCTTTGAAAACTCCAGAGGGATGCGGAGATCAGTGCCTCCAAAGGAGACGATGCCTGACTCCTCGTGAAACTTGATAAGAGTCCCAGGATTCCTGTGGCACGTGGAAAGGGACCCTTGGTCTCCCTCCCAGCTGGAGAGGCGTCCCAATTGCCCTGCCAAGCCTCGAGGAGAATCCCGAGTTGTCCCTCGCAACTAGGCATGAGTCCTGACGTCGCTGAACAAACACGTGTGTGGAAGGGCCATCCCCGTCGTAACTCCAGAATATACCCCAGGTTCCCGCCGTAACTCGAGAAAAACCATGAGAATTCCCCCTCACCGCGAGATGAGGCCCGATTCCCCTGCCCTGCGTGCAGAACAATGCCGTGTTGCACATCACACAGGAAAGGAGCCTTGATTTCCTTGATGACACTCCAGAGAAAACCCAAAAACACTGTTTCAAGGCTAGAGGGATCCTGAGGTCACTGTAGCAACACGAAAGAGCTCCGTGGACCAAAAATCCAAGCGAGATGAGAGGATAGTCCCTGGCTTCGACTCCAGAGGAATACCACCTTACCACAAGCACCTCAAGAGGAGACTTCTCTCAGCTCTAGATATGTGAGATGGACCCTGAGTTTGCGGCCTCAAATGGAATGGACACGGCAATGCCCTGACTCGAAATAAGGCCGGATATCCATGCAGTGACTTGAATGCAGGCTCGTCTTGCATCTCCCAAGACGAAAGGATGTCTGAATCCCCTGTGGAGACCACAGAGAAAGACCTAGTTCCCCACCTCATCACGACCGGAGGCCTCACATCCTTTGAAAACTCCAGAGGGACGCGGAGATCAGTGCCTCCAAAGGAGACGATGCCTGACTTCCCGTGAAACTTGATAGGATTTCCAGGATTCCTGTGGCACGTGGAAAGGGACACTTTGTCTCCCGCCTCAGCTGGAGAGGCGTCCCAATTGCCCTGCCAAGCCTCGAGGAGAATCCCGAGTTGTCCCTCGCAACTACGCAGGAGTCATGACGTCGCTGAACAAACACGTGTGTGGAAGGGCCATCCCCATCGTAACTCGAGAATATAGCCCAGGTTCCCGCCGCAACTCGAGAAAAACCATGAGACTTCCCACTCGCCGCGAGACGAGGCCCGATTCCCCTGCACTGTGTGCAGAGCAATTCCGTGTTGCACATCACACATGAAAGGAGCCTTGATTTCCTTGATGGCACTCCAGAGAAACCCCAAGAACACTGTTTCAAGGCTAGAGGGATCCTGAGGTCATTGTAGCAACTCGAAAGAGTTCCGTGGACCAAAAATCAACTCGAGATGAGAGGTTAGTCCCTGGCTTCGACTCCAGAGGAATACCACCTTACCACAAGCACATCAAGAGGAGGCTTCTCTCAGCTCTAGGTATGTGAGAGGGACCCTGAGTTTGTGGCCTCAAGTGGAATGGACACCGCGATGCCCTGACTCGAAATAAGGCCGGATATGCTTGCAGTGACTTGAATACAGGCTCGTCTTGCATCTCCCAAGACGAAAAGATGTCCGAATCCCCTGTGGAGGCCACAGAGAAAGACCTAGTTCCCCACCTCATCGCGACCGGAGGCCTCACATCCTTTGAAAACTCCAGAGGGACGCGGAGATCAGTGCCTCCAAAGGAGACGATGCCTGACTCCTCTGAAACTTGATAGGAGTCCCAGGATTCCTGTGGCACGTGGAAAGGGACCCTTGGTCTCCCGCCTCAGCTGGAGAGGCGTCCCAATTGCCCTGCCAAGCCTCGAGGAGAATCCCGAGTTGTCCCTCGCAACTAGGCAGGAGTCCTGACGTCGCTGAACAAACACGTGTGTGGAAGGGCCATCCCCATCGTAACTCCAGAATATACCCCAGGTTCCTGCCGCAACTCGAGAAAAACCATGAGACTTCCCCCTCACCGCGAGATAAAGCCCGATTCCCCTGCACTGCGTGCAGAGCAATGCCGTGTTGCACATCACACAGGAAAGGAGCCTTGATTTCCTTGATGGTACTCCAGAGAAACCCCAAGAACACTGTTTCAAGGCTAGAGGGATCCTGAGGTCACTGTAGCAAGACGAAAGAGCTCCGTGGACCAAAATTCAACTCGAGATGAGAGTTTAGTCCCTGGCTTCGACTCCAGAGGAATACCATCTTACCACAAGCACCTCAAGAGGAGGCTTCTCTCAGCTCTAGGTATGTGAGAGGGACCCTGAGTTTGCGGCCTCAAGTGGAAAGGACACCGCGATGCCCTGACTCGAAATAAGGCCGGATATGCCTGCAGTGACTTGAATGCAGGCTCTTCTTGCATCTCCCAAGACGAAAGGACATCTGAATCCCCTGTGGAGACCACAGATAAAGACCAATTTCCCCACCTCATCGCGACCGGAGGCCTCACATCCTTTGAAAACTCCAGAGGGACGCGGAGATCAGTGCCTCCAAAGGAGACGATGCCTGACTCCCCGTGAAACTTGATAGGATTTCCAGGATTCCTGTGGCACGTGGAAAGGGACACTTTGTCTCCCGCCTCAGCTGGAGAGGCGTCCCAATTGCCCTGCCAAGCCTCGAGGAGAATCCCGAGTTGTCCCTCGCAACTAGGCAGGAGTCCTGACGTCGCTGAACAAACACGTGTGTGGAAGGGCCATCCCCGTCGTAACTCGAGAATATACCCCAGGTTCCCGCCGCAACTCGAGAAAAACCATGAGACTTCCCCCTCGCCGCGAGATGAGGCCCGATTCCCTTCACTGCGTGCAGAGCAATGCCGTGTTGCACATCACACAGGAAAGGAGCCTTGATTTCCTTGATGGCACTCCAGAGAAACCCCAAGAACACTGTTTCAAGGCTAGAGGGATCCTGAGGTCACTGTAGCAACAGGAAAGAGCTCCGTGGACCAAAAGTCAACTCGAGATGAGAGGTTAGTCCCTGGCTTCGACTCCAGAGGAATACCACCTTACCACAAGCACCTCAAGAGGAGGCTTCTCTCAGCTCTATGTATGTGAGAGGGACCCTGTGTTTGCGGCCTCAAGTGGAATGTTCACCGCGATGCCCTGACTCGAAATAAGGCCGGATATCCCTGCAGTGACTTGAATGCAGGCTCGTCTTGCATCTGCCAAGACGAAAGGATGTCTGAATCCCCTGTGGAGACCACAGAGAAAGACCTAGTTCCCCACCTCATCGCGACCGGAGGCCTCACATCCTTTGAAAACTCCAGAGGGACGCGGAGATCAGTGCCTCCAAAGGAGACGATGCCTGACTCCTCGTGAAAATTGATAGGAGTCCCAGGATTCCTGTGGCACGTGGAAAGGGACCCTTGGTCTCCCACCTCAGCTGGAGAGGCGTCCCAAATGCCCTGCCAAGCCTCGAGGAGAATCCCGAGTTGTCCCTCGCAACTAGGCAGGAGTCCTGACGTCGCTGAACAAACACGTGTGTGGAAGGACCATCCCCGTCGTAACTCGAGAATATACCCCAGGTTCCCGCCGCAACTCGAGAAAAACCATGAGACTTCCCCCTCGCCGCGAGATGAGGCCCGATTCACCTGGACTGCGTGCAGAGCAATGCCGTGTTGCACATCACACAGGAAAGGAGCCTTGATTTCCTTGATGACACTCCAGAGAAACCCCAAGAACACTGTTTCAAGGCTAGAGGGATCCTGAGGTCACTGTAGCAAGACGAAAGAGCTCCGTGGACCAAAATTCAACTCGAGATGAGAGTTTAGTCCCTGGCTTCGACTCCAGAGGAACACCATCTTACCACAAGCACCTCAAGAGGAGGCTTCTCTCAGCTCTAGGTATGTGAGAGGGACCCTGAGTTTGCGGCCTCAAGTGGAAAGGACACCGCGATGCCCTGACTCGAAATAAGGCCGGATATGCCTGCAGTGAATTGAATGCCGGCTCGTCTTGCATCTCCCAAGACGAAAGGTCGTCTGAATCCCCTGTGGAGACCACAGAGAAAGACCTAGTTCCCCACCTCATCGCGACCGGAGTCCTCACATCATTTGAAAACTCCAGAGGGACGCGGAGATCAGTGCCTCCAAAGGAGACGATGCCTGACTCCTCGTGAAACTTGATAACAGTCCCAGGATTCCTGTGGCACGTGGAAAGGGACCCTTGGTCTCCCTCCTCAGCTGGAGAGGCGTCCCAGTTGCCCTGTCAAGCCTCGAGGAGAATCCCGAATTGTCCCTCGCAACTACGCAGGAGTCCTGACGTCGCTGAACAAACACGAGTGTGGAAGGGCCATCGCCGTCGTAACTCGAGAATATACCCCAGGTTCCCGCCGCAACTCGAGAAAAACCATGAGACTTCCCCCTCTCCGCGAGATGAGGCTCGATTCCCCTGCACTGCGTGCCGAGCAATGAAGTGTTGCCCATCACACAGGAAAGGAGCCTTGATTTCCTTGATGGCACTCCAGAGAAACCCCAAGAACACTGTTTCAAGGCTCGAGGGATCCTGAGGTCACTGTAGCAACACGAAAGAGCTCCGTGAACCAAAATTCAACTCGAGATGAGAGGTTAGTCCCTGGCTTCGATTCCAGAGGAATACCACCTTACCACAAGGACCTCAAGAGGAGGCTTCTCTCAGCTCTAGGTATGTGAGAGGGACCCTGAGTTTGCGGCCTCAAGTGGAATGTTCACCGCGATGCCCTGACTAGAAATAAGGCCGGATATGCCTGCAGTGACTTGAATGCAGGCTCTTCTTGCATCTCCCAAGACGAAAGGATGTCTGAATCCCCTGTGGAGACCACAGAGAAAGACCAATTTCCCCACCTCATCGCGACCGGAGGCCTCATATCCTTTGAAAACTCCAGAGGGACGCGGAGATCAGTGCCTCCAAAGGAGACGATGCCTGACTCCTCGTGAAACTTGATAGGATTTCCAGGATTCCTGTGGCACGTGGAAAGGAACCCTTGGTCTCCCGCCTCAGCTGGAGAGGCGTCCCAATTGCCCTGCCAAGCCTCGAGGAGAATCCCGAGTTGTCCCTCGCAACTAGGCAGGAGTCCTGACGTCGCTGAACAAACACGTGTGTGGAAGGGCCATCCCCGTCGTAACTCGAGAATATACCCCAGGTTCCCGCCGCAACTCGAGAAAAACCATGAGACTTCCCCCTCGCCGCGAGATGAGGCCCGATTCACCTGCACTGCGTGCAGAGCAATGCCGTGTTGCACATCACACAGGAAAGGAGCCTTGATTTCCTTGATGACACTCCAGAGAAACCCCAAGAACACTGTTTCAAGGCTAGAGGGATCCTGAGGTCACTGTAGCAACACGAAAGAGCTCCGTGGACCAAAAGTCAACTCGAGATGAGAGGTTAGTCCCTGGCTTCGACTCCAGAGGAATACCACCTTACCACAAGCACCTCAAGAGGAGGCTTCTCTCAGCTCTAGGTATGTGAGAGGGACCCTGAGTTTGCGGCCTCAAGTGGAATGGACACCGCGATGCCCTGACTCGAAATAAGGCCGGATATGCCTGCAGTAACTTGAATGCAGGCTCGTCTTGCATCTCCCAAGATGAAAGGATGTCTGAATCCCCTGTGGAGACCACAGAGAAAGACCTAGTTCCCCACCTCATCGCGACCGGAGGCCTCATATCCTTTGAAAACTCCAGAGGGACGCGGAGATCAGTGCCTCCAAAGGAGACGATGCGTGACTCCTCGTGAAACTTGATAGGAGTTCCAGGATTCCTGTGGCACGTGGAAAGAGACCCTTGGTCTCCCGCCTCAGCTGGAGAGGCGTCCCAATTGCCCTGCGAAGCCTCGAGGAGAATCCCGAGTTGTCCCTCGCAACTAGGCAGGAGTCCTGACGTCGCTGAACAAACACGTGTGTGGAAGGGCCATCCCCGTCGTAACTCCAGAATATACCCCAGGTTCCCGCCGCAACTCGAGAAAAACCATGAGACTTCCCCCTCACCGCGAGATGAGGCCCGATTCCCCTGCACTGCATGCAGAGCAATGCCGTGTTGCACATCACACAGGAACGGAGCCTTGATTTCCTTGATGGTACTCCAGAGAAACCCCAAGAACACTGTTTCAAGGCTAGAGGGATCCTGAGGTCACTGTAGCAAGACGAAAGAGCTCCGTGGACCAAAATTCAACTCGAGATGAGAGTTTAGTCCCTGGCTTCGACTCCAGAGGAATACCATCTTACCACAAGCACCTCAAGAGGAGGCTTCTCTCAGCTCTAGGTATGTGAGAGGGACCCTGAGTTTGCGGCCTCAAGTGGAAAGGACACCGCGATGCCCTGACTCGAAATAAGGCCGGATATGCCTGCAGTGAATTGAATGCAGGCTCGTCTTGCATCTCCCAAGATGAAAGGATGTCTGAATCCCCTGTGGAGACCACAGAGAAAGACCAATTTCCCCACCTCATCGCGACCGGAGGCCTCACATCCTTTGAAAACTCCAGAGGGACGCAGAGATCAGTGCCTCCAAAGGAGACGATGCCTGACTCCTCGTGAAACTTGATAGGATTTCCAGGACTCCTGTGGCAGGTGGAAAGAGACACTTTGTCTCCCACCTCAGCTGGAGAGGCGTCCCAATTGCCCTGCCAAGCCTCGAGGAGAATCCCGAGTTGTCCCTCGCAACAAGGCAGGAGTCCTGACGTCGCTGAACAAACACGTGTGTGGAAGGGCCATCCCCGTCGTAACTCGAGAATATACCCCAGGTTCCCGCCGCAACTCGAGAAAAACCATGAGACTTCCCCCTCGCCGCGAGATGAGGCCCGATTCCCTGCACTGCGTGCAGAGCAATGCCGTGTTGCACATCACACAGGAAAGGAGCCTTGATTTCCTTGATGGCACTCCAGAGAAACCCCAAGAACACTGTTTCAAGGCTAGAGGGATCCTGAGGTCACTGTAGCAACAGAAAAGAGCTCCGTGGACCAAAAGTCAACTCGAGATGAGAGGTTAGTCCCTGGCTTCGACTCCAGAGGAATACCACCTTACCACAAGCACCTCAAGAGGAGGCTTCTCTCAGCTCTTGGTATGTGAGAGGGACCCTGAGTTTGCGGCCTCAAGTGGAATGTTCACCGCGATGCCCTGACTCGAAATAAGGCCGGATATCCCTGCAGTGAATTGAATGCAGGCTCGTCTTGCATCTGCCAAGACGAAAGGATGTCTGAATCCCCTGTGGAGACCACAGAGAAAGACCTAGTTCCCCACCTCATCGCGACCGGAGGCCTCACATCCTTTGAAAACTCCAGAGGGACGCGGAGATCAGTGCCTCCAAAGGAGACGATGCCTGACTCCTCGTGAAACTTGATAGGAGTCCCAGGATTCCTGTGGCACGTGGAAAGGGACCCTTGGTCTCCCACCTCAGCTGGAGAGGCGTCCCAAATGCCCTGCCAAGCCTCGAGGAGAATCCCGAGTTGTCCCTCGCAACTAGGCAGGAGTCCTGACGTCGCTGAACAAACACGTGTGTGGAAGGGCCTTCCCCGTCGTAACTCCAGAATATACCCCAGGTTCCCGCCGCAACTCGAGAAAAACCATGAGACTTCCCCCTCACCGTGAGATGAGGCCCGATTCCCCTGCACTGCGTGCAGAGCAATGCCGTGTTGCACATCACACAGGAAAGGAGCCTTTATTTCCTTGATGGTACTCCAGAGAAACCCCAAGAACACTGTTTCAAGGCTAGAGGGATCCTGAGGTCACTGTAGCAACAGGAAAGAGCTCCGTGGACCAAAAGTCAACTCGAGATGAGAGGTTAGTCCCTGGCTTCGACTCCAGAGGAATACCACCTTACCACAAGGACCTCAAGAGGAGGCTTATCTCAGCTCTAGGTATGTGAGAGGGACCCTGAGTTTGCGGCCTCAAGTGGAATGGACACCGCGATGCCCTGACTCGAAATAAGGCCGGATATGCCTGCAGTGACTTGAATGCAGGCTCGTCTTGCATCTCCCAAGACGAAAGGATGTCTGAATCCCCTGTGGAGACCACAGAGAAAGACCTAGTTCCCCACCTCATCGCGACCGGAGGCCTCACATCATTTGAAAACTACAGAGGGACGCGGAGATCAGTGCCTCCAAAGGAGACGATGCCTGACTCCTCGTGAAACTTGATAGGATTTCCAGGATTCCTGTGGCACGTGGAAAGGGACCCTAGGTCTCCCGCCTCAGCTGGAGAGGCGTCCCAATTGCCCTGTCAAGCCTCGAGGAGAATCCCAAGTTGTCCCTCGCAACTAGGCAGGAGTCCTGACGTCGCTGAACAAACACGTGTGTGGAAGGGCCATCCCCGTCGTAACTCGATAATATACACCAGGTCCCCGCCGCAACTCGAGAAAAACCATGAGACTTCCCCCTCGCCGAGAGATGAGGCCCGATTCCACTGCACTGCGTGCCGAGCAATGCCGTGTTGCCCATGACACAGGAAAGGAGCCTTGATTTCCTTGATGGCACTCCAGAGAAACCCGAAGAACAGTGTTTCAAGGCTAGAGTGATCCTGAGGTCACTGTAGCAACACGAAAGAGCTCCGTGGACCACAAATCAACTCGAGATGAGAGGTTAGTCCCTGGCTTCGACTCCAGAGGAATACCACCTTACCACAAGCACCTCAAGAGGAGGCTTCTCTAAGCTCTAGGTATATGAGAGGGACCCTGAGTTTGCGGCCTCAAGTGGAATGGACACCGCAATGCCCTGACTCGAAATAAGGCCGGATATGCTTGCAGTGACTTGAATGCAGGCTCGTCTTGCATCTCCCAATACGAAAGGATGTCTGAATCCCCTGTGGAGACCACAGAGAAAGACCTAGTTCCCCACCTCATCGCGACCGGAGGCCTCACTTCCTTTGAAAACTCCAGAGGGATGCGGAGATCAGTGCCTCCAAAGGAGACGATGCCTGACTCCTCGTGAAAATTGATAGGAGTCCCAGGATTCCTGTGGCACGTGGAAAGGGACACTTGGTCTCCCGCCTCAGCTGGAGAGGCGTCCCAATTGCCCTGCCAAGCCTCGAAGAGAATCCCGAGATGTCCCTCGCAACTAGGCAGGAGTCCTGACGTCGCTGAACAAACACGTGTGTGGAAGGGCCATCCCCGTCGTAACTCCAGAATATACCCCAGGTTCCCGCCGCAACTCGAGAAAAACCATGAGACTTCCCCCTCACCGCGAGATGAGGCCCGATTCCCCTGCACTGCGTGCCGAGCAATGCCGTGTTGCCCATCACACAGGAAAGGAGCCTTGATTTCCTTGATGGCACTCCAGAGAAACCCCAAGAACACTGTTTCAAGGCTAGAGGGATCCTGAGGTCACTGTAGCAACACGAAAGAGCTCCGTGAACCAAAAGTCAACTCGAGATGAGAGGTTAGTCCCTGGCTTCGACTCCAGAGGAATACCACCTTAGCACAAGGATCTCAAGAGGAGGCTTCTCTCAGCTCTAGGTATGTGAGAGGGACCCTGAGTTTGCGGCCTCAAGTGGAATGTTCACCGCGATGCCCTGACTAGAAATAAGGCCGGATATGCCTGCAGTGACTTGAATGCAGGCTCTTCTTGCATCTCCCAAGACGAAAGGATGTCTGAATCCCCTGTGGAGACCACAGAGAAAGACCAAGTTCCCCACCTCATCGCGAACGGAGGCCTCACATCCTTTGAAAACTCCAGAGGGACGCGGAGATCAGTGCCTCCAAAGGAGACGATGCCTGACTCCTCGTGAAACTTGATAGGATTTCCAGGATTCCTGTGGCACGTGGAAAGGGACACTTTGTCTCCCGCCTCAGCTGGAGAGGCGTCCCAATTGCCCTGCCAAGCCTCGAGGAGAATCGCGAGTTGTCCCTCGCAACTAGGCAGGAGTCCTGACGTCGCTGAACAAACACGTGTGTGGAAGGGCCATCCCCGTCGTAACTCGAGAATATACCCCAGGTTCCCGCCGCAACTCGAGAAAAACCATGAGACTTCCCCCTCGCCACGAGATGAGGCCCGATTCCCTGCACTGCGTGCAGAGCAATGCCGTGTTGCACATCACACAGGAAAGGAGCCTTGATTTCCTTGATGGCACTCCAGAGAAACCCCAAGAACACTGTTTCAAGGCTAGAGGGATCCTGAGGTCACTGTAGCAACACGAAAGAGCTCTGTGGACCAAAAGTCAACTCGAGATGAGAGGTTAGTCCCTGGCTTCGACTCCAGAGGAATACCACCTTACCACAAGCACCTCAAGAGGAGGCTTCTCTCAGCTCTAGGTATGTGAGAGGGACCCTGAGTTTGCGGCCTCAAGTGGAATGTTCACCGCGATGCCCTGACTCGAAATTAAGGCCGGATATCCCTGCAGTGACTTGAATGCAGGCTCGTCTTGCATCTGCCAAGACGAAAGGATGTCTGAATCCCCTGTGGAGACCACAGAGAAAGACCTAGTTCCCCACCTCATCGCGACCAGAGGCCTCACATCCTTTGAAAACTCCAAAGGGACGCGGAGATCAGTGCCTCCAAAGGAGACGATGCCTGACTCCTCATGAAACTTGATAGGAGTCCCAGGATTCCTGTGGCACGTGGAAAGGGACCCTTGGTCTCCCACCTCAGCTGGAGAGGCGTCCCAAATGCCCTGCCAAGCCTCGAGGAGAATCCCGAGTTGTCCCTCGCAACTAGGCAGGAGTCCTGACGTCGCTGAACAAACACGTGTGTGGAAGGACCATCCCCGTCGTAACTCGAGAATATACCCCATGTTCCCGCCGCAACTAGAGAAAAACCATGAGACTTCCCACTCGCCGCGAGATCAGGCCCGAATCGCCTGCACTGCGTGCAGAGCAATGCCGTGTTGCACATCACACAGGAAAGGAGCCTTGATTTCCTTGATGGCATTCCAGAGAAACCCCAAGAACACTGTTTCAAGGCTAGAGGGATCCTGAGGTCACTGTAGCAACAGGAAAGAGCTCCGTGGACCATAAATCAACTCGAGATGAGAGGTTAGTCCCTGGCTTCGACTCCAGAGGAATACCACCTTACCACAAGCACCTCAAGAGGAGGCTTCTCTCAGCTCTAGGTATGTGAGAGGGACCCTGAGTTTGCTGCCTCAAGTGGAAAGGACACCGCGATGCCCTGATTCGAAATAAGGCCGAATATCCCTGCAGTGACTTGAATGCAGGCTCGTCTTGCATCTCCCAAGACGAAAGGATGTCTGAATCCCCTGTGGAGCCCACAGAGAAAGACCTAGTTCCCCACCTCATCGCGACCGGAGGCCTCACATCCTAGGAAAACTCCAGAGGGACGCGGAGATCAGTGCCTCCAAAGGAGACGATGCCTGACTCCTCGTGAAACTTGATAGGAGTCCCAGGATTCTTGTGGCACGTGGAAAGGGACCCTTGGTCTCCCTCCTCAGCTGGAGAGGCGTCCCAATTGCCCTGCCAAGCCTCGAGGAGAATTCCGAGTTGTCCCTCGCAACTAGGCAGGAGTCCTGACGTCGCTGAAGAAACACGTGTGTGGAAGGGCCATCCCCGTCGTAACTCGAGAATATACCCCAGGTTCCCGCCGCAACTCGAAAAAAACCATGAGACTTCCCCCTCGCCGCGAGATGAGGCCCGATTCCCCTACACTGCGTGCAGAGCAATGCCGTGTTGCCCATCACACAGGAAAGGAGCCTTGATTTCCTTGATGGCACTCCAGAGAAACCCCAAGAACACTGTTTCAAGGCTAGAGGGATCCTGAGGTCACTGTAGCAAGACGAAAGAGCTCCGTGGACCAAAATTCAACTCGAGATGAGAGGTTAGTCCCTGGCTTCGACTCCAGAGGAATACCACCTTACCACAAGCACCTCAAGAGGAGGCTTCTCTCAGCTCTAGGTATGTGAGAGGGACCCTGAGTTTGCGGCCTCAAGTGGAATGGACACCGCAATGCCCTGACTCGAAATAAGGCCGGATATGCTTGCAGTGACTTGAATGCAGGCTCGTCTTGCATCTCCCAATACGAAAGGATGTCTGAATCCCCTGTGGAGACCACAGAGAAAGACCTAGTTCCCCACCTCATCGCGACCGGAGGCCTCACTTCCTTTGAAAACTCCAGAGGGACGCGGAGATCAGTGCCTCCAAAGGAGACGATGCCTGACTCCTCGTGAAACTTGATAGGAGTCCCAGGATTCCTGTGGCACGTGGAAAGGGACCCTTGGTCTCCCGCCTCAGCTGGAGAGGCATCCCAATTGCCCTGCCAAGCCTCGAGGAGAATCCCGAGTTGTCCCTCGCAATTAGGCAGGAGTCCTGACGTCGCTGAACAAACACGTGTGTGGAAGGGCCATCCCCGGCGTAACTCGAGAATATACCCCAGGTTCCCGCCGCAACTCGAGAAAAACCATGAAACTTCCCCCTCGCCACGAGATGAGGCCCGATTCCCCTGCCCTACGTGCAGAGCAATGCCGTGTTGCACATCACACAGGAAAGGAGCCTTGATTTCCTTAATGACACTCCAGAGAAAACCCAAGAACACTGTTTCAAGGCTAGAGGGATCCTGAGGTCACTGTAGCAACACGAAAGAACTCCGTGGACCAAAATTCAACTCGAGATGAGAGGTTAGTCCCCGGCTTCGACTCCAGAGGAATACCACCTTACCACAAGCACCTCAAGAGGAGACTTCTCTCAGCTCTAGGTATGTGAGAGGGACCCTGAGTTTGCGGCCTCAAGTGGAATGGACACGGCAATGCCCTGACTCGAAATAAGGCCGGATATGCCTGCAGTGACTTGAATGCAGGCTCGTCTTGCATCTCCCAAGACGAAAGGATGTCTGAATCCCCTGTGGAGACCACAGAGAAAGACCTAGTTCCCCACCTCATCACGACCGGAGGCCTCACATCCTTTGAAAACTCCAGAGGAACACGGAGATCAGTGCCTAAAAAGGAGACGATGCGTGACTCCTCGTGAAACTTGACAGGAGTCCCAGGATTCCTGTGGCTCGTGGAAAGGGACCCTTGGTCTCCCTCCTCAGCTGGAGAGGCGTCCCAATTGCCCTGCCAAGCCTCGAGGAGAATCCCGAGTTGTCCCTCGCAACTAGGCAGGAGTCCTGACGTCGCTGAACAAACACGTGTGTGGAAGGACCATTCCCGTCGTAACACGAGAATATACCCCAGGTTCCCGCCGCAACTCGAGAAAAACCATGAGACTTCCCCCTCGCCGCGAGATGAGGCCCGATTCCCCTGCACTGCTGGCAGAGCAATGCGGTGTTGCACATCACACTGGAAAGGAGCCTTGATTTCCTTGATGGCACTCCAGAGAAACCCCAAGAACACTGTTTCAAGGCTAGAGGGATCCTGAGGTCACTGTAGCAACACGAAAGAGCTCCGTGGACCAAAAGTCAACTCGAGATGAGAGGTTAGTCCCTGGCTTCGACTCCAGAGGAATACCACCTTACCACAAGCACCTCAAGAGGAGGCTTCTCTCAGCTCTAGGTATGTGAGAGGGACCCTGAGTTTGCGGCCTCAAGTGGAATGGACACCACGATGCCCTGACTCGAAATAAGGCCAGATATGCCTGCAGTAACTTGAATGCAGGCTCGTCTTGCATCTCCCAAGACGAAAGGATGTCTGAATCCCCTGTGGAGACCACAGAGAAAGACCTAGTTCCCCACCTCATCGCGACCGGAGGCCTCACATCCCTTGAAAACTCCAGAGGGACGCGGAGATCAGTGCCTCCAAAGGAGACGATGCGTGACTCCTCGTGAAACCTGATAGGAGTCCCAGGATTCCTGTGGCACGTGGAAAGGGACACTTGGTCTCCCGCCTCAGCTGGAGAGGCGTCCCAATTGCCCTGCCAAGCCTCGAGGAGAATCCCGAGATGTCCCTCGCAACTAGGCAGGAGTCCTGACGTCGCTGAACAAACACGTGTGTGGAAGGGCCATCCCCGTCGTAACTCCAGAATATACCCCAGGTTCCCGCTGCAACTCGAGAAAAACCATGAGACTTCCCCCTCACCGCGAGATGAGGCCCGATTCCCCTGCACTGCGTGCCGAGCAATGCCGTGTTGCCCATCACACAGGAAAGGAGCCTTGATTTCCTTGATGGCACTCCAGAGAAACCCCAAGAACACTGTTTCAAGGCTAGAGGGATCCTGAGGTCACTGTAGCAACACGAAAGAGCTCCGTGAACCAAAAGTCAACTAGAGATGAGAGGTTAGTCCCTGGCTTCGACTCCAGAGGAATACCACCTTACCACAAGGATCTCAAGAGGAGGCTTCTCTCAGCTCTAGGTATGTGAGAGGGACCCTGAGTTTGCGGCCTCAAGTGGAATGTTCACCGCGATGCCCTGACTAGAAATAAGGCCGGATATGCCTGCAGTGACTTGAATGCAGGCTCTTCTTGCATCTCCCAAGACGAAAGGATGTCTGAATCCCCTGTGGAGACCACAGAGAAAGACCAAGTTCCCCACCTCATCGCGACCGGAGGCCTCACATCCTTTGAAAACTCCAGAGGGACGCGGAGATCAGTGCCTCCAAAGGAGACGATGCCTGACTCCTCGTGAAACTTGATAGGATTTCCAGGATTCCTGTGGCACGTGGAAAGGGACACTTTGTCTCCCGCCTCAGCTGGAGAGGCGTCCCAATTGCCCTGCCAAGCCTCGAGGAGAATCGCGAGTTGTCCCTCGCAACTAGGCAGGAGTCCTGACGTCGCTGAACAAACACGTGTGTGGAAGGGCCATCCCCGTCGTAACTCGAGAATATACCCCAGGTTCCCGCCGCAACTCGAGAAAAACCATGAGACTTCCCCCTCGCCGCGAGATGAGGCCCGATTCCCTGCACTGCGTGCAGAGCAATGCCGTGTTGCACATCACACAGGAAAGGAGCCTTGATTTCCTTGATGGCACTCCAGAGAAACCCCAAGAACACTGTTTCAAGGCTAGAGGGATCCTGAGGTCACTGTAGCAACACGAAAGAGCTCTGTGGACCAAAAGTCAACTCGAGATGAGAGGTTAGTCCCTGGCTTCGACTCCAGAGGAATACCACCTTACCACAAGCACCTCAAGAGGAGGCTTCTCTCAGCTCTAGGTATGTGAGAGGGACCCTGAGTTTGCGGCCTCAAGTGGAATGTTCACCGCGAGGCCGTGACTCGAAATTAAGGCCGGATATCCCTGCAGTGACTTGAATGCAGGCTCGTCTTGCATCTGCCAAGACGAAAGGATGTCTGAATCGCCTGTGGAGACCACAGAGAAAGACCTAGTTCCCCACCTCATCGCGACCAGAGGCCTCACATCCTTTGAAAACTCCAAAGGGACGCGGAGATCAGTGCCTCCAAAGGAGACGATGCCTGACTCCTCGTGAAACTTGATAGGAGTCCCAGGATTCCTGTGGCACGTGGAAAGGGACCCTTGGTCTCCCACCTCAGCTGGAGAGGCGTCCCAAATGCCCTGCCAAGCCTCGAGGAGAATCCCGAGTTGTCCCTCGCAACTAGGCAGGAGTCCTGACGTCGCTGAACAAACCCGTGTGTGGAAGGGCCATCCCCGTCGTAACTCCAGAATATACCCCAGGTTCCTGCCGCAACTCGAGAAAAACCATGAGACTTCCCCCTCACCTCGAGATGAGGCCCGAATCCCCTGCACTGCGTGCAGAGCAATGCCGTGTTGCACATCACACAGGAAAGGAGCCTTGATTTCCTTGATGGTACTCCAGAGAATCCCCAAGAACACTGTTTCAAGGCTAGAGGGATCCTGAGGTCACTGTAGCAAGACGAAAGAGCTCCGTGGACCAAAATTCAACTCGAGATGAGAGTTTAGTCCCTGGCTTCGACTCCAGAGGAATACCATCTTACCACAAGCACCTCAAGAGGAGGCTTCTCTCAGCTCTAGGTATGTGAGAGGGACCCTGAGTTTGCGGCCTCAAGTGGAAAGGACACCGTGATGCCCTGACTCGAAATAAGGCCGGATATGCCTGCAGTGACTTGAATGCAGGCTCGTCTTGCATCTCCCAAGACGAAAGGTCGTCTGAATCCCCTGTGGAGACCACAGAGAAAGACCTAGTTCCCCACCTCATCGCGACCGGAGGCCTCACATCCTTTGAAAACTCCAGAGGGACGCGGAGATCAGTGCCTCCAAAGGAGACGATGCCTGACTCCTCGTGAAACTTGATAGGATTTCCTGGATTCCTGTGGCACGTGGAAAGGGACCCTTGGTCTCCCGCCTCAGCTGGAGAGGCGTCCCAATTGCCCTGCCAAGCCTCGAGGAGAATCCCGAGTTGTCCCTCGCAACTAGGCAGGAGTCCTGACGTCGCTGAACAAACACCTATGTGGAAGGGCCATCCCCGTCGTAACTCGAGAATATACCCCAGGTTCCCGCCGCAACTAGAGAAAAACCATGAGACTTCCCCCTCGCCACGAGATGAGGTCCGAATCGCCTGCACTGCGTGCAGAGCAATGCCGTGTTGCACATCACACAGGAAAGGAGCCTTGATTTCCTTGATGGCACTCCAGAGAAACCCCAAGAACACTGTTTCAAGGCTAGAGGGATCCTGAGGTCACTGTAGCAACAGGAAAGAGCTCCGTGGACCACAAATCAACTCGAGGTGAGAGTTTAGTCCCTGGCTTCGACTCCAGAGGAATGCCACCTTACCACAAGCACCTCAAGAGGAGGCTTCTCTCAGCTCTAGGTATGTGAGAGGGACCCTGAGTTTGCGGCCTCAAGTGGAATGGACACCGCGATGCCCTGACTCGAAATAAGGCCGGATATGCCTGCAGTGACTTGAATGCAGGCTCGTCTTGCATCTGCCAAGACGAAAGGATGTCTGAATCCCCTGTGGAGACCACAGAGAAAGACCTAGTTCCCCACCTCATCGCGACCGGAGGCCTCACATCCTTTGAAAACTCCAGAGGGACGCGGAGATCAGTGCCTCCAAAGGAGACGATGCCTGACTCCTCGTGAAACTTGATAGGAGTCCCAGGATTCCTGTGGCACGTGGAAAGGGACCCTAGGTCTCCCGCCTCAGCTGGAGAGGCGTCCCAATTGCCCTGTCAAGCCTCGAGGAGAATCCCAAGTTGTCCCTCGCAACTAGGCAGGAGTCCTGACGTCGCTGAACAAACACGTGTGTGGAAGGGCCATCCCCGTCGTAACTCGATAATATACACCAGGTTCCCGCCGCAACTCGAGAAAAACCATGAGACTTCCCCCTCGCCGCGAGATGAGGCCCGATTTCCCTGCACTGCGTGCAGAGCAATGCCGTGTTGCACATCACACAGGAAAGGAGCCTTGATTTCCTTGATGGCACTCCAGAGAAACCCCAAGAGCACTGTTTCAAGGCTAGAGGGATCCTGAGGTCACTGTAGCAACACGAAAGAGCTCCGTGGACCAAAAATCAACTCGAGATGAGAGGTTAGTCCCTGGCTTCGACTCCAGAGGAATACCACCTTACCACAAGCACCTCACGAGGAGGCTTCTCTCAGCTCTAGGTATGTGAGAGGGACCCTGAGTTTGCTGCCTCAAGTGGAAAGGACACCGCGATGCCCTGATTCGAAATAAGGCCGAATATCCCTGCAGTGACTTGAATGCAGGCTCGTCTTGCATCTCCCAAGACGAAAGGATGTCTGAATCCGCTGTGGAGCCCACAGAGAAAGACCTAGTTCCCCACCTCATCGCGACCGGAGGCCTCACATCCTTTGAAAACTCCAGAGGGACGCGGAGATCAGTGCCTCCAAAGGAGACGATGCCTGACTCCTCGTGAAACTTGATAGGAGTCCCAGGATTCTTGTGGCACGTGGAAAGGGACCCTTGGTCTCCCTCCTCAGATGGAGAGGCGTCCCAAATGCCCTGCCAAGCCTCGAGGAGAATCCCGAGTTGTCCCTCGCAACTAGGCAGGAGTCCTGACGTCGCTGAACAAACACGTGTGTGGAAGGACCATCCCCGTCGTAACTCGAGAATATACCCCATGTTCCCGCCGCAACTCGAGAAAAACCATGAGACTTCCCCCTCGCCGCGAGATGAGGCCCGATTCACCTGCACTGCGTGCAGAGCAATGCCGTGTTGCACATCACACAGGAAAGGAGCCTTGATTTCCTTGATGACACTCCAGAGAAAGCCCAAGAACACTGTTTCAAGGCTAGAGGGATCCTGAGGTCACTGTAGCAACACGAAAGAGCTCCGTGGACCAAAAGTCAACTCGAGATGAGAGGTTAGTCCCTGGCTTTGACTCCAGAGGAATACCACCTTACCACAAGGACCTCAAGAGGAGGCTTCTCTCAGCTCTAGGTATGTGAGAGGGACCCTGAGTTTGCGGCCTCAAGTGGAATGGACACCGCGATGCCCTGACTCGAAATAAGGCCGGATATCCCTGCAGTGACTTGAATGCAGGCTCGTCTTGCATCTCCCAAGACGAAAGGATGTCTGAATCCCCTGTGGAGACCACAGAGAAAGACCTAGTTCCCCACCTCATCGCGACCGGAGGCCTCATATCCTTTGAAAACTCCAGAGGGACGCGGAGATCAGTGCCTCCAAAGGAGACGATGTGTGACTCCTCGTGAAACTTGATAGGAGTCCCAGGATTCCTGTGGCACGTGGAAAGGGACCCTTGGTCTCCCGCCTCAGCTGGAGAGGCGTCCCAATTGCCCTGCCAAGCCTCGAGGAGAATCCCGAGTTGTCCCTCGCAACTAGGCAGGAGTCCTGACGTCGCTGAACAAACACGTGTGTGGAAGGGCCATCCCCGTCGTAACTCCAGAATATACCCCAGGTTCCTGCCGCAACTCGAGAAAAACCATGAGACTTCCCCCTCACCTCGAGATGAGGCCCGAATCCCCTGCACTGCGTGCAGAGCAATGCCGTGTTGCACATCACACAGGAAAGGAGCCTTGATTTCCTTGATGGTACTCCAGAGAATCCCCAAGAACACTGTTTCAAGGCTAGAGGGATCCTGAGGTCACTGTAGCAAGACGAAAGAGCTCCGTGGACCAAAATTCAACTCGAGATGAGAGTTTAGTCCCTGGCTTCGACTCCAGAGGAATACCATCTTACCACAAGCACCTCAAGAGGAGGCTTCTCTCAGCTCTAGGTATGTGAGAGGGACCCTGAGTTTGCGGCCTCAAGTGGAAAGGACACCGTGATGCCCTGACTCGAAATAAGGCCGGATATGCCTGCAGTGACTTGAATGCAGGCTCGTCTTGCATCTCCCAAGACGAAAGGTCGTCTGAATCCCCTGTGGAGACCACAGAGAAAGACCTAGTTCCCCACCTCATCGCGACCGGAGGCCTCACATCCTTTGAAAACTCCAGAGGGACGCGGAGATCAGTGCCTCCAAAGGAGACGATGCCTGACTCCTCGTGAAACTTGATAGGATTTCCTGGATTCCTGTGGCACGTGGAAAGGGACCCTTGGTCTCCCGCCTCAGCTGGAGAGGCGTCCCAATTGCCCTGCCAAGCCTCGAGGAGAATCCCGAGTTGTCCCTCGCAACTAGGCAGGAGTCCTGACGTCGCTGAACAAACACCTATGTGGAAGGGCCATCCCCGTCGTAACTCGAGAATATACCCCAGGTTCCCGCCGCAACTAGAGAAAAACCATGAGACTTACCCCTCGCCGCGAGATGAGGCCCGAATCGCCTGCACTGCGTGCAGAGCAATGCCGTGTTGCACATCACACAGGAAAGGAGCTTTGATTTCCTTGATGGCACTCCAGAGAAACCCCAAGAACACTGTTTCAAGGCTAGAGGGATCCTGAGGTCACTGTAGCAACAGGAAAGAGCTCCGTGGACCACAAATCAACTTGAGATGAGAGTTTAGTCCCTGGCTTCGACTCCAGAGGAATACCACCTTACCACAAGCACCTCAAGAGGAGGCTTCTCTCAGCTCTAGGTATGTGAGAGGGACCCTGAGTTTGCGGCCTCAAGTGGAATGGACACCGCGATGCCCTGACTCGAAATAAGGCCGGATATGCCTGCAGTGACTTGAATGCAGGCTCGTCTTGCATCTGCCAAGACGAAAGGATGTCTGAATCCCCTGTGGAGACCACAGAGAAAGACCTAATTCCCCACCTCATCGCGACCGGAGGCCTCACATCCTTTGAAAACTCCAGAGGGACGCGGAGATCAGTGCCTCCAAAGGAGACGATGCCTGACTCCTCGTGAAACTTGATAGGAGTCCCAGGATTCCTGTGGCACGTGGAAAGGGACCCTTGGTCTCCCGCCTCAGCTGGAGAGGCGTCCCAATTGCCCTGCCAAGCCTCGAGGAGAATCCCGAGTTGTCCCTCGCAACTAGGCAGGAGTCCTGACGTCGCTGAACAAACACGTGTGTGGAAGAGCCATCCCCGTCGTAACTCGAGAATATACCCCAGGTTCCCGCCGCAACTCGAGAAAAACCATGAGACTTCCCCCTCGCCGCGAGATGAGGCCCGATTTCCCTGCACTGCGTGCAGAGCAATGCCGTGTTGCACATCACACAGGAAAGGAGCCTTGATTTCCTTGATGGCACTCCAGAGAAACCCCAAGAGCACTGTTTCAAGGCTAGAGGGATCCTGAGGTCACTGTAGCAACACGAAAGAGCTCCGTGGACCAAAAATCAACTCGAGATGAGAGGTTAGTCCCTGGCTTCGACTCCAGAGGAATACCACCTTACCACAAGCACCTCACGAGGAGGCTTCTCTCAGCTCTAGGTATGTGAAAGGGACCCTGAGTGTGCGGCCTCAAGTGGAAAGGACACCGCGATGCCCTGATTCGAAATAAGGCCGAATATCCCTGCAGTGACTTGAATGCAGGCTCGTCTTGCATCTCCCAAGACGAAAGGATGTCTGAATCCCCTGTGGAGCCCACAGAGAAAGACCTAGTTCCCCACCTCATCGCGACCGGAGGCCTCACATCATTTGAAAACTCCAGAGGGACGCGGAGATCAGTGCCTCCAAAGGAGACGATGCCTGACTCCTCGTGAAACTTGATAAGAGTCCCAGGATTCTTGTGGCACGTGGAAAGGGACCCTTGGTCTCCCTCCTCAGCTGGAGAGGCGTCCCAATTGCCCTGCCAAGCCTCGAGGAGAATCCCGAGTTGTCCCTCGCAACTACGCAGGAGTCATGACGTCGCTGAAGAAACACGTGTGTGGAAGGGCCATCCCCGTCGTAACTCGAGAATATACCCCAGGTTCCCGCCGCAACTCGAGAAAAACCATGAGACTTCCCCCTCGCCGCGAGATGAGGCCCGATTCCCCTACACTGCGTGCAGAGCAATGCCGTGTTGCCCATCACACAGGAAAGGAGCCTTGATTTCCTTGATGGCACTCCAGAGAAACCCCAAGAACACTGTTTCAAGGCTAGAGGGATCCTGAGGTCACTGTAGCAACAGGAAAGAGCTCCGTGGACCAAAAATCAACTCGAGATGATAGGTTAGTCCCTGGCTTCGACTCCAGAGGAATACCACCTTACCACAAGCACCTCAAGAGGAGGCTTCTCTCAGCTCTAGGTATGTGAGAGGGACCCTGAGTTTGCGGCCTCAAGTGGAATGTTCACCGCGATGCCCTGACTCGAAATAAGGCCGGATATGCCCTCAGTGACTTGAATGCAGGCTCGTCTTGCATCTCCCAAGACGAAAGGATGTCTGAATCCCCTGTGGAGACCACAGAGAAAGACCTAGTTCCCCACCTCATCGCGACCGGAGGCCTCACATCCTTTGAAAACTCCAGAGGGACGTGGAGATCAGTGCCTCCAAAGGAGACGATGCCTGACTCCTCGTGAAACTTGATAGGAGTCCCAGGATTCCTGTGGCACGTGGAAAGGGACCCTTGGTCTCCCGCCTCAGCTGGAGAGGCGTCCCAATTGCCCTGCCAAGATTCGAGGAGAATCCCGAGTTGTCCCTCGCAACTAGGCAGAAGTCCTGACGTCGCTGAACAAACACGTGTGTAGAAGGGCCATCCCCGTCGTAACTCGAGAATATACCCCAGGTTCCCGCCGCAACTCGAGAAAAACCATGAGACTTCCCCCTCGCCGCGAGATGAGGCCCGATTCACCTGCACTGCGTGCAGAGCAATGCCGTGTTGCACATCACACAGGAAAGGAGCCTTGATTTCCTTGATGACACTCCAGAGAAAGCCCAAGAACACTGTTTCAAGGCTAGAGGGATCCTGAGGTCACTGTAGCAACACGAAAGAACTCCGTGGACCAAAAGTCAACTCGAGATGAGAGGTTAGTCCCTGGCTTCGATTCCAGAGGAATACCACCTTACCACAAGGACCTCAAGAGGAGGCTTCTCTCAGCTCTAGGTATGGGAGAGGGACCGTGCGTTTGCGGCCTCAAGTGGAATGGACACCGCGATGCCCTGACTCGAAATAAGGCCGGATATGCCTGCAGTGACTTGAATGCAGTCTCGTCTTGCTTCTCCAAGACGAAAGGATGTCTGAATCCCCAGTGGAGACCACAGAGAAAGACCTAGTTCCCCACCTCATCGCGACCGGAGGCCTCATATCCTTTGAAAACTCCAGAGGGACGCGGAGATCAGTGCCTCCAAAGGAGACGATGCGTGACTCCTCGTGAAACTTGATAGGAGTCCCAGGATTCCGGTGGCACGTGGAAAGGGACCCTTGGTCTCCCGCCTCAGCTGGAGAGGCGTCCCAATTGCCCTGCCAAGCCTCGAGGAGAATCCCGAGTTGTCCCTCGCAACTAGGCAGGAGTCCTGACGTCACTGAACAAACACGTGTGTGGAAGGGCCATCCCCGTCGTAACTCGAGAATATACCCCAGGTTCCTGCCGCAACTCGAGAAAAACCATGAGACTTCCCCCTCACCGCGAGATGAGGCCCGATTCCCCTGCACTGCGTGCAGAGCAATGCCGTGTTGCACATCACACAGGAAAGGAGCCTTGATTTCCTTGATGGTACTCCAGAGAAACCCCAAGAACACTGTTTCAAGGCTAGAGGGATCCTGAGGTCACTGTACCAAGACGAAAGAGCTCCATGGACCAAAATTCAACTCGAGATGAGAGTTTAGTCCCTGGCTTCGACTCCAGAGGAATACCATCTTACCACAAGCACCTCAAGAGGAGGCTTCTCTCAGCTCTAGGTATGTGAGAGGGACCCTGAGTTTGCGGCCTCAAGTGGAAAGGACACCGCGATGCCCTGACTCGAAATAAGGCCGGATATGCCTGCAGTGAATTGAATGCAGGCTCGTCTTGCATCTCCCAAGACGAAAGGTCGTCTGAATCCCCTGTGGAGACCACAGAGAAAGACCTAGTTCCCCACCTCATCGCGACCGGAGGCCTCACATCCTTTGAAAACTCCAGAGGGACGCGGAGATCAGTGCCTCCAAAGGAGACGATGCCTGACTCCTCGTGAAACTTGATAGGATTTCCTGGATTCCTGTGGCACGTGGAAAGGGACCCTTGGTCTCCCGCCTCAGCTGGAGAGGCGTCCCAATTGCCCTGCCAAGCCTCGAGGAGAATCCCGAGTTGTCCCTCGCAACTAGGCAGGAGTCCTGACGTCGCTGAACAAACACCTATGTGGAAGGGCCATCCCCGTCGTAACTAGAGAATATACCCCAGGTTCCCACCGCAACTAGAGAAAAACCATGAGACTT
Source organism: Cervus elaphus (assembly GCF_910594005.1). Lineage (NCBI taxonomy): Eukaryota > Metazoa > Chordata > Mammalia > Artiodactyla > Cervidae > Cervus > Cervus elaphus. Next base: position 3,107,167 of record NC_057815.1, on the reverse strand, counting down.
CCCCCTCGCCGCGAGATGAGGCCCGAATCCCCTGCACTGCGTGCAGAGCAATGCCGTGTTGCACATCACACAGGAAAGGAGCCTTGATTTCCTTGATGACACTCCAGAGAAACCCCAAGAACACTGTTTCAAGGCTAGAGGGATCCTGAGGTCACTGTAGCAACAGGAAAGAGCTCCGTGGACCAGAAATCAACTCGAGATGAGAGGTTAGTGCCTGGCTTCGACTCCAGAGGAATACCACCTTACCACAAGCACCTCAAGAGGAGGCTTCTCTCAGCTCTAGGTATGTGAGAGGGACCCTGAGTTTGCGGCCTCAAGTGGAATGGACACCGCGATGCCCTGACTCGAAATAAGGCCGGATATGCCTGCAGTGACTTGAATGCAGGCTCGTCTTGCATCTGCCAAGACGAAAGGATGTCTGAATCCCCTGTGGAGACCACAGAGAAAGACCTAATTCCCCACCTCATCGCGACCGGAGGCCTCACATCCTTTGAAAACTCCAGAGGGACGCGGAGATCAGTGCCTCCAAAGGAGACGATGCCTGACTCCTCGTGAAACCTGATAGGAGTCCCAGGATTCCTGTGGCACGTGGAAAGGGACCCTAGGTCTCCCGCCTCAGCTGGAGAGGCGTCCCAATTGCCCTGCCAAACCTCGAGGACAATCCCAAGTTGTCCCTCGCAACTAGGCAGGAGTCCTGACGTCGCTGAACAAACACGTGTGTGGAAGGGCCATCCCCGTCGTAACTCGATAATATACACCAGGTTCCCGCCGCAACTCGAGAAAAACCATGAGACTTCCCCCTCGCCACGAGATGAGGCCCGATTCCCCTGCACTGCGTGCAGAGCAATGCCGTGTTGCACATCACACAGGAAAGGAGCCTTGATTTCCTTGATGGCACTCCAGAGAAACCCCAAGAACACTGTTTCAAGGCTAGAGGGATCCTGAGGTCACTGTAGCAACACGAAAGAGCTCCGTGAACCAAAAATCAACTCGAGATGAGAGGTTAGTCCCTGGCTTCGACTCCAGAGGAATACCACCTTACCACAAGGACCTCAAGAGGAGGCTTCTCTCAGCTCTAGGTATGTGAGAGGGACCCTGAGTTTGCGGCCTCAAGTGGAATGGACATCGCGATGCCCTGACTCGAAATAAGGCCGGATATGCCTGCAGTGACTTGAATACAGGCTTGTCTTGCATATCCCAAGACGAAAGGATGTCTGAATCCCCTGTGGAGACCATAGAGAAAGACCTAGTTCCCCACCTCATCACGACCGGAGGCCTCACATCCTTTGAAAACTCCAGAGGGACGTGGAGATCAGTGCCTCCAAAGGAGACGATGCCTGACTCCTCGTGAAACTTGATAGGAGTTCCAGGATTCCTGTGGCATGTGGAAAGGGACCCTTGGTCTCCCGCCTCAGCTGGAGAGGCGTCCCAATTGCCTTGCCAAGCCTCGAGGAGAATCCCGAGTTGTCCCTCGCAACTAGGCAGGAGTCCTGACGTCGCTGAACAAACACTTGTGTGGAAGAGCCATCCCCGTCGTAACTCGAGAATATACCCCAGGTTCCCGCCGCAACTCGAGAAAAACCATGAGACTTCCCCCTCGCCGCGAGATGAGGCCCGATTCCCCTGCACTGCATGCAGAACAATGCCGTGTTGCACATCACACAGGAAAGGAGCCTTGATTTCCTTGATGGCACTCCAGAGAAACCCCAAGAGCACTGTTTCAAGGCTAGAGGGATCCTGAGGTCACTGTAGCAACACGAAAGAGCTCCGTGGACCAAAAATCAACTCGAGATGAGAGGTTAGTCCCTGGCTTCGACTCCAGAGGAATACCACCTAACCACAAGCACCTCAAGAGGAGGCTTCTCTCAGCTCTAGGTATGTGAGACGGACCCTGAGTTTGCTGCCTCAAGTGGAAAGGACACCGCGATGCCCTGATTCGAAATAAGGCCGAATATCCATGCAGTGACTTGAATGCAGGCTCGTCTTGCATCTGCCAAGACGAAAGGATGTCTGAATCCCCTGTGGAGACCACAGAGAAAGACCTAGTTCCCCACCTCATCGCGACCGGAGGACTCACATCATTTGAAAACTCCAGAGGGACGCGGAGATCAGTGCCTCCAAAGGAGACGATGCCTGACTCCTCCGGAAACTTGATAGGAGTCCCAGGATTCTTGTGGCACGTGGAAAGGGACCCTTGGTCTCCCTCCTCAGCTGGAGAGGCGTCCCAATTGCCCTGCCAAGCCTCGAGGAGAATCCCGAGTTGTCCCTCGCATCTACGCAGGAGTCATGAAGTCGCTGAAGAAACACGTGTGTGGAAGGGCCATCCCCGTCGTAACTCGAGAATATACCTCAGGTTCCCGCCGCAACTCGAGAAAAACCATGAGACTTCCCCCTCGCCGCGAGATGAGGCCCGATTCCCCTACACTGCGTGCAGAGCAATGCCGTGTTGCCCATCACACAGGAAAGGAGCCTTGATTTCCTTGATGGCACTCCAGAGAAACCCCAAGAACACTGTTTCAAGGCTAGAGGGATCCTGAGGTCACTGTAGCAACACGAAAGAGCTCCGTGGACCAAAAATCAACTCGAGATGATAGGTTATTCCCTGGCTTCGACTCCAGAGGAATACCACCTTACCACAAGCACCTCAAGAGGAGGCTTCTCTCAGCTCTAGGTATATGAGAGGGACCCTGAGTTTGCGGCCTCAAGTGGAATGTTAACCGCGATGCCCTGACTCGAAATAAGGCCGGATATGCCCTCAGTGACTTGAATGCAGGCTCGTCTTGCATCTCCCAAGACGAAAGGATGTCTGAATCCCCTGTGGAGACCACAGAGAAAGACCTAGTTCCCCACCTCATCGCGACCGGAGGCCTCACATCCTTTGAAAACTTCAGAGGGACGTGGAGATCAGTGCCTCCAAAGGAGACGATGCCTGACTCCTCGTGAAACTTGATAGGAGTCCCAGGATTCCTGTGGCACGTGGAAAGGGACCCTTGGTCTCCCGCCTCAGCTGGAGAGGCGTCCCAATTGCCCTGCCAAGCCTCGAGGAGAATCCCGAGTTGTCCCTCGCAACTAGGCAGAAGTCCAGACGTCGCTGAACAAACACGTGTGTGGAAGGGCCATCCCCGTCGTAACTCGAGAATATACCCCAGGTTCCCGCCGCAACTCGAGAAAAACCATGAGACTTCCGCCTCGCCATGAGATGAGGCCCGATTTCCCTGCACTGCGTGCAGAGCAATGCCGTGTTGCACATCACACAGGAAAGGAGCCTTGATTTCCTTGATGACACTCCAGAGAAAGCCCAAGAACACTGTTTCAAGGCTAGAGGGATCCTGAGGTCACTGTAGCAACACGAAAGAGCTCCGTGGACCAAAAGTCAACTCGAGATGAGAGGTTAGTCCCTGGCTTCGACTCCAGAGGAATACCACCTTACCACAAGGACCTCAAGAGGAGGCTTCTCTCAGCTCTAGGTATGGGAGAGGGACCGTGAGTTTGCGGCCTCAAATGGAATGTTCACCGCGATGCCCTGACTCGAAATAAGGCCGGATATGCCTGCAGTGACTTGAATGCAGGCTCGTCTTGCTTCTCCAAGACGAAAGGATGTCTGAATCCCCTGTGGAGACCACAGAGAAAGACCTAGTTCCTCATCTCATCGCGACCGGAGGCCTCACATCCTTTGAAAACTCCAGAGGGACGCGGAGATCAGTGCCTCCAAAGGAGACGATGCCTGACTCCTCGTGAAACTTGATAGGAGTCCCAGGATTCCTGTGGCACGTGGAAAGGGAAACTTCGTCTCCCTCCTCAGCTGGAGAGGCGTCCCAATTGCCCTGCCAAGCCTCGAGGAGAATCCTGATTTGTCCCTCACAACTAGGCAGGAGTCCTGACGTCGCTGAACAAACAGGTGTGTGGAAGGGCCATCCCCGTCGTAACTCGAGAATATACCCCAGGTTCCCGCCGCAACTCGTGAAAAACCATGAGACTTCCCCCTCGCCGCGAGATGAGGCCCGATTCCCCTGCACTGCGTGCCGAGCAATGCCGTGTTGCCCATCACACAGGAAAGGAGACTTGATTTCCTTGATGGCACTCCGGAGAAACCCCAAGAACACTGTTTCAAGGCTAGAGGGATCCTGAGGTCACTGTAGCAACACGAAAGAGCTTCGTGGACCAAAAGTCAACTCGAGATGAGAGGTTAGTCCCTGGCTTCGACTCCAGAGGAATACCACCTTACCACAAGCACCTCAAGAGGAGGCTTCTCTCAGCTCTAGGTATGTGAGAGGGACCCTGAGTTTGCGGCCTCAGGTGGAATGGACACCGCGATGCCCTGACTCGAAATAAGGCTGGATATGCCTGCAGTGACTTGAATACAGGCTTGTCTTGCATATCCCATGACGAAAGGATGTCTGAATCCCCTGTGGAGACCACAGAGAAAGACCTAGTTCCCCACCTCATCGCGACCGGAGGCCTCACATCCTTTGAAAACTTCAGAGGGACGTGGAGATCAGTGCCTCCAAAGGAGACGATGCCTGACTCCTCGTGAAACTTGATAGGAGTCCCAGGATTCCTGTGGCACGTGGAAAGGGACCCTTGGTCTCCCGCCTCAGCTGGAGAGGCGTCCCAATTGCCCTGCCAAGCCTCGAGGAGAATCCCGAGTTGTCCCTCGCAACTAGGCAGAAGTCCAGACGTCGCTGAACAAACACGTGTGTGGAAGGGCCATCCCCGTCGTAACTCGAGAATATACCCCAGGTTCCCGCCGCAACTCGAGAAAAACCATGAGACTTCCGCCTCGCCATGAGATGAGGCCCGATTTCCCTGCACTGCGTGCAGAGCAATGCCGTGTTGCACATCACACAGGAAAGGAGCCTTGATTTCCTTGATGACACTCCAGAGAAAGCCCAAGAACACTGTTTCAAGGCTAGAGGGATCCTGAGGTCACTGTAGCAACACGAAAGAGCTCCGTGGACCAAAAGTCAACTCGAGATGAGAGGTTAGTCCCTGGCTTCGACTCCAGAGGAATACCACCTTTCCACAAGGACCTCAAGAGGAGGCTTCTCTCAGCTCTAGGTATGAGAGAGGGACCCTGAGTTTGCGGCCTCAAGTGGAATGGACACCGCGATGCCCTGACTCGAAATAAGGCCGGATATGCCTGCAGTAACTTGAATGCAGGCTCGTCTTGCATCTCCCAAGATGAAAGGATGTCTGAATCCCATGTGGAGACCACAGAGAAAGACCTAGTTCCCCACCTCATCGCGACCGGAGGCCTCATATCCTTTGAAAACTCCAGAGGGACGCGGAGATCAGTGCCTCCAAAGGAGACGATGCGTGACTCCTCGTGAAACTTGATAGGAGTCCCAGGATTCCTGTGGCACGTGGAAAGGGACCCTTGGTCTCCCGCCTCAGCTGGAGAGGCGTCCCAATTGCCCTGCCAAGCCTCGAGGAGAATCCCGAGTTGTCCCTCGCAACTAGGCAGGAGTCCTGACGTCGCTGAACAAACACGTGTGTGGAAGGGCCATCCCTGTTGTAACTCGAGAATATACCCCAGGTTCCTGCCGCAACTCGAGAAAAACCATGAGACTTCCCCCTCACCGCGAGATGAGGCCCGATTCCCCTGCACTGCGTGCAGAGCAATGCCGTGTTGCACATCACACAGGAAAGGAGCCTTGATTTCCTTGATGGTACTCCAGAGAAACCCCAAGAACACTGTTTCAAGGCAAGAGGGATCCTGAGGTCACTGTAGCAAGACGAAAGAGCTCCGTGGACCAAAATTCAACTCGAAATGAGAGTTCAGTCCCTGGCTTCGACTCCAGAGGAATACCATCTTACCACAAGCACCTCAAGAAGAGGCTTCTCTCAGCTCTAGGTATGTGAGAGGGACCCTGAGTTTGCGGCCTCAAGTGGAAAGGACACCGCGATGCCCTGACTCGAAATAAGGCCGGATATGCCTGCAGTGAATTGAATGCAGGCTCGTCTTGCATCTCCCAAGACGAAAGGTCGTCTGAATCCCCTGTGGAGACCACAGAGAAAGACCTAGTTCCCCACCTCATCGCGACCGGAGGCCTCACATCCTTTGAAAACTCCAGAGGGACGCGGAGATCAGTGCCTCCAAAGGAGACGATGCCTGACTCCTCGTGAAACTTGATAAGAGTCCCAGGATTCTTGTGGCACGTGGAAAGGGACCCTTGGTCTCCCTCCTCAGCTGGAGAGGCGTCCCAATTGCCCTGCCAAGCCTCGAGGAGAATCCCGAGTTGTCCCTCGCAACTACGCAGGAGTCATGACGTCGCTGAAGAAACACGTGTGTGGAAGGGCCATCCCCGTCGTAACTCGAGAATATACCCCAGGTTCCCGCCGCAACTCGAGAAAAACCATGAGACTTCCCCCTCGCCGCGAGATGAGGCCCGATTCCCCTACACTGCGTGCAGAGCAATGCCGTGTTGCCCATCACACAGGAAAGGAGCCTTGATTTCCTTGATGGCACTCCAGAGAAACCCCAAGAACACTGTTTCAAGGCTAGAGGGATCCTGAGGTCACTGTAGCAACAGGAAAGAGCTCCGTTGACCAAAAATCAACTCGAGATGATAGGTTAGTCCCTGGCTTCGACTCCAGAGGAATACCACCTTACCACAAGCACCTCAAGAGGAGGCTTCTCTCAGCTCTAGGTATGTGAGAGGGACCCTGAGTTTGCGGCCTCAAGTGGAATGTTCACCGCGATGCCCTGACTCGAAATAAGGCCGGATATGCCCTCAGTGACTTGAATGCAGGCTCGTCTTGCATCTCCCAAGACGAAAGGATGTCTGAATCCCCTGTGGAGACCACAGAGAAAGACCTAGTTCCCCACCTCATCGCGACCGGAGGCCTCACATCCTTTGAAAACTCCAGAGGGACGTGGAGATCAGTGCCTCCAAAGGAGACGATGCCTGACTCCTCGTGAAACTTGATAGGAGTCCCAGGATTCCTGTGGCACGTGGAAAGGGACCCTTGGTCTCCCGCCTCAGCTGGAGAGGCGTCCCAATTGCCCTGCCAAGATTCGAGGAGAATCCCGAGTTGTCCCTCGCAACTAGGCAGAAGTCCTGACGTCGCTGAACAAACACGTGTGTAGAAGGGCCATCCCCGTCGTAACTCGAGAATATACCCCAGGTTCCCGCCGCAACTCGAGAAAAAACCATGAGACTTCCCCCTCGCCGCGAGATGAGGCCCGATTCACCTGCACTGCGTGCAGAGCAATGCCGTGTTGCACATCACACAGGAAAGGAGCCTTGATTTCCTTGATGACACTCCAGAGAAAGCCCAAGAACACTGTTTCAAGGCTAGAGGGATCCTGAGGTCACTGTAGCAACACGAAAGAACTCCGTGGACCAAAAGTCAACTCGAGATGAGAGGTTAGTCCCTGGCTTCGATTCCAGAGGAATACCACCTTACCACAAGGACCTCAAGAGGAGGCTTCTCTCAGCTCTAGGTATGGGAGAGGGACCGTGCGTTTGCGGCCTCAAGTGGAATGGACACCGCGATGCCCTGACTCGAAATAAGGCCGGATATGCCTGCAGTGACTTGAATGCAGTCTCGTCTTGCTTCTCCAAGACGAAAGGATGTCTGAATCCCCTGTGGAGACCACAGAGAAAGACCTAGTTCCCCACCTCATCGCGACCGGAGGCCTCATATCCTTTGAAAACTCCAGAGGGACGCGGAGATCAGTGCCTCCAAAGGAGACGATGCGTGACTCCTCGTGAAACTTGATAGGAGTCCCAGGATTCCTGTGGCACGTGGAAAGGGACCCTTGGTCTCCCGCCTCAGCTGGAGAGGCGTCCCAATTGCCCTGCCAAGCCTCGAGGAGAATCCCGAGTTGTCCCTCGCAACTAGGCAGGAGTCCTGACGTCACTGAACAAACACGTGTGTGGAAGGGCCATCCCCGTCGTAACTCGAGAATATACCCCAGGTTCCTGCCGCAACTCGAGAAAAACCATGAGACTTCCCCCTCACCGCGAGATGAGGCCCGATTCCCCTGCACTGCGTGCAGAGCAATGCCGTGTTGCACATCACACAGGAAAGGAGCCTTGATTTCCTTGATGGTACTCCAGAGAAACCCCAAGAACACTGTTTCAAGGCTAGAGGGATCCTGAGGTCACTGTACCAAGACGAAAGAGCTCCATGGACCAAAATTCAACTCGAGATGAGAGTTTAGTCCCTGGCTTCGACTCCAGAGGAATACCATCTTACCACAAGCACCTCAAGAGGAGGCTTCTCTCAGCTCTAGGTATGTGAGAGGGACCCTGAGTTTGCGGCCTCAAGTGGAAAGGACACCGCGATGCCCTGACTCGAAATAAGGCCGGATATGCCTGCAGTGAATTGAATGCAGGCTCGTCTTGCATCTCCCAAGACGAAAGGTCGTCTGAATCCCCTGTGGAGACCACAGAGAAAGACCTAGTTCCCCACCTCATCGCGACCGGAGGCCTCACATCCTTTGAAAACTCCAGAGGGACGCGGAGATCAGTGCCTCCAAAGGAGACGATGCCTGACTCCTCGTGAAACTTGATAGGATTTCCTGGATTCCTGTGGCACGTGGAAAGGGACCCTTGGTCTCCCGCCTCAGCTGGAGAGGCGTCCCAATTGCCCTGCCAAGCCTCGAGGAGAATCCCGAGTTGTCCCTCGCAACTAGGCAGGAGTCCTGACGTCGCTGAACAAACACCTATGTGGAAGGGCCATCCCCGTCGTAACTAGAGAATATACCCCAGGTTCCCACCGCAACTAGAGAAAAACCATGAGACTTCCCCCTCGCCGCGAGATGAGGCCCGAATCCCCTGCACTGCGTGCAGAGCAATGCCGTGTTGCACATCACACAGGAAAGGAGCCTTGATTTCCTTGATGACACTCCAGAGAAACCCCAAGAACACTGTTTCAAGGCTAGAGGGATCCTGAGGTCACTGTAGCAACAGGAAAGAGCTCCGTGGACCAGAAATCAACTCGAGATGAGAGGTTAGTGCCTGGCTTCGACTCCAGAGGAATACCACCTTACCACAAGCACCTCAAGAGGAGGCTTCTCTCAGCTCTAGGTATGTGAGAGGGACCCTGAGTTTGCGGCCTCAAGTGGAATGGACACCGCGATGCCCTGACTCGAAATAAGGCCGGATATGCCTGCAGTGACTTGAATGCAGGCTCGTCTTGCATCTGCCAAGACGAAAGGATGTCTGAATCCCCTGTGGAGACCACAGAGAAAGACCTAATTCCCCACCTCATCGCGACCGGAGGCCTCACATCCTTTGAAAACTCCAGAAGGACGCGGAGATCAGTGCCTCCAAAGGAGACGATGCCTGACTCCTCGTGAAACCTGATAGGAGTCCCAGGATTCCTGTGGCACGTGGAAAGGGACCCTAGGTCTCCCGCCTCAGCTGGAGAGGCGTCCCAATTGCCCTGCCAAACCTCGAGGACAATCCCAAGTTGTCCCTCGCAACTAGGCAGGAGTCCTGACGTCGCTGAACAAACACGTGTGTGGAAGGGCCATCCCCGTCGTAACTCGATAATATACACCAGGTTCCCGCCGCAACTCGAGAAAAACCATGAGACTTCCCCCTCGCCACGAGATGAGGCCCGATTCCCCTGCACTGCGTGCAGAGCAATGCCGTGTTGCCCATCACACAGGAAAGGAGCCTTGATTTCCTTGATGGCACTCCAGAGAAACCCCAAGAACACTGTTTCAAGGCTAGAGGGATCCTGAGGTCACTGTAGCAACACGAAAGAGCTCCGTGAACCAAAAATCAACTCGAGATGAGAGGTTAGTCCCTGGCTTCGACTCCAGAGGAATACCACCTTACCACAAGGACCTCAAGAGGAGGCTTCTCTCAGCTCTAGGTATGTGAGAGGGACCCTGAGTTTGCGGCCTCAAGTGGAATGGACATCGCGATGCCCTGACTCGAAATAAGGCCGGATATGCCTGCAGTGACTTGAATACAGGCTTGTCTTGCATATCCCAAGACGAAAGGATGTCTGAATCCCCTGTGGAGACCACAGAGAAAGACCTAGTTCCCCACCTCATCACGACCGGAGGCCTCACATCCTTTGAAAACTCCAGAGGGACGTGGAGATCAGTGCCTCCAAAGGAGACGATGCCTGACTCCTCGTGAAACTTGATAGGAGTTCCAGGATTCCTGTGGCATGTGGAAAGGGACCCTTGGTCTCCCGCCTCAGCTGGAGAGGCGTCCCAATGCCTTGCCAAGCCTCGAGGAGAATCCCGAGTTGTCCCTCGCAACTAGGCAGGAGTCCTGACGTCGCTGAACAAACACGTGTGTGGAAGAGCCATCCCCGTCGTAACTCGAGAATATACCCCAGGTTCCCGCCGCAACTCGAGAAAAACCATGAGACTTCCCCCTCGCCGCGAGATGAGGCCCGATTCCCCTGCACTGCATGCAGAACAATGCCGTGTTGCACATCACACAGGAAAGGAGCCTTGATTTCCTTGATGGCACTCCAGAGAAACCCCAAGAGCACTGTTTCAAGGCTAGAGGGATCCTGAGGTCACTGTAGCAACACGAAAGAGCTCCGTGGACCAAAAAATCAACTCGAGATGAGAGGTTGTCCCCTGGCTTCGACTCCAGAGGGAATACCACCTAACCACAAGCACCTCAAGAGGAGGCTTCTCTCAGCTCTAGGTATGTGAGACGGACCCTGAGTTTGCTGCCTCAAGTGGAAAGGACACCGCGATGCCCTGATTCGAAATAAGGCCGAATATCCATGCAGTGACTTGAATGCAGGCTCGTCTTGCATCTGCCAAGACGAAAGGATGTCTGAATCCCCTGTGGAGACCACAGAGAAAGACCTAGTTCCCCACCTCATCGCGACCGGAGGACTCACATCATTTGAAAACTCCAGAGGGACACGGAGATCAGTGCCTCCAAAGGAGACGATGCCTGACTCCTCCGGAAACTTGATAGGAGTCCCAGGATTCTTGTGGCACGTGGAAAGGGACCCTTGGTCTCCCTCCTCAGCTGGAGAGGCGTCCCAATTGCCCTGCAAGCCTCGAGGAGATCCCGAGTTGTCCCTCGCATCTACGCAGGAGTCATGAAGTCGCTGAAGAAACACGTGTGTGGAAGGGCCATCCCCGTCGTAACTCGAGAATATACCTCAGGTTCCCGCCGCAACTCGAGAAAAACCATGAGACTTCCCCCTCGCCGCGAGATGAGGCCCGATTCCCCTACACTGCGTGCAGAGCAATGCCGTGTTGCCCATCACACAGGAAAGGAGCCTTGATTTCCTTGATGGCACTCCAGAGAAACCCCAAGAACACTGTTTCAAGGCTAGAGGGATCCCTGAGGTCACTGTAGCAACACGAAAGAGCTCCGTGGACCAAAAATCAACTCGAGATGATAGGTTATTCCCTGGCTTCGACTCCAGAGGAATACCACCTTACCACAAGCACCTCAAGAGGAGGCTTCTCTCAGCTCTAGGTATATGAGAGGGACCCTGAGTTTGCGGCCTCAAGTGGAATGTTAACCCGCGATGCCCTGACTCGAAATAAGGCGGATATGCCCTCAGTGACTTGAATGCAGGCTCGTCTTGCATCTCCCAAGACGAAAGGATGTCTGAATCCCCTGTGGAGACCACAGAGAAAGACCTAGTTCCCCACCTCATCGCGACCGGAGGGCCTCACATCCTTTGAAAACTTCAGAGGGACGTGGAGATCAGTGCCTCCAAAGGAGACGATGCCTGACTCCTCGTGAAACTTGATAGGAGTCCCAGGATTCCTGTGGCACGTGGAAAGGGACCCTTGGTCTCCCGCCTCAGCTGGAGAGGCGTCCCAATGGCCCTGCCAAGCCTCGAGGAGAATCCCGAGTTGTCCCTCGCAACTAGGCAGAAGTCCAGACGTCGCTGAACAAAACACGTGTGTGGAAGGGCCATCCCCGTCGTAACTCGAGAATATACCCAGGTTCCCGCCGCAACTCGAGAAAAACCATGAGGACTTCCGCCTCGCCATGAGATGAGGCCCGATTTCCCTGCACTGCGTGCAGAGCAATGCCGTGTTGCACATCACACAGGAAAGGAGCCTTGATTTCCTTGATGACACTCCAGAGAAAGCCCAAGAACACTGTTTCAAGGCTAGAGGGATCCTGAGGTCACTGTAGCAACACGAAAGAGTTCCGTGGACCAAAAGTCAACTCGAGATGAGAGGTTAGTCCCTGGCTTCGACTCCAGAGGAATACCACCTTACCACAAGGACCTCAAGAGGAGGCCTTCTCTCAGCTCTAGGTATGGGAGAGGGACCGTGAGTTTGCGGCCTCAAATGGAATGTTCACCGCGATGCCCTGACTAGAAATAAGGCCGGATATGCCTGCAGTGACTTGAATGCAGGCTCGTCTTGCTTCTCCAAGACGAAAGGATGTCTGAATCCCCTGTGGAGACCACAGAGAAAGACCTAGTTCCTCATCTCATCGCGACCGGAGGCCTCACATCCTTTGAAAACTCCAGAGGGACGCGGAGATCAGTGCCTCCAAAGGAGACGATGCCTGACTCCTCGTGAAACTTGATAGGAGTCCCAGGATTCCTGTGGCACGTGGAAAGGGAAACTTCGTCTCCCTCCTCAGCTGGAGAGGCGTCCCAATTGCCCTGCCAAGCCTCGAGGAGAATCCTGATTTGTCCCTCACAACTAGGCAGGAGTCCTGACGTCGCTGAACAAACAGGTGTGTGGAAGGGCCATCCCCGTCGTAACTCGAGAATATACCCCAGGTTCCCGCCGCAACTCGTGAAAAACCATGAGACTTCCCCCTTGCCGCGAGATGAGGCCCGATTCCCCTGCACTGCGTGCAGAGCAATGCCGTGTTGCACATCACACAGGAAAGGAGCCTTGATTTCCTTGATGACACTCCAGAGAAAGCCCAAGAACACTGTTTCAAGGCTAGAGGGATCCTGAGGTCACTGTAGCAACACGAAAGAGCTCCGTGGACCAAAAAGTCAACTCGAGATGAGAGGTTAGTCCCCTGGCTTCGGACTCCAGAGGAATACCACCTTTCCACAAGGACCTCAAGAGGAGGCTTCTCTCAGCTCTAGGTATGAGAGAGGGACCCTGAGTTTGCGGCCTCAAGTGGAATGGACACCGCGATGCCCTGACTCGAAATAAGGCCGGATATGCCTGCAGTAACTTGAATGCAGGCTCGTCTTGCATCTCCCAAGATGAAAGGATGTCTGAATCCCCTGTGGAGACCACAGAGAAAGACCTAGTTCCCCACCTCATCGCGACCGGAGGCCTCATATCCTTTGAAAACTCCAGAGGGACGCGGAGATCAGTGCCTCCAAAGGAGACGATGCCTGACTCCTCGTGAAACTTGAAAGGAGTCCCAGGATTCCTGTGGCACGTGGAAAGGGACCCTTGGTCTCCCGCCTCAGCTGGAGAGGCGTCCCAATTGCCCTGCCAAGCCTCGAGGAGAATCCCGAGTTGTCCCTCGCAACTAGGCAGGAGTCCTGACGTCGCTGAACAAACACGTGTGTGGAAGGGCCATCCCTGTTGTAACTCGAGAATATACCCCAGGTTCCTGCCGCAACTCGAGAAAAACCATGAGACTTCCCCCTCACCGCGAGATGAGGCCCGATTCCCCTGCACTGCGTGCAGAGCAATGCCGTGTTGCACATCACACAGGAAAGGAGCCTTGATTTCCTTGATGGTACTCCAGAGAAACCCCAAGAACACTGTTTCAAGGCTAGAGGGATCCTGAGGTCACTGTAGCAAGACGAAAGAGCTCCGTGGACCAAAATTCAACTCGAAATGAGAGTTCAGTCCCTGGCTTCGACTCCAGAGGAATACCATCTTACCACAAGCACCTCAAGAAGAGGCTTCTCTCAGCTCTAGGTATGTGAGAGGGACCCTGAGTTTGCGGCCTCAAGTGGAAAGGACACCGCGATGCCCTGACTCGAAATAAGGCCGGATATGCCTGCAGTGAATTGAATGCAGGCTCGTCTTGCATCTCCCAAGACGAAAGGTCGTCTGAATCCCCTGTGGAGACCACAGAGAAAGACCTAGTTCCCCACCTCATCGCGACCGGAGGCCTCACATCCTTTGAAAACTCCAGAGGGACGCGGAGATCAGTGCCTCCAAAGGAGACGATGCCTGACTCCTCGTGAAACTTGATAGGAGTCCCAGGATTCCTGTGGCACGGGCAAAGGGACCCTTGGTCTCCCGCCTCAGCTGGAGAGTCGTCTCAATTGCCCTGCCAAGCCTCGAGGAGAATCCCGAGTTGTCCCTCGCAACTAGGCAGGAGTCCTGACGTCGCTGAACAAACACCTATGTGGAAGGGCCATCCCCGTCGTAACTCGAGAATATACCCCAGGTTCCCGCCGCAACTTGAGAAAAACCATGAGACCTCCCCCTCGCCGCGAGATGAGGCCCGAATCCCCTGCACTGCGTGCAGAGCAATGCCGTGTTGCACATCACACAGGAAAGGAGCCTTGATTTCCTTGATGGCACTCCAGAGAAAGCCCAAGAACACTGTTTCAAGGCTAGAGGGATCCTGAGGTCACTGTAGCAACACGAAAGAGCTCCGTGGACCACAAATCAACTCGAGGTGAGAGTTTAGTCCCTGGCTTCGACTCCAGAGGAATACCACCTTACCCCAAGCACCTCAAGAGGAGGCTTCTCTCAGCTCTAGGTATGTGAGAGGGACCCTGAGTTTGCGGCCTCAAGTGGAATGGACACCGCGATGCCCTGACTCGAAATAAGGCCGGATTTCCCTGCAGTGACTTGAATGCAGGCTCGTCTTGCATCTGCCAAGACGAAAGGATGTCTGAATCCCCTGTGGAGACCACAGAGAAAGACCTATTTCCCCACCTCATCGCGACCGGAGGCCTCACATCCTTGGAAAACTCCAGAGGGACGCGGAGATCAGTGCCTCCAAAGGAGACGATGCCTGACTCCTCGTGAAACTTGATAGGATTTCCTGGATTCCTGTGGCACGTGGAAAGGGACCCTTGGTCTCCCGCCTCAGCTGGAGAGGCGTCCCAATTGCCCTGCCAAGCCTCGAGGAGAATCCCGAGTTGTCCCTCGCAACTAGGCAGGAGTCCTGACGTCGCTGAACAAACACGTGTGTGGAAGGGCCATCCCCGTCATAACTCGAGAATATACCCCAGGTTCCCGCCGCAACTAGAGAAAAACCATGAGACTTCCCCCTCGCCGCGAGATGAGGCCCGAATCCCCTGCACTGCGTGCAGGGCAATACCGTGTTGCACATCACACAGGAAAGGAGCCTTGATTTCCTTGATGGCACTCCAGAGAAACCCCAAGAACACTGTTTCAAGGCTAGAGGGATCCTGAGGTCACTGTAGCAACACGAAAGAGCTCCGTGGACCACAAATCAACTCGAGATGAGAGGTTAGTCCCTGGCTTCGACTCCAGAGGAATACCACCTTACCACAAGCACCTCAAGAGGAGGCTTCTCTCAGCTCTAGGTATGTGAGAGGGACCCTGAGTTTGCGGCCTCAAGTGGAATGGACACCGCGATGCCCTGACTCGAAATAAGGCCGGATATGCCTGCAGTGACTTGAATGCAGGCTCGTCTTGCATCTCCCAAGACGAAAGGATGTCTGAATCCCCTGTGGAGACCACAGAGAAAGACCAAGTTCCCCACCTCATCGCGACCGGAGGCCTCACATCATTTGAAAACTCCAGAGGGACGCGGAGATCAGTGCCTCCAAAGGAGACGATGCCTGACTCCTCGTGAAACTTGATAGGATTTCCAGGATTCCTGTGGCACGTGGAAAGGGACCCTAGGTCTCCCGCCTCAGCTGGAGAGGCGTCCCAATTGCCCTGCCAAGCCTCGAGGAGAATCCCAAGTTGTCCCTCACAACTAGGCAGGAGTCCTGACGTCGCTGAACAAACACGTGTGTGGAAGGGCCATCCCCGTCGTAACTCGATAATATACACCAGGTTCCCGCCGCAACTCGAGAAAAACCATGAGACTTCCCCCTCGCCGTGAGATGAGGTCCGATTCCCCTGCACTGCGTGCCGAGCAATGCCGTGTTGCCCATCACAGAGGAAAGGAGCCTTGATTTCCTTGATGGCACTCCAGAGAAACCCCAAGAACACTGTTTCAAGGCTAGAGGGATCCTGAGGTCACTGTAGCAACACGAAAGAGCTCCGTGGACCACAAATCAACTCGAGATGAGAGGTTAGTCCCTGGCTTCGACTCCAGAGGAATACCACCTTACCAGAAGCACCTCAAGAGGAGGCTTCTCTAAGCTCTAGGTATATGAGAGGGACCCTGAGTTTGCGGCCTCAAGTGGAATATTAACCGCGATGCCCTGACTCGAAATAAGGCCGGATATGCCTGCAGTGACTTGAATGCAGGCTCGTCTTGCATCTGCCAAGACGAAAGGATGTCTGAATCCCCTGTGGAGACCACAGAGAAAAACCTAGTTCCCCACCTCATCGCGACCGGAGGCCTCACATCCTTTGAAAACTCCAGAGGGACGCGGAGATCATTGCCTCCAAAGGAGACGATGCCTGACTCCTCGTGAAACTTGATAGGAGTCCCAGGATTCCTGTGGCACGTGGAAAGGGACCCTTGGTCTCCCGCCTCAGATGGAGAGGCGTCCCAATTGCCCTGCCAAGCCTCGAGGAGAATCCCGAGTTGTCCCTCGCATCTAGGCAGGAATCCTGAGGTCGCTGAACAAACACGTGTGTGGAAGGGCCATCCCCGTCGTAACTCGAGAATATACCCCAGGTTCCCGCCGCAACTCGAGAAAAACGATGAGAATTCCCCCTCACCGCGAGATGAGGCCCGATTCCCCTGCACTGCATGCAGAGCAATGCCGTGTTGCACATCACACAGGAAAGGAGCCTTGATTTCTTTGATGGTACTCCAGAGAAACCCCAAGAACACTGTTTCAAGGCTAGAGGGATCCTGAAGTCACTGTAGCAAGACGAAAGAGCTCCGTGGACCAAAATTCAACTCGAGATGAGAGGTTAGTCCCTGGCTTCGACTCCAGAGGAATCCCACCTTACCACAAGCACCTCAAGAGGAGGCTTCTCTCAGCTCTAGGTATGTGAGAGGGACCCTGAGTTTGCGGCCTCAAGTGGAATGGACACCGCGATGCCCTGACTCGAAATAAGGCCGGATATGCCTGCAGTGACTTGAATGCAGGCTCGTCTTGCATCTCCCAAGACGAAAGGATGTCTGAATCCCCTGTGGAGACCACAGAGAAAGACCAAGTTCCCCACCTCATCGCGACCGGAGGCCTCACATCCTTTGAAAACTCCAGAGGGACGCGGAGATCAGTGCCTCCAAAGGAGACGATGCCTGACTCCTCGTGAAACTTGATAGGATTTCCAGGATTCCTGTGGCACGTGGAAAGGGACACTACGTCTCCCGCCTCAGCTGGAGAGGCATCCCAATTGCCCTGCCAAGCCTCGAGGAGAATCCCGAGTTGTCCCTCGCAACTAGGCAGGAGTCCTGACGTCGCTGAACAAACACGTGTGTGGAAGGGTCATCCCCGTCGTAACTCGATAATATACACCAGGTTCCCACCGCAACTCGAGAAAAACCATGAGACTTCCCCTTCGCCGCGGGATGAGGCCCGATTCCCCTGCACTGCGTGCAGAGCAATGCCGTGTTGCACATCACACAGGAAAGGAGCCTTGATTTCCTTTATGGCACTCCAGAGAAACCCCAAGAACACTGTTTCAAGGCAAGAGGGATCCTGAGGTCACTGTAGCAACTCGAAAGAGTTCCGTGGACCACAAATCAACTCGAGATGAGAGGTTAGTCCCTGGCTTCGACTCCAGAGGAATACCACCTTACCACAAACACCTCAAGAGGAGGCTTCTCTCAGCTCTAGGTATGTGAGAGGGACCCTGAGTTGTGGCCTCACGTGGAATGGACACGGCGATGCCCTGATTCGAAATAAGGCCGGATATGCCTGCAGTGACTTGAATACAGGCTCGTCTTGCATCTCCCAATACGAAAGGATGTCTGAATCCCCTGTGGAGACCACAGAGAAAGACCTAGTTCCCCACCTCATCGCGACCGGAGGCCTCACTTCCTTTGAAAACTCCAGAGGGACGCGGAGATCAGTGCCTCCAAAGGAGACGATGCCTGACTCCTCGTGAAACTTGATAGGAGTCCCAGGATTCCTGTGGCACGTGGAAAGGGACCCTTGGTCTCCCGCCTCAGCTGGAGAGGCGTCCCAATTGCCCTGCCAAGACTCGAGGAGAATCCCGAGTTGTCCCTCGCAATTAGGCAGGAGTCCTGACTTCGCTGAACAAACACGTGTGTGGAAGGGACATCCCCGTCGTAACTCGAGAATATACCCCAGGTTCCCGCCGCAACTCGAGAAAAACCATGAGACTTCCCCCTCGCCACGAGATGAGGCCCGATTCCCCTGCCCTACGTGCAGAGCAATGCCGTGTTGCACATCACACAGGAAAGGAGCCTTGATTTCCTTGATGACACTCCAGAGAAAACCCAAGAACACTGTTTCAAGGCTAGAGGGATCCTGAGGTCACTGTAGCAACACGAAAGAGCTCCGTGGACCAAAATTCAACTCGAGATGAGAGGTTAGTCCCTGGCTTCGACTCCAGAGGAATACCACCTTACCACAAGCACCTCAAGAGGAGACTTCTCTCAGCTCTAGGTATGTGAGAGGGACCCTGATTTTGCGGCCTCAAGTGGAATGGACACGGCAATGCCCTGACTCGAAATAAGGACGGATATGCCTGCAGTGACTTGAATGCAGGCTCGTCTTTCATCTCCCAAGACGAAAGGATGTCTGAATCCCCTGTGGAGACCACAGAGAAAGACCTAATTCCCCACCTCATCGCGACCGGAGGACTCACATCATTTGAAAACTCCAGAGGGACGCGGAGATCAGTGCCTCCAAAGGAGACGATGCCTGACTCCTCCGGAAACTTGATAGGAGTCCCAGGATTCTTGTGGCACGTGGAAAGGGACCCTTGGTCTCCCTCCTCAGCTGGAGAGGCGTCCCAATTGCCCTGCCAAGCCTCGAGGAGAATCCCGAGTTGTCCCTCGCAACTACGCAGGAGTCATGACGTCGCTGAAGAAACACGTGTGTGGAAGGGCCATCCCCGTCGTAACTCGAGAATATACCCCAGGTTCCCGCCGCAACTCGAGGAAAACCATGAGACTTCCCCCTCGCCGCGAGATGAGGCCCGATTCCCCTGCACTGCGTGCAGAGCAATGCCGTGTTGCCCATCACACAGGAAAGGAGCCTTGATTTCCTTGATGGCACTCCAGAGAAACCCCAAGAACACTGTTTCAAGGCTAGAGGGATCCTGAGGTCACTGTAGCAACACGAAAGAGCTCGGTGGACCAAAAATCAACTCGAGATGATAGGTTAGTCCCTGGCTTCGACTCCAGAGGAATACCACCTTACCAGAAGCACCTCAAGAGGAGGCTTCTCTCAGCTCTAGGTATGTGAGAGGGAACCTGAGTTTTCGGCCTCAAGTGGAATGGACACCGCGATGCCCTGACTCGAAATAAGGCTGGATATGCCTACAATGAATTGAATGCAGGCTCGTCTTGCATCTCCCAAGAAGAAAGGATGTCTGAATCCCCTGTGGAGACCACAGAGAAAGACCTAGTTCCCCACCTCATCGCGACTGGAGGCCTCACATCCTTTGAAAACTCCAGAGGGACGCGGAGATCAGTGCCTCCAAAGGAGACGATGCCTGACTCCTCAGGAAACTTGATAGGAGTCCCAGGATTCCTGTGGCACGTGGAAAGGGACCCTTGGTCTCCCGCCTCAGCTGGAGAGGCGTCCCAATTGCCCTGCCGAGCCTCGAGGAGAATCCCTAGTTGTCCCTCGCAACTAGGCAGAAGTCCTGACGTCGCTGAACAAACACGTGTGTGGAAGGGCCATCCCCGTCGTAACTCGAGAATATACCCCAGGTTCCCGCCGCAACTCGAGAAAAACCATGAGACTTCCCCCTCGCCGCGAGATGAGGCCCGATTCCCCTGCACTGCGTGCAGAACAATGCCGTGTTGCACATCACACAGGAAAGGAGCCTTGATTTCCTTGATGGCACTCCAGAGAAAGCCCACGAAAACTGTTTCAAGGCTAGAGGGATCCTGAGGTCACTGTAGCAACACGAAAGAGCTCCGTGGACCAAAAATCAACTCGAGATGAGAGGTTAGTCCCTGGCTTCCACTCCAGAGGAGTACTACCTTACCACAAGCACCTCAAGAGGAGGCTTCTCTCAGCTCTAGGTATGTGAGAGGGACCCTGAGTTTGCAGCCTCAAGTGGAATGGACACCGCCATGCCCTGACTCGAAATAACGCCGGATATCCCTGCAGTGACTTGAATGCAGGCTCGTCTTGCATCTCCCAAGACGAAAGGATGTCTGAATCCCCTGTGGAGACCACAGAGAAAGACCTAGTTCCCCACCTCATCACGACCGGAGGCCTCACATCCTTTGATAACTCCAGAGGGACGCGGAGATAAGTGCTTCCAAAAGAGACGATGCCTGACTCCTCGTGAAACTTGATAGGAGTCCCAGGATTCCTGTGGCACGTGGAAAGGGACACTTGGTCTCCCGCCTCAGCTGGAGAGGCGTCCCAATTGCCCTGCCAAGCCTCGAGGAGAATCCCGAGTTGTCCCTCGCAACTAGGCAGGAGTCCTGACGTCGCTGAACAAACACGTGTGTGGAAGGGCCATCGCCGTCGTAACTCGAGAATGTACCCCAGGTTCCCGCCGCTACTCGAGAAAAACCATGAGACTTCCCCCTCGCCGCGAGATGAGGCCCGATTCCTCTGCACTGCATGCAGAGCAATGCCGTGTTGCACATCACACAGGAAAGGAGCCTTGATTTCCTTGATGGCACTCCAGAGAAACCCAAAGAACACTGTTTCAAGGCTAGAGGGATCCTGAGGTCACTGTAGCAAGACGAAAAAGCTCCGTGGACCAAAAATCAACTCGAGATGAGAGGTTAGTCCCTGGCTTCCTCTCCAGAGGAGTACCACCTTACCACAAGCACCTCAAGAGGAGGCTTCTCTCAGCTCTAGGTATGTGAGAGGGACCCTGAGTTTGCAGCCTCAAGTGGAATGGACACCGCGATGCCCTGACTCGAAATAAGGCCGGATATCCCTGCAGAGACTTGAATGCAGGCTCGTCTTGCATCTGCCAAGACGAAAGGATGTCTGAATCCCCTGTGGAGACCACAGAGAAAGACCTAGTGCCCCACCTCATCGAGACCAGAGGCCTCACATCCTTTGAAAACTCCAGAGGGATGCGGAGATCAGTGCCTCCAAAAGAGACGATGCCTGACTCCTCGAGAAAATTGATAGGAGTCCCAGGATTCCTGTGGCACGTGGAAAGGGACCCTTGGTCTCCCGCCTCAGCTGGACAGGCGTCCCAATTGCCCTGCCAAGCCTCGAGGAGAATCCCGAGTTGTCCCTCGCAACTAGGCAGGAGTCCTGACGTCGCTGAACAAACACCAGTGTGGAAGGGCCATCCCCGTCGTAACTCAAGAATATACCCCAGGTTCCCGCCGCAACTCGAGAAAAACCATGAGACTTCCCCCTCGCTGCGAGATGAGGCCCGATTCCCCTGCACTGCATGCAGAGCAATGCCGTGGTGCACATCACACAGGAAAGGAGCCTTGATTTCCTTGATGGCACTCCAGAGAAACCCCAAGAACAATGTTTCAAGGCTAGAGGGATCCTGAGGTCACTGTAGCAACACGAAAGAGCTCCGTGGACCACAAATCAACTCGAGATGAGAGGTTAGTCCCTGGCTTCGACTCCAGAGGAATACCACCTTACCATAAGCACCTCAAGAGGAGGCTTCTCTCAGCTCTAGGTATGTGAGAGGGACCCTGAATTTGCGGCCTCAAGTGGAATGGTCACCGCGATGCCCTGACTCGAAATAAGGTCGGATATCCCTGCAGTGACTTGAATGCAGGCTCGTCTTGCATCTCCCAAGACGAAAGGATGACTGAATCCCCTGTGGAGACAACAGAGAAAGACCTAGTTCCCCACCTCATCGCGACCGGAGGCCTCACATCCTTTGAAAACTCCAGAGGGACGCGGAGATACGTGCCGCCAAAAGAGACGATGCCTGACTCCTCGTGAAACTTGATAGGAGTCCCAGGATTCCTGTGGCACGTGGAAAGGGACCCTTGGTCTCCCGCCTCAGCTGGAGAGGCGTCCCAATTGCCCTGCCAAGCCTCGAGGAGAATCCCGAGTTGTCCCTCGCAACTAGGCAGGAGTCCTGACGTCGCTGAACAAACACGTGTGTGGAAGGGCCATCCCCGTCGTAACTCGAGAATATACTCCAGGTTCCCACCGCAACTAGAGAAAAACCATGAGACTTCCCCCTCGCCGTGAGATGAGGCCCGATTCCCCTGCACTGCGTGCAGAGCAATGCCGTGTTGCACATCACACAGGAAAGGAGCCTTGATTTCCTTGATGGCACTCCAGAGAAACCCCAAGAACACTGTTTCAAGGCTAGAGGGATCCTGAGGTCACTGTAGCAACAAGAAAGAGCAGCATGGACCACAAATCAACTCGAGATGAGGGGTTAGTCCCTGGCTTCGACTCCAGAGGAATACCACCTTACCAGAAGCACCTCAAGAGGAGGCTTCTCTCAGCTCTAGGTATGTGAGAGGGAACCTGAGTTTGCCTCCTCAAGTGGAATGGACACCGCGATGCCCTGACTCGAAATAAGGCTGGATATGCCTACAATGAATTGAATGCAGGCTCGTCTTGCATCTCCCAAGACGAAAGGATGTCTGAATCCCCTGTGGAGACCACAGAGAAAGACCTAGTTCCCCACCTCATCGCTACCGGAGGCCTCACATCCTTTGAAAACTCCAGAGGGACGCGGAGATTAGTGCCTTCAAAGGAGACGATGCCTGACTCCTCGTGAAACTTGATAGGAGTCCCAGGATTCCTGTGGCACGTGGAAAGGGACCCTTGGTCTCCCGCCTCAGCTGGAGAGGCGTCCCAATTGCCCTGCCAAGCCTCGAGGAGAATCCCGAGTTGTCCCTCGCAACTAGGCAGGAGTCCTGACGTCGCTGAACAAACACGTGTGTGGAAGGGCCATCCCCGTCGTAACTTGAGAATATACCCCAGGTTCCCGCCCCAACTCGAGAAAAACCATGAGACTTCCCCCTCGCCGCGAGATGAGGCCCGATTCCCCTGCACTGCCTGCAGAGCAATGCCGTGTTGCACATCACACAGGAAAGGAGCCTTGATTTCCTTGATGCCACTCCAGAGAAAGTCCACGAAAACTGTTTCAAGGCTAGAGGGATTCTGAGGTCACTGTAGCAACAGGAAAGAGCTCCGTGGACCAAAAATCAACTCGAGATGAGAGGTTAGTCCCTGGCTTCCACTCCAGAGGAGTACTACCTTACCACAAGCACCTCAAGAGGAGGCTTCTCTCAGCTCTAGGTATGTGAGAGGGACCCTGAGTTTGCAGCCTCAAGTGGAATGGACACCGCGATGCCCTGACTCGAAATAAGGCCGGATATCCCTGCAGTGACTTGAAGGCAGGCTCGTCTTGCATCTGCCAAGACGAAAGGATGTCTGAATCCCCTGTGGAGACCACAGAGAAAGACCTAGTTCCCCACCTCATCGAGACCGGAGGCCTCACATCTTTGAAAACTCCAGAGGGACGCGGAGATCTGTGCCTCCAAAGGAGACGATGCCTGACTCCTCGGGAAAATTGATAGGAGTCCCAGGATTCCTGTGGCACGTGGAAAGGGACCCTTGGTCTCCCGCCTCAGCTGGAGAGGCGTCCCAATTGCCCTGCCAAGCCTCGAGGAGAATCCCGAGTTGTCCCTCGCAACTAGGCAGGAGTCCTGACGTCGCTGAACAAACACGTGTGTGGAAGGGCCATCCCCGTCGTAACTCGAGAATATACTCCAGGTTCCCACCGCAACTAGAGAAAAACCAT
This sequence comes from Cervus elaphus, assembly GCF_910594005.1. Classification (NCBI taxonomy): domain Eukaryota; kingdom Metazoa; phylum Chordata; class Mammalia; order Artiodactyla; family Cervidae; genus Cervus; species Cervus elaphus. Next base: position 3,083,292 of record NC_057815.1, on the reverse strand, counting down.
GAGACTTCCCCCTCGCCGCGAGATGAGGCCCGATTCCCCTGCACTGCGTGCAGAGCAATGCCGTGTTGCACATCACACAGGAAAGGAGCCTTGATTTCCTTGATGGCACTCCAGAGAAACCCCAAGAACACTGTTTCAAGGCTAGAGGGATCCTGAGGTCACTGTAGCAACAAGAAAGAGCAGCATGGACCACAAATCAACTCGAGATGAGGGGTTAGTCCCTGGCTTCGACTCCAGAGGAATACCACCTTACCAGAAGCACCTCAAGAGGAGGCTTCTCTCAGCTCTAGGTATGTGAGAGGGAACCTGAGTTTGCGGCCTCAAGTGAAATGTTCACCGCGATGCCCTGACTAGAAATAAGGCTGGATATGCCTACAATGAATTGAATGCAGGCTCGTCTTGCATCTCCCAAGACGAAAGGATGTCTGAATCCCTGTGGAGACCACAGAGAAAGACCTAGTTCCCCACCTCATTGCGACCGGAGGCCTCAGATTCTTTGAAAACTCCAGAGGGACGCGGAGATAAGTGCCGCCAAAAGAGACGATGCCTGACTCCTCGTGAAACTTGATAGGAGTCCCAGGATTCCTGTGGCACGTGGAAAGGGACCCTTGGTCTCCCCCCTCAGGTGGAGAGGCGTCCCAATTTCCCTACCAAGCCTCGAGGAGAATCCCGAGTTGTCCCTCGCAACTAGGCAGCAGTCCTGACGTCGCTGAACAAACACGTGTTTGGAAGGGCCATCCCCGTCGTAACTCGAGAATATACCCCAGGTTCCCGCCGCAACTCGAGAAAAACCATGAGACTTCCCCTTCGCCGCAAGATGAGGCCCGATTCCCCTGCACTGCGTGTAGAGCAACTCCGTGTTGCACATCACACAGGAAAGGAGCCTTGATTTCCTTGATGGCACTCCAGAGAAAGCCCACGAACACTGTTTCAAGGCTAGAGGGATCCTGAGGTCACTGTAGCAACAAGAAAGAGCTCCGTGGACCAAAAATCAAGTCGAGATGAGAGGTTAGTCCCTGGCTTCCACTCCAGAGGAGTACCACCTCACCACAAGCACCTCAAGAGGAGGCTTCTCTCAGCTCTAGGTATGTGAGAGGGACCCTGAGTTTGCGGACTCAAGTGGAATGGACACCGTGATGCCCTGACTCGAAATAAGGCCGGATATCCCTGCAGTGACTTGAATGCAGGCTCGTCTTGCATCTCCCAAGACGAAAGGATGTCTGAATCCCCTGTGGAGACCACAGAGAAAGACCTAGTTCCCCACCTCATCGCGACCGGAGGCCTCACATCCTTTGAAAACTCCAGAGGGACGCGGAGATAAGTGCCTCCAAAGGAGACGATGCCTGACTCCTCGTGAAACTTGATAGGAGTCCCAGAATTCCTGTGGCACGTGGAAAGGGACCCTTGGTTTCCCGCCTCAGCTGGAGAGGCTTCCCAATTACCCTGCCAAGCCTCGAGGAGAATCCCGAGTTGTCCCTCGCAACTAGGCAGGAGTCCTGACGTCGCTGAACAAACACGTGTGTGGAAGGGCCTTCCCCGTCGTAACTCGAGAATATACCCCAGGTTTCCGCCGCAACTCGAGAAAAACCATGAGACTTCTCCCTCGCCGCGAGATGAGGCCCGATTCCCCTGCACTGCGTGCAGAGCAATGCCGTGTTGCACATCACACAGGAAAGGAGCCTTGATTTCCTTGATGGCACTCCAGAGAAAGCCCAAGAACACTGTCTCCAGGCTAGAGGGATCCTGAGGTCACTGTAGCAACAAGAAAGAGCAGCATGGACCACAAATCAACTCGAGATGAGGGGTTAGTCCCTGGCTTCGACTCCAGAGGAATACCACCTTACCACAAGCACCTCAAGAGGAGGCTTCTCTCAGCTCTAGGTATGTGAGAGGGAACCTGAGTTTGCGGCCTCAAGTGGAATGGACACCGCGATGCCCTGACTCGAAATAAGGCTGGATATGCCTACAATGAATTGAATGCAGGCTCGTCTTGCATCTCCCAGGACGAAAGGATGTCTGAATCCCCTGTGGAGACCACAGAGAAAGACCTAGTTCCCCACCTCATCGCGACCGGAGGCCTCACATCCTTTGAAAACTCCAGAGGGACGCGGAGATCAGTGCCTTCAAAGGAGACGATGCCTGACTCCTCGTGAAACTTGATAGGAGTCCCAGGATTCCTGTGGCACGTGGAAAGGGACCCTTGGTCTCCCGCCTCAGCTGGAGAGGCGTCCCAATTGCCCTGCCAAGCCTCGAGGAGAATCCCGAGTTGTCCCTCGCAACTAGGCAGGAGTCCTGACGTCGCTGAACAAACACGTGTGTGGAAGGGCCATCCCCGTCGTAACTCGAGAATATACCCCAGGTTCCCGCCGCAACTCGAGAAAAACCATGAGACTTCCCCCTCGCCGCGAGATGAGGCCCGATTCCCCTGCACTGCGTGCAGAGCAATGCCGTGTTGCACATCACACAGGAAAGGAGCCTTGATTTCCTTGATGCCACTCCAGAGAAAGTCCACGAAAACTGTTTCAAGGCTAGAGGGATTCTGAGGTAACTGTAGCAACAGGAAAGAGCTCCGTGGACCAAAAATCAACTCGAGATGAGAGATTAGTCCCTGGCTTCCACTCCAGAAGAGTACTACCTTACCACAAGCACCTCAAGAGGAGGCTTCTCTCAGCTCTAGGTATGTGAGAGGGACCCTGAGTTTGCAGCCTCAAGTGGAATGGACACCGCGATGCCCTGACTCGAAATAAGGCCGGATATCCCTGCAGTGACTTGAAGGCAGGCTCGTCTTGCATCTGCCAAGACGAAAGGATGTCTGAATCCCCTGTGGAGACCACAGAGAAAGACCTAGTTCCCCACCTCATCGAGACCGGAGGCCTCACATCTTTGAAAACTCCAGAGGGACGCGGAGATCAGTGCCTCCAAAGGAGACGATGCCTGACTCCTCGGGAAACTTGATAGGAGTCCCAGGATTCCTGTGGCACGTGGAAAGGGACCCTTGGTCTCCCGCCTCAGCTGGAGAGGCGTCCCAATTGCCCTACCAAGCCTCGAGGAGAATCCCTAGTTGTCCCTCGCAACTAGGCAGAAGTCCTGACGTCGCTGAACAAACACGTGTGTGGAAGGGCCATCCCCGTCGTAACTCGAGAATATACCCCAGGTTCGCGCCGCAACTCGAGAAAAACCATGAGACTTCCCCCTCGCCGCGAGATGAGGACCGTTTCCCCTGCACTGCGTGCAGAGCAATGCCGTGTTGCACATCACACAGGAAAGGAGCCTTGATTTCCTTGATGGCACTCCAGAGAAAGCCCACGAAAACTGTTTCAAGGCTAGAGGGATCCTGAGGTCACTGTAGCAACACGAAAGAGCTCCGTGGACCAAAAATCAACTCGAGATGAGAGGTTAGTCCCTGGCTTCCACTCCAGAGGAGTACTACCTTACCACAAGCACCTCAAGAGGAGGCTTCTCTCAGCTCTAGGTATGTGAGAGGAACCCTGAGTTTGCAGCCTCAAGTGGAATGGACACCGCCATGCCCTGACTCGAAATAACGCCGGATATCCCTGCAGTGACTTGAATGCAGGCTGGTCTTCCATCTCCCAAGACGAAAGGATGTCTGAATCCCCTGTGGAGACCACAGAGAAAGACCTAGTTCCCCACCTCATCGCGACCGGAGGCCTCACATCCTTTGAAAACTCCAGAGGGACGCGGAGATACGTGCCGCCAAAAGAGACGATGCCTGACTCCTCGTGAAACTTGATAGGAGTCCCAGGATTCCTGTGGCACGTGGAAAGGGACACTTGGACTCCCGCCTCAGCTGGAGAGGCGTCCCAATTGCCCTGCCAAGCCTCGAGGAGAATCCCGAGTTGTCCCTAGCAACTAGGCAGGAGTCCTGACGTCGCTGAACAAACACGTGTGTGGAAGGGCCATCCCCGTCGTAACTCGAGAATATACTCCAGGTTCCCACCGCAACTAGAGAAAAACCATGAGACTTCCCCCTCGCCGCGAGATGAGGCCCGATTCCCCTGCACTGCGTGCAGAGCAATGCCGTGTTGCACATCACACAGGAAAGGAGCCTTGATTTCCTTGATGGCACTCCAGAGAAACCCCAAGAACACTGTTTCAAGGCTAGAGGGATCCTGAGGTCACTGTAGCAACAAGAAAAAGCAGCATGGACCACAAATCAACTCGAGATGAGGGGTTAGTCCCTGGCTTCGACTCCAGAGGAATACCACCTTACCAGAAGCACCTCAAGAGGAGGCTTCTCTCAGCTCTAGGTATGTGAGAGGGAACCTGAGTTTGCGGCCTCAAGTGAAATGGACACCGCGATGCCCTGACTCGAAATAAGGCTGGATATGCCTACAATGAATTGAATGCAGGCTCGTCTTGCATCTCCCAAGACGAAAGGATGTCTGAATCCCCTGTGGAGACCACAGAGAAAGACCTAGTTCCCCACCTCATCGCGACTGGAGGCCTCACATCCTTTGAAAACTCCAGAGGGACGTGGAGATCAGTGCCTCCAAAGGAGACGATGCCTGACTCCTCGGGAAACTTGATAGGAGTCCCAGGATTCCTGTGGCACGTGGAAAGGGACCCTTGGTCTCCCGCCTCAGCTGGAGAGGCGTCCCAATTGCCCTGCCAAGCCTCGAGGAGAATCCCGAGTTGTCCCTCGCAACTAGGCAGGAGTCCTAACGTCGCTGAACAAACACGTGTGTGGAAGGGCCATCCCCGTCGTAACTCGAGAATATACCCCAGGTTCCCGCCGCAACTCGAGAAAAACCACGACACCTCCCCCTCGCCGCGAGATGAGACCCGATTCCCCTGCACTGCGTGCAGAGCAATGCCGTGTTGCACATCACACAGGAAAGGAGCCTTGATTTCCTTGATGGCACTCCAGAGAAAGCCCACGAACACTGTTTCAAGGCTAGAGGGATCCTGAGGTCACTGTAGCAACACGAAAGAGCTCCGTGGACCAAAAATCAACTCGAGATGAGAGGTTAGTCCCTGGCTTCCACTCCAGAGGAGTACTACCTTACCACAAGCACCTCAAGAGGAGGCTTCTCTCAGCTCTAGGTATGTGAGAGGTACCCTGAGTTTGCGGCCTCAAGTGGAATGGATACCGTGATGCCCTGACTCGAAATAATGCCGGATATCCCTGCAGTGACTTGAATGCAGGCTCGTCTTGCATCTCCCAAGACGAAAGGATGTCTGAATCCCCTGTGGAGACCACAGAGAAAGACCTAGTTCCCCACCTCATTGCGACCGGAGGCCTCACATTCTTTGAAAACTCCAGAGGGACGCGGAGATAAGTGCCGCCAAAAGAGACGATGCCTGACTCCTCGTGAAACTTGATAGGAGTCCCAGGATTCCTGTGGCACGTGGAAAGGGACCCTTGGTCTCCCCCCTCAGGTGGAGAGGCGTCCCAATTTCCCTACCAAGCCTCGAGGAGAATCCCGAGTTGTCCCTCGCAACTAGGCAGCAGTCCTGACGTCGCTGAACAAACACGTGTTTGGAAGGGCCATCCCCGTCGTAACTCGAGAATATACCCCAGGTTCCCGCCGCAACTCGAGAAAAACCATGAGACTTCCCCTTCGCCGCAAGATGAGGCCCGATTCCCCTGCACTGCGTGCAGAGCAACTCCGTGTTGCACATCACACAGGAAAGGAGCCTTGATTTCCTTGATGGCACTCCAGAGAAAGCCCACGAACACTGTTTCAAGGCTAGAGGGATCCTGAGGTCACTGTAGCAACAAGAAAGAGCTCCGTGGACCAAAAATCAAGTCGAGATGAGAGGTTAGTCCCTGGCTTCCACTCCAGAGGAGTACCACCTCACCACAAGCACCTCAAGAGGAGGCTTCTCTCAGCTCTAGGTATGTGAGAGGGACCCTGAGTTTGCGGCCTCAAGTGGAATGGACACCGTGATGCCCTGACTCGAAATAAGGCCGGATATCCCTGCAGTGACTTGAATGCAGGCTCGTCTTGCATCTCCCAAGACGAAAGGATGTCTGAATCCCCTGTGGAGACCACAGAGAAAGACCTAGTTCCCCACCTCATCGCGACCGGAGGCCTCACATCCTTTGAAAACTCCAGAGGGACGCGGAGATAAGTGCCTCCAAAGGAGACGATGCCTGACTCCTCGTGAAACTTGATAGGAGTCCCAGAATTCCTGTGGCACGTGGAAAGGGACCCTTGGTCTCCCGCCTCAGCTGGAGAGGCTTCCCAATTACCCTGCCAAGCCTCGAGGAGAATCCCGAGTTGTCCCTCGCAACTAGGCAGGAGTCCTGACGTCGCTGAACAAACAGGTGTGTGGAAGGGCCATCCCCGGCGTAACTCGAGAATATACCCCAGGTTCCCGCCGCAACTCGAGAAAAACCATGAGACTTCCCCCTCGCCGCGAGATGAGGCCCGATTCCCCTGCACTGCATGCAGAGCAATGCCGTGTTGCACATCACACAGGAAAGGAGCCTTGATTTCCTTGATGGCACTCCAGAGAAACCCCAAGAACACTGTTTCAAGGCTAGAGGGATCCTGAGGTCACTGTAGCAGCACGAAAGAGCTCCGTGGACCCCAAATCACCTCGACATGAGAGGTTAGTCCCTGGCTTCGACTACAGAGGAATACCACCTTACCACAAGCACCTCAAGAGGAGGCTTCTCTCAGCTCTAGGTATGTGAGAGGGACCCTGAGTATGCGGCCTCAAGTGGAATGGACCCCGCGATGCCGTGACTCGAAATAAAGCCGGATATCCCTGCAGTGACTTGAATGCAGGCTCGTCTTGCATCTCCCAAGAAGAAAGGATGTCTGAATCCCGTGCGGAGACCACAGAGAAAGACCTAGTTCCCCACCTCATCGCGACCGGAGGCCTCACATCCTTTGAAAACTCCAGAGGGACGCGGAGATCAGTGCCTCCAAAGGAGACGATGCCTGACTCCTCATGAAACTTGATAGGAGTCCCAGGATTCCTGTGGCACGTGGAAAGGGACCCTTGGTCTCCCGCCTCAGCTGGAGAGGCGTCCCAATTGCCCTGCCAAGCCTCGAGGAGAATCCCGAGTTGTCCCTCACAACTAGGCAGGAGTCCTGACGTTGCTGAACAAACACGTGTGTGGAAGGGCCATCCCCGTCGTAACTCGAGAATATACCCCAGGTTCCCGCCGCAACTCAAAAAAAAACCATGAGACTTCCCCCTCGCCGCGAGATGAGGCCCGATTCCCCTGCACTGCGTGCCGAGCAATGCCGTGTTGCACATCACACAGGAAAGGAGCCTTGATTTCCTTGATGGCACTCCAGAGAAACCCCAAGAACACTGTTTCAAGGTTAGAGGGATCCTGAGGTCACTTTAGCAACACAAAAGAGCTCCGTGGACCCCAAATCAACTCGACATGAGAGGTTAGTCCCTGGCTTCGACTCCAGAGGAATACCACCTTAACACAAGCACCTCAAGAGGAGGCTTCTCTCAGCTCTATGTATGTGAGAGGGACCCTGAGTTTGCGGCCTCAAGTGGAATGGACACCGCGATGCCCTGACTCGAAATAAGGCCGGATTTCTCTGCAGTGATTTGAATGCAGGGTCGTCTTGCATCTCGCAAGATGAAAGGATGTCTGAATCCCCTGTGGAGCCCTCAGAGAAAGACCTAGTTCCCCACCTCATCGTGACCGGAGGCCTCACATCCTTTGAAAACTCCAGAGGGACGCGGAGATCAGTGCCTCCAAAGGAGACGATGCCTGACTCCTCGTGAAACTTGATAGGAGTCCCAGGAATCCATGTGGCACGTGGAAAGGGACCCTTGGTCTCCCGCCTCAGCTGGAGAGGCGTCCCAATTTCCCTGTCAAGCCTCGAGGAGAATCCCGAGTTGTCCCTCGCAACTAGGCAGGAGTCCTGACGTCGCTGAACAAACACGTGTGTGGAAGGGCCATCCCCGTCGTAACTCGAGAATATACCCCAGGTTCCCGCCGCAACTCGAGAAAAACCATGAGACTTCCGCCTCTCCGCGAAATGAGGCCCGATTCCCCTGCACTGCGTGCAGAGCAATGCCGTGTTGCACATCACACAGGAAAGGAGCCTAGATTTCCTTGATGGCACTCCAGAGAAAGCCCAAGAACACTGTTTCAAGGCTAGAGGGATCCTGAGGTCACTGAAGCAACAAGAAAGAGCTCCGTGGACCACAAATCAACTCGAGATGAGAGGTTAGTCCCTGACTTAGACTCCAGAGGAATACCACCTTACCACAAGCACCTCAAGAGGAGGCTTCTCTCAGCTCTAGGTATGTGAGAGGGACCCTGAGTTTGCGGCCTCAAGTGGAATGGACACCGCGATGCCGTGACTCGAAATAAGGCCGGATATCCCTGCAGTGACTTGAATGCAGGCTCGTCTTGCATCTGCCAAGACGAAAGGATGTCTGAATCCCCTGTGGAGACCACAGAGAAAAACCTAGTTCCCCACCTCATCGCGACCGGAGGCCTCACATCCTTTGAAAACTCCAGAGGGACGCGGAGATCAGTGCCTCCAAAGGAGACGATGCCTGACTCCTCGTGAAACTTGATAGGAGTCCCAGGATTCCTGTGGCACGTGGAAAGGGACCCTTGGTCTCCCGCCTCAGATGGAGAGGCGTCCCAATTGCCCTGCTAAGCCTCGAGGAGAATCCCGAGTTGTCCCTCGCATCTAGGCAGGAGTCCTGAGGTCGCTGAACAAACACGTGTGTGGAAGGGCCATCCCCGTCGTAACTCGAGAATATACCCCAGGTTCCCGCCGCAACTAGAGAAAAACGATGAGACTTCCCCCTCACCGCGAGATGAGGCCCGATTCCCCTGCACTGCATGCAGAGCAATGCCGTGTTGCACATCACACAGGAAAGGAGCCTTGATTTCTTTGATGGTACTCCAGAGAAACCCCAAGAACACTGTTTCAAGGCTAGAGGGATCCTGAAGTCACTGTAGCAAGACGAAAGAGCTCCGTGGACCAAAATTCAACTCGAGATGAGAGGTTAGTCCCTGGCTTCGACTCCAGAGGAATCCCACCTTACCACAAGCACCTCAAGAGGAGGCTTCTCTCAGCTCTAGGTATGTGAGAGGGACCCTGAGTTTGCGGCCTCAAGTGGAATGGACACCGCGATGCCCTGACTCGAAATAAGGCCGGATATGCCTGCAGTGACTTGAATGCAGGCTCGTCTTGCATCTCCCAAGACGAAAGGATGTCTGAATCCCCTGTGGAGACCACAGAGAAAGACCAAGTTCCCCACCTCATCGCGACCGGAGGCCTCACATCCTTTGAAAACTCCAGAGGGACGCGGAGATCAGTGCCTCCAAAGGAGACGATGCCTGACTCCTCGTGAAACTTGATAGGATTTCCAGGATTCCTGTGGCACGTGGAAAGGGACACTACGTCTCCCGCCTCAGCTGGAGAGGCATCCCAATTGCCCTGCCAAGCCTCGAGGAGAATCCCGAGTTGTCCCTCGCAACTAGGCAGGAGTCCTGACGTCGCTGAACAAACACGTGTGTGGAAGGGTCATCCCCGTCGTAACTCGATAATATACACCAGGTTCCCACCGCAACTCGAGAAAAACCATGAGACTTCCCCTTCGCCGCGGGATGAGGCCCGATTCCCCTGCACTGCGTGCAGAGCAATGCCGTGTTGCACATCACACAGGAAAGGAGCCTTGATTTCCTTTATGGCACTCCAGAGAAACCCCAAGAACACTGTTTCAAGGCAAGAGGGATCCTGAGGTCACTGTAGCAACTCGAAAGAGTTCCGTGGACCACAAATCAACTCGAGATGAGAGGTTAGTCCCTGGCTTCGACTCCAGAGGAATACCACCTTACCACAAGCACCTCAAGAGGAGGCTTCTCTCAGCTCTAGGTATGTGAGAGGGACCCTGAGTTGTGGCCTCACGTGGAATGGACACGGCGATGCCCTGATTCGAAATAAGGCCGGATATGCCTGCAGTGACTTGAATACAGGCTCGTCTTGCATCTCCCAATACGAAAGGATGTCTGAATCCCCTGTGGAGACCACAGAGAAAGACCTAGTTCCCCACCTCATCGCGACCGGAGGCCTCACTTCCTTTGAAAACTCCAGAGGGACGCGGAGATCAGTGCCTCCAAAGGAGACGATGCCTGACTCCTCGTGAAACTTGATAGGAGTCCCAGGATTCCTGTGGCACGTGGAAAGGGACCCTTGGTCTCCCGCCTCAGCTGGAGAGGCGTCCCAATTGCCCTGCCAAGCCTCGAGGAGAATCCCGAGTTGTCCCTCGCAATTAGGCAGGAGTCCTGACTTCGCTGAACAAACACGTGTGTGGAAGGGACATCCCCGTCGTAACTCGAGAATATACCCCAGGTTCCCGCCGCAACTCGAGAAAAACCATGAGACTTCCCCCTCGCCACGAGATGAGGCCCGATTCCCCTGCCCTACGTGCAGAGCAATGCCGTGTTGCACATCACACAGGAAAGGAGCCTTGATTTCCTTGATGACACTCCAGAGAAAACCCAAGAACACTGTTTCAAGGCTAGAGGGATCCTGAGGTCACTGTAGCAACACGAAAGAGCTCCGTGGACCAAAATTCAACTCGAGATGAGAGGTTAGTCCCTGGCTTCGACTCCAGAGGAATACCACCTTACCACAAGCCCCTCAAGAGGAGACTTCTCTCAGCTCTAGGTATGTGAGAGGGACCCTGATTTTGCGGCCTCAAGTGGAATGGACACGGCAATGCCCTGACTCGAAATAAGGACGGATATGCCTGCAGTGACTTGAATGCAGGCTCGTCTTTCATCTCCCAAGACGAAAGGATGTCTGAATCCCCTGTGGAGACCACAGAGAAAGACCTAATTCCCCACCTCATCGCGACCGGAGGACTCACATCATTTGAAAACTCCAGAGGGACGCGGAGATCAGTGCCTCCAAAGGAGACGATGCCTGACTCCTCCGGAAACTTGATAGGAGTCCCAGGATTCTTGTGGCACGTGGAAAGGGACCCTTGGTCTCCCTCCTCAGCTGGAGAGGCGTCCCAATTGCCCTGCCAAGCCTCGAGGAGAATCCCGAGTTGTCCCTCGCAACTACGCAGGAGTCATGACGTCGCTGAAGAAACACGTGTGTGGAAGGGCCATCCCCGTCGTAACTCGAGAATATACCCCAGGTTCCCGCCGCAACTCGAGGAAAACCATGAGACTTCCCCCTCGCCGCGAGATGAGGCCCGATTCCCCTGCACTGCGTGCAGAGCAATGCCGTGTTGCCCATCACACAGGAAAGGAGCCTTGATTTCCTTGATGGCACTCCAGAGAAACCCCAAGAACACTGTTTCAAGGCTAGAGGGATCCTGAGGTCACTGTAGCAACACGAAAGAGCTCGGTGGACCAAAAATCAACTCGAGATGATAGGTTAGTCCCTGGCTTCGACTCCAGAGGAATACCACCTTACCAGAAGCACCTCAAGAGGAGGCTTCTCTCAGCTCTAGGTATGTGAGAGGGAACCTGAGTTTTCGGCCTCAAGTGGAATGGACACCGCGATGCCCTGACTCGAAATAAGGCTGGATATGCCTACAATGAATTGAATGCAGGCTCGTCTTGCATCTCCCAAGAAGAAAGGATGTCTGAATCCCCTGTGGAGACCACAGAGAAAGACCTAGTTCCCCACCTCATCGCGACTGGAGGCCTCACATCCTTTGAAAACTCCAGAGGGACGCGGAGATCAGTGCCTCCAAAGGAGACGATGCCTGACTCCTCGGGAAACTTGATAGGAGTCCCAGGATTCCTGTGGCACGTGGAAAGGGACCCTTGGTCTCCCGCCTCAGCTGGAGAGGCGTCCCAATTGCCCTGCCAAGCCTCGAGGAGAATCCCTAGTTGTCCCTCGCAACTAGGCAGAAGTCCTGACGGCGCTGAACAAACACGTGTGTGGAAGGGCCATCCCCGTCGTAACTCGAGAATATACCCCAGGTTCCCGCCGCAACTCGAGAAAAACCATGAGACTTCCCCCTCGCCGCGAGATGAGGCCCGATTCCCCTGCACTGCGTGCAGAACAATGCCGTGTTGCACATCACACAGGAAAGGAGCCTTGATTTCCTTGATGGCACTCCAGAGAAAGCCCACGAAAACTGTTTCAAGGCTAGAGGGATCCTGAGGTCACTGTAGCAACACGAAAGAGCTCCGTGGACCAAAAATCAACTCGAGATGAGAGGTTAGTCCCTGGCTTCCACTCCAGAGGAGTACTACCTTACCACAAGCACCTCAAGAGGAGGCTTCTCTCAGCTCTAGGTATGTGAGAGGGACCCTGAGTTTGCAGCCTCAAGTGGAATGGACACCGCCATGCCCTGACTCGAAATAACGCCGGATATCCCTGCAGTGACTTGAATGCAGGCTCGTCTTGCATCTCCCAAGACGAAAGGATGTCTGAATCCCCTGTGGAGACCACAGAGAAAGACCTAGTTCCCCACCTCATCACGACCGGAGGCCTCACATCCTTTGATAACTCCAGAGGGACGCGGAGATAAGTGCTTCCAAAAGAGACGATGCCTGACTCCTCGTGAAACTTGATAGGAGTCCCAGGATTCCTGTGGCACGTGGAAAGGGACACTTGGTCTCCCGCCTCAGCTGGAGAGGCGTCCCAATTGCCCTGCCAAGCCTCGAGGAGAATCCCGAGTTGTCCCTCGCAACTAGGCAGGAGTCCTGACGTCGCTGAACAAACACGTGTGTGGAAGGGCCATCGCCGTCGTAACTCGAGAATGTACCCCAGGTTCCCGCCGCTACTCGAGAAAAACCATGAGACTTCCCCCTCGCCGCGAGATGAGGCCCGATTCCTCTGCACTGCATGCAGAGCAATGCCGTGTTACACATCACACAGGAAAGGAGCCTTGATTTCCTTGATGGCACTCCAGAGAAACCCAAAGAACACTGTTTCAAGGCTAGAGGGATCCTGAGGTCACTGTAGCAAGACGAAAAAGCTCCGTGGACCAAAAATCAACTCGAGATGAGAGGTTAGTCCCTGGCTTCCTCTCCAGAGGAGTACCACCTTACCACAAGCACCTCAAGAGGAGGCTTCTCTCAGCTCTAGGTATGTGAGAGGGACCCTGAGTTTGCAGCCTCAAGTGGAATGGACACCGCGATGCCCTGACTCGAAATAAGGCCGGATATCCCTGCAGAGACTTGAATGCAGGCTCGTCTTGCATCTGCCAAGACGAAAGGATGTCTGAATACCCTGTGGAGACCACAGAGAAAGACCTAGTGCCCCACCTCATCGAGACCAGAGGCCTCACATCCTTTGAAAACTCCAGAGGGATGCGGAGATCAGTGCCTCCAAAAGAGACGATGCCTGACTCCTCGAGAAAATTGATAGGAGTCCCAGGATTCCTGTGGCACGTGGAAAGGGACCCTTGGTCTCCCGCCTCAGCTGGACAGGCGTCCCAATTGCCCTGCCAAGCCTCGAGGAGAATCCCGAGTTGTCCCTCGCAACTAGGCAGGAGTCCTGACGTCGCTGAACAAACACCAGTGTGGAAGGGCCATCCCCGTCGTAACTCAAGGATATACCCCAGGTTCCCGCCGCAACTCGAGAAAAACCATGAGACTTCCCCCTCGCCGCGAGATGAGGCCCGATTCCCCTGCACTGCATGCAGAGCAATGCCGTGGTGCACATCACACAGGAAAGGAGCCTTGATTTCCTTGATGGCACTCCAGAGAAACCCCAAGAACACTCTTTCAAGGCTAGAGGGATCCTGAGGTCACTGTAGCAACACGAAAGAGCTCCGTGGACCACAAATCAACTCGAGATGAGAGGTTAGTCCCTGGCTTCGACTCCAGAGGAATACCACCTTACCATAAGCACCTCAAGAGGAGGCTTCTCTCAGCTCTAGGTATGTGAGAGGGACCCTGAATTTGCGGCCTCAAGTGGAATGGTCACCGCGATGCCCTGACTCGAAATAAGGTCGGATATCCCTGCAGTGACTTGAATGCAGGCTCGTCTTGCATCTCCCAAGACGAAAGGATGACTGAATCCCCTGTGGAGACAACAGAGAAAGACCTAGTTCCCCACCTCATCGCGACCGGAGGCCTCACATCCTTTGAAAACTCCAGAGGGACGCGGAGATACGTGCCGCCAAAAGAGACGATGCCTGACTCCTCGTGAAACTTGATAGGAGTCCCAGGATTCCTGTGGCACGTGGAAAGGGACCCTTGGTCTCCCGCCTCAGCTGGAGAGGCGTCCCAATTGCCCTGCCAAGCCTCGAGGAGAATCCCGAGTTGTCCCTCGCAACTAGGCAGGAGTCCTGACGTCGCTGAACAAACACGTGTGTGGAAGGGCCATCCCCGTCGTAACTCGAGAATATACTCCAGGTTCCCACCGCAACTAGAGAAAAACCATGAGACTTCCCCCTCGCCGTGAGATGAGGCCCGATTCCCCTGCACTGCGTGCAGAGCAATGCCGTGTTGCACATCACACAGGAAAGGAGCCTTGATTTCCTTGATGGCACTCCAGAGAAACCCCAAGAACACTGTTTCAAGGCTAGAGGGATCCTGAGGTCACTGTAGCAACAAGAAAGAGCAGCATGGACCACAAATCAACTCGAGATGAGGGGTTAGTCCCTGGCTTCGACTCCAGAGGAATACCACCTTACCAGAAGCACCTCAAGAGGAGGCTTCTCTCAGCTCTAGGTATGTGAGAGGGAACCTGAGTTTGCGGCCTCAAGTGGAATGGACACCGCGATGCCCTGACTCGAAATAAGGCTGGATATGCCTACAATGAATTGAATGCAGGCTCGTCTTGCATCTCCCAAGACGAAAGGATGTCTGAATCCCCTGTGGAGACCACAGAGAAAGACCTAGTTCCCCACCTCATCGCTACCGGAGGCCTCACATCCTTTGAAAACTCCAGAGGGACGCGGAGATCAGTGCCTTCAAAGGAGACGATGCCTGACTCCTCGTGAAACTTGATAGGAGTCCCAGGATTCCTGTGGCACGTGGAAAGGGACCCTTGGTCTCCCGCCTCAGCTGGAGAGGCGTCCCAATTGCCCTGCCAAGCCTCGAGGAGAATCCCGAGTTGTCCCTCGCAACTAGGCAGGAGTCCTGACGTCGCTGAACAAACACGTGTGTGGAAGGGCCATCCCCGTCGTAACTCGAGAATATACCTCAGGTTCCCGCCGCAACTCGAGAAAAACCATGAGACTTCCCCCTCGCCGCGAGATGAGGCCCGATTCCCCTGCACTGCCTGCAGAGCAATGCCGTGTTGCACATCACACAGGAAAGGAGCCTTGATTTCCTTGATGCCACTCCAGAGAAAGTCCACGAAAACTGTTTCAAGGCTAGAGGGATTCTGAGGTCACTGTAGCAACAGGAAAGAGCTCCGTGGACCAAAAATCAACTCGAGATGAGAGGTTAGTCCCTGGCTTCCACTCCAGAGGAGTACTACCTTACCACAAGCACCTCAAGAGGAGGCTTCTCTCAGCTCTAGGTATGTGAGAGGGACCCTGAGTTTGCAGCCTCAAGTGGAATGGACACCGCGATGCCCTGACTCGAAATAAGGCCGGATATCCCTGCAGTGACTTGAAGGCAGGCTCGTCTTGCATCTGCCAAGACGAAAGGATGTCTGAATCCCCTGTGGAGACCACAGAGAAAGACCTAGTTCCCCACCTCATCGAGACCGGAGGCCTCACATCTTTGAAAACTCCAGAGGGACGCGGAGATCTGTGCCTCCAAAGGAGACGATGCCTGACTCCTCGGGAAACTTGATAGGAGTCCCAGGATTCCTGTGGCACGTGGAAAGGGACCCTTGGTCTCCCGCCTCAGCTGGAGAGGCGTCCCAATTGCCCTGCCAAGCCTCGAGGAGAATCCCGAGTTGTCCCTCGCAACTAGGCAGGAGACCTGACGTCGCTGAACAAACACGTGTGTGGAAGGGCCATCCCCGTCGTAACTCGAGAATATACTCCAGGTTCCCACCGCAACTAGAGAAAAACCATGAGACTTCCCCCTCGCCGCGAGATGAGGCCCGATTCCCCTGCACTGCGTGCAGAGCAATGCCGTGTTGCACATCACACAGGAAAGGAGCCTTGATTTCCTTGATGGCACTCCAGAGAAACCCCAAGAACACTGTTTCAAGGCTAGAGGGATCCTGAGGTCACTGTAGCAACAAGAAAGAGCAGCATGGACCACAAATCAACTCGAGATGAGGGGTTAGTCCCTGGCTTCGACTCCAGAGGAATACCACCTTACCAGAAGCACCTCAAGAGGAGGCTTCTCTCAGCTCTAGGTATGTGAGAGGGAACCTGAGTTTGCGGCCTCAAGTGAAATGTTCACCGCGATGCCCTGACTAGAAATAAGGCTGGATATGCCTACAATGAATTGAATGCAGGCTCGTCTTGCATCTCCCAAGACGAAAGGATGTCTGAATCCCCTGTGGATACCACACAGAAAGACCTAGTTCCCCACCTCATCGCGACTGGAGGCCTCACATCCTTTGAAAACTCCAGAGGGACGTGGAGATCAGTGCCTCCAAAGGAGACGATGCCTGACTCCTCGGGAAACTTGATAGGAGTCCCAGGATTCCTGTGGCACGTGGAAAGGGACCCTTGGTCTCCCGCCTCAGCTGGAGAGGCGTCCCAATTGCCCTGCCAAGCCTCGAGGAGAATCCCGAGTTGTCCCTCGCAACTAGGCAGGAGTCCTGACGTCGCTGAACAAACACGTGTGTGGAAGGGCCATCCCCGTCGTAACTCGAGAATATACCCCAGGTTCCCGCCGCAACTCGAGAAAAACCACGACACCTCCCCCTCGCCGCGAGATGAGACCCGATTCCCCTGCACTGCGTGCAGAGCAATGCCGTGTTGCACATCACACAGGAAAGGAGCCTTGATTTCCTTGATGGCACTCCAGAGAAAGCCCACGAACACTGTTTCAAGGCTAGAGGGATCCTGAGGTCACTGTAGCAACACGAAAGAGCTCCGTGGACCAAAAATCAACTCGAGATGAGAGGTTAGTCCCTGGCTTCCACTCCAGAGGAGTACTACCTTACCACAAGCACCTCAAGAGGAGGCTTCTCTCAGCTCTAGGTATGTGAGAGGTACCCTGAGTTTGCGGCCTCAAGTGGAATGGATACCGTGATGCCCTGACTCGAAATAATGCCGGATATCCCTGCAGTGACTTGAATGCAGGCTCGTCTTGCATCTGCCAAGACGAAAGGATGTCTGAATCCCCTGTGGAGACCACAGAGAAAGACCTAGTTCCCCACCTCATTGCGACCGGAGGCCTCAGATTCTTTGAAAACTCCAGAGGGACGCGGAGATAAGTGCCGCCAAAAGAGACGATGCCTGACTCCTCGTGAAACTTGATAGGAGTCCCAGGATTCCTGTGGCACGTGGAAAGGGACCCTTGGTCTCCCCCCTCAGGTGGAGAGGCGTCCCAATTTCCCTACCAAGCCTCGAGGAGAATCCCGAGTTGTCCCTCGCAACTAGGCAGCAGTCCTGACGTCGCTGAACAAACACGTGTTTGGAAGGGCCATCCCCGTCGTAACTCGAGAATATACCCCAGGTTCCCGCCGCAACTCGAGAAAATCCATGAGACTTCCCCTTCGCCGCAAGATGAGGCCCGATTCCCCTGCACTGCGTGCAGAGCAACTCCGTGTTGCACATCACACAGGAAAGGAGCCTTGATTTCCTTGATGGCACTCCAGAGAAAGCCCACGAACACTGTTTCAAGGCTAGAGGGATCCTGAGGTCACTGTAGCAACAAGAAAGAGCTCCGTGGACCAAAAATCAAGTCGAGATGAGAGGTTAGTCCCTGGCTTCCACTCCAGAGGAGTACCTCCTCACCACAAGCACCTCAAGAGGAGGCTTCTCTCAGCTCTAGGTATGTGAGAGGGACCCTGAGTTTGCGGCCTCAAGTGGAATGGACACCGTGATGCCCTGACTCGAAATAAGGCCGGATATCCCTGCAGTGACTTGAATGCAGGCTCGTCTTGCATCTCCCAAGACGAAAGGATGTCTGAATCCCCTGTGGAGACCACAGAGAAAGACCTAGTTCCCCACCTCATCGCGACCGGAGGCCTCACATCCTTTGAAAACTCCAGAGGGACGCGGAGATAAGTGCCTCCAAAGGAGACGATGCCTGACTCCTCGTGAAACTTGATAGGAGTCCCAGAATTCCTGTGGCACGTGGAAAGGGACCCTTGGTCTCCCGCCTCAGCTGGAGAGGCTTCCCAATTACCCTGCCAAGCCTCGAGGAGAATCCCGAGTTGTCCCTCGCAACTAGGCAGGAGTCCTGACGTCGCTGAACAAACACGTGTGTGGAAGGGCCATCCCCGTCGTAACTCGAGAATATACCCCAGGTTTCCGCCGCAACTCGAGAAAAACCATGAGACTTCTCCCTCGCCGCGAGATGAGGCCCGATTCCCCTGCACTGCGTGCAGAGCAATGCCGTGTTGCACATCACACAGGAAAGGAGCCTTGATTTCCTTGATGGCACTCCAGAGAAAGCCCAAGAACACTGTCTCCAGGCTAGAGGGATCCTGAGGTCACTGTAGCAACAAGAAAGAGCAGCATGGACCACAAATCAACTCGAGATGAGGGGTTAGTCCCTGGCTTCGACTCCAGAGGAATACCACCTTACCACAAGCACCTCAAGAGGAGGCTTCTCTCAGCTCTAGGTATGTGAGAGGGAACCTGAGTTTGCGGCCTCAAGTGGAATGGACACCGCGATGCCCTGACTCGAAATAAGGCTGGATATGCCTACAATGAATTGAATGCAGGCTCGTCTTGCATCTCCCAAGACGAAAGGATGTCTGAATCCCCTGTGGAGACCACAGAGAAAGACCTAGTTCCCCACCTCATCGCGACCGGAGGCCTCACATCCTTTGAAAACTCCAGAGGGACGCGGAGATCAGTGCCTTCAAAGGAGACGATGCCTGACTCCTCGTGAAACTTGATAGGAGTCCCAGGATTCCTGTGGCACGTGGAAAGGGACCCTTGGTCTCCCCCCTCAGCTGGAGAGGCGTCCCAATTGCCCTGCCAAGCCTCGAGGAGAATCCCGAGTTGTCCCTCGCAACTAGGCAGGAGTCCTGACGTCGCTGAACAAACACGTGTGTGGAAGGGCCATCCCCGTCGTAACTCGAGAATATACCCCAGGTTCCCGCCGCAACTCGAGAAAAACCATGAGACTTCCCCCTCGCCGCGAGATGAGGCCCGATTCCCCTGCACTGCGTGCAGAGCAATGCCGTGTTGCACATCACACAGGAAAGGAGCCTTGATTTCCTTGATGCCACTCCAGAGAAAGTCCACGAAAACTGTTTCAAGGCTAGAGGGATTCTGAGGTAACTGTAGCAACAGGAAAGAGCTCCGTGGACCAAAAATCAACTCGAGATGAGAGATTAGTCCCTGGCTTCCACTCCAGAAGAGTACTACCTTACCACAAGCACCTCAAGAGGAGGCTTCTCTCAGCTCTAGGTATGTGAGAGGGACCCTGAGTTTGCAGCCTCAAGTGGAATGGACACCGCGATGCCCTGACTCGAAATAAGACCGGATATCCCTGCAGTGACTTGAAGGCAGGCTCGTCTTGCATCTGCCAAGACGAAAGGATGTCTGAATCCCCTGTGGAGACCACAGAGAAAGACCTAGTTCCCCACCTCATCGAGACCGGAGGCCTCACATCTTTGAAAACTCCAGAGGGACGCGGAGATCAGTGCCTCCAAAGGAGACGATGCCTGACTCCTCGGGAAACTTGATAGGAGTACCAGGATTCCTGTGGCACGTGGAAAGGGACCCTTGGTCTCCCGCCTCAGCTGGAGAGGCGTCCCAATTGCCCTGCCAAGCCTCGAGGAGAATCCCTAGTTGTCCCTCGCAACTAGGCAGAAGTCCTGACGTCGCTGAACAAACACGTGTGTGGAAGGGCCATCCCCGTCGTAACTCGAGAATATACCCCAGGTTCCCGCCGCAACTCGAGAAAAACCATGAGACTTCCCCCTCGCCGCGAGATGAGGACCGATTCCCCTGCACTGCGTGCCGAGCAATGCCGTGTTGCACATCACACAGGAAAGGAGCCTTGATTTCCTTGATGGCACTCCAGAGAAAGCCCACGAAAACTGTTTCAAGGCTAGAGGGATCCTGAGGTAACTGTAGCAACACGAAAGAGCTCCGTGGACCAAAAATCAACTCGAGATGAGAGGTTAGTCCCTGGCTTCGACTCCAGAGGAGTACTACCTTACTACAAGCACCTCAAGAGGAGGCTTCTCTCAGCTCTAGGTATGTGAGAGGGACCCTGAGTTTGCAGCCTCAAGTGGAATGGACACCGCCATGCCCTGACTCGAAATAACGCCGGATATCCCTGCAGTGACTTGAATGCAGGCTCGTCTTGCATCTCCCAAGACGAAAGGATGTCTGAATCCCCTGTGGAGACCACAGAGAAAGACCTAGTTCCCCACCTCATGGCGACCGGAGGCCTCACATCCTTTGAAAACTCCAGAGGGACGCGGAGATACGTGCCGCCAAAAGAGACGATGCCTGATTCCTCGTGAAACTTGATAGGAGTCCCAGGATTCCTGTGGCACGTGGAAAGGGACACTTGGACTCCCGCCTCAGCTGGAGAGGCGTCCCAATTGCCCTGCCAAGCCTCGAGGAGAATCCCGAGTTGTCCCTCGCAACTAGGCAGGAGTCCTGACGTCGCTGAACAAACACGTGTGTGGAAGGGCCATCCCCGTCGTAACTCGAGAATGTACTCCAGGTTCCCACCGCAACTAGAGAAAAACCATGAGACTTCCCCCTCGCCGCGAGATGAGGCCCGATTCCCCTGCACTGCGTGCAGAGCAATGCCGTGTTGCACATCACACAGGAAAGGAGCCTTGATTTCCTTGATGGCACTCCAGAGAAACCCCAAGAACACTGTTTCAAGGCTAGAGGGATCCTGAGGTCACTGTAGCAACAAGAAACAGCAGCATGGACCACAAATCAACTCGAGATGAGGGGTTAGTCCCTGGCTTCGACTCCAGAGGAATACCACCTTACCAGAAGCACCTCAAGAGGAGGCTTCTCTCAGCTCTAGGTATGTGAGAGGGAACCTGAGTTTGCGGCCTCAAGTGAAATGGACACCGCGATGCCCTGACTCGAAATAAGGCTGGATATGCCTACAATGAATTGAATGCAGGCTCGTCTTGCATCTCCCAAGACGAAAGGATGTCTGAATCCCCTGTGGAGACCACAGAGAAAGACCTAGTTCCCCACCTCATCGCGACTGGAGGCCTCACATCCTTTGAAAACTCCAGAGGGACGTGGAGATCAGTGCCTCCAAAGGAGACGATGCCTGACTCCTCGGGAAACTTGATAGGAGTCCCAGGATTCCTGTGGCACGTGGAAAGGGACCCTTGGTCTCCCGCCTCAGCTGGAGAGGCGTCCCAATTGCCCTACCAAGCCTCGAGGAGAATCCCTAGTTGTCCCTCGCAACTAGGCAGAAGTCCTGACGTCGCTGAACAAACACGTGTGTGGAAGGGCCATCCCCGTCGTAACTCGAGAATATACCCCAGGTTCACGCCGCAACTCGAGAAAAACCATGAGACTTCCCCCTCGCCGCGAGATGAGGACCGATTCCCCTTCACTGCGTGCAGAGCAATGCCGTGTTGCACATCACACAGGAAAGGAGCCTTGATTTCCTTGATGGCACTCCAGAGAAAGCCCACGAAAACTGTTTCAAGGCTAGAGGGATCCTGAGGTCACTGTAGCAACACGAAAGAGCTCCGTGGACCAAAAATCAACTCGAGATGAGAGGTTAGTCCCTGGCTTCCACTCCAGAGGAGTACTACCTTACCACAAGCACCTCAAGAGGAGGCTTCTCTCAGCTCTAGGTATGTGAGAGGTACCCTGAGTTTGCGGCCTCAAGTGGAATGGATACCGTGATGCCCTGACTCGAAATAATGCCGGATATCCCTGCAGTGACTTGAATGCAGGCTCGTCTTGCATCTCCCAAGACGAAAGGATGTCTGAATCCCCTGTGGAGACCACAGAGAAAGACCTAGTTCCCCACCTCATTGCGACCGGAGGCCTCACATTCTTTGAAAACTCCAGAGGGACGCGGAGATAAGTGCCGCCAAAAGAGACGATGCCTGACTCCTCGTGAAACTTGATAGGAGTCCCAGGATTCCTGTGGCACGTGGAAAGGGACCCTTGGTCTCCCCCCTCAGGTGGAGAGGCGTCCCAATTTCCCTACCAAGCCTCGAGGAGAATCCCGAGTTGTCCCTCGCAACTAGGCAGCAGTCCTGACGTCGCTGAACAAACACGTGTTTGGAAGGGCCATCCCCGTCGTAACTCGAGAATATACCCCAGGTTCCCGCCGCAACTCGAGAAAAACCATGAGACTTCCCCTTCGCCGCAAGATGAGGCCCGATTCCCCTGCACTGCGTGCAGAGCAACTCCGTGTTGCACATCACACAGGAAAGGAGCCTTGATTTCCTTGATGGCACTCCAGAGAAAGCCCACGAACACTGTTTCAAGGCTAGAGGGATCCTGAGGTCACTGTAGCAACAAGAAAGAGCTCCGTGGACCAAAAATCAAGTCGAGATGAGAGGTTAGTCCCTGGCTTCCACTCCAGAGGAGTACCACCTCACCACAAGCACCTCAAGAGGAGGCTTCTCTCAGCTCTAGGTATGTGAGAGGGACCCTGAGTTTGCGGCCTCAAGTGGAATGGACACCGTGATGCCCTGACTCGAAATAAGGCCGGATATCCCTGCAGTGACTTGAATGCAGGCTCGTCTTGCATCTCCCAAGACGAAAGGATGTCTGAATCCCCTGTGGAGACCACAGAGAAAGACCTAGTTCCCCACCTCATCGCGACCGGAGGCCTCACATCCTTTGAAAACTCCAGAGGGACGCGGAGATAAGTGCCTCCAAAGGAGACGATGCCTGACTCCTCGTGAAACTTGATAGGAGTCCCAGGATTCCTGTGGCACGTGGAAAGGGACCCTTGGTCTCCCGCCTCAGCTGGAGAGGCTTCCCAATTACCCTGCCAAGCCTCGAGGAGAATCCCGAGTTGTCCCTCGCAACTAGGCAGGAGTCCTGACGTCGCTGAACAAACACGTGTGTGGAAGGGCCATCCCCGTCGTAACTCGAGAATATACCCCAGATTTCCGCCGCAACTCGAGAAAAACCATGAGACTTCTCCCTCGCCGCGAGATGAGGCCCGATTCCCCTGCACTGCGTGCAGAGCAATGCCGTGTTGCACATCACACAGGAAAGGAGCCTTGATTTCCTTGATGGCACTCCAGAGAAAGCCCAAGAACACTGTCTCCAGGCTAGAGGGATCCTGACGTCACTGTAGCAACACGAAAGAGCTCCGTGGACCAAAAATCAACTCGAGATGAGAGGTTAGTCCCTGGCTTCGACTCCAGAGGAATACCAGCTTACCACAAGCACCTCAAGAGGAGGCTTCTCTCAGCTCTATGTATGTGAGAGGGACCCTGAGTTTGAGGGCTCAAGTGGAATGGACATCGCGATGCCCTGACTCAAAATAAGGCCGGATATCCCTGCAGTGACTTGAATGCAGGCTCGTCTTGCATCTCCCAAGACGAACGGATGTCTGAATCCCCTGTGGAGACCACAGAGAAAGACCTAGTTCCCCACCTCATCGCGACCGGAGGCCTCACATCCTTTGAAAACTCCAGAGGGACGCGGAGATCAGTGCCTCCAAAGGAGACGATGCCTGACTCCTCGTGAAACTTGATAGGAGTCCCAGGATTCCTGTGGCACGTGGAAAGGGACACTTGGTCTCCCACCTCAGCTGGAGAGGCGTCCCAATTGCCCTGCCAAGCCTCGAGGAGAATCCCGAGTTGTCCCTCGCAACTAGGCAGGAGTCCTGACGTCGCTGAACAAACACGTGTGTGGAAGGGCCATCCCCGTCGTAACTCGAGAATATACCACAGGTTCCCGCCGCAACTCGAGAAAAACCATGAGAATTCCCCCTCGCCGGGAGATGAGGCCCGATTCCCCTGCACTGCGTGCAGAGCAATGCCGTGTTGCACATCACACAGGAAAGGAGCCTTGATTTCCTTGATGGCACTCCAGAGAAAGCCGAAGAACACTGTTTCAAGGCTAGAGGGATCCTGAGGTCACTGTAGCAACACGAAAGAGCTCCGTGGACCAAAAATCAACTCGAGATGAGAGGTTAATCCCTGGCTTCCACTCCAGAGGAGTACTACCTTACCACAAGCACCTCAAGAGGAGGTTTCTCTCAGCTCTAGGTATGTGAGAGGGACCCTGAGTTTGCAGCCTCAAGTGGAATGGACACCGCGATGCCCTGACTCGAAATAAGGCCGGATATCCCTGCAGTGACTTGAATGCAGGCTCGTCTTGCATCTCCCAAGACGAAAGGTCGTCTGAATCCCCTGTGGATACCACAGAGAAAGACCTAGTTCCCCACCTCATCATGACCGGAGGCCTCACATCCTTTGAAAACTCCAGAGGGACGCGGAGATCAGTGCCTCCAAAGGAGACGATGCCTGACTCCTCGTGAAAATTGACAGGAGTCCCAGGATTCCTGTGGCACGTGGAAAGGGACACTTGGTCTCCCACCTCAACTGGACAGGCGTCCCAATTGCCCTGCCAAGCCTCGAGGAGAATCCCGAGTTGTCCCTCGCAACTAGGCAGGAGTCCTGACGTCGCTGAACAAACAGGTGTGTGGAAGGGCCATCCCCGGCGTAACTCGAGAATATACCCCAGGTTCCCGCCGCAACTCGAGAAAAACCATGAGACTTCCCCCTCGCCGCGAGATGAGGCCCGATTCCCCTGCACTGCATGCAGAGCAATGCCGTGTTGCAATCACACAGGAAAGGAGCCTTGATTTCCTTGATGGCACTCCAGAGAAACCCCAAGAACACTGTTTCAAGGCTAGAGGGATCCTGAGGTCACTGTAGCAGCAAGAAAGAGCTCCATGGACCCCAAATCACCTCGACATGAGAGGTTAGTCCCTGGCTTCGACTACAGAGGAATACCACCTTACCACAAGCACCTCAAGAGGAGGCTTCTCTCAGCTCTAGGTATGTGAGAGGGACCCTGAGTATGCGGCCTCAAGTGGAATGGACCCCGCGATGCCGTGACTCGAAATAAAGCCGGATATCCCTGCAGTGACTTGAATGCAGGCTCGTCTTGCATCTCCCAAGAAGAAAGGATGTCTGAATCCCGTGCGGAGACCACAGAGAAAGACCTAGTTCCCCACCTCATCGCGACCGGAGGCCTCACATCCTTTGAAAACTCCAGAGGGACGCGGAGATCAGTGCCTCCAAAGGAGACGATGCCTGACTCCTCATGAAACTTGATAGGAGTCCCAGGATTCCTGTGGCACGTGGAAAGGGACCCTTGGTCTCCCGCCTCAGCTGGAGATGCGTCCCAATTTCCCTGCCAAGCCTCGAGGAGAATCCCGAGTTGTCCCTCACAACTAGGCAGGAGTCCTGACGTTGCTGAACAAACACGTGTGTGGAAGGGCCATCCCCGTCGTAACTCGAGAATATACCCCAGGTTCCCGCCGCAACTCAAAAAAAACCATGAGACTTCCCCCTCGCCGCGAGATGAGGCCCGATTCCCCTGCACTGCGTGCCGAGCAATGCCGTGTTGCACATCACACAGGAAAGGAGCCTTGATTTCCTTGATGGCACTCCAGAGAAACCCCAAGAACACTGTTTCAAGGCTAGAGGGATCCTGAGGTCACTTTAGCAACACAAAAGAGCTCCGTGGACCCCAAATCAACTCGACATGAGAGGTTAGTCCCTGGCTTCGACTCCAGAGGAATACCACCTTAACACAAGCACCTCAAGAGGAGGCTTCTCTCAGCTCTATGTATGTGAGAGGGACCCTGAGTTTGCGGCCTCAAGTGGAATGGACACCGCGATGCCCTGACTCGAAATAAGGCCGGATTTCTCTGCAGTGATTTGAATGCAGGGTCGTCTTGCATCTCGCAAGATGAAAGGATGTCTGAATCCCCTGTGGAGCCCTCAGAGAAAGACCTAGTTCCCCACCTCATCGTGACCGGAGGCCTCACATCCTTTGAAAACTCCAGAGGGACGCGGAGATCAGTGCCTCCAAAGGAGACGATGCCTGACTCCTCGTGAAACTTGATAGGAGTCCCAGGATTCCTGTGGCACGTGGAAAGGGACCCTTGGTCTCCCGCCTCAGCTGGAGAGGCGTCCCAATTTCCCTGTCAAGCCTCGAGGAGAATCCCGAGTTGTCCCTCGCAACTAGGCAGGAGTCCTGACGTCGCTGAACAAACACGTGTGTGGAAGGGCCATCCCCGTCGTAACTCGAGAATATACCCCAGGTTCCCGCCGCAACTCGAGAAAAACCATGAGACTTCCGCCTCTCCGCGAAATGAGGCCCGATTCCCCTGCACTGCGTGCAGAGCAATGCCGTGTTGCACATCACACAGGAAAGGAGCCTAGATTTCCTTGATGGCACTCCAGAGAAAGCCCAAGAACACTGTTTCAAGGCTAGAGGGATCCTGAGGTCACTGAAGCAACAAGAAAGAGCTCCGTGGACCACAAATCAACTCGAGATGAGAGGTTAGTCCCTGACTTAGACTCCAGAGGAATACCACCTTACCACAAGCACCTCAAGAGGAGGCTTCTCTCAGCTCTAGGTATGTGAGAGGGACCCTGAGTTTGCGGCCTCAAGTGGAATGGACACCGCGATGCCGTGACTCGAAATAAGGCCGGATATCCCTGCAGTGACTTGAATGCAGGCTCGTCTTGCATCTCCCAAGACGAAAGGATGTCTGAATCCCCTGTGGAGACCACAGAGAAAGACCTAGTTACCCACCTCATTGTGACCGGAGGCCTCACATCCTTTGAAAACCTCGGAGGGACGCGGAGATCAGTGCCTCCAAAGGAGACGATGCCTGACTCCTCGTGAAACTTGATAGGAGTCCCAGGATTCCTGTGGCACGTGGAAAGGGACCCTTGGTCTCCCGCCTCAGCTGGAGAGGCGTCCCAATTGCCCTGCCAAGCCTCGAGGAGAATCCCAAGTTGTCCCTCGCAACTAGGCAGGAGTCCTGACGTCGCTGAACAAACACGTGTGTGGAAGGGCCATCGCCGTCGTAACTGGAGAATATACCCCAGGTTCCCGCCACAACTCGAGAAAAACCATGAGGCTTTCCCCTCGCCGTGAAATGAGGCCCGATTCTCCTGCACTGCGTGCAGAGCAATGCCGTGTGGCACATCACACAGGAAAGGAGCCTTGATTTCCTTGATGGCACTACAGAGAAACCCCAAGAACACTGTTTCAAGGCTAGATGGATCCTGAGGTCACTGTAGCAGCACGAAAGAGCTCCGTGGACCCCAAATCAACTCGACATGAGAGGTTAGTCCCTGGCTTCGACTCCAGAGGAATACCACCTTACCACAAACACCTCAAGAGGAGGCTTCTCTCAGCTCTAGGTATGTGAGAGGGACCCTGAGTTTGCGGCTTCAAGTGGAATGGACACCGCGATGCCCTGACTCGAAATAAGGCCGGATATGCCTGCAGTGACTTGAATGCAGGCTCGTCGTGCATCTCCCAAGACGAAAGGATGTCTGAATCCCCTGTGGAGACCACAGAGAAAGACCTAGTTCCCCACCTCATCGCGACCGGAGGCCTCACATCCTTTGAAAACTCCAGAGGGACGCGGAGATCAGTGCCTCCAAAGGAGACGATGCCTGACTCCTCGTGAAACTTGATAGGAGTCCCAGGATTCCTGTGCCACGTGGAAAGGGACACTTGGTCTCCCACCTCAGCTGGAGAGGCGTCCCAATTGCCCTGCCAAGCCTCGAGGAGAATCCCGAGTTGTCCCTCGCAACTAGGCAGGAGTCCTGACGTCGCTGAACAAACACGTGTGTGGAAGGGCCATCCCCGTCGTAACTCGAGAATATAGCCCAGGTTCCCGCCGCAACTCGAGAAAAACCATGAGACTTCCCCCTCACCGCGAGATGAGGCCCGATTCCCCTGCACTGCGTGCAGAGCAATGCCGTGTTGCACATCACACAGGAAAGGAGCTTTGATTTCCTTGATGGCACTCCAGAGTAAGCCCAAGAACACTGTTTCAAGGCTAGAGGGATCCTGAGGTCACTGTAGCAACAAGAAAGAGCAGCATGGACCACAAATCAACTCGAGATGAGGGGTTAGTCCCTGGCTTCGACTCCAGAGGAATACCACCTTACCAGAAGCACCTCAAGAGGAGGCTTCTCTCAGCTCTAGGTATGTGAGAGGGAACCTGAGTTTGCGGCCTCAAGTGAAATGGACACCGCGATGCCCTGACTCGAAATAAGGCTGGATATGCCTACAATTAATTGAATGCAGGCTCGTCTTGCATCTCCCAAGACGAACGGATGTCTGAATCCCCTGTGGAGACCACAGAGAAAGACCTAGTTCCCCACCTCATCGCGACTGGAGGCCTCACATCCTTTGAAAACTCCAGAGGGACGCGGAGATCAGTGCCTCCAAAGGAGACGATGCCTGACTCCTCGGGAAACTTGATAGGAGACCCAGGATTCCTGTGGCACGTGGAAAGGGACCCTTGGTCTCCCACCTCAGCTGGAGAGGCGTCCCAATTGCCCTGCCAAGCCTCGAGGAGAATCCCGAGTTGTCCCTCGCAACTACGCAGGAGTCATGACGTCGCTGAAGAAACACGTGTGTGGAAGGGCCATCCCCGTCGTAACTCGAGAATATACCCCAGGTTCCCGCCGCAACTCGAGAAAAACCATGAGACTTCCCCCTCGCCGCGAGATGAGACCCGATTCCCCTGCACTGCGTGCAGAGCAATGCCGTGTTGCACATCACACAGGAAAGGAGCCTTGATTTCCTTGATGGCACTCCAGAGAAAGCCCACGAAAACTGTTTCAAGGCTAGAGGGATCCTGAGGTCACTGTAGCAACACGAAAGAGCTCCGTGGACCAAAAATCAACTCGAGATGAGAGGTTAGTCCCTGGCTTCCACTCCAGAGGAGTACTACCTTACCACAAGCACCTCAAGAGGAGGCTTCTCTCAGCTCTAGGTATATGAGAGGGACCCAGAGTTTGCAGCCTCAAGTGGAATGGACACCGCCATGCCCTGACTCGAAATAAGGCCGGATATCCCTGCAGTGACTTGAATGCAGGCTCGTCTTGCATCTGCCAAGACGAAAGGATGTCTGAATCCCCTGGGGAGACCACAGAGAAAGACCTAGTTCCCCACCTCATCATGACCGGAGGCCTCACATCCTTTGAAAACTCCAGAGGGACGCGGAGATAAGTGCCTCCAAAAGAGACGATGCCTGACTCCTCGTGAAACTTGATAGGAGTCCTAGGATTCCTGTGGCACTTGGAAAGGGACTCTTGATCTCCCGCCTCAGCTGGAGAGGCGTCCCAATTGCCCTGCCAAGCCTCGAGGGGAATCCCGAGTTGTCCCTCGCAACTAGTCAGGAGTCCGGACGTCGCTGAACAAACACGTGTGTGGAAGGGCCATCGCCGTCGTAACTCGAGAATGTACCCCAGGTTCCCGCCGCTACTCGAGAAAAACCATGAGACTTCCCCCTCGCCGCGAGATGAGGCCCGATTCCTCTGCACTGCATGCAGAGCAATGCCGTGTTGCACATCACACAGGAAAGGAGCCTTGATTTCCTTGATGGCACTCCAGAGAAAGCCCAAGAACACTGTTTCAAGGCTAGAGGGATCCTGAGGTCACTGTAGCAACAAGAAAGAGCAGCATGGACCACAAATCAACTCGAGATGAGGGGTTAGTCCCTGGCTTCGACTCCAGAGGAATACCACCTTACCAGAAGCACCTCAAGAGGAGGCTTCTCTCAGCTCTAAGTATGTGAGAGGGAACCTGAGTTTGCGGCCTCATGTGAAATGGACACCGCGATGCCCTGACTCGAAATAAGGCCGGATATGCCTACAATGAATTGAATGCAGGCTCGTCTTGCATCTCCCAAGACGAAAGGATGTCTGAATCCCCTGTGGAGACCACAGAGAATGACCTAGTTCCCCACCTCATCGCGACTGGAGGCCTCACATCCTTTGAAAACTCCAGAGGGACGCGGAGATCAGTGCCTCGAAAGGAGACGATGCCTGACTCCTCGGGAAACTTGATAGGAGTCCCAGGATTACTGTGGCACGTGGAAAGGGACCCTTGGTCTCCCACCTCAGCTGGAGAGGCGTCCCAATTGCCCTGCCAAGCCTCGAGGAGAATCCCTAGTTGTCCCTCGCAACTAGGCAGAAGTCCTGACGTCGCTGAACAAACACGTCTGTGGAAGGGCCATCCCCGTCGTAACTCGAGAATATACCCCAGGTTCCCGCCGCAACTCTAGAAAAACCATGAGACTTCCCCCTCGCCGCGAGATGAGGACCGATTCCCCTGCACTGCGTGCAGAGCAATGCCGTGTTGCACATCACACAGGAAAGGAGCCTTGATTTCCTTGATGGCACCCCAGAGAAAGCCCACGAAAACTGTTTCAAGGCTAGAGGGATCCTGAGGTCACTGTAGCAACACGAAAGAGCTCCGTGGACCAAAAATCAACTCGAGATGAGAGGTTAGTCCCTGGCTTCCACTCCAGAGGAGTACTACCTTACCACAAGCACCTCAAGAGGAGGCTTCTCTCAGCTCTAGGTATGTGAGAGGGACCCTGAGCTTGCAGCCTCAAGTGGAATGGACACCGCCATGCCCTGACTCGAAATAACGCCGGATATCCCTGCAGTGACTTGAATGCAGGCTCGTCTTGCATCTCCCAAGACGAAAGGATGTCTGAATCCCCTGTGGAGACCACAGAGAAAGACCTAGTTCCCCACCTCATCACGACCGGGGGCCTCACATCCTTTGAAAACTCCAGAGGGACGCGGAGATAAGTGCCTCCAAAAGAGACGATGCCTGACTCCTCGGGAAACTTGATAGGAGTCCCAGGATTCCTGTGGCACGTGGAAAGGGACCCTTGGTCTCCCACCTCAGCTGGAGAGGCGTCCCAATTGCCCTGCCAAGCCTCGAGGAGAATCCCGAGTTGTCCCTCGCAACTAGGCAGGAGTCCTGACGTCGCTGAACAAACACGTGTGTGGAAGGGCCATCCCCGTCGTAACTCGAGAATATACACCAGTTTCCCGCCGCTACTTGAGAAAAACCACGAGACTTCCCCCTCGCCGCGAGATGAGGCCCGATTCCCCTGCACTGCATGCAGAGCAATGGCGTGTTGCACATCACACAGGAAAGGAGCGTTGATTTCCTTGATGGCACTCCAGAGAAACCCCAAGAACACTGTTTCAAGGCTAGAGGGATCCTGAGGTCACTGTAGCAACAAGAAAGAGCAGCATGGACCACAAATCAACTCGAAATGCGAGGTTAGTCCCTGGCTTCGACTCCAGAGGAATACCACGTTACCACAAGGACTTCAAGAGGAGGCTTCTCTCAGCTCCAGGTTTGTGGGAGGGACCCTGAGTTTGCGGCCTCAAGTGGAATGGACACCGCGATGCCCTGACTCCAAATAAGGCCGGATATGCCTGCAGTAACTTGAATGCAGGCTCGTCTTGCATCTCCCAAGACGAAAGGATGTCTGAATCCCCTGTAGAGACCACAGAGAAAGACCTAGTTCCCCACCTCATCGCGACCGGAGGCCTCACATCCTTGGAAAACTCCAGAGGGACGTGGAGATCAGTGCCTATAAAGGAGACGATGCCTGACTCCTCGTGAAACTTGATAGGAGTCCCAGAATTCCTGTGGCACGTGAAAAGGGACCCTTCGTCTCCCGCCTCAGGTTGAGAGGCGTCCCAATTGCCCTGCGAAGCGTCGAGGAGAATCCCGAGTTGTCCCTCGCAACTAGGCAGGAGTCCTGACGTCGCTGAACAAACACGTGTGTGGAAGAGCCATCCCCGTCGTAACTCGAGAATGTACCTCAGGTTCCCGCCGCAACTCGAGAAAAACCATGAGACTTCCCCCTCGCCGCGAGATGAGGCCCGATTCCCCTGCACTGCGTGCAGAGCAATGCCGTGTTGCACATCACACAGGAAAGGAGCCTTGATTTCCTTGATGGCACTCCAGAGAAACCCCAAGAACACTGTTTCAAGGCTAGAGGGATCCTGAGGTCACTGTAGCAAGACGAAAAAGCTCCGTGGACCAAAAATCAACTCGAGATGAGAGGTTAGTCCCTGGCTTCCTCTCCAGAGGAGTACCACCTTACCACAAGCACCTCAAGAGGAGGCTTCTCTCAGCTCTAGGTATGTGAGAGGGACCCTGAGTTTGCAGCCTCAAGTGGAATGGACACCGCGATGCCCTGACTCGAAATAAGGCCGGATATCCCTGCAGAGACTTGAATGCAGGCTCGTCTTGCATCTGCCAAGACGAAAGGATGTCTGAATCCCCTGTGGAGACCACAGAGAAAGACCTAGTGCCCCACCTCATCGAGACCGGAGGCCTCACATCCTTTGAAAACTCCAGAGGGATGCGGAGATCAGTGCCTCCAAAAGAGACGATGTCTCACTCCTCGTGAAAATTGATAGGAGTCCCAGGATTCCTGTGGCACGTGGAAAGGGACCCTTGGTCTCCCGCCTCAGCTGGACAGGCGTCCCTATTGCCCTGCCAAGCCTCGAGGAGAATCCCGAGTTGTCCTTCGCAACTAGGCAGGAGTCCTGACGTCGCTGAACAAACACCAGTGTGGAAGGGCCATCCCCGTCGTAACTCAAGAATATACCCCAGGTTCCCGCCGCAACTCGAGAAAAACCATGAGACTTCCCCCTCGCCGCGAGATGAGGCCCGATTCCCCTGCACTGCATGCAGAGCAATGCCGTGGTGCACATCACACAGGAAAGGAGCCTTGATTTCCTTGATGGCACTCCAGAGAAACCCCAAGAAAACTGTTTCAAGGCTAGAGGTATCCTGAGGTCACTGTAGCAACACGAAAGAGCTCCGTGGACCACAAATCAACTCGAGATGAGAGGTTAGTCCCTGGCTTCGAATCCAGAGGAATACCACCTTACCACAAGCACCTCAAGAGGAGGCTTCTCTCAGCTCTAGGTATGTGAGAGGGACCCTGAGTTTGCGGCCTCAAGTGGAATGGACACCGCGATGCCCTGACTCGAAATAATGTCGGATATCCCTGCAGTGACTTGAATGCAGGCTCGACTTGCATCTCCCAAGACGAAAGGATGACTGAATCCCCTGTGGAGACCACAGAGAAAGACCTAGTTCCCCACCTCATCGCGACCGGAGGCCTCACATCCTTTGAAAACTCCAGAGGGACGCGGAGATACGTGCCGCCAAAAGAGACGATGCCTGACTCCTCGTGAAACTTGATAGGAGTCCCAGGATTCCTGTGGCAGGTGGAAAGGGACCCTTGGTCTCCCGCCTCAGCTGGAGAGGCGTCCCAATTGCCCTGCCAAGCCTCGAGGAGAATCCCGAGTTGTCCCTCGCAACTAGGCAGGAGTCCTGACGTCGCTGAACAAACACGTGTGTGGAAGGGCCATCCCCGTCGTAACTCGAGAATATACCCCAGGTTCCCGCCGCAACTCGAGAAAAACCATGAGACTTCCCCCTCGCCGCGAGATGAGGCCCGATTCCCCTTCACTGCGTGCAGAGCAATGCCGTGTTGCACATCACACAGGAAAGGAGCCTTGATTTCCTTGATGGCACTCCAGAGAAACCCCAAGAACACTGTTTCAAGGCTAGAGGGATCCTGAGGTCACTGTAGCAACAAGAAAGAGCAGCATGGACCACAAATCAACTCGAGATGAGGGGTTAGTCCCTGGCTTCGACTCCAGAGGAATCCCACCTTACCAGAAGCACCTCAAGAGGAGGCTTCTCTCAGCTCTAGGTATGTGAGAGGGAACCTGAGTTTGCGGCCTCAAGTGGAATGGACACCGCGATGCCCTGACTCGAAATAAGGCTGGATATGCCTACAATGAATTGAATGCAGGCTCGTCTTGCATCTCCCAAGACAAAAGGATGTCTGAATCCCCTGTGGAGACCACAGAGAAAGACCTAGTTCCCCACCTCATCGCGACCGGAGGCCTCACATCCTTTGAAAACTACAGAGGGACGCGGAGACCAGTGCCTTCAAAGGAGACGATGCCTGACTCCTCGTGAAACTTGATAGGAGTCCCAGGATTCCTATGGCACGTGGAAAGGGACCCTTGGTCTTCCGCCTTAGCTGGAGAGGCGTCCCAATTGCCCTGCCAAGCCTCGAGGAGAATCCCGAGTTGTCCCTCGCAACTAGGCAGGAGTCCTGACATCGCTGAACAAACACGTGTGTGGAAGGGCCATCCCCGTCGTAACTCGAGAATATACCCCAGGTTCCCGCCGCAACTTGAGAAAATCCATGAGACTTCCCCCTTGCCGCGAGATGAGGCCCGATTCCCCTGCACTGCATGCAGAGCAATGCCGTGTTGCACATCACACAGGAAAGGAGCCTTGATTTCCTTGATGGCACTCCACAGAAACCCCAAGAACACTGTTTCAAGGCTAGAGGGATCCTGAGGTCACTGTAGCAACAAGAAAGAGCAGCATGGACCACAAATCAACTCGAGATGCGAGGTTAGTCCCTGGCTTCGACTTCAGAGGAATACCACCTTACCAGAAGCACCTCAAGAGGAGGCTTCTCTCAGCTCTAGGTATGTGAGAGGTACCCTGAGTTTGCGGCCTCAAGTGGAATGGATACCGTGATGCCCTGACTCGAAATAATGCCGGATATCCCTGCAGTGACTTGAATGCAGGCTCGTCTTGCATTTGCCAAGACGAAAGGATGTCTGAATCCCCTGTGGAGACCACAGAGAAAGACCTAGTTCCCCACCTCATTGCGACCGGAGGCCTCACATTCTTTTAAAACTCCAGAGGGACGCGGAGATAAGTGCCGCCAAAAGAGACGATGCCTGACTCCTCGTGAAACTTGATAGGAGTCCCAGGATTCCTGTGGCACGTGGAAAGGGACCCTTGGTCTCCCTCCTCAGCTGGAGAGGCGTCCCAATTTCCCTACCAAGCCTCGAGGAGAATCCCGAGTTGTCCCTCGCAACTAGGCAGCAGTCCTGACGTTGCTGAACAAACACGTGTGTGGAAGGGCCATCCCCGTCGTAACTCGAGAATATACCTCAGGTTCCCGCCGCAACTCGAGAAAAACCATGAGACTTCCCCCTCGCGGCGAGATGAGGCCCGATTCCCCTGCACTGCGTGCAGAGCAATTCCGTGTTGCACATCACACAGGAAAGGAGCCTTGATTTCCTTGATGGCACTCCAGAGAAAGCCCACGAACACTGTTTCAAGGCTAGAGGGATCCTGAGGTCACTGTAGCAACAAGAAAGAGCTCCGTGGACCAAAAATCAAGTCGAGATGAGAGGTTAGTCCCTGGCTTCCACTCCAGAGGAGTACCACCTCACCACAAGCACCTCAAGAGGAGGCTTCTCTCAGCTCTAGGTATGTGAGAGGGACCCTGAGTTTGCGGCCTCAAGTGGAATGGACACCGTGATGCCCTGACTCGAAATAAGGCCGGATATCCCTGCAGTGACTTGAATGCAGGCTCGTCTTGCATCTCCCAAGACGAAAGGATGTCTGAATCCTCTGTGGAGACCACAGAGAAAGACCTAGTTCCCCACCTCATGGCGACCGGAGGCCTCACATCCTTTGAAAACTCCAGAGGGACGCGGAGTTAAGTGCCTCCAAAGGAGACGATGCCTGACTCCTCGTGAAACTTAATAGGAGTCCCAGAATTCCTGTGGCACGTGGAAAGGGACCCTTGGTCTCCCGCCTCAGCTGGAGAGGCGTCCCAATTACCCTGCCAAGCCTCGTGGAGAATCCCGAGTTGTCCCTCGCAACTAGGCAGGAGTCCTGACGTCGCTGAACAAACACGTGTGTATAAGGGCCATCCCCGTCGTAACTCGAGAATATACCCCAGGTTTCCGCCGCAACTCGAGAAAAACCATGAGACTTCTCCCTCGCCGCGAGATGAGGCCCGATTCCCCTGCACTGCGTGCAGAGCAATGCCGTGTTGCACATCACACAGGAAAGGAGCCTTGATTTCCTTGATGGCACTCCAGAGAAAGCCCAAGAACACTGTCTCCAGGCTAGAGGGATCCTGAGGTCACTGTAGCAAGACGAAAGAGCTCCGTGGACCAAAAATCAACTCGAGATGAGAGGTTAGTCCCTGGCTTCGACTCCAGAGGAATACCACCTTACCACAAGCACCTCAAGAGGAGGCTTCTCTCAGCTCTAGTTATGTGAGAGGGACCCTGAGTTTGCGGGCTCAAGTGGAATGGACATCGCGATGCCCTGACTCGAAATAAGGCCGGATATCCCTGCAGTGACTTGAATGCAGGCTCGTCTTGCATCTCCCAAGACGAAAGGTCGTCTGAATCCCCTGTGGATACCACAGAGAAAGACCTAGTTCCCCACCTCATCATGACCTGAGGCCTCACATCCTTTGAAAACTCCAGAGGGACGCGGAGATCAGTGCCTCCAAAGGAGACGATGCCTGACTCCTCGTGAAACTTGATAGGAGTCCCAGGATTCCTGTGGCACGTGGAAAGGGACACTTGGTCTCCCACCTCAACTGGACAGGCGTCCCAATTGCCCTGCCAAGCCTCGAGGAGAATCCCGAGTTGTCCCTCGCAACTAGGCAGGAGTCCTGACGTCGCTGAACAAACAGGTGTGTGGAAGGGCCATCCCCGTCGTAACTCGAGAATATACCCCAGGTTCCCGCCGCAACTCGAGAAAAACCATGAGACTACCCCCTCGCCGCGAGATGAGGCCCGATTCCCCTGCACTGCATGCAGAGCAATGCCGTGTTGCACATCACACAGGAAAGGAGCCTTGATTTCCTTGATGGCACTCCACAGAAACCCCAAGAACACTGTTTCAAGGCTAGAGGGATCCGGAGGTCACTGTAGCAACAAGAAAGAGCAGCATGGACCACAAATCAACTCGAGATGCGAGGTTAGTCCCTGGCTTCGACTTCAGAGGAATACCACCTTACCAGAAGCACCTCAAGAGGAGGCTTCTCTCAGCTCTAGGTATGTGAGAGGTACCCTGAGTTTGCGGCCTCAAGTGGAATGGATACCGTGATGCCCTGACTCGAAATAATGCCGGATATCCCTGCAGTGACTTGAATGCAGGCTCGTCTTGCATCTGCCAAGACGAAAGGATGTCTGAATCCCCTGTGGAGACCACAGAGAAAGACCTAGTTCCCCACCTCATTGCGACCGGAGGCCTCACATTCTTTGAAAACTCCAGAGGGACGCGGAGATAAGTGCCGCCAAAAGAGACGATGCCTGACTCCTCGTGAAACTTGATAGGAGTCCCAGGATTCCTGTGGCACGTGGAAAGGGACCCTTGGTCTCCCTCCTCAGCTGGAGCGGCGTCCCAATTTCCCTACCAAGCCTCGAGGAGAATCCCGAGTTGTCCCTCGCAACTAGGCAGCAGTCCTGACGTTGCTGAACAAACACGTGTGTGGAAGGGCCATCCCCGTCGTAACTCGAGAATATACCTCAGGTTCCCGCCGCAACTCGAGAAAAACCATGAGACTTCCCCCTCGCCGCGAGATGAGGCCCGATTCCCCTGCACTGCGTGCAGAGCAATTCCGTGTTGCACATCACACAGGAAAGGAGCCTTGATTTCCTTGATGGCACTCCAGAGAAAGCCCACGAACACTGTTTCAAGGCTAGAGGGATCCTGAGGTCACTGTAGCAACAAGAAAGAGCTCCGTGGACCAAAAATCAAGTCGAGATGAGAGGTTAGTCCCTGGCTTCCACTCCAGAGGAGTACCACCTCACCACAAGCACCTCAAGAGGAGGCTTCTCTCAGCTCTAGGTATGTGAGAGGGACCCTGAGTTTGCGGCCTCAAGTGGAATGGACACCGTGATGCCCTGACTCGAAATAAGGCCGGATATCCCTGCAGTGACTTGAATGCAGGCTCGTCTTGCATCTCCCAAGACGAAAGGATGTCTGAATCCCCTGTGGAGACCACAGAGAAAGACCTAGTTCCCCACCTCATGGCGACCGGAGGCCTCACATCCTTTGAAAACTCCAGAGGGACGCGGAGATAAGTGCCTCCAAAGGAGACGATGCCTGACTCCTCGTGAAACTTAATAGGAGTCCCAGAATTCCTGTGGCACGTGGAAAGGGACCCTTGGTCTCCCGCCTCAGCTGGAGAGGCGTCCCAATTACCCTGCCAAGCCTCGAGGAGAATCCCGAGTTGTCCCTCGCAACTAGGCAGGAGTCCTGACGTCGCTGAACAAACACGTGTGTGGAAGGGCCATCCCCGTCGTAACTCGAGAATATACCCCAGGTTTCCGCCGCAACTCGAGAAAAACCATGAGACTTCTCCCTCGCCGCGAGATGAGGCCCGATTCCCCTGCACTGCGTGCAGAGCAATGCCGTGTTGCACATCACACAGGAAAGGAGCCTTGATTTCCTTGATGGCACTCCAGAGAAAGCCCAAGAACACTGTCTCCAGGCTAGAGAGATCCTGAGGTCACTGTAGCAAGACGAAAGAGCTCCGTGGACCAAAAATCAACTCGAGATGAGAGGTTAGTCCCTGGCTTCGACTCCAGAGGAATACCACCTTACCACAAGCACCTCAAGAGGAGGCTTCTCTCAGCTCTAGTTATGTGAGAGGGACCCTGAGTTTGCGGGCTCAAGTGGAATGGACATCGCGATGCCCTGACTCGAAATAAGGCCGGATATCCCTGCAGTGACTTGAATGCAGGCTCGTCTTGCATCTCCCAAGACGAAAGGTCGTCTGAATCCCCTGTGGATACCACAGAGAAAGACCTAGTTCCCCACCTCATCATGACCGGAGGCCTCACATCCTTTGAAAACTCCAGAGGGACGCGGAGATCAGTGCCTCCAAAGGAGACGATGCCTGACTCCTCGTGAAACTTGATAGGAGTCCCAGGATTCCTGTGGCACGTGGAAAGGGACACTTGGTCTCCCACCTCAACTGGACAGGCGTCCCAATTGCCCTGCCAAGCCTCGAGGAGAATCCCGAGTTGTCCCTCGCAACTAGGCAGGAGTCCTGACGTCGCTGAACAAACAGGTGTGTGGAAGGGCCATCCCCGTCGTAACTCGAGAATATACCCCAGGTTCCCGCCGCAACTCGAGAAAAACCATGAGACTACCCCCCTCGCCGCGAGATGAGGCCCGATTCCCCTGCACTGCATGCAGAGCAATGCCGTGTTGCACATCACACAGGAAAGGAGCCTTGATTTCCTTGATGGCACTCCACAGAAACCCCAAGAACACTGTTTCAAGGCTAGAGGGATCCTGAGGTCACTGTAGCAGCACGAAAGAGCTCCGTGGACCCCAAATCAACTCGACATGAGAGGTTAGTCCCTGGCTTCGACTCCAGAGGAATACCACCTTACCACAAGCACCTCAAGAGGAGGCTTCTCTCAGCTCTAGGTATGTGAGAGGGACCCTGAGTTTGCGGCCTCAAGTGGAATGGACACCGCGATGCCCTGACTCAAAATAAGGCCGAATATCCCTGCAGTGACTTGAATGCAGGCTCGTCTTGCATCTCCCAAGACGAAAGGTTGTCTGAATCCCCTGTGGAGACCACAGAGAAAGACCTAGTTCCCCACCTCATCGCGACCGGAGGCCTCACATCCTTTGAAAACTCCAGAGGGACGCGGAGATCAGTGCCTCCAAAGGAGACGATGCCTGACTCCTCGTGAAAATTGATAGGAGTCCCTGGATTCTTTCGGTACGT
The DNA here is from genome assembly GCF_910594005.1 of Cervus elaphus. NCBI lineage: Eukaryota > Metazoa > Chordata > Mammalia > Artiodactyla > Cervidae > Cervus > Cervus elaphus. Next base: position 3,043,694 of record NC_057815.1, on the reverse strand, counting down.
GAAAAGGGGCCCTTGGTCTCCCGCCTCAGCTGGAGAGGCGTCCCAATTGCCCTGCCAAGCCTCGAGGAGAATCCCGAGTTGTCCCTCGCAACTAGGCAGGAGTCCTGACGTCGCTGAACAAACACGTGTGTGGAAGGGCCATCCCCGTCGAAACTCGAGAATATACCCCAGGTTCCTGCCGCAACTCAAGAAAAACCATGACACTTCCCCCTAGCCGAGAGATGAGGCCCGATTCCCCTGCACTGCGTGCAGAGCAATGCCGTGTTGCCCATCACAAAGGAAAGGAGCCTTTATTTCCTTGATGGCACTCCAGAGAAACCCCAAGAACACTGTTTCAAGGCTAGAGGCATCCTGAGGTCACTGTAGCAAGACGAAAAAGCTCGGTGGACCAAAAATCAACTCGAGATGAGAGGTTAGTCCCTGGCTTCGACTCCATAGGAATACCACATTACCACAAGCACCTCAAGAGGAGGCTTCTCTCAGCTCTAGGTATGTGAGAGGGACCCTGAGTATGCGGCCTCAAGTGGAATGGATCCCGCGATGCCGTGACTCGAAATAAAGCCGGATATCCCTGCAGTGACTTGAATGCAGGCTCGTCTTGCATCTCCCAAGAAGAAAGGATGTCTGAATCCCGTGCGGAGACCACAGAGAAAGACCTAGTTCCCCACCTCATCGCGACCGGAGGCCTCACATCCTTTGAAAACTCCAGAGGGACGCGGAGATCAGTGCCTCCAAAGGAGACGATGCCTGACTCCTCATGAAACTTGATAGGAGTCCCAGGATTCCTGTGGCACTTGGAAAGGGACCCTTGGTCTCCCGCCTCAGCTGGAGATGCGTCCCAATTGCCCTGCCAAGCCTCGAGGAGAATCCCGAGTTGTCCCTCACAACTAGGCAGGAGTCCTGACGTCGCTGAACAAACACGTGTGTGGAAGGGCCATCCCCGTCGTAACTCGAGAATATACCCCAGGTTCCCGCCGCAACTCGAGAAAAAACCATGAGACTTCCCCCTCGCCCCGAGATGAGGCCCGATTCCCCTGCACTGCGTGCCGAGCAATGCCGTGTTGCACATCACACAGGAAAGGAGCCTTGATTTCCTTGATGGCACTCCAGAGAAAGCCCAAGAACACTGTTTCAAGGCTAGAGGGATCCTGAGGTCACTTTAGCAACACAAAAGAGCTCCGTGGACCCCAAATCAACTCGAGATGAGAGGTTAGTCCCTGGCTTCGACTCCAGAGGAATACCACCTTAACACAAGCACCTCAAGAGGAGGCTTCTCTCAGCTCTATGTATGTGAGAGGGACCCTGAGTTTGCGGCCTCAAGTGGAATGAACACCGCGATGCCCTGACTCGAAATAAGGCCGGATTTCTCTGCAGTGATTTGAATGCAGGGTCGTCTTGCATCTCGCAAGACGAACGGATGTCTGAATCCCCTGTGGAGCCCTCAGAGAAAGACCTAGTTCCCCACCTCATCGCGACCGGAGGCCTCACATCCTTTGAAAACTCCAGAGGGACGCGGAGATCAGTGCCTCCAAAGGAGACGATGCCTGACTCCTCGTGAAACTTGATAGGAGTCCCAGGATTCCTGTGGCACGTGGAAAGGGACCCTTGGTCTACCGTCTCAGCTGGAGAGGCGTCCCAATTGCCCTGCCAAGCCTTGAGGAGAATCCCGAGTTGTCCCTCGCAACTAGGCAGGAGTCCTGACGTCGCTGAACAAACACGTGTGTGGAAGGGCCATCCCCGTCGTAACTCGAGAATATACCCCAGGTTCCCGCCGCAACTCGAGAAAAACCATGAGACTTCCGCCTCTCCGCGAAATGAGGCCCGATTCCCCTGCACTGCGTGCAGAGCAATGCCGTGTTGCACATCACACAGGAAAGGAGCCTTGATTTCCTTGATGGCACTACAGAGAAACCCCAAGAACACTGTTTCAAGGCTAGATGGATCCTGAGGTCACTGTAGCAGCACGAAAGAGCTCCGTGGACCCCAAATCAACTCGACATGAGAGGTTAGTCCCTGGCTTCGACTCCAGAGGAATACCACCTTACCACAAGCACCTCAAGAGGAGGCTTCTCTCAGCTCTAGGTATGTGAGAGGGACCCTGAGTTTGCGGCTTCAAGTGGAATGGACACCGCGATGCCCTGACTCGAAATAAGGCCGGATATGCCTGCAGTGACTTGAATGCAGGCTCGTCTTGCATCTCCCAAGACGAAAGGATGTCTGAATCCCCTGTGGAGACCACAGAGAAAGACCTAGTTCCCCACCTCATCGCGACCGGAGGCCTCACATCCTTTGAAAACTCCAGAGGGACGCGGAGATCAGTGCCTCCAAAGGAGACGATGCCTGACTCCTCGTGAAACTTGATAGGAGTCCCAGGATTTCTGTGCCACGTGGAAAGGGACACTTGGTCTCCCACCTCAGCTGGAGAGGCGTCCCAATTGCCCTGCCAAGCCTCGAGGAGAATCCCTAGTTGTCCCTCGCAACTAGGCAGGAGTCCTGATGTCGCTGAACAAACACGGATGTGGAAGGGCAATCCCCGTCGTAACTCGAGAATATACCCCAGGTTCCCGCCGCAACTCGAGAAAAACCATGAGAATTCCCCCTCGCCGCGAGATGAGGCCCGATTCCCCTGCACTGCGTGCAGAGCAATGCCGTGTTGCACATCACACAGGAAAGGAGCCTTAATTTCCTTGATGGCACCCCAGAAAAACCCCAAGAACACTGTTTCAAGGCTAGAGGGATCCTGAGGTCATTGTAGCAAGACGAAAAACCTCCATGGACCAAAATTCAACTCGAGATGAGAGGTTAGTCCCTGGCTTCGACTCCAGAGGAATACCACCTTACCACAAGCACCTCAAGAGGAGGCTTCTCTCAGCTCTATGTATGTGAGAGGGACCCTGAGTTTGCGTCCTCAAGTGGAATGGACACCGCGATGCCCTGACTCGAAATAAGGCCGGATTTCCCTGCAGTGACTTGAATGCAGGGTCGTCTTGCATCTCGCAAGACGAAAGGATGTCTGAATCCCCTGTGGAGCCCTCAGAGAAAGACCTAGTTCCCCACCTCATCGTGACCGGAGGCCTCACATCCTTTGAAAACTCCAGAGGGACGCGGAGATCAGTGCCTCCAAAGGAGACGATGCCTGACTCCTCGTGAAACTTGATAGGAGTCGCAGGATTCCTGTGGCACGTGGAAAGGGACCCTTGGTCTCCCGCCTCAGCTGGAGAGGCATCCCAATTGCCCTGCCAAGCCTCGAGGAGAATCCCTAGTTGTCCCTCGCAACTAGGCAGGAGTCCTGATGTCGCTGAACAAACACGTGTGTGGAAGGGCCATCCCCGTCGTAACTCGAGAATATACCCCAGGTTCCCGCCGCAACTCGAGAAAAACCATGAGAATTCCGCCTCTCCGCGAAATGAGGCCCGATTCCCCTACACCGCGTGCAGAGCTTTGCCGTGTTGCACATCACCAAGGAAAGGAACCTTGATTTCCTTGATGGCACTCCAGAGAAAGCCCAAGAACACTGTTTCAAGGCTAGAGGGATCCTGAGGTCACTGTAGCAAGATGAAAAACCTCCGTGGACCAAAAATCAACTCGAGATGAGAGGTTAGTCCCTGGCTTCGACTCCAGAGGAATACCACCTTACCACAAGCACCTCAAGAGGAGGCTTCTCTCAGCTCTAGGTATGTGAGAGGAACCCTGAGTTTGCGGCCTCAAGTGGAATGGACACCGCAATGCCCTGACTCGAAATAAGGCCGGATATGCCTGCAGTGACTTGAATGCAGGCTCGTCTTGCATCTCGCAAGATGAAAGGATGTCTGAATCCCCTGTGGAGACCACAGAGAAAGACCTAGTTCCCCACCTCATCGCGACCGGAGGCCTCACATCCTTTGAAAACTCCAGAGGGACGCGGGGATCAGTGCCTCCAAAGGAGACGATACCTGACTCCTCGTGAAACTTGATAGGAGTCCCAGGATTCCTGTGGCACGTGGAAAGGGACCCTTGGTCTCCCGCCTCAGCTGGAGAGGCGTCCCAATTGCCCTGCCAAGCCTCGAGGAGAATCCCGAGTTGTCCCTCGCAACTAGGCAGGAGTCCTGACGTCGCTGAACAAACACGTGTGTGGAAGGGCCATCCCCGTCGTAACTCGAGAATATACCCCAGGTTCCCGCCGCAACTTGAGAAAAACCAAGAGACTTTCCCCTCGCCGCGAGATGAGGCCCGATTCCCCTGCACTGCATGCAGAGCAATGCCGTGTTGCACATCACACAGGAAAGGAGCCTTGATTTCCTTGATGGCACTCCACAGAAACCCCAAGAACACTGTTTCAAGGCTAGAGGGATCCTGAGGTCACTGTAGCAACAAGAAAGAGCAGCATGGACCACAAATCAACTCGAGATGCGAGGTTAGTCCCTGGCTTCGACTCCAGAGGAATACCACCTTACCAGAAGCACCTCAAGAGGAGGCTTCTCTCAGCTCTAGGTATGTGAGAGGGACCCTGAGTTTGCGGCCTCAAGTGGAATGGACACCGCGATGCCCTGACTCGAAATAAGGCCGGATATGCCTGCAGTGACTTGAATGCAGGCTCGTCTTGCATCTCGCAAGACGAAAGGATGTCTGAATCCCCTGTGGAGACCACAGAGAAAGACCTAGTTCCCCACCTCATCGCGACCGGAGGCCTCACATCCTTTGAAAACTCCAGAGGGACGCGGAGATCAGTGCCTCCAAAGGAGACGATGCCTGACTCCTCGTGAAACTTGATAGGAGTCCCAGGATTCCTGTGGCACGGGCAAAGGGAACCTTGGTCTCCCGCCTCAGCTGGAGAGTCGTCCCAATTGCCCTGCCAAGCCTCGAGGAGAATCCCGAGTTGTCCCTCGCAACTAGGCAGGAGTCCTGACGTCGCTGAACAAACACGTGTGTGGAAGGTCCATCCCCGTCGTAACTCGAGAATATACCCCAGGTTCCCGCCGCAACTCGAGAAAAACCATGAGAATTCCGCCTCTCCGCGAAATGAGGCCCGATTCCCCTGCACTGTGTGCAGAGCAATGCCGTGTTGCACATCACCAAGGAAAGGAACCTTGATTTCCTTGATGGCACTCCAGAGAAAGCCCAAGAACACTGTTTCAAGGCTAGAGGGATCCTGAGGTCACTGTAGCAAGACGAAAAACCTCCGTGGACCAAAAATCAACTCGAGATGAGAGGTTAGTCCCTGCCTTCGACTCCAGAGGAATACCACCTTACCACAAGCACCTCAAGAGGAGGCTTCTCTCAGCTCTATGTATATGAGAGGGACCCTGAGTTTGCGGCCTCAAGTGGAATGGACACCGCGATGCCCTGACTCGAAAAAAGGCCGGATTTCCCTGCAGTGACTTGAATGCAGGCTCGTCTTGCATCTCGCAAGACGAAAGGATGTCTGAATCCCCTGTGGAGACCACAGAGAAAGACCTAGTTCCCCACCTCATCGCGACCGGAGGCCTCACATCCTTTGAAAACTCCAGAGGGACGCGGAGATCAGTAACTCCAAAGGAGACGATGCCTGACTCCTCGTGAAACTTGATAGGAGTCCCAGGATTCCTGTGGCACGTGGAAAGGGACCCTTGGTCTCCCGCCTCAGCTGGAGAGGTGTCTCAATTGCCCTGCCAAGCCTCGAGGAGAATCCCGAGTTGTCCCTCGCAACTAGGCAGGAGTCCTGACGTCGCTGAACAAACACGTGTGTGGAAGGGCCATCCCCGTCGTAACTCGAGAATATACCCCAGGTTCCCGCCGCAACTCGAGAAAAACCATGAGACTTCCCCCTCGCCGCTAGATGAGGCCCAATTCCCCTGCACTGCGTGCAGAGCAATGCCGTGTTGCACTTCACACAGGAAAGGAGCCTTGATTTCCTTGATGGCACTCCAGAGAAAGCCCAAGAACACTGTTTCAAGGATAGAGGGATGCTGAGGTCACTGTAGCAACACGAAAGAGCTCCATGGACCAAAAATCAACTCGAGATGAGAGGTTAGTCCCTGGCTTCGACTCCAGAGGAATACCTCCTTACCACAAGCACCTCAAGAGGAGGCTTCTCTCAGCTCTAGGTATGTGAGAGGGACCCTGAGTTTGCGGCCTCAAGTGGAAAGGACCCCGCTATGCCCTGACTCAAAATAAGGCCGGATATCCCTGCAGTGTCTTGAATGGAGGCTCGTCTTTCATCTCCCAAGACGAAAGGATGTCTGAATCCCCTATGGAGACCACAGAGAAAGACCTAGTTCCCCACCTCATCGCGACCGGAGGCCTCACATCCTTTGAAAACTCCAGAGGGACGCGGAGATCAGTGCCTCCAAAGGAGACGATGCCTGACTCCTCGTGAAACTTGATAGGAGTCCCAGGATTCCTGTGGCACGTGGAAAGGGACACTTGGTCTCCCCCCTCAGCTGGAGATGCGTCCCAATTTCCCTGCCAAGCCTCGAGGAGAATCCCGAGTTGTCCCTCTCAACTAGGCAGGAGTCCTGACGTCGCTGAACAAACACATGTGTGGAAGGGCCATCCCCGTCGTAACTCGAGAATATACCGCAGGTTTCCGCCGCAACTCGAGAAAAACCATGAGACTCCCCCCTCGCCGCGAGATGAGGCCCGATTCCCCTGCACTGCGTGCAGAGCAATGCCGTGCTGCACATCACACAGGAAAGAAGCCTTGATTACCTTGATGGCACTCCAGAGAAAGCCGAAGAACACTGTTTCAAGGCTAGAGTGATCCTGAGGTCACTGTAGCAACACGAAAGAACTCAGTGGACCAAAAGTCAACTCGATATGAGAGGTTAGTCCCTGGCTTCGACTCCAGAGGAATACCACCTTACCACAAGCACCTCAAGAGGAAGCTTCTCTCAGCTCTAGGTATGTGGGAGGGAAGCTGAGATTGCGGCCTCAAGTGAAATGGACACCACGATGCCCTGACTCGAAATAAGGCTGGATATCCCTGCAGTGACTTGAATGCAGGCTCGTCTTGCATCTCCCAAGACGAAAGGATGGCTGAATCCCCTGTGGAGACCACAGAGAAAGACCTAGTTCCCCACCTCATCGCGACCGGAGGCCTCACATCCTTTGAAAACTCCAGAGGGATGCGGAGATCAGTGCCTCCAAAGGAGACGATGCCTGACTCCTCGTGAAACTTGATAGGAGGCCCAGGATTCCTGTGGCACGTGGAAAGAGACACTTGGTCTCCCGCCTCAGCTGGAGAGTCGTCCCAATTGCCCTGCCAAGCCTCGAGGAGAATCCCGAGTTGTCCCTCGCAACTAGGCAGGAGTCCTTACGTCGCTGAACAAACACGTGTGTGGAAGGGCCATCCCCGTCGTAACTCGAGAATATACCCTAGGTTCCCGCCGCAACTCGAGAAAAACCATGAGACTTCCCCCTCGCCGCGAGATGAGGCCCGATTCCCCTGCACTGCGTGCAGAGCAATGCCGTGCTGCACATCACACAGGAAAGGAGCCTTGATTTCCTTGATGGCACTCCAGAGAAAGCCCAAGAACACTGTTTCAAGGCTAGAGGGATCCTGAGGTCACTGTAGCAACACGAAAGAGCTCCGTGGACCAAAAATCAACTCGAGATGAAAGGTTAGTCCCTGTCTTCGACTCCAGAGGAATACCACCTTACCACAAGCACCTCAAGAGGAGGCTTCTCTCAGCTCTAGGTATGTGAGAGGGGCCCTTAGTTTGCGGCCTCAAGTGGAATGGACACCGCGATGCCCTGACTCGAAATAAGGCCGGATATGCCTGCACTGACTTGAATGCAGGCTCGTCTTGCATCTCCCAAGACGAAAGGATGTCTGAATCCCCTGTGGAGACCACAGAGAAAGACCAAGTTCCCCACCTCATCGCGACCGGAGGCCTCACATCCTTTGAAAACTCCAGAGGGACGCAGAGATCAGTGCCTCCAAAGGAGACGATGCCTGACTCCTCGTGAAACTGGATAGCAGTCCCAGGATTCCTGTGGCACTTGGAAAGGGACACTTGGTCTCCCGCCTCAGCTGGAGAGGCGTCCCAATTGCCCTGCCAAGCCTCGAGGAGAATCCCGAGTTGTCCCTCGCAACTAGGCAGGAGTCCTGACGGCGCTGAACAAACACGTGTGTGGAAGGGCCATCTATGTCGTAACTCGAGAATATACCCCAGGTTCCCGCCGCAACTCGAGAAAAACCATGACACTTCCCCCTCGCCGCGAGATGAGGCCCGATTCCCCTGCACTGCGTGCAGAGCAATGCCGTGTTGCACATCACACAGGAAAGGAGCCTTGATTTCCTTGATGGCACTCCAGAGAAAACCCAAGAACACTGTTTCAAGGCTAGAGGGATACTGAGGTCACTGTAGCAAGACGAAAAAGCTCCGTGGACCAAAATTCAACTCGAGATGAGAGGTTAGTCCCTGGCTTCGACTTCATAGGAATACCACCTTACCACAAGCACCTCAAGAGGAGGCTTCTCTCAGCTCTAGGTATGTGAGAGGGACCCTGAGTTTGCGGCCTCAAGTGGAATGGACACCGCGATGCCCTGACTCGAAAAAAGGCCGGATATCCCTGCAGTGACTTGAATGAAGGCTCGTCTTGCATCTCCCAAGACGAAAGGATGTCTGAATCCCCTGTGGAGACCACAGGGAAAGACCTAGTTCCCCACCTCATCGCGACCGGAGGCCTCACATACTTTGAAAACTCCAGAGGGATGCGGAGATCAGTGCCTCCAAAGGAGACGATGCCTGACTCCTCGTGAAACTTTATAGGAGTCCCAGGATTCCTGTGGCACGTGGAAAGGGACCCTTGGTCTCCCGCCTCAGCTGGAGAGGCGTCCCAATTGCCCTGCCAAGCCTCGAGGAGAATCCCGAGTTGTCCCTCGCAACAAGGAAGGAGTCCTGACGTCGCTGAAGAAACACGTGTGTGGAAGGGCCATCCCCGTCGTAACTCGAGAATATACCCCAGGTTGACGCCGCAACTCGAGAAAAACCATGAGACTAGCCCCTTGCCCCGAGATGAGGCCCGATTCCCCTGCACTGCGTGCAGAGCTATGCCTCGTTGCACATCACACAGGAAAGGAGCCTTGATTTCCTTGATGGCACTCCAGAGAAAGCCCAAGAACACTGTTTCAAGGCTAGAGGGATCCTGAGGTCACGGTAGCAACACGAAAGAGCTCCGTGGACCACAAATCAACTCGAGATGAGAGGTTAGTCCCTGGCTTCGACTCCAGAAGAATACCACCTTACCACAAGCACCTCAAGAGGAGGCTTCTCTCAGCTCTAGGTATGTGAGAGGGACCCTGAGTTTGCAGCCTCAAGTGGAATGAACACCGCCATGCCCTGACTCAAAATAAGGCCGGATATCCCTGCAGTGACTTGAATGCAGGCTCGTCTTGCATCTCCCAAGACGAAAGGATGTCTGAATCCCCTGTGGAGACCACAGAGAAAGACCTAGTTCCCCACCTCATCGCGACCGGAGGCCTCACATCCTTTGAAAACTCCAGAGGGATGCAGAGATCAGTGCCTCCAAAGGAGACGATGCCTGACTCCTCGTGAAACTTGATAGGAGGCCCAGGATTCCTGTGGCACGTGGAAATGGACCCTTGGTCTCCCGCCTCAGCTGGAGAGGCATCCCAATTGCATTGCCAAGCCTCGAGGAGAATCCCGAGTTGTCCCTCGCAACTAGGTAGGAGTCCTGACGTCGATGAACAAACACGTGTGTGGAAGGGCCATCCCCGTTGTAACTCGAGAATATACCCCAGGTTCCCACCGCAACTCGAGAAAAACCATGAGACTTCCCCCTCGGCGCGAGATGAGGCCCGATTCCCCTGCACTGCGTGCAGAGCAATGCCGTGTTGCTCATCACAGAGGAAAGTAGACTTGATTTCCTTGATGGCACTCCAGAAAAACCCCAAGAACACTGTTTCAAGGATAGAGAGATCCTGAGGTCACTGTAGCAGCACGAAAGAGCTCCGTGGACCCCAAATCAACTCGACATGAGAGGTTAGTCCCTGGCTCCGACTCCAGAGGAATACCACCTTACCAAAAGCACCTCAAGAGGAGGCTTCTCTCAGCTCTAGGTATGTGAGAGGGACCCTGAGTTTGCGGCCTCAAGTGGAAAGGACCCCGCTATGCCCTGACTCAAAATAAGGCCGGATATCCCTGCAGTGTCTTGAATGCAGGCTCGTCTTTCATCTCCCAAGACGAAAGGATGTCTGAATCCCCTGTGGAGACCACAGAGAAAGACCTAGTTCCCCACCTCATCGCGATCGGAGGCCTCATATCCTTTGAAAACTCCAGAGGGATGCGGAGATCAGTGCCTCCAAAGGAGACGATGCCTGACTCCTCGTGAAACTTGATAGGAGTCCCAGGATTCCTGTGGCACGTGGAAAGGGACACTTGGTCTCCCCCCTCAGCTGGAGATGCGTCCCAATTGCCCTGCCAAGCCTCGAGTAGAATCCCGAGTTGTCCCTCGCAACTAGGCAGGAGTCCTGACGTCGCTGAACAAACACGTGTGTGGAAGGGCCATCTATGTCGTAACTCGAGAATATACCCCAGGTTCCCGCCGCAACTCGAGAAAAACCATGAGACTCCCCCCTCGCCGCGAGATGAGGCCCGATTCCCCTGCACTGCGTGCAGAGCAATGCCGTGTTGCACATCACACAGGAAAGGAGCCTTGATTTCCTTGATGGCACTCCAGAGAAACCCCATGAACACTGTTTCAAGGCTAGAGTGATCCTGAGGTCACTGTAGCAACACGAAAGAACTCAGTGGACCAAAAGTCAACTCGATATGAGAGGTTAGTCCCTGGCTTCGACTCCAGAGGAATACCACCTTACCACAAGCACCTCAAGAGGAGGCTTCTCTCAGCTCTAGGTATGTGAGAGGGACCCTGAGTTTGCGGCATCAGGTGGAATGGACACCGCGATGCTCTGACTCGAAATAAGGCCGGATATCCCTGCAGTGACTTGAATGCAGGCTCGTCTTGCATCTCCCAAGAAGAAAGGATGTCTGAATCCCCTGTGGAGGCCACAGAGAAAGACCTAGTTCCCCACCTCATCGCGACCGGAGGCCTCACATTCTTTGAAAACTCCAGAGGGACGCGAAGATCAGTGCCTCCAAAGGAGAAGATGCCTGACTCCTCGTGAAACTTGATAGGAGGCCCAGGATTCCTGTGGCACGTGGAAAGAGAAACTTGGTCTCCCGCCTCAGCTGGAGAGTCGTCCCAATTGCCCTGCCAAGCCTCGAGGAGAATCCCGAGTTGTCCCTCGCAACTAGGCAGGAGTCCTGACGTCGCTGAACAAACACGTGTGTGGAAGGGCCATCCCCGTCGTAACTCGAGAATATACCAAAGGTTCCCGCCGCAACTCGAGAAAAACCATGAGACGTCCCCCTCGCCGCGAGATGAGGCCCGATTCCCCTGCACTGCGTGCAGAGCAATGCCGTGCTGCACATCACACAGGAAAGGAGCCTTGATTTCCTTGATGGCACTCCAGAGAAAGCCCAAGAACACTGTTTCAAGGCTAGAGGGATCCTGAGGTCACTGTAGCAACACGAAAGAGCTCCGTGGACCAAAATCAACTCGAGATGAAAGGTTAGTCCCTGTCTTCGACTCCAGAGGAATACCACCTTACCACAAGCACCTCAAGAGGAGGCTTCTCTCAGCTCTAGGTATGTGAGAGGGGCCCTGAGTTTGCGGCCTCAAGTGGAATGGACACCGCGATGCCCTGACTCGAAATAAGGCCGGATATGCCTGCACTGACTTGAATGCAGGCTCGTCTTGCATCTCCCAAGACGAAAGGATGTCTGAATCCCCTGTGGAGACCACAGAGAAAGACCAAGTTCCCCACCTCATCGCGACCGGAGGCCTCACATCCTTTGAAAACTCCAGAGGGACGCAGAGATCAGTGCCTCCAAAGGAGACGATGCCTGACTCCTCGTGAAACTGGATAGCAGTCCCAGGATTCCTGTGGCACTTGGAAAGGGACACTTGGTCTCCCGCCTCAGCTGGAGAGGCGTCCCAATTGCCCTGCCAAGCCTCGAGGAGAATCCCGAGTTGTCCCTCGCAACTAGGCAGGAGTCCTGACGTCGCTGAACAAACACGTGTGTGGAAGGGCCATCCCCGTCGTAACTCGAGAATATACCCCAGGTTCCCGCCGCAACTCGAGAAAAACCATGACACTTCCCCCTAGCCGAGAGATGAGGCCCGATTCCCCTGCACTGCGTGCAGAGCAATGCCGTGTTGCCCATCACAAAGGAAAGGAGCCTTTATTTCCTTGATGGCACTCCAGAGAAACCCCAAGAACACTGTTTCAAGGCTAGAGGCATCCTGAGGTCACTGTAGCAAGACGAAAAAGCTCCGTGGACCAAAAATCAACTCGAGATGAGAGGTTAGTCCCTGGCTTCGACTCCATAGGAATACCACATTACCACAAGCACCTCAAGAGGAGGCTTCTCTCAGCTCTAGGTATGTGAGAGGGACCCTGAGTATGCGGCCTCAAGTGGAATGGACCCCGCGATGCCGTGACTCGAAATAAAGCCGGATATCCCTGCAGTGACTTGAATGCAGGCTCGTCTTGCATCTCCCAAGAAGAAAGAATGTCTGAATCCCGTGCAGAGACCACAGAGAAAGACCTAGTTCCCCACCTCATCGCGACCGGAGGCCTCACATCCTTTGAAAACCTCAGAGGGACGCGGAGATCAGTGCCTCCAAAGGAGACGATGCCTGACTCCTCGTGAAACTTGATAGGAGTCCCAGGATTCCTGTGGCACGTGGAAAGGGACCCTTGGTCTCCCGCCTCAGCTGGAGAGGCGTCCCAATTGCCCTGCCAAGCCTCGAGGAGAATCCCGAGTTGTCCCTCGCAACTAGGCAGGAGTCCTGACTTCGCTGAACAAACACGTGTGTGGAAGGGCCATCACCGTCGTAACTCGAGAATATACCCCAGGTTCCCGCCACAACTCGAGAAAAACCATGAGGCTTTCCCCTCGCCGTGAAATGAGGCCCGATTCTCCTGCACTGCGTGCAGAGCAATGCTGTGTGGCACATCACACAGGAAAGGAGCCTTGATTTCCTTGATGGCACTACAGAGAAACCCCAAGAACACTGTTTCAAGGCTAGAGGGATCCTGAGGTCATTGTAGCAAGACGAAAAACCACCATGGACCAAAAATCAACTCGAGATGAGAGGTTAGTCCCTGGCTTCGACTCCAGAGGAATACCACCTTACCACAAGCACCTCAAGAGGAGGCTTCTCTCAGCTCTATGTATGTGAGAGGGACCCTGAGTTTGCGTCCTCAAGTGGAATGGACACCGCGATGCCCTGACTCGAAAAAAGGCCGGATATCCCTGCAGTGACTTGAATGCAGGCTCGTCTTGCATCTCCCAAGACGAAAGGATGTCTGAATCCCCTGTGGAGCCCTCAGAGAAAGACCTAGTTCCCCACCTCATCGTGACCGGAGGCCTCACATCCTTTGAAAACTCCAGAGGGACGCGGAGATCAGTGCCTCCAAAGGAGACGATGCCTGACTCCTCGTGAAACTTGATAGGAGTCGCAGGATTCCTGTGGCACGTGGAAAGGGACCCTTGGTCTCCCGCCTCAGCTGGAGAGGCATCCCAATTGCCCTGCCAAGCCTCGAGGAGAATCCCTAGTTGTCCCTCGCAACTAGGCAGGAGTCCTGATGTCGCTGAACAAACACGTGTGTGAAAGGGCCATCCCCGTCGTAACTCGAGAATATACCCCAGGTTCCCGCCGCAACTCGAGAAAAACCATGAGAATTCCGCCTCTCCGCGAAATGAGGCCCGATTCCCCTGCACTGCGTGCAGAGCTTTGCCGTGTTGCACATCACCAAGGAAAGGAACCTTGATTTCCTTAATGGCACTCCAGAGAAAGCCCAAGAACACTGTTTCAAGGCTAGAGGGATCCTGAGGTCACTGTAGCAAGACGAAAAACCTCCGTGGACCAAAAATCAACTCGAGATGAGAGGTTAGTCCCTGGCTTCGACTCCAGAGGAATACCACCTTACCAGAAGCACCTCAAGAGGAGGCTTCTCTCAGCTCTAGGTATGTGAGAGGGACCCTGAGTTTGCGGCCTCAAGTGGAATGGACACCGCGATGCCCTGACTCGAAATAAGGCCGGATATGCCTGCAGTGACTTGAATGCAGGCTCCTCTTGCATCTCGCAAGACGAAAGGATGTCTGAATCCCCTGTGGAGACCACAGAGAAAGACCTAGTTCCCCACCTCATCGCGACCGGAGGCCTCACATCCTTTGAAAACTCCAGAGGGACGCGGAGATCAGTGCCTCCAAAGGAGACGATGCCTGACTCGTCGTGAAACTTGATAGGAGTCCCAGGATTCCTGTGGCACGTGGAAAGGGACCCTTGGTCTCCCGCCTCAGCTGGAGAGGCGTCCCAATTGCCCTGCCAAGCCTCGAGGAGAATCCCGAGTTGTCCCTCGCAACTAGGCAGGAGTCCTGACGTCGCTGAACAAACACTTGTGTGGAAGGGCCATCCCCGTCGTAACTCGAGAATATACCCCAGGTTGACGCCGCAACTCGAGAAAAACCATGAGAATTCCGCCTCTCCGCGAAATGAGGCCCGATTCCCCTGCACTGTGTGCTGAGCAATGCCGTGTTGCACATCACCAAGGAAAGGAACCTTGATTTCCTTGATGGCACTCCAGAGAAAGCCCAAGAACACTGTTTCAAGGCTAGAGGCATCCTGAGGTCACTGTAGCAAGACGAAAAACCTCCGTGGACCAAAAATCAACTCGAGATGAGAGGTTAGTCCCTGCCTTCGACTCCAGAGGAATACCACCTTACCACAAGCACCTCAAGAGGAGGCTTCTCTCAGCTCTAGGTATATGAGAGGGACCCTGAGTTTGCGGCCTCAAGTGGAATGGACACCGCGATGCCCTGACTCGAAATAAGGCCGGATTTCCCTGCAGTGACTTGAATGCAGGCTCGTCTTGCATCTCGCAAGACGAAAGGATGTCTGAATCCCCTGTGGAAACCACAAAGAAAGACCTAGTTCCCCACCTCATTGGGACCGGATGCCTCACACCCTTAGAAAACTCCAGAGGGACGCGGAGATCAGTGCCTCCAAAGGAGACGATGCCGGACGCCTCGTGAAACTTAATAGGATTCCCAGGATTCCTGTGGCACGTGGAAAGGGACCCTTGGTCTCCCGCCTCAGCTGGAGAGGCGTCCCAATTGCCCTGCCAAGCCTCGAGGAGAATCCCGAGTTGTCCCTCGCAACTAGGCAGGAGTCCTGACGTCGCTGAACAAACACGTGTGTGGAAGGGCCATCCCCGTCGTAACTCGAGAATATACCCCAGGTTCCCGCCGCAACTCGAGAAAAACCATGAGACTTCCCCCTCGCCGCTAGATGAGGCCCGATTCCCCTGCACTGCGTGCAGAGCAATGCCGTGTTGCACTTCACACAGGAAAGGAGCCTTGATTTCCTTGATGGCACTCCAGAGAAAGCCCAAGAACACTGTTTCAAGGATAGAGGGATGCTGAGGTCACTGTAGCAACACGAAAGAGCTCCATGGACCAAAAATCAACTCGAGATGAGAGGTTAGTCCCTGGCTTCGACTCCAGAGGAATACCACCTTACCACAAGCACCTCAAGAGGAGGCTTCTCTCAGCTCTAGGTATGTGAGAGGGACCCTGAGTTTGCGGCCTCAAGTGGAAAGGATGCCGCTATGCCCTGACTCAAAATAAGGCCGGATATCCCTGCAGTGTCTTGAATGCTGGCTCGTCTTTCATCTCCCAAGACAAAAGGATGTCTGAATCCCCTATGGAGACCACAGAGAAAGACCTAGTTCCCCACCTCATCACGACCGGAGGCCTCACATCCTTTGAAAACTCCAGAGGGACGCGGAGATCAGTGCCTCCAAAGGAGACGATGCCTGACTCCTCGTGAAACTTGATAGGAGTCCCAGGATTCCTGTGGCACGTGGAAAGGGACACTTGGTCTCCCCCCTCAGCTGGAGATGCGTCCCAATTGCCCTGCCAAGCCTCGAGGAGAATCCCGAGTTGTCCCTCTCAACTAGGCAGGAGTCCTGACGTCGCTAAACAAACACATGTGTGGAAGGGCCATCCCCGTCGTAACTCGAGAATATACCCCAGGTTTCCGCCGCAACTCGAGAAAAACCATGAGACTCCCCCCTCGCCGCGAGATGAGGCCCGATTCCCCTGCACTGCGTGCAGAGCAATGCCGTGCTGCACATCACACAGGAAAGGAGCCTTGATTACCTTGATGGCACTCCAGAGAAAGCCGAAGAACACTGTTTCAAGGCTAGAGGGATCCTGAGGTCACTGTAGCAACACGAAAGAACTCAGTGGACCAAAAGTCAACTCGATATGAGAGGTTAGTCCCTGGCTTCGACTCCAGAGGAATACCACCTTACCACAAGCACCTCAAGAGGAGGCTTCTCTCAGCTCTAGGTATGTGAGAGGGACCCTGAGTTTGCGGCCTCAAGTGGAATGGACACCGCGATGCCCTGACTCGAAATAAGGCCGGATATGCCTGCACTGACTTGAATGCAGGCTCGTCTTGCATCTCCCAAGAAGAAAGGATGTCTGAATCCCCTGTGGAGACCACAGAGAAAGACCAAGTTCCCCAGCTCATCGCGACCGGAGGCCTCACATCCTTTGAAAACTCCAGAGGGACGCAGAGATCAGTGCCTCCAAAGGAGACGATGCCTGACTCCTCGTGAAACTGGATAGCAGTCCCAGGATTCCTGTGGCACTTGGAAAGGGACACTTGGTCTCCCGCCTCAGCTGGAGAGGCGTCCCAATTGCCCTGCCAAGCCTCGAGGAGAATCCCGAGTTGTCCCTCGCAACTAGGCAGGAGTCCTGACGGCGCTGAACAAACACGTGTGTGGAAGGGCCATCTATGTCGTAACTCGAGAATATACCCCAGGTTCCCGCCGCAACTCGAGAAAAACCATGACACTTCCCCCTCGCCGCGAGATGAGGCCCGATTCCCCTGCACTGCGTGCAGAGCAATGCCGTGTTGCACATCACACAGGAAAGGAGCCTTGATTTCCTTGATGGCACTCCAGAGAAAACCCAAGAACACTGTTTCAAGGCTAGACAGATACTGAGGTCACTGTAGCAAGACGAAAAAGCTCCGTGGACCAAAATTCAACTCGAGATGAGAGGTTAGTCCCTGGCTTCGACTTCATAGGAATACCACCTTACCACAAGCACCTCAAGAGGAGGCTTCTCTCAGCTCTAGGTATGTGAGAGGGACCCTGAGTTTGCGGCCTCAAGTGGAATGGACACCGCGATGCCCTGACTCGAAAAAAGGCCGGATATCCCTGCAGTGACTTGAATGAAGGCTCGTCTTGCATCTCCCAAGACGAAAGGATGTCTGAATCCCCTGTGGAGACCACAGGGAAAGACCTAGTTCCCCACCTCATCGCGACCGGAGGCCTCACATCTTTTGAAAACTCCAGAGGGACTGGAGATCAGTGCCTCCAAAGGAGACGATGCCTGACTCCTCGTGAAACTTGATAGGAGTCCCAGGATTCCTGTGGCACGTGGAATGGGACCCATGGTCTCACGCCTCAGCTGGAGAGGCGCCCCAATTGCCCTGCCAAGCCTCGAGGAGAATCCCGAGTTGTCCCTCGCAACTAGGCAGGAGTCCTGACGTCGCTGAACAAACACGTGTGTGGAAGGGCCATCCCCGTCGTAACTCGAGAATATACCCCAGGTTCCTGCCGCAACTCGAGAAAAACCATGAGAATTCCGCCTCTCCGCGAGATGAGGCCCGATTCCCCTGCACTGCGTGCAGAGCAATGCCGTGTTGCACATCACACAGGAAAGGAGCCTTGATTTCCTTGATGGCACTCCAGAAAAACCCCAAAAACACTGTTTCAAGGCTAGAGGGATCCTGAGGTTACTGTAGCAAGACGAAAAACCTCCGTGAACCAAAAATCAACTCGAGATGAGAGGTTAGTCCCTCGCTTCGACTCCAGAGAAATACCACCTTACCACAAGCACCTCAAGAGGAGGCTTCTCTCAGCTCTAGGTATGTGATAGGGAACCTGAGTTTGCGGCCTCAAGTGGAATGGACACCGCGATGCCCTGACTCGAAATAAGGCCGGATTTCCCTGCAGTGACTTGAATGCAGGCTCGTCTTGCATCTCGCAAGACGAAAGGATGTCTGAATCCCCTGTGGAGACCACAGAGAAAGACCTAGTTCCCCACCTCATCGCGACCGGAGGCCTCACATCCTTTGAAAACTCCAGAGGGATGGGGAGACCAGTGCCTCCAAAGGAGACTATGCCTGACTCCTCGTGAAACTTGATAGGAGTCCCAGGATTCCTGTGGCACTTGGAAAGGGACCCTTGGTCTCCCGCCTCAGCTGGAGAGGCGTCCCAATTGCCCTGCCAAGCCTCGAGGAGAATCCCGAGTTGTCCCTCGCAACTAGGCAGGAGTCCTGACGTCGCTGAACAAACACGTGTGTGGAAGGGCCATCCCCGTCGTAACTCGGGAATATACCCCAGGTTCCTGCCGCAACTCGAGAAAAACCATGAGACTTCCCCCTCGCCGCGAGATGAGGCCCGATTCCCCTGCACTGCTTGCAGAGCAATGCCGTGTTGCACATCACACAGGAAAGGAGCCTTGATTTCCTTGATGGCACTCCGGAGAAAGCCCAAGAACACTGTTTCAAGGCTAGAGGGGTCCTGAGGTCACTGTAGCAACACGAAAGAGCTCCGTGGACCACAAATCAACTCGAGATGAGAGGTTAGTCCCTGGCTTCGACTCCAGAAGAATACCACCTTACCACAAGCACCTCAAGAGGAGGCTTCTCTCAGCTCTAGGTATGTGAGAGGGACCCTGAGTTTGCGGCCTCAAGTGGAATGGACACCGCGATGCCCTGACTCAAAATAAGGCCGGATATCCCTGCAGTGACTTGAATGCAGGCTCGTCTTGCATCTCCCAAGACGAAAGGATGTCTGAATCCCCTGTGGAGACCACAGAGAAAGACCTAGTTCCCCACCTCATCGCGACCGGAGGCCTCACATCCTTTGAAAACTCCAGAGGGATGCAGAGATCAGTGCCTCCAAAGGAGACGATGCCTGACTCCTCGTGAAACTTGATAGGAGGCCCAGGATTCCTGTGGCACGTGGAAAGGGACCCTTGGTCTCCCGCCTCAGCTGGAGAGGCATCCCAATTGCATTGCCAAGCCTCGAGGAGAATCCCGAGTTGTCCCTCGCAACTAGGTAGGAGTCCTGACGTCGCTGAACAAACACGTGTGTGGAAGGGCCATCCCCGTTGTAACTCGAGAATATACCCCAGGTTCCCGCCGCAACTCGAGCAAAAAAATGAGACTTCCCCCTCGGCGCGAGATGAGGCCCGATTCCCCTTCACTGCGTGCAGAGCAATGCCGTGTTGCTCATCACAGAGGAAAGTAGCCTTGATTTCCTTGATGGCACTCCAGAAAAACCCCAAGAACACTGTTTCAAGGATAGAGAGATCCTGAGGTCACTGTAGCAGCACGAAAGAGCTCCGTGGACCCCAAATCAACTCGACATGAGAGGTTAGTCCCTGGCTCCGACTCCAGAGGAATACCACCTTACCACAAGCACCTCAAGAGGAGGCTTCTCTCAGCTCTAGGTATGTGAGAGGGACCCTGAGTTTGCCGCCTCAAGTGGAAAGGACCCCGCTATGCCCTGACTCAAAATAAGGCCGGATATCCCTGCAGTGTCTTGAATGCAGGCTCGTCTTTCATCTCCTAAGACGAAAGGATGTCTGAATCCCCTGTGGAGACCACAGAGAAAGACCTAGTTCCCCACCTCATCGCGATCGGAGGCCTCACATCCTTTGAAAACTCCAGAGGGATGCGGAGATCAGTGCCTCCAAAGGAGACGATGCCTGACTCCTCGTGAAACTTGATAGGAGTCCCAGGATTCCTGTGGCACGTGGAAAGGGACACTTGGTCTCCCCCCTCAGCTGGAGATGCGTCCCAATTGCCCTGCCAAGCCTCGAGGAGAATCCCGAGTTGTCCCTCGCAACTAGGCAGGAGTCCTGACGTCGCTGAACAAACACGTGTGTGGAAGGGCCATCTATGTCGTAACTCGAGAATATACCCCAGGTTCCCGCCGTAACTCGAGAAAAACCATGAGACTCCCCCCTCGCCGCGAGATGAGGCCCGATTCCCCTGCACTGCGTGCAGAGCAATGCCGTGTTGCACATCACACAGGAAAGGAGCCTTGATTTCCTTGATGGCACTCCAGAGAAAACCCAAGAACACTGTTTCAAGGCTAGAGTGATCCTGAGGTCACTGTAGCAACACGAAAGAACTCAGTGGACCAAAAGTCAACTCGATATGAGAGGTTAGTCCCTGGCTTCGACTCCAGAGGAATACCACCTTACCACAAGCACCTCAAGAGGAAGCTTCTCTCAGCTCTAGGTATGTGGGAGGGAAGCTGAGGTTGCGGCCTCAAGTGGTATGGACACCACGATGCCCTGACTCGTAATAAGGCCGGATATGCCTGCAGTGACTTGAATGCAGGCTCGTCTTGCATCTCCCAAGACGAAAGGATGTCTGAATCCCCTGTGGAGACAAGAGAGAAAGACCTAGTTCCACACCTCATCGCGACCGGAGGCCTCACATTCTTTGAAAACTCCAGAGGGACGCGAAGATCAGTGCCTCCAAAGGAGAAGATGCCTGACTCCTCGTGAAACTTGATAGGAGGCCCAGGATTCCTGTGGCACGTGGAAAGAGAAACTTGGTCTCCCGCCTCAGCTGGAGAGGCGTCCCAATTGCCCTGCCAAGCCTCGAGGAGAATCCCGAGTTGTCCCTCGCAACTAGGCAGGAGTCCTGACGTCGCTGAACAAACACGTGTGTGGAAGGGCCATCCCCGTCGTAACTCGAGAATATACCCCAGGTTCCCGCCGCAACTTGAGAAAAACCAAGAGACTTTCCCCTCGCCGCGAGATGAGGCCCGATTCCCCTGCACTGCGTGCAGAGCAATGCCGTGTTACACATCACACAGGAAAGGAGCCTTGATTTCCTTGATGGCACTCCAGAAAAACCCCAAGAACACTGTTTCAAGGCTAGAGGGATCCCGAGGTTACTGTAGCAAGACGAAAAACCTCCGTGAACCAAAAATCAACTCGAGATGAGAGGTTAGTCCCTGGCTTCGACTCCAGAGGAATACCACCTTACCACAAGCACCTCAAGAGGAGGCTTCTCTCAGCTCTAGGTATCTGAGAGGGACCCTGAGTTTGCGGCCTCAAGTGGAATGGACACCGCGATGCCCTGACTCGAAATAAGGCCGGATATCCCTGCAGTGACTTGAATGCAGGCTCGTCTTGCATCTCCCAAGACGAAAGGATGTCTGAATCCCCTGTGGAGACCACAGAGAAAGACCTAGTTCCCCACCTCATCGCGACCGGAGGCCTCACATCCTTTGAAAACTCCAGAGGGACGCGGAGATAAGTGCCTCCAAAGGAGACGATGCCTGACTCCTCGTGAAACTTGATAGGAGTCCCAGAATTCCTGTGGCACGTTGAAAGGGACACTTGGTCTCCCGCCTCACCTGGAGAGGCGTCCCAATTGCCCTGCCAAGCCTCGAGGAGAATCCCGAGTTGTCCCTCGCAACTAGGCAGGAGTCCTGATGTCGCTGAACAAACACGTGTGTGGAAGGGCCATCCCCGTCATAACTCGGGAATATACCCCAGGATCCTGCCGCAACTCGAGAAAAACCATGAGACTTCCCCCTCGCCGCGAGATGAGGCCCGATTGCCCTTCACTGCGTGCAGAGCAATGCCGTGTTGCACATCACACAGGAAAGGAGCCTTGATTTCCTTGATGGCACTCCAGAGAAACCCCAAGAACACTGTTTCAAGGCTAGAGGGATCCTGAGGTCACTGTAGCAGCACAAAAGAGCTCCGTGGACCCCAAATCAACTCGACATGTGAGGTTAGTGCCTGGCTTCGACTCCAGAGGAATACCACCTTACCACAAGACCTCAAGAGGAGGCTTCTGTCAGCTCTAGGTATGTGAGAGGGACCCTGAGTTTGCGGCCTCAAGTGGAATGGACACCGTGATGCCCTGACTCGAAATAAGGCCGGATATGCCTGCAGTGACTTGAATGCAGGCTCGTCTTGCATCTCCCAAGAAGAAAGGATGTCTGAATCCCCTGTGGAGACCACAGAGAAAGACCTAGTTCCCCAGCTCATCGCGACCGGAGGCCTCACATCCTTTGAAAACTCCAGAGGTACACGGAGATCAGTGCCTCCAAAGGAGACGATGCGTGACTCCTCGTGAAACTTGATAGCAGTCCCAGGATTCCTGTGGCACGTGGAAAGAGAAACTTGGTCTCCCGCCTCAGCTGGAGAGTCGTCCCAATTGCCCTGCCAAGCCTCGAGGAGAATCCCGAGTTGTCCCTCGCAACTAGGCAGGAGTCCTTACGTCGCTGAAAAAACACGTGTGTGGAAGGGCCATCCCCGTCGTAACTCGAGAATATACCCTAGGTTCCCGCCGCAACTCGAGAAAAACCATGAGACGTCCCCCTCGCCGCGAGATGAGGCCCGATTCCCCTGCACTGCGTGCAGAGCAATGCCGTGCTGCACATCACACAGGAAAGGAGCCTTGATTTCCTTGATGGCACTCCAGAGAAAGCCCAAGAACACTGTTTCAAGGCTAGAGGGATCCTGAGGTCACTGTAGCAACACGAAAGAGCTCCGTGGACCACAAATCAACTCGAGATGAGAGGTTAGTCCCTGTCTTCGACTCCAGAGGAATACCACCTTACCACAAGCACCTCAAGAGGAGGCTTCTCTCAGCTCTAGGTATGTGAGAGGGGCCCTGAGTTTGCGGCCTCAAGTGGAATGGACACCGCGATGCCCTGACTCGAAATAAGGCCGGATATGCCTGCAGTGACTTGAATGCAGGCTCGTCTTGCATCTCCCAAGAAGAAAGGATGTCTGAATCCTCTGTGGAGACCACAGAGAAAGACCTAGTTCCCCACCTCATCGCGACCGGAGGCCTCACATCCTTTGAAAACTCCAGAGGGACGCGGAGATCAGTGCCTCCAAAGGAGACGATGCCTGACTCCTCGTGAAACTTGATAGGAGTCCCAGGATTCCTGTGGCACGTGGAAAGGGACCCTTGGTCTCCCGCCTCAGCTGGAGAGGCGTCCCAATTGCCCTGCCAAGCCTCGAGGAGAATCCCGAGGTGTCCCTTGCAACTAGGCAGGAGTCCTGACGTCGCTGAACAAACACGTGTGTGGAAGGGCCATCCCCGTCGTAACTCGAGAATATACCCCAGGTTCCTGCCGCAACTCGAGAAAAACCATGAGAATTCCGCCTCTCCGCGAGATGAGGCCCGATTCCCCTGCACTGCGTGCAGAGCAATGCCGTGTTACACATCACACAGGAAAGGAGCCTTGATTTCCTTGATGGCACTCCAGAAAAACCCCAAGAACACTGTTTCAAGGCTAGAGGGATCCTGAGGTTACTGTAGCAAGACGAAAAACCTCCGTGAACCAAAAATCAACTCGAGATGAGAGGTTAGTCCCTGGCTTCAACTCCAGAGGAATACCACCTTACCGCAAGCACCTCAAGAGGAGGCTTCTCTCAGCTCTAGGTATGTGAGAGGGACCCTGAGTTTGCGGCCTCAAGTGGAATGGACACCGCGATGCCCTGACTCGAAATAAGGCCGGATATGCCTGCAGTGACTTGAATGCAGGCTCGTCTTGCATCTCCCAAGACGAAAGGATGTCTGAATCCCCTGTGGAGACCACAGAGAAAGACCTAGTTCCCCACCTCATCGCGACCGGAGGCCTCACATCCTTTGAAAACTCCAGAGGGACGCGGAGATCAGTGCCTCCAAAGGAGACGATGCCTGACTCCTCGTGAAACTTGATAGGAGTCCCAGGATTCCTGTGGCACGTGGAAAGGGACCCTTGGTCTACCGCCTCAGGTGGAGAGGCGTCCCAATTGCCCTGCCAAGCCTCGAGGAGAATCCCGAGTTGTCCCTCGTAACTAGGCAGGAGTCCTGACGTCGCTGAACAAAAACGTGTGTGGAAGGGCCATCCCCGTCGTAACTCGATAATATACCCCAGGTTCCCGCCGCAGCTCGAGAAACACCATGAGACTTCCCCCTCGCCGCGAGATGAGTCCTGATTCCCCTGCACAGAGTGCAGAGCAATGCGGTGTTTCACATCACACAGGAAAGGAGTCTTGATTTCCTTGATGGCACTCCAGAGAAACCCCAAGAACACTGTTTCAAGGCTAGAGGGATCCTGAGGTCACTGTAGCAAGACGAAAAAGCTCCGTGGACCAAAAATCAACTCGAGATGAGAGGTTAGGCCCTGGCTTCGACTCCAGAGGAATACCACCTTACCACAAGCACCTCAAGAGGAGGCTTCTCTCAGCTCTAGGTGTGTGGGAGGGACCCTGAGTTTGCGGCCTCAAGTGGAATGGACACCTCGATGCCCTGACTCGAAATAAGGCCGGATATGCCTGCAGTGACTTGAATGCAGGCTCGTCTTGCATCTCCCAAGACGAAAGGATGTCTGAATCCCCTGTGGAGACCACAGAGAAAGACCTAGTTCCCCACCTCATCGCGACCGGAGGCCTCACATCCTTTGAAAACTCCAGAGGGACGCGGAGATCAGTGCCTCCAAAGGAGACGATGCCTGACTCCTCGTGAAACTTGATAGCAGTCCCAGGATTCCTGTGGCACGTGGAAAGGGACACTTGGTCTCCCGCCTCAGCTGGAGAGGCGTCCCAATTGCCCTGCCAAGCCTCGAGGAGAATCCCGAGTTGTCCCTCGCAACTAGGCAGGAGTCCTGACGTTGCTGAACAAACACGTGTGTGGAAGGGCCATCCCCGTCGTAACTCGAGTATATACCGCAGGTTCCCGCCGCAACTCGAGAAAAACCATGAGACTTTCCCCTCGCCGTGAGATGAGGCCCGATTTCCCTGCACTGCGTGCCGAGCAATGCAGTGTTGCACATCACACAGGAAAGGAGCCTTGATTTCCTTGATGGCACTCCAGAGAAAGCCCAAGAACACTGTTTCAAGGCTAGAGGGATCCTGAGGTCACTGTAGCAACACGAAAGAGCGCCGTGGACCAAAAGTCAACTCGAGGAGAGAGGTTAGTCCCTGGCTTCGACTCCAGAGGAATACCACCTTACCACAAGCACCTCAAGAGGAGGCTTCTCTCAGCTCTAGGTATGTGAGAGGGACCCTGAGTTTGCGGCCTCAAGTGGAATGGACACCGCGATGCCCTGACTCGAAATAAGGCCGGATATCCCTGCAGTAACTTGAATGCAGGTTCGTCTTGCATCTCCCAAGACGAAAGGATGTCTGAATCCCCTGTGAAGACCACAGAGAAAGACCTAGTTCCCCACCTCATCGCGACCGGAGGCCTCACATCCTTTGAAAACTCCAGAGGGAAGCGGAGATCAGTGCCTCCAAAGGAGACGATGCCTGACTCCTCGTGAAACTTTATAGGAGTCCCAGGATTCCTGTGGCACGTGGAAAGGGACCCTTGGTCTCCCGCCTCAGCTGGAGAGGCGTCCCAATTACCCTGCCAAGCCTCGAGGAGAATCCCGAGTTGTCCCTCGTAACTAGGCAGGAGTCCTGACGTCGCTGAACAAACACGTGTGTGGAAGGGCCATCCCCGTCGTAACTCGATAATATACCCCAGGTTCCCGCCGCATCTCGAGAAACACCATGAGACTTCCCCCTCGCCGCGAGATGAGGCCCGATTCCCCTGCCCTGCGTGCAGAGCAATGCGGTGTTTCACATCACACAGGAAAGGAGCCTTGATTTCCTTGATGGCACTCCAGAGAAACCCCAAAAACACTGTTTCAAGGCTAGACGGATCCTGAGGTCACTGTAGCAACACGAAAGAGCTCCGTGGACCACAAATCAACTCGAGATGAGAGTTTAGTCCCTGGCTTCGACTCCAGAGGAATACCACCTTACCACAAGCACCTCAAGAGGAGGCTTCTCTCAGCTCTAGGTATGTGAGAGGGACCCTGAGTTTGCGGCCTCAAGTGGAATGGACACCGCGATGCCCTGACTTGAAATAAGGCCGGATATCCCTGAAGTGACTTGAATGCAGGCTCGTCTTGCATCTCCCAAGACGAAAGGATGTCTGAATCCCCTGTGGAGACCACAGAGAACGACCTAGTTCCCCACCTCATCATGACCAGAGGCCTCACATCCTTGGAAAACTCCAGAGGGACGCGGAGATCAGTGCCTCCAAAGGAGACGATGCCTGACTCCTCGTGAAACTTGATAGGAGTCCCAGGATTTCTGTGGCACGTGGAAAGGGACCCTTGGTCTCCCGCCTCAGCTGGAGAGTCGTCCCAATTGCCCTGCCAAGCCTCGAGGAGAATCCCGAATTGTCCCTCGCAACTAGGCAGGAGTCCTGACTTCGCTGAACAAACACGTGTGTGGAAGGGCCATCCCCGTCGTAACTCGAGAATATACCCCAGGTTCCCGCCGCAACTAGAGAAACACCATGAGACTTCCCCCTCGCCCCGAGATGAGGCCGGATTCCCCTGCCCTGCGTGCAGAGCTATGCCGGGTTGCACATCACACAGGAAAGGAGTCTTGATTTCCTTGATGGCACTCCAGAGAAACCCCAAGAACACTGTTTCAAGGCTAGAGGGATCCTGAGGTCACTGTAGCAAGACGAAAAAGCTCCGTGGACCAAAAATCAACTCGAGATGAGAGGTTAGGCCCTGGCTTCGACTCCAGAGGAATACCACCTTACCACAAGCACCTCAAGAGGAGGCTTCTCTCAGCTCTAGGTGTGTGGGAGGGACCCTGAGTTTGCGGCCTCAAGTGGAATGGACACCGCGATGCCCTGACTCGAAATAAGGCCAGATATGCCTGCAGTGACTTGAATGCAGGCTCGTCTTGCATCTCCCAAGACGAAAGGATGTCTGAATCCCCTGTGGAGACCACAGAGAAAGACCTAGTTCCCCACCTCATCGCGACCGGAGGCCTCACATCCTTTGAAAACTCCAGAGGGACGCGGAGATCAGTGCCTCCAAAGGAGACGATGCCTGACTCCTCGTGAAACTTGATAGGAGTCCCAGGATTCCTGTGGCACGTGGAAAGGGACCCTTGGTCTCCCGCCTCAGCTGGAGAGGCGTCCCAATTGCCCTGCCAAGCCTCGAGGAGAATCCCGAGTTGTCCCTCGTAACTAGGCAGGAGTCCTGACGTCGCTGAACAAACACGTGTGTGGAAGGGCCATCCCCGTCGTAACTCGATAATATACCCCAGGTTCCCGCCGCAGCTCGAGAAACACCATGAGACTTCCCCCTCGCCGCGAGATGAGTCCCGATTCCCCTGCACAGAGTGCAGAGCAATGCGGTGTTTCACATCACACAGGAAAGGAGCCTTGATTTCCTTCATGGCACTCCAGAGAAACCCCAAAAACACTGTTTCAAGGCTAGAGGGATCCTGAGGTCACTGTAGCAACACGAAAGAGCTCCGTGGACCACAAATCAACTCGAGATGAGAGTTTAGTCCCTGGCTTCGACTCCAGAGGAATACCACCTTACCACAAGCACCTCAAGAGGAGGCTTCTCTCAGCTCTAGGTATGTGAGAGGGACCCTGAGTTTGCGGCCTCAAGTGGAATGGACACCGCGATGCCCTGACTTGAAATAAGGCCGGATATCCCTGCAGTGACTTGAATGCAGGCTCGTCTTGCATCTCCCAAGATGAAAAGATGTCTGAATCCCCTGTGGAGACCACAGAGAAAGACCTAGTTCCCCACCTCATCACGACCAGAGGCCTCACATCCTTGGAAAACTCCAGAGGGACGCGGAGATCAGTGCCTCCAAAGGAGACGATGCCTGACTCCTCGTGAAACTTGATAGGAGTCCCAGGATTTCTGTGGAACGTGGAAAGGGACCCTTGGTCTCCCGCCTCAGCTGGAGAGTCGTCCCAATTGCCCTGCCAAGCCTCGAGGAGAATCCCGAATTGTCCCTCGCAACTAGGCAGGAGTCCTGACTTCGCTGAACAAACACGTGTGTGGAAGGGCCATCCCCGTCGTAACTCGAGAATATACCCCAGGTTCCCGCCGCAACTAGAGAAACACCATGAGACTTCCCCCTCGCCGCGATATGAGGCCGGATTCCCCTGCCCTGCGTGCAGAGCTATGCCGTGTTGCACATCACACAGGAAAGGAGTCTTGATTTCCTTGATGGCACTCCAGAGAAACCCCAAGAACACTGTTTCAAGGCTAGAGGGATCCTGAGGTCACTGTAGCAAGACGAAAAAGCTCCGTTGCCCAAAAATCAACTCGAGATGAGAGGTTAGGCCCTGGCTTCGACTCCAGAGGAATACCACCTTACCACAAGCACCTCAAGAGGAGGCTTCTCTCAGCTCTAGGTGTGTGGGAGGGACCCTGAGTTTGCGGCCTCAAGTGGAATGGACACCGCGATGCCCTGACTCGAAATAAGGCCGGATATGCCTGCAGTGACTTGAATGCAGGCTCGTCTTGCATCTCCCAAGACGAAAGGATGTCTGAATCCCCTGTGGAGACCACAGAGAAAGACCTAGTTCCCCACCTCATAGCGACCGGAGGCCTCACATCCTTTGAAAACTCCAGAGGGACGCGGAGATCAGTGCCTCCAAAGGAGACGATGCCTGACTCCTCGTGAAACTTGATAGGAGTCCCAGGATTCCTGTGTCACGTGGAAAGGGACACTTGGTCTCCCGCCTCAGCTGGAGAGGCGTCCCAATTGCCCTGCCAAGCCTCGAGGAGAATCCCTAGTTGTCCCTCGCAACTAGGCAGGAGTCCTGACGTTGCTGAACAAACACGTGTGTGGAAGGGCCATCCCCGTCGTAACTCGAGAATATACCCTAGGTTCCCGCCGCAACTCGAGAAAAACCATGAGACGTCCCCCTCGCCGCGAGATGAGGCCCGATTCCCCTGCACTGCGTGCAGAGCAATGCCGTGTTACACATCACACAGGAAAGGAGCCTTGATTTCCTTGATGGCACTCCAGAAAAACCCCAAGAACACTGTTTCAAGGCTAGAGGGATCCCGAGGTTACTGTAGCAAGACGAAAAACCTCCGTGAACCAAAAATCAACTCGAGATGAGAGGTTAGTGCCTGACTTCGACTCCAGAGGAATACCACCTTACCACAAGACCTCAAGAGGAGGCTTCTGTCAGCTCTAGGTATGTGAGAGGGACCCTGAGTTTGCGGCCTCAAGTGGAATGGACACCGTGATGCCCTGACTCGAAATAAGGCCGGATATGCCTGCAGTGACTTGAATGCAGGCTCGTCTTGCATCTCCCAAGACGAAAGGATGTCTGAATCCCCTGTGGAGACCACAGAGAAAGACCTAGTTCCCCACCTCATCGCGACCGGAGGCCTCACATCCTTTGAAAACTCCAGAGGGACGCGGAGATAAGTGCCTCCAAAGGAGACGATGCCTGACTCCTCGTGAAACTTGATAGGAGTCCCAGAATTCCTGTGGCACGTTGAAAGGGACACTTGGTCTCCCGCCTCACCTGGAGAGGCGTCCCAATTGCCCTGCCAAGCCTCGAGGAGAATCCCGAGTTGTCCCTCGCAACTAGGCAGGAGTCCTGATGTCGCTGAACAAACACGTGTGTGGAAGGGCCATCCCCGTCATAACTCGGGAATATACCCCAGGATCCTGCCGCAACTCGAGAAAAACCATGAGACTTCCCCCTCGCCGCGAGATGAGGCCCGATTCCCCTGCACTGCGTGCAGAGCAATGCCGTGTTGCACATCACACAGGAAAGGAGCCTTGATTTCCTTGATGGCACTCCAGAGAAACCCCAAGAACACTGTTTCAAGGCTAGAGGGATCCTGAGGTCACTGTAGCAGCACAAAAGAGCTCCGTGGACCCCAAATCAACTCGACATGAGAGGTTAGTGCCTGGCTTCGACTCCAGAGGAATACCACCTTACCACAAGACCTCAAGAGGAGGCTTCTGTCAGCTCTAGGTATGTGAGAGGGACCCTGAGTTTGCGGCCTCAAGTGGAATGGACACCGTGATGCCCTGACTCGAAATAAGGCCGGATATGCCTGCAGTGACTTGAATGCAGGCTCTCTTGCATCTCCCAAGACGAAAGGATGTCTGAATCCCCTGTGGAGACCACAGAGAAAGACCTAGTTCTCCAGCTCATCGCGACCGGAGGCCTCACATCCTTTGAAAACTCCAGAGGTACACGGAGATCAGTGCCTCCAAAGGAGACGATGCGTGACTCCTCGTGAAACTTGATAGCAGTCCCAGGATTCCTGTGGCACGTGGAAAGAGAAACTTGGTCTCCCGCCTCAGCTGGAGAGTCGTCCCAATTGCCCTGCCAAGCCTCGAGGAGAATCCCGAGTTGTCCCTCGCAACTAGGCAGGAGTCCTTACGTCGCTGAAAAAACACGTGTGTGGAAGGGCCATCCCCGTCGTAACTCGAGAATATACCCTAGGTTCCCGCCGCAACTCGAGAAAAACCATGAGACGTCCCCCTCGCCGCGAGATGAGGCCCGATTCCCCTGCACTGCGTGCAGAGCAATGCCGTGTTACACATCACACAGGAAAGGAGCCTTGATTTCCTTGATGGCACTCCAGAGAAAGCCCAAGAACACTGTTTCAAGGCTAGAGGGATCCTGAGGTCACTGTAGCAACACGAAAGAGCTCCGTGGACCACAAATCAACTCGAGATGAGAGGTTAGTCCCTGTCTTCGACTCCAGAGGAATACCACCTTACCACAAGCACCTCAAGAGGAGGCTTCTCTCAGCTCTAGGTATGTGAGAGGGGCCCTGAGTTTGCGGCCTCAAGTGGAATGGACACCGCGATGCCCTGACTCGAAATAAGGCCGGATATGCCTGCAGTGACTTGAATGCAGGCTCGTCTTGCATCTCCCAAGAAGAAAGGATGTCTGAATCCTCTGTGGAGACCACAGAGAAAGACCTAGTTCCCCACCTCATCGCGACCGGAGGCCTCACATCCTTTGAAAACTCCAGAGGGACGCGGAGATCAGTGCCTCCAAAGGAGACGATGCCTGACTCCTCGTGAAACTTGATAGGAGTCCCAGGATTCCTGTGGCACGTGGAAAGGGACCCTTGGTCTCCCGCCTCAGCTGGAGAGGCGTCCCAATTGCCCTGCCAAGCCTCGAGGAGAATCCCGAGGTGTCCCTTGCAACTAGGCAGGAGTCCTGACGTCGCTGAACAAACACGTGTGTGGAAGGGCCATCCCCGTCGTAACTCGAGAATATACCCCAGGTTCCTGCCGCAACTCGAGAAAAACCATGAGAATTCCGCCTCTCCGCGAGATGAGGCCCGATTCCCCTGCACTGCGTGCAGAGCAATGCCGTGTTACACATCACACAGGAAAGGAGCCTTGATTTCCTTGATGGCACTCCAGAAAAACCCCAAGAACACTGTTTCAAGGCTAGAGGGATCCTGAGGTTACTGTAGCAAGACGAAAAACCTCCGTGAACCAAAAATCAACTCGAGAT
This sequence comes from Cervus elaphus, assembly GCF_910594005.1. Taxonomy (NCBI): domain Eukaryota; kingdom Metazoa; phylum Chordata; class Mammalia; order Artiodactyla; family Cervidae; genus Cervus; species Cervus elaphus. Next base: position 3,012,248 of record NC_057815.1, on the reverse strand, counting down.
GAGAGGTTAGTCCCTGGCTTCAACTCCAGAGGAATACCACCTTACCGCAAGCACCTCAAGAGGAGGCTTCTCTCAGCTCTAGGTATGTGAGAGGGACCCTGAGTTTGCGGCCTCAAGTGGAATGGACACCGCGATGCCCTGACTCGAAATAAGGCCGGATATGCCTGCAGTGACTTGAATGCAGGCTCGTCTTGCATCTCCCAAGACGAAAGGATGTCTGAATCCCCTGTGGAGACCACAGAGAAAGACCTAGTTCCCCACCTCATCGCGACCGGAGGCCTCACATCCTTTGAAAACTCCAGAGGGACGCGGAGATCAGTGCCTCCAAAGGAGACGATGCCTGACTCCTCGTGAAACTTGATAGGAGTCCCAGGATTCCTGTGGCACGTGGAAAGGGACCCTTGGTCTACCGCCTCAGGTGGAGAGGCGTCCCAATTGCCCTGCCAAGCCTCGAGGAGAATCCCGAGTTGTCCCTCGTAACTAGGCAGGAGTCCTGACGTCGCTGAACAAACACGTGTGTGGATGGGCCATCCCCGTCGTAACTCGATAATATACCCCAGGTTCCCGCCGCAGCTCGAGAAACACCATGAGACTTCCCCCTCGCCGCGAGATGAGTCCTGATTCCCCTGCACAGAGTGCAGAGCAATGCGGTGTTTCACATCACACAGGAAAGGAGCCTTGATTTCCTTCATGGCACTCCAGAGAAACCCCAAAAACACTGTTTCAAGGCTAGAGGGATCCTGAGGTCACTGTAGCAACACGAAAGAGCTCCGTGGACCACAAATCAACTCGAGATGAGAGTTTAGTCCCTGGCTTCGACTCCAGAGGAATACCACCTTACCACAAGCACCTCAAGAGGAGGCTTCTCTCAGCTCTAGGTATGTGAGAGGGACCCTGAGTTTGCGGCCTCAAGTGGAATGGACACCGCGATGCCCTGACTTGAAATAAGGCCGGATATCCCTGCAGTGACTTGAATGCAGGCTCGTCTTGCATCTCCCAAGACGAAAGGATGTCTGAATCCCCTGTGGAGACCACAGAGAAAGACCTAGTTCCCCACCTCATCACGACCAGAGGCCTCACATCCTTGGAAAACTCCAGAGGGACGCGGAGATCAGTGCCTCCAAAGGAGACGATGCCTGACTCCTCGTGAAACTTGATAGGAGTCCCAGGATTTCTGTGGCACGTGGAAAGGGACCCTTGGTCTCCCGCCTCAGCTGGAGAGTCGTCCCAATTGCCCTGCCAAGCCTCGAGGAGAATCCCGAATTGTCCCTCGCAACTAGGCAGGAGTCCTGACTTCGCTGAACAAACACGTGTGTGGAAGGGCCATCCCCGTCGTAACTCGAGAATATACCACAGGTTCCCGCCGCAACTAGAGAAACACCATGAGACTTCCCCCTCGCCGCGAGATGAGGCCGGATTCCCCTGCCCTGCGTGCAGAGCTATGCCGTGTTGCACATCACACAGGAAAGGAGTCTTGATTTCCTTGATGGCACTCCAGAGAAACCCCAAGAACACTGTTTCAAGGCTAGAGGGATCCTGAGGTCACTGTAGCAAGACGAAAAAGCTCCGTGGACCAAAAATCAACTCGAGATGAGAGGTTAGGCCCTGGCTTCGACTCCAGAGGAATACCACCTTACCACAAGCACCTCAAGAGGAGGCTTCTCTCAGCTCTAGGTGTGTGGGAGGGACCCTGAGTTTGCGGCCTCAAGTGGAATGGACACCTCGATGCCCTGACTCGAAATAAGGCCGGATATGCCTGCAGTGACTTGAATGCAGGCTCGTCTTGCATCTCCCAAGACGAAAGGATGTCTGAATCCCCTGTGGAGACCACAGAGAAAGACCTAGTTCCCCACCTCATCGCGACCGGAGGCCTCACATCCTTTGAAAACTCCAGAGGGACGCGGAGATCAGTGCCTCCAAAGGAGACGATGCCTGACTCCTCGTGAAACTTGATAGCAGTCCCAGGATTCCTGTGGCACGTGGAAAGGGACACTTGGTCTCCCGCCTCAGCTGGAGAGGCGTCCCAATTGCCCTGCCAAGCCTCGAGGAGAATCCCGAGTTGTCCCTCGCAACTAGGCAGGAGTCCTGACGTTGCTGAACAAACACGTGTGTGGAAGGGCCATCCCCGTCGTAACTCGAGTATATACCGCAGGTTCCCGCCGCAACTCGAGAAAAACCATGAGACTTTCCCCTCGCCGTGAGATGAGGCCCGATTTCCCTGCACTGCGTGCAGAGCAATGCAGTGTTGCACATCACACAGGAAAGGAGCCTTGATTTCCTTGATGGCACTCCAGAGAAAGCCCAAGAACACTGTTTCAAGGCTAGAGGGATCCTGAGGTCACTGTAGCAACACGAAAGAGCGCCGTGGACCAAAAGTCAACTCGAGGAGAGAGGTTAGTCCCTGGCTTCGACTCCAGAGGAATACCACCTTACCACAAGCACCTCAAGAGGAGGCTTCTCTCAGCTCTAGGTATGTGAGAGGGACCCTGAGTTTGCGGCCTCAAGTGGAATGGACACCGCGATGCCCTGACTCGAAATAAGGCCGGATATCCCTGCAGTAACTTGAATGCAGGTTCGTCTTGCATCTCCCAAGACGAAAGGATGTCTGAATCCCCTGTGAAGACCACAGAGAAAGACCTAGTTCCCCACCTCATCGCGACCGGAGGCCTCACATCCTTTGAAAACTCCAGAGGGAAGCGGAGATCAGTGCCTCCAAAGGAGACGATGCCTGACTCCTCGTGAAACTTTATAGGAGTCCCAGGATTCCTGTGGCACGTGGAAAGGGACACTTGGTCTCCCGCCTCAGCTGGAGAGGCGTCCCAATTACCCTGCCAAGCCTCGAGGAGAATCCCGAGTTGTCCCTCGTAACTAGGCAGGAGTCCTGACGTCGCTGAACAAACACGTGTGTGGAAGGGCCATCCCCGTCGTAACTCGATAATATACCCCAGGTTCCCGCCGCATCTCGAGAAACACCATGAGACTTCCCCCTCGCCGCGAGATGAGGCCCGATTCCCCTGCCCTGCGTGCAGAGCAATGCGGTGTTTCACATCACACAGGAAAGGAGCCTTGATTTCCTTGATGGCACTCCAGAGAAACCCCAAAAACACTGTTTCAAGGCTAGACGGATCCTGAGGTCACTGTAGCAACACGAAAGAGCTCCGTGGACCACAAATCAACTCGAGATGAGAGTTTAGTCCCTGGCTTCGACTCCAGAGGAATACCACCTTACCACAAGCACCTCAAGAGGAGGCTTCTCTCAGCTCTATGTATGTGAGAGGGACCCTGAGTTTGCGGCCTCAAGTGGAATGGACACCGCGATGCCCTGACTTGAAATAAGGCCGGATATCTCTGAAGTGACTTGAATGCAGGCTCGTCTTGCATCTCCCAAGACGAAAGGATGTCTGAATCCCCTGTGGAGACCACAGAGAACGACCTAGTTCCCCACCTCATCATGACCAGAGGCCTCACATCCTTGGAAAACTCCAGAGGGACGCGGAGATCAGTGCCTCCAAAGGAGACGATGCCTGACTCCTCGTGAAACTTGATAGGAGTCCCAGGATTTCTGTGGCACGTGGAAAGGGACCCTTGGTCTCCCGCCTCAGCTGGAGAGTCGTCCCAATTGCCCTGCCAAGCCTCGAGGAGAATCCCGAATTGTCCCTCGCAACTAGGCAGGAGTCCTGACTTCGCTGAACAAACACGTGTGTGGAAGGGCCATCCCCGTCGTAACTCGAGAATATACCCCAGGTTCCCGCCGCAACTAGAGAAACACCATGAGACTTCCCCCTCGCCCCGAGATGAGGCCGGATTCCCCTGCCCTGCGTGCAGAGCTATGCCGGGTTGCACATCACACAGGAAAGGAGTCTTGATTTCCTTGATGGCACTCCAGAGAAACCCCAAGAACACTGTTTCAAGGCTAGAGGGATCCTGAGGTCACTGTAGCAAGACGAAAAAGCTCCGTGGACCAAAAATCAACTCGAGATGAGAGGTTAGGCCCTGGCTTCGACTCCAGAGGAATACCACCTTACCACAAGCACCTCAAGAGGAGGCTTCTCTCAGCTCTAGGTGTGTGGGAGGGACCCTGAGTTTGCGGCCTCAAGTGGAATGGACACCGCGATGCCCTGACTCGAAATAAGGCCAGATATGCCTGCAGTGACTTGAATGCAGGCTCGTCTTGCATCTCCCAAGACGAAAGGATGTCTGAATCCCCTGTGGAGACCACAGAGAAAGACCTAGTTCCCCACCTCATCGCGACCGGAGGCCTCACATCCTTTGAAAACTCCAGAGGGACGCGGAGATCAGTGCCTCCAAAGGAGACGATGCCTGACTCCTCGTGAAACTTGATAGGAGTCCCAGGATTCCTGTGGCACGTGGAAAGGGACACTTGGTCTCCCGCCTCAGCTGGAGAGGCGTCCCAATTGCCCTGCCAAGCCTCGAGGAGAATCCCGAGTTGTCCCTCGTAACTAGGCAGGAGTCCTGACGTCGCTGAACAAACACGTGTGTGGAAGGGCCATCCCCGTCGTAACTCGATAATATACCCCAGGTTCCCGCCGCAGCTCGAGAAACACCATGAGACTTCCCCCTCGCCGCGAGATGAGTCCTGATTCCCCTGCACAGAGTGCAGAGCAATGCGGTGTTTCACATCACACAGGAAAGGAGCCTTGATTTCCTTCATGGCACTCCAGAGAAACCCCAAAAACACTGTTTCAAGGCTAGAGGGATCCTGAGGTCACTGTAGCAACACGAAAGAGCTCCGTGGACCACAAATCAACTCGAGATGAGAGTTTAGTCCCTGGCTTCGACTCCAGAGGAATACCACCTTACCACAAGCACCTCAAGAGGAGGCTTCTCTCAGCTCTAGGTATGTGAGAGGGACCCTGAGTTTGCGGCCTCAAGTGGAATGGACACCGCGATGCCCTGACTTGAAATAAGGCCGGATATCCCTGCAGTGACTTGAATGCAGGCTCGTCTTGCATCTCCCAAGATGAAAAGATGTCTGAATCCCCTGTGGAGACCACAGAGAAAGACCTAGTTCCCCACCTCATCACGACCAGAGGCCTCACATCCTTGGAAAACTCCAGAGGGACGCGGAGATCAGTGCCTCCAAAGGAGACGATGCCTGACTCCTCGTGAAACTTGATAGGAGTCCCAGGATTTCTGTGGAACGTGGAAAGGGACCCTTGGTCTCCCGCCTCAGCTGGAGAGTCGTCCCAATTGCCCTGCCAAGCCTCGAGGAGAATCCCGAATTGTCCCTCGCAACTAGGCAGGAGTCCTGACTTCGCTGAACAAACACGTGTGTGGAAGGGCCATCCCCGTCGTAACTCGAGAATATACCCCAGGTTCCCGCCGCAACTAGAGAAACACCATGAGACTTCCCCCTCGCCGCGATATGAGGCCGGATTCCCCTGCCCTGCGTGCAGAGCTATGCCGTGTTGCACATCACACAGGAAAGGAGTCTTGATTTCCTTGATGGCACTCCAGAGAAACCCCAAGAACACTGTTTCAAGGCTAGAGGGATCCTGAGGTCACTGTAGCAAGACGAAAAACCTCCGTGAACCAAAAATCAACTCGAGATGAGAGGTTAGGCCCTGGCTTCGACTCCAGAGGAATACCACCTTACCACAAGACCTCAAGAGGAGGCTTCTGTCAGCTCTAGGTATGTGAGAGGAACCCTGAGTTTGCGGCCTCAAGTGGAATGGACACCGTGATGCCCTGACTCGAAATAAGGCCGGATATGCCTGCAGTGACTTGAATGCAGGCTCGTCTTGCATCTCCCAAGACGAAAGGATGTCTGAATCCCCTGTGGAGACCACAGAGAAAGACCTAGTTCCCCAGCTCATCGCGACCGGAGGCCTCACATCCTTTGAAAACTCCAGAGGTACGCGGAGATCAGTGCCTCCAAAGGAGACGATGCCTGACTCCTCGTGAAACTTGATAGCAGTCCCAGGATTCCTGTGGCACGTGGAAAGAGAAACTTGGTCTCCCGCCTCAGCTGGAGAGTCGTCCCAATTGCCCTGCCAAGCCTCGAGGAGAATCCCGAGTTGTCCCTCGCAACTAGGCAGGAGTCCTTACGTCGCTGAAAAAACACGTGTGTGGAAGGGCCATCCCCGTCGTAACTCGAGAATATACCCCAGGTTCCCGCCGCAACTCGAGAAAAACCATGAGACGTCCCCCTCGCCGCGAGATGAGGCCCGATTCCCCTGCACTGCATGCAGAGCAATGCCGTGCTGCACATCACACAGGAAAGGAGCCTTGATTTCCTTGATGGCACTCCAGAGAAAGCCCAAGAACACTGTTTCAAGGCTAGAGGGATCCTGAGGTCACTGTAGCAACACAAAAGAGCTCCGTGGACCACAAATCAACTCGAGATGAGAGGTTAGTCCCTGGCTTCGACTCCAGAGGAATACCACCTTACCACAAGCACCTCAAGAGGAGGCTTCTCTCAGCTCTAGGTATGTGAGAGGGGCCCTGAGTTTGCGGCCTCAAGTGGAATGGACACCGCGATGCCCTGACTCGAAATAAGGCCGGATATGCCTGCAGTGACTTGAATGCAGGCTCGTCTTGCATCTCCCAAGAAGAAAGGATGTCTGAATCCTCTGTGGAGACCACAGAGAAAGACCTAGTTCCCCAGCTCATCGCGACCGGAGGCCTCACATCCTTTGAAAACTCCAGAGGGACGCGGAGATCAGTGCCTCCAAAGGAGACGATGCCTGACTCCTCGTGAAACTTGATAGGAGTCCCAGGATTCCTGTGGCACGTGGAAAGGGACCCTTGGTCTCCCGCCTCAGCTGGAGAGGCGTCCCAATTGCCCTGCCAAGCCTCGAGGAGAATCCCGAGTTGTCCCTTGCAACTAGGCAGGAGTCCTGACGTCGCTGAACAAACACGTGTGTGGAAGGGCCATCCCCGTCGTAACTCGAGAATATACCCCAGGTTCCTGCCGCAACTCGAGAAAAACCATGAGAATTCCGCCTCTCCGCGAGATGAGGCCCGATTCCCCTGCACTGCGTGCAGAGCAATGCCGTGTTACACATCACACAGGAAAGGAGCCTTGATTTCCTTGATGCCACTCCAGAAAAACCCCAAGAACACTGTTTCAAGGCTAGAGGGATCCTGAGGTTACTGTAGTAAGACGAAAAACCTCCGTGAACCAAAAATCAACTCGAGATGAGAGGTTAGTCCCTGGCTTCGACTCCAGAGGAATACCACCTTACCGCAAGCACCTCAAGAGGAGGCTTCTCTCAGCTCTAGGTGTGTGAGAGGGACCCTGAGTTTGCGGCCTCAAGTGGAATGGACACCGCGTTCCCCTGACTCGAAATAAGGCCGGATATGCCTGCAGTGACTTGAATGCAGGCTCGTCTTGCATCTCCCAAGACGAAAGGATGTCTGAATCCCCTGTGGAGACCACAGAGAAAGACCTAGTTCCCCACCTCATCGCGACCGGAGGCCTCACATCCTTGGAAAACTCCAGAGGGACGCGGAGATCAGTGCCTCCAAAGGAGACGATGCCTGACTCCTCGTGAAACTTGATAGGAGTCCCAGGATTCCTGTGGCACGTGGAAAGGGACCCTTGGTCTACCGCCTCAGGTGGAGAGGCGTCCCAATTGACCTGCCAAGCCTCGAGGAGAATCCCGAGTTGTCCCTCGTAACTAGGCAGGAGTCCTGACGTCGCTGAACAAACACGTGTGTGGAAGGGCCATCCCCGTCGTAACTCGATAATATACCCCAGGTTCCCGCCGCAGCTCGAGAAACACCATGAGACTTCCCCCTCGCCGCGAGATGAGTCCCGATTCCCCTGCACAGAGTGCAGAGCAATGCGGTGTTTCACATCACACAGGAAAGGAGCCTTGATTTCCTTCATGGCACTCCAGGGAAACCCCAAAAACACTGTTTCAAGGCTAGAGGGATCCTGAGGTCACTGTAGCAACACGAAAGAGCTCCGTGGACCACAAATCAACTCGAGATGAGAGTTTAGTCCCTGGCTTCGACTCCAGAGGAATACCACCTTACCACAAGCACCTCAAGAGGAGGCTTCTCTCAGCTCTAGGTATGTGAGAGGGACCCTGAGTTTGTGGCCTCAATTGGAATGGACACCGCGATGCCCTGACTAGAAATAAGGCCGGATATCCCTGCAGTGACTTGAATGCAGGCTCGTCTTGCATCTCCCAAGACGAAAGGATGTCTGAATCCCCTGTGGAGACCACAGAGAAAGACCTAGTTCCCCACCTCATCACGACCAGAGGCCTCACATCCTTGGAAAACTCCAGAGGGACGCGGAGATCAGTGCCTCCAAAGGAGACGATGCCTGACTCCTCGTGAAACTTGATAGGAGTCCCAGGATTTCTGTGGCACGTGGAAAGGGACCCTTGGTCTCCCGCCTCAGCTGGAGAGTCGTCCCAATTGCCCTGCCAAGCCTCGAGGAGAATCCCGAATTGTCCCTCGCAACTAGGCAGGAGTCCTGACTTCGCTGAACAAACACGTGTGTGGAAGGGCCATCCCCGTCGTAACTCGAGAATATACCCCAGGTTCCCGCCGCAACTAGAGAAACACCATGAGACTTCCCCCTCGCCGCGAGATGAGGCCGGATTCCCCTGCCCTGCGTGCAGAGCTATGCCGTGTTGCACATCACACAGGAAAGGAGCCTTGATTTCCTTGATGGCACTCCAGAGAAACCCCAACAACACTGTTTCAAGGCTAGAGGGATCCTGAGGTCACTGTAGCAAGAAGAAAAAGCTCCGTGGACCAAAAATCAACTCGAGATGAGAGGTTAGGCCCTGGCTTCGACTCCAGAGGAATACCACCTTACCACAAGCACCTCAAGAGGAGGCTTCTCTCAGCTCTAGGTGTGTGGGAGGGACCCTGAGTTTGCGGCCTCAAGTGGAATGGACACCTCGATGCCCTGACTCGAAATAAGGCCGGATATGCCTGCAGTGACTTGAATGCAGGCTCGTCTTGCATCTCCCAAGACGAAAGGATGTCTGAATCCCCTGTGGAGACCACAGAGAAAGACCTAGTTCCCCACCTCATCGCGACCGGAGGCCTCACATCCTTTGAAAACTCCAGAGGGACGCGGAGATCAGTGCCTCCAAAGGAGACGATGCCTGACTCCTCGTGAAACTTGATAGGAGTCCCAGGATTCCTGTGGCACGTGGAAAGGGACACTTGGTCTCCCGCCTCAGCTGGAGAGGCGTCCCAATTGCCCTGCCAAGCCTCGAGGAGAATCCCGAGTTGTCCCTCGCAACTAGGCAGGAGTCCTGACGTTGCTGAACAAACACGTGTGTGGAAGGGCCATCCCCGTCGTAACTCGAGTATATACCGCAGGTTCCCGCCGCAACTCGAGAAAAACCATGAGACTTCCCCCTCGCCGTGAGATGAGGCCCGATTTCCCTGCACTGCGTGCAGAGCAATGCAGTGTTGCACATCACACAGGAAAGGAGCCTTGATTTCCTTGATGGCACTCCAGAGAAAGCCCAAGAACACTGTTTCAAGGCTAGAGGGATCCTGAGGTCACTGTAGCAACACGAAAGAGCGCCGTGGACCAAAAGTCAACTCGAGGAGAGAGGTTAGTCCCTGGCTTCGACTCCAGAGGAATACCACCTTACCACAAGCACCTCAAGAGGAGGCTTCTCTCAGCTCTAGGTATGTGAGAGGGACCCTGAGTTTGCGGCCTCAAGTGGAATGGACACCGCGATGCCCTGACTCGAAATAAGGCCGGATATCCCTGCAGTAACTTGAATGCAGGTTCGTCTTGCATCTCCCAAGACGAAAGGATGTCTGAATCCCCTGTGGAGACCACAGAGAAAGACCTAGTTCCCCACCTCATCGCGACCGAAGGCCTCACATCCTTTGAAAACTCCAGAGGGAAGCGGAGATCAGTGCCTCCAAAGGAGACGATGCCTGACTTCTCGTGAAACTTTATAGGAGTCCCAGGATTCCTGTGGCACGTGGAAAGGGACACTTGGTCTCCCGCCTCAGCTGGAGAGGCGTCCCAATTACCCTGCCAAGCCTCGAGGAGAATCCCGAGTTGTCCCTCGTAACTAGGCAGGAGTCCTGACGTCGCTGAACAAACACGTGTGTGGAAGGGCCATCCCCGTCGTAACTCGATAATATACCCCAGGTTCCCGCCGCAGCTCGAGAAACACCATGAGACTTCCCCCTCGCCGCGAGATGAGGCCCGATTCCCCTGCCCTGCGTGCAGAGCAATGCGGTGTTTCACATCACACAGGAAAGGAGCCTTGATTTCCTTGATGGCACTCCAGAGAAACCCCAAAAACACTGTTTCAAGGCTAGACGGATCCTGAGGTCACTGTAGCAACACGAAAGAGCTCCGTGGACCACAAATCAACTCGAGATGAGAGTTTAGTCCCTGGCTTCGACTCCAGAGGAATACCACCTTACCACAAGCACCTCAAGAGGAGGCTTCTCTCAGCTCTATGTATGTGAGAGGGACCCTGAGTTTGCGGCCTCAAGTGGAATGGACACCGCGATGCCCTGACTTGAAATAAGGCCGGATATCCCTGAAGTGACTTGAATGCAGGCTCGTCTTGCATCTCCCAAGACGAAAGGATGTCTGAATCCCCTGTGGAGACCACAGAGAACGACCTAGTTCCCCACCTCATCACGACCAGAGGCCTCACATCCTTGGAAAACTCCAGAGGGACGCGGAGATCAGTGCCTCCAAAGGAGACGATGCCTGACTCCTCCTGAAACTTGATAGGAGTCCCAGGATTCCTGTGGCACGTGGAAAGGGACCCTTGGTCTCCCGCCTCAGCTGGAGAGGCGTCCCAATTGCCCTGCCAAGCCTCGAGGAGAATCCCGAGTTGTCCCTTGCAACTAGGCAGGAGTCCTGACGTCGCTGAACAAACACGTGTGTGGAAGGCCCATCCCCGTCGTAACTCGAGAATATACCCCAGGTTCCTGCCGCAACTCGAGAAAAACCATGAGAATTCCGCCTCTCCGCGAGATGAGGCCCGATTCCCCTGCACTGCGTGCAGAGCAATGCCGTGTTACACATCACACAGGAAAGGAGCCTTGATTTCCTTGATGGCACTCCAGAAAAACCCCAAGAACACTGTTTCAAGGCTAGAGGGATCCTGAGGTTACTGTAGCAAGACGAAAAACCTCCGTGAACCAAAAATCAACTCGAGATGAGAGGTTAGTCCCTGGCTTCGACTCCAGAGGAATACCACCTTACCGCAAGCACCTCAAGAGGAGGCTTCTCTCAGCTCTAGGTATGTGAGAGGGACCCTGAGTTTGCGGCCTCAAGTGGAATGGACACCGCGATGCCCTGACTCGAAATAAGGCCGGATATGCCTGCAGTGACTTGAATGCAGGCTCGTCTTGCATCTCCCAAGACGAAAGGATGTCTGAATCCCCTGTGGAGACCACAGAGAAAGACCTAGTTCCCCACCTCATCGCGACCGGAGGCCTCACATCCTTTGAAAACTCCAGAGGGACGCGGAGATCAGTGCCTCCAAAGGAGACGATGCCTGACTCCTCGTGAAACTTGATAGGAGTCCCAGGATTCCTGTGGCACGTGGAAAGGGACCCTTGGTCTACCGCCTCAGGTGGAGAGGCGTCCCAATTGACCTGCCAAGCCTCGAGGAGAATCCCGAGTTGTCCCTCGTAACTAGGCAGGAGCCCTACGTCGCTGAACAAACACGTGTGTGGAAGGGCCATCCCCGTCGTAACTCGATAATATACCCCAGGTTCCCGCCGCAGCTCGAGAAACACCATGAGACTTCCCCCTCGCCGCGAGATGAGTCCCGATTCCCCTGCACAGAGTGCAGAGCAATGCGGTGTTTCACATCACACAGGAAAGGAGCCTTGATTTCCTTCATGGCACTCCAGAGAAACCCCAAAAACACTGTTTCAAGGCTAGAGGGATCCTGAGGTCACTGTAGCAACACGAAAGAGCTCCGTGGACCACAAATCAACTCGAGATGAGAGTTTAGTCCCTGGCTTCGACTCCAGAGGAATACCACCTTACCACAAGCACCTCAAGAGGAGGCTTCTCTCAGCTCTAGGTATTTGAGAGGGACCCTGAGTTTGCGGCCTCAAGTGGAATGGACGCCGCGATGCCCTGACTAGAAATAAGGCTGGATATGCCTGCAGTGACTTGAATGCAGGCTCGTCTTGCATCTCCCATGACGAAAGGATGTCTGAATCCCCTGTGGAGACCACAGAGAAAGACCTAGTTCCGCACCTCATCGCGACCGGAGGCCTCACATCCTTTGAAAACTCCAGGGGGACGCGGAGATCAGTGCCTCCAAAGGAGACGATGCCTGACTCCTCGTGAAACTTGATAGGAGTCCCAGGATTCCTGTGGCACGTGGAAAGGGACCCTTGGTCTCCCGCCTCAGCTGGAGAGGCGTCCCAATTGCCCTGCCAAGCCTCGAGGAGAATCCCGAGTTGTCCCTCGTAACTAGGCAGGAGTCCTGACGTCGCTGAACAAACACGTGTGTGGAAGGGCCATCCCCGTCATAACTCGATAATATACCCCAGGTTCCCGCCGCAGCTCGAGAAACACCATGAGACTTCCCCCTCGCCGCGAGATGAGGCCCGATTCCCCTGCCCTGCGTGCAGAGCAATGCGGTGTTTCACATCACACAGGAAAGGAGCCTTGATTTCCTTGATGGCACTCCAGAGAAACCCCAAAAACACTGTTTCAAGGCTAGACGGATCCTGAGGTCACTGTAGCAAGACGAAAAAGCTCCGTGGACCAAAAATCAACTCGAGATGAGAGGTTAGGCCCTGGCTTCGACTCCAGAGGAATACCACCTTACCACAAGCACCTCAAGAGGAGGCTTCTCTCAGCTCTCGGTATGTGAGAGGGACCCTGAGTTTGCGGACTCAAGTGGAATGGACACCGCGATGCCCTGACTCGAAATAAGGCCCTATATCCCTTCAGTGACTTGAATGCAGACTCGTCTTGCATCTCCCAAGACGAAAGGATGTCTGAATCCCCTGAGGAGACCACAGAGAAAGACCTAGTTCCCCACCTCATCGCGACCGGAGGCCTCACATCCTTTGAAAACTCGAGAGGGACGCGGAGATCAGTGCCTCCAAAGGAGACGATGCCTGACTCCTCGTGAAACTTGATAGGAGTCCCAGGATTCCTGTGGCACGTGAAAAGGGACCCTTGGTCTCCCGCGTCAGCTGGAGAGGCATCCCAATTGCCCTGCCAAGCCTCGTGGAGAATCCCGAGTTGTCCCTCTCAATTAGGCAGCAGTACTGACGTCGCTGAACAAACACGTGTGTGGAAGGGCCATCCCCGTTGTAACTCGAGAATATACCCCAGGTTCCAGCCGCAACTCGTGAAAAACCATGAGACTTCCCCCTCTCCACGAGATGAGGCCCGATTCCAATGCACTGCGTGCAGATCAATGCCGTGTTGCACATCACACAGGAAAGGAGCCTTGATTTCCTTGATGGCACTCCAGAGAAAGCCCAAGAACACTGTTTCATGGATAGAGGGATCCTGAGGTCACTGTAGCAAAACGAAAGAACTCTGTGGACCAAAATTCAACTCGAGATGAGAGGTTAGTCCCTGGCTTCGACTCCAGAGGAATACCACCTTACCACAAGCACCTCAAGAGGAGGCTTCTCTCAGCTCTAGTTATGTGAGAGGGACCCTGAGTTTGCGGCCTCAAGTGGAATGGACACCGCGATGCCCTGACTCAAAATAAGGCCGGATATGCCTGCAGTGACTTGAATGCAGGCTCATCTTGCATCTCCCAAGACGAAAGGATGTCTGAATCCCCTGTGGAGACCACAGAGAAAGATCTAGTTCCCCACCTATCGCGACCGGAGGCCTCACATCCTTTGAAAACTCCAGAGGGACGCGGAGATCAGTGCCTCCAAAGGAGACGATGCCTGATTCCTCGTGAAACTTGATAGGAGTCCCATGATTCCTGTGGCACGTGGAAAGGGACCCTTGGTCTACCGCCTCAGCTGCAGAGGCGTCCCAATTGCCCTGCCAAGCCTCGAGGAGAATCCCGAGTTGTCCCTCGCAACAAGGCAGGAGTCCTGACGTCGCTGAACAAACACGTGTGTGGAAGGGGCATCCCCGTCATAACTCGAGAATATACCCCAGGATCCCGCCGCAACTCGAGAAAAACCATGAGACTTCCCCCTTGCCCCGAGATGAGGCCCGATTCCCCTGCACTGCGTGCAGAGCAATGCCGTGTTGCCCATCACACAGGAAAGGATCCTTGATTTCCTTGATGGCACTCTACAGAAACCCCAAGAACACTGTTTCAAGGCTAGAGGGATCCTGAGGTCACTGTAGCAACACAAAAGAGCTCCGTGGACCACAAATCAACTCGAGATGAGAGGTTAGTCCCTGGCTTCGACTCCAGAGGAATACCACCTTACCACAAGCACCTCAAGAGGAGGCTTCTCTCAGCTCTAGGTATGTGAGAGGGACCCTGAGTTTGCGGCTTCAAGTGGAATGGACACCGCGATGCCCTGACTCAGAATAAGGCCGGATATGCCTGCAGTGACTTGAATGCAGGCTCTTCCTGCATCTCCCAAGACGAAAGGATGTCTGAATCCCCAGTGGAGACCACAGAGAAAGACCTAGTTCCCCACCTCATCGCGACCGGAGGCCTCACATTCTTTGAAAATTCCAGAGGGATGCAGAGATCAGTGCCTCCAAAGGAGAGGATGCCTGACTCCTCTTGAAACTTGATAGGAGTCCCAGGATTCCTGTGGCACGTGGAAAGGGACCCTTGGTCTCCCGCCTCAGCTGGAGAGGCGTCCAAATATCCCTGCCAAGCCTCGAGGAGAATTCCGAGTTGTCCCTCGCAACTAGGCAGGAGTCCTGACGGCGCTGAACAAACACGTGTGTGGAAGGGCCATCCCCGTCGTAACTGGAGAATATACCCCAGGTTCCCCCCGCAACTCGAGAAAAACCATGAGACTTCCCCCTCGCCGCGAGATGAGGCCCGATTCCCCTGCACTGCGTGCAGAGCAATTCCGTGTTGCACATCACACAGGAAAGGAGCCTTGATTTCCTTGATGGCACTCCAGCGAAACCCCAAGAACACTGTTTCAAGGCCAGAGGGATCCTGAGGTCACTGTAGCAACACGAAAGAGCTCCGTGGACGACAAATAAACTCGAGATGAGAGGTTAGTCCCTGGCTTCGACTCCAGAGGAATACCACCTTACCACAAGCACCTCAAGAGGAGGCTTCTCTCAGCTCTAGGTATGTGAGAGGGACCCTGAGTTTGCGGCCTCAAGTGAAATGGACACCGCGATGCCCTGGCTCGAAATAAGGCCGGATATGCTTGCAGTGACTTGAATGCAGGCTCGTCTTGCATCTCCCAAGGCGAAAGGATGTCTGAATCCCCTGTGGAGACCACAGAGAAAGACCTAGTTCCCCACCTCATCGCGACCGGAGGCCTCACATCCTTTGAAAACTCCAGAGGGACGCGGAGATCAGTGCCTTCAAAGTAAACGATGCCTGACTCCTCGTGAAACTTGATAGGAGTCCCAGGATTCCTGTGGCACGTGGAAAGGGACCCTTGGTCTCCCGCCTCAGCTGGAGAGGCGTCCCAATTGCCCTGCCAAGCCTCGAGGACAATCCCGAGTTGTCCCTCGCAACTAGGCAGGAATCCTGACGTCGCTGAACAAACACGTGTGTGGAAGGGCCATCCCCGTTGTAACTCGAGAATATACCCCAGGTTCCCGCTGCAACTCGAGAAAAACCATGAGACTTCCCCCTCGCCGCGAGATGAGGCCCGATTCCCCTGCACTGCGTGCAGAGCAATGACGTGCTGTACATCACACAGGAAAGGAGCCTTGATTTCCTTGATGGCACTCCAGAGAAAGCCCAAGAAAACTGTTTCAAGGCTAGAGGGATCCTGAGGTAACTGTAGCAACAAGAAAGAGCTCCGTGGACCAAAAATCAACTCGAGATGAGAGGTTAGTCCCTGGCTTCGACTCCAGAGGAATACTACCTTACCACAAGCACCTCAAGAGGAGGCTTCTCTCAGCTCTAGTTATGTGAGAGGGACCCTGAGTTTGCGGCCTCAAGTGAAATGGGCACCGCGATGCCCTGGCTCGAAATAAGGCCAGATATGCCTGCAGTGACTTGAATGCAGGCTCGTCTTGCATCTCCCAAGATGAAAGGATGTCTGAATCCCCTGTGGAGACCACAGAGAAAGAGGTAGTTCCCCACCTCATCGCGACCGGAGGCCTCACATCCTTTGAAAACTCCAGAGGGACGCAGAGATCAGTGACTCCAAAGGAGACGATGCCTGACTCCTTGTGAAACTTGATAAGAGTCCCAGGATTCCTGTGGCACGTGGAAAGGGACACTTGGTCTTCCGCCTCAGCTGGAGAGTCTTCCCAATTGCCCTGCCAAGCCTCGAGGAGAATCCCGAGTTGTCCCTCGCAACAAGGCAGGACCCCTACGCGGCTGAACAAACACGTGTGTGGAAGGGCCATCCCCGTCGTAACTCGAGAATATACCCCAGGTTGCCGCCGCAACTCGAGGAAAACCATGAGACTTCCCCCTCACCGCGAGATGAGGCCCGATTCCCCTGCACTGCGTGCAGAGCAATACCGTGTTGCACATCACACAGGAAAGGAGCCTTGATTTCCTTGATGGCACTCCAGAGAAAGCCCAAGAACACTGTTTCAAGGCTAGAGGGATCCTGAGGTCACTGAAGCAAAACGAAAGAGCTCCGTGGACCACAAATCAACACGAGATGAGAGGTTAGTCCCTGGCTTCGACTCCAGAGAAATACCACCTTACCACAAGCACCTCAAGAGGAGGCTTCTCTCAGCTCTAGGTATGTGAGAGGGACCCTGAGTTTGCGGCCTCAAGTGGAATGGACACCGCGATACCCTGACTCAAAATAAGGCCAGATATCCCTGCAGTGACTTGAATGCAGGCTCGTCTTGCATCTCCCAAGACGAAAGGATGTCTGAATCCCCTGTGGAGACCACGGAGAAAGACCTAGTTCCCCACCTCATCGCGACCGGAGGCCTCACATCCTTTGAAAACTCCAGAGGGACGCGGAGACCAGTGCCTCCAAAGGAGACGATGCAAGACTCCTCGTGAAACTTGATAGGAGTCCCAGGATTCCTGTGGCACGTGGAAAGGGACACTTGGTCTCCCGCCTCAGTTTGAGAGGCGTCCCAATTGCATTGCCAAGCCTCGAGGAGAATCCCGAGTTGTCGCTCTCAACTAGGCAGCAGTCCTGACGTCGCTGAACAAACACGTGTGTGGAAGGGCCATCCCCGTCGTAACTCGTGAATATACCCCAGGTTCCCGCCGCAACTCGTGAAAAACCATGAGACTTCCCCCTCTCCACCAGATGAGGCCCGATTCCCATGCACTGCGTGCAGAGCAATGCCGTGTTGCACATCACACAGGAAAGGAGTCTTGATTTCCTTGATGGCACTCCACAGAAAGCCCAAGAACACTGTTTCAAGGCTAGAGGGATCCTGAGGTCACTGTAGCAACACGAAAGAACTCTGTGGACCAAAAATCAACTCGAGATGAGAGGTTAGTCCCTGGCTTCGACTCCAGAGGAATACCACCTTACCACAAGCACCTCAAGAGGAGGCTTCTCTCAGCTCTAGGTATGTGAGAGGGACCCTGAGTTTGCGGCCTCAAGTGGAATGGACACCGCGATGCCCTGACTCAAAATAAGGCCGGATATCCCTGCAGTGACTTGAATGCAGGCTCATCTTGCATCTCCCAAGACGAAAGGATGTCTGAATCCCCTGTGGAGAACACAGAGAAAGACCTAGTTCCCCACCTCATCGCGACCAGAGGCCTCACATCCTTTGAAAACTCCAGAGGGACGCGGAGATCAGTGCCTCCAAAGGAGACGATGCCTGATTCCTCGTGAAACTTGATAGGATTCCCCGGATTCCTGTGGCACGTGGAAAGGGACCCTTGGTCTCCCGCCTCAGCTGGAGAGGCGTCCCAATTGCCCTGCCAAGCCTCGAGGAGAATCCCGAGTTGTCCGTCGCAACTAGGCAGGAGTCCTGACGTCGCTGAACAAACACGTGTGTGGAAGGGCCATCCCCGTCGTAACTCGAGAATATACCCCAGGTTCCCGCCGCAACTCGAGAAAAACCTTGAGACTTCCCCCTTGCACCGAGATGAGGCCCAATTCCCCTGCACTGCGTGCAGAGCAATGCCGTGTTGCACATCACACAGGAAAGGAGCCTTGATTTCCTTGATGGCACTCCAGAGAAAGCCCAAGAACACTGTTTCAAGGCTAGAGGGATCCTGAGGTCACTGTAGCAACACAAAAGAGCTCCGTGGACCACAAATCAACTCGAGATGAGAGGTTAGTCCCTGGCTTCGACTCCAGAGGAATACCACCTTACCACAAGCACCTCAAGAGGAGGCTTCTCTCAGCTCTAGGTATGTGAGAGGGACCCTGAGTTTGCGGCCTCAAGTGAAATGGACACCGCGATGCCCTGGCTCGAAATAAGGCCGGATATGCCTGCAGTGACTTGAATGCAGGCTCGTCTTGCATCTCCCAAGACGAAAGGATGTCTGAATCCCCTGTGGAGACCACAGAGAAAGACCTAGTTCCCCACCTCATCGCGACCGGAGGCCTCACATCCTTTGAAAACTCCAGAGGGACGCGGAGATCAGTGCCTTCAAAGTAAACGATGCCTGACTCCTCGTGAAACTTGATAGGAGTCCCAGGATTCCTGTGGCACGTGGAAAGGGACCCTTGGTCTCCCGCCTCAGCTGGAGAGGCGTCCCAATTGCCCTGCCAAGCCTCGAGGAGAATCCCGAGTTGTCCCTCGCAACTAGGCAGGAATCCTGACGTCGCTGAACAAACACGTGTGTGGAAGGGCCATCCCCGTCGTAACTCGAGAATATACCCCAGGTTCCCGCTGCAACTCGAGAAAAACCATGAGACTTCCCCCTCGCCGCGAGATGAGGCCCGATTCCCCTGCACTGCGTGCAGAGCAATGACGTGCTGTACATCACACAGGAAAGGAGCCTTGATTTCCTTGATGGCACTCCAGAGAAAGCCCAAGAAAACTGTTTCAAGGCTAGAGGGATCCTGAGGTAACTGTAGCAACAAGAAAGAGCTCCGTGGACCAAAAATCAACTCGAGATGAAAGGTTAGTCCCTGGCTTCGACTCCAGAGGAATACTACCTTACCACAAGCACCTCAAGAGGAGGCTTCTCTCAGCTCTAGTTATGTGAGAGGGATCCTGAGTTTGCGGCCTCAAGTGAAATGGACACCGCGATGCCCTGGCTCGAAATAAGGCCGGATATGCCTGCAGTGACTTGAATGCAGGCTCGTCTTGCATCTCCCAAGATGAAAGGATGTCTGAATCCCCTGTGGAGACCACAGAGAAAGACTTTGTTCCCCACCTCATCGCGACCGGAGGCCTCACATCCTTTGAAAACTCCAGAAGGACGCGGAGATCAGTGCCTCCAAAGGAGACGATGCCTGACTCCTCGTGAAACTTGATAGGAGTCCCAGGATTCCTGTGGCACGTGGAAAGGGACCCTTGGTCTACCGCCTCAGCTGGAGAGGCGTCCCAATTGCCCTGCCAAGCCTCGAGGAGAATCCCGAGTTGTCCCTCGCAACAAGGCAGGAGTCCTGACTTCGCTGAACAAACACGTGTGTGGAAGGGCCATCCGCGTCGTAACTCGAGAATATACCCCAGGTTCCCGCCGCAACTCGAGAAAAACCTTGAGACTTCCCCCTCGCCGCGAGATGAGGCCCAATTCCCCTGCACTGCGTGCAGAGCAATGCCGTGTTGCACATCACACAAGAAAGGAGTCTTGATTTCCTTGATGGCACTCCACAGAAAGCCCAAGAACACTGTTTCAAGGCTAGAGGGATCCTGAGGTCACTGTAGCAACACGACAGAACTCTGTGGACCAAAAATCAACTCGAGATGAGAGGTTAGTCCCTGGCTTCGACTCCAGAGGAATACAACCTTACCACAAGCACCTCAAGAGGAGGCTTCTCTCAGCTCTAGGTATGTGAGAGGGACCCTGAGTTTGCGGCCTCAAGTGGAATGGACACCGCGATGCCCTGACTCAAAATAAGGCCGGATATGCCTGCAGTGACTTGAATGCAGGCTCATCTTGCATCTCCCAAGACGAAAGGATGTCTGAATCCCCTGTGGAGACCACAGAGAAAGACCTAGTTCCCCACCTCATCTCGACCGGAGGCCTCACATCCTTTGAAAACTCCAGAGGGACGCGGAGATCAGTGCCTCCAAAGGAGACGATGCCTGATTCCTCGTGAAACTTGATAGGAGTCCCAGGATTCCTGTGGCACGTGGAAAGGGACCCTTGGTCTACCGCCTCAGCTGGAGAGGCGTCCCAATTGCCCTGCCAAGCCTCGAGGAGAATCCCGAGTTGTCCGTCGCAATTAGGCAGGAGTCCTGACGTCGCTGAACAAACACGTGTGTGGAAGGGCCATCCCCGTCGTAACTCGAGAATATACCCCAGGTTCCCGCCGCAACTCGAGAAAAACCATGAAACTTTCCCCTTGCACCGAGATGAGGCCCAATTCCCCTGCACTGCGTGCAGAGCAATGCCGTGTTGCACATCACACAGGAAAGGGGCCTTGATTTCCTTGATGGCACTCCAGAGAAAGCCCAAGAACACTGTTTCAAGGATAGAGGGATCCTGAGGTCACTGTAGCAACACAAAAGAGCTCCGTGGACCACAAATCAACTCGAGATGAGAGGTTATTCCCTGGCTTCGAATCCAGAGGAATACCACCTTACCACAAGCACCTCAAGAGGAGGCTTCTCTCAGCTCTAGGTATGTGAGAGGGACCCTGAGTTTGCGGCCTCAAGTGAAATGGACACCGCGATGCCCTGGCTCGAAATAAGGCTGGATATGCCTGCAGTGACTTGAATGCAGGCTCGTCTTGCATCTCCCAAGACGAAAGGATGTCTGAATCCCCTGTGGAGACCACAGAGAAAGACCTAGTTCCCCACCTCATCGCGACCGGAGGCCTCACATCCTTTGAAAACTCCAGAGGGACGCGGAGATCAGTGCCTTCAAAGTAAACGATGCCTGACTCCTCGTGAAACTTGATAGGAGTCCCAGGATTCCTGTGGCACGTGGAAAGGGACCCTTGGTCTCCCGCCTCAGCTGGAGAGGCGTCCCAATTGCCCTGCCAAGCCTCGAGGAGAATCCCGAGTTGTCCCTCGCAACTAGGCAGGAATCCTGACGTCGCTGAACAAACAGGTGTGTGGAAGGGCCATCCCCGTCGTAACTCGAGAATATACCCCAGGTTCCCGCCGCAACTCGAGAAAAACCATGAAACTTTCCCCTTGCACCGAGATGAGGCCCAATTCCCCTGCACTGCGTTCAGAGCAATGCCGTGTTGCACATCACACAGGAAAGGAGCCTTGATTTCCTTGATGGCACTCCAGAGAAAGCCCAAGAACACTGTTTCAAGGCTAGAGGGATCCTGAGGTCACTGTAGCAACACAAAAGAGCTCCGTGGACCACAAATCAACTCGAGATGAGAGGTTAGTCCCTGGCTTCGACTCCAGAGGAATACCACCTTACCAGAAGCACCGCAAGAGGAGGCTTCTCTCAGCTCTAAGTATGTGAGAGGGAACCTAAGTTTGCGGCCTCATGTGAAATGGACACCGCGATGCCCTGACTCGAAATAAGGCTGGATATGCCTACAATGAATTGAATGCAGGCTCGTCTTGCATCTCCCAAGACGAAAGGATGTCTGAATCCCCTGTGGAGACCACAGAGAATGACCTAGTTCCCCACCTCATCGCGACTGGAGGCCTCACATCCTTTGAAAATTCCAGAGGGACGCGGAGATCAGTGCCTCCAAAGGAGACGATGCCTGACTCCTCGGGAAACTTGATAGGAGTCCCAGGATTCCTGTGGCACGTGGAAAGGGACACTTGGTCTCCCACCTCAGCTGGAGAGGCGTCCCAATTGCCCTGCCAAGCCTCGAGGAGAATCCCTAGTTGTCCCTCGCAACTAGGCAGAAGTCCTGACGTCGCTGAACAAACACGTGTGTGGAAGGGCCATCCCCGTCGTAACTCGAGAATATACCCCAGGTTCCCGCCGCAACTCTAGAAAAACCATGAGACTTCCCCCTCGCCGCGAGATGAGGACCGATTCCCGTGCACTGCGTGCAGAGCAATGCCGTGTTGCACATCACACAGGAAAGGAGCCTTGATTTCCTTGATGGCACCCCAGAGAAAGCCCACGAAAACTGTTTCAAGGCTAGAGGGATCCTGAGGTCACTGTAGCAACACGAAAGAGCTCCGTGGACCAAAAATCAACTCGAGATGAGAGGTTAGTCCCTGGCTTCCACTCCAGAGGAGTACTACCTTATCACAAGCACCTCAAGAGGAGGCTTCTCTCAGCTCTAGGTATGTGAGAGGGACCCTGAGCTTGCAGCCTCAAGTGGAATGGACACCGCCATGCCCTGACTCGAAATAACGCCGGATATCCCTGCAGTGACTTGAATGCAGGCTCGTCTTGCATCTCCCAAGACGAAAGGATGTCTGAATCCCCTGTGGAGACCACAGAGAAAGACCTAGTTCCCCACCTCATCACGACCGGGGGCCTCACATCCTTTGAAAACTCCAGAGGGACGCGGAGATAAGTGCCTCCAAAAGAGACGATGCCTGACTCCTCGGGAAACTTGATAGGAGTCCCAGGATTCCTGTGGCACGTGGAAAGGGACCCTTGGTCTCCCACCTCAGCTGGAGAGGCGTCCCAATTGCCCTGCCAAGCCTCGAGGAGAATCCCGAGTTGTCCCTCGCAACTAGGCAGGAGTCCTGACGTCGCTGAACAAACACGTGTGTGGAAGGGCCATCCCCGTCGTAACTCGAGAATATACACCAGGTTCCCGCCGCTACTTGAGAAAAACCACGAGACTTCCCCCTCGCCGCGAGATGAGGCCCGATTCCCCTGCACTGCATGCAGAGCAATGCCGTGTTGCACATCACACAGGAAAGGAGCCTTGATTTCCTTGATGGCACTCCACAGAAACCCCAAGAACACTGTTTCAAGGCTAGAGGGATCCTGAGGTCACTGTAGCAACAAGAAAGAGCAGCATGGACCATAAATCAACTCGAAATGCGAGGTTAGTCCCTGGCTTCGACTCCAGAGGAATACCACCTTACCAGAAGCACCTCAAGAGGAGGCTTCTCTCAGCTCTAGGTATTTGAGAGGGACCCTGAGTTTGCGGCCTCAAGTGGAATGGATACCGTGATGACCTGACTCGAAATAAGGCCGGATATCCCTGCAGTGACTTGAATGCAGGCTCGTCTTGAATCTGCCAAGACGAAAGGATGTCTGAATCCCCTGGGGAGACCACAGAGAAAGACCTAGTTCCCCACCTCATCGCGACCGGAGGCCTCACATCCTTTGAAAACTCCAGAGGGACGCGGAGATAAGTGCCGCCAAAAGAGACGATGCCTGACTCCTCGGGAAACTTGATAGGAGTCCCAGGATTCCTGTGGCACGTGGAAAGGGATCCTTGGTCTCCCGCCTCAGCTGGAGAGGCGTCCCAATTGCCCTGCCAAGCCTCGAGGAGAATCCCGAGTTGTCCATCGCAACTAGGCAGGAGTCCTGACGTCGCTGAACAAACACGTCTGTGGAAGGGCCATCCCCGTCGTAACTCGAGAATATACCCCAGGTTCCCGCCGCAACTCGAGAAAAACCATGACACTTCCCCCTCGCCGCGAGATGAGACCCGATTCCCCTGCACTGCGTGCAGAGCAATGCCGTGGTGCACATCACACAGGAAAGGAGCCTTGATTTCCTTGATGGCACTCCAGAGAAACCCCAAGAACAATGTTTCAAGGCTAGAGGGATCCTGAGGTCACTGTAGCAACACGAAAGAGCTCCGTGGACCAAAAATCAACTCGAGATGAGAGGTTAGTCCCTGGCTTCCACTCCAGAGGAGTACTACCTTACCACAAGCACCTCAAGAGGAGGCTTCTCTCAGCTCTAGGTATATGAGAGGTACCCAGAGTTTGCAGCCTCAAGTGGAATGGACACCGCCATGCCCTGACTCGAAATAAGGCCGGATATCCCTGCAGTGACTTGAATGCAGGCTCGTCTTGCATCTGCCAAGACGAAAGGATGTCTGAATCCCCTGGGGAGACCACAGAGAAAGACCTAGTTCCCCACCTCATCATGACCGGAGGCCTCACATCCTTTGAAAACTCCAGAGGGACGCGGAGATAAGTGCCTCCAAAAGAGACGATGCCTGTCTCCTCGTGAAACTTGATAGGAGTCCTAGGATTCCTGTGGCACGTGGAAAGGGACTCTTGATCTCCCGCCTCAGCTGGAGAGGCGTCCCAATTGCCCTGCCAAGCCTCGAGGGGAATCCCGAGTTGTCCCTCGCAACTAGTCAGGAGTCCGGACGTCGCTGAACAAACACGTGTGTGGAAGGGCCATCGCCGTCGTAACTCGAGAATGTACCCCAGGTTCCCGCCGCTACTCGAGAAAAACCATGAGACTTCCCCCTCGCCGCGAGATGAGGCCCTATTCCTCTGCACTGCATGCAGAGCAATGCCGTGTTGCACATCACACAGGAAAGGAGCGTTGATTTCCTTGATGGCACTCCAGAGAAAGCCCAAGAACACTGTTTCAAGGCTAGAGGGATCCTGAGGTCACTGTAGCAACAAGAAAGAGCAGCATGGACCACAAATCAACTCGAGATGAGGGGTTAGTCCCTGGCTTCGACTCCAGAGGAATACCACCTTACCAGAAGCACCTCAAGAGGAGGCTTCTCTCAGCTCTAAGTATGTGAGAGGGAACCTGAGTTTGCGGCCTCATGTGAAATGGACACCGCGATGCCCTGACTCGAAATAAGGCCGGATATGCCTACAATGAATTGAATGCAGGCTCGTCTTGCATCTCCCAAGACGAAAGGATGTCTGAATCCCCTGTGGAGACCACAGAGAATGACCTAGTTCCCCACCTCATCGCGACTGGAGGCCTCACATCCTTTGAAAACTCCAGAGGGACGCGGAGATCAGTGCCTCCAAAGGAGACGATGCCTGACTCCTCGGGAAACTTGATAGGAGTCCCAGGATTCCTGTGGCACGTGGAAAGGGACCCTTGGTCTCCCACCTCAGCTGGAGAGGCGTCCCAATTGCCCTGCCAAGCCTCGAGGAGAATCCCGAGTTGTCCCTCACAACTAGGCAGAAGTCCTGACGTCGCTGAACAAACACGTCTGTGGAAGGGCCATCCCCGTCGTAACTCGAGAATATACCCCAGGTTCCCGCCGCAACTCTAGAAAAACCATGAGACTTCCCCCTCGCCGCGAGATGAGGACCGATTCCCCTGCACTGCGTGCAGAGCAATGCCGTGTTGCACATCACACAGGAAAGGAGCCTTGATTTCCTTGATGGCACCCCAGAGAAAGCCCACGAAAACTGTTTCAAGGCTAGAGGGATCCTGAGGTCACTGTAGCAACACGAAAGAGCTCCGTGGACCAAAAATCAACTCGAGATGAGAGGTTAGTCCCTGGCTTCCACTCCAGAGGAGTACTACCTTACCACAAGCACCTCAAGAGGAGGCTTCTCTCAGCTCTAGGTATGTGAGAGGGACCCTGAGCTTGCAGCCTCAAGTGGAATGGACACCGCCATGCCCTGACTCGAAATAACGCCGGATATCCCTGCAGTGACTTGAATGCAGGCTCGTCTTGCATCTCCCAAGACGAAAGGATGTCTGAATCCCCTGTGGAGACCACAGAGAAAGACCTAGTTCCCCACCTCATCACGACCGGGGGCCTCACATCCTTTGAAAACTCCAGAGGGACGCGGAGATAAGTGCCTCCAAAAGAGACGATGCCTGACTCCTCGGGAAACTTGATAGGAGTCCCAGGATTCCTGTGGCACGTGGAAAGGGACCCTTGGTCTCCCACCTCAGCTGGAGAGGCGTCCCAATTGCCCTGCCAAGCCTCGAGGAGAATCCCGAGTTGTCCCTCGCAACTAGGCAGGAGTCCTGACGTCGCTGAACAAACACGTGTGTGGAAGGGCCATCCCCGTCGTAACTCGAGAATATACACCAGGTTCCCGCCGCTACTTGAGAAAAACCACGAGACTTCCCCCTCGCCGCGAGATGAGGCCCGATTCCCCTGCACTGCATGCAGAGCAATGGCGTGTTGCACATCACACAGGAAAGGAGCGTTGATTTCCTTGATGGCACTCCAGAGAAACCCCAAGAACACTGTTTCAAGGCTAGAGGGATCCTGAGGTCACTGTAGCAACAAGAAAGAGCAGCATGGACCACAAATCAACTCGAAATGCGAGGTTAGTCCCTGGCTTAGACTCCAGAGGAATACCACGTTACCACAAGGACTTCAAGAGGAGGCTTCTCTCAGCTCCAGGTTTGTGGGAGGGACCCTGAGTTTGCGGCCTCAAGTGGAATGGACACCGCGATGCCCTGACTCCAAATAAGGCCGGATATGCCTGCAGTAACTTGAATGCAGGCTCGTCTTGAATCTCCCAAGACGAAAGGATGTCTGAATCCCCTGTAGAGACCACAGAGAAAGACCTAGTTCCCCACCTCATCGCGACCGGAGGCCTCACATCCTTGGAAAATTCCAGAGGGACGTGGAGATCAGTGCCTATAAAGGAGACGATGCCTGACTCCTCGTGAAACTTGATAGGAGTCCCAGAATTCCTGTGGCACGTGAAAAGGGACACTTCGTCTCCCGCCTCAGGTGGAGAGGCGTCCCAATTGCCCTGCGAAGCCTCGAGGAGAATCCCGAGTTGTCCCTCGCAACTAGGCAGGAGTCCTGACGTCGCTGAACAAACACGTGTGTGGAAGAGCCATCCCCGTCGTAACTCGAGAATGTACCTCAGGTTCCCGCCGCAACTCGAGAAAAACCATGAGACTTCCCCCTCGCCGCGAGATGAGGCCCGATTCCCCTGCACTGCGTGCAGAGCAATGCCGTGTTGCACATCACACAGGAAAGGAGCCTTGATTTCCTTGATGGCACTCCAGAGAAACCCCAAGAACACTGTTTCAAGGCTAGAGGGATCCTGAGGTCACTGTAGCAAGACGAAAAAGCTCCGTGGCCCAAAAATCAACTCGAGATGAGAGGTTAGTCCCTGGCTTCCTCTCCAGAGGAGTTGCACCTTACCACAAGCACCTCAAGAGGAGGCTTCTCTCAGCTCTAGGTATGTGAGAGGGACCCTGAGTTTGCAGCCTCAAGTGGAATGGACACCGCGATGCCCTGACTCGAAATAAGGCCGTATATCCCTGCAGAGACTTGAATGCAGGCTCGTCTTGCATCTGCCAAGACGAAAGGATGTCTGAATCCCCTGTGGAGACCACAGAGAAAGACCTAGTGCCCCACCTCATCGAGACCGGAGGCCTCACATCCTTTGAAAACTCCAGAGGGATGCGGAGATCAGTGCCTCCAAAAGAGACGATGTCTCACTCCTCGTGAAAATTGATAGGAGTCCCAGGATTCCTGTGGCACGTGGAAAGGGACCCTTGGTCTCCCGCCTCAGCTGGACAGGCGTCCCTATTGCCCTGCCAAGCCTCGAGGAGAATCCCGAGTTGTCCTTCGCAACTAGGCAGGAGTCCTGACGTCGCTGAACAAACACCAGTGTGGAAGGGCCATCCCCGTCGTAACTCAAGAATATACCCCAGGTTCCCGCCGCAACTCGAGAAAAACCATGAGACTTCCCCCTCGCCGCGAGATGAGGCCCGATTCCCCTGCACTGCATGCAGAGCAATGCCGTGGTGCACATCACACAGGAAAGGAGCCTTGATTTCCTTGATGGCACTCCAGAGAAACCCCAAGAACAATGTTTCAAGGCTAGAGGTATCCTGAGGTCACTGTAGCAACACGAAAGAGCTCCGTGGACCACAAATCAACTCGAGATGAGAGGTTAGTCCCTGGCTTCGAATCCAGAGGAATACCACCTTACCACAAGCACCTCAAGAGGAGGCTTCTCTCAGCTCTAGGTATGTGAGAGGGACCCTGAGTTTGCGGCCTCAAGTGGAATGGACACCGCGATGCCCTGACTCGAAATAATGTCGGATATCCCTGCAGTGACTTGAATGCAGGCTCGACTTGCATCTCCCAAGACGAAAGGATGACTGAATCCCCTGTGGAGACCACAGAGAAAGACCTAGTTCCCCACCTCATCGCGACCGGAGGCCTCACATCCTTTGAAAACTCCAGAGGGACGCGGAGATACGTGCCGCCAAAAGAGACGATGCCTGACTCCTCGTGAAACTTGATTGGAGTCCCAGGATTCCTGTGGCAGGTGGAAAGGGACCCTTGGTCTCCCGCCTCAGCTGGAGAGGCGTCCCAATTGCCCTGCCAAGCCTCGAGGAGAATCCCGAGTTGTCCCTCGCAACTAGGCAGGAGTCCTGACGTCGCTGAACAAACACGTGTGTGGAAGGGCCATCCCCGTCGTAACTCGAGAATATACCCCAGGTTCCCGCCGCAACTCGAGAAAAACCATGAGACTTCCCCCTCGCCGCGAGATGAGGCCCGATTCCCCTTCACTGCGTGCAGAGCAATGCCGTGTTGCACATCACACAGGAAAGGAGCCTTGATTTCCTTGATGGCACTCCAGAGAAACCCCAAGAACACTGTTTCAAGGCTAGAGGGATCCTGAGGTCACTGTAGCAACAAGAAAGAGCAGCATGGACCACAAATCAACTCGAGATGAGGGGTTAGTCCCTGGCTTCGACTCCAGAGGAATCCCACCTTACCAGAAGCACCTCAAGAGGAGGCTTCTCTCAGCTCTAGGTATGTGAGAGGGAACCTGAGTTTGCGGCCTCAAGTGGAATGGACACCGCGATGCCCTGACTCGAAATAAGGCTGGATATGCCTACAATGAATTGAATGCAGGCTCGTCTTGCATCTCCCAAGACAAAAGGATGTCTGAATCCCCTGTGGAGACCACAGAGAAAGACCTAGTTCCCCACCTCATCGCGACCGGAGGCCTCACATCCTTTGAAAACTACAGAGGGACGCGGAGATCAGTGCCTTCAAAGGAGACGATGCCTGACTCCTCGTGAAACTTGATAGGAGTCCCAGGATTCCTATGGCACGTGGAAAGGGACCCTTGGTCTTCCGCCTTAGCTGGAGAGGCGTCCCAATTGCCCTGCCAAGCCTCGAGGAGAATCCCGAGTTGTCCCTCGCAACTAGGCAGGAGTCCTGACGTCGCTGAACAAACACGTGTGTGGAAGGGCCATCCCCGTCGTAACTCGAGAATATACCCCAGGTTCCCGCCGCAACTTGAGAAAATCCATGAGACTTCCCCCTTGCCGCGAGATGAGGCCCGATTCCCCTGCACTGCATGCAGAGCAATGCCGTGTTGCACATCACACAGGAAAGGAGCCTTGATTTCCTTGATGGCACTTCACAGAAACCCCAAGAACACTGTTTCAAGGCTAGAGGGATCCTGAGGTCACTGTAGCAACAAGAAAGAGCAGCATGGACCACAAATCAACTCGAGATGCGAGGTTAGTCCCTGGCTTCGACTTCAGAGGAATACCACCTTACCAGAAGCACCTCAAGAGGAGGCTTCTCTCAGCTCTAGGTATGTGAGAGGTACCCTGAGTTTGCGGCCTCAAGTGGAATGGATACCGTGATGCCCTGACTCGAAATAATGCCGGATATCCCTGCAGTGACTTGAATGCAGGCTCGTCTTGCATCTGCCAAGACGAAAGGATGTCTGAATCCCCTGTGGAGACCACAGAGAAAGACCTAGTTCCCCACCTCATCGCGACCGGAGGCCTCACATTCTTTGAAAACTCCAGAGGGACGCGGAGATAAGTGCCGCCAAAAGAGACGATGCCTGACTCCTCGTGAAACTTGATAGGAGTCCCAGGATTCCTGTGGCACGTGGAAAGGGACCCTTGGTCTCCCTCCTCAGCTGGAGAGGCGTCCCAATTTCCCTACCAAGCCTCGAGGAGAATCCCGAGTTGTCCCTCGCAACTAGGCAGCAGTCCTGACGTTGCTGAACAAACACGTGTGTGGAAGGGCCATCCCCGTCGTAACTCGAGAATATACCTCAGGTTCCCGCCGCAACTCGAGAAAAACCATGAGACTTCCCCCTCGCCGCGAGATGAGGCCCGATTCCCCTGCACTGCGTGCAGAGCAATTCCGTGTTGCACATCACACAGGAAAGGAGCCTTGATTTCCTTGATGGCACTCCAGAGAAAGCCCACGAACACTGTTTCAAGGCTAGAGGGATCCTGAGGTCACTGTAGCAACAAGAAAGAGCTCCGTGGACCAAAAATCAAGTCGAGATGAGAGGTTAGTCCCCTGGCTTCCACTCCAGAGGAGTACCACCTCACCACAAGCACCTCAAGAGGAGGCTTCTCTCAGCTCTAGGTATGTGAGAGGGACCCTGAGTTTGCGGCCTCAAGTGGAATGGACACCGTGATGCCCTGACTCGAAATAAGGCCGGATATCCCTGCAGTGACTTGAATGCAGGCTCGTCTTGCATCTCCCAAGACGAAAGGATGTCTGAATCCCCTGTGGAGACCACAGAGAAAGACCTAGTTCCCCACCTCATCGCGACCGGAGGCCTCACATCCTTTGAAAACTCCAGAGGGACGCGGAGATAAGTGCCTCCAAAGGAGACGATGCCTGACTCCTCGTGAAACTTAATAGGAGTCCCAGAATTCCTGTGGCACGTGGAAAGGGACCCTTGGTCTCCCGCCTCAGCTGGAGAGGCGTCCCAATTACCCTGCCAAGCCTCGAGGAGAATCCCGAGTTGTCCCTCGCAACTAGGCAGGAGTCCTGACGTCGCTGAACAAACACGTGTGTGGAAGGGCCATCCCCGTCGTAACTCGAGAATATACCCCAGGTTTCCGCCGCAACTCGAGAAAAACCATGAGACTTCTCCCTCGCCGCGAGATGAGGCCCGATTCCCCTGCACTGCGTGCAGAGCAATGCCGTGTTGCACATCACACAGGAAAGGAGCCTTGATTTCCTTGATGGCACTCCAGAGAAAGCCCAAGAACACTGTCTCCAGGCTAGAGGGATCCTGAGGTCACTGTAGCAAGACGAAAGAGCTCCGTGGACCAAAAATCAACTCGAGATGAGAGGTTAGTCCCTGGCTTCGACTCCAGAGGAATACCACCTTACCACAAGCACCTCAAGAGGAGGCTTCTCTCAGCTCTAGTTATGTGAGAGGGACCCTGAGTTTGCGGGCTCAAGTGGAATGGACATCGCGATGCCCTGACTCGAAATAAGGACGGATATCCCTGCAGTGACTTGAATGCAGGCTCGTCTTGCATCTGCCAAGACGAAAGGATGTCTGAATCCCCTGGGGAGACCACAGAGAAAGACCTAGTTCCCCACCTCATCATGACCGGAGGCCTCACATCCTTTGAAAACTCCAGAGGGACGCGGAGATAAGTGCCTCCAAAAGAGACGATGCCTGACTCCTCGTGAAACTTGATAGGAGTCCCAGGATTTCTGTGGCACGTGGAAAGGGACTCTTGATCTCCCGCCTCAGCTGGAGAGGCGTCCCAATTGCCCTGCAAGCCTCGAGGGGAATCCCGAGTTGTCCCTCGCAACTAGTCAGGAGTCCGGACGTCGCTGAACAAACACGTGTGTGGAAGGGCCATCGCCGTCGTAACTCGAGAATGTACCCCAGGTTCCCGCCGCTACTCGAGAAAAACCATGAGACTTCCCCCTCGCCGCGAGATGAGGCCCGATTCCTCTGCACTGCATGCAGAGCAATGCCGTGTTGCACATCACACAGCAAAGGAGCGTTGATTTCCTTGATGGCACTCCAGAGAAAGCCCAAGAACACTGTTTCAAGGCTAGAGGGATCCTGAGGTCACTGTAGCAACAAGAAAGAGCAGCATGGACCACAAATCAACTCGAGATGAGGGGTTAGTCCCTGGCTTCGACTCCAGAGGAATACCACCTTACCAGAAGCACCTCAAGAGGAGGCTTCTCTCAGCTCTAAGTATGTGACAGGGAACCTGAGTTTGCGGCCTCATGTGAAATGGACACCGCGATGCCCTGACTCGAAATAAGGCCGGATATGCCTACAATGAATTGAATGCAGGCTCGTCTTGCATCTCCCAAGACGAAAGGATGTCTGAATCCCCTGTGGAGACCACAGAGAATGACCTAGTTCCCCACCTCATCGCGACTGGAGGCCTCACATCCTTTGAAAACTCCAGAGGGACGCGGAGATCAGTGCCTCCAAAGGAGACGATGCCTGACTCCTCGGGAAACTTGATAGGAGTCCCAGGATTCCTGTGGCACGTGGAAAGGGACCCTTGGTCTCCCACCTCAGCTGGAGAGGCGTCCCAATTGCCCTGCCAAGCCTCGAGGAGAATCCCGCGTTGTCCCTCACAACTAGGCAGAAGTCCTGACGTCGCTGAACAAACACGTCTGTGGAAGGGCCATCCCCGTCGTAACTCGAGAATATACCCCAGGTTCCCGCCGCAACTCTAGAAAAACCATGAGACTTCCCCCTCGCCGCGAGATGAGGACCGATTCCCCTGCACTGCGTGCAGAGCAATGCCGTGTTGCACATCACACAGGAAAGGAGCCTTGATTTCCTTGATGGCACCCCAGAGAAAGCCCACGAAAACTGTTTCAAGGCTAGAGGGATCCTGAGGTCACTGTAGCAACAAGAAAGAGCAGCATGGACCACAAATCAACTCGAAATGCGAGGTTAGTCCCTGGCTTAGACTCCAGAGGAATACCACGTTACCACAAGGACTTCAAGAGGAGGCTTCTCTCAGCTCCAGGTTTGTGGGAGGGACCCTGAGTTTGCGGCCTCAAGTGGAATGGACACCGCGATGCCCTGACTCCAAATAAGGCCGGATATGCCTGCAGTAACTTGAATGCAGGCTCGTCTTGCATCTCCCAAGACGAAAGGATGTCTGAATCCCCTGTAGAGACCACAGAGAAAGACCTAGTTCCCCACCTCATCGCGACCGGAGGCCTCACATCCTTGGAAAATTCCAGAGGGACGTGGAGATCAGTGCCTATAAAGGAGACGATGCCTGACTCCTCGTGAAACTTGATAGGAGTCCCAGAATTCCTGTGGCACGTGAAAAGGGACCCTTCGTCTCCCGCCTCAGGTGGAGAGGCGTCCCAATTGCCCTGCGAAGCCTCGAGGAGAATCCCGAGTTGTCCCTCGCAACTAGGCAGGAGTCCTGACGTCGCTGAACAAACACGTGTGTGGAAGAGCCATCCCCGTCGTAACTCGAGAATGTACCTCAGGTTCCCGCCGCAACTCGAGAAAAACCATGAGACTTCCCCCTCGCCGCGAGATGAGGCCCGATTCCCCTGCACTGCGTGCAGAGCAATGCCGTGTTGCACATCACACAGGAAAGGAGCCTTGATTTCCTTGATGGCACTCCAGAGAAACCCCAAGAACACTGTTTCAAGGCTAGAGGGATCCTGAGGTCACTGTAGCAAGACGAAAAAGCTCCGTGGCCCAAAAATCAACTCGAGATGAGAGGTTAGTCCCTGGCTTCCTCTCCAGAGGAGTACCACCTTACCACAAGCACCTCAAGAGGAGGCTTCTCTCAGCTCTAGGTATGTGAGAGGGACCCTGAGTTTGCGGCCTCAAGTGGAATGGACACCGCGATGCCCTGACTCGAAATAAGGCCGTATATCCCTGCAGAGACTTGAATGCAGGCTCGTCTTGCATCTGCCAAGACGAAAGGATGTCTGAATCCCCTGTGGAGACCACAGAGAAAGACCTAGTGCCCCACCTCATCGAGACCGGAGGCCTCACATCCCTTGAAAACTCCAGAGGGATGCGGAGATCAGTGCCTCCAAAAGAGACGATGTCTCACTCCTCGTGAAAATTGATAGGAGTCCCAGGATTCCTGTGGCACGTGGAAAGGGACCCTTGGTCTCCCGCCTCAGCTGGACAGGCGTCCCTATTGCCCTGCCAAGCCTCGAGGAGAATCCCGAGTTGTCCTTCGCAACTAGGCAGGAGTCCTGACGTCGCTGAACAAACACCAGTGTGGAAGGGCCATCCCCGTCGTAACTCAAGAATACACCCCAGGTTCCCGCCGCAACTCGAGAAAAACCATGAGACTTCCCCCTCGCCGCGAGATGAGGCCCGATTCCCCTGCACTGCATGCAGAGCAATGCCGTGGTGCACATCACACAGGAAAGGAGCCTTGATTTCCTTGATGGCACTCCAGAGAAACCCCAAGAACAATGTTTCAAGGCTAGAGGTATCCTGAGGTCACTGTAGCAACACGAAAGAGCTCCGTGGACCACAAATCAACTCGAGATGAGAGGTTAGTCCCTGGCTTCGAATCCAGAGGAATACCACCTTACCACAAGCACCTCAAGAGGAGGCTTCTCTCAGCTCTAGGTATGTGAGAGGGACCCTGAGTTTGCGGCCTCAAGTGGAATGGACACCGCGATGCCCTGACTCGAAATAATGTCGGATATCCCTGCAGTGACTTGAATGCAGGCTCGACTTGCATCTCCCAAGACGAAAGGATGACTGAATCCCCTGTGGAGACCACAGAGAAAGACCTAGTTCCCCACCTCATCGCGACCGGAGGCCTCACATCCTTTGAAAACTCCAGAGGGACGCGGAGATACGTGCCGCCAAAAGAGACGATGCCTGACTCCTCGTGAAACTTGATTGGAGTCCCAGGATTCCTGTGGCAGGTGGAAAGGGACCCTTGGTCTCCCGCCTCAGCTGGAGAGGCGTCCCAATTGCCCTGCCAAGCCTCGAGGAGAATCCCGAGTTGTCCCTCGCAACTAGGCAGGAGTCCTGACGTCGCTGAACAAACACGTGTGTGGAAGGGCCATCCCCGTCGTAACTCGAGAATATACCCCAGGTTCCCGCCGCAACTCGAGAAAAACCATGAGACTTCCCCCTCGCCGCGAGATGAGGCCCGATTCCCCTTCACTGCGTGCAGAGCAATGCCGTGTTGCACATCACACAGGAAAGGAGCCTTGATTTCCTTGATGGCACTCCAGAGAAACCCCAAGAACACTGTTTCAAGGCTAGAGGGATCCTGAGGTCACTGTAGCAACAAGAAAGAGCAGCATGGACCACAAATCAACTCGAGATGAGGGGTTAGTCCCAGGCTTCGACTCCAGAGGAATCCCACCTTACCAGAAGCACCTCAAGAGGAGGCTTCTCTCAGCTCTAGGTATGTGAGAGGGAACCTGAGTTTGCGGCCTCAAGTGGAATGGACACTGCGATGCCCTGACTCGAAATAAGGCTGGATATGCCTACAATGAATTGAATGCAGGCTCGTCTTGCATCTCCCAAGACAAAAGGATGTCTGAATCCCCTGTGGAGACCACAGAGAAAGACCTAGTTCCCCACCTCATCGCGACCGGAGGCCTCACATCCTTTGAAAACTACAGAGGGACGCGGAGATCAGTGCCTTCAAAGGAGACGATGCCTGACTCCTCGTGAAACTTGATAGGAGTCCCAGGATTCCTATGGCACGTGGAAAGGGACCCTTGGTCTTCCGCCTTAGCTGGAGAGGCGTCCCAATTGCCCTGCCAAGCCTCGAGGAGAATCCCGAGTTGTCCCTCGCAACTAGGCAGGAGTCCTGACATCGCTGAACAAACACGTGTGTGGAAGGGCCATCCCCGTCGTAACTCGAGAATATACCCCAGGTTCCCGCCGCAACTTGAGAAAATCCATGAGACTTCCCCCTTGCCGCGAGATGAGGCCCGATTCCCCTGCACTGCATGCAGAGCAATGCCGTGTTGCACATCACACAGGAAAGGAGCCTTGATTTCCTTGATGGCACTTCACAGAAACCCCAAGAACACTGTTTCAAGGCTAGAGGGATCCTGAGGTCACTGTAGCAACAAGAAAGAGCTCCGTGGACCAAAAATCAAGTCGAGATGAGAGGTTAGTCCCTGGCTTCCACTCCAGAGGAGTACCACCTCACCACAAGCACCTCAAGAGGAGGCTTCTCTCAGCTCTAGGTATGTGAGAGGGACCCTGAGTTTGCGGCCTCAAGTGGAATGGACACCGTGATGCCCTGACTCGAAATAAGGCCGGATATCCCTGCAGTGACTTGAATGCAGGCTCGTCTTGCATCTCCCAAGACGAAAGGATGTCTGAATCCCCTGTGGAGACCACAGAGAAAGACCTAGTTCCCCACCTCATCGCGACCGGAGGCCTCACATCCTTTGAAAACTCCAGAGGGACGCGGAGATAAGTGCCTCCAAAGGAGACGATGCCTGACTCCTCGTGAAACTTAATAGGAGTCCCAGAATTCCTGTGGCACGTGGAAAGGGACCCTTGGTCTCCCGCCTCAGCTGGAGAGGCGTCCCAATTACCCTGCCAAGCCTCGAGGAGAATCCCGAGTTGTCCCTCGCAACTAGGCAGGAGTCCTGACGTCGCTGAACAAACACGTGTGTGGAAGGGCCATCCCCGTCGTAACTCGAGAATATACCCCAGGTTTCCGCCGCAACTCGAGAAAAACCATGAGACTTCTCCCTCGCCGCGAGATGAGGCCGATTCCCCTGCACTGCGTGCAGAGCAATGCCGTGTTGCACATCACACAGGAAAGGAGCCTTGATTTCCTTGATGGCACTCCAGAGAAAGCCCAAGAACACTGTCTCCAGGCTAGAGGGATCCTGAGGTCACTGTAGCAAGACGAAAGAGCTCCGTGGACCAAAAATCAACTCGAGATGAGAGGTTAGTCCCTGGCTTCGACTCCAGAGGAATGCCACCTTACCACAAGCACCTCAAGGGGAGGCTTCTCTCAGCTCTAGTTATGTGAGAGGGACCCTGAGTTTGCGGGCTCAAGTGGAATGGACATCGCGATGCCCTGACTCGAAATAAGGCCGGATATCCCTGCAGTGACTTGAATGCAGGCTCGTCTTGCATCTCCCAAGACGAAAGGTCGTCTGAATCCCCTGTGGATACCACAGAGAAAGACCTAGTTCCCCACCTCATCATGACCGGAGGCCTCACATCCTTTGAAAACTCCAGAGGGACGCGGAGATCGGTGCCTCCAAAGGAGACGATGCCTGACTCCTCGTGAAACTTGATAGGAGTCCCAGGATTCCTGTGGCACGTGGAAAGGGACACTTGGTCTCCCACCTCAACTGGACAGGCGTCCCAATTGCCCTGCCAAGCCTCGAGGAGAATCCCGAGTTGTCCCTCGCAACTAGGCAGGAGTCCTGACGTCGCTGAACAAACAGGTGTGTGGAAGGGCCATCCCCGTCGTAACTCGAGAATATACCCCAGGTTCCCGCCGCAACTCGAGAAAAACCATGAGACTACCCCCTCGCCGCGAGATGAGGCCCGATTCCCCTGCACTGCATGCAGAGCAATGCCGTGTTGCACATCACACAGGAAAGGAGCCTTGATTTCCTTGATGGCACTCCAGAGAAACCCCAAGAACACTGTTTCAAGGCTAGAGGGATCCTGAGGTCACTGTAGCAGCACGAAAGAGCTCCGTGGACCCCAAATCAACTCGACATGAGAGGTTAGTCCCTGGCTTCGACTCCAGAGGAATACCACCTTACCACAAGCACCTCAAGAGGAGGCTTCTCTCAGCTCTAGGTATGTGAGAGGGACCCTGAGTTTGCGGCCTCAAGTGGAATGGACACCGCGATGCCCTGACTCAAAATAAGGCCGAATATCCCTGCAGTGACTTGAATGCAGGCTCGTCTTGCATCTCCCAAGACGAAAGGATGTCTGAATCCCCTGTGGAGACCACAGAGAAAGACCTAGTTCCCCACCTCATCGCGACCGGAGGCCTCACATCCTTTGAAAACTCCAGAGGGACGCGGAGATCAGTGCCTCCAAAGGAGACGATGCCTGACTCCTCGTGAAAATTGATAGGAGTCCCTGGATTCTTTCGGTACGTGAAAAGGGGCCCTTGGTCTCCCGCCTCAGCTGGAGAGGCGTCCCAATTGCCCTGCCAAGCCTCGAGGAGAATCCCGAGTTGTCCCTCGCAACTAGGCAGGAGTCCTGACGTCGCTGAACAAACACGTGTGTGGAAGGGCCATCCCCGTCGTAACTCGAGAATATACCCCAGGTTCCTGCCGCAACTCAAGAAAAACCATGACACTTCCCCCTAGCCGAGAGATGAGGCCCGATTCCCCTGCACTGCGTGCAGAGCAATGCCGTGTTACCCATCACAAAGGAAAGGAGCCTTTATTTCCTTGATGGCACTCCAGAGAAACCCCAAGAACACTGTTTCAAGGCTAGAGGCATCCTGAGGTCACTGTAGCAAGACGAAAAAGCTCGGTGGACCAAAAATCAACTCGAGATGAGAGGTTAGTCCCTGGCTTCGACTCCATAGGAATACCACATTACCACAAGCACCTCAAGAGGAGGCTTCTCTCAGCTCTAGGTATGTGAGAGGGACCCTGAGTATGCGGCCTCAAGTGGAATGGACCCCGCGATGCCGTGACTCGAAATAAAGCCGGATATCCCTGCAGTGACTTGAATGCAGGCTCGTCTTGCATCTCCCAAGAAGAAAGGATGTCTGAATCCCGTGCGGAGACCACAGAGAAAGACCTAGTTCCCCACCTCATCGCGACCGGAGGCCTCACATCCTTTGAAAACTCCAGAGGGACGCGGAGATCAGTGCCTCCAAAGGAGACGATGCCTGACTCCTCATGAAACTTGATAGGAGTCCCAGGATTCCTGTGGCACTTGGAAAGGGACCCTTGGTCTCCCGCCTCAGCTGGAGATGCGTCCCAATTGCCCTGCCAAGCCTCGAGGAGAATCCCGAGTTGTCCCTCACAACTAGGCAGGAGTCCTGACGTCGCTGAACAAACACGTGTGTGGAAGGGCCATCCCCGTCGTAACTCGAGAATATACCCCAGGTTCCCGCCGCAACTCGAGAAAAACCATGAGACTTCCCCCTCGCCGCGAGATGAGGCCCGATTCCCCTGCACTGCATGCCGAGCAATGCCGTGTTGCACATCACACAGGAAAGGAGCCTTGATTTCCTTGATGGCACTCCAGAGAAAGCCCAAGAACACTGTTTCAAGGCTAGAGGGATCCTGAGGTCACTTTAGCAACACAAAAGAGCTCCGTGGACCCCAAATCAACTCGACATGAGAGGTTAGTCCCTGGCTTCGACTCCAGAGGAATACCACCTTGCCACAAGCACCTCAAGAGGAGGCTTCTCTCAGCTCTATGTATGTGAGAGGGACCCTGAGTTTGCGGCCTCAAGTGGAATGGACACCGCGATGCCCTGACTCGAAATAAGGCCGGATTTCTCTGCAGTGATTTGAATGCAGGGTCGTCTTGCATCTCGCAAGACGAAAGGATGTCTGAATCCCCTGTGGAGCCCTCAGAGAAAGACCTAGTTCCCCACCTCATCGCGATCGGAGGCCTCACATCCTTTGAAAACTCCAGAGGGACGCGGAGATCAGTGCCTCCAAAGGAGACGATGCCTGACTCCTCGTGAAACTTGATAGGAGTCCCAGGATTCCTGTGGCACGTGGAAAGGGACCCTTGGTCTACCGTCTCAGCTGGAGAGGCGTCCCAATTGCCCTGCCAAGCCTTGAGGAGAATCCCGAGTTGTCCCTCGCAACTAGGCAGGAGTCCTGACGTCGCTGAACAAACACGTGTGTGGAAGGGCCATCCCCGTCGTAACTCGAGAATATACCCCAGGTTCCCGCCGCAACTCGAGAAAAACCATGAGACTTCCGCCTCTCCGCGAAATGAGGCCCGATTCACCTGCACTGCGTGCAGAGCAATGCCGTGTTGCACATCACACAGGAAAGGAGCCTTGATTTCCTTGATGGCACTACAGAGAAACCCCAAGAACACTGTTTCAAGGCTAGATGGATCCTGAGGTCACTGTAGCAGCACGAAAGAGCTCCGTGGACCCCAAATCAACTCGACATGAGAGGTTAGTCCCTGGCTTCGACTCCAGAGGAATACCACCTTACCACAAGCACCTCAAGAGGAGGCTTCTCTCAGCTCTAGGTATGTGAGAGGGACCCTGAGTTTGCGGCCTCAAGTGGAAAGGACCCCGCTATGCCCTGACTCAAAATAAGGCCGGATATCCCTGCAGTGTCTTGAATGCAGGCTCGTCTTTCATCTCCCAAGACGAAAGGATGTCTGAATCCCCTATGGAGACCACAGAGAAAGACCTAGTTCCCCACCTCATCGCGACCGGAGGCCTCACATCCTTTGAAAACTCCAGAGGGACGCGGAGATCAGTGCCTCCAAAGGAGACGATGCCTGACTCCTCGTGAAACTTGATAGGAGTCCCAGGATTCCTGTGGCACGTGGAAAGGGACACTTGGTCTCCCCCCTCAGCTGGAGATGCGTCCCAATTTCCCTGCCAAGCCTCGAGGAGAATCCCGAGTTGTCCCTCTCAACTAGGCAGGAGTCCTGACGTCGCTGAACAAACACATGTGTGGAAGGGCCATCCCCGTCGTAACTCGAGAATATACCGCAGGTTTCCGCCGCAACTCGAGAAAAACCATGAGACTCCCCCCTCGCCGCGAGATGAGGTCCGATTCCCCTGCACTGCGTGCAGAGCAATGCCGTGCTGCACATCACACAGGAAAGAAGCCTTGATTACCTTGATGGCACTCCAGAGAAAGCCGAAGAACACTGTTTCAAGGCTAGAGTGATCCTGAGGTCACTGTAGCAACACGAAAGAACTCAGTGGACCAAAAGTCAACTCGATATGAGAGGTTAGTCCCTGGCTTCGACTCCAGAGGAATACCACCTTACCACAAGCACCTCAAGAGGAAGCTTCTCTCAGCTCTAGGTATGTGGGAGGGAAGCTGAGATTGCGGCCTCAAGTGAAATGGACACCACGATGCCCTGACTCGAAATAAGGCTGGATATCCCTGCAGTGACTTGAATGCAGGCTCGTCTTGCATCTCCCAAGACGAAAGGATGGCTGAATCCCCTGTGGAGACCACAGAGAAAGACCTAGTTCCCCACCTCATCGCGACCGGAGGCCTCACATCCTTTGAAAACTCCAGAGGGATGCGGAGATCAGTGCCTCCAAAGGAGACGATGCCTGACTCCTCGTGAAACTTGATAGGAGGCCCAGGATTCCTGTGGCACGTGGAAAGAGACACTTGGTCTCCCGCCTCAGCTGGAGAGTCGTCCCAATTGCCCTGCCAAGCCTCGAGGAGAATCCCGAGTTGTCCCTCGCAACTAGGCAGGAGTCCTTACGTCGCTGAACAAACACGTGTGTGGAAGGGCCATCCCCGTCGTAACTCGAGAATATACCCTAGGTTCCCGCCGCAACTCGAGAAAAACCATGAGACTTCCCCCTCGCCGCGAGATGAGGCCCGATTCCCCTGCACTGCGTGCAGAGCAATGCCGTGCTGCACATCACACAGGAAAGGAGCCTTGATTTCCTTGATGGCACTCCAGAGAAAGCCCAAGAACACTGTTTCAAGGCTAGAGGGATCCTGAGGTCACTGTAGCAACACGAAAGAGCTCCGTGGACCAAAAATCAACTCGAGATGAAAGGTTAGTCCCTGTCTTCGACTCCAGAGGAATACCACCATACCACAAGCACCTCAAGAGGAGGCTTCTCTCAGCTCTAGGTATGTGA
Organism: Cervus elaphus; assembly: GCF_910594005.1. NCBI lineage: Eukaryota > Metazoa > Chordata > Mammalia > Artiodactyla > Cervidae > Cervus > Cervus elaphus. The sequence goes on along the minus strand of NC_057815.1, from coordinate 2,970,771 downwards.
GAGGGGCCCTGAGTTTGCGGCCTCAAGTGGAATGGACACCGCGATGCCCTGACTCGAAATAAGGCCGGATATGCCTGCACTGACTTGAATGCAGGCTCGTCTTGCATCTCCCAAGACGAAAGGATGTCTGAATCCCCTGTGGAGACCACAGAGAAAGACCAAGTTCCCCACCTCATCGCGACCGGAGGCCTCACATCCTTTGAAAACTCCAGAGGGACGCAGAGATCAGTGCCTCCAAAGGAGACGATGCCTGACTCCTCGTGAAACTGGATAGCAGTCCCAGGATTCCTGTGGCACTTGGAAAGGGACACTTGGTCTCCCGCCTCAGCTGGAGAGGCGTCCCAATTGCCCTGCCAAGCCTCGAGGAGAATCCCGAGTTGTCCCTCGCAACTAGGCAGGAGTCCTGACGGCGCTGAACAAACACGTGTGTGGAAGGGCCATCTATGTCGTAACTCGAGAATATACCCCAGGTTCCCGCCGCAACTCGAGAAAAACCATGACACTTCCCCCTCGCCGCGAGATGAGGCCCGATTCCCCTGCACTGCGTGCAGAGCAATGCCTCGTTGCACATCACACAGGAAAGGAGCCTTGATTTCCTTGATGGCACTCCAGAGAAAACCCAAGAACACTGTTTCAAGGCTAGAGGGATACTGAGGTCACTGTAGCAAGACGAAAAAGCTCCGTGGACCAAAATTCAACTCGAGATGAGAGGTTAGTCCCTGGCTTCGACTTCATAGGAATACCACCTTACCACAAGCACCTCAAGAGGAGGCTTCTCTCAGCTCTAGGTATGTGAGAGGGACCCTGAGTTTGCGGCCTCAAGTGGAATGGACACCGCGATGCCCTGACTCGAAAAAAGGCCGGATATCCCTGCAGTGACTTGAATGAAGGCTCGTCTTGCACCTCCCAAGACGAAAGGATGTCTGAATCCCCTGTGGAGACCACAGGGAAAGACCTAGTTCCCCACCTCATCGCGACCGGAGGCCTCACATACTTTGAAAACTCCAGAGGGATGCGGAGATCAGTGCCTCCAAAGGAGACGATGCCTGACTCCTCGTGAAACTTTATAGGAGTCCCAGGATTCCTGTGGCACGTGGAAAGGGACCCTTGGTCTCCCGCCTCAGCTGGAGAGGCGTCCCAATTGCCCTGCCAAGCCTCGAGGAGAATCCCGAGTTGTCCCTCGCAACAAGGAAGGAGTCCTGACGTCGCTGAAGAAACACGTGTGTGGAAGGGCCATCCCCGTCGTAACTCGAGAATATACCCCAGGTTGACGCCGCAACTCGAGAAAAACCATGAGACTAGCCCCTTGCCCCGAGATGAGGCCCGATTCCCCTGCACTGCGTGCAGAGCTATGCCTCCTTGCACATCACACAGGAAAGGAGCCTTGATTTCCTTGATGGCACTCCAGAGAAAGCCCAAGAACACTGTTTCAAGGCTAGAGGGATCCTGAGGTCACGGTAGCAACACGAAAGAGCTCCGTGGACCACAAATCAACTCGAGATGAGAGGTTAGTCCCTGGCTTCGACTCCAGAAGAATACCACCTTACCACAAGCACCTCAAGAGGAGGCTTCTCTCAGCTCTAGGTATGTGAGAGGGACCCTGAGTTTGCAGCCTCAAGTGGAATGGACACCGCCATGCCCTGACTCAAAATAAGGCCGGATATCCCTGAAGTGACTTGAATGCAGGCTCGTCTTGCATCTCCCAAGACGAAAGGATGTCTGAATCCCCTGTGGAGACCACAGAGAAAGACCTAGTTCCCCACCTCATCGCGACCGGAGGCCTCACATCCTTTGAAAACTCCAGAGGGATGCAGAGATCAGTGCCTCCAAAGGAGACGATGCCTGACTCCTCGTGAAACTTGATAGGAGGCCCAGGATTCCTGTGGCACGTGGAAATGGACCCTTGGTCTCCCGCCTCAGCTGGAGAGGCATCCCAATTGCATTGCCAAGCCTCGAGGAGAATCCCGAGTTGTCCCTCGCAACTAGGTAGGAGTCCTGACGTCGATGAACAAACACGTGTGTGGAAGGGCCATCCCCGTTGTAACTCGAGAATATACCCCAGGTTCCCACCGCAACTCGAGAAAAACCATGAGACTTCCCCCTCGGCGCGAGATGAGGCCCGATTCCCCTGCACTGCGTGCAGAGCAATGCCGTGTTGCTCATCACAGAGGAAAGTAGACTTGATTTCCTTGATGGCACTCCAGAAAAACCCCAAGAACACTGTTTCAAGGATAGAGAGATCCTGAGGTCACTGTAGCAGCACGAAAGAGCTCCGTGGACCCCAAATCAACTCGACATGAGAGGTTAGTCCCTGGCTCCGACTCCAGAGGAATACCACCTTACCAAAAGCACCTCAAGAGGAGGCTTCTCTCAGCTCTAGGTATGTGAGAGGGACCCTGAGTTTGCGGCCTCAAGTGGAAAGGACCCCGCTATGCCCTGACTCAAAATAATGCCGGATATCCCTGCAGTGTCTTGAATGCAGGCTCGTCTTTCATCTCCCAAGACGAAAGGATGTCTGAATCCCCTTGGAGACCACAGAGAAAGACCTAGTTCCCCACCTCATCGCGATCGGAGGCCTCATATCCTTTGAAAACTCCAGAGGGATGCGGAGATCAGTGCCTCCAAAGGAGACGATGCCTGACTCCTCGTGAAACTTGATAGGAGTCCCAGGATTCCTTTGGCACGTGGAAAGGGACACTTGGTCTCCCCCCTCAGCTGGAGATGCGTCCCAATTGCCCTGCCAAGCCTCGAGTAGAATCCCGAGTTGTCCCTCGCAACTAGGCAGGAGTCCTGACGTCGCTGAAAAAACACGTGTGTGGAAGGGCCATCTATGTCGTAACTCGAGAATATACCCCAGGTTCCCGCCGCAACTCGAGAAAAACCATGAGACTCCCTCCTCGCCGCGAGATGAGGCCCGATTCCCCTGCACTGCGTGCAGAGCAATGCCGTGTTGCACATCACACAGGAAAGGAGCCTTGATTTCCTTGATGGCACTCCAGAGAAACCCCATGAACACTATTCAAGGCTAGAGTGATCCTGAGGTCACTGTAGCAACACGAAAGAACTCAGTGGACCAAAAGTCAACTCGATATGAGAGGTTAGTCCCTGGCTTCGACTCCAGAGGAATACCACCTTACCACAAGCACCTCAAGAGGAGGCTTCTCTCAGCTCTAGGTATGTGAGAGGGACCCTGAGTTTGCGGCATCAGGTGGAATGGACACCGCGATGCCCTGACTCGAAATAAGGCCGGATATCCCTGCAGTGACTTGAATGCAGGCTCGTCTTGCATCTCCCAAGAAGAAAGGATGTCTGAATCCCCTGTGGAGGCCACAGAGAAAGACCTAGTTCCCCACCTCATCGCGACCGGAGGCCTCACATTCTTTGAAAACTTCAGAGGGACGCGAAGATCAGTGCCTCCAAAGGAGAAGATGCCTGACTCCTCGTGAAACTTGATAGGAGGCCCAGGATTCCTGTGGCACGTGGAAAGAGAAACTTGGTCTCCCGCCTCAGCTGGAGAGTCGTCCCAATTGCCCTGCCAAGCCTCGAGGAGAATCCCGAGTTGTCCCTCGCAACTAGGCAGGAGTCCTGACGTCGCTGAACAAACACGTGTGTGGAAGGGCCATCCCCGTCGTAACTCGAGAATATACCCCAGGTTCCCGCCGCAACTCGAGAAAAACCATGAGACTTCCGCCTCTCCGCGAAATGAGGCCCGATTCCCCAGCACTGCGTGCAGAGCAATGCCGTGTTGCACATCACACAGGAAAGGAGCCTTGATTTCCTTGATGGCACTACAGAGAAACCCCAAGAACACTGTTTCAAGGCTAGATGGATCCTGAGGTCACTGTAGCAGCACGAAAGAGCTCCGTGGACCCCAAATCAACTCGACATGAGAGGTTAGTCCCTGGCTTCGACTCCAGAGGAATACCACCTTACCACAAGCACCTCAAGAGGAGGCTTCTCTCAGCTCTAGGTATGTGAGAGGGACCCTGAGTTTGCGGCTTCAAGTGGAATGGACACCGCGATGCCCTGACTCGAAATAAGGCCGGATATGCCTGCAGTGACTTGAATGCAGGCTCGTCTTGCATCTCCCAAGACGAAAGGATGTCTGAATCCCCTGTGGAGACCACAGAGAAAGACCTAGTTCCCCACCTCATCGCGACCGGAGGCCTCACATCCTTTGAAAACTCCAGAGGGACGCGGAGATCAGTGCCTCCAAAGGAGACGATGCCTGACTCCTCGTGAAACTTGATAGGAGTCCCAGGATTCCTGTGCCACGTGGAAAGGGACACTTGGTCTCCCACCTCAGCTGGAGAGGCCTCCCAATTGCCCTGCCAAGCCTCGAGGAGAATCCCTAGTTGTCCCTCGCAACTAGACAGGAGTCCTGATGTCGCTGAACAAACACGGATGTGGAAGGGCAATCCCCGTCGTAACTCGAGAATATACCCCAGGTTCCCGCCGCAACTCGAGAAAAACCATGAGAATTCCCCCTCGCCGCGAGATGAGGCCCGATTCCCCTGCACTGCGTGCAGAGCAATGCCGTGTTGCACATCACACAGGAAAGGAGCCTTAATTTCCTTGATGGCACCCCAGAAAAACCTCAAGAACACTGTTTCAAGGCTAGAGGGATCCTGAGGTCATTGTAGCAAGACGAAAAACCTCCATGGACCAAAAATCAACTCGAGATGAGAGGTTAGTCCCTGGCTTCGACTCCAGAGGAATACCACCTTACCACAAGCACCTCAAGAGGAGGCTTCTCTCAGCTCTATGTATGTGAGAGGGACCCTGAGTTTGCGGCCTCAAGTGGAATGGACACCGCGATGCCCTGACTCGAAATAAGGCCGGATTTCCCTGCAGTGACTTGAATGCAGGGTCGTCTTGCATCTCGCAAGACGAAAGGATGTCTGAATCCCCTGTGGAGCCCTCAGAGAAAGACCTAGTTCCCCACCTCATCGTGACCGGAGGCCTCACATCCTTTGAAAACTCCAGAGGGACGCGGAGATCAGTGCCTCCAAAGGAGACGATGCCTGACTCCTCGTGAAACTTGATAGGAGTCGCAGGATTCCTGTGGCACGTGGAAAGGGACCCTTGGTCTCCCGCCTCAGCTGGAGAGGCATCCCAATTGCCCTGCCAAGCCTCGAGGAGAATCCCTAGTTGTCCCTCGCAACTAGGCAGGAGTCCTGATGTCGCTGAACAAACACGTGTGTGGAAGGGCCATCCCCGTCGTAACTCGAGAATATACCCCAGGTTCCCGCCGCAACTCGAGAAAAACCATGAGAATTCCGCCTCTCCGCGAAATGAGGCCCGATTCCCCTGCATTGCGTGCAGAGCTTTGCCGTGTTGCACATCACCAAGGAAAGGAACCTTGATTTCCTTGATGGCACTCCAGAGAAAGCCCAAGAACACTGTTTCAAGGCTAGAGGGATCCTGAGGTCACTGTAGCAAGACGAAAAACCTCCGTGGACCAAAAATCAACTCGAGATGAGAGGTTAGTCCCTGGCTTCGACTCCAGAGGAATACCACCTTACCACAAGCACCTCAAGAGGAGGCTTCTCTCAGCTCTAGGTATGTGAGAGGAACCCTGAGTTTGCGGCCTCAAGTGGAATGGACACCGCAATGCCCTGACTCGAAATAAGGCCGGATATGCCTGCAGTGACTTGAATGCAGGCTCGTCTTGCATCTCGCAAGATGAAAGGGTGTCTGAATCCCCTGTGGAGACCACAGAGAAAGACCTAGTTCCCCACCTCATCGCGACCGGAGGCCTCACATCCTTTGAAAACTCCAGAGGGACGCGGGGATCAGTGCCTCCAAAGGAGACGATGCCTGACTCCTCGTGAAACTTGATAGGAGTCCCAGGATTCCTGTGGCACGTGGAAAGGGACCCTTGGTCTCCCGCCTCAGCTGGAGAGGCGTCCCAATTGCCCTGCCAAGCCTCGAGGAGAATCCCGAGTTGTCCCTCGCAACTAGGCAGGAGTCCTGACGTCGCTGAACAAACACGTGTGTGGAAGGGCCATCCCCGTCGTAACTCGAGAATATACTCCAGGTTCCCGCCGCAACTTGAGAAAAACCAAGAGACTTTCCCCTCGCCGCGAGATGAGGCCCGATTCCCCTGCACTGCATGCAGAGCAATGCCGTGTTGCACATCACACAGGAAAGGAGCCTTGATTTCCTTGATGGCACTCCACAGAAACCCCAAGAACACTGTTTCAAGGCTAGAGGGATCCTGAGGTCACTGTAGCAACAAGAAAGAGCAGCATGGACCACAAATCAACTCGAGATGCGAGGTTAGTCCCTGGCTTCGACTCCAGAGGAATACCACCTTACCAGAAGCACCTCAAGAGGAGGCTTCTCTCAGCTCTAGGTATGTGAGAGGGACCCTGAGTTTGCGGCCTCAAGTGGAATGGACACCGCGATGCCCTGACTCGAAATAAGGCCGGATATGCCTGCAGTGACTTGAATGCAGGCTCGTCTTGCATCTCGCAAGACGAAAGGATGTCTGAATCCCCTGTGGAGACCACAGAGAAAGACCTAGTTCCCCACCTCATCGCGACCGGAGGCCTCACATCCTTTGAAAACTCCAGAGGGACGCGGAGATCAGTGCCTCCAAAGGAGACGATGCCTGACTCCTCGTGAAACTTGATAGGAGTCCCAGGATTCCTGTGGCACGGGCAAAGGGAACCTTGGTCTCCCGCCTCAGCTGGAGAGTCGTCCCAATTGCCCTGCCAAGCCTCGAGGAGAATCCCGAGTTGTCCCTCGCAACTAGGCAGGAGTCCTGACGTCGCTGAACAAACACGTGTGTGGAAGGGCCATCCCCGTCGTAACTCGAGAATATACCCCAGGTTCCCGCCGCAACTCGAGAAAAACCATGAGAATTCCGCCTCTCCGCGAAATGAGGCCCGATTCCCCTGCACTGTGTGCAGAGCAATGCCGTGTTGCACATCACCAAGGAAAGGAACCTTGATTTCCTTGATGGCACTCCAGAGAAAGCCCAAGAACACTGTTTCAAGGCTAGAGGCATCCTGAGGTCACTGTAGCAAGACGAAAAACCTCCGTGGACCAAAAATCAACTCGAGATGAGAGGTTAGTCCCTGCCTTCGACTCCAGAGGAATACCACCTTACCACAAGCACCTCAAGAGGAGGCTTCTCTCAGCTCTATGTATATGAGAGGGACCCTGAGTTTGCGGCCTCTAGTGGAATGGACACCGCGATGCCCTGACTCGAAATAAGGCCGGATTTCCCTGCAGTGACTTGAATGCAGGCTCGTCTTGCATCTCGCAAGACGAAAGGATGTCTGAATCCCCTGTGGAAACCACAAAGAAAGACCTAGTTCCCCACCTCATTGCGACCGGATGCCTCACACCCTTAGAAAACTCCAGAGGGACGCGGAGATCAGTGCCTCCAAAGGAGACGATGCCGGACGCCTCGTGAAACTTAATAGGATTCCCAGGATTCCTGTGGCACGTGGAAAGGGACCCTTCGTCTCCCGCCTCAGCTGGAGAGGCGTCCCAATTGCCCTGCCAAGCCTCGAGGAGAATCCCGAGTTGTCCCTCGCAACTAGGCAGGACTCCTGACGTCGCTGAACAAACACGTGTGTGGAAGGGCCATCCCCGTCGTAACTCGAGAATATACCCCAGGTTCCCGCCGCAACTCGAGAAAAACCATGAGACTTCCCCCGCGCCGCGAGATGAGGCCCGATTGCCCTGCACTGCGTGCAGAGCAATGCCGTGTTGCACATCACACAGGAAAGGAGCCTTGATTTCCTTGATGGCACTCCAGAGAAACCCCAAGAACACTGTTTCATGGCTAGAGGGATCCTGAGGTCACTGTAGCAAGACGAAAAAGCTCCGTGGACCACAAATCAACTCGAGATGAGAGGTTAGTGCCTGGCTTCGACTCCAGAGGAATACCACCTTAACACAAGCACATCAAGAGGAGGCTACTCTCAGCTCTAGGTATGTGAGAGGGACCCTGAGTTTGCGGCCTCAAGTGGAATGGACATTGCGATGCCCTGACTCGAAATAAGGCCGGATATGCCTGCAGTGACTTGAATGCAGGCTCGTCTTGCATCTCGCAAGACGAAAGGATGTCTGAATCCCCTGTGGAGACCACAGAGAAAGACCTAGTTCCCCACCTCATCGCGACCGGAGGCCTCACATCCTTTGAAAACTCCAGAGGGACGCGGAGATCAGTAACTCCAAAGGAGACGATGCCTGACTCCTCGTGAAACTTGATAGGAGTCCCAGGATTCCTGTGGCACGTGGAAAGGGACCCTTGGTCTCCCGCCTCAGCTGGAGAGGTGTCTCAATTGACCTGCCAAGCCTCGAGGAGAATCCCGAGTTGTCCCTCGCAACTAGGCAGGAGTCCTGACGTCGCTGAACAAACACGTGTGTGGAAGGGCCATCCCCGTCGTAACTCGAGAATATACCCCAGGTTCCCGCCGCAACTCGAGAAAAACCATGAGACTTCCCCCTCGCCGCTAGATGAGGCCCAATTCCCCTGCACTGCGTGCAGAGCAATGCCGTGTTGCACTTCACACAGGAAAGGAGCCTTGATTTCCTTGATGGCACTCCAGAGAAAGCCCAAGAACACTGTTTCAAGGATAGAGGGATGCTGAGGTCACTGTAGCAACACGAAAGAGCTCCATGGACCAAAAATCAACTCGAGATGAGAGGTTAGTCCCTGGCTTCGACTCCAGAGGAATACCACCTTACCACAAGCACCTCAAGAGGAGGCTTCTCTCAGCTCTAGGTATGTGAGAGGGACCCTGAGTTTGCGGCCTCAAGTGGAAAGGACCCCGCTATGCCCTGACTCAAAATAAGGCCGGATATCCCTGCAGTGTCTTGAATGCAGGCTCGTCTTTCATCTCCCAAGACGAAAGGATGTCTGAATCCCCTATGGAGACCACAGAGAAAGACCTAGTTCCCCACCTCATCGCGACCGGAGGCCTCACATCCTTTGAAAACTCCAGAGGGACGCGGAGATCAGTGCCTCCAAAGGAGACGATGCCTGACTCCTCGTGAAACTTGATAGGAGTCCCAGGATTCCTGTGGCACGTGGAAAGGGACACTTGGTCTCCACCCTCAGCTGGAGATGCGTCCCAATTTCCCTGCCAAGCCTCGAGGAGAATCCCGAGTTGTCCCTCTCAACTAGGCAGGAGTCCTGACGTCGCTGAACAAACACATGTGTGGAAGGGCCATCCCCGTCGTAACTCGAGAATATACCGCAGGTTTCCGCCGCAACTCGAGAAAAACCATGAGACTCCCCCCTCGCCGCGAGATGAGGTCCGATTCCCCTGCACTGCGTGCAGAGCAATGCCGTGCTGCACATCACACAGGAAAGAAGCCTTGATTACCTTGATGGCACTCCAGAGAAAGCCGAAGAACACTGTTTCAAGGCTAGAGTGATCCTGAGGTCACTGTAGCAACACGAAAGAACTCAGTGGACCAAAACAACTCGATATGAGAGGTTAGTCCCTGGCTTCGACTCCAGAGGAATACCACCTTACCACAAGCACCTCAAGAGGAAGCTTCTCTCAGCTCTAGGTATGTGGGAGGGAAGCTGAGATTGCGGCCTCAAGTGAAATGGACACCACGATGCCCTGACTCGAAATAAGGCTGGATATCCCTGCAGTGACTTGAATGCAGGCTCGTCTTGCATCTCCCAAGACGAAAGGATGGCTGAATCCCCTGTGGAGACCACAGAGAAAGACCTAGTTCCCCACCTCATCGCGACCGGAGGCCTCACATTCTTTGAAAACTCCAGAGGGATGCGGAGATCAGTGCCTCCAAAGGAGACGATGCCTGACTCCTCGTGAAACTTGATAGGAGGCCCAGGATTCCTGTGGCACGTGGAAAGAGACACTTGGTCTCCCGCCTCAGCTGGAGAGTCGTCCCAATTGCCCTGCCAAGCCTCGAGGAGAATCCCGAGTTGTCCCTCGCAACTAGGCAGGAGTCCTTACGTCGCTGAACAAACACGTGTGTGGAAGGGCCATCCCCGTCGTAACTCGAGAATATACCCTAGGTTCCCGCCGCAACTCGAGAAAAACCATGAGACTTCCCCCTCGCCGCGAGATGAGGCCCGATTCCCCTGCACTGCGTGCAGAGCAATGCCGTGCTGCACATCACACAGGAAAGGAGCCTTGATTTCCTTGATGGCACTCCAGAGAAAGCCCAAGAACACTGTTTCAAGGCTAGAGGGATCCTGAGGTCACTGTAGCAACACGAAAGAGCTCCGTGGACCAAAAATCAACTCGAGATGAAAGGTTAGTCCCTGTCTTCGACTCCAGAGGAATACCACCTTACCACAAGCACCTCAAGAGGAGGCTTCTCTCAGCTCTAGGTATGTGAGAGGGGCCCTGAGTTTGCGGCCTCAAGTGGAATGGACACCGCGATGCCCTGACTCGAAATAAGGCCGGATATGCCTGCACTGACTTGAATGCAGGCTCGTCTTGCATCTCCCAAGACGAAAGGATGTCTGAATCCCCTGTGGAGACCACAGAGAAAGACCAAGTTCCCCACCTCATCACGACCGGAGGCCTCACATCCTTTGAAAACTCCAGAGGGACGCAGAGATCAGTGCCTCCAAAGGAGACGATGCCTGACTCCTCGTGAAACTGGATAGCAGTCCCAGGATTCCTGTGGCACTTGGAAAGGGACACTTGGTCTCCCGCCTCAGCTGGAGAGGCGTCCCAATTGCCCTGCCAAGCCTCGAGGAGAATCCCGAGTTGTCCCTCGCAACTAGGCAGGAGTCCTGACGGCGCTGAACAAACACGTGTGTGGAAGGGCCATCTATGTCGTAACTCGAGAATATACCCCAGGTTCCCGCCGCAACTCGAGAAAAACCATGACACTTCCCCCTCGCCGCGAGATGAGGCCCGATTCCCCTGCACTGCGTGCAGAGCAATGCCGTGTTGCACATCACACAGGAAAGGAGCCTTGATTTCCTTGATGGCACTCCAGAGAAAACCCAAGAACACTGTTTCAAGGCTAGAGGGATACTGAGGTCACTGTAGCAAGACGAAAAAGCTCCGTGGACCAAAATTCAACTCGAGATGAGAGGTTAGTCCCTGGCTTCGACTTCATAGGAATACCACCTTACCACAAGCACCTCAAGAGGAGGCTTCTCTCAGCTCTAGGTATGTGAGAGGGACCCTGAGTTTGCGGCCTCAAGTGGAATGGACACCGCGATGCCCTGACTCGAAAAAAGGCCGGATATCCCTGCAGTGACTTGAATGAAGGCTCGTCTTGCATCTCCCAAGACGAAAGGATGTCTGAATCCCCTGTGGAGACCACAGGGAAAGACCTAGTTCCCCACCTCATCGCGACCGGAGGCCTCACATACTTTGAAAACTCCAGAGGGATGCGGAGATCAGTGCCTCCAAAGGAGACGATGCCTGACTCCTCGTGAAACTTTATAGGAGTCCCAGGATTCCTGTGGCACGTGGAAAGGGACCCTTGGTCTCCCGCCTCAGCTGGAGAGGCGTCCCAATTGCCCTGCCAAGCCTCGAGGAGAATCCCGAGTTGTCCCTCGCAACAAGGAAGGAGTCCTGACGTCGCTGAAGAAACACGTGTGTGGAAGGGCCATCCCCGTCGTAACTCGAGAATATACCCCAGGTTGACGCCGCAACTCGAGAAAAACCATGAGACTAGCCCCTTACCCCGAGATGAGGCCCGATTCCCCTGCACTGCGTGCAGAGCTATGCCTCGTTGCACATCACACAGGAAAGGAGCCTTGATTTCCTTGATGGCACTCCAGAGAAAGCCTAAGAACACTGTTTCACGGCTAGAGGGATCCTGAGGTCACGGTAGCAACACGAAAGAGCTCCGTGGACCACAAATCAACTCGAGATGAGAGGTTAGTCCCTGGCTTCGACTCCAGAAGAATACCACCTTACCACAAGCACCTCAAGAGGAGGCTTCTCTCAGCTCTAGGTATGTGAGAGGGACCCTGAGTTTGCAGCCTCAAGTGGAATGGACACCGCCATGCCCTGACTCAAAATAAGGCCGGATATCCCTGCAGTGACTTGAATGCAGGCTCGTCTTGCATCTCCCAAGACGAAAGGATGTCTGAATCCCCTGTGGAGACCACAGAGAAAGACCTAGTTCCCCACCTCATCGCGACCGGAGGCCTCACATCCTTTGAAAACTCCAGAGGGATGCAGAGATCAGTGCCTCCAAAGGAGACGATGCCTGACTCCTCGTGAAACTTGATAGGAGGCCCAGGATTCCTGTGGCACGTGGAAATGGACCCTTGGTCTCCCGCCTCAGCTGGAGAGGCATCCCAATTGCATTGCCAAGCCTCGAGGAGAATCCCGAGTTGTCCCTCGCAACTAGGTAGGAGTCCTGACGTCGATGAACAAACACGTGTGTGGAAGGGCCATCCCCGTTGTAACTCGAGAATATACACCAGGTTCCCACCGCAACTCGAGAAAAACCATGAGACTTCCCCCTCGGCGCGAGATGAGGCCCGATTCCCCTGCACTGCATGCAGAGCAATGCCGTGTTGCTCATCACAGAGGAAAGTAGACTTGATTTCCTTGATGGCACTCCAGAAAAACCCCAAGAACACTGTTTCAAGGATAGAGAGATCCTGAGGTCACTGTAGCAGCACGAAAGAGCTCCGTGGACCCCAAATCAACTCGACATGAGAGGTTAGTCCCTGGCTCCGACTCCAGAGGAATACCACCTTTCCAAAAGCACCTCAAGAGGAGGCTTCTCTCAGCTCTAGGTATGTGAGAGGGACCCTGAGTTTGCGGCCTCAAGTGGAAAGGACCCCGCTATGCCCTGACTCAAAATAAGGCCGGATATCCCTGCAGTGTCTTGAATGCAGGCTCGTCTTTCATCTCCCAAGACGAAAGGATGTCTGAATCCCCTGTGGAGACCACAGAGAAAGACCTAGTTCCCCACCTCATCGCGATCGGAGGCCTCATATCCTTTGAAAACTCCAGAGGGATGCGGAGATCAGTGCCTCCAAAGGAGACGATGCCTGACTCCTCGTGAAACTTGATAGGAGTCCCAGGATTCCTGTGGCACGTGGAAAGGGACACTTGGTCTCCCCCCTCAGCTGGAGATGCGTCCCAATTGCCCTGCCAAGCCTCGAGTAGAATCCCGAGTTGTCCCTCGCAACTAGGCAGGAGTCCTGACGTCGCTGAACAAACACGTGTGTGGAAGGGCCATCTATGTCGTAACTCGAGAATATACCCCAGGTTCCCGCCGCAACTCGAGAAAAACCATGAGACTCCCCCCTCGCCGCGAGATGAGGCCCGATTCCCCTGCACTGCGTGCAGAGCAATGCCGTGTTGCACATCACACAGGAAAGGAGCCTTGATTTCCTTGATGGCACTCCAGAGAAACCCCATGAACACTGTTTCAAGGCTAGAGTGATCCTGAGGTCACTGTAGCAACACGAAAGAACTCAGTGGACCAAAAGTCAACTCGATATGAGAGGTTAGTCCCTGGCTTCGACTCCAGAGGAATACCACCTTACCACAAGCACCTCAAGAGGAGGCTTCTCTCAGCTCTAGGTATGTGAGAGGGACCCTGAGTTTGCGGCATCAGGTGGAATGGACACCGCGATGCCCTGACTCGAAATAAGGCCGGATATCCCTGCAGTGACTTGAATGCAGGCTCGTCTTGCATCTCCCAAGAAGAAAGGATGTCTGAATCCCCTGTGGAGGCCACAGAGAAAGACCTAGTTCCCCACCTCATCGCGACCGGAGGCCTCACATTCTTTGAAAACTTCAGAGGGACGCGAAGATCAGTGCCTCCAAAGGAGAAGATGCCTGACTCCTCGTGAAACTTGATAGGAGGCCCAGGATTCCTGTGGCACGTGGAAAGAGAAACTTGGTCTCCCGCCTCAGCTGGAGAGTCGTCCCAATTGCCCTGCCAAGCCTCGAGGAGAATCCCGAGTTGTCCCTCGCAACTAGGCAGGAGTCCTTACGTCGCTGAAAAAACACGTGTGTGGAAGGGCCATCCCCGTCGTAACTCGAGAATATACCCTAGGTTCCCGCCGCAACTCGAGAAAAACCATGAGACGTCCCCCTCGCCGCGAGATGAGGCCCGATTCCCCTGCACTGCGTGCAGAGCAATGCCGTGCTGCACATCACACAGGAAAGGAGCCTTGATTTCCTTGATGGCACTCCAGAGAAAGCCCAAGAACACTGTTTCAAGGCTAGAGGGATCCTGAGGTCACTGTAGCAACACGAAAGAGCTCCGTGGACCAAAAATCAACTCGAGATGAAAGGTTAGTCCCTGTCTTCGACTCCAGAGGAATACCACCTTACCACAAGCACCTCAAGAGGAGGCTTCTCTCAGCTCTAGGTATGTGAGAGGGGCCCTGAGTTTGCGGCCTCAAGTGGAATGGACACCGCGATGCCCTGACTCGAAATAAGGCCGGATATGCCTGCACTGACTTGAATGCAGGCTCGTCTTGCATCTCCCAAGACGAAAGGATGTCTGAATCCCCTGTGGAGACCACAGAGAAAGACCAAGTTCCCCACCTCATCGCGACCGGAGGCCTCACATCCTTTGAAAACTCCAGAGGGACGCAGAGATCAGTGCCTCCAAAGGAGACGATGCCTGACTCCTCGTGAAACTGGATAGCAGTCCCAGGATTCCTGTGGCACTTGGAAAGGGACACTTGGTCTCCCGCCTCAGCTGGAGAGGCGTCCCAATTGCCCTGCCAAGCCTCGAGGAGAATCCCGAGTTGTCCCTCGCAACTAGGCAGGAGTCCTGACGGCGCTGAACAAACACGTGTGTGGAAGGGCCATCTATGTCGTAACTCGAGAATATACCCCAGGTTCCCGCCGCAACTCGAGAAAAACCATGACACTTCCCCCTCGCCGCGAGATGAGGCCCGATTCCCCTGCACTGCGTGCAGAGCAATGCCGTGTTGCACATCACACAGGAAAGGAGCCTTGATTTCCTTGATGGCACTCCAGAGAAAACCCAAGAACACTGTTTCAAGGCTAGAGGGATACTGAGGTCACTGTAGCAAGACGAAAAAGCTCCGTGGACCAAAATTCAACTCGAGATGAGAGGTTAGTCCCTGGCTTCGACTTCATAGGAATACCACCTTACCACAAGCACCTCAAGAGGAGGCTTCTCTCAGCTCTAGGTATGTGAGAGGGACCCTGAGTTTGCGGCCTCAAGTGGAATGGACACCGCGATGCCCTGACTCGAAAAAAGGCCGGATATCCCTGCAGTGACTTGAATGAAGGCTCGTCTTGCATCTCCCAAGACGAAAGGATGTCTGAATCCCCTGTGGAGACCACAGGGAAAGACCTAGTTCCCCACCTCATCGCGACCGGAGGCCTCACATACTTTGAAAACTCCAGAGGGATGCGGAGATCAGTGCCTCCAAAGGAGACGATGCCTGACTCCTCGTGAAACTTTATAGGAGTCCCAGGATTCCTGTGGCACGTGGAAAGGGACCCTTGGTCTCCCGCCTCAGCTGGAGAGGCGTCCCAATTGCCCTGCCAAGCCTCGAGGAGAATCCCGAGTTGTCCCTCGCAACAAGGAAGGAGTCCTGACGTCGCTGAAGAAACACGTGTGTGGAAGGGCCATCCCCGTCGTAACTCGAGAATATACCCCAGGTTGACGCCGCAACTCGAGAAAAACCATGAGACTAGCCCCTTGCCCCGAGATGAGGCCCGATTCCCCTGCACTGCGTGCAGAGCTATGCCTCGTTGCACATCACACAGGAAAGGAGCCTTGATTTCCTTGATGGCACTCCAGAGAAAGCCCAAGAACACTGTTTCAAGGCTAGAGGGATCCTGAGGTCACGGTAGCAACACGAAAGAGCTCCGTGGACCACAAATCAACTCGAGATGAGAGGTTAGTCCCTGGCTTCGACTCCAGAAGAATACCACCTTACCACAAGCACCTCAAGAGGAGGCTTCTCTCAGCTCTAGGTATGTGAGAGGGACCCTGAGTTTGCAGCCTCAAGTGGAATGGACACCGCCATGCCCTGACTCAAAATAAGGCCGGATATCCCTGCAGTGACTTGAATGCAGGCTCGTCTTGCATCTCCCAAGACGAAAGGATGTCTGAATCCCCTGTGGAGACCACAGAGAAAGACCTAGTTCCCCACCTCATCGCGACCGGAGGCCTCACATCCTTTGAAAACTCCAGAGGGATGCAGAGATCAGTGCCTCCAAAGGAGACGATGCCTGACTCCTCGTGAAACTTGATAGGAGGCCCAGGATTCCTGTGGCACGTGGAAATGGAACCTTGGTCTCCCGCCTCAGCTGGAGAGGCATCCCAATTGCATTGCCAAGCCTCGAGGAGAATCCCGAGTTGTCCCTCACAACTAGGCAGGAGTCCTGACGTCGATGAACAAACACGTGTGTGGAAGGGCCATCCCCGTTGTAACTCGAGAATATACCCCAGGTTCCCGCCGCAACTCGAGCAAAACCATGAGACTTCCCCCTCGGCGCGAGATGAGGCCCGATTCCCCTGCACTGCGTGCAGAGCAATGCCGTGTTGCTCATCACAGAGGAAAGTAGACTTGATTTCCTTGATGGCACTCCAGAAAAACCCCAAGAACACTGTTTCAAGGATAGAGAGATCCTGAGGTCACTGTAGCAGCACGAAAGAGCTCCGTGGACCCCAAATCAACTCGACATGAGAGGTTAGTCCCTGGCTCCGACTCCAGAGGAATACCACCTTACCAAAAGCACCTCAAGAGGAGGCTTCTCTCAGCTCTAGGTATGTGAGAGGGACCCTGAGTTTGCGGCCTCAAGTGGAAAGGACCCCGCTATGCCCTGACTCAAAATAAGGCCGGATATCCCTGCAGTGTCTTGAATGCAGGCTCGTCTTTCATCTCCCAAGACGAAAGGATGTCTGAATCCCCTGTGGAGACCACAGAGAAAGACCTAGTTCCCCACCTCATCGCGATCGGAGGCCTCATATCCTTTGAAAACTCCAGAGGGATGCGGAGATCAGTGCCTCCAAAGGAGACGATGCCTGACTCCTCGTGAAACTTGATAGGAGTCCCAGGATTCCTGTGGCACGTGGAAAGGGACACTTGGTCTCCCCCCTCAGCTGGAGATGCGTCCCAATTGCCCTGCCAAGCCTCGAGTAGAATCCCGAGTTGTCCCTCGCAACTAGGCAGGAGTCCTGACGTCGCTGAACAAACACGTGTGTGGAAGGGCCATCTATGTCGTAACTCGAGAATATACCCCAGGTTCCCGCCGCAACTCGAGAAAAACCATGAGACTCCCCCCTCGCCGCGAGATGAGGCCCGATTCCCCTGCACTGCGTGCAGAGCAATGCCGTGTTGCACATCACACAGGAAAGGAGCCTTAATTTCCTTGATGGCACTCCAGAGAAACCCCATGAACACTGTTTCAAGGCTAGAGTGATCCTGAGGTCACTGTAGCAACACGAAAGAACTCAGTGGACCAAAAGTCAACTCGATATGAGAGGTTAGTCCCTGGCTTCGACTCCAGAGGAATACCACCTTACCACAAGCACCTCAAGAGGAGGCTTCTCTCAGCTCTAGGTATGTGAGAGGGACCCTGAGTTTGCGGCATCAGGTGGAATGGACACCGCGATGCCCTGACTCGAAATAAGGCCGGATATCCCTGCAGTGACTTGAATGCAGGCTCGTCTTGCATCTCCCAAGAAGAAAGGATGTCTGAATCCCCTGTGGAGGCCACAGAGAAAGACCTAGTTCCCCACCTCATTGCGACCGGAGGCCTCACATTCTTTGAAAACTCCAGAGGGACGCGAAGATCAGTGCCTCCAAAGGAGAAGATGCCTGACTCCTCGTGAAACTTGATAGGAGGCCCAGGATTCCTGTGGCACGTGGAAAGAGAAACTTGGTCTCCCGCCTCAGCTGGAGAGTCGTCCCAATTGCCCTGCCAAGCCTCGAGGAGAATCCCGAGTTGTCCCTCGCAACTAGGCAGGAGTCCTTACGTCGCTGAAAAAACACGTGTGTGGAAGGGCCATCCCCGTCGTAACTCGAGAATATACCCTAGGTTCCCGCCGCAACTCGAGAAAAACCATGAGACGTCCCCCTCGCCGCGAGATGAGGCCCGATTCCCCTGCACTGCATGCAGAGCAATGCCGTGCTGCACATCACACAGGAAAGGAGCCTTGATTTCCTTGATGGCACTCCAGAGAAAGCCCAAGAACACTGTTTCAAGGCTAGAGGGATCCTGAGGTCACTGTAGCAACACGAAAGAGCTCCGTGGACCAAAAATCAACTCGAGATGAAAGGTTAGTCCCTGTCTTCGACTCCAGAGGAATACCACCTTACCACAAGCACCTCAAGAGGAGGCTTCTCTCAGCTCTAGGTATGTGAGAGGGGCCCTGAGTTTGCGGCCTCAAGTGGAATGGACACCGCGATGCCCTGACTCGAAATAAGGCCGGATATGCCTGCACTGACTTGAATGCAGGCTCGTCTTGCATCTCCCAAGACGAAAGGATGTCTGAATCCCCTGTGGAGACCACAGAGAAAGACCTAGTTCCCCACCTCATCGCGACCGGAGGCCTCACATCCTTTGAAAACTCCAGAGGGACGCAGAGATCAGTGCCTCCAAAGGAGACGATGCCTGACTCCTCGTGAAACTTGATAGGAGTCCCAGGATTCCTGTGGCACGTGGAAAGGGAAACTTGGTCTCCCGCCTCAGCTGGAGAGGCGTCCCAATTGCCCTGCCAAGCCTCGAGGAGAATCCCGAGGTCTCCCTCGCAACGAGGCAGGAGTCCTGACGTCGGTGAACAAACAAGTGTGTGAAAGGTCCATCCCCGTCGTAACTCGAGAATATACCCCAGGTTCCCACCGCAACTCGAGAAAAACCATGAGACTTCCCCCTCGCCACAAGATGAGGCCCGATTCCCCTGCACTGCGTGCAGAGCAATGCCGTGTTGCACATCACACAGAAAAGGAGCCTTGACTTCCTTGATGGCACTCCAGAGAAAGCCCAAGAACACTGTTTCAAGGCTAGAGGGATCCTGAGGTCACTGTAGCAACAAGAAAGAGCCCCGTGGACCAAAAATCAGCTCTAGATGAGAGGTTAGTCCCTCGCTTCGACTCCAGAGGAATACCATCTTTCCAGAAGCACCTCAAGAGGAGGCTTCTCTCAGCTCTAGGTATGTGAGAGGGACGCTGTGTTTGCGGCCTCAAGTGGAATGGACACCGTGATGCCCTGACTCGAAATAAGGCCGGATATGGCTGCAGTGACTTGAATGCAGGCTCGTCTTGCATCTCCCAAGACGAAAGGATGTCTGAATCCCCTGTGGAGACCACAGAGAAAGACCTAGTTCCCCACCTCATCGCGACCTGAGGCCTCACATCCTTTGCAAACTCCAGAGGGACGCGGAGATCAGTGCCTCCAAAGGAGACGATGCCTGACTCCTCGTGAAACTTGATAGGAGTCCCAGGATTCCTGTGGCACGTGGAAAGGGACACTTGGTCTCCCGCCTCAGATAGAGAGGCGTCCCAATTGCCCTGCCAAGCCTCGAGGAGAATCCCGAGTTGTCCCTCGCAACTAGGCAGGAGTCCTGACGTCGCTGAACAAACACTTGTGTGGAAGGGCCATCCCCGTCGTAACTCGAGAATATACCAAAGGTTCCCGCCGCAACTCGAGAAAAACCATGAGACTTCCCCCTCGCCGCAAGATGAGGCCCGATTCCCCTGCACTGCGTGCAGAGCAATGCCGTGTTGCTCATCACAGAGGAAAGTAGCCTTGATTTCCTTGATGGCACTCCAGAAAAACCCCAAGAACACTGTTTCAAGGATAGAGGGATCCTGAGGTCACTGTAGCAGCACGAAAGAGCTCCGTGGACCCCAAATCAACTCGACATGAGAGGTTAGTCCCTGGCTTCGACTCCAGAGGAATACCACCTTACCACAAGGACCTCAAGAGGAGGCTTCTCTCAGCTCTAGGTATGTGAGAGGGACCCTGAGTTTGCGGCCTCAAGTGGAATGGACACCGCGATGCGCTGACTCGAAATAAGGCCGGATATCCCTGCAGTGACTTGAATGCAGGCTCGTCTTGCATCTCCCAAGACGAAAGGATGTCTGAATCCCCTGTGGAGACCACAGAGAAAGACCTAGTTCCCCACCTCATCGCGACCGGAGGCCTCACATCCTTTGAAAACTCCAGAGGGACGCGGAGATCAGTGCCTCCAAAGGAGACGATGCCTGACTCCTCGTGAAACTTGATAGGAGTCCCTGGATTCCTTCGGTACGTGAAAAGGGGCCCTTGGTCTCCCGCCTCAGCTGGAGAGGCGTCCCAATTGCCCTGCCAAGCCTCGAGGAGAATCCCGAGTTGTCCCTCGCAACTAGGCAGGAGTCCTGACGTCGCTGAACAAACACGTGTGTGGAAGGGCCATCCCCGTCGTAACTCGAGAATATACCCCAGGTTCCCGCCGCAACTCAAGAAAAACCATGACACTTCCCCCTAGCCGAGAGATGAGGCCCGATTCCCCTGCACTGCGTGCAGAGCAATGCCGTGTTGCCCATCACAAAGGAAAGGAGCCTTTATTTCCTTGATGGCACTCCAGAGAAACCCCAAGAACACTGTTTCAAGGCTAGAGGCATCCTGAGGTCACTGTAGCAAGACGAAAAAGCTCCGTGGACCAAAAATCAACTCGAGATGAGAGGTTAGTCCCTGGCTTCGACTCCATAGGAATACCACATTACCACAAGCACCTCAAGAGGAGGCTTCTCTCAGCTCTAGGTATGTGAGAGGGACCCTGAGTATGCGGCCTCAAGTGGAATGGACCCCGCGATGCCGTGACTCGAAATAAAGCCGGATATCCCTGCAGTGACTTGAATGCAGGCTCGTCTTGCATCTCCCAAGAAGAAAGAATGTCTGAATCCCGTGCAGAGACCACAGAGAAAGACCTAGTTCCCCACCTCATCGCGACCGGAGGCCTCACATCCTTTGAAAACCTCAGAGGGACGCGGAGATCAGTGCCTCCAAAGGAGACGATGCCTGACTCGTCGTGAAACTTGATAGGAGTCCCAGGATTCCTGTGGCACGTGGAAAGAGAAACTTGGTCTCCCGCCTCAGCTGGAGAGGCGTCCCAATTGCCCTGCCAAGCCTCGAGGAGAATCCCGAGTTGTCCCTCGCAACTAGGCAGGAGTCCTGACTTCGCTGAACAAACACGTGTGTGGAAGGGCCATCACCGTCGTAACTCGAGAATATACCCCAGGTTCCCGCCACAACTCGAGAAAAACCATGAGGCTTTCCCCTCGCCGTGAAATGAGGCCCGATTCTCCTGCACTGCGTGCAGAGCAATGCTGTGTGGCACATCACACAGGAAAGGAGCCTTGATTTCCTTGATGGCACTACAGAGAAACCCCAAGAACACTGTTTCAAGGCTAGAGGGATCCTGAGGTCATTGTAGCAAGACGAAAAACCACCATGGACCAAAAATCAACTCGAGATGAGAGGTTAGTCCCTGGCTTCGACTCCAGAGGAATACCACCTTACCACAAGCACCTCAAGAGGAGGCTTCTCTCAGCTCTATGTATGTGAGAGGGACCCTGAGTTTGCGTCCTCAAGTGGAATGGACACCGCGATGCCCTGACTCGAAATAAGGCCGGATTTCCCTGCAGTGACTTGAATGCAGGCTCGTCTTGCATCTCCCAAGACGAAAGGATGTCTGAATCCCCTGTGGAGCCCTCAGAGAAAGACCTAGTTCCCCACCTCATCGTGACCGGAGGCCTCACATCCTTTGAAAACTCCAGAGGGACGCGGAGATCAGTGCCTCCAAAGGAGACGATGCCTGACTCCTCGTGAAACTTGATAGGAGTCGCAGGATTCCTGTGGCACGTGGAAAGGGACCCTTGGTCTCCCGCCTCAGCTGGAGAGGCATCCCAATTGCCCTGCCAAGCCTCGAGGAGAATCCCTAGTTGTCCCTCGCAACTAGGCAGGAGTCCTGATGTCGCTGAACAAACACGTGTGTGGAAGGGCCATCCCCGTCGTAACTCGAGAATATACCCCAGGTTCCCGCCGCAACTCGAGAAAAACCATGAGAATTCCGCCTCTCCGCGAAATGAGGCCCGATTCCCCTGCACTGCGTGCAGAGCTTTGCCGTGTTGCACATCACCAAGGAAAGGAACCTTGATTTCCTTGATGGCACTCCAGAGAAAGCCCAAGAACACTGTTTCAAGGCTAGAGGGATCCTGAGGTCACTGTAGCAAGACGAAAAACCTCCGTGGACCAAAAATCAACTCGAGATGAGAGGTTAGTCCCTGGCTTCGACTCCAGAGGAATACCACCTTACCAGAAGCACCTCAAGAGGAGGCTTCTCTCAGCTCTAGGTATGTGAGAGGGACCCTGAGTTTGCGGCCTCAAGTGGAATGGACACCGCGATGCCCTGACTCGAAATAAGGCCGGATATGCCTGCAGTGACTTGAATGCAGGCTCGTCTTGCATCTCGCAAGACGAAAGGATGTCTGAATCCCCTGTGGAGACCACAGAGAAAGACCTAGTTCCCCACCTCATCGCGACCGGAGGCCTCACATCCTTTGAAAACTCCAGAGGGACGCGGAGATCAGTGCCTCCAAAGGAGACGATGCCTGACTCGTCGTGAAACTTGATAGGAGTCCCAGGATTCCTGTGGCACGTGGAAAGGGACCCTTGGTCTCCCGCCTCAGCTGGAGAGGCGTCCCAATTGCCCTGCCAAGCCTCGAGGAGAATCCCGAGTTGTCCCTCGCAACTAGGCAGGAGTCCTGACGTCGCTGAACAAACACGTGTGTGGAAGGGCCATCCCCGTCGTAACTCGAGAATATACCCCAGGTTCCCGCCGCAACTCGAGAAAAACCATGAGACTTCCCCCTCGCCGCTAGATGAGGCCCGATTCCCCTGCACTGCGTGCAGAGCAATGCCATGTTACACTTCACACAGGAAAGGAGCCTTGATGTCCTTGATGGCACTCCAGAGAAAGCCGAAGAACACTGTTTCAAGGCTAGAGGGATCCTGAGGTCACGGTAGCAACACGAAAGAGCTCCATGGACCAAAAATCAACTCGAGATGAGAGGGTAGTCCCTGGCTTCGACTCCAGAGGAATACCACCTTACCACAAGCACCTCAAGAGGAGGCTTCTCTCAGCTCTAGGTATGTGAGAGGGACCCTGAGTTTGCGGCCTCAAGTGGAAAGGACCCCGCTATGCCCTGACTCAAAATAAGGCCGGATATCCCTGCAGTGTTTTGAATGCTGGCTCGTCTTTCATCTCCCAAGACAAAAGGATGTCTGAATCCCCTATGGAGACCACAGAGAAAGACCTAGTTCCCCACCTCATCACGACCGGAGGCCTCACATCCTTTGAAAACTCCAGAGGGACGCGGAGATCAGTGCCTCCAAAGGAGACGATGCCTGACTCCTCGTGAAACTTGATAGGAGTCCCAGGATTCCTGTGGCACGTGGAAAGGGACACTTGGTCTCCCCCCTCAGCTGGAGATGCGTCCCAATTGCCCTGCCAAGCCTCGAGGAGAATCCCGAGTTGTCCCTCTCAACTAGGCAGGAGTCCTGACGTCGCTAAACAAACACATGTGTGGAAGGGCCATCCCCGTCGTAACTCGAGAATATACCCCAGGTTTCCGCCGCAACTCGAGAAAAACCATGAGACTCCCCCCTCGCCGCGAGATGAGGCCCGATTCCCCTGCACTGCGTGCAGAGCAATGCCGTGCTGCACATCACACAGGAAAGGAGCCTTGATTACCTTGATGGCACTCCAGAGAAAGCCGAAGAACACTGTTTCAAGGCTAGAGGGATCCTGAGGTCACTGTAGCAACACGAAAGAACTCAGTGGACCAAAAGTCAACTCGATATGAGAGGTTAGTCCCTGGCTTCGACTCCAGAGGAATACCACCTTACCACAAGCACCTCAAGAGGAAGCTTCTCTCAGCTCTAGGTATGTGGGAGGGAAGCTGAGATTGCGGCCTCAAGTGAAATGGACACCACGATGCCCTGACTCGAAATAAGGCCGGATATGCCTGCAGTGACTTGAATGCAGGCTCGTCTTGCATCTCCCAAGACGAAAGGATGTCTGAATCCCCTGTGGAGACCACAGAGAAAGACCTAGTTCCCCAGCTCATCGCGACCGGAGGCCTCACATCCTTTGAAAACTCCAGAGGTACGCGGAGATCAGTGCCTCCAAAGGAGACGATGCGTGACTCCTCGTGAAACTTGATAGCAGTCCCAGGATTCCTGTGGCACGTGGAAAGAGAAACTTGGTCTCCCGCCTCAGCTGGAGAGTCGTCCCAATTGCCCTGCCAAGCCTCGAGGAGAATCCCGAGTTGTCCCTCGCAACTAGGCAGGAGTCCTTACGTCGCTGAAAAAACACGTGTGTGGAAGGGCCATCCCCGTCGTAACTCGAGAATATACCCTAGGTTCCCGCCGCAACTCGAGAAAAACCATGAGACGTCCCCCTCGCCGCGAAATGAGGCCCGATTCCCCTGCACTGCGTGCAGAGCAATGCCGTGCTGCACATCACACAGGAAAGGAGCCTTGATTTCCTTGATGGCACTCCAGAGAAAGCCCAAGAACACTGTTTCAAGGCTAGAGGGATCCTGAGGTCACTGTAGCAACACGAAAGAGCTCCGTGGACCAAAAATCAACTCGAGATGAAAGGTTAGTCCCTGGCTTCGACTCCAGAGGAATACCACCTTACCACAAGCACCTCAAGAGGAGGCTTCTCTCAGCTCTAGGTATGTGAGAGGGGCCCTGAGTTTGCGGCCTCAAGTGGAATGGACACCGCGATGCCCTGACTCGAAATAAGGCCGGATATGCCTGCAGTGACTTGAATGCAGGCTCGTCTTGCATCTCCCAAGAAGAAAGGATGTCTGAATCCTCTGTGGAGACCACAGAGAAAGACCTAGTTCCCCACCTCATCGCGACCGGAGGCCTCACATCCTTTGAAAACTCCAGAGGGACGCGGAGATCAGTGCCTCCAAAGGAGACGATGCCTGACTCCTCGTGAAACTTGATAGGAGTCCCAGGATTCCTGTGGCACGTGGAAAGGGACCCTTGGTCTCCCGCCTCAGCTGGAGAGGCGTCCCAATTGCCCTGCCAAGCCTCGAGGAGAATCCCGAGGTGTCCCTTGCAACTAGGCAGGAGTCCTGACGTCGCTGAACAAACACGTGTGTGGAAGGGCCATCCCCGTCGTAACTCGAGAATATACCCCAGGTTCCTGCCGCAACTCGAGAAAAACCATGAGAATTCCGCCTCTCCGCGAGATGAGGCCCGATTCCCCTGCACTGCGTGCAGAGCAATTCTGTGTTGCACATCACACAGGAAAGGAGCCTTGATTTCCTTGATGGCACTCCAGAAAAACCCCAAGAACACTGTTTCAAGGCTAGAGGGATCCTGAGGTTACTGTAGCAAGACGAAAAACCTCCGTGAACCAAAAATCAACTCGAGATGAGAGGTTAGTCCCTGGCTTCAACTCCAGAGGAATACCACCTTACCGCAAGCACCTCAAGAGGAGGCTTCTCTCAGCTCTAGGTATGTGAGAGGGACCCTGAGTTTGCGGCCTCAAGTGGAATGGACACCGCGATGCCCTGACTCGAAATAAGGCCGGATATGCCTGCAGTGACTTGAATGCAGGCTCGTCTTGCATCTCCCAAGACGAAAGGATGTCTGAATCCCCTGTGGAGACCACAGAGAAAGACCTAGTTCCCCACCTCATCACGACCAGAGGCCTCACATCCTTGGAAAACTCCAGAGGGACGCGGAGATCAGTGCCTCCAAAGGAGACGATGCCTGACTCCTCGTGAAACTTGATAGGAGTCCCAGGATTTCTGTGGCACGTGGAAAGGGACCCTTGGTCTCCCGCCTCAGCTGGAGAGTCGTCCCAATTGCCCTGCCAAGCCTCGAGGAGAATCCCGAATTGTCCCTCGCAACTAGGCAGGAGTCCTAACTTCGCTGAACAAACACGTGTGTGGAAGGGCCATCCCCGTCGTAACTCGAGAATATACCCCAGGTTCCCGCCGCAACTCGAGAAACACCATGAGACTTCCCCCTCGCCGCGAGATGAGGCCGGATTCCCCTGCCCTGCGTGCAGAGCTATGCCGTGTTGCACATCACACAGGAAAGGAGTCTTGATTTCCTTGATGGCACTCCAGAGAAACCCCAAGAACACTGTTTCAAGGCTAGAGGGATCCTGAGGTCACTGTAGCAAGACGAAAAAGCTCCGTGGACCAAAAATCAACTCGAGATGAGAGGTTAGGCCCTGGCTTCGACTCCAGAGGAATACCACCTTACCACAAGCACCTCAAGAGGAGGCTTCTCTCAGCTCTAGGTGTGTGGGAGGGACCCTGAGTTTGCGGCCTCAAGTGGAATGGACACCTCGATGCCCTGACTCGAAATAAGGCCGGATATGCCTGCAGTGACTTGAATGCAGGCTCGTCTTGCATCTCCCAAGACGAAAGGATGTCTGAATCCCCTGTGGAGACCACAGAGAAAGACCTAGTTCCCCACCTCATCGCGACCGGAGGCCTCACATCCTTTGAAAACTCCAGAGGGACGCGGAGATCAGTGCCTCCAAAGGAGACGATGCCTGACTCCTCGTGAAACTTGATAGCAGTCCCAGGATTCCTGTGGCACGTGGAAAGGGACACTTGGTCTCCGCCTCAGCTGGAGAGGCGTCCCAATTGCCCTGCCAAGCCTCGAGGAGAATCCCGAGTTGTCCCTCGCAACTAGGCAGGAGTCCTGACGTTGCTGAACAAACACGTGTGTGGAAGGGCCATCCCCGTCGTAACTCGAGTATATACCGCAGGTTCCCGCCGCAACTCGAGAAAAACCATGAGACTTTCCCCTCGCCGTGAGATGAGGCCCGATTTCCCTGCACTGCGTGCAGAGCAATGCAGTGTTGCACATCACACAGGAAAGGAGCCTTGATTTCCTTGATGGCACTCCAGAGAAAGCCCAAGAACACTGTTTCAAGGCTAGAGGGATCCTGAGGTCACTGTAGCAACACGAAAGAGCGCCGTGGACCAAAAGTCAACTCGAGGAGAGAGGTTAGTCCCTGGCTTCGACTCCAGAGGAATACCACCTTACCACAAGCACCTCAAGAGGAGGCTTCTCTCAGCTCTAGGTATGTGAGAGGGACCCTGAGTTTGCGGCCTCAAGTGGAATGGACACCGCGATGCCCTGACTCGAAATAAGGCCGGATATCCCTGCAGTAACTTGAATGCAGGTTCGTCTTGCATCTCCCAAGACGAAAGGATGTCTGAATCCCCTGTGGAGACCACAGAGAAAGACCTAGTTCCCCACCTCATCGCGACCGGAGGCCTCACATCCTTTGAAAACTCCAGAGGGAAGCGGAGATCAGTGCCTCCAAAGGAGACGATGCCTGACTCCTCGTGAAACTTTATAGGAGTCCCAGGATTCCTGTGGCACGTGGAAAGGGACACTTGGTCTCCCGCCTCAGCTGGAGAGGCGTCCCAATTACCCTGCCAAGCCTCGAGGAGAATCCCGAGTTGTCCCTCGTAACTAGGCAGGAGTCCTGACGTCGCTGAACAAACACGTGTGTGGAAGGGCCATCCCCGTCGTAACTCGATAATATACCCCAGGTTCCCGCCGCATCTCGAGAAACACCATGAGACTTCCCCCTCGCCGCGAGATGAGGCCCGATTCCCCTGCCCTGCGTGCAGAGCAATGCGGTGTTTCACATCACACAGGAAAGGAGCCTTGATTTCCTTGATGGCACTCCAGAGAAACCCCAAAAACACTGTTTCAAGGCTAGACGGATCCTGAGGTCACTGTAGCAACACGAAAGAGCTCCGTGGACCACAAATCAACTCGAGATGAGAGTTTAGTCCCTGGCTTCGACTCCAGAGGAATACCACCTTACCACAAGCACCTCAAGAGGAGGCTTCTCTCAGCTCTATGTATGTGAGAGGGACCCTGAGTTTGCGGCCTCAAGTGGAATGGACACCGCGATGCCCTGACTTGAAATAAGGCCGGATATCCCTGAAGTGACTTGAATGCAGGCTCGTCTTGCATCTCCCAAGACGAAAGGATGTCTGAATCCCCTGTGGAGACCACAGAGAACGACCTAGTTCCCCACCTCATCATGACCAGAGGCCTCACATCCTTGGAAAACTCCAGAGGGACGCGGAGATCAGTGCCTCCAAAGGAGACGATGCCTGACTCCTCGTGAAACTTGATAGGAGTCCCAGGATTTCTGTGGCACGTGGAAAGGGACCCTTGGTCTCCCGCCTCAGCTGGAGAGGCGTCCCAATTGCCCTGCCAAGCCTCGAGGAGAATCCCGAATTGTCCCTCGCAACTAGGCAGGAGTCCTGACTTCGCTGAACAAACACGTGTGTGGAAGGGCCATCCCCGTCGTAACTCGAGAATATACCCCAGGTTCCCGCCGCAACTAGAGAAACACCATGAGACTTCCCCCTCGCCCCGAGATGAGGCCGGATTCCCCTGCCCTGCGTGCAGAGCTATGCCGGGTTGCACATCACACAGGAAAGGAGTCTTGATTTCCTTGATGGCACTCCAGAGAAACCCCAAGAACACTGTTTCAAGGCTAGAGAGATCCTGAGGTCACTGTAGCAAGACGAAAAAGCTCCGTGGACCAAAAATCAACTCGAGATGAGAGGTTAGGCCCTGGCTTCGACTCCAGAGGAATACCACCTTACCACAAGCACCTCAAGAGGAGGCTTCTCTCAGCTCTAGGTGTGTGGGAGGGACCCTGAGTTTGCGGCCTCAAGTGGAATGGACACCGCGATGCCCTGACTCGAAATAAGGCCAGATATCCCTGCAGTGACTTGAATGCAGGCTCGTCTTGCATCTCCCAAGACGAAAGGATGTCTGAATCCCCTGTGGAGACCACAGAGAAAGACCTAGTTCCCCACCTCATCGCGACCGGAGGCCTCACATCCTTTGAAAACTCCAGAGGGACGCGGAGATCAGTGCCTCCAAAGGAGACGATGCCTGACTCCTCGTGAAACTTGATAGGAGTCCCAGGATTCCTGTGGCACGTGGAAAGGGACACTTGGTCTCCCGCCTCAGCTGGAGAGGCGTCCCAATTGCCCTGCCAAGCCTCGAGGAGAATCCCGAGTTGTCCCTCGTAACTAGGCAGGAGTCCTGACGTCGCTGAACAAACACGTGTGTGGAAGGGCCATCCCCGTCGTAACTCGATAATATACCCCAGGTTCCCGCCGCAGCTCGAGAAACACCATGAGACTTCCCCCTCGCCGCGAGATGAGTCCCAATTCCCCTGCACAGAGTGCAGAGCAATGCGGTGTTTCACATCACACAGGAAAGGAGCCTTGATTTCCTTGATGGCACTCCAGAGAAAGCCCAAGAACACTGTTTCAAGGCTAGAGGGATCCTGAGGTCACTGTAGCAACACGAAAGAGCTCCGTGGACAACAAATCAACTCGAGATCAGAGGTTAGTCCCTGGATTCGACTCCAGAGGAATACCACCTTACCAAAAGCACCTCAAGAGGAGGCTTCTCTCAGCTCTAGGTATGTGAGAGGGACCCTGAGTTTGCGGCCTCAAGTGGAATGGACACCGCGATGCCCTGTCTCGAAATAAGGCCGGATATCCCTGCAGTGACTTGAATGCAGGCTCATCTTGCATCTCCCAAGACGAAAGGATGTCTGAATCCCCTGTGGAGACCACAGAGAAAGACCTAGTTCCCCACCTCATTGCGAACGGAGGCCTCACAGCCTTTGAAAACTCCAGAGGGACGCAGAGATCAATGCCTCCAAAGGAGAAGATGCCTGAGTCCTCGTGAAACTTGATAGGAGTCCCAGGATTCCTGTGGCACGTGGAAAGGGAACCTTGTTATCCCGCCTCAGCTGGAGAGGCGTCCCAATTGCCCTGCCAAGCCTCGAGGAGAATCCCGAGTTGTCCCTCGCAACTAGGCAGGAGTCCTGACGTCGCTGAACAAACACGTGTGTGGAAGGGCCATCCCCGTCGTAACTCGAGAATATACCCCAGGTTCCCGCCGCAACTCGAGAAAAACCATGAGACTCCCCCCTCGCCGCGAGATGAGGCCCGATTCCCCTGCACTGCGTGCAGAGCAATGCCGTGTTGCACATCACACAGGAAAGGAGCCTTGATTTCCTTGATGGCACTCCAGAGAAAGCCGAAGAACACTGTTTCAAGGCTAGAGTGATCCTGAGGTCACTGTAGCAACACGAAAGAACTCAGTGGACCAAAAGTCAACTCGATATGAGAGGTTAGTCCCTGGCTTCGACTCCAGAGGAATACCACCTTACCACAAGCACCTCAAGAGGAAGCTTCTCTCAGCTCTAGGTATGTGGGAGGGAAGCTGAGGTTGCGGCCTCAAGTGGAATGGACACCACGATGCCCTGACTCGTAATAAGGCCGGATATGCCTGCAGTGACTTGAATGCAGGCTCGTCTTGCATCTCCCAAGACGAAAGGATGTCTGAATCCCCTGTGGAGACCACAGAGAAAGACCTAGTTCCACACCTCATCGCGACCGGAGGCCTCACATTCTTTGAAAACTCCAGAGGGACGCGAAGATCAGTGCCTCCAAAGGAGACGATGCCTGACTCCTCGTGAAACTTGATAGGAGTCCCAGGATTCCTGTGGCACGTGGAAAGGGACCCTTGGTCTCCCGCCTCAGCTGGAGAGGCGTCCCAATTGCCCTGCCAAGCCTCGAGGAGAATCCCGAGGTGTCCCTTGCAACTAGGCAGGAGTCCTGACGTCGCTGAACAAACACGTGTGTGGAAGGGCCATCCCCGTCGTAACTCGAGAATATACCCCAGGTTCCTGCCGCAACTCGAGAAAAACCATGAGAATTCCGCCTCTCCGCGAGATGAGGCCCGATTCCCCTGCACTGCGTGCAGAGCAATTCTGTGTTGCACATCACACAGGAAAGGAGCCTTGATTTCCTTGATGGCACTCCAGAAAAACCCCAAGAACACTGTTTCAAGGCTAGAGGGATCCTGAGGTTACTGTAGCAAGACGAAAAACCTCCGTGAACCAAAAATCAACTCGAGATGAGAGGTTAGTCCCTGGCTTCAACTCCAGAGGAATACCACCTTACCGCAAGCACCTCAAGAGGAGGCTTCTCTCAGCTCTAGGTATGTGAGAGGGACCCTGAGTTTGCGGCCTCAAGTGGAATGGACACCGCGATGCCCTGACTCGAAATAAGGCCGGATATGCCTGCAGTGACTTGAATGCAGGCTCGTCTTGCATCTCCCAAGACGAAAGGATGTCTGAATCCCCTGTGGAGACCACAGAGAAAGACCTAGTTCCCCACCTCATCACGACCAGAGGCCTCACATCCTTGGAAAACTCCAGAGGGACGCGGAGATCAGTGCCTCCAAAGGAGACGATGCCTGACTCCTCGTGAAACTTGATAGGAGTCCCAGGATTTCTGTGGCACGTGGAAAGGGACCCTTGGTCTCCCGCCTCAGCTGGAGAGTCGTCCCAATTGCCCTGCCAAGCCTCGAGGAGAATCCCGAATTGTCCCTCGCAACTAGGCAGGAGTCCTAACTTCGCTGAACAAACACGTGTGTGGAAGGGCCATCCCCGTCGTAACTCGAGAATATACCCCAGGTTCCCGCCGCAACTCGAGAAACACCATGAGACTTCCCCCTCGCCGCGAGATGAGGCCGGATTCCCCTGCCCTGCGTGCAGAGCTATGCCGTGTTGCACATCACACAGGAAAGGAGTCTTGATTTCCTTGATGGCACTCCAGAGAAACCCCAAGAACACTGTTTCAAGGCTAGAGGGATCCTGAGGTCACTGTAGCAAGACGAAAAAGCTCCGTGGACCAAAAATCAACTCGAGATGAGAGGTTAGGCCCTGGCTTCGACTCCAGAGGAATACCACCTTACCACAAGCACCTCAAGAGGAGGCTTCTCTCAGCTCTAGGTGTGTGGGAGGGACCCTGAGTTTGCGGCCTCAAGTGGAATGGACACCTCGATGCCCTGACTCGAAATAAGGCCGGATATGCCTGCAGTGACTTGAATGCAGGCTCGTCTTGCATCTCCCAAGACGAAAGGATGTCTGAATCCCCTGTGGAGACCACAGAGAAAGACCTAGTTCCCCACCTCATCGCGACCGGAGGCCTCACATCCTTTGAAAACTCCAGAGGGACGCGGAGATCAGTGCCTCCAAAGGAGACGATGCCTGACTCCTCGTGAAACTTGATAGCAGTCCCAGGATTCCTGTGGCACGTGGAAAGGGACACTTGGTCTCCGCCTCAGCTGGAGAGGCGTCCCAATTGCCCTGCCAAGCCTCGAGGAGAATCCCGAGTTGTCCCTCGCAACTAGGCAGGAGTCCTGACGTTGCTGAACAAACACGTGTGTGGAAGGGCCATCCCCGTCGTAACTCGAGTATATACCGCAGGTTCCCGCCGCAACTCGAGAAAAACCATGAGACTTTCCCCTCGCCGTGAGATGAGGCCCGATTTCCCTGCACTGCGTGCAGAGCAATGCAGTGTTGCACATCACACAGGAAAGGAGCCTTGATTTCCTTGATGGCACTCCAGAGAAAGCCCAAGAACACTGTTTCAAGGCTAGAGGGATCCTGAGGTCACTGTAGCAACACGAAAGAGCGCCGTGGACCAAAAGTCAACTCGAGGAGAGAGGTTAGTCCCTGGCTTCGACTCCAGAGGAATACCACCTTACCACAAGCACCTCAAGAGGAGGCTTCTCTCAGCTCTAGGTATGTGAGAGGGACCCTGAGTTTGCGGCCTCAAGTGGAATGGACACCGCGATGCCCTGACTCGAAATAAGGCCGGATATCCCTGCAGTAACTTGAATGCAGGTTCGTCTTGCATCTCCCAAGACGAAAGGATGTCTGAATCCCCTGTGGAGACCACAGAGAAAGACCTAGTTCCCCACCTCATCGCGACCGGAGGCCTCACATCCTTTGAAAACTCCAGAGGGAAGCGGAGATCAGTGCCTCCAAAGGAGACGATGCCTGACTCCTCGTGAAACTTTATAGGAGTCCCAGGATTCCTGTGGCACGTGGAAAGGGACACTTGGTCTCCCGCCTCAGCTGGAGAGGCGTCCCAATTGCCCTGCCAAGCCTCGAGGAGAATCCCGAGTTGTCCCTCGTAACTAGGCAGGAGTCCTGACGTCGCTGAACAAACACGTGTGTGGAAGGGCCATCCCCGTCGTAACTCGATAATATACCCCAGGTTCCCGCCGCATCTCGAGAAACACCATGAGACTTCCCCCTCGCCGCGAGATGAGGCCCGATTCCCCTGCCCTGCGTGCAGAGCAATGCGGTGTTTCACATCACACAGGAAAGGAGCCTTGATTTCCTTGATGGCACTCCAGAGAAACCCCAAAAACACTGTTTCAAGGCTAGACGGATCCTGAGGTCACTGTAGCAACACGAAAGAGCTCCGTGGACCACAAATCAACTCGAGATGAGAGTTTAGTCCCTGGCTTCGACTCCAGAGGAATACCACCTTACCACAAGCACCTCAAGAGGAGGCTTCTCTCAGCTCTATGTATGTGAGAGGGACCCTGAGTTTGCGGCCTCAAGTGGAATGGACACCGCGATGCCCTGACTTGAAATAAGGCCGGATATCCCTGAAGTGACTTGAATGCAGGCTCGTCTTGCATCTCCCAAGACGAAAGGATGTCTGAATCCCCTGTGGAGACCACAGAGAACGACCTAGTTCCCCACCTCATCATGACCAGAGGCCTCACATCCTTGGAAAACTCCAGAGGGACGCGGAGATCAGTGCCTCCAAAGGAGACGATGCCTGACTCCTCGTGAAACTTGATAGGAGTCCCAGGATTTCTGTGGCACGTGGAAAGGGACCCTTGGTCTCCCGCCTCAGCTGGAGAGGCGTCCCAATTGCCCTGCCAAGCCTCGAGGAGAATCCCGAATTGTCCCTCGCAACTAGGCAGGAGTCCTGACTTCGCTGAACAAACACGTGTGTGGAAGGGCCATCCCCGTCGTAACTCGAGAATATACCCCAGGTTCCCGCCGCAACTAGAGAAACACCATGAGACTTCCCCCTCGCCCCGAGATGAGGCCGGATTCCCCTGCCCTGCGTGCAGAGCTATGCCGGGTTGCACATCACACAGGAAAGGAGTCTTGATTTCCTTGATGGCACTCCAGAGAAACCCCAAGAACACTGTTTCAAGGCTAGAGGGATCCTGAGGTCACTGTAGCAAGACGAAAAAGCTCCGTGGACCAAAAATCAACTCGAGATGAGAGGTTAGGCCCTGGCTTCGACTCCAGAGGAATACCACCTTACCACAAGCACCTCAAGAGGAGGCTTCTCTCAGCTCTAGGTGTGTGGGAGGGACCCTGAGTTTGCGGCCTCAAGTGGAATGGACACCGCGATGCCCTGACTCGAAATAAGGCCAGATATCCCTGCAGTGACTTGAATGCAGGCTCGTCTTGCATCTCCCAAGACGAAAGGATGTCTGAATCCCCTGTGGAGACCACAGAGAAAGACCTAGTTCCCCACCTCATCGCGACCGGAGGCCTCACATCCTTTGAAAACTCCAGAGGGACGCGGAGATCAGTGCCTCCAAAGGAGACGATGCCTGACTCCTCGTGAAACTTGATAGGAGTCCCAGGATTCCTGTGGCACGTGGAAAGGGACACTTGGTCTCCCGCCTCAGCTGGAGAGGCGTCCCAATTGCCCTGCCAAGCCTCGAGGAGAATCCCGAGTTGTCCCTCGTAACTAGGCAGGAGTCCTGACGTCGCTGAACAAACACGTGTGTGGAAGGGCCATCCCCGTCGTAACTCGATAATATACCCCAGGTTCCCGCCGCAGCTCGAGAAACACCATGAGACTTCCCCCTCGCCGCGAGATGAGTCCCAATTCCCCTGCACAGAGTGCAGAGCAATGCGGTGTTTCACATCACACAGGAAAGGAGCCTTGATTTCCTTGATGGCACTCCAGAGAAAGCCCAAGAACACTGTTTCAAGGCTAGAGGGATCCTGAGGTCACTGTAGCAACACGAAAGAGCTCCGTGGACAACAAATCAACTCGAGATCAGAGGTTAGTCCCTGGATTCGACTCCAGAGGAATACCACCTTACCAAAAGCACCTCAAGAGGAGGCTTCTCTCAGCTCTAGGTATGTGAGAGGGACCCTGAGTTTGCGGCCTCAAGTGGAATGGACACCGCGATGCCCTGTCTCGAAATAAGGCCGGATATCCCTGCAGTGACTTGAATGCAGGCTCATCTTGCATCTCCCAAGACGAAAGGATGTCTGAATCCCCTGTGGAGACCACAGAGAAAGACCTAGTTCCCCACCTCATTGCGAACGGAGGCCTCACAGCCTTTGAAAACTCCAGAGGGACGCAGAGATCAATGCCTCCAAAGGAGAAGATGCCTGAGTCCTCGTGAAACTTGATAGGAGTCCCAGGATTCCTGTGGCACGTGGAAAGGGAACCTTGTTATCCCGCCTCAGCTGGAGAGGCGTCCCAATTGCCCTGCCAAGCCTCGAGGAGAATCCCGAGTTGTCCCTCGCAACTAGGCAGGAGTCCTGACGTCGCTGAACAAACACGTGTGTGGAAGGGCCATCCCCGTCGTAACTCGAGAATATACCCCAGGTTCCCGCCGCAACTCGAGAAAAACCATGAGACTCCCCCCTCGCCGCGAGATGAGGCCCGATTCCCCTGCACTGCGTGCAGAGCAATGCCGTGTTGCACATCACACAGGAAAGGAGCCTTGATTTCCTTGATGGCACTCCAGAGAAAGCCGAAGAACACTGTTTCAAGGCTAGAGTGATCCTGAGGTCACTGTAGCAACACGAAAGAACTCAGTGGACCAAAAGTCAACTCGATATGAGAGGTTAGTCCCTGGCTTCGACTCCAGAGGAATACCACCTTACCACAAGCACCTCAAGAGGAAGCTTCTCTCAGCTCTAGGTATGTGGGAGGGAAGCTGAGGTTGCGGCCTCAAGTGGAATGGACACCACGATGCCCTGACTCGTAATAAGGCCGGATATGCCTGCAGTGACTTGAATGCAGGCTCGTCTTGCATCTCCCAAGACGAAAGGATGTCTGAATCCCCTGTGGAGACCACAGAGAAAGACCTAGTTCCACACCTCATCGCGACCGGAGGCCTCACATTCTTTGAAAACTCCAGAGGGACGCGAAGATCAGTGCCTCCAAAGGAGAAGATGCCTGACTCCTCGTGAAACTTGATAGGAGTCCCAGGATTCCTGTGGCACGTGGAAAGAGAAACTTGGTCTCCCGCCTCAGCTGGAGAGTCGTCCCAATTGCCCTGCCAAGCCTCGAGGAGAATCCCGAGTTGTCCCTCGCAACTAGGCAGGAGTCCTTACATCGCTGAAAAAACACGTGTGTGGAAGGGCCATCCCCGTCGTAACTCGAGAATATACCCTAGGTTCCCGCCGCAACTCGAGAAAAACCATGAGACGTCCCCCTCGCTGCGAGATGAGGCCCGATTCCCCTGCACTGCGTGCAGAGCAATGCTGTGTTACACATCACACAGGAAAGGAGCCTTGATTTCCTTGATGGCACTCCAGAGAAACCCCAAGAGCACTGTTTCAAGGCTAGAGGGATCCTGAGGTCACTGTAGCAACACGAAAGAGCTCCGTGGACCAAAAGTCAACTCGAGATGAGAGGTTAGTCCCTGGCTTCGACTCCAGAGGAATACCACCTTACCTCAAGCACCTCAAGAGGAGGCTTCTCTCAGCTCTAGGTATGTGAGAGGGACCCTGAATTTGCGGCCTCAAGTGGAATGGACACCGCGATGCCCTGACTCGAAATAAGGCCGGATATCCCTGCAGTGACATGAATGCAAGCTCGTCTTGCATCTCCCAAGACGAAAGGATGTCTGAATCCCCTGTGGAGACCACAGAGAAAGACCTAGTTCCCCACCTCTTCGCTACCGGAGGCCTCACATCCTTTGAAAACTCCAGAGGGACGCGGAGATCAGTGCCTCCAAAGGAGACGATGCCTGACTCCTCGTGAAACTTGATAGGATTCCCAGGATTCCTGTGGCACGTGGAAAGGGACCCTTGGTCTCCCGCCTCAGCTGGAGAGGCGTCCCAATTGCCCTGCCAAGCCTCGAGGATAATCCCTAGTTGTCCCTCGCAACTAGGCCGGAGTCTTGACGTCGCTGAACAAACAGGTGTGTGGAAGGTTCATCCCCGTCGTAACTCGAGAATATACCCCAGGTTCCCGCCGCAACTCGAGAAAAACCATGAGACTTCCCCCTCGCCGCGAGATGAGTCCCGATTCCCCTGCACAGAGTGCAGAGCAATGCCGTGTTGAACATCACACAGGAAAGGAGCCTTGATTTCCTTGATGGCACTCCAGAGAAACCCCAAGAACACTGTTTCAAGGCTAGAGGGATCCTGAGGTCACTGTACCAACACGAAAGAGCTCCGTGGACCAAAAGGCAACTCGAGATGAGAGGTTAGTCCCTGGCTTCGACTCCAGAGGAATACAACCTTACCACAAGCACCTCAAGAGGAGGCTTCTCTCAGCTCTAGGTATGTGAGAGGGACCCTGAGTTTGCGGCCTCAAGTGGAATGGACACCGCGATGCCCTGACTCGAAATAAGGCCGGATATGCCTGCAGTGACTTGAATGCAGGCTCGTCTTGCATCTCCCAAGACGAAAGGATGTCTGAATCCCCTGTGGAGACCACAGAGAAAGACCTAGTTCCGCACCTCATCGCGACCGGAGGCCTCACATCCTTTGAAAACTCCAGAGGGACGCGGAGATCAGTGCCTCCAAAGGAGACGATGCCTGACTCCTCGTGAAACTTGATAGGAGTCCCAGGATTCCTGTGGCACGTGGAAAGGGACACTTGGTCTCCCGCCTCAGCTGGAGAGGCGTCCCAATTGCCCTGCCAAGCCTCGAGGAGAATCCCGAGTTGTCCCTCGTAACTAGGCAGGAGTCCTGACGTCGCTGAACAAACACGTGTGTGGAAAGGCCATCCCCGTCGTA
Source organism: Cervus elaphus (assembly GCF_910594005.1). Classification (NCBI taxonomy): domain Eukaryota; kingdom Metazoa; phylum Chordata; class Mammalia; order Artiodactyla; family Cervidae; genus Cervus; species Cervus elaphus. The sequence continues at coordinate 2,932,914 of NC_057815.1, read as the reverse complement.
ACTCGATAATATACCCCAGGTTCCCGCCGCAGCTCGAGAAACACCATGAGACTTCCCCCTCGCCGCGAGATGAGGCCCGATTCCCCTGCCCTGCGTGCAGAGCAATGCGGTGTTTCACATCACACAGGAAAGGAGCCTTGATTTCCTTGATGGCACTCCAGAGAAACCCCAAAAACACTGTTTCAAGGCTAGACGGATCCTGAGGTCACTGTAGCAAGACGAAAAAGCTCCGTGGACCAAAATTCAACTCGAGATGAGAGGTTAGGCCCTGGCTTCGACTCCAGAGGAATACCACCTTACCACAAGCACCTCAAGAGGAGGCTTCTCTCAGCTCTAGGTATGTGAGAGGGACCCTGAGTTTGCGGCCTCAAGTGGAATGGACACCGCGATGCCCTGACTCGAAATAAGGCCGGATATCCCTGCAGTAACTTGAATGCAGGTTCGTCTTGCATCTCCCAAGACGAAAGGATGTCTGAATCCCCTGTGGAGACCACAGAGAAAGACCTAGTTCCCCACCTCATCGCGACCGGAGGCCTCACATCCTTTGAAAACTCCAGAGGGAAGCGGAGATCAGTGCCTCCAAAGGAGACGATGCCTGACTCCTCGTGAAACTTGATAGGATTCCCAGGATTCCTGTGGCACGTGGAAAGGGACACTTGGTCTCCCGCCTCAGCTGGAGAGGCGTCCCAATTGCCCTGCCAAGCCTCGAGGAGAATCCCGAGTTGTCCCTCGCAACTAGGCAGGAGTCCTGACGTCGCTGAACAAACACGTGTGTGGAAGGACCAACCCCGTCGTAACTCGAGAATATACCCCAGGTTCCCGCCGCAACTCGAGAAAAACCATGAAACTTCCCCCTCGCCGCGAGATGAGGCCCGGTTCCCCTGCGCAGAGTGCAGAGCAATGCCGTGTTGCACATCACACAGGAAAGGAGCCTTGATTTCCTTGATGGCACTCGAGAGAAACCCCAAGAACACTGTTTCAAGGCTAGAGGGATCCTGAGGTCACTGTAGCAACACGAAAGAGCTCCGTGGACCACAAATCAACTCGAGATCAGAGGTTAGTCCCTGGATTCGACTCCAGAGGAATACCACCTTACCAAAAGCACCTCAAGAGGAGGCTTCTCTCAGCTCTAGGTATGTGAGAGGGACCCTGAGTTTGCGGCCTCAAGTGGAATGGACACCGCGATGCCCTGTCTCGAAATAAGGCCGGATATCCCTGCAGTGACTTGAATGCAGGCTCATCTTGCATCTCCCAAGACGAAAGGATGTCTGAATCCCCTGTGGAGACCACAGAGAAAGACCTAGTTCCCCACCTCATTGCGAACGGAGGCCTCACAGCCTTTGAAAACTCCAGAGGGACGCAGAGATCAGTGCCTCCAAAGGAGACGATGCCTGAGTCCTCGTGAAACTTGATAGGAGTCCCAGGATTCCTGTGGCACGTGGAAAGGGAACCTTGTTATCCCGCCTCAGCTGGAGAGGCGTCCCAATTGCCCTGCCAAGCCTCGAGGAGAATCCCGAGTTGTCCCTCGCAACTAGGCAGGAGTCCTGACGTCGCTGAACAAACACGTGTGTGGAAGGGCCATCTATGTCGTAACTCGAGAATATACCCCAGGTTCCCGCCGCAACTCGAGAAAAACCATGAGACTCCCCCCTCGCCGCGAGATGAGGCCCGATTCCCCTGCACTGCGTGCAGAGCAATGCCGTGTTGCACATCACACAGGAAAGGAGCCTTGATTTCCTTGATGGCACTCCAGAGAAAGCCGAAGAACACTGTTTCAAGGCTAGAGTGATCCTGAGGTCACTGTAGCAACACGAAAGAACTCAGTGGACCAAAAGTCAACTCGATATGAGAGGTTAGTCCCTGGCTTCGACTCCAGAGGAATACCACCTTACCACAAGCACCTCAAGAGGAAGCTTCTCTCAGCTCTAGGTATGTGGGAGGGAAGCTGAGGTTGCGGCCTCAAGTGGAATGGACACCACGATGCCCTGACTCGTAATAAGGCCGGATATGCCTGCAGTGACTTGAATGCAGGCTCGTCTTGCATCTCCCAAGACGAAAGGATGTCTGAATCCCCTGTGGAGACCACAGAGAAAGACCTAGTTCCACACCTCATCGCGACCGGAGGCCTCACATTCTTTGAAAACTCCAGAGGGACGCGAAGATCAGTGCCTCCAAAGGAGAAGATGCCTGACTCCTCGTGAAACTTGATAGGAGGCCCAGGATTCCTGTGGCACGTGGAAAGAGAAACTTGGTCTCCCGCCTCAGCTGGAGAGTCGTCCCAATTGCCCTGCCAAGCCTCGAGGAGAATCCCGAGTTGTCCCTCGCAACTAGGCAGGAGTCCTTACGTCGCTGAAAAAACACATGTGTGGAAGGGCCATCCCCGTCGTAACTCGAGAATATACCCTAGGTTCCCGCCGCAACTCGAGAAAAACCATGAGACGTCCCCCTCGCCGCGAGATGAGGCCCGATTCCCCTGCACTGCGTGCAGAGCAATGCCGTGTTACACATCACACAGGAAAGGAGCCTTGATTTCCTTGATGGCACTCCAGAGAAACCCCAAGAGCACTGTTTCAAGGCTAGAGGGATCCTGAGGTCATTGTAGCAACACGAAAGAGCTCCGTGGACCAAAAGTCAACTCGAGATGAGAGGTTAGTCCCTGGCTTCGACTCCAGAGGAATACCACCTTACCTCAAGCACCTCAAGAGGAGGCTTCTCTCAGCTCTAGGTATGTGAGAGGGACCCTGAATTTGCGGCCTCAAGTGGAATGGACACCGCGATGCCCTGACTCGAAATAAGGCCGGATATCCCTGCAGTGACATGAATGCAAGCTCGTCTTGCATCTCCCAAGACGAAAGGATGTCTGAATCCCCTGTGCAGACCACAGAGAAAGACCTAGTTCCCCACCTCTTCGCTACCGGAGGCCTCACATCCTTTGAAAACTCCAGAGGGACGCGGAGATCAGTGCCTCCAAAGGAGACGATGCCTGACTCCTCGTGAAACTTGATAGGATTCCCAGGATTCCTGTGGCACGTGGAAAGGGACCCTTGGTCTCCCGCCTCAGCTGGAGAGGCGTCCCAATTGCCCTGCCAAGCCTCGAGGATAATCCCTAGTTGTCCCTCGCAACTAGGCCGGAGTCTTGACGTCGCTGAACAAACAGGTGTGTGGAAGGTTCATCCCCGTCGTAACTCGAGAATATACCCCAGGTTCCCGCCGCAACTCGAGAAAAACCATGAGACTTCCCCCTCGCCGCGAGATGAGTCCCGATTCCCCTGCACAGAGTGCAGAGCAATGCCGTGTTGAACATCACACAGGAAAGGAGCCTTGATTTCCTTGATGGCACTCCAGAGAAACACCAAGAACACTGTTTCAAGGCTAGAGGGATCCTGAGGTCACTGTAGCAACACGAAAGAGCTCCGTGGACCACAAATCAACTCGAGATCAGAGGTTAGTCCCTGGATTCGACTCCAGAGGAATACCACCTTACCAAAAGCACCTCAAGAGGAGGCTTCTCTCAGCTCTAGGTATGTGAGAGGGACCCTGAGTTTGCGGCCTCAAGTGGAATGGACACCGCGATGCCCTGTCTCGAAATAAGGCCGGATATCCCTGCAGTGACTTGAATGCAGGCTCATCTTGCATCTCCCAAGACGAAAGGATGTCTGAATCCCCTGTGGAGACCACAGAGAAAGACCTAGTTCCCCACCTCATTGCGAACGGAGGCCTCACAGCCTTTGAAATCTCCAGAGGGACGCAGAGATCAGTGCCTCCAAAGGAGACGATGCCTGAGTCCTCGTGAAACTTGATAGGAGTCCCAGGATTCCTGTGGCACGTGGAAAGGGAACCTTGTTATCCCGCCTAAGCTGGAGAGGCGTCCCAATTGCCCTGCCAAGCCTCGAGGAGAATCCCGAGTTGTCCCTCGCAACTAGGCAGGAGTCCTGACGTCGCTGAACAAACACGTGTGTGGAAGGGCCATCTATGTCGTAACTCGAGAATATACCCCAGGTTCCCGCCGCAACTCGAGAAAAACCATGAGACTCCCCCCTCGCCGCGAGATGAGGCCCGATTTCCCTGCACTGCGTGCAGAGCAATGCCGTGTTGCACATCACACAGGAAAGGAGCCTTGATTTCCTTGATGGCACTCCAGAGAAAGCCGAAGAACACTGTTTCAAGGCTAGAGTGATCCTGAGGTCACTGTAGCAACACGAAAGAACTCAGTGGACCAAAAGTCAACTCGATATGAGAGGTTAGTCCCTGGCTTCGACTCCAGAGGAATACCACCTTACCGCAAGCACCTCAAGAGGAGGCTTCTCTCAGCTCTAGGTATGTGAGAGGGACCCTGAGTTTGCGGCCTCAAGTGGAATGGACACCGCGTTCCCCTGACTCGAAATAAGGCCGGATATGCCTGCAGTGACTTGAATGCAGGCTCGTCTTGCATCTCCCAAGACGAAAGGATGTCTGAATCCCCTGTGGAGACCACAGAGAAAGACCTAGTTCCCCACCTCATCGCGACCGGAGGCCTCACATCCTTGGAAAACTCCAGAGGGACGCGGAGATCAGTGCCTCCAAAGGAGACGATGCCTGACTCCTCGTGAAACTTGATAGGAGTCCCAGGATTCCTGTGGCACGTGGAAAGGGACCCTTGGTCTACCGCCTCAGGTGGAGAGGCGTCCCAATTGACCTGCCAAGCCTCGAGGAGAATCCCGAGTTGTCCCTCGTAACTAGGCAGGAGTCCTGACGTCGCTGAACAAACACGTGTGTGGAAGGGCCATCCCCGTCGTAACTCGATAATATACCCCAGGTTCCCGCCGCAGCTCGAGAAACACCATGAGACTTCCCCCTCGCCGCGAGATGAGTCCCGATTCCCCTGCACAGAGTGCAGAGCAATGCGGTGTTTCACATCACACAGGAAAGGAGCCTTGATTTCCTTCATGGCACTCCAGGGAAACCCCAAAAACACTGTTTCAAGGCTAGAGGGATCCTGAGGTCACTGTAGCAACACGAAAGAGCTCCGTGGACCACAAATCAACTCGAGATGAGAGTTTAGTCCCTGGCTTCGACTCCAGAGGAATACCACCTTACCACAAGCACCTCAAGAGGAGGCTTCTCTCAGATCTAGGTATGTGAGAGGGACCCTGAGTTTGCGGCCTCAATTGGAATGGACACCGCGATGCCCTGACTAGAAATAAGGCCGGATATCCCTGCAGTGACTTGAATGCAGGCTCGTCTTGCATCTCCCAAGACGAAAGGATGTCTGAATCCCCTGTGGAGACCACAGAGAAAGACCTAGTTCCCCACCTCATCACGACCAGAGGCCTCACATCCTTGGAAAACTCCAGAGGGACGCGGAGATCAGTGCCTCCAAAGGAGACGATGCCTGACTCCTCGTGAAACTTGATAGGAGTCCCAGGATTTCTGTGGCACGTGGAAAGGGACCCTTGGTCTCCCGCCTCAGCTGGAGAGTCGTCCCAATTGCCCTGCCAAGCCTCGAGGAGAATCCCAAATTGTCCCTCGCAACTAGGCAGGAGTCCTGACTTCGCTGAACAAACACGTGTGTGGAAGGGCCATCCCCGTCGTAACTCGAGAATATACCCCAGGTTCCCGCCGCAACTAGAGAAACACCATGAGACTTCCCCCTCGCCGCGAGATGAGGCCGGATTCCCCTGCCCTGCGTGCAGAGCTATGCCGTGTTGCAAATCACACAGGAAAGGAGCCTTGATTTCCTTGATGGCACTCCAGAGAAACCCCAAGAACACTGTTTCAAGGCTAGAGGGATCCTGAGGTCACTGTAGCAAGAAGAAAAAGCTCCGTGGACCAAAAATCAACTCGAGATGAGAGGTTAGGCCCTGGCTTCGACTCCAGAGGAATACCACCTTACCACAAGCACCTCAAGAGGAGGCTTCTCTCAGCTCTAGGTGTGTGGGAGGGACCCTGAGTTTGCGGCCTCAAGTGGAATGGACACCTCGATGCCCTGACTCGAAATAAGGCCGGATATGCCTGCAGTGACTTGAATGCAGGCTCGTCTTGCATCTCCCAAGACGAAAGGATGTCTGAATCCCCTGTGGAGACCACAGAGAAAGACCTAGTTCCCCACCTCATCGCGACCGGAGGCCTCACATCCTTTGAAAACTCCAGAGGGACGCGGAGATCAGTGCCTCCAAAGGAGACGATGCCTGACTCCTCGTGAAACTTGATAGGAGTCCCAGGATTCCTGTGGCACGTGGAAAGGGACCCTTGGTCTCCCGCCTCAGCTGGAGAGGCGTCCCAATTGCCCTGCCAAGCCTCGAGGAGAATCCCGAGTTGTCCCTTGCAACTAGGCAGGAGTCCTGACGTCGCTGAACAAACACGTGTGTGGAAGGGCCATCCCCGTCGTAACTCGAGAATATACCCCAGGTTCCTGCCGCAACTCGAGAAAAACCATGAGAATTCCGCCTCTCCGTGAGATGAGGCCCGATTCCCCTGCACTGCGTGCAAAGCAATGCCGTGTTACACATCACACAGGAAAGGAGCCTTGATTTCCTTGATGCCACTCCAGAGAAAGCCCAAGAACACTGTTTCAAGGCTAGAGGGATCCTGAGGTCACTGTAGCAACACGAAAGAGCGCCGTGGACCAAAAGTCAACTCGAGGAGAGAGGTTAGTCCCTGGCTTCGACTCCAGAGGAATACCACCTTACCACAAGCACCTCAAGAGGAGGCTTCTCTCAGCTCTAGGTATGTGAGAGGGACCCTGAGTTTGCGGCCTCAAGTGGAATGGACACCGCGATGCCCTGACTCGAAATAAGGCCGGATATCCCTGCAGTAACTTGAATGCAGGTTCGTCTTGCATCTCCCAAGACGAAAGGATGTCTGAATCCCCTGTGGAGACCACAGAGAAAGACCTAGTTCCCCACCTCATCGCGACCGAAGGCCTCACATCCTTTGAAAACTCCAGAGGGAAGCGGAGATCAGTGCCTCCAAAGGAGACGATGCCTGACTCCTCGTGAAACTTTATAGGAGTCCCAGGATTCCTGTGGCACGTGGAAAGGGACACTTGGTCTCCCGCCTCAGCTGGAGAGGCGTCCCAATTACCCTGCCAAGCCTCGAGGAGAATCCCGAGTTGTCCCTCGTAACTAGGCAGGAGTCCTGACGTCGCTGAACAAACACGTGTGTGGAAGGGCCATCCCCGTCGTAACTCGATAATATACCCCAGGTTCCCGCCGCAGCTCGAGAAACACCATGAGACTTCCCCCTCGCCGCGAGATGAGGCCCGATTCCCCTGCCCTGCGTGCAGAGCAATGCGGTGTTTCACATCACACAGGAAAGGAGCCTTGATTTCCTTGATGGCACTCCAGAGAAACCCCAAAAACACTGTTTCAAGGCTAGACGGATCCTGAGGTCACTGTAGCAACACGAAAGAGCTCCGTGGACCACAAATCAACTCGAGATGAGAGTTTAGTCCCTGGCTTCGACTCCAGAGGAATACCACCTTACCACAAGCACCTCAAGAGGAGGCTTCTCTCAGCTCTATGTATGTGAGAGGGACCCTGAATTTGCGGCCTCAAGTGGAATGGACACCGCGATGCCCTGACTTGAAATAAGGCCGGATATCCCTGAAGTGACTTGAATGCAGGCTCGTCTTGCATCTCCCAAGACGAAAGGATGTCTGAATCCCCTGTGGAGACCACAGAGAACGACCTAGTTCCCCACCTCATCACGACCAGAGGCCTCACATCCTTGGAAAACTCCAGAGGGACGCGGAGATCAGTGCCTCCAAAGGAGACGATGCCTGACTCCTCGTGAAACTTGATAGGAGTCCCAGGATTCCTGTGGCACGTGGAAAGGGACCCTTGGTCTCCCGCCTCAGCTGGAGAGGCGTCCCAATTGCCCTGCCAAGCCTCGAGGAGAATCCCGAGTTGTCCCTTGCAACTAGGCAGGAGTCCTGACGTCGCTGAACAAACACGTGTGTGGAAGGGCCATCCCCGTCGTAACTCGAGAATATACCCCAGGTTCCTGCCGCAACTCGAGAAAAACCATGAGAATTCCGCCTCTCCGCGAGATGAGGCCCGATTCCCCTGCACTGCGTGCAGAGCAATGCCGTGTTACACATCACACAGGAAAGGAGCCTTGATTTCCTTGATGGCACTCCAGAAAAACCCCAAGAACACTGTTTCAAGGCTAGAGGGATCCTGAGGTTACTGTAGCAAGACGAAAAACCTCCGTGAACCAAAAATCAACTCGAGATGAGAGGTTAGTCCCTGGCTTCGACTCCAGAGGAATACCACCTTACCGCAAGCACCTCAAGAGGAGGCTTCTCTCAGCTCTAGGTATGTGAGAGGGACCCTGAGTTTGCGGCCTCAAGTGGAATGGACACCGCGATGCCCTGACTCGAAATAAGGCCGGATATGCCTGCAGTGACTTGAATGCAGGCTCGTCTTGCATCTCCCAAGACGAAAGGATGTCTGAATCCCCTGTGGAGACCACAGAGAAAGACCTAGTTCCCCACCTCATCGCGACCGGAGGCCTCACATCCTTTGAAAACTCCAGAGGGACGCGGAGATCAGTGCCTCCAAAGGAGACGATGCCTGACTCCTCGTGAAACTTGATAGGAGTCCCAGGATTCCTGTGGCACGTGGAAAGGGACCCTTGGTCTACCGCCTCAGGTGGAGAGGCGTCCCAATTGACCTGCCAAGCCTCGAGGAGAATCCCGAGTTGTCCCTCGTAACTAGGCAGGAGCCCTACGTCGCTGAACAAACACGTGTGTGGAAGGGCCATCCCCGTCGTAACTCGATAATATACCCCAGGTTCCCGCCGCAGCTCGAGAAACACCATGAGACTTCCCCCTCGCCGCGAGATGAGTCCCGATTCCCCTGCACAGAGTGCAGAGCAATGCGGTGTTTCACATCACACAGGAAAGGAGCCTTGATTTCCTTCATGGCACTCCAGAGAAACCCCAAAAACACTGTTTCAAGGCTACAGGGATCCTGAGGTCACTGTAGCAACACGAAAGAGCTCCGTGGACCACAAATCAACTCGAGATGAGAGTTTAGTCCCTGGCTTCGACTCCAGAGGAATACCACCTTACCACAAGCACCTCAAGAGGAGGCTTCTCTCAGCTCTAGGTATGTGAGAGGGACCCTGAGTTTGCGGCCTCAAGTGGAATGGACGCCGCGAAGCCCTGACTAGAAATAAGGCCGGATATCCCTGCAGTGACTTGAATGCAGGCTCGTCTTGCATCTCCCAAGACGAAAGGATGTCTGAATCCCCTGTGGAGACCACAGAGAAAGACCTAGTTCCCCACCTCATCACGACCAGAGGCCTCACATCCTTGGAAAACTCCAGAGGGACGCGGAGATCAGTGCCTCCAAAGGAGACGATGCCTGACTCCTCGTGAAACTTGATAGGAGTCCCAGGATTTCTGTGGCACGTGGAAAGGGACCCTTGGTCTCCCGCCTCAGCTGGAGAGTCGTCCCAATTGCCCTGCCAAGCCTCGAGGAGAATCCCGAATTGTCCCTCGCAACTAGGCAGGAGTCCTGACTTCGCTGAACAAACACGTGTGTGGAAGGGCCATCCCCGTCGTAACTCGAGTATATACCACAGGTTCCCGCCGCAACTCGAGAAAAACCATGAGACTTCCCCCTCGCCGTGAGATGAGGCCCGATTTCCCTGCACTGCGTGCAGAGCAATGCAGTGTTGCACATCACACAGGAAAGGAGCCTTGATTTCCTTGATGACACTCCAGAGAAAGCCCAAGAACACTGTTTCAAGGCTAGAGGGATCCTGAGGTCACTGTAGCAACACGAAAGAGCGCCGTGGACCAAAAGTCAACTCGAGGAGAGAGGTTAGTCCCTGGCTTCGACTCCAGAGGAATACCACCTTACCACAAGCACCTCAAGAGGAGGCTTCTCTCAGCTCTAGGTATGTGGGAGGGAAGCTGAGGTTGCGGCCTCAAGTGGAATGGACACCACGATGCCCTGACTCGTAATAAGGCCGGATATGCCTGCAGTGACTTGAATGCAGGCTCGTCTTGCATCTCCCAAGACGAAAGGATGTCTGAATCCCCTGTGGAGACCACAGAGAAAGACCTAGTTCCGCACCTCATCGCGACCGGAGGCCTCACATCCTTTGAAAACTCCAGAGGGACGCGGAGATCAGTGCCTCCAAAGGAGACGATGCCTGACTCCTCGTGAAACTTGATAGGAGTCCCACGATTCCTGTGGCACGTGGAAAGGGACCCTTGGTCTCCCGCCTCAGCTGGAGAGGCGTCCCAATTGCCCTGCCAAGCCTCGAGGAGAATCCCGAGTTGTCCCTCGTAACTAGGCAGGAGTCCTGACGTCGCTGAACAAACACTTGTGTGGAAGGGCCATCCCCGTCGTAACTCGATAATATACCCCAGGTTCCCGCCACAGCTCGAGAAACACCATGAGACTTCCCCCTCGCCGCGAGATGAGGCCCGATTCCCCTTCCCTGCGTGCAGAGCAATGCGGTGTTTCACATCACACAGGAAAGGAGCCTTGATTTCCTTGATGGCACTCCAGAGAAACCCCAAAAACACTGTTTCAAGACTAGACGGATCCTGAGGTCACTGTAGCAAGACGAAAAAGCTCCGTGGACCAAAAATCAACTCGAGATGAGAGGTTAGGCCCTGGCTTCGACTCCAGAGGAATACCACCTTACCACAAGCACCTCAAGAGGAGGCTTCTCTCAGCTCTAGGTATGTGAGAGGGACCCTGAGTTTGCGGCCTCAAGTGGAATGGACACCGCGATGCCCTGACTCGAAATAAGGCCGGATATCCCTGCAGTAACTTGAATGCAGGTTCGTCTTGCATCTCCCAAGACGAAAGGATGTCTGAATCCCCTGTGGAGACCACAGAGAAAGACCTAGTTCCCCACCTCATCGCGACCGGAGGCCTCACATCCTTTGAAAACTCCAGAGGGACGCGGAGATCAGTGCCTCCAAAGGAGACGATGCCTGACTCCTCGTGAAACTTGATAGGAGTCCCAGGATTCCTGTGGCACGTGGAAAGGGACCCTTGGTCTCCCGCCTCAGCTGGAGACGCGTCCCAATTGCCCTGCCAAGCCTCGAGGAGAATCCCGAGTTGTGCCTCGTAACTAGGCAGGAGTCCTGACGTCGCTGAACAAACACTTGTGTGGAAGGGCCATCCCCGTCGTAACTCGATAATATACCCCAGGTTCCCGCCGCAGCTCGAGAAACACCATGAGACTTCCCCCTCGCCGCGAGATGAGGCCCGATTCCCCTGCACAGAGTGCAGAGCAATGCGGTGTTTCACATCACACAGGAAAGGAGCCTTGATTTCCTTGATGGCACTCCAGAGAAACCCCAAAAACACTGTTTCAAGGCTAGACGGATCCTGAGGTCACTGTAGCAAGACGAAAAAGCTCCGTGGACCAAAAATCAACTCGAGATGAGAGGTTAGGCCCTGGCTTCGACTCCAGAGGAATACCACCTTACCACAAGCACCTCAAGAGGAGGCTTCTCTCAGCTCTAGGTATGTGAGGGGGACCCTGAGTTTGCGGCCTCAAGTGGAATGGACACCGCGATGCCCTGACTCGAAATAAGGCCGGATATCCCTGCAGTAACTTGAATGCAGGTTCGTCTTGCATCTCCCAAGACGAAAGGATGTCTGAATCCCCTGTGGAGACCACAGAGAAAGACCTAGTTCCCCACCTCATCGCGACCGGAGGCCTCACATCCTTTGAAAACTCCAGAGGGAAGCGGAGATCAGTGCCTCCAAAGGAGACGATGCCTGACTCCTCGTGAAACTTGATAGGATTCCCAGGATTCCTGTGGCACGTGGAAAGGGACACTTGGTCTCCCGCCTCAGCTGGAGAGGCGTCCCAATTGCCCTGCCAAGCCTCGAGGAGAATCCCGAGTTGTCCCTCGCAACTAGGCAGGAGTCCTGACGTCGCTGAACAAACACGTGTGTGGAAGGACCAACCCCGTCGTAACTCGAGAATATACCCCAGGTTCCCGCCGCAACTCGAGAAAAACCATGAAACTTCCCCCTCGCCGCGAGATGAGGCCCGGTTCCCCTGCGCAGAGTGCAGAGCAATGCCGTGTTGCACATCACACAGGAAAGGAGCCTTGATTTCCTTGATGGCACTCGAGAGAAACCCCAAGAACACTGTTTCAAGGCTAGAGGGATCCTGAGGTCACTGTAGCAACACGAAAGAGCTCCGTGGACCACAAATCAACTCGAGATCAGAGGTTAGTCCCTGGATTCGACTCCAGAGGAATACCACCTTACCAAAAGCACCTCAAGAGGAGGCTTCTCTCAGCTCTAGGTATGTGAGAGGGACCCTGAGTTTGCGGCCTCAAGTGGAATGGACACCGCGATGCCCTGTCTCGAAATAAGGCCGGATATCCCTGCAGTGACTTGAATGCAGGCTCATCTTGCATCTCCCAAGACGAAAGGATGTCTGAATCCCCTGTGGAGACCACAGAGAAAGACCTAGTTCCCCACCTCATTGCGAACGGAGGCCTCACAGCCTTTGAAAACTCCAGAGGGACGCAGAGATCAGTGCCTCCAAAGGAGACGATGCCTGAGTCCTCGTGAAACTTGATAGGAGTCCCAGGATTCCTGTGGCACGTGGAAAGGGAACCTTGTTATCCCGCCTCAGCTGGAGAGGCGTCCCAATTGCCCTGCCAAGCCTCGAGGAGAATCCCGAGTTGTCCCTCGCAACTAGGCAGGAGTCCTGACGTCGCTGAACAAACACGTGTGTGGAAGGGCCATCTATGTCGTAACTCGAGAATATACCCCAGGTTCCCGCCGCAACTCGAGAAAAACCATGAGACTCCCCCCTCGCCGCGAGATGAGGCCCGATTCCCCTGCACTGCGTGCAGAGCAATGCCGTGTTGCACATCACACAGGAAAGGAGCCTTGATTTCCTTGATGGCACTCCAGAGAAAGCCGAAGAACACTGTTTCAAGGCTAGAGTGATCCTGAGGTCACTGTAGCAACACGAAAGAACTCAGTGGACCAAAAGTCAACTCGATATGAGAGGTTAGTCCCTGGCTTCGACTCCAGAGGAATACCACCTTACCACAAGCACCTCAAGAGGAAGCTTCTCTCAGCTCTAGGTATGTGGGAGGGAAGCTGAGGTTGCGGCCTCAAGTGGAATGGACACCACGATGCCCTGACTCGTAATAAGGCCGGATATGCCTGCAGTGACTTGAATGCAGGCTCGTCTTGCATCTCCCAAGACGAAAGGATGTCTGAATCCCCTGTGGAGACCACAGAGAAAGACCTAGTTCCCCACCTCATCGCGACCGGAGGCCTCACATCCTTTGAAAACTCCAGAGGGATGCGGAGACCAGTGCCTCCAAAGGAGACGATGCCTGACTCCTCGTGAAACTTGATAGGAGTCCCAGGATTCCTGTGGCACGTTGAAAGGGACACTTGGTCTCCCGCCTCACCTGGAGAGGCGTCCCAATTGCCCTGCCAAGCCTCGAGGAGAATCCCGAGTTGTCCCTCGCAACTAGGCAGGAGTCCTGACGTCGCTGAACAAACACGTGTGTGGAAGGGCCATCCCCGTCATAACTCGGGAATATACCCCAGGATCCTGCCGCAACTCGAGAAAAACCATGAGACTTCCCCCTCGCCGCGAGATGAGGCCCGATTCCCCTGCACTGCGTGCAGAGCAATGCCGTGTTGCACATCACACAGGAAAGGAGCCTTGATTTCCTTGATGGCACTCCAGAGAAACCCCAAGAACACTGTTTCAAGGCTAGAGGGATCCTGAGGTCACTGTAGCAGCACAAAAGAGCTCCGTGGACCCCAAATCAACTCGACATGAGAGGTTAGTGCCTGGCTTCGACTCCAGAGGAATACCACCTTACCACAAGACCTCAAGAGGAGGCTTCTGTCAGCTCTAGGTATGTGAGAGGAACCCTGAGTTTGCGGCCTCAAGTGGAATGGACACCGTGATGCCCTGACTCGAAATAAGGCCGGATATGCCTGCAGTGACTTGAATGCAGGCTCGTCTTGCATCTCCCAAGACGAAAGGATGTCTGAATCCCCTGTGGAGACCACAGAGAAAGACCTAGTTCCCCAGCTCATCGCGACCGGAGGCCTCACATCCTTTGAAAACTCCAGAGGTACGCGGAGATCAGTGCCTCCAAAGGAGACGATGCCTGACTCCTCGTGAAACTTGATAGCAGTCCCAGGATTCCTGTGGCACGTGGAAAGAGAAACTTGGTCTCCCGCCTCAGCTGGAGAGTCGTCCCAATTGCCCTGCCAAGCCTCGAGGAGAATCCCGAGTTGTCCCTCGCAACTAGGCAGGAGTCCTTTCGTCGCTGAAAAAACACGTGTGTGGAAGGGCCATCCCCGTCGTAACTCGAGAATATACCCCAGGTTCCCGCCGCAACTAGAGAAACACCATGAGACTTCCCCCTCGCCGCGAGATGAGGCCGGATTCCCCTGCCCTGCGTGCAGAGCTATGCCGTGTTGCACATCACACAGGAAAGGAGTCTTGATTTCCTTGATGGCACTCCAGAGAAACCCCAAGAACACTGTTTCAAGGCTAGAGGGATCCTGAGGTCACTGTAGCAAGACGAAAAAGCTCCGTGGACCAAAAATCAACTCGAGATGAGAGGTTAGGCCCTGGCTTCGACTCCAGAGGAATACCACCTTACCACAAGCACCTCAAGAGGAGGCTTCTCTCAGCTCTAGGTGTGTGGGAGGGACCCTGAGTTTGCGGCCTCAAGTGGAATGGACACCTCGATGCCCTGACTCGAAATAAGGCCGGATATGCCTGCAGTGACTTGAATGCAGGCTCGTCTTGCATCTCCCAAGACGAAAGGATGTCTGAATCCCCTGTGGAGGCCACAGAGAAAGACCTAGTTCCCCACCTCATCGCGACCGGAGGCCTCACATCCTTTGAAAACTCCAGAGGGACGCGGAGATCAGTGCCTCCAAAGGAGACGATGCCTGACTCCTCGTGAAACTTGATAGGAGTCCCAGGATTCCTGTGGCACGTGGAAAGGGACACTTGGTCTCCCGCCTCAGCTGGAGAGGCGTCCCAATTGCCCTGCCAAGCCTCGAGGAGAATCCCGAGTTGTCCCTCGCAACTAGGCAGGAGTCCTGACGTTGCTGAACAAACACGTGTGTGGAAGGGCCATCCCCGTCGTAACTCGAGTATATACCGCAGGTTCCCGCCGCAACTCGAGAAAAACCATGAGACTTCCCCCTCGCCGTGAGATGAGGCCCAATTTCCCTGCACTGCGTGCAGAGCAATGCAGTGTTGCACATCACACAGGAAAGGAGCCTTGATTTCCTTGATGGCACTCCAGAGAAAGCCCAAGAACACTGTTTCAAGGCTAGAGGGATCCTGAGGTCACTGTAGCAACACGAAAGAGCGCCGTGGACCAAAAGTCAACTCGAGGAGAGAGGTTAGTCCCTGGCTTCGACTCCAGAGGAATACCACCTTACCACAAGCACCTCAAGAGGAGGCTTCTCTCAGCTCTAGGTATGTGAGAGGGACCCTGAGTTTGCGGCCTCAAGTGGAATGGACACCGCGATGCCCTGACTCGAAATAAGGCCGGATATCCCTGCAGTAACTTGAATGCAGGTTCGTCTTGCATCTCCCAAGACGAAAGGATGTCTGAATCACCTGTGGAGACCACAGAGAAAGACCTAGTTCCCCACCTCATCGCGACCGGAGGCCTCACATCGTTTGAAAACTCCAGAGGGAAGCGGAGATCAGTGCCTCCAAAGGAGACGATGCCTGACTCCTCGTGAAACTTGATAGGAGTCCCAGGATTCCTGTGGCACGTGGAAAGGGACCCTTGGTCTCCCGCCTCAGCTGGAGAGGCGTCCCAATTGCCCTGCCAAGCCTCGAGGAGAATCCCGAGTTGTCCCTTGCAACTAGGCAGGAGTCCTGACGTCGCTGAACAAACACGTGTGTGGAAGGGCCATCCCCGTCGTAACTCGAGAATATACCCCAGGTTCCTGCCGCAACTCGAGAAAAACCATGAGAATTCCGCCTCTCCGCGAGATGAGGCCCGATTCCCCTGCACTGCGTGCAGAGCAATGCCGTGTTACACATCACACAGGAAAGGAGCCTTGATTTCCTTGATGGCACTCCAGAAAAACCCCAAGAACACTGTTTCAAGGCTAGAGGGATCCTGAGGTCACTGTAGCAACACGAAAGAGCTCCGTGGACCACAAATCAACTCGAGATGAGAGTTTAGTCCCTGGCTTCGACTCCAGAGGAATACCACCTTACCGCAAGCACCTCAAGAGGAGGCTTCTCTCAGCTCTAGGTGTGTGAGAGGGACCCTGAGTTTGCGGCCTCAAGTGGAATGGACACCGCGATGCCCTGACTCGAAATAAGGCCGGATATGCCTGCAGTGTCTTGAATGCAGGCTCGTCTTGCATCTCCCAAGACGAAAGGATGTCTGAATCCCCTGTGGAGACCACAGAGAAAGACCTAGTTCCCCACCTCATCGCGACCGGAGGCCTCACATCCTTTGAAAACTCCAGAGGGACGCGGAGATCAGTGCCTCCAAAGGAGACGATGCCTGACTCCTCGTGAAACTTGATAGGAGTCCCAGGATTCCTGTGGCACGTGGAAAGGGACCCTTGGTCTACCGCCTCAGGTGGAGAGGCGTCCCAATTGACCTGCCAAGCCTCGAGGAGAATCCCGAGTTGTCCCTCGTAACTAGGCAGGAGTCCTGACGTCGCTGAACAAACACGTGTGTGGAAGGGCCATCCCCGTCGTAACTCGATAATATACCCCAGGTTCCCGCCGCAGCTCGAGAAACACCATGAGACTTCCCCCTCGCCGCGAGATGAGTCCCGATTCCCCTGCACAGAGTGCAGAGCAATGCGGTGTTTCACATCACACAGGAAAGGAGCCTTGATTTCCTTCATGGCACTCCAGAGAAACCCCAAAAACACTGTTTCAAGGCTAGAGGGATCCTGAGGTCACTGTAGCAACACGAAAGAGCTCCGTGGACCACAAATCAACTCGAGATGAGAGTTTAGTCCCTGGCTTCGACTCCAGAGGAATACCACCTTACCACAAGCACCTCAAGAGGAGGCTTCTCTCAGCTCTAGGTATGTGAGAGGGACCCTGAGTTTGCGGCCTCAAGTGGAATGGACACCGCGATGCCCTGACTAGAAATAAGGCCGGATATCCCTGCAGTGACTTGAATGCAGGCTCGTCTTGCATCTCCCAAGACGAAAGGATGTCTGAATCCCCTGTGGAGACCACAGAGAACGACCTAGTTCCCCACCTCATCACGACCAGAGGCCTCACATCCTTGGAAAACTCCAGAGGGACGCGGAGATCAGTGCCTCCAAAGGAGACGATGCCTGACTCCTCGTGAAACTTGATAGGAGTCCCAGGATTTCTGTGGCACGTGGAAAGGGACCCTTGGTCTCCCGCCTCAGCTGGAGAGTCGTCCCAATTGCCCTGCCAAGCCTCGAGGAGAATCCCGAATTGTCCCTCGCAACTAGGCAGGAGTCCTGACTTCGCTGAACAAACACGTGTGTGGAAGGGCCATCCCCGTCGTAACTCGAGAATATACCCCAGGTTCCCGCCGCAACTAGAGAAACACCATGAGACTTCCCCCTCGCCGCGAGATGAGGCCGGATTCCCCTGCCCTGCGTGCAGAGCTATGCCGTGTTGCACATCACACAGGAAAGGAGCCTTGATTTCCTTGATGGCACTCCAGAGAAACCCCAAGAACACTGTTTCAAGGCTAGAGGGATCCTGAGGTCACTGTAGCAAGACGAAAAAGCTCCGTGGACCAAAAATCAACTCGAGATGAGAGGTTAGGCCCTGGCTTCGACTCCAGAGGAATACCACCTTACCACAAGCACCTCAAGAGGAGGCTTCTCTCAGCTCTAGGTGTGTGGGAGGGACCCTGAGTTTGCGGCCTCAAGTGGAATGGACACCGCGATGCCCTGACTCGAAATAAGGCCGGATATGCCTGCAGTGACTTGAATGCAGGCTCGTCTTGCATCTCCCAAGACGAAAGGATGTCTGAATCCCCTGTGGAGACCACAGAGAAAGACCTAGTTCCCCACCTCATCGCGACCGGAGGCCTCACATCCTTTGAAAACTCCAGAGGGACGCGGAGATCAGTGCCTCCAAAGGAGACGATGCCTGACTCCTCGTGAAACTTGATAGGAGTCCCAGGATTCCTGTGGCACGTGGAAAGGGACACTTGGTCTCCCGCCTCAGCTGGAGAGGCGTCCCAATTGCCCTGCCAAGCCTCGAGGAGAATCCCGAGTTGTCCCTCGCAACTAGGCAGGAGTCCTGACGTTGCTGAACAAACACGTGTGTGGAAGGGCCATCCCCGTCGTAACTCGAGTATATACCGCAGGTTCCCGCCGCAACTCGAGAAAAACCATGAGACTTCCCCCTCGCCGTGAGATGAGGCCCGATTTCCCTGCACTGCGTGCAGAGCAATGCAGTGTTGCACATCACACAGGAAAGGAGCCTTGATTTCCTTGATGGCACTCCAGAGAAAGCCCAAGAACACTGTTTCAAGGCTAGAGGGATCCTGAGGTCACTGTAGCAACACGAAAGAGCGCCGTGGACCAAAAGTCAACTCGAGGAGAGAGGTTAGTCCCTGGCTTCGACTCCAGAGGAATACCACCTTACCACAAGCACCTCAAGAGGAGGCTTCTCTCAGCTCTAGGTATGTGAGAGGGACCCTGAGTTTGCGGCCTCAAGTGGAATGGACACCGCGATGCCCTGACTCGAAATAAGGCCGGATATCCCTGCAGTAACTTGAATGCAGGTTCGTCTTGCATCTCCCAAGACGAAAGGATGTCTGAATCCCCTGTGGAGACCACAGAGAAAGACCTAGTTCCCCACCTCATCGCGACCGGAGGCCTCACATCCTTTGAAAACTCCAGAGGGAAGCGGAGATCAGTGCCTCCAAAGGAGACGATGCCTGACTCCTCGTGAAACTTTATAGGAGTCCCAGGATTCCTGTGGCACGTGGAAAGGGACACTTGGTCTCCCGCCTCAGCTGGAGAGGCGTCCCAATTGCCCTGCCAAGCCTCGAGGAGAATCCCGAGTTGTCCCTCGTAACTAGGCAGGAGTCCTGACATCGCTGAACAAACACGTGTGTGGAAGGGCCATCCCCGTCGTAACTCGATAATATACCCCAGGTTCCCGCCGCAGCTCGAGAAACACCATGAGACTTCCCCCTCGCCGCGAGATGAGGCCCGATTCCCCTGCCCTGCGTGCAGAGCAATGCGGTGTTTCACATCACACAGGAAAGGAGCCTTGATTTCCTTGATGGCACTCCAGAGAAACCCCAAAAACACTGTTTCAAGGCTAGACGGATCCTGAGGTCACTGTAGCAACACGAAAGAGCTCCGTGGACCACAAATCAACTCGAGATGAGAGTTTAGTCCCTGGCTTCGACTCCAGAGGAATACCACCTTACCACAAGCACCTCAAGAGGAGGCTTCTCTCAGCTCTATGTATGTGAGAGGGACCCTGAGTTTGCGGCCTCAAGTGGAATGGACACCGCGATGCCCTGACTAGAAATAAGGCCGGATATCCCTGAAGTGACTTGAATGCAGGCTCGTCTTGCATCTCCCAAGACGAAAGGATGTCTGAATCCCCTGTGGAGACCACAGAGAACGACCTAGTTCCCCACCTCATCACGACCAGAGGCCTCACATCCTTGGAAAACTCCAGAGGGACGCGGAGATCAGTGCCTCCAAAGGAGACGATGCCTGACTCTTCGTGAAACTTGATAGGAGTCCCAGGATTTCTGTGGCACGTGGAAAGGGACCCTTGGTCTCCCGCCTCAGCTGGAGAGTCGTCCCAATTGCCCTGCCAAGCCTCGAGGAGAATCCCGAATTGTCCCTCGCAACTAGGCAGGAGTCCTGACTTCGCTGAACAAACACGTGTGTGGAAGGGCCATCCCCGTCGTAACTCGAGAATATACCCCAGGTTCCCGCCGCAACTAGAGAAACACCATGAGACTTCCCCCTCGCCGCGAGATGAGGCCGGATTCCCCTGCCCTGCGTGCAGAGCTATGCCGTGTTGCACATCACACAGGAAAGGAGTCTTGATTTCCTTGATGGCACTCCAGAGAAACCCCAAGAACACTGTTTCAAGGCTAGAGGGATCCTGAGGTCACTGTAGCAAGACGAAAAAGCTCCGTGGACCAAAAATCAACTCGAGATGAGAGGTTAGGCCCTGGCTTCGACTCCAGAGGAATACCACCTTTCCACAAGCACCTCAAGAGGAGGCTTCTCTCAGCTCTAGGTGTGTGGGAGGGACCCTGAGTTTGCGGCCTCAAGTGGAATGGACACCGCGATGCCCTGACTCGAAATAAGGCCAGATATGCCTGCAGTGACTTGAATGCAGGCTCGTCTTGCATCTCCCAAGACGAAAGGATGTCTGAATCCCCTGTGGAGACCACAGAGAAAGACCTAGTTCCCCACCTCATCGCGACCGGAGGCCTCACATCCTTTGAAAACTCCAGAGGGACGCGGAGATCAGTGCCTCCAAAGGAGACGATGCCTGACTCCTCGTGAAACTTGATAGGAGTCCCAGGATTCCTGTGGCACGTGGAAAGGGACCCTTGGTCTCGCGCCTCAGCTGGAGAGGCGTCCCAATTGCCCTGCCAAGCCTCGAGGAGAATCCCGAGTTGTCCCTCGTAACTAGGCAGGAGTCCTGACGTCGCTGAACAAACACGTGTGTGGAAGGGCCATCCCCGTCGTAACTCGATAATATACCCCAGGTTCCCGCCGCAGCTCGAGAAACACCATGAGACTTCCCCCTCGCCGCGAGATGAGTCCCGATTCCCCTGCACAGAGTGCAGAGCAATGCGGTGTTTCACATCACACAGGAAAGGAGCCTTGATTTCCTTGATGGCACTCCAGAGAAACCCCAAAAACACTGTTTCAAGGCTAGAGGGATCCTGAGGTCACTGTAGCAACACAAAAGAGCTCCGTGGACCACAAATCAACTCGAGATGAGAGTTTAGTCCCTGGCTTCGACTCCAGAGGAATACCACCTTACCACAAGCACCTCAAGAGGAGGCTTCTCTCAGCTCTAGTTATGTGAGAGGGACCCTGAGTTTGCGGCCTCAAGTGGAATGGACACCGCGATGCCCTGACTTGAAATAAGGCCGGATATCCCTGCAGTGACTTGAATGCAGGCTCGTCTTGCATCTCCCAAGACGAAAGGATGTCTGAATCCCCTGTGGAGACCACAGAGAAAGACCTAGTTCCCCACCTCATCACGACCAGAGGCCTCACATCCTTGGAAAACTCCAGAGGGACGCGGAGATCAGTGCCTCCAAAGGAGACGATGCCTGACTCCTCGTGAAACTTGATAGGAGTCCCAGGATTTCTGTGGCACGTGGAAAGGGACCCTTGGTCTCCCGCCTCAGCTGGAGAGTCGTCCCAATTGCCCTGCCAAGCCTCGAGGAGAATCCCGAATTGTCCCTCGCAACTAGGCAGGAGTCCTGACTTCGCTGAACAAACACGTGTGTGGAAGGGCCATCCCCGTCGTAACTCGAGAATATACCCCAGGTTCCCGCCGCAACTAGAGAAACACCATGAGACTTCCCCCTCGCCGCGAGATGAGGCCGGATTCCCCTGCCCTGCGTGCAGAGCTATGCCGTGTTGCACATCACACAGGAAAGGAGTCTTGATTTCCTTGATGGCACTCCAGAGAAACCCCAAGAACACTGTTTCAAGGCTAGAGGGATCCTGAGGTCACTGTAGCAAGACGAAAAAGCTCCGTGGCCCAAAAATCAACTCGAGATGAGAGGTTAGGCCCTGGCTTCGACTCCAGAGGAATACCACCTTACCACAAGCACCTCAAGAGGAGGCTTCTCTCAGCTCTAGGTGTGTGGGAGGGACCCTGAGTTTGCGGCCTCAAGTGGAATGGACACCTCGATGCCCTGACTCGAAATAAGGCCGGATATGCCTGCAGTGACTTGAATGCAGGCTCGTCTTGCATCTCCCAAGACGAAACGATGTCTGAATCCCCTGTGGAGACCACAGAGAAAGACCTAGTTCCCCACCTCATCGCGACCGGAGGCCTCACATCCTAGGAAAACTCCAGAGAGACGCGGAGATCAGTGCCTCCAAAGGAGACGATGCCTGACTCCTCGTGAACCTTGATAGGAGTCCCAGGATTCCTGTGGCACGTGGAAAGGGACACTTGGTCTCCCGCCTCAGCTGGAGAGGCGTCCCAATTGCCCTGCCAAGCCTCGAGGAGAATCCCGAGTTGTCCCTCGCAACTAGGCAGGAGTCCTGACGTTGCTGAACAAACACGTGTGTGGAAGGGCCATCCCCGTCGTAACTCGAGTATATACCGCAGGTTCCCGCCGCAACTCGAGAAAAACCATGAGACTTCCCCCTCGCCGTGAGATGAGGCCCGATTTCCCTGCACTGCGTGCAGAGCAATGCAGTGTTGCACATCACACAGGAAAGGAGCCTTGATTTCCTTGATGGCACTCCAGAGAAAGCCCAAGAACACTGTTTCAAGGCTAGAGGGATCCTGAGGTCACTGTAGCAACACGAAAGAGCGCCGTGGACCAAAAGTCAACTCGAGGAGAGAGGTTAGTCCCTGGCTTCGACTCCAGAGGAATACCACCTTACCACAAGCACCTCAAGAGGAGGCTTCTCTCAGCTCTAGGTATGTGAGAGGGACCCTGAGTTTGCGGCCTCAAGTGGAATGGACACCGCGATGCCCTGACTCGAAATAAGGCCGGATATCCCTGCAGTAACTTGAATGCAGGTTCGTCTTGCATCTCCCAAGACGAAAGGATGTCTGAATCCCCTGTGGAGACCACAGAGAAAGACCTAGTTCCCCACCTCATCGCGACCGGAGGCCTCACATCCTTTGAAAACTCCAGAGGGAAGCGGAGATCAGTGCCTCCAAAGGAGACGATGCCTGACTCCTCGTGAAACTTTATAGGAGTCCCAGGATTCCTGTGGCACGTGGAAAGGGACACTTGGTCTCCCGCCTCAGCTGGAGAGGCGTCCCAATTGCCCTGCCAAGCCTCGAGGAGAATCCCGAGTTGTCCCTCGCAACTAGGCAGGAGTCCTGACGTCGCTGAACAAACACGTGTGTGGAAGGGCCATCCCCGTCGTAACTCGATAATATACCCCAGGTTCCCGCCGCAGCTCGAGAAACACCATGAGACTTCCTCCTCGCCGCGAGATGAGGCCCGATTCCCCTGCCCTGCGTGCAGAGCAATGCGGTGTTTCACATCACACAGGAAAGGAGCCTTGATTTCCTTGATGGCACTCCAGAGAAACCCCAAAAACACTGTTTCAAGGCTAGACGGATCCTGAGGTCACTGTAGCAACACGAAAGAGCTCCGTGGACCACAAATCAACTCGAGATGAGAGTTTAGTCCCTGGCTTCGACTCCAGAGGAATACCACCTTACCACAAGCACCTCAAGAGGAGGCTTCTCTCAGCTCTATGTATGTGAGAGGGACCCTGAGTTTGCGGCCTCAAGTGGAATGGACACCGCGATGCCCTGACTTGAAATAAGGCCGGATATCCCTGAAGTGACTTGAATGCAGGCTCGTCTTGCATCTCCCAAGACGAAAGGATGTCTGAATCCCCTGTGGAGACCACAGAGAACGACCTAGTTCCCCACCTCATCACGACCAGAGGCCTCACATCCTTGGAAAACTCCAGAGGGACGCGGAGATCAGTGCCTCCAAAGGAGACGATGCCTGACTCCACGTGAAACTTGATAGGAGTCCCAGGATTTCTGTGGCACGTGGAAAGGGACCCTTGGTCTCCCGCCTCAGCTGGAGAGTCGTCCCAATTGCCCTGCCAAGCCTCGAGGAGAATCCCGAATTGTCCCTCGCAACTAGGCAGGAGTCCTGACTTCGCTGAACAAACACGTGTGTGGAAGGGCCATCCCCGTCGTAACTCGAGAATATACCCCAGGTTCCCGCCGCAACTAGAGAAACACCATGAGACTTCCCCCTCGCCGCGAGATGAGGCCGGATTCCCCTGCACTGCGTGCAGAGCTATGCCGTGTTGCACATCACACAGGAAAGGAGTCTTGATTTCCTTGATGGCACTCCAGAGAAACCCCAAGAACACTGTTTCAAGGCTAGAGGGATCCTGAGGTCACTGTAGCAACACGAAAGCGTCTGTGGACCCCAAATCAACTCGACATGAGAGGTTAGTCCCTGGCTTCGACTCCAGAGGAATACCACCTTACCACAAGCACCTCAAGAGGAGGCTTCTCTCAGCTCTAGGTATGTGAGAGGGACCCTGAGTTTGCGGCCTCAAGTGGAATGGACACCGCGATGCCCTGACTCGAAATAAGGCCGGATTTCCCTGCAGTGACTTGAATGCAGGCTCGTCTTGCATCTCCCAAGACGAAAGGATGTCTGAATCCCCTGTGGAGACCACAGAGAAAGACCTAGTTCCCCACCTCATTGCGACCGGAGGCCTCACATCCTTAGAAAACTCCAGAGGGACGCGGAGATCAGTGCCTCCAAAGGAGACGATGCCGGAGTCCTCGTGAAACTTAATAGGAGTCCCAGGATTCCTGTGGCACGTGGAAAGGGACACTTGGTCTCCCGCCTCAGCTGGAGAGGCGTCCCAATTGCCCTGCCAAGCCTCGAAGGGAATCCCGAATTGTCCTTCGCAACTAGGCAGGAGTCCTGACGTCGCTGAACAAACACGTGTGTGGAAGGGCCATCCCAGTCGTAACTCGGGAATATACCCCAGGTTCCTGCCGCAACTCGAGAAAAACCATGAGACTTCCCCCTCGCCTCGAGATGAGGCCCGATTCCCCTGCACTGCATGCAGAGCAATGCCGTGTTGCACATCACACAGGAAAGGAGCGTTGATTTCCTTGATGGCACTCCAGAGAAACCCCAAGAACACTGTTTCAAGGCTAGAGGGATCCTGAGGTCACTGTAGCAGCACGAAAGAGATTCGTGGACCCCAAATCAACTCGACATGAGAGGTTAGTCCCTGGCTTCGACTCCAGAGGAATACCAACTTAACACAAGCACATCAAGAGGAGGCTTCTCTCAGCTCTAGGTATGTGAGAGGGACCCTGAGTTTGCGGCCTCAAGTGGAATGTTCACCGCGATGCCCTGACTCGAAATAAGGCCGGATATGCCTGCAGTGACTTGAATGCAGGCTCTTCTTGCATCTCCCAAGACGAAAGGATGTCTGAATACCCTGTGGAGAACACAGAGAAAGACCTAGTTCCCAATCTCATCGCGACTGGAGGCCTCACATCCTTTCAAAACTCCAGAGGGACGCGGAGATCAGTGCCTCCAAAGGAGACGATGCCTGACTCCTCGTGAAACTTGATAGGAGTCCCAGGATTCCTGTGGCAGGTGGAAAGGGACACTTGGTCTCCCGCCTCAGCTGGAGAGGCGTCCCAATTGCCCTGCCAAGCCTCGAGGAGAATCCCGAGTTGTCCCTCGCAACTAGGCAGGAGTCCTGATGTCGCTGAACAAACACGTGTGTGGAAGGGCCATCCCCGTCGTAACTCGAGACTATACCCCAGGTTCCCGCCGGAACTCGAGAAAAACGATGAGACTTCCCCCTCACCGCGAGATGAGGCACGATTCCCCTGCACTGCATGCAGAGCAATGCCGTGTTGCACATCACACATGAAAGGAGCCTTGATTTCCTTGATGGTACTCCAGAGAAACCCCAAGAACACTGTTTCAAGGCTAGAGGGATCCTGAGGTCACTGTAGCAAGACGAAAGAGCTCCGTGGACCAAAAATCAACTCGAGATGAGAGGTTAGTCCCTGGCTTCGACTCCAGAGGAATACCACCTTACCACAAGCACCTCAAGAGGAGGCTTCTCTCAGCTCTAGGTATGTGAGAGGGACCCTGAGTTTGCGGCCTCAAGTGGAATGGACATCGCGATGCCCTGACTCGAAATAAGGCCGGATATGCCTGCAGTGAATTGAATGCAGGCTCGTCTTGCATCTCCCAAGACGAAAGGATGTCTGAATCCCCTGGGGAGACCACAGAGAAAGACAAAGTTCCCCACCTCATCGCGACCGGAGGCCTCACATCCTTTGAAAACTCCAGAGGGACGCGGAGATCAGTGCCTCCAAAGGAGACGATGCCTGACTCCTCGTGAAACTTGATAGGATTTCCAGGATTCCTGTGGCACGTGGAAAGGGACCCTAGGTCTCCCGCCTCAGCTGGAGAGGCGTCCCAATTGCCCTGCCAAGCCTCGAGGAGAATCCCGAGTTGTCCCTCGCAACTAGGCAGGAGTCCTGACGTCGCTGAACAAACACGTGTGTGGAAGGGCCATCCCCGTCGTAACTCGAGAATATACCCCAGGTTCCCGCCGCAACTCGAGAAAAACCATGAGACTTCCCCCTCGCCGCGAGATGAGGCCCGATTCCCCTGCACTGCGTGCAGAGCAATGCCGTGTTGCACATCACACAGGAAAGGAGCCTTGATTTCCTTGATGGCACTCCAGAGAAACCCCAAGAACACTGTTTCAAGGCTAGAGGGATCCTGAGGTCACTGTAGCAACACGAAAGAGCTCCGTGAACCAAAAATCAACTCGAGATGAGAGGTTAGTCCCTGGCTTCGACTCCAGAGGAATACCACCTTACCACAAGCACCTCAAGAGGAGGCTTCTCTCAGCTCTAGGTATGTGAGAGGGACCCTGAGTTTGCGGCCTCAAGTGGAATGGACATCGCGATGCCCTGACTCGAAATAAGGCCGGATATCCCTGCAGTGACTTGAATGCAGGCTCGTCTTGCATCTCCCAAGACGAAAGGATGTCTGAATTCCCTTTGGAGACCACAGGGAAAGACCTAGTTCCCCACCTCATCGCGACCGGAGGCCTCACATCCTTTGAAAACTCCAGAGGGACGCGGAGATCAGTGCCTCCAAAGGAGACGATGCCTGACTCCTCGTGAAACTTGATAGGAGTCCCAGGATTCCTGTGGCCCGTGGAAAGGGACCCTTGGTCTCCCTCCTCAGCTGGAGAGGCGTCCCAATTGCCCTGCCAAGCCTCGAGGAGAATCCCGAGTTGTCCGTCGCAACTAGGCAGGAGTCCTGACGTCGCTGAACAAACACGTGTGTGGAAGGGCCATCCCCGTCGTAACTCGAGAATATACCCCAGGTTCCCGCCGCAACTCGAGAAAAACCATGAGACTTCCCCCTCGCCGCGAGATGAGGCCCGATTCCCCTGCACTGCGTGCCGAGCAATTCCGTGTTGCCCATCACACAGGAAAGGAGCCTTGATTTCCTTGATGGCACTCCAGAGAAACCCCAAGAACACTGTTTCAAGGCTAGAGGGATCCTGAGGTCACTGTAGCAACACGAAAGAGCTCCGTGGACCACAAATCAACTGGACATGAGAGGTTAGTCCCTGGCTTCGACTCCAGAGGAATACCACCTTACCACAAGCTCCTCAAGAGGAGGCTTCTCTCAGCTCTAGGTATGTGAGAGGGACCCTGAGTTTGCGGCCTCAAGTGGAATGGACACCGCGATGCCCTGACTCGAAATAAGGCCAGATATGCCTGCAGTGACTTGAATGCAGGCTCGTCTTTCATCTCCCAAGGCGAAAGGATGTCTGAATCCCCTGTGGAGACCACAGAGAAAGACCTAGTTCCCCACCTCATCGCGACCGGAGGCCTCACATCCTTTGAAAACTCCAGAGGGACGCGGAGATCAGTGCCTCCAAAGGAGATGATGCCTGACTCCTCGTGAAACTTGATAGGAGTCCCAGGATTCCTGTGGCACGTGGAAAGGGACCCTTGGTCACCCGCCTCAGCTGGAGAGGCGTCCCAATTGCCCTGCCAAGCCTCGAGGAGAATCCCGAGTTGTCCCTCGCAACTACGCAGGAGTCCTGACGTCGCTGAACAAACACGTTTGTGGAAGGGCCATCCCCGTCGTAACTCGAGAATATACCCCAGGTTCCCGTCGCAACTCGAGAAAAACCATGAGACTTCCCCCTCGCCACGAGATGAGGCCCGATTCCCCTGCCCTGCGTGCAGAGCAATGCCGAGTTGCACATCACACAGGAAAGGAGCCTTGATTTCCTTGATGACACTCCAGAGAAAACCCAAGAACACTGTTTCAAGGCTAGAGGGATCCTGAGGTCAATGTAGCAACACGAAAGAGCTCCGTGGACCAAAAATCAACTCGAGATGAGAGGTTAGTCCCTGGCTTCGACTCCAGAGGAATACCACCTTACCACAAGCACCTCAAGAGGAGACTTCTCTCAGCTCTAGATATGTGAGAGGGACCTTGAGTTTGCGGCCTCAAGTGGAATGGACACGGCAATGCCCTGACTCGAAATAAGGCCGGATATCCATGTAGTGACTTGAATGCAGGCTCGTCTTGCATCTCCCAAGACGAAAGTATGTCTGAATCCCCTGTGGAGACCACAGAGAAAGACCTAGTCCCCCACCTCATCACGACCGGAGGCCTCACATCCTTTGAAAACTCCAGAGGGACGCGGAGATCAGTGCCTCCAAAGGAGACGATGCCTGACTCCTCATGAAACTTGATAGGCGTCCCAGGATTCCTGTGGCACGTGGAAAGGGACCCTAGGTCTCCCGCCTCAGCTGGAGAGGCGTCCCAATTGCCCTGCCAAGCCTCGAGGAGAATCCCAAGTTATCCCTCGCAACTAGGCAGGAGTCCTGACGTCGCTGAACAAACACGTGTGTGGAAGGGCCATCCCCGTCGTAACTCGATAATATACCCCAGGTTCCCGCCGCAACTCGAGAAAAACCATGAGACTTCCCCCTCGCCGCGAGATGAGGCCCGATTCCCCTGCACTGCGTGCAGAGCAATGCCGTGTTGCACATCACAAAGGAAAGGAGCCTTGATTTCCTTGATGGCACTCCAGAGAAACCCCAAAAACACTGTTTCAAGGCTAGAGGGATCCTGAGGTCACTGTAGCAACACGAAAGAGTCTGTGGACCCCATATCAACTCGACATGAGAGGTTAGTCCCTGGATTCGATTCCAGAGGAATACCACCTTACCAGAAGGACCTCAAGAGGAGGCTTCTCTCAGCTCTAAGTATGGGAGAGGGACCCTGAGTTTGAGGCCTCAAGTGGAATGGACACCGCGATGCCCTGACTCGAAATAAGGCCGGATATCCCTGCAGTAACTTGAATGCAGGCTCGACTTGCATCTCCCAAGACGAAAGGGTGTCTGAATCCCCTGTGGAGACCACAGAGAAAGACCTAGTTCCCCACCTCATCGCAACCGGAGGCCTCACATCCTTTGAAAACTGCAGAGGGACGCGGAAATCAGTGCCTCCAAAGGAGACGATGCCTGACTCCTCGTGAAACTTGATAGGAGTCCCAGAATTCCTGTGGCCCGTGGAAAGGGACCCTTGGTCTCCCACCTCAGCTGGACAGGCGTCCCAATTGCCTTGCCAAGCCTCGAGGAGAATCCCGAGTTGTCCCTCGCAACTAGGCAGGAGTCCTGACGTTGCTGAACAAACACGTGTGGAAGGGCCATCCCCGTCGTAACTCGAGAATATACCCCAGGTTCCCGCCGCAACTCGAGAAAAACCATGAGACTTCCCCCTCGCCGCGAGATGAGGCCCGATTCCCCTGCACTGCGTGCAGAGCAATGCCGTGTTGCACATCACCAAGGAAAGGAACCTTGATTTCCTTGATGGCACTCCAGAGAAAGCCCAAGAACACTGTTTCAAGGCTAGAGGGATCCTGAGGTCACTGTAGCAAGACGAAAAACCTCCGTGGACCAAAAATCAACTCGAGATGAGAGGTTAGTCCCTGGCTTCGACTCCAGAGGAATACCACCTTACCACAAGCACCTCAAGAGGAGGCTTCTCTCAGCTCTAGGTATATGAGAGGGACCCTGAGTTTGCGGCCTCAAGTGGAATGGACACCGCGATGCCCTGACTCGAAATAAGGCCAGATATCCCTGCAGTGACTTGAATGCAGGCTCGTCTTGCATTTCCCAAGACGAACGGATGTCTGAATCCCCTGTGGAGACCACAGAGAAAGACCTAGTTCCCCACCTCATCGCGACCGGAGGCCTCAGACCCTTAGAAAACTCCAGAGGGACGCGGAGATCAGTGCCTCCAAAGGAGACGATGCCGGATGCCTCGTGAAACTTGATAGGATTCCCAGGATTCCTGTGGCACGGGGAAAGGGACCCTTGGTCTCCCGCCTCAGCTGGAGAGGCGTCCCAATTGCCCTGCCAAGCCTCGAGGAGAATCCCGAGTTGTCCCTCGCAACTAGGCAGGAGTCCTGACGTCGCTGAACAAACACGTGTGTGGAAGGGCCATCCCCGTCGTAACTCGAGAATATACCCCAGGTTCCCGCCGCAACTCGAGAAAAACCTTGAGACTTCCCCCTCGCCGCGAGATGAGGCCCGATTCCCCTGCACTGCGTGCAGAGCAATTCCGTGTTGCACATCACACAGGAAAGGAGCCTTGATTTCCTTGATGGCACTCCAGAGAAAGCCGAAGAACACTGTTTCAAGGCTAGAGGGATCCTGAGGTCACTGTAGCAACACGAAAGAGCTCCGTGGACCACAAATCAACTCGAGATGAGAGGTTAGTCCCTGGCTTCGACTCCAGAGGAATACCACCTTACCACAAGCACCTCAAGAGGAGGCTTCTCTCAGCTCTAGCTATGTGAGAGGGACCCTGAGTTTGCGGCCTCAAGTGAAATGGACACCGCGATGCCCTGGTTCGAAATAAGGCCGGATATGCCTGCAGTGACTTGAATGCAGGCTCGTCTTGCATCTCCCAAGACGAAAGGATGACTGAATCCCCTGTGGAGACCACAGAGAAAGACCTAGTTCCCCACCTCATCGCGACCGGAGGCCTCACATCCTTTGAAAACTCCAGAGGAACGCGGAGATCAGTGCCTCCAAAGGAGACGATGCCTGACTCCTCGTGAAACTTGATAGGAGTCCCAGGATTCCTGTGGCACGTGGAAAGGGACACTTGGTCTCCCGCCTCAGCTGGAGAGGCGTCCCAATTGCATTGCCAAGCCTCGAGGAGAATCCCGAGTTGTCCCTCTCAACTAGGCAGCAGTCCTGACGGCGCTGAACAAACACGTGTGTGGAAGGGCCATCCCCGTCGTAACTCGAGAATATACCCCAGGTTCCCGCCGCAACTCGTGAAAAACCATGAGACTTCCCCCTCTCCACGAGATGAGGCCCGATTCCCATGCACTGGGTGCAGATCAATGCCGTGTTGCACATCACACAGGAAAGGAGCCTTGATTTCCTTGATGGCACTCCAGAGAAAGCCCAAGAACACTGTTTCAAGGATAGAGGGATCCTGAGGTCATGGTAGCAACACGAAAGAACTCTGTGGACCAAAAATAAACTCGAGATGAGAGGTTAGTCCCTGGCTTCGACTCCAGAGGAATACCACCTTACCACAAGCACCACAAGAGGAGGCTTCTCTCAGCTCTAGGTATGTGAGAGGGACCCTGAGTTTGCGGCCTCAAGTGGAATGGACACCGCGATGCCCTGACTCAAAATAAGGCCGGATATGCCTGCAGTGACTTGAATGCAGGCTCATCTTGCATCTCCCAAGAGGAAAGGATGTCTGAATCCCCTGTGTAGACCACAGAGAAAGACCTAGTTCCCCACCTCATCGCGACCGGAGGCCTCACATCCTTTGAAAACTCCAGAGGGACGCGGAGATCAGTGCCTCCAAAGGAGACGATGCCTGACTCCTTGTGAAACTTGATAGGAGTCCCAGGATTCCTGTGGCACGTGGAAAGGGACCCTTGGTCTACCGCCTAAGCTGGAGAGGCATCCCAATTGCCCTGTCAAGCCTCGAGGAGAATCCCGAGTTGTCCCTCCCAACTAGGCAGGACTCCTGACGTCGCTGAACAAACACGTGTGTGGAAGGGCCATCCCCGTCGTAACTCGAGAATATACCCCAGGTTCCCGCCGCAACTCGAGAAAAACCATGAGACTTCCCCCTTGCCCCGAGATGAGGCCCGATTCCCCTGCACTGCGTGCAGAGCAATGCCGTGTTGCACATCACACAGGAAAGGAGCCTTGATTTCCTTGATGGCACTCCAGAGAAAGCCCAAGAACACTGTTTCAAGGATAGAGGGATCCTGAGGTCACTGTAGCAACACAACAGAGCTCCGTGGACCACAAATCAACTCGAGATGAGAGGTTAGTCCCTGGCTTCGACTCCAGAGGAATACCACCTTACCACAAGCACCTCAAGAGGAGGCTTCTCTCAGCTCTAGGTATGTGAGAGGGACCCTGAGTTTGCGGCCTCAAGTGGAATGGACACCGCGATGCCCTGACTCGAAATAAGGCCGGATATCCCTGCAGTGACTTGAATGCAGGCTCGTCTTGCATCTCCCAAGACGAAAGGATGTCTGAATCCCCTGTGGAGACCACAGAGAAAGACCTAGTTCCCCACCTCATCGCGACCGGAGGCCTCACATCCTTTGAAAACTCCAGAGGGACGCGGAGATCAGTGCCTCCAAAGGAGACGATGCCTGACTCCTCGTGAAACTTGATAGGAGTCCCAGGATTCCTGTGGCACGTGGAAAGGGACCCTTGGTCTACCGCCTCAGCTGGAGAGGCGTCCCAATTGCCCTGCCAAGCCTCGAGGAGAATCCCGAGTTGTCCCTCGCAGCAAGGCAGGAGTCCTGACGTCGCTGAACAAACACGTGTGTGGAAGGGGCATCCCCGTCGTAACTCGAGAATATACCCCAGGATCCCGCCGCAACTCGAGAAAAACCATGAGACTTCCCCCTTGCCCCGAGATGAGGCCCGATTCCCCTGCACTGCGTGCAGAGCAATGCCGTGTTGCCCATCACACAGGAAAGGATCCTTGATTTCCTTGATGGTACTCCAGAGAAACCCCAAGAACACTGTTTCAAGGCTAGAGGGATCCTGAGGTCACTGTAGCAAGACGAAAGAGCTCCGTGGACCAAAAATCAACTCGAGATGAGAGGTTAGTCCCTGGCTTCGACTCCAGAGGAATACCACCTTACCACAAGCACCTCAAGAGGAGGCTTCTCTCAGCTCTAGGTATGTGAGAGGGACCCTGAGTTTGCGGCCTCAAGTGGAATGGACATCGCGATGCCCTGACTCGAAATAAGGCCGGATATGCCTGCAGTGAATTGAATGCAGGCTCGTCTTGCATCTCCCAAGACGAAAGGATGTCTGAATCCCCTGGGGAGACCACAGAGAAAGACCAAGTTCCCCACCTCATCGCGACCGGAGGCCTCACATCCTTTGAAAACTCCAGAGGGACGCGGAGATCAGTGCCTCCAAAGGAGACGATGCCTGACTCCTCGTGAAACTTGATAGGATTTCCAGGATTCCTGTGGCACGTGGAAAGGGACCCTAGGTCTCCCGCCTCAGCTGGAGAGGCGTCCCAATTGCCCTGCCAAGCCTCGAGGAGAATCCCGAGTTGTCCCTCGCAACTAGGCAGGAGTCCTGACGTCGCTGAACAAACACGTGTGTGGAAGGGCCATCCCCGTCGTAACTCGAGAATATACCCCAGGTTCCCGCCGCAACTCGAGAAAAACCATGAGACTTCCCCCTCGCCGCGAGATGAGGCCCGATTCCCCTGCACTGCGTGCAGAGCAATGCCGTGTTGCACATCACACAGGAAAGGAGCCTTGATTTCCTTGATGGCACTCCAGAGAAACCCCAAGAACACTGTTTCAAGGCTAGAGGGATCCTGAGGTCACTGTAGCAAGACGAAAGAGCTCCTTGAACCAAAAATCAACTCGAGATGAGAGGTTAGTCCCTGGCTTCGACTCCAGAGGAATACCACCTTACCACAAGCACCTCAAGAGGAGGCTTCTCTCAGCTCTAGGTATGTGAGAGGGACCCTGAGTTTGCGGCCTCAAGTGGAATGGACATCGCGATGCCCTGACTCGAAATAAGGCCGGATATCCCTGCAGTGACTTGAATGCAGGCTCGTCTTGCATCTCCCAAGACGAAAGGATGTCTGAATTCCCTTTGGAGACCACAGGGAAAGACCTAGTTCCCCACCTCATCGCGACCGGAGGCCTCACATCCTTTGAAAACTCCAGAGGGACGCGGAGATCAGTGCCTCCAAAGGAGACGATGCCTGACTCCTCGTGAAACTTGATAGGAGTCCCAGGATTCCTGTGGCCCGTGGAAAGGGACCCTTGGTCTCCCTCCTCAGCTGGAGAGGCGTCCCAATTGCCCTGCCAAGCCTCGAGGAGAATCCCGAGTTGTCCGTCGCAACTAGGCAGGAGTCCTGACGTCGCTGAACAAACACGTGTGTGGAAGGGCCATCCCCGTCGTAACTCGAGAATATACCCCAGGTTCCCGCCGCAACTCGAGAAAAACCATGAGACTTCCCCCTCGCCGCGAGATGAGGCCCGATTCCCCTGCACTGCGTGCCGAGCAATTCCGTGTTGCCCATCACACAGGAAAGGAGCCTTGATTTCCTTGATGGCACTCCAGAGAAACCCCAAGAACACTGTTTCAAGGCTAGAGGGATCCTGAGGTCACTGTAGCAACACGAAAGAGCTCCGTGGACCACAAATCAACTGGACATGAGAGGTTAGTCCCTGGCTTCGACTCCAGAGGAATACCACCTTACCACAAGCTCCTCAAGAGGAGGCTTCTCTCAGCTCTAGGTATGTGAGAGGGACCCTGAGTTTGCGGCCTCAAGTGGAATGGACACCGCGATGCCCTGACTCGAAATAAGGCCGGATATGCCTGCAGTGACTTGAATGCAGGCTCGTCTTTCATCTCCCAAGGCGAAAGGATGTCTGAATCCCCTGTGGAGACCACAGAGAAAGACCTAGTTCCCCACCTCATCGCGACCGGAGGCCTCACATCCTTTGAAAACTCCAGAGGGACGCGGAGATCAGTGCCTCCAAAGGAGATGATGCCTGACTCCTCGTGAAACTTGATAGGAGTCCCAGGATTCCTGTGGCACGTGGAAAGGGACCCTTGGTCTCCCGCCTCAGCTGGAGAGGCGTCCCAATTGCCCTGCCAAGCCTCGAGGAGAATCCCGAGTTGTCCCTCGCAACTACGCAGGAGTCCTGACGTCGCTGAACAAACACGTTTGTGGAAGGTCCATCCCCGTCGTAACTCGAGAATATACCCCAGGTTCCCGTCGCAACTCGAGAAAAACCATGAGACTTCCCCCTCGCCACGAGATGAGGCCCGATTCCCCTGCCCTGCGTGCAGAGCAATGCCGAGTTGCACATCACACAGGAAAGGAGCCTTGATTTCCTTGATGACACTCCAGAGAAAACCCAAGAACACTGTTTCAAGGCTAGAGGGATCCTGAGGTCAATGTAGCAACACGAAAGAGCTCCGTGGACCAAAAATCAACTCGAGATGAGAGGTTAGTCCCTGGCTTCGACTCCAGAGGAATACCACCTTACCACAAGCACCTCAAGAGGAGACTTCTCTCAGCTCTAGATATGTGAGAGGGACCTTGAGTTTGCGGCCTCAAGTGGAATGGACACGGCAATGCCCTGACTCGAAATAAGGCCGGATATCCATGTAGTGACTTGAATGCAGGCTCGTCTTGCATCTCCCAAGACGAAAGTATGTCTGAATCCCCTGTGGAGACCACAGAGAAAGACCTAGTCCCCCACCTCATCACGACCGGAGGCCTCACATCCTTTGAAAACTCCAGAGGGATGCGGAGATCAGTGCCTCCAAAGGAGACGATGCCTGACTCCTCTTGAAACTTGATAGGCGTCCCAGGATTCCTGTGGCACGTGGAAAGGGACCCTAGGTCTCCCGCCTCAGCTGGAGAGGCGTCCCAATTGCCCTGCCAAGCCTCGAGGAGAATCCCAAGTTATCCCTCGCAACTAGGCAGGAGTCCTGACGTCGCTGAACAAACACGTGTGTGGAAGGGCCATCCCCGTCGTAACTCGATAATATACCCCAGGTTCCCGCCGCAACTCGAGAAAAACCATGAGACTTCCCCCTCGCCGCGAGATGAGGCCCGATTCCCCTGCACTGCGTGCAGAGCAATGCCGTGTTGCACATCACAAAGGAAAGGAGCCTTGATTTCCTTGATGGCACTCCAGAGAAACCCCAAAAACACTGTTTCAAGGCTAGAGGGATCCTGAGGTCACTGTAGCAACACGAAAGAGTCTGTGGACCCCATATCAACTCGACATGAGAGGTTAGTCCCTGGATTCGATTCCAGAGGAATACCACCTTACCAGAAGGACCTCAAGAGGAGGCTTCTCTCAGCTCTAAGTATGGGAGAGGGACCCTGAGTTTGAGGCCTCAAGTGGAATGGACACCGCGATGCCCTGACTCGAAATACGGCCGGATATCCCTGCAGTAACTTGAATGCAGGCTCGACTTGCATCTCCCAAGACGAAAGGGTGTCTGAATCCCCTGTAGAGACCACAGAGAAAGACCTAGTTCCCCACCTCATCGCAACCGGAGGCCTCACATCCTTTGAAAACTGCAGAGGGACGCGGAAATCAGTGCCTCCAAAGGAGACGATGCCTGACTCCTCGTGAAACTTGATAGGAGTCCCAGAATTCCTGTGGCCCGTGGAAAGGGACCCTTGGTCTCCCACCTCAGCTGGACAGGCGTCCCAATTGCCTTGCCAAGCCTCGAGGAGAATCCCGAGTTGTCCCTCGCAACTAGGCAGGAGTCCTGACGTTGCTGAACAAACACGTGTGGAAGGGCCATCCCCGTCGTAACTCGAGAATATACCCCAGGTTCCCGCCGCAACTCGAGAAAAACCATGAGACTTCCCCCTCGCCGCGAGATGAGGCCCGATTCCCCTGCACTGCGTGCAGAGCAATGCCGTGTTGCACATCACCAAGGAAAGGAACCTTGATTTCCTTGATGGCACTCCAGAGAAAGCCCAAGAACACTGTTTCAAGGCTAGAGGGATCCTGAGGTCACTGTAGCAAGACGAAAAACCTCCGTGGACCAAAAATCAACTCGAGATGAGAGGTTAGTCCCTGGCTTCGACTCCAGAGGAATACCACCTTACCACAAGCACCTCAAGAGGAGGCTTCTCTCAGCTCTAGGTATATGAGAGGGACCCTGAGTTTGCGGCCTCAAGTGGAATGGACACCGCGATGCCCTGACTCGAAATAAGGCCAGATATCCCTGCAGTGACTTGAATGCAGGCTCGTCTTGCATCTCCCAAGACGAACGGATGTCTGAATCCCCTGTGGAGCCCACAGAGAAAGACCTAGTTCCCCACCTCATCGCGACCGGAGGCCTCAGACCCTTAGAAAACTCCAGAGGGACGCGGAGATCAGTGCCTCCAAAGGAGACGATGCCGGATGCCTCGTGAAACTTGATAGGATTCCCAGGATTCCTGTGGCACGGGGAAAGGGACCCTTGGTCTCCCGCCTCAGCTGGAGAGGCGTCCCAATTGCCCTGCCAAGCCTCGAGGAGAATCCCGAGTTGTCCCTCGCAACTAGGCAGGAGTCCTGACGTCGCTGAACAAACACGTGTGTGGAAGGGCCATCCCCGTCGTAACTCGAGAATATACCCCAGGTTCCCGCCGCAACTCGAGAAAAACCTTGAGACTTCCCCCTCGCCGCGAGATGAGGCCCGATTCCCCTGCACTGCGTGCAGAGCAATTCCGTGTTGCACATCACACAGGAAAGGAGCCTTGATTTCCTTGATGGCACTCCAGAGAAAGCCGAAGAACACTGTTTCAAGGCTAGAGGGATCCTGAGGTCACTGTAGCAACACGAAAGAGCTCCGTGGACCACAAATCAACTCGAGATGAGAGGTTAGTCCCTGGCTTCGACTCCAGAGGAATACCACCTTACCACAAGCACCTCAAGAGGAGGCTTCTCTCAGCTCTAGCTATGTGAGAGGGACCCTGAGTTTGCGGCCTCAAGTGAAATGGACACCGCGATGCCCTGGTTCGAAATAAGGCCGGATATGCCTGCAGTGACTTGAATGCAGGCTCGTCTTGCATCTCCCAAGACGAAAGGATGACTGAATCCCCTGTGGAGACCACAGAGAAAGACCTAGTTCCCCACCTCATCGCGACCGGAGGCCTCACATCCTTTGAAAACTCCAGAGGAACGCGGAGATCAGTGCCTCCAAAGGAGACGATGCCTGACTCCTCGTGAAACTTGATAGGAGTCCCAGGATTCCTGTGGCACGTGGAAAGGGACACTTGGTCTCCCGCCTCAGCTGGAGAGGCGTCCCAATTGCATTGCCAAGCCTCGAGGAGAATCCCGAGTTGTCCCTCTCAACTAGGCAGCAGTCCTGACGGCGCTGAACAAACACGTGTGTGGAAGGGCCATCCCCGTCGTAACTCGAGAATATACCCCAGGTTCCCGCCGCAACTCGTGAAAAACCATGAGACTTCCCCCTCTCCACGAGATGAGGCCCGATTCCCATGCACTGGGTGCAGATCAATGCCGTGTTGCACATCACACAGGAAAGGAGCCTTGATTTCCTTGATGGCACTCCAGAGAAAGCCCAAGAACACTGTTTCAAGGATAGAGGGATCCTGAGGTCATGGTAGCAACACGAAAGAACTCTGTGGACCAAAAATAAACTCGAGATGAGAGGTTAGTCCCTGGCTTCGACTCCAGAGGAATACCACCTTACCACAAGCACCACAAGAGGAGGCTTCTCTCAGCTCTAGGTATGTGAGAGGGACCCTGAGTTTGCGGCCTCAAGTGGAATGGACACCGCGATGCCCTGACTCAAAATAAGGCCGGATATGCCTGCAGTGACTTGAATGCAGGCTCATCTTGCATCTCCCAAGAGGAAAGGATGTCTGAATCCCCTGTGTAGACCACAGAGAAAGACCTAGTTCCCCACCTCATCGCGACCGGAGGCCTCACATCCTTTGAAAACTCCAGAGGGACGCGGAGATCAGTGCCTCCAAAGGAGACGATGCCTGACTCCTTGTGAAACTTGATAGGAGTCCCAGGATTCCTGTGGCACGTGGAAAGGGACCCTTGGTCTACCGCCTAAGCTGGAGAGGCATCCCAATTGCCCTGTCAAGCCTCGAGGAGAATCCCGAGTTGTCCCTCCCAACTAGGCAGGACTCCTGACGTCGCTGAACAAACACGTGTGTGGAAGGGCCATCCCCGTCGTAACTCGAGAATATACCCCAGGTTCCCGCCGCAACTCGAGAAAAACCATGAGACTTCCCCCTTGCCCCGAGATGAGGCCCGATTCCCCTGCACTGCGTGCAGAGCAATGCCGTGTTGCACATCACACAGGAAAGGAGCCTTGATTTCCTTGATGGCACTCCAGAGAAAGCCCAAGAACACTGTTTCAAGGATAGAGGGATCCTGAGGTCACTGTAGCAACACAACAGAGCTCCGTGGACCACAAATCAACTCGAGATGAGAGGTTAGTCCCTGGCTTCGACTCCAGAGGAATACCACCTTACCACAAGCACCTCAAGAGGAGGCTTCTCTCAGCTCTAGGTATGTGTGAGGGACCCTGAGTTTGCGGCCTCAAGTGGAATGGACACCGCGATGCCCTGACTCGAAATAAGGCCGGATATCCCTGCAGTGACTTGAATGCAGGCTCGTCTTGCATCTCCCAAGACGAAAGGATGTCTGAATCCCCTGTGGAGACCACAGAGAAAGACCTAGTTCCCCACCTCATCGCGACCGGAGGCCTCACATCCTTTGAAAACTCCAGAGGGACGCGGAGATCAGTGCCTCCAAAGGAGACGATGCCTGACTCCTCGTGAAACTTGATAGGAGTCCCAGGATTCCTGTGGCACGTGGAAAGGGACCCTTGGTCTACCGCCTCAGCTGGAGAGGCGTCCCAATTGCCCTGCCAAGCCTCGAGGAGAATCCCGAGTTGTCCCTCGCAGCAAGGCAGGAGTCCTGACGTCGCTGAACAAACACGTGTGTGGAAGGGGCATCCCCGTCGTAACTCGAGAATATACCCCAGGATCCCGCCGCAACTCGAGAAAAACCATGAGACTTCCCCCTTGCCCCGAGATGAGGCCCGATTCCCCTGCACTGCGTGCAGAGCAATGCCGTGTTGCCCATCACACAGGAAAGGATCCTTGATTTCCTTGATGGCACTCTACAGAAACCCCAAGAACACTGTTTCAAGGCTAGAGGGATCCTGAGGTCACTGTAGCAACAAAAAAGAGCTCCGTGGACCACAAATCAACTCGAGATGAGAGGTTAGTCCCTGGCTTCGACTCCAGAGGAATACCACCTTACCACAAGCACCTCAAGAGGAGGCTTCTCTCAGCTCTAGGTATGTGAGAGGGACCCTGAGTTTGCGGCTTCAAGTGGAATGGACACCGCGATGCCCTGACTCAGAATAAGGCCTGATATGCCTGCAGTGACTTGAATGCAGGCTCTTCTTGCATCTCCCAAGACGAAAGGATGTCTGAATCCCCTGTGGAGACCACAGAGAAAGACCTAGTTCCCCACCTCATCGCGACCGGAGGCCTCACAACCTTTGAAAATTCCAGAGGGACGCGGAGATCAGTGCCTCCAAAGGAGAGGATGCCTGACTCCTCGTGAAATTTGATAGGAGTCCCAGGATTCCTGTGGCACGTGGAAAGGAACCCTTAGTCTCCCGCCTCAGCTGGAGAGGCGTCCCAATTGCCCTGCCAAGCCTCGAGGAGAATCCCCAGTTGTCCCTCGCAACAAGGCAGGACCCCTACGCGGCTGAACAAACACGTGTGTGGAAGGGCCATCCCCGTCGTAACTCGAGAATATACCCCAGGTTGCCGCCGCAACTCGAGGAAAACCATGAGACTTCCCCCTTGCCCCGAGATGAGGCCCGATTCCCCTTCACTGCGTGCAGAGCAATGCCGTGTTGCACATCACACAGGAAAGGAGCCTTGATTTCCTTGATGGCACTACAGAAAAAGCCCAAGAACACTGTTTCAAGGCTAGAGGGATCCTGAGGTCACTGTAGCAACACAAAAGAGCTCCGTGGACCACAAATCAACTCGAGATGAGAGGTTAGTCCCTGGCTTCGACTCCAGAGGAATACCACCTTACCACAATCACCTCAAGAGGAGGCTTCTCTCAGCTCTAGGTAAGTGAGAGGGACCCTGAGTTTGCGGCCTCAAGTGGAATGGACACCGCGATGCCCTGACTCGAAATAAGGCCGGATATCCCTGCAGTGACTTGAATGCAGGCTCGTCTTGCATCTCCCAAGATGAAAGGATGTCTGAATCCCCTGTGGAGACCACAGAGAAAGACCTAGTTCCCCACCTCATCGCGACCGGAGGCCTCACATTCTTTGAAAATTCCAGAGGGATGCAGAGATCAGTGCCTCCAAAGGAGAGGATGCCTGACTCCTCTTGAAACTTGATAGGAGTCCCCGGATTCCTGTGGCACGTGGAAAGGGACCCTTGGTCTCCCGCCTCAGCTGGAGAGGCGTCCCAATATCCCTGCCAAGCCTCGAGGAGAATCCCGAGTTGTCCCTCGCAACTAGGCAGGAGTCCTGACGGCGCTGAACAAACACGTGTGTGGAAGGGCCATCCCCGTCGTAACTGG
This sequence comes from Cervus elaphus, assembly GCF_910594005.1. Lineage (NCBI taxonomy): Eukaryota > Metazoa > Chordata > Mammalia > Artiodactyla > Cervidae > Cervus > Cervus elaphus. The sequence continues at coordinate 2,891,527 of NC_057815.1, read as the reverse complement.
AGAATATACCCCAGGTTCCCGCCGCAACTCGAGAAAAACCATGAGACTTCCCCCTCGCCGCGAGATGAGGCCCGATTCCCCTGCACTGCGTGCAGAGCAATTCCGTGTTGCACATCACACAGGAAAGGAGCCTTGATTTCCTTGATGGCACTCCAGCGAAACCCCAAGAACACTGTTTCAAGGCCAGAGGGATCCTGAGGTCACTGTAGCAACACGAAAGAGCTCCGTGGACCACAAATCAACTCGAGATGAGAGGTTAGTCCCTGGCTTCGACTCCAGAGGAATACCACCTTACCACAAGCACCTCAAGAGGAGGCTTCTCTCAGCTCTAGGTATGTGAGAGGGACCCTGAGTTTGCGGCCTCAAGTGAAATGGACACCGCGATGCCCTGGCTCGAAATAAGGCCGGATATGCCTGCAGTGACTTGAATGCAGGCTCGTCTTGCATCTCCCAAGACGAAAGTATGTCTGAATCCCCTGTGGAGACCACAGAGAAAGACCTAGTTCCCCACCTCATCGCGACCGGAGGCCTCACATCCTTTGAAAACTCCAGAGGGACGCGGAGATCAGTGCCTTCAAAGTAAACGATGCCTGACTCCTCGTGAAACTTGATAGGAGTCCCAGGATTCCTGTGGCACGTGGAAAGGGACACTTGGTCTCCCGCCTCAGCTGGAGAGGCGTCCCAATTGCCCTGCCAAGCCTCGAGGAGAATCCCGAGTTGTCCCTCGCAACTAGGCAGCAATCCTGACGTCGCTGAACAAACACGTGTGTGGAAGGGCCATCCCCGTTGTAACTCGAGAATATACCCCAGGTTCCAGCCGCAACTCGAGAAAAACCATGAGACTTCCCCCTCGCCACGAGATGAGGCCCGATTCCCCTGCACTGCGTGCAGAGCAATGACCTGCTGTACATCACACAGGAAAGGAGCCTTGATTTCCTTGATGGCACTCCAGAGAAAGCCCAAGAACACTGTTTCAAGGCTAGAGGGATCCTGAGGTAACTGTAGCAACAAGAAAGAGCTCCGTGGACCAAAAATCAACTCGAGATGAGAGGTTAGTCCCTGGCTTCGACTCCAGAGGAATACTACCTTACCACAAGCACATCAAGAGGAGGCTTCTCTCAGCTCTAGTTATGTGAGAGGGACCCTGAGTTTGCGGCCTCAAGTGAAATAGGCACCGCGATGCCCTGGCTCGAAATAAGGCCGGATATTCCTGCAGTGACTTGAATGCAGGCTCGTCTTGCATCTCCCAAGATGAAAGGATGTCTGAATCCCCTGTGGAGACCACAGAGAAAGACGTAGTTCCCCACCTCATCGCGACCGGAGGCCTCACATCCTTTGAAAACTCCAGAGGTACGCGGAGATCAGTGCCTCCAAAGGAGACGATGCCTGACTCCTCGTGAAACTTGATAAGAGTCCCAGGATTCCTGTGGCACGTCGAAAGGGACACTTGGTCTCCCGCCTCAGTTTTAGAGGCGTCCCAATTGCATTGCCAAGCCTCGAGAAGAATCCTGAGTTGTCCCTCGCAACTAGGCAGCAGTCCTGACGTCGCTGAACAAACACGTGTGTGGAAGGGCCATCCCCGTCGTAACTCGAGAATATACCCCAGGTTCCCGCCGCAACTCGTGAAAAACCATGAGACTTCCCCCTCTCCACCAGATGAGGCCCGATTCCCATGTACTGCGTGCAGAGCAATGCCGTGTTGCACATCACACAGGAAAGGAGTCTTGATTTCCTTGATGGCACTCCACAGAAAGCCCAAGAACACTGTTTCAAGGCTAGAGGGATCCTGAGGTCACTGTAGCAACACGAAAGAACTCTGTGGACCAAAAATAAACTCGAGATGAGAGGTTAGTCCCTGGCTTCGACTCCAGAGGAAACCACCTTACCACAAGCACCTCAAGAGGAGGCTTCTCTCAGCTCTCGGTATGTGAGAGGGACCCTGAGTTTGCGGACTCAAGTGGAATGGACACCGCGATGCCCTGACTCGAAATAAGGCCCTATATCCCTTCAGTGACTTGAATGCAGACTCGTCTTGCATCTCCCAAGACGAAAGGATGTCTGAATCCCCTGAGGAGACCACAGAGAAAGACCTAGTTCCCCACCTCATCGCGACCGGAGGCCTCACATCCTTTGAAAACTCGAGAGGGACGCGGAGATCAGTGCCTCCAAAGGAAACGATGCCTGACTCCTCGTGAAACTTGATAGGAGTCCCAGGATTCCTGTGGCACATGGAAAGGGACCCTTGGTCTCCCGCGTCAGCTGGAGAGGCATCCCAATTGCCCTGCCAAGCCTCGTGGAGAATCCCGAGTTGTCCCTCTCAATTAGGCAGCAGTACTGACGTCGCTGAACAAACACGTGTGTGGAAGGGCCATCCCCGTCGTAACTCGAGAATATACCCCAGGTTCCAGCCGCAACTCGTGAAAAACCATGAGACTTCCCCCTCTCCACGAGATGAGGCCCGATTCCAATGCACTGCGTTCAGATCAATGCCGTGTTGCACATCACACAGGAAAGGAGCCTTGATTTCCTTGATGGCACTCCAGAGAAAGCCCAAGAACACTGTTTCATGGATAGAGGGATCCTGAGGTCACTGTAGCAAAACGAAAGAACTCTGTGGACCAAAATTCAACTCGAGATGAGAGGTTAGTCCCTGGCTTCGACTCCAGAGGAATACCACCTTACCACAAGCACCTCAAGAGGAGGCTTCTCTCAGCTCTAGTTATGTGAGAGGGACCCTGAGTTTGCGGCCTCAAGTGGAATGGACACCGCGATGCCCTGACTCAAAATAAGGCCGGATATGCCTGCAGTGACTTGAATGCAGGCTCATCTTGCATCTCCCAAGACGAAAGGATGTCTGAATCCCCTGTGGAGACCACAGAGAAAGATCTAGTTCCCCACCTATCGCGACCGGAGGCCTCACATCCTTTGAAAACTCCAGAGGGACGCGGAGATCAGTGCCTCCAAAGGAGACGATGCCTGATTCCTCGTGAAACTTGATAGGAGTCCCATGATTCCTGTGGCACGTGGAAAGGGACCCTTGGTCTACCGCCTCAGCTGCAGAGGCGTCCCAATTGCCCTGCCAAGCCTCGAGGAAAATCCCGAGTTGTCCCTCGCAACAAGGCAGGAGTCCTGACGTCGCTGAACAAACACGTGTGTGGAAGGGGCATCCCCGTCGTAACTCGAGAATATACCCCAGGATCCCGCCGCAACTCGAGAAAAACCATGAGACTTCCCCCTTGCCCCGAGATGAGGCCCGATTCCCCTGCACTGCGTGCAGAGCAATGCCGTGTTGCCCATCACACAGGAAAGGATCCTTGATTTCCTTGATGGCACTCTACAGAAACCCCAAGAACACTGTTTCAAGGCTAGAGGGATCCTGAGGTCACTGTAGCAACACAAAAGAGCTCCGAGGACCACAAATCAACTCGAGATGAGAGGTTAGTCCCTGGCTTCGACTCCAGAGGAATACCACCTTACCACAAGCACCTCAAGAGGAGGCTTCTCTCAGCTCTAGGTATGTGAGAGGGACCCTGAGTTTGCGGCTTCAAGTGGAATGGACACCGCGATGCCCTGACTCAGAATAAGGCCGGATATGCCTGCAGTGACTTGAATGCAGGCTCTTCTTGCATCTCCCAAGACGAAAGGATGTCTGAATCCCCTGTGGAGACCACAGAGAAAGACCTAGTTCCCCACCTCATCGCGACCGGAGGCCTCACATTCTTTGAAAATTCCAGAGGGATGCAGAGATCAGTGCCTCCAAAGGAGAGGATGCCTGACTCCTCTTGAAACTTGATAGAAGTCCCAGGATTCCTGTGGCACGTGGAAAGGGACCCTTGGTCTCCCGCCTCAGCTGGAGAGGCGTCCCAATATCCCTGCCAAGCCTCGAGGAGAATTCCGAGTTGTCCCTCGCAACTAGGCAGGAGTCCTGACGGCGCTGAACAAACACGTGTGTGGAAGGGCCATCCCCGTCGTAACTGGAGAATATACCCCAGGTTCCCCCCGCAACTCGAGAAAAACCATGAGACTTCCCCCTCGCCGCGAGATGAGGCCCGATTCCCCTGCACTGCGTGCAGAGCAATTCCGTGTTGCACATCACACAGGAAAGGAGCCTTGATTTCCTTGATGGCACTCCAGCGAAACCCCAAGAACACTGTTTCAAGGCCAGAGGGATCCTGAGGTCACTGTAGCAACACGAAAGAGCTCCGTGGACGACAAATAAACTCGAGATGAGAGGTTAGTCCCTGGCTTCGACTCCAGAGGAATACCACCTTACCACAAGCACCTCAAGAGGAGGCTTCTCTCAGCTCTAGGTATGTGAGAGGGACCCTGAGTTTGCGGCCTCAAGTGAAATGGACACCGCGATGCCCTGGCTCGAAATAAGGCCGGATATGCTTGCAGTGACTTGAATGCAGGCTCGTCTTGCATCTCCCAAGGCGAAAGGATGTCTGAATCCCCTGTGGAGACCACAGAGAAAGACCTAGTTCCCCACCTCATCGCGACCGGAGGCCTCACATCCTTTGAAAACTCCAGAGGGACGCGGAGATCAGTGCCTTCAAAGTAAACGATGCCTGACTCCTCGTGAAACTTGATAGGAGTCCCAGGATTCCTGTGGCACGTGGAAAGGGACCCTTGGTCTCCCGCCTCAGCTGGAGAGGCGTCCCAATTGCCCTGCCAAGCCTCGAGGACAATCCCGAGTTGTCCCTCGCAACTAGGCAGGAATCCTGACGTCGCTGAACAAACACGTGTGTGGAAGGGCCATCCCCGTTGTAACTCGAGAATATACCCCAGGTTCCCGCCGCAACTCGAGAAAAACCATGAGACTTCCCCCTCGCCGCGAGATGAGGCCCGATTCCCCTGCACTGCGTGCAGAGCAATGACGTGCTGTACATCACACAGGAAAGGAGCCTTGATTTCCTTGATGGCACTCCAGAGAAAGCCCAAGAAAACTGTTTCAAGGCTAGAGGGATCCTGAGGTAACTGTAGCAACAAGAAAGAGCTCCGTGGACCAAAAATCAACTCGAGATGAGAGGTTAGTCCCTGGCTTCGACTCCAGAGGAATACTACCTTACCACAAGCACCTCAAGAGGAGGCTTCTCTCAGCTCTAGTTATGTGAGAGGGACCCTGAGTTTGCGGCCTCAAGTGAAATGGGCACCGCGATGCCCTGGCTCGAAATAAGGCCAGATATGCCTGCAGTGACTTGAATGCAGGCTCGTCTTGCATCTCCCAAGATGAAAGGATGTCTGAATCCCCTGTGGAGACCACAGAGAAAGAGGTAGTTCCCCACCTCATCGCGACCGGAGGCCTCACATCCTTTGAAAACTCCAGAGGGACGCAGAGATCAGTGCCTCCAAAGGAGACGATGCCTGACTCCTTGTGAAACTTGATAAGAGTCCCAGGATTCCTGTGGCACGTGGAAAGGGACACTTGGTCTTCCGCCTCAGCTGGAGAGTCTTCCCAATTGCCCTGCCAAGCCTCGAGGAGAATCCCGAGTTGTCCCTCGCAACTAGGCCGGAGTTCTGACGTCGCTGAACAAACACGTGTGTGGAAGGGCCATCCCCGTCGTAACTCGAGAATATACCCCAGGTTCCCGCCGCAACTCGAGAAAAACCATGAGACTTCCCCCTCGCCGCGAGATGAGGCACGATTCCCCTGCACTGCGTGCAGAGCAATTACGTGTTGCACATCACACAGAAAAGGAGCCTTTATTCCTTGATGGCACTCCAGAGAAAGCCCAAGAACACTGTTTGAAGGCTAGAGGGATCCTGAGGTCACTGTAGCAACATGAAAGAGCTCCTTGTACCAGAAATCACCTCGAGATGAGAGGGTAGTCCCTGGCTTCGACTCCAGAGGAATACCACCTTACCACAAGCACCTCAAGAGGAGGCTTCTCTCAGCTCTAGGTATGTGAGAGGGACCCTGAGTTTGCGGCCTCAAGTGGAATGGACACCGCGATACCCTGACTCAAAATAAGGCCAGATATCCCTGCAGTGACTTGAATGCAGGCTCGTCTTGCATCTCCCAAGACGAAAGGATGTCTGAATCCCCTGTGGAGACCACGGAGAAAGACCTAGTTCCCCACCTCATCGCGACCGGAGGCCTCACATCCTTTGAAAACTCCAGAGGGACGCGGAGACCAGTGCCTCCAAAGGAGACGATGCAAGACTCCTCGTGAAACTTGATAGGAGTCCCAGGATTCCTGTGGCACGTGGAAAGGGACACTTGGTCTCCCGCCTCAGTTTGAGAGGCGTCCCAATTGCATTGCCAAGCCTCGAGGAGAATCCCGAGTTGTCCCTCTCAACTAGGCAGCAGTCCTGACGTCGCTGAACAAACACGTGTGTGGAAGGGCCATCCCCGTCGTAACTCGAGAATATACCCCAGGTTCCCGCCGCAACTCGTGAAAAACCATGAGACTTCCCCCTCTCCACCAGATGAGGCCCGATTCCCATGCACTGCGTGCAGAGCAATGCCGTGTTGCACATCACACAGGAAAGGAGTCTTGATTTCCTTGATGGCACTCCACAGAAAGCCCAAGAACACTGTTTCAAGGCTAGAGGGATCCTGAGGTCACTGTAGCAACACGAAAGAACTCTGTGGACCAAAAATCAACTCGAGATGAGAGGTTAGTCCCTGGCTTCGACTCCAGAGGAATACCACCTTACCACAAGCACCTCAAGAGGAGGCTTCTCTCAGCTCTAGGTATGTGAGAGGGACCCTGAGTTTGCGGCCTCAAGTGGAATGGACACCGCGATGCCCTGACTCAAAATAAGGCCGAATATCCCTGCAGTGACTTGAATGCAGGCTCATCTTGCATCTCCCAAGACGAAAGGATGTCTGAATCCCCTGTGGAGACCACAGAGAAAGACCTAGTTCCCCACCTCATCGCGACCAGAGGCCTCACATCCTTTGAAAACTCCAGAGGGACGCGGAGATCAGTGCCTCCAAAGGAGACGATGCCTGATTCCTCGTGAAACTTGATAGGAGTACCCGGATTCCTGTGGCACGTGGAAAGGGACCCTTGGTCTCCCGCCTCAGCTGGAGAGGCGTCCCAATTGCCCTGCCAAGCCTCGAGGAGAATCCCGAGTTGTCCGTCGCAACTAGGCAGGAGTCCTGACGTCGCTGAACAAACACGTGTGTGGAAGGGCCATCCCCGTCGTAACTCGAGAATATACCCCAGGTTCCCGCCGCAACTCGAGAAAAACCATGAAACTTTCCCCTTGCACCGAGATGAGGCCCAATTCCCCTGCACTGCGTGCAGAGAAATGCCGTGTTGCACATCACACAGGAAAGGAGCCTTGATTTCCTTGATGGCACTCCAGAGAAACCCCAAGAACACTGTTTCAAGGCTAGAGGGATCCTGAGGTCACTGTAGCAACACAAAAGAGCTCCGTGGACCACAAATCAACTCGAGATGAGAGGTTAGTCCCTGGCTTCGACTCCAGAGGAATACCACCTTACCACAAGCACCTCAAGAGGAGGCTTCTCTCAGCTCTAGGTATGTGAGAGGGACCCTGAGTTTGCGGCCTCAAGTGAAATGGACACCGCGATGCCCTGGCTCGAAATAAGGCCGGATATGCCTGCAGTGACTTGAATGCAGGCTCGTCTTGCATCTCCCAAGACGAAAGGATGTCTGAATCCCCTGTGGAGACCACAGAGAAAGACCTAGTTCCCCACCTCATCGCGACCGGAGGCCTCACATCCTTTGAAAACTCCAGAGGGACGCGGAGATCAGTGCCTTCAAAGTAAACGATGCCTGACTCCTCGTGAAACTTGATAGGAGTCCCAGGATTCCTGTGGCACGTGGAAAGGGACCCTTGGTCTCCCGCCTCAGCTGGAGAGGCGTCCCAATTGCCCTGCCAAGCCTCGAGGAGAATCCCGAGTTGTCCCTCGCAACTAGGCAGGAATCCTGACGTCGCTGAACAAACACGTGTGTGGAAGGGCCATCCCCGTTGTAACTCGAGAATATACCCCAGGTTCCCGCTGCAACTCGAGAAAAACCATGAGACTTCCCCCTCGCCGCGAGATGAGGCCCGATTCCCCTGCACTGCGTGCAGAGCAATGACGTGCTGTACATCACACAGGAAAGGAGCCTTGATTTCCTTGATGGCACTCCAGAGAAAGCCCAAGAAAACTGTTTCAAGGCTAGAGGGATCCTGAGGTAACTGTAGCAACAAGAAAGAGCTCCGTGGACCAAAAATCAACTCGAGATGAAAGGTTAGTCCCTGGCTTCGACTCCAGAGGAATACTACCTTACCACAAGCACCTCAAGAGGAGGCTTCTCTCAGCTCTAGTTATGTGAGAGGGACCCTGAGTTTGCGGCCTCAAGTGAAATGGACACCGCGATGCCCTGGCTCGAAATAAGGCCGGATATGCCTGCAGTGACTTGAATGCAGGCTCGTCTTGCATCTCCCAAGATGAAAGGATGTCTGAATACCCTGTGGAGACCACAGAGAAAGACTTTGTTCCCCACCTCATCGCGACCGGAGGCCTCACATCCTTTGAAAACTCCAGAGGGACGCGGAGATCAGTGCCTCCAAAGGAGACGATGCCTGACTCCTCGTGAAACTTGATAAGAGTCCCAGGATTCCTTTGGCACGTGGAAAGGGACACTTCGTCTTCCGCCTCAGCTGGAGAGTCTTCCCAATTGCCCTGCCAAGCCTCGAGGAGAATCCCGAGTTGTCCCTCGCAACTAGGCAGGAGTCCTGACGTCGCTGAACAAACACGTGTGTGGAAGGGCCATCCCCGTCGTAACTCGAGAATATACCCCAGGTTCCCGCCGCAACTCGAGAAAAACCATGAGACTTCCCCCTCTCCACCAGATGAGGCCCGATTCCCATGCACTGCGTGCAGAGCAATGCCGTGTTGCACATCACACAGGAAAGGAGTCTTGATTTCCTTGATGGCACTCCAGAGAAAGCCCAAGAACACTGTTTCAAGGCTAGAGGGATCCTGAGGTCACTGTAGCAACACAAAAGAACTCTGTAGACCAAAAATAAACTCGAGATGAGAGGTTAGTCCCTGGCTTCGACTCCAGAGGAATACCACCTTACCACAAGCACCTCAAGAGGAGGCTTCTCTCAGCTCTAGGTATGTGAGAGGGACCCTGAGTTTGCGGCCTCAAGTGGAATGGACACCGCGATGCCCTGACTCAAAATAAGGCCGGATATGCCTGCAGTGACTTGAATGCAGGCTCATCTTGCATCTCCCAAGACGAAAGGATGTCTGAATCCCCTGTGGAGACCACAGAGAAAGACCTAGTTCCCCACCTCATCTCGACCGGAGGCCTCACATCCTTTGAAAACTCCAGAGGGACGCGGAGATCAGTGCCTCCAAAGGAGACGATGCCTGACTCCTCGTGAAACTTGATAGGAGTCCCAGGATTCCTGTGGCACGTGGAAAGGGACCCTTGGTCTACCGCCTCAGCTGGAGAGGCGTCCCAATTGCCCTGCCAAGCCTCGAGGAGAATCCCGAGTTGTCCCTCGCAACAAGGCAGGAGTCCTGACTTCGCTGAACAAACACGTGTGTGGAAGGGCCATCCGCGTCGTAACTCGAGAATATACCCCAGGTTCCCGCCGCAACTCGAGAAAAACCTTGAGACTTCCCCCTCGCCGCGAGATGAGGCCCAATTCCCCTGCACTGCGTGCAGAGCAATGCCGTGTTGCACATCACACAGGAAAGGAGCCTTGATTTCCTTGATGGCACTCCAGAGAAACCCCAAGAACACTGTTTCAAGGCTACAGGGATCCTGAGGTCACTGTAGCAACACGACAGAACTCTGTGGACCAAAAATCAACTCGAGATGAGAGGTTAGTCCCTGGCTTCGACTCCAGAGGAATACAACCTTACCACAAGCACCTCAAGAGGAGGCTTCTCTCAGCTCTAGGTGTGTGAGAGGGACCCTGAGTTTGCGGCCTCAAGTGGAATGGACACCGCGATGCCCTGACTCAAAATAAGGCCGGATATGCCTGCAGTGACTTGAATGCAGGCTCATCTTGCATCTCCCAAGACGAAAGGATGTCTGAATCCCCTGTGGAGACCACAGAGAAAGACCTAGTTCCCCACCTCATCTCGACCGGAGGCCTCACATCCTTTGAAAACTCCAGAGGGACGCGGAGATCAGTGCCTCCAAAGGAGACGATGCCTGATTCCTCGTGAAACTTGATAGGAGTCCCAGGATTCCTGTGGCACGTGGAAAGGGACTCTTGGTCTACCGCCTCAGCTGGAGAGGCGTCCCAATTGCCCTGCCAAGCCTCGAGGAGAATCCCGAGTTGTCCGTCGCAACTAGGCAGGAGTCCTGACGTCGCTGAACAAACACGTGTGTGGAAGGGCCATCCCCGTCGTAACTCGAGAATATACCCCAGGTTCCCGCCGCAACTCGAGAAAAACCATGAAACTTTCCCCTTGCACCGAGATGAGGCCCAATTCCCCTGCACTGCGTGCAGAGCAATGCCGTGTTGCACATCACACAGGAAAGGGGCCTTGATTTCCTTGATGGCACTCCAGAGAAAGCCCAAGAACACTGTTTCAAGGATAGAGGGATCCTGAGGTCACTGTAGCAACACAAAAGAGCTCCGTGGACCACAAATCAACTCGAGATGAGAGGTTAGTCCCTGGCTTCGACTCCAGAGGAATACCACCTTACCACAAGCACCTCAAGAGGAGGCTTCTCTCAGCTCTAGGTATGTGAGAGGGACCCTGAGTTTGCGGCCTCAAGTGAAATGGACACCGCGATGCCCTGGCTCGAAATAAGGCCGGATATGCCTGCAGTGACTTGAATGCAGGCTCGTCTTGCATCTCCCAAGACGAAAGGATGTCTGAATCCCCTGTGGAGACCACAGAGAAAGACCTAGTTCCCCACCTCATCGCGACCGGAGGCCTCACATCCTTTGAAAACTCCAGAGGGACGCGGAGATCAGTGCCTTCAAAGTAAACGATGCCTGACTCCTCGTGAAACTTGATAGGAGTCCCAGGATTCCTGTGGCACGTGGAAAGGGACCCTTGGTCTCCCGCCTCAGCTGGAGAGGCGTCCCAATTGCCCTGCCAAGCCTCGAGGAGAATCCCGAGTTGTCCCTCGCAACTAGGCAGGAATCCTGACGTCGCTGAACAAACAGGTGTGTGGAAGGGCCATCCCCGTCGTAACTCGAGAATATACCCCAGGTTCCCGCCGCAACTCGAGAAAAACCATGAAACTTTCCCCTTGCACCGAGATGAGGCCCAATTCCCCTGCACTGCGTTCAGAGCAATGCCGTGTTGCACATCACACAGGAAAGGAGCCTCGATTTCCTTGATGGCACTCCAGAGAAAGCCCAAGAACACTGTTTCAAGGCTAGAGGGATCCTGAGGTCACTGTAGCAACACAAAAGAGCTCCGTGGACCACAAATCAACTCGAGATGAGAGGTTAGTCCCTGGCTTCGACTCCAGAGGAATACCACCTTACCACAAGCACCTCAAGAGGAGGCTTCTCTCAGCTCTAGGTATGTGAGAGGGACCCTGAGTTTGCGGCCTCAAGTGAAATGGACACCGCGATGCCCTGGCTCGAAATAAGGCCGGATATGCCTGCAGTGACTTGAATGCAGGCTCGTCTTGCATCTCCCAAGACGAAAGGATGTCTGAATCCCCTGTGGAGACCACAGAGAAAGACCTAGTTCCCCACCTCATCGCGACCGGAGGCCTCACATCCTTTGAAAACTCCAGAGGGACGCGGAGATCAGTGCCTTCAAAGTAAACGATGCCTGACTCCTCGTGAAACTTGATAGGAGTCCCAGGATTCCTGTGGCACGTGGAAAGGGACCCTTGGTCTCCCGCCTCAGCTGGAGAGGCGTCCCAATTGCCCTGCCAAGCCTCGAGGAGAATCCCGAGTTGTCCCTCGCAACTAGGCAGGAATCCTGACGTCGCTGAACAAACACGTCTGTGGAAGGGCCATCCCCGTTGTAACTCGAGAATATACCCCAGGTTCCCGCCGCAACTCGAGAAAAACCATGAGACTTCCCCCTCGCCGCGAGATGAGGCCCGATTCCCCTGCACTGCGTGCAGAGCAATGACGTGCTGTACATCACACAGGAAAGGAGCCTTGATTTCCTTGATGGCACTCCAGAGAAAGCCCAAGAACACTGTTTCAAGGCTAGAGGGATCCTGAGGTAACTGTAGCAACAAGAAAGAGCTCCGTGGACCAAAAATCAACTCGAGATGAGAGGTTAGTCCCTGGCTTCGACTCCAGAAGAATACTACCTTACCACAAGCACCTCAAGAGGAGGCTTCTCTCAGCTCTAGTTATGTGAGAGGGACCCTGAGTTTGCGGCCTCAAGTGAAATGGACACCGCGAAGCCCTGTCTCGAAATAAGGCCGGATATGCCTGCAGTGACTTGAATGCAGGCTCGTCTTGCATCTCCCAAGATGAAAGGATGTCTGAATCCCCTGTGGAGACAACAGAGAAAGACGTAGTTCCCCACCTCATCGCGACCGGAGGCCTCACATCCTTGGAAAACTCCAGAGGGACGCGGAGATCAGTGCCTCCAAAGGAGACGATGCCTGACTCCTCGTGAAACTTGATAAGAGTCCCAGGATTCCTGTGGCACGTGGAAAGGGACACTTGGTCTTCCGCCTCAGCTGGAGAGTCTTCCCAATTGCCCTGCCAAGCCTCGAGGAGAATCCCGAGTTGTCCCTCGCAACTAGGCAGCAGTCCTGACGTCGCTGAACAAACACGTGTGTGGAAGGGCCATCCCCGTCGTAACTCGAGAATATACCCCAGGTTCCCGCCGCAACTCGAGAAAAACCATGAGACTTCCCCCTCGCCGCGAGATGAGGCCCGATTCTCCTGCACTGCGTGCAGAGCAATACCGTGTTGCACATCACACATGAAAGGAGCCTTGATTTCCTTGATGGCACTCCAGAGAAAGCCCAAGAACACTGTTTCAAGGCTAGAGGGATCCTGAGGTCACTGAAGCAACACGAAAGAGCTCCGTGGACCACAAATCAACACGAGATGAGAGGTTAGTCCCTGGCTTCCACTCCAGAGGAATACCACCTTACCACAAGCACCTCAAGAGGAGGCTTCTCTCAGCTCTAGGTATGTGAGAGGGTCCCTGAGTTTGCGGCCTCAAGTGGAATGGACACCGTGATACCCTGACTCGAAATAAGGCCAGATATCCCTGCAGTGACTTGAATGCAGGCTCGTCTTGCATCTCCCAAGACGAAAGGATGTCTGAATCCCCTGTGGAGACCACGGAGAAAGACCTAGTTCCCCACCTCATCGCGACCGGAGGCCTCACATCCTTTGAAAACTCCAGAGGGACGCGGAGACCAGTACCTCCAAAGGAGACGATGCAAGACTCCTTGTGAAACTTGATAGGAGTCCCAGGATTCCTGTGGCACGTGGAAAGGGACACTTGGTCTCCCGCCTCAGTTTGAGAGGCGTCCCAATTGCATTGCCAAGCCTCGAGGAGAATCCCGAGTTGTCCCTCCCAACTAGGCAACAGTCCTGACGTCGCTGAACAAACACGTGAGTGGAAGGGCCATCCCCGTCGTAACTCGAGAATATACCCCAGTTTCCCGCCGCAACTCGTGAAAAACCATGAGACTTCCCCCTCTCCACCAAATGAGGCCCGATTCCCCTGCACTGCGTGCAGAGCAATGCCGTGTTGCACATCACACAGGAAAGGAGTCTTGATTTCCTTGATGGCACTCCACAGAAAGCCCAAGAACACTGTTTCAAGGCTAGAGGGATCCTGAGGTCACTGTAGCAACACGAAAGAACTCTGTGGACCAAAAATAAACTCGAGATGAGAGGTTAGTCCCTGGCTTCGACTCCAGAGGAATACCACCTTACCACAAGCACCTCAAGAGGAGGCTTCTCTCAGCTCTAGGTATGTGAGAGGGACCCTGAGTTTGCGGCCTCAAGTGGAATGGACACCGTGATGCCCTGACTCAAAATAAGGCCGGATATGCCTGCAGTGACTTGAATGCAGGCTCATCTTGCATCTCCCAAGACGAAAGGATGTCTGAATCCCCTGTGGAGACCACAGAGAAAGACCTAGTTCACCACCTCATCTCGACCGGAGGCCTCACATCCTTTGAAAACTCGAGAGGGACGCGGAGATCAGTGCCTCCAAAGGAGACGATGCCTGACTCCTCGTGAAACTTGATAGGAGTCCCAGGATTCCTGTGGCACGTGGAAAGGGACCCTTGGTCTACCGCCTCAGCTGGAGAGGCGTCCCAATTGCCCTGCCAAGCCTCGAGGAGAATCCCGAGTTGTCCCTCGCAACAAGGCAGGAGTCCTGACTTCGCTGAACAAACACGTGTGTGGAAGGGCCATCCCCGTCGTAACTCGAGAATATACCCCAGGTTCCCGCCGCAACTCGAGAAAAACCATGAAACTTTCCCCTTGCACCGAGATGAGGCCCGATTCCCCTGCACTGCGTGCAGAGCAATGCCGTGTTGCACATCACACAGGAAAGGAGCCTTGATTTCCTTGATGGCACTCCAGAGAAAGCCCAAGAACACTGTTTCAAGGCTAGAGGGATCCTGAGGTCACTGTAGCAACACAAAAGAGCTCCGTGGACCACAAATCAACTCGAGATGAGAGGTTAGTCCCTGGCTTCGACTCCAGAGGAATACCACCTTACCACAAGCACCTCAAGAGGAGGCTTCTCTCAGCTCTAGGTATGTGAGAGGGACCCTGAGTTTGCAGCCTCAAGTGGAATGGACACCGCGATGCCCTGACACGAAATAAGTCCGGATATCCCTGCAGTGACTTGAATGCAGGCTCGTCTTGCATCTCCCAAGACGAAAGGATGTCTGAATCCTCTGTGGAGACCACAGAGAAAGACCTAGTTCCCCACCTCATCGCGACCGGAGGCCTCACATCCTTTGAAAACTCCAGAGGGATGCGGAGATCAGTGCCTCCAAAGGAGACGATGCCTGACTCCTCGTGAAACCTTATAGGAGTCCCAGGATTCCTGTGGCACGTGGAAAGGGACCCTTGGTCTCCCGCCTCAGCTGGAGAAGCGTCCCAATTACCCTGCCAAGCCTCGAGGAGAATCCCGAGTTGTCCCTCGCAACTAGGCAGGAGTTCTGACGTAGCTGAACAAACACGTGTTTGGAAGGGCCATCCTCATCGTAACTCGAGAATATACCCCAGGTTCCCGCCGCAACTCGATAAAAACCATGAGACTTCCCCCTCGCCGCGAGATGAGGCCCGATTCCCCTTCACTGCGTGCAGAGCAATGCCGTGTTGCACATCACACAGGAAAGGAGCCTTGATTTCCTTGATGGCACTCCAGAGAAAGCCCAAGAACACTGTTTCAAGGCTAGAGGGATCCTGAGGTCACTGTAGCAACACGAAAGAACTCTGTGGACCAAAAATAAACTCAAGATGAGAGGTTATCCCTGGCTTCGACTCCAGAGGAATACAACCTTACCACAAGCACCTCAAGAGGAGGCTTCTCTCAGCTCTAGGTATGTGAGAGGAACCCTGAGTTTGCGGCCTCAAGTGGAATGCACACCGCGATGCCCTGACTCAAAATAAGGCCGGATATGCCTGCAGTGACTTGAATGCAGGCTCATCTTGCATCTCCCAAGACGAAAGGATGTCTGAATCCCCTGTGGATAGCACAGAGAAAGACCTAGTTCCCCACCTCATCGCGACCAGAGGCCTCACATCCTTTGAAAACTCCAGAGGGACGCGGAGATCAGTGCCTCCAAAGGAGACGATGCCTGACTCCTCCTGAAACTTGATAGGAGTCCCAGGATTCCTGTGGCACGTGGAAAGGGACCCTTGGTCTACCGCCTCAGCTGGAGAGGCGTCCCAATTGCCCTGCCAAGCCTCGAGGAGAATCCCGAGTTGTCCCTCGCAACTAGGTAGGACTCCTGACGTCGCTGAACAAACACGTGTGTGGAAGGGCCATCCCCGTCGTAACTCGAGAATATACCCCAGGTTCCCGCCGCAACTCGAGGAAAACCATGAGACTTTCCCCTTGCCCCGAGATGAGGCCGGATTCCCCTGCACTGCGTGCAGAGCAATGCCGTGTTGCACATCACACAGGAAAGGAGCCTTGATTTCCTTGATGGCACTCCAGAGAAAGCCCAAGAACACTGTTTCAAGGCTAGAGGGATCCTGAGGTCACTGTAGCAACACAAAAGAGCTCCGTGGACCACAAATCAACTCGAGATGAGAGGTTAGTCCCTGGCTTCGACTCCAGAGGAATACCACCTTACCACAAGCACCTCAAGAGGAGGCTTCTCTCAGCTCTAGGTATGTGAGAGGGACCCTGAGTTTGCGGCCTCAAGTGGAATGGACACCGCGATGCCCTGGCTCGAAATAACTCCGGATATCCCTGCAGTGACTTGAATGCAGGCTCGTCTTGCATCTCCCAAGACGAAAGGATGTCTGAATCCCCTGTGGAGACCACAGAGAAAGACCTAGTTCCCCACCTCATCGCGACCGGAGGCCTCACATCCTTTGAAAACTCCAGAGGGATGCGGAGATCAGTGCCTCCAAAGGAGAGGATGCCTGACTCCTCGTGAAATCTGATAGGAGTCCCAGGATTCCTGTGGCACGTGGAAAGGGACCCTTGGTCTCCCGCCTCAGCTGGAGAGGCGTCCCAATTACCCTGCCAAGCCTCGAGGAGAATCCCGAGTTGTCCCTCGCAACTAGGCAGGAGTTCTGACGTCGCTGAACAAACACGTGTTTGGAAGGGCCATCCTCGTCGTAACTCGAGAATATACCCCATGTTCCCGCCGCAACTCGATAAAAACCATGAGACTTCCCCCTCGCCGCGAGATGAGGCCCGATTCCCCTGCACTGCGTGCAGAGCAATGCCGTGTTGCACATCACACAGGAAAGGAGCCTTGATTTCCTTGATGGCACTCCAGAGAAAGCCCAAGAACACTGTTTCAAGGCTAGAGGGATCCTGAGGTCACTGTAGCAACACGAAAGAACTCTGTGGACCAAAAATAAACTCAAGATGAGAGGTTGTCCCTGGCTTCGACTCCAGAGGAATACCACCTTACCACAAGCACCTCAAGAGGAGGCTTCTCTCAGCTCTAGGTATGTGAGAGGGACCCTGAGTTTGCGGCCTCAAGTGGAATGGACACCGCGATGCCCTGACTCAAAATAAGGCCGGATATGCCTGCAGTGACTTGAATGCAGGCTCATCTTGCATCTCCCAAGACGAAAGGATGTCTGAATCCCCTGTGGAGACCACAGAGAAAGACCTAGTTCCCCACCTCATCGCGACCAGAGGCCTCACATGCTTTGAAAACTCCAGAGGGACGCGGAGATCAGTGCCTCCAAAGGAGACCATGCCTGACTCCTCGTGAAACTTGATAGGAGTCCCAGGATTCCTGTGGCACGTGGAAAGGGACCCTTGGTCTCCCGCCTCAGCTGGAGAGGCGTCCCAATTGCCCTGCCAAGCCTCGAGGAGAATCCCGAGTTGTCCCTCGCAACTAGGCAGGAATCCTGACGTCGCTGAACAAACACGTGTGTGGAAGGGCCATCCCCGTTGTAACTCGAGTATATACCGCAGGTTCCCGCCGCAACTCGAGAAAAACCATGAGACTTCCCCCTCGCCGCAAGATGAGGCCCGATTCCCCTGCACTGCATGCAGAGCAATGACGTGCTGTACATCACACAGGAAAGGAGCCTTGATTTCCTTGATGGCACTCCAGAGAAAGCCCAAGAAAACTGTTTCAAGGCTAGAGGGATCCTGAGGTAACTGGAGCAACAGAAAGAGCTCCGTGAACCAAAAGTCAACTCGAGATGAGAGGTTAGTCCCTGGCTTCGAATCCAGAGGAATACTACCTTACCACAAGCACCTCAAGAGAAGGCTTCTCTCAGCTCTAGTTATGTGAGAGGGACCCTGAGTTTGCGGCCTCAAGTGAAATGGACACCGCGATGCCCTGGCTCGAAATAAGGCCGGATATGCCTGCAGTGACTTGAATGCAGGCTCGTCTTGCTTCTCCCAAGATGAAAGGATGTCTGAATACCCTGTGGAGACCACAGAGAAAGACGTAGTTCCCCACCTCATCGCGACCGGAGGCCTCACATCCTTTGAAAACTCCAGAGGGACGCGGAGATCAGTGCCTCCAAAGGAGACGATGCCTGACTCCTCGTGAAATTTGATAAGAGTCCCAGGATTCCTGTGGCACGTGGAAAGGGACACTTGGTCTTCCGCCTCAGCTGGAGAGTCTTCCCAATTGCCCTGCCAAGCCTCGAGGAGAATCCCGAGTTGTCCCTCGCAACTAGGCAGGAGTTCTGACGTCGCTGAACAAACACGTCTGTGGAAGGGCCATCCCCGTCGTAACTCGAGAATATACCCCAGGTTCCCGCCGCAACTCGAGAAAAACCATGAGACTTCCCCCTCGCCGCGAGATGAGGCCCGATTCCCCTGCACTGCGTGCAGAGCAATACCGTGTTGCACATCACACACGAAAGGAGCCTTGATTTCCTTGATGGCACTCCAGAGAAAGCCCAAGAACACTGTTTCAAGGCTAGAGGGATGCTGAGGTCACTGAAGCAAAACGAAAGAGCTCCGTGAACCGCAAATCAACACGAGATGAGAGGTTAGTCCCTGGCTTCGACTCCAGAGGAATACTACCTTACCACAAGCACCTCAAGAGGAGGCTTCTCTCAGCTCTAGGTATGTGAGAGGGACCCTGAGTTTGCAGCCTCAAGTGGAATGGACACCGCGATACCCTGACTCAAAATAAGGCCAGATATCCCTGCAGTGACTTGAATGCAGGCTCGTCTTGCATCTCCCAAGACGAAAGGATGTCTGAATCCCCTGTGGAGACCACGGAGAAAGACCTAGTTCCCCACCTCATCGCGACCGGAGGCCTCACATCCTTTGAAAACTCCAGCGGGACGCGGAGACCAGTGCCTCCAAAGGAGACGATGCAAGACTCCTCGTGAAACTTGATAGGAGTCCCAGGATTCCTGTGGCACGTGGAAAGGGACACTTGGTCTCCCGCCTCAGTTTGAGAGGCGTCCCAATTGCATTGCCAAGCCTCGAGGAGAATCCCGAGTTGTCCCTCTCAACTAGGCAGCAGTCCTGACGTCGCTGAACAAACACGTGTGTGGAAGGGCCATCCCCGTCGTAACTCGAGAATATACCCCAGGTTCCCGCCGCAACTCGTGAAAAACCATGAGACTTCCCCCTCTCCACCAGATGAGGCCCGATTCCCATGCACTGCGTGCAGAGCAATGCCGTGTTGCACATCACACAGGAAAGGAGTCTTGATTTCCTTGATGGCACTCCAGAGAAAGGCCATAACACTGTTTCAAGGCTAGAGGGATCCTGAGGTCACTGTAGCAACACGAAAGAACTCTGTGGACCAAAAATCAACTCGAGATGAGAGGTTAGTCCCTGGCTTCGACTCCAGAGGAATACCACCTTACCACAAGCACCTCAAGAGGAGGCTTCTCTCAGCTCTAGGTATGTGAGAGGGACCCTGAATTTGCGGCCTCAAGTGGAATGGACACCGCGATGCCCTGACTCAAAATAAGGCCGGATATCCCTGCAGTGACTTGAATGCAGGCTCATCTTGCATCTCCCAAGACGAAAGGATGTCTGAATCCCCTGTGGAAACCACAGAGAAAGACCTAGTTCCCCACCTCATCGCGACCAGAGGCCTCACATCCTTTGAAAACTCCAGAGGGACGCGGAGATCAGTGCCTCCAAAGGAGACGATGCCTGATTCCTCGTGAAATTTGATAGGAGTCCCAGGATTCCTGTGGCACGTGGAAAGGGACCCTTGGTCTACCGCCTCAGCTGGAGAGGCGTCCCAATTGCCCTGCCAAGCCTCGAGGAGAATCCCGAGTTGTCCCTCGCAACTAGGCAGGAGTCCTGACGTCGCTGAACAAACACGTGTGTGGAAGGGCCATCCCCGTCGTAACTCGAGAATATACCCCAGGGTCCCGCCGCAACTCGAGAAAAACCATGAGACTTCCCCCTCGCCGCGAGATGAGGCCCGATTCCCCTGCACTGCGTGCAGAGCAATACCGTGTTGCACATCACACAGGAAAGGAGCCTTGATTTCCTTGATGGCACTCCAGAGAAAGCCCAAGAACACTGTTTCAAGGCTAGAGGGATGCTGAGGTCACTGAAGCAAAACGAAAGAGCTCCGTGAACCGCAAATCAACACGAGATGAGAGGTTAGTCCCTGGCTTCGACTCCAGAGGAATACCACCTTACCACAAGCACCTCAAGAGGAGGCTTCTCTCAGCTCTAGGTATGTGAGAGGGACCCTGAGTTTGCGGCCTCAAGTGGAATGGACACCGCGATGCCCTGACTCAAAATAAGGCCAGATATCCCTGCAGTGACTTGAATGCAGGCTCGTCTTGCATCTCCCAAGACGAAAGGATGTCTGAATCCCCTGTGGAGACCACGGAGAAAGACCTAGTTCCCCACCTCATCACGACCGGAGGCCTCACATCCTTTGAAAACTCCAGAGGTACGCGGAGATCAGTGCCTCCAAAGGAGACGATGCAAGACTCCTCGTGAAACTTGATAGGAGTCCCAGGATTCCTGTGGCACGTGGAAAGGGACACTTGGTCTCCCGCCTCAGTTTGAGAGGCGTCCCAATTGCATTGCCAAGCCTCTAGGAGAATCCCGAGTTGTCCCTCTCAACTAGGCAGCAGTCCTGACGTCGCTGAACAAACACGTGTGTGGAAGGGCCATCCCCGTCGTAACTCGAGAATATACCCCAGGTTCCCGCCGCAACTCGTGAAAAACCATGAGACTTCCCCCTCTCCACCAGATGAGGCCCGATTCCCATGCACTGCGTGCAGAGCAATGCCGTGTTGCACATCACACAGGAAAGGAGTCTTGATTTCCTTGATGGCACTCCACAGAAAGCCCAAGAACACTGTTTCAAGGCTAGAGGGATCCTGAGGTCACTGTAGCAACACGAAACAACTCTGTGGACCAAAAATCAACTCGAGATGAGAGGTTAGTCCCTGGCTTCGACTCCAGAGGAATACCACCTTACCACAAGCACCTCAAGAGGAGGCTTCTCTCAGCTCTAGGTATGTGAGAGGACCCTGAGTTTGCGGCCTCAAGTGGAATGGACACCGCGATGCCCTGACTCAAAATAAGGCCGGATATGCCTGCAGTGACTTGAATGCAGGCTCATCTTGCATCTCCCAAGATGAAAGGATGTCTGAATCCCCTGTGGAGACCACAGAGAAAGACCTAGTTCCCCACCTCATCTCGACCGGAGGCCTCACATCCTTTGAAAACTCCAGAGGGACGCGGAGATAAGTGCCTCCAAAGGAGACGATGCCTGACTCCTCGTGAAACTTGATAGGAGTCCCAGGATTCCTGTGGCACGTGGAAAGGGACCCTTGGTCTACCGCCTCAGCTGGAGAGGCGTCCCAATTGCCCTGCCAAGCCTCGAGGAGAATCCCGAGTTGTCCCTCGCAACAAGGCAGGAGTCCTGACTTCGCTGAACAAACACGTGTGTGGAAGGGCCATCCGCGTCGTAACTCGAGAATATACCCCAGGTTCCCGCCGCAACTCGAGAAAAACCATGAGACTTCCCCCTCGCCGCGAGATGAGGCCCGATTCCCCTGCACTGCGTGCAGAGCAATGCCGTGTTGCACATCACACAGGAAAGGAGCCTTGATTTCCTAGATGACACTCCAGAGAAAGCCCACGAACACTGTTTCAAGGCTAGAGGGATCCTGAGGTCACTGTAGCAACACGAAAGAGCTCCGTGGACCAAAAATCAACTCGAGATGAGAGGTAAGTCCCTGGCTTCGACTCCAGAGGAATACCACCTTACCACAAGCACCTCAAGAGGAGGCTTCTCTCAGCTCTAGGTATGTGAGAGGGACCCTGAGTTTGCGGCCTCAAGTGAAATGGACACCGCGATGCCCTGGCTCGAAATAAGGCCGGATATGCCTGCAGTGACTTGAATGCAGGCTCGTCTTGCATCTCCCAAGACGAAAGGATGTCTGAATCCCCTGTGGAGACCACAGAGAAAGACCTAGTTTCCCACCTCATCGCTACCGGAGGCCTCACATCCTTTGAAAACTCCAGAGGGACGCGGAGATCAGTGCCTTCAAAGTAAACGATGCCTGACTCCTCTTGAAACTTGATAGGAGTCCCAGGATTCCTGTGGCACGTGGAAAGGGACCCTTGGTCTCCCGCCTCAGCTGGAGAGGCGTCCCAATTGCCCTGCCAAGCCTCGAGGAGAATCCCGAGTTGTCCCTCGCAACTAGGCAGGAATCCTGACATCGCTGAACAAACACTTGTGTGGAAGGGCCATCCCCGTTGTAACTCGAGAATATACCCCAGGTTCCCGCCGCAACTCGAGAAAAACCATGAGACTTCCCCCTCGCCGCGAGATGAGGCCCGATTCCCCTGCACTGCGTGCAGAGCAATGACGTGCTGTACATCACACAGGAAAGGAGCCTTGATTTCCTTGATGGCACTCCAGAGAAA
The DNA here is from genome assembly GCF_910594005.1 of Cervus elaphus. NCBI lineage: Eukaryota > Metazoa > Chordata > Mammalia > Artiodactyla > Cervidae > Cervus > Cervus elaphus. Next base: position 2,869,086 of record NC_057815.1, on the reverse strand, counting down.
GCCCAAGAAAACTGTTTCAAGGCTAGAGGGATCCTGAGGTAACTGTAGCAACAAGAAAGAGCTCCGTGGACCAAAAATCAACTCGAGATGAGAGGTTAGTCCCTGGCTTCGACTCCAGAGGAATACTACCTTACCACAAGCACCTCAAGAGGAGGCTTCTCTCAGCTCTAGTTATGTGAGAGGGACCCTGAGTTTGCGGCCTCAAGTGAAATGGACACCGCGATGCCCTGGCTCGAAATAAGGCCGGATATGCCTGCAGTGACTTGAATGCAGGCTCGTCTTGCATCTCCCAAGACGAAAGGATGTCTGAATACCCTGTGGAGACCACGGAGAAAGACCTAGTTCCCCACCTCATCGCGACCGGAGGCCTCACATCCTTTGAAAACTCCAGAGGGATGCGGAGACCAGTGCCTCTAAAGGAGACGATGCAAGACTCCTCGTGAAACTTGATAGGAGTCCCAGGATTCCTGTGGCACGTGGAAAGGGACACTTGGTCTCCCGCCTCAGTTTGAGAGGCGTCCCAATTGCATTGCCAAGCCTCGAGGAGAATCCCGAGTTGTCCCTCTCAACTAGGCAGCAGTCCTGACGTCGCTGAACAAACACGTGTGTGGAAGGGCCATCCCCGTCGTAACTCGAGAATATACCCCAGGTTCCCGCCGCAACTCGTGAAAAACAATGAGACTTCCCCCTCTCCACCAGATGAGGCCCGATTCCCATGCACTGCATGCAGAGCAATGCCGTGTTGCACATCACACAGGAAAGGAGTCTTGATTTCCTTGATGGCACTCGACAGAAAGCCCAAGAACACTGTTTCAAGGCTAGAGGGATCCTGAGGTCACTGTAGCAACACGAAAGAACTCTGTGGACCAAAAATCAACTCGAGATGAGAGGTTAGTCCCTGGCTTCGACTCCAGAGGAATACCACCTTACCACAAGCACCTCAAGAGGAGGCTTCTCTCAGCTCTAGGTATGTGAGAGGGACCCTGAGTTTGCGGCCTCAAGTGGAATGGACACCGCGATGCCCTGACTCAAAATAAGGCCGGATATGCCTGCAGTGACTTGAATGCAGGCTCATCTTGCATCTCCCAAGACGAAAGGATGTCTGAATCCCCTGTGGAGACCACAGAGAAAGACCTAGTTCCCCACCTCATCTCGACCGGAGGCCTCACATCCTTTGAAAACTCCAGAGGGACGCGGAGATCAGTGCCTCCAAAGGAGACGATGCCTGACTCCTCGTGAAACTTTATAAGAGTCCCAGGATTCCTGTGGCACGTGGAAAGGGACCCTTGGTCTACCGCCTCAGCTGGAGAGGCGTCCCAATTGCCCTGCCAAGCCTCGAGGAGAATCCCGAGTTTTCCCTTGCAACAAGGCAGGAGTCCTGACTTCGCTGAACAAACACGTGTGTGGAAGGGCCATCCGCGTCGTAACTCGAGAATATACCCCAGGTTCCCGCCGCAACTCGAGAAAAACCATGAGACTTCCCCCTCGCCGCGAGATGAGGCCCGATTCCCCTGCACTGCGTGCAGAGCAATGCCGTGTTGCACATCACACAGGAAAGGAGCCTTGATTTCCTTGATGGCACTCCAGAGAAAGCCCAAGAACACTGTTTCAAGGCTAGAGGGATCCTGAGGTCACTGTAGCAACACGAAAGAACTCTGTGGACCAAAAATCAACTCGAGATGAGAGGTTAGTCCCTGGCTTCGACTCCAGAGGAATACAACCTTACCACAAGCACCTCAAGAGGAGGCTTCTCTCAGCTCTAGGTATGTGAGAGGGACCCTGAGTTTGCGGCCTCAAGTGGAATGGACACCGCGATGCCCTGACTCAAAATAAGGCCGGATATGCCTGCAGTGACTTGAATGCAGGCTCATCTTGCATCTCCCAAGACGAAAGGATGTCTGAATCCCCTGTGGAGACCACAGAGAAAGACCTAGTTCCCCACCTCATCGCGACCAGAGGCCTCACATCCTTTGAAAACTCCAGAGGGACGCGGAGATCAGTGCCTCCAAAGGAGACGATTCCTGATTCCTCGTGAAACTTGATAGGAGTCCCAGGATTCCTGTGGCACGTGGAAAGGGACCCTTGGTCTCCCGCCTCAGCTGGAGAGGCGTCCCAATTGCCCTGCCAAGCCTCGAGGAGAATCCTGAGTTGTCCCTCGCAACTAGGCAGGACTCCTGACGTCGCTGAACAAACACGTGTGTGGAAGGGCCATCCCCGTCGTAACTCGAGAATATACCCCAGGTTCCCGCCGCAACTCGAGAAAAACCATGAAACTTTCCCCTTGCACCGAGATGAGGCCCGATTCCCCTGCACTGCGTGCAGAGCAATGCCGTGTTGCACATCACACAGGAAAGGAGCCTTGATTTCCTTGATGGCACTCCAGAGAAAGCCCAAGAACACTGTTTCAAGGCTAGAGGGATCCTGAGGTCACTGTAGCAGCACGAAAGAGCTCCGTGGACCAACAATCAACTCGAAATGAGAGGTTAGTCCCTGGCTTCGACTCCAGAGGAATACCACCTTACCACAAGCACCTCAAGAGGAGGCTTCTCTCAGCTCTAGGTATGTGAGAGGGACCCTGAGTTTGCGGCCTCAAGTGGAATGGACACCGCGATGCCCTGACACGAAATAAGTCCGGATATCCCTGCAGTGACTTGAATGCAGGCTCGTCTTGCATCTCCCAAGACGAAAGGATGTCTGAATCCTCTGTGGAGACCACAGAGAAAGACCTAGTTCCCCACCTCATCGCGACCGGAGGCCTCACATCCTTTGAAAACTCCAGAGGGATGCGGAGATCAGTGCCTCCAAAGGAGAGGATGCCTGACTCCTCGTGAAACCTGATGGGAGTCCCAGGATTCCTGTGGCACGTGGAAAGGGACCCTTGGTCTCCCGCCTCAGCTGGAGAGGCGTCCCAATTACCCTGCCAAGCCTCGAGGAGAATCCCGAGTTGTCCCTCGCAACTAGGCAGGAGTTCTGACGTAGCTGAACAAACACGTGTTTGGAAGGGCCATCCTCGTCGTAACTCGAGAATATACCCCAGGTTCCCGCCGCAACTCGAGAAAAACCATGAGACTTCCCCCTCGCCGCGAGATGAGGCCCGATTCCCCTGCACTGCGTGCAGAGCAATGCCGTGTTGCACATCACACAGGAAAGGAGCCTTGATTTCCTTGATGGCACTCCAGAGAAAGTCCAAGAACACTGTTTCAAGGCTAGAGGGATCCTGAGGTCACTGTAGCAACACGAAAGAACTCTGTGGACCAAAAATAAACTCAAGATGAGAGGTTAGTCCCTGGCTTCGACTCCAGAGGAATACCACCTTACCACAAGCACCTCAAGAGGAGGCTTCTCTCAGCTCTAGGTATGTGAGAGGGACCCTGAGTTTGCGGCCTCAAGTGGAATGGACACCGCGATGCCCTGACTCGAAATAAGGCCGGATATGCCTGCAGTGACTTGAATGCAGGCTCATCTTGCATCTCCCAAGACGAAAGGATGTCTGAATCCCCTGTGGAGACCACAGAGAAAGACCTAGTTCCCCACCTCATCGCGACCAGAGGCCTCACATCCTTTGAAAACTCCAGAGGGACGCGGAGATCAGTGCCTCCAAAGGAGACGATGCCTGACTCCTCGTGAAACTTGATAGGAGTCCCAGGATTCCTGTGGCACGTGGAAAGGGACCCTTGGTCTACCGCCTCAGCTGGAGAGGCGTCCCAATTCCCCTGCCAAACCTCGAGGAGAATCCCGAGTTGTCCCTTGCAACTAGGCAGGACTCCTGACGTCGCTGAACAAACACGTGTGTGGAAGGGCCATCCCCGTCGTAACTTGAGAATATACCCCAGGTTCCCGACGCAACTCGAGAAAAACCATGAGACTTCCCCCTTGCCCCGAGAAGAGGCCGGATTCCCCTGCACTGCGTGCAGAGCAATGCCGTGTTGCACATCACACAGGAAAGGAGCCTTGATTTCCTTGATGGCACTCCAGAGAAAGCCCAAGAACACTGTTTCAAGGCCAGAGGGATCCTGAGGTCACTGTAGCAACACGAACGAGCTCCGTGGACCACAAATCAACTCAAGATGAGAGGTTAGTCCCTGGCTTCGACTCCAGAGGAATACCACCTTACCACAAGCACCTCAAGAGGAGGCTTCTCTCAGCTCTAGGTATGTGAGAGGGACCCTGAGTTTGCGGCCTCAAGTGGAATGGACACCGGGATGCCCTGACTCGAAATAAGGCCGGATATGCCTGCAGTGACTTGAATGCAGGCTCGTCTTGCATCTCCCAAGACAAAATGGTGTCTGAATCCCCTGTGGAGACCACAGAGAAAGACCTAGTTCCCCACCTCATCGCGACCGGAGGCCTCACATCCTTTGAAAACTCCAGAGGAATGCGGAGATCAGTGCCTCCAAAGGAGACGATGCCTGACTCCTCGTGAAACTTGATAGGAGTCCCAGGATTTCTGTGGCACGTGGAAAGGGACCCTTGGTCTCCCGCCTCAGCTGGAGAGGCGTCCCAATTGCCCTGCCAAGCCTCGAGGAGAATTCCGAGTTGTCCCTCGCAACTAGGCAGGAGTCCTGACGGCGCTGAACAAACACGTGGGTGGAAGGGCCATCCCCGTCGTAACTCGAGAATATACCCCAGGTTCCCGCCGCAACTCGAGAAAAACCATGAGACTTCCCCCTCGCCGCGAGATGAGGCCCGATTCCCCTGCACTGCGTGCAGAGCAATGCCGTGTTGCACATCACACAGGAAAGGAGCCTTGATTTCCTTGATGGCACTCCAGAGAAAGCCCAAGAACACTGTTTCAAGGCTAGAGGGATCCTGAGGTCACTGTAGCAACATGAAAGAGCTCCGTGGACCAAAAATCAACTCGAGATGAGAGGTTAGTCCCTGGCTTCGACTCCAGAGGAATACCACCTTACCACAAGCACCTCAAGAGGAGGCTTCTCTCAGCTCTAGGTATGTGAGAGGGACCCTGAGTTTGCGGCCTCAAGTGGAATGGACACCGCGATGCCCTGACTCGAAATTAGGCCAGATATCCCTGCAGTGACTTGAATGCAGGCTCGTCTTGCATCTCCCAAGACGAAAGGATGTCTGAATCCCCTGTGGAGACCACAGAGAAAGACATAGTTCCCCACCTCATCGCGACCGGAGGCCTCACATCCTTTGAAAACTCGAGAGGGACGCGGAGATCAGTGCCTCCAAAGGAGACGATGCCTGACTCCTCGTGAAACTTGATAGGAGTCCCAGGATTCCAGTGGCACGTGGATAGGGACACTTGGTCTCCCGCCTCAGCTGGAGAGGCGTTCCAATTGCCCTGTCAAGCCTCGAGGAGAATCCCGAGTTGTCCCTCACAACTAGGCAGGAGTCCTGACGGCGCTGAACAAACACGTGTGTGGAAGGGCCATCCCCGTCGTAACTCGAAAATATACCCCCGGTTCCCGCAGCAACTCGAGAAAAACCATGAGACTTCCCTCTCGCCGCGAGATGATTCCCGATTCCCCTGCACTGCGTGCAGAGCAATACCGAGCTGCACATCACACAGGAAAGGAGCCTTGATTTCCTTGATGGCACTCCAGAGAAAGCCCAAGAACACTGTTTCAAGGCCAGAGGGATCCTGAGGTCACTGTAGCAACACGAAAGAGCTCCGTGGACCAAAAATCAACTCGAGATGAGAGGTTAGTCCCTGGCTTCGACTCCAGAGGAATACCACCTTACCACAAGCACCTCAAGAGGAGGCTTCTCTCAGCTCTTGGTATGTGAGAGGGACCCTGAGTTTGCGGCCTCAAGTGGAATGGACACCGCGATGCCCTGACTCAAAATAAGGCCGGATATCCCTGCAGTGACTTGAATGCAGGCTCTTCTTGCATCTCCCAAGACGAAAGGATGTCTGAATTCCCTGTGGAGACCACAGAGAAAGACCTAGTTCCCCACCTCATCGCGACCGGAGGCCTCACATCCTTTGAAAACTCCAGAGGGACCTGGAGATCAGTGCCTCCAAAGGAGACGATGCCTGACTCCTCGTGAAACTTGATAGGAGTCCCAGGATTCCTGTGGCACGTGGAAAGGGACCCTTGGTCTACCGCCTCAGCTAGAGAGGCGTCCCAATTGCCTTGGCAAGCCTCGAGGAAAATCCCGAGTTGTCCCTCGCAACTAGGCAGGACTCCTGACGTCGCTGAACAAACACGTGTGTGGAACGGCCATCCCCGTCGTAACTCGAGAATATACTCCAGGTTCCCGCCGCAACTCGAGAAAAACCATGAGACTTCCCCCTCGCCGCGAGATGAGGCCCGATTCCCCTGCACTGCGTGCAGAGCAATGCCGTATTGCACATCACACAGGAAAAGAGCCTTGATTTCCTTGATGGCACTCCACAGAAAGCCCAAGAACACTGTTTCAAGGCTAGAGGGATCCTGAGGTCACTGCAGCCACACAAAAGAGCTCCGTGGACCACAAATCAACTCGAGATGAGAGGTTAGTCCCTGGCTTCGACTCCAGAGGAATACTACCTTACCACAAGCACCTCAAGAGGAGGCTTCTCTCAGCTCTAGTTATGTTAGAGGGACCCTGAGTTTGCTTCCTCAAGTGAAATGGACACCGCGATGCCCTGGCTCGAAATAAGGCCGGATATGCCTGCAGTGACTTGAATGCAGGCTCGTCTTGCATCTCCCAAGACGAAAGGATGTCTGAATCCCCTGTGGAGACCACAGAGAAAGACCTAGTTCCCCACCTCATCGCGACCGGAGGCCTCACATCCTTTGAAAACTCCAGAGGGACGCGGAGATCAGTGCCTCCAAAGGAGATGATGCGTGACTCCTCGTGAAACTTGATAGGAGTCCCATGATTCCTGTGGCACGTGGAAAGGGACCCTTGGTCTCCCGCCTCAGCTGGAGAGGCGTCCCAATTGCCCTGCCAAGCCTCGAGGAGAATTCCGAGTTGTCCCTCTCAACTAGGCAGGAGTCCTGACGGCGCTGAACAAACACGTGTGTGGAAGGGCCATCCCCGTCGTAACTCGAGAATATACCCCAGGTTCCCGCAGCAACTCGAGAAAAACCATGAGACTTCCCCCTCGCCGCGAGATGAGGCACGATTCCCCTGCACTGCGTGCAGAGCAATTCCGTGTTGCACATCACACAGGAAAGGAGCCTTGATTTCCTTGATGGCACTCCAGAGAAAGCCCAAGAACACTGTTTTAAGGCCAGAGGGATCCTGAGGTCACTGTAGCAACACGAACGAGCTCCGTGGACCACAAATCAACTCGAGATGAGAGGTTAGTCCCTGGCTTCGACTCCAGAGGAATACCACCTTACCACAAGCACCTCAAGAGGAGGCTTCTCTCAGCTCTAGGTATGTGAGAGGGAACCTGAGTTTGCGGCCTCAAGTGAAATGGACACCGCGATGCCCTGGCTCGAAATAAGGCCGGATATGCCTGCAGTGACTTGAATGCAGGCTCGTCTTGCATCTCCCAAGACGAAAGGATGACTGAATCCCCTGTGGAGACCACAGAGAAAGACCTAGTTCCCCACCTCATCGCGACCGGAGGCCTCACATCCTTTGAAAACTCCAGAGGGATGCGGAGATCAGTGCCTCCAAAGGAGACGATGCCTGACTCCTCGTGAAACTTGATAGGAGTCCCAGGATTCCTGTGGCACGTGGAAAGGGACACTTGATCTCCCGCCTCAGCTGGAGAGTCGTCCCAATTGCCCTGCCAAGCCTCGAGGAGAATCCCGAATTGTCCCTCGCAACTAGGCAGGAGTTCTGACGTCGCTGAACAATCACGTGTGTGGAAGGGCCATCCCCGTCGTAACTCGAGAATATACCCCAAATTTCCGCCGCAACTCGAGAAAAACCATGAGACTTCCCCCTCGCCGCGAGATGAGGCCCGATTCCCCTGCACTGCGTGCAGAGCAATGCCGTGTTGCACATCACACAGGAAAGGAGCCTTGATTTCCTTGATGGCACTCCAGAGAAAGCCCAAGAACACTGTTTCAAGGCTAGAGGGATCCTGAGGTCACTGTAGCTACACGAAAGAGCTCCGTGGACCAAAAATCAACTCGAGATGAGAGGTTAGTCCCTGGCTTCGACTCCAGAGGAATACCACCTTACCACAAGCACCTCAAGAGGAGGCTTCTCTCAGCTCTAGGTATGTGAGAGGGACCCTGAGTTTGCGGCCTCAAGTGGAATGGACACCGCGATGCCCTGACTCAAAATAAGGCCGGATATGCCTGCAGTGACTTGAATGCAGGCTCTTCTTGCATCTCACAAGACGAAAGGATGTCTGAATCCCCTGTGGAGACCACAGAGAAAGACCTAGTTCCCCACCTCATCGCGACCGGAGGCCTCACATCCTTTGAAAACTCCAGAGGGACGCGGAGATCAGTGCCTCCAAAGGAGACGATGCCTGACTCCTCGTGAAACTTGATAGGAGTCCCTGGATTCCTGTGGCACGTGGAAAGGGACCCTTGGTCTACCGCCTCAGCTAGAGAGGCGTCCCAATTGCCTTGGCAAGCCTCGAGGAAAATCCCGAGTTGTCCCTCGCAACTAGGCAGGACTCCTGACGTCGCTGAACAAACAGGTGTGTGGAAGGGCCATCCCCGTCGTAACTCGAGAATATACCCCAGGATCCCGCCGCAACTCGAGAAAAACCATGAGACTTCCCCCTCGCCGCGAGATGAGGCCCGATTCCCCTGCACTGCGTGCAGAGCAATGCCGTGTTGCACATCACACAGGAAAAGAGCCTTGATTTCCTTGATGGCACTCCACAGAAAGCCCAAGAACACTGTTTCAAGGCTAGAGGGATCCTGAGGTCACTGCAGCCACACAAAAGAGCTCCGTGGACCACAAATCAACTCGAGATGAGAGGTTAGTCCCTGGCTTCGACTCCAGAGGAATACTACCTTACCACAAGCACCTCAAGAGGAGGCTTCTCTCAGCTCTAGTTATGTTAGAGGGACCCTGAGTTTGCTTCCTCAAGTGAAATGGACACCGCGATGCCCTGGCTCGAAATAAGGCCGGATATGCCTGCAGTGACTTGAATGCAGGCTCGTCTTGCATCTCCCAAGACGAAAGGATGTCTGAATCCCCTGTGGAGACCACAGAGAAAGACCTAGTTCCCCACCTCATCGCGACCGGAGGCCTCACATCCTTTGAAAACTCCAGAGGGACGCGGAGATCAGTGCCTCCAAAGGAGATGATGCGTGACCCCTCGTGAAACTTGATAGGAGTCCCAGGATTCCTGTGGCACGTGGAAAGGGACCCTTGGTCTCCCGCCTCAGCTGGAGAGGCGTCCCAATTGCCCTGCCAAGCCTCGAGGAGAATTCCGAGTTGTCCCTCTCAACTAGGCAGGAGTCCTGACGGCGCTGAACAAACACGTGTGTGGAAGGGCCATCCCCGTCGTAACTCGAGAATATACCCCAGGTTCCCGCCGCAACTCGAGAAAAACCATGAGACTTCCCCCTCGCCGCGAGATGAGGCACGATTCCCCTGCACTGCGTGCAGAGCAATTCCGTGTTGCACATCACACAGGAAAGGAGCCTTGATTTCCTTGATGGCACTCCAGAGAAAGCCCAAGAACACTGTTTCAAGGCCAGAGGGATCCTGAGGTCACTGTAGCAACACGAACGAGCTCCGTGGACCACAAATCAACTCGAGATGAGAGGTTAGTCCCTGGCTTCGACTCCAGAGGAATACCACCTTACCACAAGCACCTCAAGAGGAGGCTTCTCTCAGCTCTAGGTATGTGAGAGGGAACCTGAGTTTGCGGCCTCAAGTGAAATGGACACCGCGATGCCCTGGCTCGAAATAAGGCCGGATATGCCTGCAGTGACTTGAATGCAGGCTCGTCTTGCATCTCCCAAGACGAAAGGATGACTGAATCCCCTGTGGAGACCACAGAGAAAGACCTAGTTCCCCACCTCATCGCGACCGGAGGCCTCACATCCTTTGAAAACTCCAGAGGGAAGCGGAGATCAGTGCCTCCAAAGGAGACGATGCCTGACTCCTCGTGAAAATTGATAGGAGTCCCAGGATTCCTTTGGCACGTGGAAAGGGACCCTTGGTCTCCCGCCTCAGCTGGAGAGGCGTCCCAATTGCCCTGCCAAGCCTCGAGGAGAATCCCGAGTTGTCCCTCGCAACAAGGCAGGAGTCCTGACGTCGCTGAACAAACACGTGGGTGGAAGGGCCATCCCCGTCGTAACTCGAGAATATACCCCAGGATCCCGCCGCAACTCGAGAAAAACCATGAGACTTCCCCCTTGCCCCGAGATGAGGCCCGATTCCCCTGCACTGCATGCAGAGCAATGCCGTGTTGCACATCACACAGGAAAGGAGCCTTGATTTCCTTGATGGCACTCCACAGAAACCCCAAGAACACTGTTTCAAGGGCAGAGGGATCCTGAGGTCACTGTAGCAACACAAAAGAGCTCCGTGGACCACAAATCAACTCGAGATGAGAGGTTAGTCCCTGGCTTCGACTCCAGAGGAATACCACCTTACCACAAGCACCTCAAGAGGAGGCTTCTCTCAGCTCTAGGTATGTGAGAGGGACCCTGAGCTTGCGGCCTCAAGTGGAATGGACACTGCGATGCCCTGACTCGAAATAAGGCCGGATATCCCTGCAGTGACTTGAATGCAGGCTCGTCTTGCATCTCCCAAGACGAAATGTTGTCTGAATCCCCTGTGGAGACCACAGAGAAAGACCTAGTTCCCCACCTCATCGCGACCGGAGGCCTCACATCCTTTGAAAACTCCAGAGGGATGCGGAGATCAGTGCCTCCAAAGGAGACGATTCCTGACTCCTCGTGAAACTTGATAGGAGTCCCAGGATTCCTGTGGCACGTGGAAAGGGACACTTGGTCTCCCGCCTCAGCTGGAGAGGCGTCCCAATTGCCCTGCCAAGCCTCGAGGAGAATTCCGAGTTGTCCCTCGCAACTAGGCAGGAGTCCTGACGGCGCTGAACAAACACGTGTGTGGAAGGGCCATCCCCGTCGTAACTCGAGAATATACCCCAGGTTCCCGCCGCAACTCGAGAAAAACCATGAGACTTCCCCCTCGCCGCGAGATGAGGCACGATTCCCCTGCACTGCGTGCAGAGCAATTCCGTGTTGCACATCACACAGAAAAGGAGCCTTGATTTCCTTGATGGCACTCCAGAGAAAGCCCAAGAACACTGTTTCAAGGACAGAGGGATCCTGAGGTCACTGTAGCAACAGGAACGAGCTCCGTGGACCACAAATCAACTCGAGATGAGAGGTTAGTCCCTGGCTTCGCCTCCAGAGGAATACCACCTTACCACAAGCACCTCAAGAGGAGGCTTCTCTCAGCTCTAGGTATGTGAGAGGGACCCTGAGTTTGTGGCCTCGAGTGAAATGGACACCGCGATGCCCTGGCTCGAAAGAAGGCCGGATATGCCTGCAGTAACTTGAATGCAGGCTCGTCTTGCATCTCCCAAGACGAAAGGATGTCTGAATCCCCTGTGGAGACCACAGAGAAAGACCTAGTTCCCCACCTCATCGCGACCGGAGGCCTCACATCCTTTGAAAACTCCAGAGGGATGCGGAGATCAGTGCCTCCAAAGGAGAGGATGCCTGACTCCTCGTGAAACTTGATAGGAGTCCCAGGATTCCTGTGGCACGTGGAAAGGGACAGTTGGTCTCCCGCCTCAGCTGGAGAGTCGTCCCAATTGCCCTGCCAAGCCTCGAGGAGAATCCCGAGTTGTCCCTCGCAACTAGGCAGGAGTTCTGACGTCGCTGAACAATCACGTGTGTGGAAGGGCCATCCCCGTCGTAACTCGAGAATATACCCCAGGTTCCCGCCGCAACTCGAGAAAAACCATGAGACTTCCCCCTCGCCGCGAGATGAGGCCCGATTCCCCTGCACTGCGTGCAGAGCAATGCCGTGTTGCACATCACACAGGAAAGGAGCCTTGATTTCCTTGATGGCACTCCAGAGAAAGCCCAAGAACACTGTTTCAAGGCTAGAGGGATCCTGAGGTTACTGTAGCAACACGAAAGAGCTCCGTGGACCAAAAGTCAACACGAGATGAGAGGTTAGTCCCTGGCTTCGACTCCAGAGGAATACCACCTTACCACAAGCACCTCAAGAGGAGGCTTCTCTCAGCTCTAGGTATGTGAGAGGGACCCTGAGTTTGCGGCCTCAAGTGGAATGGACACCGCGATGCCCTGACTCGAAATAAGGCCAGATATCCCTGCAGTGACTTGAATGCAGGCTCGTCTTGCATCTCCCAAGACGAAAGGATGTCTGAATCCCCTGTGGAGACCACAGAGAAAGACCTAGTTCCCCACCTCATCGCGACCGGAGGCCTCACATCCTTTGAAAACTACAGAGGGTCGCGGAGATCAGTGCCTCCAAAGGAGACGATGCCTGACTCCTCGTGAAACTTGATAGGAGTCGCAGGATTCCTGTGGCACGTGGAAAGGGACACTTGGTCTCCCGCCTCAGCTGGAGAGGCGTCCCAATTGCATTGCCAAGCCTCGAGGAGAATCCCGAGTTGTCCCTCGCAACTAGGCAGGAGTCCTGATGGCGCTGAAAAACACGTGTGTGGAAGAGCCATCCCCGTCGTAACTCGAGAATATACCCCAGGTTCCCGCCGCAACTCGAGAAAAACCATGAGACTTCCCCCTCGCCGCGAGATGAGGCCCGATTCCCCTGCACTGCGTGCAGAGCAATGCCGTGTTGCACATCACACAGGAAAGGAGCCTTGATTTCCTTGATGGCACTCCAGAGAAAGCCCAAGAACACTGTTTCAAGGCCAGAGGGATCCTAAGGTCACTGTAGCAACACGAAGGAGCTCCGTGGACGACTAATCAACTCGAGATGAGAGGTTAGTCCCTGGCTTCGACTCCAGAAGAATACCACCTTACCACAAGCACCTCAAGAGGAGGCTTCTCTCAGCTCTAGGTATGTGAGAGGGACCCTGAGTTTGCGGCCTCAAGTGGAATGGACACCGCGATGCCCTGACTCGAAATAAGGCCAGATATCCCTGCAGTGACTTGAATGCAGGCTCGTCTTGCATCTCCCAAGACGAAAGGATGTCTGAATCCCCTGTGGAGACCACAGAGAAAGACCTAGTTCCCCACCTCATCGCGACCGGAGGCCTCACATCCTTTGAAAACTCCAGAGGGACGCGGAGATCAGTGCCTTCAAAGTAGACGATGCCTGACTCCTCGTGAAACTTGATAGGGGTCCCAGGATTCCTGTGGCACGTGGAAAGGGACACTTGGTCTCCCTCCTCAGCTGAAGAGGCGTCCCAATTGCCCTGCCTAGCCTTGAGGAGCATCCCGAATTGTCCCTCGCAACTAGGCAGGAATCCTGACGTCGCTGAACAAACACGTGTGTGGAAGGGACATCCCCGTCGTAACTCGAGAATATACCCCAGGTTCCCGACGCAACTCGAGAAAAACCATGAGACTTCCCCCTCGCCGCGAGATGAGGCCCGATTCCCCTGCACTGCGTGCAGAGCAATGACGTGCTGTACATCACACAGGAAAGGAGCTTTGATTTCCTTGATGGCACTCCAGAGAAAGCCCAAGAAGACTGCTTCAAGGCTAGAGGGATCCTGAGGTCACTGTAGCAACAAGAAAGAGCTCCGTGGACCAAAAATCAACTCGAGATGAGATGTTAGTCCCTGGCTTCGACTCCAGAGGAATACTACCTTACCACAAGCACCTCAAGAGGAGGCTTCTCTCAGCTCTAGGTATGTGAGAGGGACCCTGAGTTTGCGGCCTCAAGTGAAATGGACACCGCGATGCCCTGTCTCGAAATAAGGCCGGATATCCCTGCAGTGACTTGAATGCAGGCTTGTCTTGCATCTCCCAAGACGAAAGGATGTCTGAATCCCCTGTGGAGCCCACAGAGAAAGACCTAGTTCCCCACCTCATCGCGACCGGAGGCCTCACATCCTTTGAAAACTCCAGAGGGACGCGGAGATCAGTGCCTCCAAAGGAGACGATGCCTGACTCCTCGTGAAACTTGATAGGAGTCCCAGGATTCCTGTGGCACGTGGAAAGGGACACTTGGTCTCCCGCCTCAGCTGGAGAGGCGTCCCAATTGCCCTGCCAAGCCTCGAGGAGAATTCCGAGTTGTCCCTCCCAACTAGGCAGGAGTCCTGACGGCGCTGAACAAACACGTGTGTGGAAGGGCCATCCCCGTCGTAACTCGAGAATATACCCCAGGTTCCCGCCGCAACTCGAGAAAAACCATGAGACTTCCCCCTCGCCGCGAGATGAGGCACGATTCCCCTGCACTGCGTGCAGAGCAATTACGTGTTGCACATCACACAGAAAAGGAGCCTTTATTCCTTGATGGCACTCCAGAGAAAGCCCAAGAACACTGTTTGAAGGCTAGAGGGATCCTGAGGTCACTGTAGCAACATGAAAGAGCTCCTTGTACCAGAAATCACCTCGAGATGAGAGGGTAGTCCCTGGCTTCGACTCCAGAGGAATACCACCTTACCACAAGCACTTCAAGAGGAGGCTTCTCTCAGCTCTTGGTATGTGAAAGTGACCCTGAGTTTGCGGCCTCAAGTGGAATGGACACCACGATGCCCTGACTCGACATAAGGCCGGATATGCCTGCAGTGACTTGAATGCAGGCTCGTCTTGCATCTCCCAAAACGAAAGGTTGTCCAAATCCCCTGTGGAGACTACAGAGAAAGACCTAGTTCCCCACCTCATCCCGACTGGACGCCTCACTTTCTTTGAAAACTCCAGAGGGACGCGGAGATGAGTGCCTCCAAAGGAGACAATGCCTGATTCCTCGTGAAACTTGATAGGAGTCCCAGGATTCCTGTGGCACGTGGAAAGGGACCCTTGGTCTCCCGCCTCAGCTGGAGAGGCGTCCCAATTGCCCTGCCAAGCCTCGAGGAGAATCCCGAGTTGTCCCTCGCAACTAGACAGGAGTCCTGACGTCGCTGAACAAACACGTGTGTGAACGGGCCATCCCCGTCGAAACTCGAGAATATACCCCAGGTTCCCGCCGCAACTCGAGAAAAACCATGAGACTTCCCCCTCGCCGCGAGATGAGGCCCGATTCCCCTGCACTGCGTGCAGAGCAATGCCGTGTTGCACATCACACAGGAAAGGAGCCTTGATTTCCTTGATGGCACTCCAGAGAAACTCCAAGAACACTGATTCAAGGCTAGAGGGATCCTGGGGTCACTGTAGCAACACGAAAGAGCTCCGTGGACCAAAAATCAACTCGAGATGAGAGGTTAGTCCCTGGCTTCGACTCCAGAGGAATACCACCTTACCACAAGCACCTCAAGAGGAGGCTTCTCTCAGCTCTAGGTATGTGAGAGGGACCCTGAGTTTGCGGCCTCAAGTGGAATGGACACCGCGATGCCCTGACTCGAAATAAGGCCAGATATCCCTGCAGTGACTTGAATGCAGGCTCGTCTTGCATCTCCCAAGACGAAAGGATGTCTGAATCCCCTGTGGAGACCACAGAGAAAGACCTAGTTCCCCACCTCATCGCGACCGGAGGCCTCACATCCTTTGAAAACTCCAGAGGGACGCGGAGATCAGTGCCTCCAAAGGAGACGATGCCTGACTCCTCGTGAAACTTGATAGGAGTCCCAGGATTCGTGTGGCACGTGGAAAGGGACACTTGGTCTCCCTCCTCAGCTTGAGAGGCGTCCCAATTGCATTGCCAAGCCTCGAGGAGAATCCCGAGTTGTCCCTCTCAACTAGGCAGGAGTCCTGATGGCGCTGAACAAACACGTGTGTGGAAGGGCCATACCCATGGTAACTAGAGAATATACCCCAGGTTCCCGCCGAAACTCGAGAAAAACCATGAGACTTCCCCCTCGCCGCGAGATGAGGCCCGATTCCCCTGCACTGCGTGCAGAGCAATGCCGTGTTGCACATCACACAGGAAAGGAGCCTTGATTTCCTTGATGGCACTCCAGAGAAACCCCAAGAACACTGTTTCAAGGCCAGAGGGATCCTGAGGTCACTGTAGCAACACGAAAGAGCTCCGTGGATCACAAATCAACTCGTGATGAGAGGTTAGTCCCTGGCTTCGACTCCAGAGGAATACCACCTTACCACAAGCACCTCAAGAGGAGGCTTCTCTCAGCTCTAGGTATGTGAGAGGGACCCTGAGTTTGCGGCCTCAAGTGGAATGGACACCGCGATGCCCTGACTCGAAATAAGGCCGGATATGCCTGCAGTGACTTGAATGCAGGCTCGTCTTGCATCTCCCAAGACGAAATGTTGTCTGAATCCCCTGTGGAGACCACAGAGAAAGACCTAGTTCCCCACCTCATCGCGACCGGAGGCCTCACATCCTTTGAAAACTCCAGAGGGAAGCGGAGATCAGTGCCTCCAAAGGAGACGATGCCTGACTCCTCGTGAAACTTGATAGGAGTCCCAGGATTCCTGTGGCACGTGGAAAGGGACACTTGGTCTCCCGCCTCAGCTGGAGAGGCGTCCCAATTGCCCTGCCAAGCCTCGAGGAGAATCCCGAGTTGTCCCTCGCAACAAGGCAGGAGTCCTGACGTCGCTGAACAAACACGTGGGTGGAAGGGCCATCCCCGTCGTAACTCGAGAATATACCCCAGGATCCCGCCGCAACTCGAGAAAAACCATGAGACTTCCCCCTTGCCCCGAGATGAGGCCCGATTCCCCTGCACTGCGTACAGAGCAATGCCGTGTTGCACATCACACAGGAAAGGAGCCTTGATTTCCTTGATGGCACTCCACAGAAACCCCAAGAACACTGTTTCAAGGCCAGAGGGATCCTGAGGTGACTGTAGCAACACAAAAGAACTCCGTGGACCACAAATCAACTCGAGATGAGAGGTTAGTCCCTGGCTTCGACTCCAGAGGAATACCACCTTACCACAAGCACCTCAAGAGGAGGCTTCTCTCAGCTCTAGGTATGTGAGAGGGACCCTGAGTTTGCGGCCTCAAGTGGAATGGACACCGCGATGCCCTGACTCGAAATAAGGCCGGATATGCCTGCAGTGACTTGAATGCAGGCTCGTCTTGCATCTCCCAAGACGAAATGTTGTCTGAATCCCCTGTGGAGACCACAGAGAAAGACCTAGTTCCCCACCTCATCGCGACCGGAGGCCTCACATCCTTTGAAAACTCCAGAGGGACGCGGAGATCAGTGCCTTCAAAGTAGACGATGCCTGACTCCTCGTGAAACTTGATAGGGGTCCCAGGATTCCTGTGGCACGTGGAAAGGGACACTTGGTCTCCCTCCTCAGCTGAAGAGGCGTCCCAATTGCCCTGCCTAGCCTTGAGGAGAATCCCGAATTGTCCCTCGCAACTAGGCAGGAATCCTGACGTCGCTGAACAAACACGTGTGTGGAAGGGACATCCCCGTCGTAACTCGAGAATATACCCCAGGTTCCCGACGCAACTCGAGAAAAACCATGAGACTTCCCCCTCGCCGCGAGATGAGGCCCGATTCCCCTGCACTGCGTGCAGAGCAATGACGTGCTGTACATCACACAGGAAAGGAGCTTTGATTTCCTTGATGGCACTCCAGAGAAAGCCCAAGAAGACTGCTTCAAGGCTAGAGGGATCCTGAGGTCACTGTAGCAACAAGAAAGAGCTTCGTGGACCAAAAATCAACTCGAGATGAGATGTTAGTCCCTGGCTTCGACTCCAGAGGAATACTACCTTACCACAAGCACCTCAAGAGGAGGCTTCTCTCAGCTCTAGGTATGTGAGAGGGACCCTGAGTTTGCGGCCTCAAGTGAAATGGACACCGCGATGCCCTGTCTCGAAATAAGGCCGGATATCCCTGCAGTGACTTGAATGCAGGCTTGTCTTGCATCTCCCAAGACGAAAGGATGTCTGAATCCCCTGTGGAGCCCACAGAGAAAGACCTAGTTCCCCACCTCATCGCGACCGGAGGCCTCACATCCTTTGAAAACTCCAGAGGGACGCGGAGATCAGTGCCTCCAAAGGAGACGATTCCTGACTCCTCGTGAAACTTGATAGGAGTCCCAGG
The DNA here is from genome assembly GCF_910594005.1 of Cervus elaphus. NCBI lineage: Eukaryota > Metazoa > Chordata > Mammalia > Artiodactyla > Cervidae > Cervus > Cervus elaphus. The sequence goes on along the minus strand of NC_057815.1, from coordinate 2,851,113 downwards.
ATTCCTGTGGCACGTGGAAAGGGACACTTGGTCTCCCGCCTCAGCTGGAGAGGCGTCCCAATTGCCCTGCCAAGCCTCGAGGAGAATTCCGAGTTGTCCCTCGCAACTAGGCAGGAGTCCTGACGGCGCTGAACAAACACGTGTGTGGAAGGGCCATCCCCGTCGTAACTCGAGAATATACCCCAGGTTCCCGCCGCAACTCGAGAAAAACCATGAGACTTCCCCCTCGCCGCGAGATGAGGCACGATTCCCCTGCACTGCGTTCAGAGCAATTCCGTGTTGCACATCACACAGAAAAGGAGCCTTGATTTCCTTGATGGCACTCCAGAGAAAGCCCAAGAACACTGTTTCAAGGACAGAGGGATCCTGAGGTCACTGTAGCAACACGAACGAGCTCCGTGGACCACAAATCAACTCGAGATGAGAGGTTAGTCCCTGGCTTCGCCTCCAGAGGAATACCACCTTACCACAAGCACCTCAAGAGGAGGCTTCTCTCAGCTCTAGGTATGTGAGAGGGACCCTGAGTTTGTGGCCTCGAGTGAAATGGACACCGCGATGCCCTGGCTCGAAAGAAGGCCGGATATGCCTGCAGTAACTTGAATGCAGGCTCGTCTTGCATCTCCCAAGACGAAAGGATGTCTGAATCCCCTGTGGAGACCACATAGAAAGACCTAGTTCCCCACCTCATCGCGACCGGAGGCCTCACATCCTTTGAAAACTCCAGAGGGATGCGGAGATCAGTGCCTCCAAAGGAGAGGATGCCTGACTCCTCGTGAAACTTGATAGGAGTCCCAGGATTCCTGTGGCACGTGGAAAGGGACACTTGATCTCCCGCCTCAGCTGGAGAGTCGTCCCAATTGCCCTGCCAAGCCTCGAGGAGAATCCCGAGTTGTCCCTCGCAACTAGGCAGGAGTTCTGACGTCGCTGAACAATCACGTGTGTGGAAGGGCCATCCCCGTCGTAACTCGAGAATATACCCCAGGTTCCCGCCGCAACTCGAGAAAAACCATGAGACTTCCCCCTCGCCGCTAGATGAGGCCCGATTCCCCTGCACTGCATGCAGAGCAATGCCGTGTTGCACATCACACAGGAAAGGAGCCTTGATTTCCTTGATGGCACTCCAGAGAAACTCCAAGAACACTGATTCAAGGCTAGAGGGATCCTGGGGTCACTGTAGCAACACGAAAGAGCTCCGTGGACCAAAAATCAACTCGAGATGAGAGGTTAGTCCCTGGCTTCGACTCCAGAGGAATACCACCTTACCACAAGCACCTCAAGAGGAGGCTTCTCTCAGCTCTAGGTATGTGAGAGGGACCCTGAGTTTGCGGCCTCAAGTGGAATGGACACCGCGATGCCCTGACTCGAAATAAGGCCAGATATCCCTGCAGTGACTTGAATGCAGGCTCGTCTTGCATCTCCCAAGACGAAAGGATGTCTGAATCCCCTGTGGAGACCACAGAGAAAGACCTAGTTCCCCACCTCATCGCGACCGGAGGCCTCACATCCTTTGAAAACTCCAGAGGGACGCGGAGATCAGTGCCTCCAAAGGAGACGATGCCTGACTCCTCGTGAAACTTGATAGGAGTCCCAGGATTCGTGTGGCACGTGGAAAGGGACACTTGGTCTCCCTCCTCAGCTTGAGAGGCGTCCCAATTGCATTGCCAAGCCTCGAGGAGAATCCCGAGTTGTCCCTCTCAACTAGGCAGGAGTCCTGATGGCGCTGAACAAACACGTGTGTGGAAGGGCCATACCCGTGGTAACTAGAGAATATACCCCAGGTTCCCGCCGAAACTCGAGAAAAACCATGAGACTTCCCCCTCGCCGCGAGATGAGGCCCGATTCCCCTGCACTGCGTGCAGAGCAATGCCGTGTTGCACATCACACAGGAAAGGAGCCTTGATTTCCTTGATGGCACTCCAGAGAAACCCCAAGAACACTGTTTCAAGGCCAGAGGGATCCTGAGGTCACTGTAGCAACACGAAAGAGCTCCGTGGATCACAAATCAACTCGAGATGAGAGGTTAGTCCCTGGCTTCGACTCCAGAGGAATACCACCTTACCACAAGCACCTCAAGAGGAGGCTTCTCTCAGCTCTAGGTATGTGAGAGGGACCCTGAGTTTGCGGCCTCAAGTGGAATGGACACCGCGATGCCCTGACTCGAAATAAGGCCGGATATGCCTGCAGTGACTTGAATGCAGGCTCGTCTTGCATCTCCCAAGACGAAATGTTGTCTGAATCCCCTGTGGAGACCACAGAGAAAGACCTAGTTCCCCACCTCATCGCGACCGGAGGCCTCACATCCTTTGAAAACTCCAGAGGGATGCGGAGATCAGTGCCTCCAAAGGAGACGATTCCTGACTCCTCGTGAAACTTGATAGGAGTCCCAGGATTCCTGTGGCACGTGGAAAGGGACACTTGGTCTCCCGCCTCAGCTGGAGAGGCGTCCCAATTGCCCTGCCAAGCCTCGAGGAGAATTCCGAGTTGTCCCTCGCAACTAGGCAGGAGTCCTGACGGCGCTGAACAAACACGTGTGTGGAAGGGCCATCCCCGTCGTAACTCGAGAATATACCCCAGGTTCCCGCCGCAACTCGAGAAAAACCATGAGACTTCCCCCTCGCCGCGAGATGAGGCACGATTCCCCTGCACTGCGTGCAGAGCAATTCCGTGTTGCACATCACACAGAAAAGGAGCCTTGATTTCCTTGATGGCACTCCAGAGAAAGCCCAAGAACACTGTTTCAAGGACAGAGGGATCCTGAGGTCACTGTAGCAACACGAACGAGCTCCGTGGACCACAAATCAACTCGAGATGAGAGGTTAGTCCCTGGCTTCGCCTCCAGAGGAATACCACCTTACCACAAGCACCTCAAGAGGAGGCTTCTCTCAGCTCTAGGTATGTGAGAGGGACCCTGAGTTTGTGGCCTCGAGTGAAATGGACACCGCGATGCCCTGGCTCGAAAGAAGGCCGGATATGCCTGCAGTAACTTGAATGCAGGCTCGTCTTGCATCTCCCAAGACGAAAGGATGTCTGAATCCCCTGTGGAGACCACATAGAAAGACCTAGTTCCCCACCTCATCGCGACCGGAGGCCTCACATCCTTTGAAAACTCCAGAGGGATGCGGAGATCAGTGCCTCCAAAGGAGAGGATGCCTGACTCCTCGTGAAACTTGATAGGAGTCCCAGGATTCCTGTGGCACGTGGAAAGGGACACTTGATCTCCCGCCTCAGCTGGAGAGTCGTCCCAATTGCCCTGCCAAGCCTCGAGGAGAATCCCGAGTTGTCCCTCGCAACTAGGCAGGAGTTCTGACGTCGCTGAACAATCACGTGTGTGGAAGGGCCATCCCCGTCGTAACTCGAGAATATACCCCAGGTTCCCGCCGCAACTCGAGAAAAACCATGAGACTTCCCCCTCGCCGCGAGATGAGGCCCGATTCCCCTGCACTGCGTGCAGAGCAATGCCGTGTTGCACATCACACAGGAAAGGAGCCTTGATTTCCTTGATGGCACTCCAGAGAAAGCCCAAGAACACTGTTTCAAGGCTAGAGGGATCCTGAGGTTACTGTAGCAACACGAAAGAGCTCCGTGGACCAAAAGTCAACACGAGATGAGAGGTTAGTCCCTGGCTTCGACTCCAGAGGAATACCACCTTACCACAAGCACCTCAAGAGGAGGCTTCTCTCAGCTCTAGGTATGTGAGAGGGACCCTGAGTTTGGGGCCTCAAGTGGAATGGACACCGCGATGCCCTGACTCGAAATAAGGCCAGATATCCCTGCAGTGACTTGAATGCAGGCTCGTCTTGCATCTCCCAAGACGAAAGGATGTCTGAATCCCCTGTGGAGACCACAGAGAAAGACCTAGTTCCCCACCTCATCGCGACCGGAGGCCTCACATCCTTTGAAAACTACAGAGGGACGCGGAGATCAGTGCCTCCAAAGGAGACGATGCCTGACTCCTCGTGAAACTTGATAGGAGTCCCAGGATTCCTGTGGCACGTGGAAAGGGACACTTGGTCTCCCGCCTCAGCTGGAGAGGCGTCCCAATTGCATTGCCAAGCCTCGAGGAGAATCCCGAGTTGTCCCTCGCAACTAGGCAGGAGTCCTGATGGCGCTGAAAAACACGTGTGTGGAAGAGCCATCCCCGTCGTAACTCGAGAATATACCCCAGGTTCCCGCCGCAACTCGAGAAAAACCATGAGACTTCCCCCTCGCCGCGAGATGAGGCCCGATTCCCCTGCACTGCGTGCAGAGCAATGCCGTGTTGCACATCACACAGGAAAGGAGCCTTGATTTCCTTGATGGCACTCCAGAGAAAGCCCAAGAACACTGTTTCAAGGCCAGAGGGATCCTAAGGTCACTGTAGCAACACGAAGGAGCTCCGTGGATGACAAATCAACTCGAGATGAGAGGTTAGTCCCTGGCTTCGACTCCAGAAGAATACCACCTTACCACAAGCACCTCAAGAGGAGGCTTCTCTCAGCTCTAGGTATGTGAGAGGGACCCTGAGTTTGCGGCCTCAAGTGGAATGGACACCGCGATGCCCTGACTCGAAATAAGGCCAGATATCCCTGCAGTGACTTGAATGCAGGCTCGTCTTGCATCTCCCAAGACGAAAGGATGTCTGAATCCCCTGTGGAGACCACAGAGAAAGACCTAGTTCCCCACCTCATCGCGACCGGAGGCCTCACATCCTTTGAAAACTCCAGAGGGACGCGGAGATCAGTGCCTTCAATGTAGACGATGCCTGACTCCTCGTGAAACTTGATAGGAGTCCCAGGATTCCTGTGGCACGTGGAAAGGGACACTTGGTCTCCCTCCTCAGCTGAAGAGGCGTCCCAATTGCCCTGCCAAGCCTTGAGGAGAATCCCGAATTGTCCCTCGCAACTAGGCAGGAATCCTGACGTCGCTGAACAAACACGTGTGTGGAAGGGACATCCCCGTCGTAACTCGAGAATATACCCCAGGTTCCCGACGCAACTCGAGAAAAACCATGAGACTTCCCCCTCGCCGCGAGATGAGGCCCGATTCCCCTGCACTGCGTGCAGAGCAATGACGTGCTGTACATCACACAGGAAAGGAGCTTTGATTTCCTTGATGGCACTCCAGAGAAAGCCCAAGAAGACTGCTTCAAGGCTAGAGGGATCCTGAGGTCACTGTAGCAACAAGAAAGTGCTCCGTGGACCAAAAATCAACTCGAGATGAGAGGTTAGTCCCTGGCTTCGACTCCAGAGGAATACTACCTTACCACAAGCACCTCAAGAGGAGGCTTCTCTCAGCTCTAGGTATGTGAGAGGGACCCTGAGTTTGCGGCCTCAAGTGAAATGGACACCGCGATGCCCTGGCTCGAAATAAGGCCGGATATGCCTGCAGTGACTTGAATGCAGGCTTGTCTTGCATCTCCCAGACGAAAGGATGTCTGAATCCCCTGTGGAGCCCACAGAGAAAGACCTAGTTCCCCACCTCATCGCGACCGGAGGCCTCACATCCTTTGAAAACTCCAGAGGGAAGCGGAGATCAGTGCCTCCAAAGGAGACGATGCCTGACTCCTCGTGAAACTTGATAGGAGTCCCAGGATTCCTGTGGCACGTGGAAAGGGACACTTGGTCTCCCGCCTCAGCTGGAGAGGCGTCCCAATTGCCCTGCCAAGCCTCGACGAGAATCCCGAGTTGTCCCTCGCAACAAGGCAGGAGTCCTGACGTCGCTGAACAAACACGTGGGTGGAAGGGCCATCCCCGTCGTAACTCGAGAATATACCCCAGGATCCCGCCGCAACTCGAGAAAAACCATGAGACTTCCCCCTTGCCCCGAGATGAGGCCCGATTCCCCTGCACTGCGTACAGAGCAATGCCGTGTTGCACATCACACAGGAAAGGAGCCTTGATTTCCTTGATGGCACTCCACAGAAACCCCAAGAACACTGTTTCAAGGCCAGAGGGATCCTGAGGTCACTGTAGCAACACAAAAGAACTCCGTGGACCCCAAATCAACTCGACATGAGAGGTTAGTCCCTGGCTTCGACTCCAGAGGAATACCACCTTACCACAAGCACCTCAAGAGGAGGCTTCTCTCAGCTCTAGGTATGTGAGAGGGACCCTGAGTTTGCGGCCTCAAGTGGAATGGACACCGCGATGCCCTGACTCGAAATAAGGCCGGATATGCCTGCAGTGACTTGAATGCAGGCTCGTCTTGCATCTCCCAAGACGAAATGTTGTCTGAATCCCCTGTGGAGACCACAGAGAAAGACCTAGTTCCCCACCTCATCGCGACCGGAGGCCTCACATCCTTTGAAAAATCCAGAGGGACGCGGAGATCAGTGCCTCCAAAGGAGACGATTCCTGACTCCTCGTGAAACTTGATAGGAGTCCCAGGATTCCTGTGGCACGTGGAAAGGGACACTTGGTCTCCCGCCTCAGCTGGAGAGGCGTCCCAATTGCCCTGCCAAGCCTCGAGGAGAATTCCGAGTTGTCCCTCGCAACTAGGCAGGAGTCCTGACGGCGCTGAACAAACACGTGTGTGGAAGGGCCATCCCCGTCGTAACTCGAGAATATACCCCAGGTTCCCGCCGCAACTCGAGAAAAACCATGAGACTTCCCCCTCGCCGCGAGATGAGGCACGATTCCCCTGCACTGCGTGCAGAGCAATTACGTGTTGCACATCACACAGAAAAGGAGCCTTTATTCCTTGATGGCACTCCAGAGAAAGCCCAAGAACACTGTTTGAAGGCTAGAGGGATCCTGAGGTCACTGTAGCAACATGAAAGAGCTCCTTGGACCAGAAATCACCTCGAGATGAGAGGGTAGTCCCTGGCTTCGACTCCAGAGGAATACCACCTTACCACAAGCACTTCAAGAGGAGGCTTCTCTCAGCTCTTGGTATGTGAAAGTGACCCTGAGTTTGCGGCCTCAAGTGGAATGGACACCACGATGCCCTGACTCGACATAAGGCCGGATATGCCTGCAGTGACTTGAATGCAGGCTCGTCTTGCATCTCCCAAAACGAAAGGTTGTCTAAATCCCCTGTGGAGACTACAGAGAAAGACCTAGTTCCCCACCTCATCCCGACTGGACGCCTCACTTTCTTTGAAAACTCCAGAGGGACGCGGAGATGAGTGCCTCCAAAGGAGACAATGCCTGATTCCTCGTGAAACTTGATAGGAGTCCCAGGATTCCTGTGGCACGTGGAAAGGGACCCTTGGTCTCCCGCCTCAGCTGGAGAGGCGTCCCAATTGCCCTGCCAAGCCTCGAGGAGAATCCCGAGTTGTCCCTCGCAACTAGACAGGAGTCCTGACGTCGCTGAACAAACACGTGTGTGAACGGGCCATCCCCGTCGAAACTCGAGAATATACCCCAGGTTCCCGCCGCAACTCGAGAAAAACCATGAGACTTCCCCCTCGCCGCGAGATGAGGCCCGATTCCCCTGCACTGCGTGCAGAGCAATGCCGTGTTGCACATCACACAGGAAAGGAGCCTTGATTTCCTTGATGGCACTCCAGAGAAACTCCAAGAACACTGATTCAAGGCTAGAGGGATCCTGGGGTCACTGTAGCAACACGAAAGAGCTCCGTGGACCAAAAATCAACTCGAGATGAGAGGTTAGTCCCTGGCTTCGACTCCAGAGGAATACCACCTTACCACAAGCACCTCAAGAGGAGGCTTCTCTCAGCTCTAGGTATGTGAGAGGGACCCTGAGTTTGCGGCCTCAAGTGGAATGGACACCGCGATGCCCTGACTCGAAATAAGGCCAGATATCCCTGCAGTGACTTGAATTCAGGCTCGTCTTGCATCTCCCAAGACGAAAGGATGTCTGAATCCCCTGTGGAGACCACAGAGAAAGACCTAGTTCCCCACCTCATCGCGACCGGAGGCCTCACATCCTTTGAAAACTCCAGAGGGACGCGGAGATCAGTGCCTCCAAAGGAGACGATGCCTGACTCCTCGTGAAACTTGATAGGAGTCCCAGGATTCGTGTGGCACGTGGAAAGGGACACTTGGTCTCCCGCCTCAGCTTGAGAGGCGTCCCAATTGCATTGCCAAGCCTCGAGGAGAATCCCGAGTTGTCCCTCTCAACTAGGCAGGAGTCCTGATGGCGCTGAACAAACACGTGTGTGGAAGGGCCATACCCGTGGTAACTAGAGAATATACCCCAGGTTCCCGCCGAAACTCGAGAAAAACCATGAGACTTCCCCCTCGCCGCGAGATGAGGCCCGATTCCCCTGCACTGCGTGCAGAGCAATGCCGTGTTGCACATCACACAGGAAAGGAGCCTTGATTTCCTTGATGGCACTCCAGAGAAAGCCCAAGAACACTGTTTCAAGGCCAGAGGGATCCTGAGGTCACTGTAGCAACACGAAAGAGCTCCGTGGACCAAAAATCAACTCGAGATGAGAGGTTAGTCCCTGGCTTCGACTCCAGAGGAATACCACCACCACAAGTACCTCAAGAGGAGGCTTCTCTCAGCTCTAGGTATGTGAGAGGGAACCTGAGTTTTCGGCCTCAAGTGGAATGGAAACCACGATGCCCTGACTCGAAATAAGGCCGGATATCCCTGCAGTGACTTGAATGCAGGCTCCTCTTGCATCTCCCAAGACGAAAGGATGTCTGAATCCCCTTTGGAGACCACAGAGAAAGACCTAGTTCCCCACCTCATCGCGACCGGAGGCCTCACATCCTTTGAAAACTCCAGAGGGATGCGGAGATCAGTGCCTCCAAAGGAGACGATGCATGACTCCTCGTGAAACTTGATAGGAGTCCCAGGATTCCTGTGGCACGTGGAAAGGGACACTTGGTCTCCCGCCTCAGCTGGAGAGGTGTCCCAATTGCCCTGCCAAGCCTCGAAGAGAATCCCAAGTTGTCCCTCGCAACTAGGCAGGAGTTCTGACGTCGCTGAACAAACACGTGTGTGGAAGGGCCATCCCCGTGGTAACTCGAGAATATACCCCAGGTTCCTGCCGCTACTCGAGAAAAACCATGAGACTTCCCCCTCGCCGCGAGATGAGGCCCGATTCCCCTGCACTGCGTGCAGAGCAATGCCGTGTTGCACATCACACAGGAAAGGAGCCTTGATTTCCTTGATGGCACTCCAGAGAAAGCCCAAGAACACTGTTTCAAGGCTAGAGGGATTTTGAGGTCACTGTAGCAACACGAAAGATCTCCGTATACCCCAAATCAACTCGAGATGAGAGGTTAGTCCCTGGCTTCGACTCCAGAGGAATACCACCTTACCACAAGCACCTCAAGAGGAGGCTTCTCTCAGCTCTAGGTATGTGAGAGGGACCCTGAGTTTGCGGCCTCAAGTGGAATGGACACCGCGATGCCCTGACTCGAAATAAGGCCGGACATCCCTGCAGTGACTTGATGCAGGCTGGTCTTGCATCTCCCAAGACGAAAGGATGTCTGAATCCCCTGTGGAGACCACAGAGAAAGACCTAGTTCCCCACCTCATCGCGACCGGAAGCCTCACATCCTTTGAAAATTACAGAGGGACGCAGAGATCAGTGCCTCCAAAGGAGACGATGCCTGACTCCTCGTGAAAATTTATAGGAGTCTCAGAATTCCTGTGGCACGTGGAAAGGGACCCTTGGTCTCCCGCCTCAGCTGTACAGGCGTCCCAATTGCCCTGCCAAGCCTCGAGGAGAATCCCGAGTTGTCCCTCGCAACTAGGCCGGAGTCATGACGTGCCTGAACAAACAGGTGTGTGGAAGGGATATCCCCGTCGTAACTCGAGAATATACCCCAGGTTCCCGCCGCAACTCGAGAAAAACCATGACACTTCCCCCTCGCCGCGAGATGAGGCCCGATTCCCCTGCCCTGCGTGCAGAGCAATGCCGTGTTGCACATCACACAGGAAAGGAGCCTTGATTTCCTTGATGGCACTCCACAGAAACCCCAAGAACACTGTTTCAAGGCTACAGGGATCCTGAGGTCACTGTAGCAACAGGAAAAACTCCGTGGACCACAAATCAACTCGAGATGAAAGTTTAGTCCCTGGCTTCGAAACCAGAGGAATACCACCGTACCACAAGCACCTCAAGAGGAGGCTTCTCTCAGCTATAGGTATGTGAGAGGGACACTGAGTTTGCGGCCTCAAGTGGAATGGGCACCGCGATGCCCTGACTAGAAATAAGGCCGGATATCCCTGCAGTGACTTGAATGCAGGCTCGTCTTACATCTCCCAAGGCGAAAGGATGTCTGAATCCCCTGTGGAGACCACAGAGAAAGACCTAGTTCCCCACCTCATCGCGACCGGAGGACTCACGTCCTTTGAAAACTCCAGAGGGACGCGAAGATCAGTGCCTCCAAAGGAGACGATGCCTGACTCCTCGTGAAACTTGATAGGAGTCCCAGGATTCCTGTGGCACGTGGAAAGGGACACTTGGTCTCCCGCCTCACCTGGAGAGGCATCCCAATTGCCCTGCCAAGCCTCGAGGAGAATCCCAAGTTGTCCCTCGCAACTAGGCAGGAGTCCCGACGTCCCTGAACAAACACATGTGTGCAAGGGCCATCCCCGTGGTAACTCGAGAATATACCCCAGGTTCCTGCCGCTACTCGAGAAAAACCATGAGACTTCCCCCTCACCGCGAGATGAGGCCCGATTCCCCTGCACTGCGTGCAGAGCAATGCCGTGTTGCACATCACACAGGAAAGGAGCCTTGATTTCCTTGATGGCACTCCAGAGAAAGCCCAAGAACACTGTTTCAAGGCTACAGGGATCCTGAGGTCACTGTAGCAACACGAAAGAGCTCCGTGGACCAAAAATCAACTCGAGATGAGAGGTTAGTCCCTGGCTTCGAATCCAGAGGAATACCACCTTACCACAAGCAACTCAAGAGGAGGCTTCTCTCAGCTCTAGGTATGTGAGAGGGACCCTGAGTTTGCAGCCTCAAGTGGAATGGACACCGCGATGCCCTGACTGAAAATAAGGCCGGATATGCCTGCAGTGACTTGAATGCAGGCTCGTCTTGCATCTCCCAAGATGAAAGGATGTCTGAATCCCGTGTGGAGACCACAGAGAAAGACCTAGTTCCCCACCTCATCGCGACCGGAAGCCTCACATCCTTTGAAAATTACAGAGGGACGCAGAGATCAGTGCCTCCAAAGGAGACGATTCCTGACTCCTCGTGAAAATTTATAGGAGTCTCAGAATTCCAGTGGCACGTGGAAAGGGACCCTTGGTCTCCCGCCTCAGCTGGAGAGGCGTCCCAATTGCCCTGCCAAGCCTCGAGGAGAATCCCGAGTTGTCCCTCGCATCTAGGCCGGAATCCTAAAGTCGCTGAACAAACAGGTGTGTGGAAGGGCCATCCCCGGCGTAACTCGACAATATACCCCAGGTTCCCGCCGCAACTCGAGAAAAACCATGAGACTTCTCCCTCGCCGCGAGATGAGGCCCGATTCCCCTGCACTGCGTGCAGAGCAATGCCGTGTTGCACATCACACAGGAAAGGAGCCTTGATTTCCTTGATGGCACTCCAGAGAAAGCCCAAGAACACTGTTTCAAGGCTAGAGGGATCCTGAGGTCATTGTAGCAAGAAGAAAGAGCTCCGTGGACCAAAAATCAACTCGAGATGAGAGGGTAGTCCCTGGGTTCGAATCCAGAGGAATACCACCTTACCACAAGCAACTCAAGAGGAGGCTTCTCTCAGCTCTATGTATGTGAGAGGGACCCTGAGTTTGCGGCCTCAAGTGGAATGGACACCGCGATGCCCTGACTCGAAATAAGGCAGGATATGCCTGCAGTGACTTGAATGCAGGCTCGTCTTGCATCTCCCAAGATGAAAGGATGTCTGAATCCCGTGTGGAGACCACAGAGAAAGACCTAGTTCCCCACCTCATCGCGACCGGAGGCCTCACATCCTTGGAAAACTCCAGAGGGATGCAGAGATCAGTGCCTCCAAAGGAGACGATGCCTGACTCCTCGTGAAACTTGATAGGAGTCCCAGGATTACTTTGGCATGTGGAAAGGGACCCTTGGTCTCCCGCCTCAGCTGGAGAGGCGTCCCAATTGCCCTGCCAAGCCTCAAGGAGAATCCCGAGTTCTCCCTCGCAACTAGGCAGGAGTCCTGACGTCCCTGAACAAACACGTGTGTGGAAGGGCCATCCCCGTCGTAACTCGAGAATATACCCCAGGTTCCCGCCGCAACTCGAGAAAAACCATGACACTTCCCCCTCGCCGCGAGATGAGGCCCGATTTCCCTGCACTGCGTGCAGAGCAATGCCGTGTTGCACATCACACAGGAAAGGAGCCTTGATTTCCTTGATGGCCCTCCAGAGAAAGCCCAAGAACACTGTTTCAAGGCTAGAGAGATCCTGAGGTCACTGTAGCAACACGAAAGAGCTCCGTGGACGACAAATCAACTCGAGATGAGAGGTTAGTCCCTGGCTTCGACTCCAGAGGAATACCACCTTACCACAAGCACCTCAAGAGGAGGCTTCTCTCAGCTCTAGGTATGTGAGAGGGACCCTGAGTTTGCGGCCTCAAGTGGAATGGACACCGCGATGCCCTGACTCGAAATAAGGACGGATATCCCTGCAGTGACTTGAATGCAGGCTCGTCTTGCATCTCCCAAGACGAAAGGATGTCTGAAACCCTTGTGGAGACCACAGAGAAAGACCTAGTTCCCCACCTCATCGCGACCGGAGGCCTCACATCCTTGGAAAACTCCAGAGGGACGCGGAGATCAGTGCCTCCAAAGGAGACGATGCCTGACTCCTCGTGAAACTTGATAGGAGTCCCAGGATTCCTGTGGCACGTGGAAAGGGACCCTTGTTCTCCCGCCTCAGCTGGACAGGCGTCCCAATTGCCCTGCCAAGCCTCGAGGAAAATCCCGACTTGTCCCTCGCATCTAGGCCGGAGTCCTGACGTCGCTGAACAAACAGGTGTGTGGAAGGGCCTTCCCCGTCGTATCTCGAGAATATACCCCAGGTTCCCGCCGCAACTCGAGAAAAAACATGAGACTTCCCCCTCGCCGCGAGATGAGGCCCGATTCCCCTGCACTGCGTGCAGAGCAATGCCGTGTTGCACATCACACAGGAAAGTAGTCTTGATTTCCTTGATGGCACTCCAAAGAAAGCCCAAGAACACTGTTTCAAGGCTAGAGCGATCCTGAGGTCACTGTAGCAACACGAAAGAGCTCGGCGGACCAAAAATCAACTCGAGATGAGAGGTTAGTCCCTGGCTTCGACTCCAGAGGAATACCACCTTACCACAAGCACCTCAAGAGGAGGCTTCTCTCAGCTCTAGGTATGTGAGAGGGACCCTGAGTTTGCGGCCTCAAGTGGAATGGACACCGCGATGCCCTGACTCGAAATAAGGCCGGATATGCCTGCAGTGACTTGAATGCAGGCTCGTCTTGCATCTCCCAAGACGAAAGCATGTCTGAATCCCCTGTGGAGACCACAGAGAAAGAGCTGGTTCCCCACCTCATGGCGACCGGAGGCCTCACAATCTTTGAAAACTCCAGAGGGACGCGGAGATCAGTGCCTCCAAAGGAGACGATGCCTGACTCCTCGTGAAACTTGATAGGAGTCCCTGGATTCCTGTGGCACGTGGAAAGGGACTCTTCGTCTCCCGCCTCAGCTGGAGAGGCGTCCCAATTGCCCTGCCAAGCCTCAAGGAGAATCCCGAGGTGTCCCTCGCAACTAGGCAGGAGTCCTGACGTCGCTGAACAAACACGTGTGTGGAAGGGCCATCCCCGTCGTAACTCGAGAATATACCCCAGGTTCACGCCGCAACTCGAGAAAAACCATGAGACTTCCCCCTCGCCACGAGATGAGGCCCGATTTCCCTGCACTGCGTGCAGAGCAATGCCGTGTTGCACATCACACAGGAAAGGAGCCTTGATTTCCTTGATGGCACTCCAGAGAAAGCCCAAGAACACTGTTTCAAGGCTAGAGGGATCCTGAGGGCACTGTAGCAACATGAAAGAGCTCCGTGGACCAAAAATCAACCCGCGATGAGAGGTTAGTCCCTGGCTTCGACTCCAGAGGAATACCACCTTACCACAAGCACCTCAAGAGGAGGCTTCTCTCAGCTCTAGATATGTGAGAGGGACCCTGAGTTTGTGGCCTCAAGTGGAATGGACACCGCGATACTCTGACTCGAAATAAGGCCGGATATGCCTGCAGTGACTTGAATTCAGGCTCGTCTTGCATCTCCCAAGACGAAAGAATATCTGAATCGCCTGTGGAGACCACAGGGAAAGACCTAGTTCCCCACCTCATCGCGAGTGGAGGCCTCACATCCTTTGAAAACTCCAGAGGGATGCGGAGATCAGTGCCTCCAAAGAGACAATGCCTGAGTCCTCGTGAAACTTGATAGGAGTCCCAGGATTCCTGTGGCACGTGGAAAGGGACCCTTGGTCTCCCGCCTCAGCTGGAGAGTCGTCCCAATTGCCCTGCCAAGCCTCGAGGAGAATCCCGAATTTTCCCTCGCAACTAGGCAGGAGTCCTGACGGCGCTGAACAAACACGTGTGTGGAAGGGCCATCCCCGTCGTAACTCGAGAATATACCCCAGGTTCCCGCCGCAACTTGAGAAACACCATGAGACTTTCCCCTCGCCGCGAGATGAGGCCCGATTCCCCTGCCCTGCGTGCAGAGCAATGCCGTGTTGCACATCACACAGGAAAGGAACCTTGATTTCCTTGATGGCACTCCACAGAAACCCCAAGAACACTGTTTCAAGGCTACAGGGATCCTGAGGTCACTGTAGCAACAGGAAAAAGCTCCGTGGACCACAAATCAACTCGAGATGAAAGTTTAGTCCCTGGCTTCGAAACCAGAGGAATACCACCGTACCACAAGCACCTCAAGAGGAGGCTTCTCTCAGCTATAGGTATGTGAGAGGGACACTGAGTTTGCGGCCTCAAGTGGAATGGACACCGCGATGCCCTGACTTGAAATAAGGCCGGATATCCCTGCAGTGACTTGAATGCAGGCTCGTCTTACATCTCCCAAGGCGAAAGGATGTCTGAATCCCCTGTGGAGACCACAGAGAAAGACCTAGTTCCCCACCTCATCGCGACCGGAGGACTCACGTCCTTTGAAAACTCCAGAGGGACGCGAAGATCAGTGCCTCCAAAGGAGACGATGCCTGACTCCTCGTGAAACTTCATAGGAGTCCCAGGATTCCTGTGGCACGTGGAAAGGGACACTTGGTCTCCCGCCTCAGCTGGAGAGGCATCCCAATTGCCCTGCCAAGCCTCGAGGAGAATCCCAAGTTGTCCCTCGCAACTAGGCAGGAGTCCCGACGTCCCTGAACAAACACTTGTGTGGAAGGGCCATCCCCGTGGTAACTCGAGAATATACCCCAGGTTCCTGCCGCTACTCGAGAAAAACCATGAGACTTCCCCCTCACCGCGAGATGAGGCCCGATTCCCCTGCACTGCGTGCAGAGCAATGCCGTGTTGCACATCACACAGGAAAGGAGCCTTGATTTCCTTGATGGCACTCCAGAGAAAGCCCAAGAACACTGTTTCAAGGCTACAGGGATCCTGAGGTAACTGTAGCAACACGAAAGAGCTCCGTGGACCAAAAATCAACTCGAGATGAGAGGTTAGTCCCTGGCTTCGAATCCAGAGGAATACCACCTTACCACAAGCAACTCAAGAGGAGGCTTCTCTCAGCTCTAGGTATGTGAGAGGGACCCTGAGTTTGCGGCCTCAAGTGGAATGGACACCGCGATGCCCTGACTGGAAATAAGGCCGGATATGCCTGCAGTGACTTGAATGCAGGCTCGTCTTGCATCTCCCAAGATGAAAGGATGTCTGAATCCCGTGTGGAGACCACAGAGAAAGACCTAGTTCCCCACCTCATCGCGACCGGAAGCCTCACATCCTTTGAAAATTACAGAGGGACGCAGAGATCAGTGCCTCCAAAGGAGACGATTCCTGACTCCTCGTGAAAATTTATAGGAGTCTCAGAATTCCAGTGGCACGTGGAAAGGGACCCTTGGTCTCCCGCCTCAGCTGGAGAGGCGTCCCAATTGCCCTGCCAAGCCTCGAGGAGAATCCCGAGTTGTCCCTCGCATCTAGGCCGGAATCCTAAAGTCGCTGAACAAACAGGTGTGTGGAAGGGCCATCCCCGGCGTAACTCGACAATATACCCCAGGTTCCCGCCGCAACTCGAGAAAAACCATGAGACTTCCCCCTCGCCGCGAGATGAGGCCCGATTCCCCTGCACTGCGTGCAGAGCAATGCCGTGTTGCACATCACAAAGGAAAGAAGCCGTGATTTCCTTGATGGCACTCCGGAGAAAGCCCATGAACACTGTTTCAAGGCTAGAGGGATCCTGAGGTCACTGTAGCAACTTGAAAGGGATCCGTGGACCAAAAATCAACTCGAGATGAGAGTTTAGTCCCTGGTTTCGACTCCAGAGGAATACCACCTTACCACAAGCACCTCAAGAGCAGGCTTCTCTCAGCTCTAGGTATGTGAGCGGGACCCTGAGTTTGTGGCCTCAAGTGGAATGGACACCGCGATGGCCTGACTCGAAATAAGGCCGGATATGCCTGCAGTGACTTGAATGCAGGCTCGTCTTGCATCTCCCAAGACGAAAGGATGTCTGAATCCCCTGTGGAGACCACAGAGAAAGACCTAGTTCCCCACCTCATCGCGACCGGAGGCCTCACATCCTTTGAAAACTCCAGAGGGACGCGGAGATCAGTGCCTCAAAAGGAAAAGATGCCTGACTCCTCGTGAAACTTCATAGGAGTCCCAGGATTCCTGTGGCACGTGGAAAGGGACCCGGGGTCTCCCGCCTCACCTGGAGAGGCGTCCCAATTTCCCTGCCAAGCCTCGAGGAGAATCCCGAGTTGTCCCTCGCAACTAGGCAGGAGTCCTGACGTTGCTGAACAAACACGTGTGTGGAAGGGCCATCCCCGTGGTAACTCAAGAATATACCCCAGGTTCCCGCCACTACTCGAGAAAAACCATGAGACTTCCCCCTCGCCGCGAGATGAGGCCTGATTCCCCTGCACTGCGTGCAGAGCAATGCCGTGTTGCACATCACACAGGAAAGGAGCCTTGATTTCCTTGATGGCACTCCAGAGAAAGCCCAAGAACACTGTTTCAAGGCTAGAGGGATCCTGAGGTCACTGTAGCAAGAAGAAAGAGCTCCGTGGACCAAAAATCAACTCGAGATGAGAGGGTAGTCCCTGGGTTCGAATCCAGAGGAATACCACCTTACCACAAGCAACTCAAGAGGAGGCTTCTCTCAGCTCTATGTATGTGAGAGGGACCCTGAGTTTGCGGCCTCAAGTGGAATGGACACCGCGATGCCCTGACTCGAAATAAGGCAGGATATGCCTGCAGTGACTTGAATGCAGGCTCGTCTTGCATCTCCCAAGATGAAAGGATGTCTGAATCCCGTGTGGAGACCACAGAGAAAGACCTAGTTCCCCACCTCATCGCGACCGGAGGCCTCACATCCTTGGAAAACTCCAGAGGGATGCGGAGATCAGTGCCTCCAAAGGAGACGATGCCTGACTCCTCGTGAAACTTGATAGGAGTCCCAGGATTACTTTGGCATGTGGAAAGGGACCCTTGGTCTCCCGCCTCAGCTGGAGAGGCGTCCCAATTGCCCTGCCAAGCCTCAAGGAGAATCCCGAGTTCTCCCTCGCAACTAGGCAGGAGTCCTGACGTCGCTGAACAAACACGTGTGTGGAAGGGCCATCCCCGTCGTAACTCGAGAATATACCCCAGGTTCCCGCCGCAACTCGAGAAAAACCATGACACTTCCCCCTCGCCGCGAGATGAGGCCCGATTCACCTGCACTGCGTGCAGAGCAATGCCGTGTTGCACATCACACAGGAAAGGACCCTTGATTTCCTTGATGGCCCTCCAGAGAAAGCCCAAGAACACTGTTTCAAGGCTAGAGAGATCCTGAGGTCACTGTAGCAACACGAAAGAGCTCCGTGGACCACAAATCAACTCGAGATGAGAGGTTAGTCCCTGGCTTCGACTCCAGAGGAATACCACCTTACCACAAGCACCTCAAGAGGAGGCTTCTCTGAGCTCTAGGTATGTGAGAGGGACCCTGAGTTTGCGGCCTCAAGTGGAATGGACACCGCGATGCCCTGACTCGAAATAAGGACGGATATCCCTGCAGTGACTTGAATGCAGGCTCGTCTTGCATCTCCCAAGACGAAACGATGTCTGAAACCCTTGTGGAGACCACAGAGAAAGACCTAGTTCCCCACTTCATCGCGACCGGAGGCCTCACATCCTTGGAAACCTCCAGAGGGACGCGGAGATCAGTGCCTCCTAAGGAGACGATGCCTGACTCCTCGTGAAACTTGATAGGAGTCCCAGGATTCCTGTGGCACGTGGAAAGGGACCCTTGGTCTCCCGCCTCAGCTGGACAGGCGTCCCAATTGCCCTGCCAAGCCTCGAGGAAAATCCCGACTTGTCCCTCGCATCTAGGCCGGAGTCCTGACGTCGCTGAACAAACAGGTGTGTGGAAGGGCCTTCCCCGTCGTATCTCGAGAATATACCCCAGGTTCCCGCCGCAACTCGAGAAAAAACATGAGACTTCCCCCTCGCCGCGAGATGAGACCCGATTCCCCTGCACTGCGTGCAGAGCAATGCCGTGTTGCACATCACACAGGAAAGTAGTCTTGATTTCCTTGATGGCACTCCAAAGAAAGCCCAAGAACACTGTTTCAAGGCTTGAGCGATCCTGAGGTCACTGTAGCAACACGAAAGAGCTCGGCGGACCAAAAATCAACTCGAGATGAGAGGTTAGTCCCTGGCTTCGACTCCAGAGGAATACCACCTTACCACAAGCACCTCAAGAGGAGGCTTCTCTCAGCTCTAGGTATGTGAGAGGGACCCTGAGTTTGCGGCCTCAAGTGGAATGGACACCGCGATGCCCTGACTCGAAATAAGGCCGGATATGCCTGCAGTGACTTGAATGCAGGCTCGTCTTGCATCTCCCAAGACGAAAGCATGTCTGAATCCCCTGTGGAGACCACAGAGAAAGAGCTAGTTCCCCACCTCATCGCGACCGGAGGCCTCACAATCTTTGAAAACTCCAGAGGGACGCGGAGATCAGTGCCTCCAAAGGAGACGATGCCTGACTCCTCATGAAACTTGATAGGAGTCCCTGGATTCCTGTGGCACGTGGAAAGGGACTCTTCGTCTCCCGCCTCAGCTGGAGAGGCGTCCCAATTGCCCTGCCAAGCCTCAAGGAGAATCCCGAGGTGTCCCTCGCAACTAGGCAGGAGTCCTGACGTCGCTGAACAAACACGTGTGTGGAAGGGCCATCCCCGTCGTAACTCGAGAATATACCCCAGGTTCACGCCGCAACTCGAGAAAAACCATGAGACTTCCCCCTCGCCACGAGATGAGGCCCGATTTCCCTGCACTGCGTGCAGAGCAATGCCGTGTTGCACATCACACAGGAAAGGAGCCTTGATTTCCTTGATGGCACTCCAGAGAAAGCCCAAGAACACTGTTTCAAGGCTAGAGGGATCCTGAGGGCACTGTAGCAACATGAAAGAGCTCCGTGGACCAAAAATCAACCCGCGATGAGAGGTTAGTCCCTGGCTTCGACTCCAGAGGAATACCACCTTACCACAAGCACCTCAAGAGGAGGCTTCTCTCAGCTCTAGGTATGTGAGAGGGACCCTGAGTTTGTGGCCTCAAGTGGAATGGACACCGCGATACTCTGACTCGAAATAAGGCCGGATATGCCTGCAGTGACTTGAATTCAGGCTCGTCTTGCATCTCCCAAGACGAAAGGATATCTGAATCGCCTGTGGAGACCACAGGGAAAGACCTAGTTCTCCACCTCATCGCGAGTGGAGGCCTCACATCCTTTGAAAACTCCAGAGGGACGCGGAGATCAGTGCCTCCAAAGAGACAATGCCTGAGTCCTCGTGAAACTTGATAGGAGTCACAGGATTCCTGTGGCACGTGGAAAGGGACCCTTGGTCTCCCGTCTCAGCTGGAGAGTCGTCAGAATTGCCCTGCCAAGCCTCAAGGAGAATCCCGAATTGTCCCTCGCAACTAGGCAGAAGTCCTGACGTCGCTGAACAAACACGTGTGTGGAAGGGCCATCCCCGTCGTAACTCGAGAATATACCCCAGGTTCCCGCCGCAACTAGAGAAACACCATGAGACTTCCCGCTCGCCGCGAGATGAGGCCCGATTCCCCTGCACTGCATGCAGAGCAATTCCGTGTTGCACATCACACAGGAAAGGAGCCTTGATTTCCTTGATGGCAATCCACAGAAACCCCAAGAACACTGTTTCAAGGCTACAGGGATCCTGAGGTCACTGTAGCAACAGGAAAAAGCTCCGTGGACCACAAATCAACTCGAGATGAAAGTTTAGTCCCTGGCTTCGAAACCAGAGGAATACCACTGTACCACAAGCACCTCAAGAGGAGGCTTCTCTCAGCTATAGGTATGTGAGAGGGACACTGAGTTTGCGGCCTCAAGTGGAATGGACACCGCGATGCCCTGACTTGAAATAAGGCCGGATATCCCTGCAGTGACTTGAATGCAGGCTCGTCTTGCATCTCCCAAGACGAAAGGATGTCTGAATTCCCTGTGGAGACAACAGAGAAAGACCTAGTTCCCAACCTCATCGCGACCGGAGGCCTCACATCCTTTGAAAACTCCAGAGGGACGCAGAGATCAGTGCCTCCAAAGGAGACGATGCCTGTCTCCTCGTGAAACTTGATAAGAGTCCCAGGATTCCTGTGGCACGTGGAAAGGGACCCTTGGTCTCCCGCCTCAGCTGGAGAGGCGTCCCAATTGCCCTGCCAAGCCTCGAGGAGAATCCCGAGTTGTCCCTCGCAACTACGCAGGAGTCCTGACGTTGCTGAACAAACACGTGTGTGGAAGGGCCATCCCCGTCGTAACTCGAGAATATACCCCAGGTTCCCGCCGCAACTCGAGAAAAACCATGAGACTTCCCCCTCGCCGCGAGATGAGGCCCGATTCCCCAGCACTGCATGCAGAGCAATTCCGTGTTGCACATCACACAGGAAAGGAGCCTTGATTTCCTTGATGGCACTCCAGAGAAAGCCCACGAACACTGTTTCAAGGCTAGAGGGATCCTGAGGTCACTGTAGCAACACAAAAGAGCTCCGTGGACCAAAAATCAACTCGAGATGAGAGGTTAGTCCCTGGCTTCCACTCCAGAGGAATACCACCTTACCACAAGCACCTCAAGAGGAGGCTTCTCTCAGCTCTAGGTATGTGAGAGGGACCCTGAGTTTGCGGCCTCAAGTGGAATGGACACCGCGATGCCCTGACTCGAAATAAGGCCGGATATCCCTGCAGTGACTTGAATGCAGGCTCGTCTTGCATCTCCCAAGACGAAAGGATGTCTGAATCCCCTGTGGAGACGACAGAGAAAGACCTAGTTCCCCACCTCATCGCGACCGGAGGCCTCACATCCTTTGAAAATTCCAGAGGGACGCGGAGATCAGTGCCTCCAAAGGAGACGATGCCTGACTCCTCGTGAAACTTGATAGGAGTCCCAGGATTCCTGTGGCACGTGGAAAGGGAACCTTGGTCTCCCGCCTCAGCTGGAGAGGCGTCCCAATTGCCCTGCCAAGCCTCGAGGAGAATCCCGAGTTGTCCATGGCAACTAGGCAGGAGTCCTGATGTCGCTGAACAAACACGTGTGTGGAAGCACCATCCCCGTCGTAACTCGAGAATATATCCCAGGTTCCCACCGCAACTCGAGAAAAACCATGAGACTTCCCCCTCGCCGCGAGATGAGGCCCGATTCCCCTGCACTGCGTGCAGAGCAATGCCGTGTTGCACATCACACAGGAAAGGAGCCTTGATTTCCTTGATGGTACTCCAGAGAAACCCCAAGAACACTGTTTCAAGGCTAGAGGGATCCTGAGGTCACTGTAGCAAGACGAAAGAGCTCCGTGGACAAAAATTCAACTCGAGAAGAGAGGTTAGTCCCTGGCTTCGACTCCAAAGGAATACCACCTTACCACAAGAACCTCAAGAGGAGGCTTCTCTCAGCTCTAGGTATGTGAGAGGGACCCTGAGTTTGCGGCCTCAAGTGGAATCGACACCGCGATGCCCTGACTCGAAATAAGGCCGGATATGCCTGCAGTGAAATGAATGCAGGCTCGTCTTGCATCTCCCAAGACGAAAGGATGTCTGAATCCCCTGTGGAGACCACAGAGAAAGACCTAGTTCCCCACCTCATCGAGACCGGAGGCCTCACATCCTTTGAAACTCCAGAGGGACGCGGAGATCAGTGCCTCCAAAGGAGACGATGCCTGACTCCTCGTGAAACTTGATAGGATTTTCAGGATTCCGGTGGCACGTGGAAAGGGACACTTGGTCTCCCACCTCAGCTGGAGAGGCGTCCCAATTGCCCTGCCAAGCCTCGAGGAGAATCCCGAGTAGTCCCTCGCAACTAGGCAGGAGTCCTGACGTCGCTGAACAAACACGGGTGTGGAAGGGCCATCCCCGTCGTAACTCGAGAATATACCCCAGGTTCCCGCCGCAATTCGAGAAAAACCATGAGACTTAACCCTCGCCGCGAGATGAGGCCCGATTCCCCAGCACTGCGTGCAGAGCAATTCTGTGTTGCACATCACACAGGAAAGGAGCCTTGATTTCCTTGATGGCACTCCAGAGAAAGCCCACGAACACTGTTTCAAGGCTAGAGGAATCCTGAGGTCCCTGTAGCAACACGAAAGAGCTCCGTGGACCAAAAATCAACTCGAGATGAGAGGTTAGTCCCTGGCTTCCACTCCAGAGGAGTACCACCTTACCACAAGCACCTCAAGAGGAGGCTTCTCTCAGCTCTAGGTATGTGAGAGGGACCCTGAGTTTGCGGCCTCAAGTGGAATGGACATCGCGTTGCCCTGACTCGAAATAAGGCCGGATATGCCTGCCGTGACTTGAATGCAGGCTCGTCTTGCATCTCCCAAGACGAAAGGATGTCTGAAGCCCCTGTGGAGACCACAGAGAAAGACCTAGTTCCCCACCTCATCGCGACCGGAGGCCTCACATCCTTTGAAAACTCCAGAGGGATGCGGAGATCAGTGCCTCCAAAGGAGACGATGCCTGACTCCTCGTGAAACTTGATAGGAGTCCCAGCATTCCTGTGGCACGTGGAAAGGGACCCTTGGTCTCCCGCCTCAGCTGGAGAGGCGTCCCAATTGCCCTGCCAAGCCTCGAGGAGAATCCCGAGTTGTCCCTCGCAACTAGGCAGGAGTCCTCACGTTGCTGAACAAACACGTGTGTGGAAGGGCCATCCCCGTCGTAACTCGAGAATATACCCCAGGTTCCCGCGGCAACTCGAGAAAAACCATGACACTTCCCCCTCGCCGCGAGATGAGGCCCGATTCCCCTGCACTGCGTGCAGAGCAATGCCGTGTTGCACATCACACAGGAAAGGAGCCTTGATTTCCTTGTTGGCACTCTAGAGAAACCCCAAGAACACTGTTTCAAAGCTAGAGGGACCCTGAGGTCACTGTAGCAACATGAAAGAGCTCCGTGGACCAAAAATCAACTCGAGATGAGAGGTTAGTCCCTGGCTTCCACTCCAGAGGAGTACCACCTTACCACAAGCACCTCAAGAGGAGGCTTCTCTCAGCTCTAGGTATGTGAGAGGGACCCTGAGTTTGCAGCCTCAAGTGGAATGGACACCGCGATGCCCTGACTCGAAATAAGGCCGATATCCCTGCAGTGACTTGAATGCAGGCTCGTCTTGCATCTGCCAAGACGAAAGGATGTCTGAAGCCCCTGTGGAGACCACAGAGAAAGACCCAGTTCCCCACCTCATCGAGACCGGAGGCATCACATCCTTTGAAAACTCCAGAGGGACGCGGAGATCAGTGCCTCCAAAGGAGACGATGCCTGACTCCTCGTGAAACTTGATAGGAGTCCCAGGATTCCTGTGGCACGTGGAAAGGGACCCTTGGTCTCCCGCCTCAGCTGGTGAGGCGTCCCAATTGCCCTGCCAAGCCTCGAGGAGAATCCCGAGTTGTCCCTCGCAACTAGGCAGGAGTCCTGACGTCGCTGAACAAACACTTGTGTGAAAGGGCCATCCCCGTCGTAACTCGAGAATATACCCCAGGTTCCCGCCGCAACTCGAGAAAAACCATGAGACATCCCCCTCGCCATGAGATGAGGCCCGATTCACCTGCACTGCGTGCAGAGCAATGCCGTGTTGCACATCACACAGGAAAGGATCCTTGATTTCCTTGATGGCACTCCAGAGAAACCCCAAGAACACTGTTTCAAGGCTAGAGGGATCCTGAGGTCACTGTAGCAACACGAAAGAGCTCCGTGGACCAAAAATCAACTCGAGATGAGAGGTTAGTCCCTGGCTTCGACTCCAGAGGAATACCACCTTACCACAAGCACCTCAAGAGGAGGCTTCTCAAAGCTCTAGGTATGTGAGAGGGACCCTGAGTTTGCGGCCTCAAGTGGAATGGACATTGCGATGCCCTGACTCGAAATAAGGCCGGATATCCCTGCAGTGACTTGAATGCAGGCTCGTCTTGCATCTCCGAAGACGAAAGGATGTCTGAATCCCCTGTGGAGACCACAGAGAAAGACCTAGTTCCCCACCTCATCGCGACCGGAGGCCTCACATCCTTTGAAAACTCCCAAGGGATGCGGAGATCAGTGCCTCCAAAGGAGACGATGCCTGACTTCTCGTGAAACTTGATAGGAGTCCCAGGATTCCTGTGGAACGTGGGAAGGGAACCTTGGTCTCCTGCCTCAGCTGGAGAGGCGTCCCAATTGCCCTGCCAAGCCTCGAGGAGAATCCCGAGTTGTCCCTCGCAACTAGGCAGGAGTCCTGACGTCGCTGAACAAACACTTGTGTGGAAGGGCCATCCCCGTCGTAACTCGAGAATATACCCCAGGTTCCCGCAGCAACTCGAGAAAAACCATGAGAATTCCCCCTCGCCGGGAGATGAGGCCCAATTCCCTTGCACTGCCTGCAGAGCAATGCCGTGTTGCACATCACACAGGAAAGGAGCCTTGATTTCCTTGATGGCACTCCAGAGAAACCCCAAGAACACTGTTTCAAGGCTAGAGGGATCCTGAGGTCACTGTAGCAACACGAAAGAGCTCCGTGGACCAAAAATCAACTCGAGATGAGAGGTTAGTCCCTGGCTTCCACTCCAGAGGAATACCACCTTACCACAAGCACCTCAAGAGGAGGCTTCTCTCAGCTCTAGGTATGTGAGAGGGACCCTGAGTTTGCGGCCTCAAGTGGAATGGAAACCGCGATGCCCTGACTCGAAATAAGGCCGGATATCCCTGCAGTGACTTGAATGCAGGCGCGTCTTGCGTCTGCCAAGACGAAAGGATGTCTGAGGCCCCTGTGGAGACCACAGAGAAAGACCTAGTTCCCCACGTCATCGAGACCGGAAGCCTCACATCCTTTGAAAATTCCAGAGGGACGCGGAGATCAGTGCCTCCAAAGGAGACGATGCCTGACTCCTCGTGAAACTTGATAGGAGTCCCAGGATTCCTGTGGCACGTGGAAAGGGACCCTTGGTCTCCCGCCTCAGCTGGTGAGGCGTCCCAATTGCCCTGCCAAGCCTCGAGGAGAATCCCGAGTTGTCCCTCACAACTAGGCAGGAGTCCTGACGTCGCTGAACAAACACGTGTGTGGAACGGCCATCCCCGTCGTAACTCGAGAATATACCCCAGGTTCCCGCCGCAACTCGAGAAAAACCATGAGACTTCCCCCTCGCCATGAGATGAGGCCCGATTCACCTGCACTGCGTGCAGAGCAATGCCGTGTTGCACATCACACAGGAAAGGAGACTTGATTTCCTTGATGGCACTGCAGAGAAAGCCCAAGAACACTGTTTCAAGGCTAGAGGGATCCTGAGGTCACTGTAGCAACACGAAAGAGCTCCGTGGACCAAAAATCAACTCGAGATGAGAGGTTAGTCCCTGGCTTCGACTTCAGAGGAATACCACCTTACCACAAGCACCTCAAGAGGAGGCTTCTCTCAGCTCTAGGTGTGTGAGAGGGTCCCTGAGTTGGCGGCCTCAAGTGGAATGGACATTGCGATGCCCTGACTCGAAATAAGGTCGGATATCCCTGCAGTGACTTGAATGCAGGCTCGTCTTGCATCTTCCAAGACGAAAGGATGTCTGAATTCCCTGTGGAGACCACAGAGAAAGACCTAGTTCCCCACCTCATCGCGACCGGAGGCCTCACATCCTTTGAAAACTCCAGAAGGACGCGGAGATCAGTGCCTCCAAAGGAGACGATGCCTGACTCCTCGTGAAACTTGATAGAAGTCCCAGGATTCCTGAGGCACGTGGAAAGGGATCCTTGGTCTCCCGCCTCAGCTGGAGCGGCGTCCCAATTGCCCTGCCAAGCCTCGAGGAGAATCCCGAGTTGTCCCTCGCAACTAGACAGGAGTCCTGACGTCACTGAACAAACACGTGTGTGGAAGGGCCTTCCCCGTCGTAACTCGAGAATATTCCCCACGTTCCCGCTGCAACTCGAGAAAAACCATCAGACTTCCCCCTCGCCGCGAGATGAAGCCCGATTCCCCTGCACTGCATGCAGAGCAATGCCGTGTTGCACATCACACAGGAAAGGAGCCTTGATTTCCTTGATGGCACTCCAGAGAAACCCCAAGAACACTGTTTCAAGGCTAGAGGGATCCTGAGGTCACTGTAGCAACAGAAAAGAGCTCCATGGAACAAATATCAACTCGAGATGAGAGAATAGTCCCTGGCTTCGATTCCAGAGGAATACCACCTTAGCACAAGCACCTCAAGAGGAGGCTTCTCTCAGCTCTAGATATGTGAGAGGGACCCTGAGTTTGCAGCCTCAAGTGGAATGGACACCGCGATGCCCTGACTCGAAATAAGGCCGGATATCCCTGCAGTGACTTGAATGCAGGCTCGTCTTGCATCTCCCAAGACGAAAGGATGTCTGAAGCCCCTGTGGAGACCACAGAGAAAGACCTAGTTCCCCACCTCATCGAGACCGGAGGCCTCACATCCTTTGAAAACTCCAGAGGGACGCGGAGATCAGTGCCTCCAAAGGAGACGATGCCTGACTCCTCGTGAAATTTGATAGGAGTCCCAGGATTCCTGTGGCACGTGGAAAGGGACCCTTGGTCTCCCGCCTCAGCTGCAGAGGCGTCCCAATTGCCCTGCCAAGCCTCGAGGAGAATCCCGAGTTGTCCCTCGCAACTAGGCAGGAGTCCTGACGTCGCTGAACAAACACGTGCGTGGAAGGGCCATCCCCGTCGTAACTCTAGAATATACCCCAGGTTCCCGCCGCAACTCGAGAAAAACCATGAGACTTCCCCCTCGCCATGAGATGAGGCCTGATTCCCCTGCACTGCGTGCAGAGCAATGCCGTGTTGCACATCACATAGGAAAGGAGCCTTGATTTCCTTGATGGCACTCCAGAGAAACCCCAAGAACACTGTTTCAAGGCTAGAGGGATCCTGAGGTCACTGTAGCAACACGAAAGAGCTCCGTGGACCCCAAATCAACTCGAGATGAGAGGTTAGTCCCTGGCTTCGACTCCAGAGGAATACCACCTTACCACAAGCACCTCAAGAGGAGGCTTCTCTCAGTTCTAGGTATGTGAGAGGGACCCTGAGTTTGCGGCCTCAAGTGGAATGGACATTGTGATGCCCTGACTCGAAATAAGGTAGTATATCCATGCAGTGACTTAAATGCAGGCTCGTCTTGCATCTCCCAAGACGAAAGGATGTCTGAATTCCCTGTGGAGACCACAGAGAAAGACCTAGTTCCCCACCTCATCGCGACCGGAGGCCTCACATCCTTTCAAAACTCCAGAGGGACGCGGAGATCAGTGCCTCCAAAGGAGACGATGCCTGACTCCTCGTGAAACTTGATAGGAGTCCCAGGATTCCTGTGGCACATGGAAAGGGAAACTTGGTCACTCGCCTCAGCTGGAGAGGCCTCCCAATTGCCCTGCCAAGCCTCGAGGAGAATCCCGAGTTGTCCCTCGCAACTAGGCAGGAGTCCTGACGTCGCTGAACAAACACGTGTGTGGAAGGGCCATCCCCGTCATAACTCGAGAATATACCCCAGGTTCCCGCCGCAACTCGAGAAAAAAAATGAGACCTCCCCCTCGCCGCGAGATGAAGCCCGATTCCCCTGCACTGCATGCAGAGCAATGCCGTGTTGCACATCACACAGGAAAGGAGCCTTGATTTCCTTGATGGCACTCCAGAGAAACCCCAAGAACACTGTTTCAAGGCTAGAGGGATCCTGAAGTCCCTGTAGCAACAAGAAAGAGTTCCATGGACCACAAATCAACTCGAGATGCGAGGATAGTCCCTGGCTTCGACTCCAGAGGAATACCACCTTACCAGAAACACCTCAAAAGGAGGCTTCTCTCAGTTCTAGGTATGTGAGAGGGACCCTGAGTTTGCGGCCTCAAGTGGAATGGACACCATGATGCCCTGACTCTAAATAAGGCTGGATATCCCTGCAGTGACTTGAATGCAGGCTCGTCTTGCATCTGACAAGACGAAAGGATGTCTGAATCCCCTGTGGAGACCACAGAGAAAGACCTAGTTCCCCACCTCATTGCGACCGGAGGCCTCACATCCTTTGAAAACTCCAGAGGGACGCGGAGATCAGTGCCTCCAAAGGAGACGATGTCTGACTCCTCGTGAAACTTGATAGGAGTCCCAGGATTCCTGTGGCACGTGGAAAGGGACCCTTGGTCTCCCGCCTTAGCTGGAGAGGTGTCCCATTGCCTTGCCAAGCCTCGAGGAGAATCCCGAGATGTCCCTCGCAACTAGGCAGGAGTCCTGACGTCGCTGAACAAACACGTGTATGGAAGGGGCATCCCTGTTGTAACTCGAGAATACACCCCAGATTCCTGCCGCAACTCGAGAAAAACCATGAGACTTCCCCCTCGCCGCGAGATGAGGCCCGATTCCCCTGGACTGCGTGTAGAGCAATGCCGTGTTGCACATCACACAGGAAAGGAGCCTTGATTTCCTTGATGGCACTCGAGAGAAACCCCAAGAACACTGTTTCAAGGTTAGAGGAATCCTGAGGTCACTGTAGCAAGAGAAAAGAGCTCCATGGAACAAATATCAACTCGAGATGAGAGGTTAATCCCTGGCTTCGATTCCAGAGGAATACCACCCTAGCACAAGCACCTCAAGAGGAGGCTTCTCTCAGCTCTAGATATGTGAGAGGGACCCTGAGTTTGCAGCCTCAAGTGGAATGGACACCGCGATGCCCTGACTCGAAATAAGGCCGGATATGCCTGCAGTGAAATGAATGCAGGCTCGTCTTGCATCTCCCAAGACGAAAGGATGTCTGAATCCCCTGTGGAGACCACAGAGAAAGACCTAGTTCCCCACCTCATCGAGACCGGAGGCCTCACATCCTTTGAAAACTCCAGAGGGACGCGGAGATCAGTGCCTCCAAAGGAGACGATGCCTGACTCCTCGTGAAACTTGATAGGATTTTCAGGATTCCGGTGGCACGTGGAAAGGGACACTTGGTCTCCCACCTCAGCTGGAGAGGCGTCCCAATTGCCCTGCCAAGCCTCGAGGAGAATCCCGAGTAGTCCCTCGCAACTAGGCAGGAGTCCTGACGTCGCTGAACAAACACGGGTGTGGAAGGGCCATCCCCGTCGTAACTCGAGAATATACCCCAGGTTCCCGCCGCAACTCGAGAAAAACCATGAGACTTAACCCTCGCCGCGAGATGAGGCCCGATTCCCCAGCACTGCGTGCAGAGCAATTCTGTGTTGCACATCACACAGGAAAGGAGCCTTGATTTCCTTGATGGCACTCCAGAGAAAGCCCACGAACACTGTTTCAAGGCTAGAGGAATCCTGAGGTCCCTGTAGCAACACGAAAGAGCTCCGTGGACCAAAAATCAACTCGAGATGAGAGGTTAGTCCCTGGCTTCCACTCCAGAGGAATACCACCTTACCACAAGCACCTCAAGAGGAGGCTTCTCTCAGCTCTAGGTATGTGAGAGGGACCCTGAGTTTGCGGCCTCAAGTGGAATGGACACCGCGATGCCCTGACTCGAAATAAGGCCGGATATCCCTGCAGTGACTTGAATGCAGGCGCGTCTTGCGTCTGCCAAGACGAAAGGATGTCTGAAGCCCCTGTGGAGACCACAGAGAAAGACCTAGTTCCCCACGTCATCGAGACCGGAAGCCTCACATCCTTTGAAAACTCCAGAGGGACGCGGAGATCAGTGCCTCCAAAGGAGACGATGCCTGACTCCTCGTGAAATTTGATAGGAGTCCCAGGATTCCTGTGGCACGTGGAAAGGGACCCTTGGTCTCCCGCCTCAGCTGCAGAGGCGTCCCAATTGCCCTGCCAAGCCTCGAGGAGAATCCCGAGTTGTCCCTCGCAACTAGGCAGGAGTCCTGACGTCGCTGAACAAACACGTGCGTGGAAGGGCCATCCCCGTCGTAACTCTAGAATATACCCCAGGTTCCCGCCGCAACTCGAGAAAAACCATGAGACTTCCCCCTCGCCATGAGATGAGGCCTGATTCCCCTGCACTGCGTGCAGAGCAATGCCGTGTTGCACATCACACAGGAAAGGAGCCTTGATTTCCTTGATGGCACTCCAGAGAAACCCCAAGAACACTGTTTCAAGGCTAGAGGGATCCTGAGGTCACTGTAGCAACACGAAAGAGCTCCGTGGACCCCAAATCAACTCGAGATGAGAGGTTAGTCCCTGGCTTCGACTCCAGAGGAATACCACCTTACCACAAGCACCTCAAGAGGAGGCTTCTCTCAGTTCTAGGTATGTGAGAGGGACCCTGAGTTTGCGGCCTCAAGTGGAATGGACATTGTGATGCCCTGACTCGAAATAAGGTAGTATATCCATGCAGTGACTTAAATGCAGGCTCGTCTTGCATCTCCCAAGACGAAAGGATGTCTGAATTCCCTGTGGAGACCACAGAGAAAGACCTAGTTCCCCACCTCATCGCGACCGGAGGCCTCACATCCTTTCAAAACTCCAGAGGGACGCGGAGATCAGTGCCTCCAAAGGAGACGATGCCTGACTCCTCGTGAAACTTGATAGGAGTCCCAGGATTTCTGTGGCACATGGAAAGGGAAACTTGGTCACTCGCCTCAGCTGGAGAGGCCTCCCAATTGCCCTGCCAAGCCTCGAGGAGAATCCCGAGTTGTCCCTCGCAACTAGGCAGGAGTCCTGACGTCGCTGAACAAACACGTGTGTGGAAGGGCCATCCCCGTCACAACTCAAGAATATACCCCAGGTTCCCGCCGCAACTCGAGAAAAAAAATGAGACCTCCCCCTCGCCGCGAGATGAAGCCCGATTCCCCTGCACTGCATGCAGAGCAATGCCGTGTTGCACATCACACAGGAAAGGAGCCTTGATTTCCTTGATGGCACTCCAGAGAAACCCCAAGAACACTGTTTCAAGGCTAGAGGGATCCTGAAGTCCCTGTAGCAACAAGAAAGAGTTCCATGGACCACAAATCAACTCGAGATGCGAGGATAGTCCCTGGCTTCGACTCCAGAGGAATACCACCTTACCAGAAACACCTCAAAAGGAGGCTTCTCTCAGTTCTAGGTATGTGAGAGGGACCCTGAGTTTGCGGCCTCAAGTGGAATGGACACCATGATGCCCTGACTCTAAATAAGGCTGGATATCCCTGCAGTGACTTGAATGCAGGCTCGTCTTGCATCTGACAAGACGAAAGGATGTCTGAATCCCCTGTGGAGACCACAGAGAAAGACCTAGTTCCCCGCCTCATTGCGACCGGAGGCCTCACATCCTTTGAAAACTCCAGAGGGACGCGGAGATCAGTGCCTCCAAAGGAGACGATGTCTGACTCCTCGTGAAACATGATAGGAGTCCCAGGATTCCTGTGGCACGTGGAAAGGGACCCTTGGTCTCCCGCCTTAGCTGGAGAGGTGTCCCATTGCCTTGCCAAGCCTCGAGGAGAATCCCGAGATGTCCCTCGCAACTAGGCAGGAGTCCTGACGTCGCTGAACAAACACGTGTATGGAAGGGGCATCCCTGTTGTAACTCGAGAATACACCCCAGATTCCTGCCGCAACTCGAGAAAAACCATGAGACTTCCCCCTCGCCGCGAGATGAGGCCCGATTCCCCTGGACTGCGTGTAGAGCAATGCCGTGTTGCACATCACACAGGAAAGGAGCCTTGATTTCCTTGATGGCACTCGAGAGAAACCCCAAGAACACTGTTTCAAGGTTAGAGGAATCCTGAGGTCACTGTAGCAAGAGAAAAGAGCTCCATGGAACAAATATCAACTCGAGATGAGAGGTTAATCCCTGGCTTCGATTCCAGAGGAATACCACCCTAGCACAAGCACCTCAAGAGGAGGCTTCTCTCAGCTCTAGATATGTGAGAGGGACCCTGA
Organism: Cervus elaphus; assembly: GCF_910594005.1. Lineage (NCBI taxonomy): Eukaryota > Metazoa > Chordata > Mammalia > Artiodactyla > Cervidae > Cervus > Cervus elaphus. The sequence goes on along the minus strand of NC_057815.1, from coordinate 2,818,762 downwards.
GTTTGCAGCCTCAAGTGGAATGGACACCGCGATGCCCTGACTCGAAATAAGGCCGGATATGCCTGCAGTGAAATGAATGCAGGCTCGTCTTGCATCTCCCAAGACGAAAGGATGTCTGAATCCCCTGTGGAGACCACAGAGAAAGACCTAGTTCCCCACCTCATCGAGACCGGAGGCCTCACATCCTTTGAAAACTCCAGAGGGACGCGGAGATCAGTGCCTCCAAAGGAGACGATGCCTGACTCCTCGTGAAACTTGATAGGATTTTCAGGATTCCGGTGGCACGTGGAAAGGGACACTTGGTCTCCCACCTCAGCTGGAGAGGCGTCCCAATTGCCCTGCCAAGCCTCGAGGAGAATCCCGAGTAGTCCCTCGCAACTAGGCAGGAGTCCTGACGTCGCTGAACAAACACGGGTGTGGAAGGGCCATCCCCGTCGTAACTCGAGAATATACCCCAGGTTCCCGCCGCAACTCGAGAAAAACCATGAGACTTAACCCTCGCCGCGAGATGAGGCCCGATTCCCCAGCACTGCGTGCAGAGCAATTCTGTGTTGCACATCACACAGGAAAGGAGCCTTGATTTCCTTGATGGCACTCCAGAGAAAGCCCACGAACACTGTTTCAAGGCTAGAGGAATCCTGAGGTCCCTGTAGCAACACGAAAGAGCTCCGTGGACCAAAAATCAACTCGAGATGAGAGGTTAGTCCCTGGCTTCCACTCCAGAGGAATACCACCTTACCACAAGCACCTCAAGAGGAGGCTTCTCTCAGCTCTAGGTATGTGAGAGGGACCCTGAGTTTGCGGCCTCAAGTGGAATGGAAACCGCGATGCCCTGACTCGAAATAAGGCCGGTTATCCCTGCAGTGACTTGAATGCAGGCGCGTCTTGCGTCTGCCAAGACGAAAGGATGTCTGAAGCCCCTGTGGAGACCACAGAGAAAGACCTAGTTCCCCACGTCATCGAGACCGGAAGCCTCACATCCTTTGAAAACTCCAGAGGGACGCGGAGATCAGTGCCTCCAAAGGAGACGATGCCTGACTCCTCGTGAAACTTGATAGGAGTCCCAGGATTCCTGTGGCACGTGGAAAGGGATCCTTGGTCTCCCGCCTCAGCTGGTGAGGCGTCCCAATTGCCCTGCCAAGCCTCGAGGAGAATCCCGAGTTGTCCCTCACAACTAGGCAGGAGTCCTGACGTCGCTGAACAAACACGTGTGTGGAAGGGCCATCCCCGTCGTAACTCGAGAATATACCCCAGGTTCCCGCCGCAACTCGAGAAAAACCATGAGACTTCCCCCTCGCCATGAGATGAGGCCCGATTCACCTGCACTGCGTGCAGAGCAATGCCGTGTTGCACATCACACAGGAAAGGAGACTTGATTTCCTTGATGGCACTCCAGAGAAAGCCCAAGAACACTGTTTCAAGGCTAGAGGGATCCTGAGGTCACTGTAGCAACACGAAAGAGCTCCGTGGACCAAAAATTAACTCGAGATGAGAGGTTAGTCCCTGGCTTCGACTTCAGAGGAATACCACCTTACCACAAGCACCTCAAGAGGAGGCTTCTCTCAGCTCTAGGTGTGTGAGAGGGACCCTGAGTTTGCGGCCTCAAGTGGAATGGACATTGCGATGCCCTGACTCGAAATAAGGTCGGATATCCCTGCAGTGACTTGAATGCAGGCTCGTCTTGCATCTTCCAAGACGAAAGGATGTCTGAATTCCCTGTGGAGACCACAGAGAAAGACCTAGTTCCCCACCTCATCACGACCGGAGGCCTCACATCCTTTGAAAACTCCAGAAGGACGCGGAGATCAGTGCCTCCAAAGGAGACGATGCCTGACTCCTCGTGAAACTTGATAGGAGTCCCAGGATTCCTGTGGCACGTGGAAAGGGATCCTTGGTCTCCCGCCTCAGCTGGAGCGGCGTCCCAATTGCCCTGCCAAGCCTCGAGGAGAATCCCGAGTTGTCCCTCGCAACTAGACAGGAGTCCTGACGTCACTGAACAAACACGTGTGTGGAAGGGCCTTCCCCGTCGTAACTCGAGAATATTCCCCACGTTCCCGCTGCAACTCGAGAAAAACCATCAGACTTCCCCCTCGCCGCGAGATGAAGCCCGATTCCCCTGCACTGCATGCAGAGCAATGCCGTGTTGCACATCACACAGGAAAGGAGCCTTGATTTCCTTGATGGCACTCCAGAGAAACCCCAAGAACACTGTTTCAAGGCTAGAGGGATCCTGAGCTCACTGTAGCAACAGAAAAGAGCTCCATGGAACAAATATCAACTCGAGATGAGAGAATAGTCCCTGGCTTCGATTCCAGAGGAATACCACCTTAGCACAAGCACCTCAAGAGGAGGCTTCTCTCAGCTCTAGATATGTGAGAGGGACCCTGAGTTTGCAGCCTCAAGTGGAATGGACACCGCGATGCCCTGACTCGAAATAAGGCCGGATATCCCTGCAGTGACTTGAATGCAGGCGCGTCTTGCATCTCCCAAGACGAAAGGATGTCTGAATCACCTGTGGAGACCACAGAGAAAGACCTAGTTCCCCACCTCATCGAGACCGGAGGCCTCACATCCTTTGAAAACTCCAGAGGGACGCGGAGATCAGTGCCTCCAAAGGAGACGATGCCTGACTCCTCGTGAAATTTGATAGGAGTCCCAGGATTCCTGTGGCACGTGGAAAGGGACCCTTGGTCTCCCGCCTCAGCTGCAGAGGCGTCCCAATTGCCCTGCCAAGCCTCGAGGAGAATCCCGAGTTGTCCCTCGCAACTAGGCAGGAGTCCTGACGTCGCTGAACAAACACGTGCGTGGAAGGGCCATCCCCGTCGTAACTCGAGAATATACCCCAGGTTCCCGCCGCAACTCGAGAAAAACCATGAGACTTCCCCCTCGCCATGAGATGAGGCCTGATTCCCCTGCACTGCGTGCAGAGCAATGCCGTGTTGCACATCACACAGGAAAGGAGCCTTGATTTCCTTGATGGCACTCCAGAGAAACCCCAAGAACACTGTTTCAAGGCTAGAGGGATCCTGAGCTCACTGTAGCAACAGAAAAGAGCTCCATGGAACAAATATCAACTCGAGATGAGAGAATAGTCCCTGGCTTCGATTCCAGAGGAATACCACCTTAGCACAAGCACCTCAAGAGGAGGCTTCTCTCAGCTCTAGATATGTGAGAGGGACCCTGAGTTTGCAGCCTCAAGTGGAATGGACACCGCGATGCCCTGACTCGAAATAAGGCCGGATATCCCTGCAGTGACTTGAATGCAGGCGCGTCTTGCATCTCCCAAGACGAAAGGATGTCTGAAGCCCCTGTGGAGACCACAGAGAAAGACCTAGTTCCCCACCTCATCGAGACCGGAGGCCTCACATCCTTTGAAAACTCCAGAGGGACGCGGAGATCAGTGCCTCCAAAGGAGACGATGCCTGACTCCTCGTGAAATTTGATAGGAGTCCCAGGATTCCTGTGGCACGTGGAAAGGGACCCTTGGTCTCCCGCCTCAGCTGCAGAGGCGTCCCAATTGCCCTGCCAAGCCTCGAGGAGAATCCCGAGTTGTCCCTCGCAACTAGGCAGGAGTCCTGACGTCGCTGAACAAACACGTGCGTGGAAGGGCCATCCCCGTCGTAACTCGAGAATATACCCCAGGTTCCCGCCGCAACTCGAGAAAAACCATGAGACTTCCCCCTCGCCATGAGATGAGGCCTGATTCCCCTGCACTGCGTGCAGAGCAATGCCGTGTTGCACATCACACAGGAAAGGAGCCTTGATTTCCTTGATGGCACTCCAGAGAAACCCCAAGAACACTGTTTCAAGGCTAGAGGGATCCTGAGGTCACTGTAGCAACACGAAAGAGCTCCGTGGACCCCAAATCAACTCGAGATGAGAGGTTAGTCCCTGGCTTCGACTCCAGAGGAATACCACCTTACCACAAGCACCTCAAGAGGAGGCTTCTCTCAGTTCTAGGTATGTGAGAGGGACCCTGAGTTTGCGGCCTCAAGTGGAATGGACATTGTGATGCCCTGACTCGAAATAAGGTAGTATATCCATGCAGTGACTTAAATGCAGGCTCGTCTTGCATCTCCCAAGACGAAAGGATGTCTGAATTCCCTGTGGAGGCCACAGAGAAAGAACTAGGTCCCCACCTCATCGCGACCGGAGTCCTCATATCCTTTGAAACCTCCAGAGGTATGCGGAGATCAGTGCCTCCAAAGGAGACGATGCCTGACTCCTCGTGAAACTTGATAGGAGTCCCAGGATTCCTGTGGCACGTGGAAAGGGACCCTTGGTCTCCCGCCTCAGCTGTAGAGTTGTCCCAATTGCCCTGCCAAGCCTCGAGGAGAATCCCGAGTTGTCCCTCCCAACTAGGCAGGAGTCCTGACGTCGCTGAACAAACACGTGTGTGGAAGGGCCATCCCCGTTGTAACTCGAGAATATACCCCAGGTTCCCGCAGCAACTCGAGAAAAACCATGAGAATTCCCCCTCGCCGGGAGATGAGGACGAATTCCCCTGCACTGCGTGCAGAGCAATGCCGTGTTGCACATCACACAGGAAAGGAGCCTTGATTTCCTTGATGGCACTCCAGAGAAAGCCCACGAACACTGTTTCAAGGCTAGAGGGATCCTGAGGTCACTGTAGCAACACGAAAGAGCTCCGTGGACCAAAAATCAACTCGAGATGAGAGGTTAGTCCCTGGCTTCGACTTCAGAGGAATACCACCTTACCACAAGCACCTCAAGAGGAGGCTTCTCTCAACTCTAGCTATGTGAGAGGGACCCTGAATTTGCGGCCTCAAGTGGAATGGACATTGCGATGCCCTGACTCGAAATAAGGCCGGATATCCCTGCAGTGACTTGAATGCAGGCTCGTCTTGCATCTGCCAAGACGAAAGGATGTCTGAATTCCCTGTGGAGACCACAGAGAAAGACCTAGTTCCCCACCTCATCGCGACCGGAGGCCTCACATCCTTTGAAAACTCCAGAAGGACGCGGAGATCAGTGCCTCCAAAGGAGACGATGCCTGACTCCTCGTGAAACTTGATAGGAGTCCCAGGATTCCTGTGGCACGTGGAAAGGGATCCTTGGTCTCCCGCCTCAGCTGGAGCGGCGTCCCAATTGCCCTGCCAAGCCTCGAGGAGAATCCCGAGTTGTCCCTCGCAACTAGACAGGAGTCCTGACGTCGCTGAACAAACACGTGTGTGGAAGGGCCTTCCCCGTCGTAACTCGAGAATATTCCCCACGTTCCCGCTGCAACTCGAGAAAAACCATCAGACTTCCCCCTCGCCGCGAGATGAAGCCCGATTCCCCTGCACTGCATGCAGAGCAATGCCGTGTTGCACATCACACAGGAAAGGAGCCTTGATTTCCTTGATGGCACTCCAGAGAAACCCCAAGAACACTGTATCAAGGCTAGAGGGATCCGGAGGTCACTGTAGCAACAGAAAAGAGCTCCATGGAACAAATATCAACTCGAGATGAGAGAAGAGTCCCTGGCTTCGATTCCAGAGGAATACCACCTTAGCACAAGCACCTCAAGAGGAGGCTTCTCTCAGCTCTAGATATGTGAGAGGGACCCTGAGTTTGCAGCCTCAAGTGGAATGGAACCCGCGATGCCCTGACTCGAAATAAGGCCGGATATCCCTGCAGTGACTTGAATGCAGGCGCGTCTTGCATCTCCCAAGACGAAAGGATGTCTGAAGCCCCTGTGGAGACCACAGAGAAAGACCTAGTTCCCCACCTCATCGAGACCGGAGGCCTCACATCCTTTGAAAACTCCAGAGGGACGCGGAGATCAGGGCCTCCAAAGGAGACGATGCCTGACTCCTCGTGAAATTTGATAGGAGTCCCAGGATTCCTGTGGCACGTGGAAAGGGACCCTTGGTCTCCCGCCTCAGCTGGAGAGGCGTCCCAATTGCCCTGCCAAGCCTCGAGGAGAATCCCGAGTTGTCCCTCGCAACTAGGCAGGAGTCCTGACGTCGCTGAACAAACACGTGCGTGGAAGGGCCATCCCCGTCGTAACTCGAGAATATACCCCAGGTTCCCGCCGCAACTCGAGAAAAACCATGAGACTTCCCCCTCGCCGCGAGATGAGGCCCGATTCCCCTGCACTGCGTGCAGAGCAATGCCGTGTTGCACATCACACAGGAAAGGAGCCTTGATTTCCTAGATGGCACTCCAGAGAAAGCCCAAGAACACTGTTTCAAGGCTAGAGGGATCCTGAGGTCACTGTAGCAACACGAAAGAGCTCCGTGGACCAAAAATCAACTCGAGATGAGAGGTTAGTCCCTGGCTTCGACTCCAGAGGAATACCACCTTACCACAAGCACCTCAAGAGGAGGCTTCTCAAAGCTCTAGGTATGTGAGAGGGACCCTGAGTTTGCGGCCTCAAGTGGAATGGACATTGCGATGCCCTGACTCGAAATAAGGCCGGATATACCTGCAGTGACTTGAATGCAGGCTCGTCTTGCATCTCCCAAGATGAAAGGATGTCTGAATTCCCTGTGGAGACCACAGAGAAAGACCTAGTTCCCCACCTCTTCGCGACCGGAGGCCTCACATCCTTTGAAAACTCCAGAAGGACACGGAGATCAGTGTCTCCAAAGGAGACGATGCCTGACTCCTCGTGAAACTTGATAGGAGTCCCAGGATTCCTGTGGCACGTGGAAAGGGAACCTTGGTCTCCCGCCTCAGCTGGAGAGGCCTCCCAATTGCCCTGCCAAGCCTTGAGGAGAATCACGAGTTGTCCCTCGCAACTAGGCAGGAGTCCTGACGTAGCTGAACAAACACATGTGTGGAAGAGCCATCCCCGTCGTAACTCGAGAATATACCCCAGGTTCCCGCCGCAACTCGAGAAAAACCATCAGACTTCCCCCTCGCCGCGAGATGAAGCCCGATTCCCCTGCACTGCATGCAGAGCAATGCCGTGTTGCACATCACACAGGAAAGGAGCCTTGATTTCCTTGATGGCACTCCAGAGAAACCCCAAGAACACTGTTTCAAGGCTAGAGGGATCCTGAGGTCACTGTAGCAACAGAAAAGAGCTCCATGGAACAAATATCAACTCGAGATGAGAGGTTAATCCCTGGCTTCGATTCCAGAGGAATACCACCCTAGCACAAGCACCTCAAGAGGAGGCTTCTCTCAGCTCTAGATATGTGAGAGGGACCCTGAGTTTGCAGCCTCAAGTGGAATGGACACCGCGATGCCCTGACTCGAAATAAGGCCGGATATCCCTGCAGTGACTTGAATGCAGGCGCGTCTTGCATCTGCCAAGACGAAAGGATGTCTGAAGCCCCTGTGGAGACCACAGAGAAAGACCTAGTTCCCCACCTCATCAAGACCGGAGGCCTCACATCCTTTGAAAACTCCAGAGGGACGCGGATATCAGTGCCTCCAAAGGAGACGATGCCTGACTCCTCGTGAAACTTGATAGGAGTCCCCGGATTCCTGTGGCACGTGGAAAGGGACCCTTGGTCTCCCGCCTCAGCTGGAGAGTTGTCCCAATTGCCACGCCAAGCCTCCAGGAGAATCCCGAGTTGTCCCTCGCAACTAGGCAGGAGTCCTGACGTCGCTGAACAAACACGTGTGTGGAAGGGCCATCCCCGTCGTAACTCGAGAATATACCCCAGGTTCCCGCCGCAACTCGAGAAAAACCATGAGACTTCCCCCTTGCCATGAGATGAGGCCCGATTCACCTGCATTGCGTGCAGAGCAATGCCGTGTTGCACATCACACAGGAAAGGAGCCTTGATTTCCTTGATGGCACTCCAGAGAAACCCCAAGAACACTGTTTCAAGGCTAGAGGGATCCTGAGGTCCCTGTAGCAACACAAAAGAGCTCCGTGGACCAAAAATCAACTCGAGATGAGAGGTTCGTCCCTGGCTTCGACTCCAGAGGAATACCACCTTACCACAAGCACCTCAAGAGGAGGCTTCTCTCAGCTCTAGGTATGTGAGAGGGACCCTGAGTTTGCGGCCTCAAGTGGAATGGACACCACGATGCCCTGACTCGAAATAAGGTAGTATATCCATGCAGTGACTTAAATGCAGGCTCGTCTTGCATCTCCCAAGACGAAAGGATGTCTGAATTCCCTGTGGAGACCACAGAGAAAGACCTAGTTCCCCACCTCATTGCGACCGGAGGCCTCACATCCTTGGAAAACTGCAGAGGGACGCGGAGATCAGTGCCTCCAAAGGAGACGATGCCTGACTCCTCGTGAAACTTGATAGGAGTCCCAGGATTCCTGTGGCACATGGAAAGGGAAACTTGGTCACTCGGCTCAGCTGGAGAGGCGTCCCAATTGCCCTGCCAAGCCTCGAGGAGAATCCCGAGTGTTCCTCGCAACTAGGCAGGAGTCCTGACGTCGCTGAACAAACACGTGTGTGGAAGGGCCATCCCCGTCGTAACTCGAGAATATACCCCAGGTTCCCGCCGCAACTCGAGAAAAACCATGAGACTTCCCCCTCGCCGTGAGATGAGGCCCGATTCCCCTGCACTGCGTGCAGAGCAATGCCGTGTTGCATATCACACAGGAAAGGAGCCTTGATTTCCTTGATGGCACTCCAGAGAAAGCCCAAGAACACTGTTTCAAGGCTAGAGGGATTCTGAGGTCACTGTACCAAGACGAAAAATCTCCGTGGACCAAAAATCAACTCGAGATGAGAAGTTAGTCCCTGGCTTCATTTCCAGAAGAATACCACCTTACCACAAGCACCTCAAGAGGAGGCTTCTCTCAGCTCTAGGTATGTGAGAGGGACCCTGAGTTTGCGGCCTCAAGTGGAATGGACACCGTGATGCCCTGACTCGAAATAAGGCCGGATATCCCTGCAGTGACTTGAAGGCAGGCTCGTCTTGCATCTCCCAAGACGAAAGGATGTCTGAATCCCCTGTGGAGACCACAGAGAAAGACCTAGTTCCCGACCTCATCGCGACCGGAGGCCTCACATCCTTTGAAAACTCCAGAGGGACGCGGAGATCAGTGCCTCCAAAGGAGACGATGCCTGACTCCTCGTGAAACTTGATAGGAGACCCAGGATTCCTGTGGCACGTGGAAAGGGACCCTTGGTCTCCCGCCTCAGCTGGAGAGGCGTCCCAATTGCCCTGCCAAGCCTCTAGGAGAATCCCGAGTTGTCCCTCGCAACTAGGCAGGAGTACTGACGTCGCTGAACAAACACGTGTGTGGAAGGGCCATCCCCGTCGTAACTCGAGAATTTACCCCAGGTTCCCGCCGCAACTCGAGAAAAACCATGAGACTTCCCCCCCGCCGCGAGATGAGGCCCGATTCCCCTGCACTGCGTGCAGAGCAATGCCGTGTTGCACATCACACAGGAAAGGAGGCTTGATTTCCTTGATGGCACTCCAGAGAATGCCCACGAACACTGTTTCAAGGCTAGAGGGATCCTGAGGTCACTGTAGCATCACGAAAGAGCTCGGTGGACCAAAAATCAACTCGAGATGAGAGGTTAGTCCCTGGTTTCGACTCCATAGGAATACCACCTTACCACAAGCACCTCAAGAGGAGGCTTCTCTCAGCTCTAGGTATGTGAGAGGGACCCTGAGTTTGCGGCCTCAAGTGGAATGGACCCCGCGATGCCGTGACTCGAAATAAGGCCGGATATCCCTGCAGTGACTTGAATGCAGGCTCGTCTTGCATCTCCCAAGACGAAAGGATGTATGAATCCCCCGGGGAGACCACAGGGAAAGACCTAGTTCCCCACCTCATCGCGACCGGAGGCCTCACATCCTTTGAAAACTCCAGAGGGACGCAGAGATCAGTGCCTAAAAAGGAGACGATGCCTGATTCCTCGTGAAACTTGATAGGAGTCCCAGGATTCCTGTGGCACGTGGAAAGGGACCCTTGGTCTCCTGCCTCAGCTGGTGAGGCATCCCAATTGCCCTGCCAAGCCTCGAGGACAATCCCGAGATGTCCCTCGCAACTAGGCAGGAGTCCTGACGTCGCTGAACAAACAGGTGTGTGGAAGGGCCATCCCCGTCGTAACTCGAGAATATACCCCAGGTTCCCGCCGCAACTCGAGAAAAACCATGAGACTTCCCCCTCGCCGCGAGATGAGGCCCGATTCCCCTGCACTGTGTGCAGAGCAATGCCGTGTTGCACATCACACAGGAAAGGAGCTTTGATTTCCTTGATGGCACTCCAGAGAAACTCCAAGAACACTGTTTCAAGGCTAGAGGGATCCTGAGGTCACTGTAGCAAGACGAAAAACCTCCGTGGACCAAAAATCAACTCGAGATGAGAGGTTAGTTCCTGGCTTCGACTCCAGAGGAATACCACCTTACCACAAGCACCTCAAGAGGAGGCTTCTCTCAGCTCTAGGTATGTGAGAGGGACCCTGAGTTTACGGCCTCAAGTGGAATGGACCCCGCGATGCCGTGACTCGAAATAAGGCAGGATATCCCTGCAGTGACTTGAAGGCAGGCTCGTCTTGCATCTCCCAAGACGAAAGGATGTCTGAATCCCCTGTGGAGACCACAGAGAAAGACCTAGTTCCCGACCTCATCGCGACCGGAGGCCTCACATCCTTTGAAAACTCCAGAGGGACGCGGAGATCAGTGCCTCCAAAGGAGACGATGCCTGACTCCTCGTGAAACTTGATAGGAGTCCCAGGATTCCTGTGGCACGTGGAAAGGGACCCTTGGTCTCCCGCCTCAGCTGGAGAGGCGTCCCAATTGCCCTGCCAAGCCTCTAGGAGAATCCCGAGTTGTCCCTCGCAACTAGGCAGGAGTACTGACGTCGCTGAACAAACACGTGTGTGGAAGGACCATCCCCGTCGTAACTCGAGAATTTACCCCAGGTTTCCGCCGCAACTCGAGAAAAACCATGAGACTTCTCCCTCGCCGGGAGATGAGGCCCGATTCCCCTGCACTGCGTGCAGAGCAATGCCGTGTTGCACATCACACAGGAAGGGACCCTTGATTTCCTTGATGGCACTCCAGAGAAACCCCAAGAACACTGTTTCAAGGCTAGAGGGATCCTGAGGTCACTGTAGCAACACGAAAGAGCTCCGTGGACCAAAAATCAACTCGAGATGAGAGGTTAGTCCCTGGCTTCGACTCCAGAGGAATACCACCTTACCACAAGCACCTCAAGAGGAGGCTTCTCTCAGCTCTAGGTATGTGAGAGGGACCCTGAGTTTGCGGCCTCACGTGGAATGGACATTGCGATGCCCTGACTCGAAATAAGGCCGGATATCCCTGCAGTGACTTGAATGCAGGCTCGTCTTGCATCTCCCAAGACGAAAGGATGTCTGAATTCCCTGTGGAGACCACAGAGAAAGACCTAGTTCCCCACCTCATCGCGACCGGAGGCCTCACATCCTTTGAAAACTCCAGAGGGATGCGGAGATCAGTGCCTCCAAAGGAGATGATGCCTGACTCCTCGTGAAACTTGATAGGAGTCCCAGGATTCCTGTGGAACGTGGAAAGGGAACCTTGGTCTCCCGCGTCAGCTGGAGAGGCGTCCCAATTGCCCTGCCAAGCCTCGAGGAGAATCCCGAGTTGTCCCTCGCAACTAGGCAGGAGTCCTGACGTCGCTGAACAAACACGTGTGTGGAAGGGCCATCCCCGTCGTAACTCGAGAATATACCCCAGGTTCCCGCAGCAACTCGAGAAAAACCATGAGAATTCCCCCTCGCCGGGAGATGAGGACGAATTCCCCTGCACTGCGTGCAGAGCAATGCCGTGTTGCACATCACACAGGAAAGGAGCCTTGATTTCCTAGATGACACTCCAGAGAAAGCCCACGAACACTGTTTCAAGGCTAGAGGGATCCTGAGGTCACTGTAGCAACACGAAAGAGCTCCGTGGACCAAAAATCAACTCGAGATGAGAGGTTAGTCACTGGCTTCCACTCCAGAGGAGTACCACCTTACCACAAGCACCTCAAGAGGAGGCTTCTCTCAGCTCTAGGTATGTGAAAGGGACCCTGAGTTTGCGGCCTCAAGTGGAATGGACACCGCGATGCCCTGACTCGAAATAAGGCTGGATATCCCTGCAGTGAATTGAATGCAGGCTCGTCTTGCATCTCCCAAGACGAAAGGATGACTGAATCCCCTGTGGAGACCACAGAGAAAGACCTAGTTCCCCACCTCATCGCGACCGGAGGCCTCACATCCTTTGAAAACTCCAGAGGGACGCGGAGATCAGTGCCTCCAAAGGAGACGATGCCTGACGCCTCGTGAAACTTGATAGGAGTCGCAGGATTCCTGTGGCACTTGGAAAGGGACACTTGGTCTCCCGCCTCAGCTGGAGAGGCGTCCCAATTGCCCTGCCAAGCCACGAGGAGAATCCCGAGTTGACCCTCGCAACTAGGCAGGAGTTCTGACGTCGCTGAACAAACACGTGTGTGGAAGGGCCATCCCCGTCGTAACTCGGGAATATACCCCAGGTTCCTGCCACAACTCGAGAAAAACCATGAGACTTCCCCCTCGCCGCTAGATGAGGCCCGATTCCCCTGCACTGCATGCAGAGCAATGCCGTGTTGCACATCACACAGGAAAGGAGCCTTGATTTCCTTGATGGCACTCCAGAGAAACCCCAAGAACACTGTTTCAAGCCGAGAGGGATCCTTAGGTCACTGTAGCAGCACGAAACAGCTCCGTGGACCCCAAATCAACTCGAGATGAGAGGTTAGTCCCTGGTTTCGACTCCAGAGGAATACCACCTTACCACAAGACCTCAAGAGGAGGCTTCTCTCAGCTCTAGGTATGTGAGAGGGACCCTGAGTTTGCGGCCTCAAGTGGAATGGACACCGCGATGCCCTGACTCGAAATAAGGCCGGATATGCCTGCAGTGACTTGAATGCAGGCTCGTCTTGCAACTCCCAAGACGAAAGGTCGTCTGAATCCCCTGTGGAGACCTCAGAGAAAGACCTAGTTCCCCACCTCATCGCGACCGGAGGCCTCACATCCTTTGAAACCTCCAGAGGGATGGGGAGATCAGTGCCTCCAAAGGAGACGATGCCTGACTCCTCGTGAAACTTGATAGGAGTCCCAGGATTCCTGTGGCACGTGGAAAGGGACCCTTGGTCTCCCGCCTCAGCTGGAGAGGCGTCCCAATTGCCCTGCCAAGCCTCGAGGAGAATCCCGAGTTGTCCCTCGCAACTAGGCAGGAGTCCTGACGTCGCTGAACAAACACGTGCGTGGAAGGGCCATCCCCGTCGTAACTCGAGAATATACCCCAGGTTCCCGCCGCAACTCGAGAAAAACCATGAGACTTCCCCCTCGCCGCGAGATGAGGCCCGATTCCCCTGCACTGCGTGCAGAGCAATGCCGTGTTGCACATCACACAGGAAAGGAGCCTTGATTTCCTAGATGGCACTCCAGAGAATGCCCAAGAACACTGTTTCAAGGCTAGAGGGATCCTGAGGTCACTGTAGCAACACGAAAGAGCTCCGTGGACCAAAAATCAACTCGAGATGAGAGGTTAGTCCCTGGCTTCGACTCCAGAGGAATACCACCTTACCACAAGCACCTCAAGAGGAGGCTTCTCAAAGCTCTAGGTATGTGAGAGGGACCCTGAGTTTGCGGCCTCAAGTGGAATGGACATTGCGATGCCCTGACTCGAAATAAGGCCGGATATACCTGCAGTGACTTGAATGCAGGCTCGTCTTGCATCTCCCAAGATGAAAGGATGTCTGAATTCCCTGTGGAGACCACAGAGAAAGACCTAGTTCCCCACCTCTTCGCGACCGGAGGCCTCACATCCTTTGAAAACTCCAGAAGGACACGGAGATCAGTGTCTCCAAAGGAGACGATGCCTGACTCCTCGTGAAACTTGATAGGAGTCCCAGGATTCCTGTGGCACGTGGAAAGGGAACCTTGGTCTCCCGCCTCAGCTGGAGAGGCCTCCCAATTGCCCTGCCAAGCCTTGAGGAGAATCACGAGTTGTCCCTCGCAACTAGGCAGGAGTCCTGACGTAGCTGAACAAACACATGTGTGGAAGAGCCATCCCCGTCGTAACTCGAGAATATACCCCAGGTTCCCGCCGCAACTCGAGAAAAACCATCAGACTTCCCCCTCGCCGCGAGATGAAGCCCGATTCCCCTGCACTGCATGCAGAGCAATGCCGTGTTGCACATCACACAGGAAAGGAGCCTTGATTTCCTTGATGGCACTCCAGAGAAACCCCAAGAACACTGTTTCAAGGCTAGAGGGATCCTGAGGTCACTGTAGCAACAGAAAAGAGCTCCATGGAACAAATATCAACTCGAGATGAGAGGTTAATCCCTGGCTTCGATTCCAGAGGAATACCACCCTAGCACAAGCACCTCAAGAGGAGGCTTCTCTCAGCTCTAGATATGTGAGAGGGACCCTGAGTTTGCAGCCTCAAGTGGAATGGACACCGCGATGCCCTGACTCGAAATAAGGCCGGATATCCCTGCAGTGACTTGAATGCAGGCGCGTCTTGCATCTGCCAAGACGAAAGGATGTCTGAAGCCCCTGTGGAGACCACAGAGAAAGACCTAGTTCCCCACCTCATCAAGACCGGAGGCCTCACATCCTTTGAAAACTCCAGAGGGACGCGGATATCAGTGCCTCCAAAGGAGACGATGCCTGACTCCTCGTGAAACTTGATAGGAGTCCCCGGATTCCTGTGGCACGTGGAAAGGGACCCTTGGTCTCCCGCCTCAGCTGGAGAGTTGTCCCAATTGCCACGCCAAGCCTCCAGGAGAATCCCGAGTTGTCCCTCGCAACTAGGCAGGAGTCCTGACGTCGCTGAACAAACACGTGTGTGGAAGGGCCATCCCCGTCGTAACTCGGGAATATACCCCAGGTTCCCGCCGCAACTCGAGAAAAACCATGAGACTTCCCCCTTGCCATGAGATGAGGCCCGATTCACCTGCATTGCGTGCAGAGCAATGCCGTGTTGCACATCACACAGGAAAGGAGCCTTGATTTCCTTGATGGCACTCCAGAGAAACCCCAAGAACACTGTTTCAAGGCTAGAGGGATCCTGAGGTCACTGTAGCAACACGAAAGAGCTCCGTGGACCAAAAATCAACTCGAGATGAGAGGTTCGTCCCTGGCTTCGACTCCAGAGGAATACCACCTTACCACAAGCACCTCAAGAGGAGGCTTCTCTCAGCTCTAGGTATGTGAGAGGGACCCTGAGTTTGCGGCCTCAAGTGGAATGGACACCACGATGCCCTGACTCGAAATAAGGTAGTATATCCATGCAGTGACTTAAATGCAGGCTCGTCTTGCATCTCCCAAGACGAAAGGATGTCTGAATTCCCTGTGGAGACCACAGAGAAAGACCTAGTTCCCCACCTCATTGCGACCGGAGGCCTCACATCCTTGGAAAACTGCAGAGGGACGCGGAGATCAGTGCCTCCAAAGGAGACGATGCCTGACTCCTCGTGAAACTTGATAGGAGTCCCAGGATTCCTGTGGCACATGGAAAGGGAAACTTGGTCACTCGGCTCAGCTGGAGAGGCGTCCCAATTGCCCTGCCAAGCCTCGAGGAGAATCCCGAGTGTTCCTCGCAACTAGGCAGGAGTCCTGACGTCGCTGAACAAACACGTGTGTGGAAGGGCCATCCCCGTCGTAACTCGAGAATATACCCCAGGTTCCCGCCGCAACTCGAGAAAAAACATTAGACTTCCCCCTCGCCGTGAGATGAGGCCCGATTCCCCTGCACTGCGTGCAGAGCAATGCCGTGTTGCATATCACACAGGAAAGGAGCCTTGATTTCCTTGATGGCACTCCAGAGAAAGCCCAAGAACACTGTTTCAAGGCTAGAGGGATTCTGAGGTCACTGTACCAAGACGAAAAATCTCCGTGGACCAAAAATCAACTCGAGATGAGAAGTTAGTCCCTGGCTTCATTTCCAGAAGAATACCACCTTACCACAAGCACCTCAAGAGGAGGCTTCTCTCAGCTCTAGGTATGTGAGAGGGACCCTGAGTTTGCGGCCTCAAGTGGAATGGACACCGTGATGCCCTGACTCGAAATAAGGCCGGATATCCCTGCAGTGACTTGAAGGCAGGCTCGTCTTGCATCTCCCAAGACGAAAGGATGTCTGAATCCCCTGTGGAGACCACAGAGAAAGACCTAGTTCCCGACCTCATCGCGACCGGAGGCCTCACATCCTTTGAAAACTCCAGAGGGACGCGGAGATCAGTGCCTCCAAAGGAGACGATGCCTGACTCCTCGTGAAACTTGATAGGAGACCCAGGATTCCTGTGGCACGTGGAAAGGGACCCTTGGTCTCCCGCCTCAGCTGGAGAGGCGTCCCAATTGCCCTGCCAAGCCTCTAGGAGAATCCCGAGTTGTCCCTCGCAACTAGGCAGGAGTACTGACGTCGCTGAACAAACACGTGTGTGGAAGGGCCATCCCCGTCGTAACTCGAGAATTTACCCCAGGTTCCCGCCGCAACTCGAGAAAAACCATGAGACTTCCCCCCCGCCGCGAGATGAGGCCCGATTCCCCTGCACTGCGTGCAGAGCAATGCCGTGTTGCACATCACACAGGAAAGGAGGCTTGATTTCCTTGATGGCACTCCAGAGAATGCCCACGAACACTGTTTCAAGGCTAGAGGGATCCTGAGGTCACTGTAGCATCACGAAAGAGCTCGGTGGACCAAAAATCAACTCGAGATGAGAGGTTAGTCCCTGGTTTCGACTCCATAGGAATACCACCTTACCACAAGCACCTCAAGAGGAGGCTTCTCTCAGCTCTAGGTATGTGAGAGGGACCCTGAGTTTGCGGCCTCAAGTGGAATGGACCCCGCGATGCCGTGACTCGAAATAAGGCCGGATATCCCTGCAGTGACTTGAATGCAGGCTCGTCTTGCATCTCCCAAGACGAAAGGATGTATGAATCCCCCGGGGAGACCACAGGGAAAGACCTAGTTCCCCACCTCATCGCGACCGGAGGCCTCACATCCTTTGAAAACTCCAGAGGCACGCAGAGATCAGTGCCTAAAAAGGAGACGATGCCTGATTCCTCGTGAAACTTGATAGGAGTCCCAGGATTCCTGTGGCACGTGGAAAGGGACCCTTGGTCTCCTGCCTCAGCTGGTGAGGCATCCCAATTGCCCTGCCAAGCCTCGAGGACAATCCCGAGATGTCCCTCGCAACTAGGCAGGAGTCCTGACGTCGCTGAACAAACAGGTGTGTGGAAGGGCCATCCCCGTCGTAACTCGAGAATATACCCCAGGTTCCCGCCGCAACTCGAGAAAAACCATGAGACTTCCCCCTCGCCGCGAGATGAGGCCCGATTCCCCTGCACTGTGTGCAGAGCAATGCCGTGTTGCACATCACACAGGAAAGGAGCTTTGATTTCCTTGATGGCACTCCAGAGAAACTCCAAGAACACTGTTTCAAGGCTAGAGGGATCCTGAGGTCACTGTAGCAAGACGAAAAACCTCCGTGGACCAAAAATCAACTCGAGATGAGAGGTTAGTTCCTGGCTTCGACTCCAGAGGAATACCACCTTAACACAAGCACCTCAAGAGGAGGCTTCTCTCAGCTCTAGGTATGTGAGAGGGACCCTGAGTTTACGGCCTCAAGTGGAATGGACCCCGCGATGCCGTGACTCGAAATAAGGCCGGATATCCCTGCAGTGACTTGAAGGCAGGCTCGTCTTGCATCTCCCAAGACGAAAGGATGTCTGAATCCCCTGTGGAGACCACAGAGAAAGACCTAGTTCCCGACCTCATCGCGACCGGAGGCCTCACATCCTTTGAAAACTCCAGAGGGACGCGGAGATCAGTGCCTCCAAAGGAGACGATGCCTGACTGCTCGTGAAACTTGATAGGAGTCCCAGGATTCCTGTGGCACGTGGAAAGGGACCCTTGGTCTCCCGCCTCAGCTGGAGAGGCGTCCCAATTGCCCTGCCAAGCCTCTAGGAGAATCCCGAGTTGTCCCTCGCAACTAGGCAGGAGTACTGACGTCGCTGAACAAACACGTGTGTGGAAGGACCATCCCCGTCGTAACTCGAGAATTTACCCCAGGTTTCCGCCGCAACTCGAGAAAAACCATGAGACTTCTCCCTCGCCGGGAGATGAGGCCCGATTCCCCTGCACTGCGTGCAGAGCAATGCCGTGTTGCACATCACACAGGAAGGGACCCTTGATTTCCTTGATGGCACTCCAGAGAAACCCCAAGAACACTGTTTCAAGGCTAGAGGGATCCTGAGGTCACTGTAGCAACACGAAAGAGCTCCGTGGACCAAAAATCAACTCGAGATGAGAGGTTAGTCCCTGGCTTCGACTCCAGAGGAATACCACCTTACCACAAGCACCTCAAGAGGAGGCTTCTCTCAGCTCTAGGTATGTGAGAGGGACCCTGAGTTTGCGGCCTCACGTGGAATGGACATTGCGATGCCCTGACTCGAAATAAGGCCGGATATCCCTGCAGTGACTTGAATGCAGGCTCGTCTTGCATCTCCCAAGACGAAAGGATGTCTGAATTCCCTGTGGAGACCACAGAGAAAGACCTAGTTCCCCACCTCATCGCGACCGGAGGCCTCACATCCTTTGAAAACTCCAGAGGGATGCGGAGATCAGTGCCTCCAAAGGAGATGATGCCTGACTCCTCGTGAAACTTGATAGGAGTCCCAGGATTCCTGTGGAACGTGGAAAGGGAACCTTGGTCTCCCGCGTCAGCTGGAGAGGCGTCCCAATTGCCCTGCCAAGCCTCGAGGAGAATCCCGAGTTGTCCCTCGCAACTAGGCAGGAGTCCTGACGTCGCTGAACAAACACGTGTGTGGAAGGGCCATCCCCGTCGTAACTCGAGAATATACCCCAGGTTCCCGCAGCAACTCGAGAAAAACCATGAGAATTCCCCCTCGCCGGGAGATGAGGACGAATTCCCCTGCACTGCGTGCAGAGCAATGCCGTGTTGCACATCACACAGGAAAGGAGCCTTGATTTCCTAGATGACACTCCAGAGAAAGCCCACGAACACTGTTTCAAGGCTAGAGGGATCCTGAGGTCACTGTAGCAACACGAAAGAGCTCCGTGGACCAAAAATCAACTCGAGATGAGAGGTTAGTCCCTGGCTTCCACTCCAGAGGAGTACCACCTTACCACAAGCACCTCAAGAGGAGGCTTCTCTCAGCTCTAGGTATGTGAAAGGGACCCTGAGTTTGCGGCCTCAAGTGGAATGGACACCGCGATGCCCTGACTCGAAATAAGGCTGGATATCCCTGCAGTGAATTGAATGCAGGCTCGTCTTGCATCTCCCAAGACGAAAGGATGACTGAATCCCCTGTGGAGACCACAGAGAAAGACCTAGTTCCCCACCTCATCGCGACCGGAGGCCTCACATCCTTTGAAAACTCCAGAGGGACGCGGAGATCAGTGCCTCCAAAGGAGACGATGCCTGACGCCTCGTGAAACTTGATAGGAGTCGCAGGATTCCTGTGGCACTTGGTAAGGGACACTTGGTCTCCCGCCTCAGCTGGAGAGGCGTCCCAATTGCCCTGCCAAGCCACGAGGAGAATCCCGAGTTGACCCTCGCAACTAGGCAGGAGTTCTGACGTCGCTGAACAAACACGTGTGTGGAAGGGCCATCCCCGTCGTAACTCGGGAATATACCCCAGGTTCCTGCCACAACTCGAGAAAAACCATGAGACTTCCCCCTCGCCGCTAGATGAGGCCCGATTCCCCTGCACTGCATGCAGAGCAATGCCGTGTTGCACATCACACAGGAAAGGAGCCTTGATTTCCTTGATGGCACTCCAGAGAAACCCCAAGAACACTGTTTCAAGCCTAGAGGGATCCTTAGGTCACTGTAGCAGCACGAAACAGCTCCGTGGACCCCAAATCAACTCGAGATGAGAGGTTAGTCCCTGGTTTCGACTCCAGAGGAATACCACCTTACCACAAGACCTCAAGAGGAGGCTTCTCTCAGCTCTAGGTATGTGAGAGGGACCCTGAGTTTGCGGCCTCAAGTGGAATGGACACCGCGATGCCCTGACTCGAAATAAGGCCGGATATGCCTGCAGTGACTTGAATGCAGGCTCGTCTTGCAACTCCCAAGACGAAAGGTCGTCTGAATCCCCTGTGGAGACCTCAGAGAAAGACCTAGTTCCCCACTTCATCGCGACCGGAGGCCTCACATCCTTTGAAAACTCCAGAGGGATGGGGAGATCAGTGCCTCCAAAGGAGACGATGCCTGACTCCTCGTGAAACTTGATAGGAGTCCCAGGATTCCTGTGGCACGTGGAAAGGGACACTTGGTCTCCCGCCTCAGCTGGAGAGGCGTCCCAATTGCCCTGCCAAGCCTCGAGGAGAATCCCGAGTTGTCCCTCGCAACTAGGCAGGAGTCCTGCCGTCACTGAACAAACACGTGTGTGGAAAGGATATCCCCGTCGTAACTCGAGAATATACCCCAGGTTCCCGCCGCAACTCGAGAAAAACCATGAGACTTCCCCCTCGCCGTGAGATGAGGCCCGATTCCCCTGCACTGAATGCAGAGCAATGCCGTGTTGCACATCACACAGGAAAGGAGCCTTGATTTCCTTGATGGCAGTCCAGAGAAACCCAAAAACACTGTTTCAAGGCTAGAGGGATCCTGAGGTCACTGTAGCAACACGAAAGAGCTCAGTGGACCAAAAATCAACTCGAGATGAGAGGTTAGTCCCTGGCTTCGACTCCAGAGGAATACCACCTTACCAGAAGCACCTCAAGAGGAGGCTTCTCTCAGCTCTAGGTATGTGAGAGGGACCCTGAGTTTGCGGCCTCAAGTGGAATGGACACCGCGATGCCCTGACTCGAAATAAGGCCGGATATGCCTGCAGTGACTTGAATGCATGCTCGTCTTGCATCTCCCAAGACGAAAGGATGTCTGAATCCCCTGTGGAGACCACAGAGAAAGACCTAGTTTCCTACCTCATCGCGACCGGAGGCCTCACATCCTTTGAAAACTCCAGAGGGACGCGGAGATCAGTGCCTCCAAAGGAGACGATGCCTGACTCCTCGTGAAATTGATAGGAGTTCCAGGATTCCTGTGGCACGTGGAAAGGGACCCTTGGTCTCCCGCCTCAGCTGGAGAGGCATCCCAATTGCCCTGCCAAGCCTCGAGGAGAATCCCGAGTTGTCCCTCGCAACTAGGCAGGAGTCCTGAAGTCGCTGAACAAACACGTGTGTGGAAGGGCCATCCCCGTCGTAACTCGAGAATATACCCCAGGTTCCCGCCGCAACTCGAGAAAAACCACGAGACTTCCCCCTCGCCGCGAGATGAGGCCCGATTCCCCTGCACTGCATGCAGAGCAATGCCGTGTTGCACATCACACAGGAAAGGAGCCTTGATTTCCTTGATGGCACTCCAGAGAAACCCCAAGAACACTGTTTCAAGGCTAGAGGGATCCTGAGGTCACTGTAGCAACATGAAAGTGCTCCGTGGACCACAAATCAACTAGAGATGAGAGGTTAGTCCCTCTCTTCGACTCCAGAGGAATACCACCTTACCACAAGCACCTCAAGAGGAGGCTTCTCTCAGCTCTAGGTATGTGAGAGGGACCCTGAGTTTGCAGCCTCAGGTGGAATGGACATCGCGATGCCCTGACTCGAAATAAGGCCGGATATGCCTGCAGTGACTTGAATGCAGGCTCGTCTTGCATCTCCCAAGACGAAAGGTCGTCTGAATCCCTTGTGGAGACCACAGAGAAAGACCTAGCTCCCCACCTCATCGTGAACGGAGGCCTCACATTCTTGGAAAACTCCAGAGGGACGCGGAGATCAGTGCCTCCAAAGGAGACGATGCCTGACTCCTCGTGAAACTTGATAGGAGTTCCAGGAGTCCTGTGGCACGTGGAAAGGGACACTTGGTCTCCCACCTCAGCTGGACAGGGGTTCCAATTGCCCTGCCAAGCCTCGAGGAGAATCCCGAGTTGTCCTTCGCAACTAGGCAGGAGTCCTGACGTCGCTGAACAAACACGTGTGGAAGGGCCATCCCCATCGTAACTCGAGAATATACCCCAGGTTCCCGCAGCTACTCCAGAAAAACCATGAGAATTCCCCCTTGCCGCGAGATGAGGCCCGATTCCCCTGCACTGCGTGCAGAGCAATGCCGTGTTGCACATCACACAGGAAAGGAGCCTTGATTTCCTTGATGGCACTCCAGAGAAAGCCCAAGAACACTGTTTCAAGGCTAGAGGGATCCTGAGGTCACTGTAGCAAGACGAAAAACCTCCGTGGACCAAAAATCAACTCGAGATGAGAGGTTAGTCCCTGGCTTCGACTCCAGAGGAATACCACCTTACCACAAGCACCTCAAGAGGAGGCTTCTTTGAGCTCTAGGTATGTGAGAGGGACCCTGAGTTTGCGGCCTCAAGTGGAATGGACACCGCGATGCCCTGACTCGAAATAAGGCCGGATATGCCTGCAGTGACTTGAATGCAGGCTCGTCTTGCATCTCCCAAGACGAAAGGATGTCTGAATCCCCTGTGGAGACCACAGAGAAAGACCTAGTTCCCCACCTCATCGCGACTGGAGGCCTCACATCCTTTGAAAACTCCGGAGGGACGCGGAGATCAGTGCCTCCAAAGGAGACGATGCCTGACTCCTCGTTAAACTTGATAGGAGTCCCAGGATTCCTGTGGCACGTGGAAAGGGACCCTTGGTCTCCCGCCTCAGCTGGAGAGGCGTCCCAATTGCCCTGCCAAGCCTCGAGGAGAATCCCGAGTTGTCCCTCGCAACTAGGCAGGAGTCCTGACGTCGCTGAACAAACACGTGTGTGGAAGGGTCTTCGCCGTCGTAACTCGAGAATATACCCCAGGTTCCCGCCGCAACTCGAGAAAAACCATGAGACTTCCCCCTCGCCGCGAGATGAGGCCCGATTCCAATGCACTGCATGCAGAGCAATGCCGTGTTGCACATCACACAGGAAAGGAGCCTTGATTTCCTTGATGGCACTCCAGAGAAACCCAAGAACACTGTTTCAAGGCTAGAGGGATCCTGAGGTCACTGTAGCAACACGAAAGAGCTCCGTGGACCAAAAATCAACTCGAGATGAGAGGTTAGTCCCTGGCTTCGACTCCAGAGGAATACCACCTTACCACAAGCACCTCAAGAAGAGGCTTCTCTCAGCTCTAGGTATGTGAGAGGGACCCTGAGTTTGCGGCCTCAAGTGGAATGGACACCGCGATGCCCTGACTCGAAATAAGGCCGGATATGCCTGCAGTGATTTGAATGCATGCTCGTCTTGCATCTCCTAAGACGAAAGGTTGTCTGAATCCCCTGTGGAGACCACAGAGAAAGACCTAGTTCCCTACCTCATCGCGACCGGAGGCCTCACATCCTTTGAAAACTCCAGAGGGACGCGGAGATCAGTGCCTCCAAAGGAGACGATGCCTGACTCCTCATGAAATTGATAGGAGTTCCAGGATTCCTGTGGCACGTGGCAAGGGACCTTTGGTCTCCCACCTCAGCTGGAGAGGCATCCCAATTGCCCTGCCAAGCCTTGAGGAGAATCCCTAGTTGTCCCTCGCAACTAGGAAGGAGTCCTGACGTCGCTGAATAAACACGTGTGTGAAAGGTCCATCACCGTCGTAACTCGAGAATATACCCCAGGTTCCCGCCGCAACTCGAGAAAAACCATGAGAATTCTTCCTCTCCGCGAGATGAGGTCCGATTCCCCTGCACTGCGTGCAGAGCAATGCCGTGTTGCACATCACACAGGAAAGGAGCCTTTATTTCCTTGATGGCACTCCAGAGAAACCCCAAGAACACTGTTTCAAGGCTAGAGGGATCCTGAGGTCACTGTAGCAACATGAAAGTGCTCCGTGGACCACAAGTCAACTAGAGATGAGAGGTTAGTCCCTCTCTTCGACTCCAGAGGAATACCACCTTACCACAAGCACCTCAAGAGGAGGCTTCTCTCAGCTCAAGGTATGTGAGAGGAACCCTGAGTTTGCAGCCTCAGGTGGAATGGACGTCGCGATGCCCTGACTCGAAATAAGGCCGGACATGCCTGCAGTGACTTGAATGCAGGCTCGTCTTGCATTTCCCAAGATGAAAGGATGTCTGAATCCCCTGTGGAGACCACAGAGAAAGACCTAGTTCCCCACCTCATCGCGACCGGAGGCCTCACATCCTTTGAAAATTCCAGAGGGACGCGGGGATCAGTGCCTCCAAAGGAGACGATGCCTGACTCCTCGTGAAACTTGATAGGAGTCATATGATTCCTGTGGCACGTGGAGAGGGACCCTTGGTCTCCCGCCTCAGCTGGAGTGGCGTCCCAATTGCCCTGCCAAGCCTCGAGGAGAATCCCGAGTTGTCCCTCGTAACTAGGCAGGAGCCCTGACGTCGCTGAACAAACACGTGTGTGGAAGGGCCATCCCCGTCGTAACTCGAGAATATACCCCAGGTTCCCGCCGCAACTCGAGAAAAACCATGAGACTTCCCCCTCGCCGCGAGATGAGGCCCGATTCCCCTGCACTGCGTGCAGAGCAATGCGGTGTTGCACATCACACTGGAAAGGAGCCTTGATTTCCTTCATGGCACTCCAGAGAAAGCCCAAGAACACTGTTTCAAGGCTAGAGGGATCCTGAGGTCACTGTAGCAACACGAAAGAGCTCCGTGGACCAAAAATCAACTCGAGATGAGAGGTTAGTCCCTGGCTTCGACTCCAGAGGAATACCACCTTACCACAAGCACCTCAAGAGGAGGCTTCTCTCAGCTCTAGGTATGTGAGAGGGACCCTGAGTTTGCAGCCTCAAGTGGAATGGACATCGCGATGCCCTGACTCGAAATAAGGCCGGATATGACTGCAGTGACTTGAATGCATGCTTGTCTTGCATCTCCCAAGACGAAAGGTCGTCTGAATCCCCTGTGGAGACCACAGAGAAAGACCTAGTTCCCCACCTCATCGCGACCGGAGGCCTCACATCCTTTGAAAACTCCAGAGGGACGCGGAGATCAGTGCCTCCAAAGGAGACGATGCCTGACTCCTCGTGAAACTTGATAGGAGTCCCAGGATTCCTGTGGCACGTGGAAAGGGACCCTTGGTCTCCCGCCTCTGCTGCAGAGGCGTCCCAATTGCCCTGCCAAGCATCGAGGAGAATCCCGAGTTGTCCCTCGCAACTAGGCAGAAGTCCTGACGTCACTGAACAAACACGTGTGTGGAAGGGCCATCCCCGTTGTAACTCGAGAATATACCCCAGGTTCCCGCCGCAACTTGAGAAAAACCATGAGACTTCCCCCTCGCCGCGAGATGAGGCCCGATTCCCCTGCACTGCGTGCAGAGCAATGCCGTGTTGCAGATCACACAGGAAAGGAGCCTTGATTTCCTTGATGGCACTCCAGAGAAACCCCAAGAACACTGTTTCAAGGCTACAGGGATCCTGAGGTCACTGTAGCAAGACGAAAAAGCTCCGTGGACCACAAATCAACTCGAGATGAGAGGTTAGTCCCTGGCTTCGACTCCAGAGGAATACCACCTTAACACAAGCACATCAAGAGGAGGCTTCTCTCAGCTCTAGGTATGTGAGAGGGACCCTGAGTTTGCGGCCTCAAGTGGAATGGACACCGCGATGCCCTGACTCGAAATAAGGCCGGATATGCCTGCAGTGACTTGAATGCAGGCTCGTCTTGCATCTCGCAAGACGAAAGGATGTCTGAATCCCCTGTGGAGACCACAGAGAAAGACCTAGTTCCCCACCTCAGCGCGACCGGAGGCCTCACATCCTTTGAAAACTCCAGAGGGACGCGGAGATTAGTGCCTCCAAAAGAGACGATGCCTGACTCCTCGTGAAACTTGATAGGAGTCCCAGGATTCCTGTGGCACGTGGAATGGGACACTTCGTCTCCCGCCTCAGATGGAGAGGCGTCGCAATTGCCCTGCCAAGCCGCGAGGAGAATCCCGAGTTGTCCCTCGCAACTAGGCAGGAGTCCTGACGTCGCTGAACAAACACGTGTGTGGAAGGGCCATCCTCGTTGTAACTCGAGAATATACCCCAGGTTCCCGCCGCAACTCGAGAAAAACCATGAGACTTCCCCCTCGCCGCGAGATGAAGCCCGATTCCCCTGCACTGCGTGCAGAGCAATGCCGTGTTGCTCATCACAGAGGAAAGTAGACTTGATTTCCTTGATGGCACTCCAGAAAAACCCCAAGAACACTGTTTCAAGGCTAGAGGGATCCTGAGGTCACTGTAGCAAGACGAAAAACCTCCGTGGACCAAAAATCAACTCGAGATGAGAGGTTAGTCCGTGGCTTCGACTCCAGAGGAATACCACATTACCACAAGCACCTCAAGAGGAGGCTTCTCTCAGCTCTAGGTATGTGAGAGGGACCCTGAGTTTGCGGCCTCAAGTGGAATGGACACCGCGAAGCCCTGACTCGAAATCAGGCCGGATATGCCTGCAGTGACTTGAATGCAGGCTCGTCTTGCATCTCCCAAGACGAAAGGATGTCTGAATCCCCTGTGGAGACCACAGAGAAAGACCTAGTTCCCCACCTCATCGTGACCGGAGGCCTCACATCTTTTGAAAACTCCAGAGGGACGCGGAGATCAGTGCCTCCAAAGGAGACGATGCCTGACGCCTCGTGAAACTTGATAGGAGTCCCAGGATTCCTGTGGCACTTGGAAAGGGACCCTTGGTCTCCCGCCTCAGCTGGAGGGGCGTCCCAATTACCCTGCCAAGCCTCGAGGAGAATCCCGAGTTGTCCCTCGCAACTAGGCAGGAGTCCTGACGTCGCTGAACAAACAGGTGTGTGGAAGGGCCATCCCCGTCGTAACTCGGGAATATACCCCAGGTTCCTGCCGCAACTCGAGAAAAACCGTGAGACTTCCCCCTCGCCGCGAGATGAGGCCCGATTCCCCTGCACTGCATGCAGAGCAATGCCGTGTTGCACATCACACAGGAAAGGAGCCTTGATTTCCTTGATGGCACTCCAGAGAAACCCCAAGAACACTGTATCAAGGCTAGAGGGATCCTGTGGTCACTGTAGCAGCACGAAAGAGCTCCGTGGACCCCAAATCAACTCGACATGAGAGGTTAGTCCCTGGCTTCGACTCCAGAGGAATACCACCTTACCACAAGCACCTCAAGAGGAGGCTTCTCTCAGCTCTAGGTATGTGAGAGGGACCCTGAGTTTGCAGCCTCAAGTGGAATGGACATCGCGATGCCCTGACTCGAAATAAGGCCGGATATGACTGCAGTGACTTGAATGCATGCTTGTCTTGCATCTCCCAAGACGAAAGGTCGTCTGAGTCCCCTGTGGAGACCACAGAGAAAGACCTAGTTCCCCACCTCATCGCGACCGGAGGCCTCACATCCTTTGAAAACTCCAGAGGGACGCGGAGATCAGTGCCTCCAAAGGAGACGATGCCTGACTCCTCGTGAAACTTGATAGGAGTCCCAGGATTCCTGTGGCACGTGGAAAGGGACCCTTGGTCTCCCGCCTCAGCTGTAGAAGCGTCCCAATTGCCCTGCCAAGCCTCGAGGAGAATCCCGAGTTGTCCCTCGCAACTAGGCAGGAGTCCTGACGTCGCTGAACAAACACGTGTGTGGAAGGGCCATCCCCATCATAACTCGAGAATATACCCCAGGTTCCGCCGCAACTCGAGAAAAACCATGAGACTTCCCCCTCGCCCCGAGATGAGGACCTATTCTCCTGCACTGCGTGCAGAGCAATGCCGTGTTGCACATCAGACAGGAAAGGAGCCTTGATTTCCTTGATGGCACTCCAGAGAAACCTCAAGAACACTGTTTCAAGGCTAGAGGGATCCTGAGGTCACTGTAGCCACACGAAAGAGCTCCGTGGACCAAAAATCAACTCGAGATGAGAGGTTAGTCCCTGGCTTCGACTCCAGAGGAATACCACCTTACCACAAGCACCTCAAGAGGAGGCTTCTCTGAGCTCTAGGTATGTGAGAGGGACCCTGAGTTTGCGGCCTCAAGTGGAATGGACACCGCGATGCCCTGACTCGAAATAAGGCCGGATATACCTGCAGTGACTTGAATGCAGGCTCGTCTTGCATCTCCCAAGAAGAAAGGATGTCTGAATCCCCTGTGGAGACCACAGAGAAAGACTTAGTTCCCCACCTCATCGCGACCGGAGGCCTCACATCCTTTGAAAACTCCAGAGGGACGCGGAGATCAGTGCCTCCAACGGAGACGATGCCTGACTCCTCGTGAAACTTGATAGGAGTCCCAGGATTCCTGTGGCACGTGGAAAGGGACCCTTGGTTTCCCACCTCAGCTGGAGAGGCGTCCCAATTGCCCTGCCAAGCCTCGAGGAGAATCCCGAGTTGTCCCTCGCAACTAGGCAGGAGTCCTGACGTCGCTGAATAAACAGGTGTGTGGAAGGGCCATCCCCGTCGTAACTCGAGAATATACCCCAGGTTCCCGCCGCAACTCCAGAAAAACCATGAGACTTCCCCCTCGCCGCGAGATGAGGCCCGATTCCCCTGCACTGCGTGCAGAGCAATGCGGTGTTGCACATCACACTGGAAAGGAGCCTTGATTTCCTTGATGGCACTCCAGAGAAAACCCAAGAACACTGTTTCAAGGCTAGAGGGATCCTGAGGTCCCTGTAGCAACACGAAAGAGCTCCGTGGACCAAAAATCAACTCGAGATGAGAGGTTAGTCCCTGGCTTCGACTCCAGAGGAATACCACCTTACCACAAGCACCTCAAGAGGAGGATTCTCTCAGCTCTAGGTATGTGAGAGGGACCCTGAGTTTGCGGCCTCAAGTGGAATGGACCCCGCGATGCCGTGACTCGAAATAAGGCCGGATTTCCCTGCAGTGACTTGAATGCAGGCTCGTCTTGCATCTCCCAAGAAGAAAGGATGTCTGAATCCCCTGTGGAGACCACAGAGAAAGACCTAGTTCCCCACCTCATCGCGACCGGAGGCCTCACATCCTTTGAAAATTCCAGAGGGACGCGGGGATCAGTGCCTCCAAAGGAGACGATGCCTGACTCCTCGTGAAACTTGATAGGAGTCATATGATTCCTGTGGCACGTGGAGAGGGACCCTTGGTCTCCCGCCTCAGCTGGAGAGGCGTCCCAATTGCCCTGCCAAGCCTCGAGGAGAATCCCGAGTTGTCCCTCGTAACTAGGCAGGAGCCCTGACGTCGCTGAACAAACACGTGTGTGGAAGGGCCATCCCCGTCGTAACTCGAGAATATACCCCAGGTTCCCGCCGCAACTCGAGAAAAACCATGAGACTTCCCCCTCGCCGCGAGATGAGGCCCGATTCCCCTGCACTGCGTGAAGAGCAATGCGGTGTTGCACATCACACTGGAAAGGAGCCTTGATTTCCTTCATGGCACTCCAGAGAAAGCCCAAGAACACTGTTTCAAGGCTACAGGGATCCTGAGGTCACTGTAGCAACACGAAAGAGCTCCGTGGACCAAAAATCAACTCGAGATGAGAGGTTAGTCCCTGGCTTCGACTCCAGAGGAATACCACCTTACCACAAGCACCTCAAGAGGAGGCTTCTCTCAGCTCTAGGTATGTGAGAGGGACCCTGAGTTTGCAGCCTCAAGTGGAATGGACATCGCGATGCCCTGACTCGAAATAAGGCCGGATATGACTGCAGTGACTTGAATGCATGCTTGTCTTGCATCTCCCAAGACGAAAGGTCGTCTGAATCCCCTGTGGAGACCACAGAGAAAGACCTAGTTCCCCACCTCATCGCGACCGGAGGCCTCACATCCTTTGAAAACTCCAGAGGGACGCGGAGATCAGTGCCTCCAAAGGAGACGATGCCTGACTCCTCGTGAAACTTGATAGGAGTCCCAGGATTCCTGTGGCACGTGGAAAGGGACCCTTGGTCTCCCGCCTCTGCTGCAGAGGCGTCCCAATTGCCCTGCCAAGCATCGAGGAGAATCCCGAGTTGTCCCTCGCAACTAGGCAGAAGTCCTGACGTCACTGAACAAACACGTGTGTGGAAGGGCCATCCCCGTTGTAACTCGAGAATATACCCCAGGTTCCCGCCGCAACTCGAGAAAAACCATGAGACTTCCCCCTCGCCGCGAGATGAGGCCCGATTCCCCTGCACTGCGTGCAGAGCAATGCCGTGTTGCAGATCACACAGGAAAGGAGCCTTGATTTCCTTGATGGCACTCCAGAGAAACCCCAAGAACACTGTTTCAAGGCCAGAGGGATCCTGAGGTCACTGTAGCAAGACGAAAAAGCTCCGTGGACCACAAATCAAGTCGAGATGAGAGGTTAGTCCCTGGCTTCGACTCCAGAGGAATACCACCTTAACACAAGCACATCAAGAGGAGGCTTCTCTCAGCTCTAGGTATGTGAGAGGGACCCTGAGTTTGCGGCCTCAAGTGGAATGGACACCGCGATGCCCTGACTCGAAATAAGGCCGGATATGCCTGCAGCGACTTGAATGCAGGCTCGTCTTGCATCTCGCAAGACGAAAGGATGTCTGAATCCCCTGTGGAGACCACAGAGAAAGACCTAGTTCCCCACCTCAGCGCGACCGGAGGCCTCACATCCTTTGAAAACTCCAGAGGGACGCGGAGATTAGTGCCTCCAAAAGAGACGATGCCTGACTCCTCGTGAAACTTGATAGGAGTCCCAGGATTCCTGTGGCACGTGGAATGGGACACTTCGTCTCCCGCCTCAGATGGAGAGGCGTCGCAATTGCCCTGCCAAGCCGCGAGGAGAATCCCGAGTTGTCCCTCGCAACTAGGCAGGAGTCCTGACGTCGCTGAAGAAACACGTGTGTGGAAGGGCCATCCTCGTTGTAACTCGAGAATATACCCCAGGTTCCCGCCGCAACTCGAGAAAAACCATGAGACTTCCCCCTCGCCGCGAGATGAAGCCCGATTCCCCTGCACTGCGTGCAGAGCAATGCCGTGTTGCTCATCACAGAGGAAAGTAGACTTGATTTCCTTGATGGCACACCAGAAAAACCCCAAGAACACTGTTTCAAGGCTAGAGGGATCCTGAGGTCACTGTAGCAAGAGGAAAAACCTCCGTGTACCAAAAATCAACTCGAGATGAGAGGTTAGTCCGTGGCTTCGACTCCAGAGGAATACCACATTACCACAAGCACCTCAAGAGGAGGCTTCTCTCAGCTCTAGGTATGTGAGAGGGACCCTGAGTTTGCGGCCTCAAGTGGAATGGACACCGCGATGCCCTGACTCGAAATCAGGCCGGATATGCCTGCAGTGACTTGAATGCAGGCTCGTCTTGCATCTCCCAAGACGAAAGGATGTCTGAATCCCCTGTGGAGACCACAGAGAAAGACCTAGTTCCCCACCTCATCGTGACCGGAGGCCTCACATCCTTTGAAAACTCCAGAGGGACGCGGAGATCAGTGCCTCCAAAGGAGACGATGCCTGACGCCTCGTGAAACTTGATAGGAGTCCCAGGATTCCTGTGGCACTTGGAAAGGGACCCTTGGTCTCCCGCCTCAGCTGGAGGGGCGTCCCAATTGCCCTGCCAAGCCTCGAGGAGAATCCCGAGTTGTCCCTCGCAACTAGGCAGGAGTCCTGACGTCGCTGAACAAACAGGTGTGTGGAAGGGCCATCCCCGTCGTAACTCGGGAATATACCCCAGGTTCCTGCCGCAACTCGAGAAAAACCGTGAGACTTCCCCCTCGCCGCGAGATGAGGCCCGATTCCCCTGCACTGCATGCAGAGCAATGCCGTGTTGCACATCACACAGGAAAGGAGCCTTGATTTCCTTGATGGCACTCCAGAGAAACCCCAAGAACACTGTATCAAGGCTAGAGGGATCCTGTGGTCACTGTAGCAGCACGAAAGAGCTCCGTGGACCCCAAATCAACTCGACATGAGAGGTTAGTCCCTGGCTTCGACTCCAGAGGAATACCACCTTACCACAAGCACCTCAAGAGGAGGCTTCTCTCAGCTCTAGGTATGTGAGAGGGACCCTGAGTTTGCAGCCTCAAGTGGAATGGACATCGCGATGCCCTGACTCGAAATAAGGCCGGATATGACTGCAGTGACTTGAATGCATGCTTGTCTTGCATCTCCCAAGACGAAAGGTCGTCTGAGTCCCCTGTGGAGACCACAGAGAAAGACCTAGTTCCCCACCTCATCGCGACCGGAGGCCTCACATCCTTTGAAAACTCCAGAGGGACGCGGAGATCAGTGCCTCCAAAGGAGACGATGCCTGACTCCTCGTGAAACTTTATAGGAGTCCCAGGATTCCTGTGGCACGTGGAAAGGGACCCTTGGTCTCCCGCCTCAGCTGTAGAAGCGTCCCAATTGCCCTGCCAAGCCTCGAGGAGAATCCCGAGTTGTCCCTCGCAACTAGGCAGGAGTCCTGACGTCGCTGAACAAACACGTGTGTGGAAGGGCGATCCCCATCATAACTCGAGAATATACCCCAGGTTCCCGCCGCAACTCGAGAAAAACCATGAGACTTCCCCCTCGCCCCGAGATGAGGACCTATTCTCCTGCACTGCGTGCAGAGCAATGCCGTGTTGCACATCAGACAGGAAAGGAGCCTTGATTTCCTTGATGGCACTCCAGAGAAACCTCAAGAACACTGTTTCAAGGCTAGAGGGATCCTGAGGTCACTGTAGCCACACGAAAGAGCTCCGTGGACCAAAAATCAACTCGAGATGAGAGGTTAGTCCCTGGCTTCGACTCCAGAGGAATACCACCTTACCACAAGCACCTCAAGAGGAGGCTTCTCTGAGCTCTAGGTATGTGAGAGGGACCCTGAGTTTGCGGCCTCAAGTGGAATGGACACCGCGATGCCCTGACTCGAAATAAGGCCGGATATACCTGCAGTGACTTGAATGCAGGCTCGTCTTGCATCTCCCAAGAAGAAAGGATGTCTGAATCCCCTGTGGAGACCACAGAGAAAGACTTAGTTCCCCACCTCATCGCGACCGGAGGCCTCACATCCTTTGAAAACTCCAGAGGGACGCGGAGATCAGTGCCTCCAACGGAGACGATGCCTGACTCCTCGTGAAACTTGATAGGAGTCCCAGGATTCCTGTGGCACGTGGAAAGGGACCCTTGGTTTCCCACCTCAGCTGGAGAGGCGTCCCAATTGCCCTGCCAAGCCTCGAGGAGAATCCCGAGTTGTCCCTCGCAACTAGGCAGGAGTCCTGACGTCGCTGAATAAACAGGTGTGTGGAAGGGCCATCCCCGTCGTAACTCGAGAATATACCCCAGGTTCCCGCCGCAACTCCAGAAAAACCATGAGACTTCCCCCTCGCCGCGAGATGAGGCCCGATTCCCCTGCACTGCGTGCAGAGCAATGCGGTGTTGCACATCACACTGGAAAGGAGCCTTGATTTCCTTGATGGCACTCCAGAGAAAACCCAAGAACACTGTTTCAAGGCTAGAGGGATCCTGAGGTCCCTGTAGCAACACGAAAGAGCTCCGTGGACCAAAAATCAACTCGAGATGAGAGGTTAGTCCCTGGCTTCGACTCCAGAGGAATACCACCTTACCACAAGCACCTCAAGAGGAGGATTCTCTCAGCTCTAGGTATGTGAGAGGGACCCTGAGTTTGCGGCCTCAAGTGGAATGGACCCCGCGATGCCGTGACTCGAAATAAGGCCTGATATCCCTGCAGTGACTTGAATGCAGGCTCGTCTTGCATCTCCCAAGAAGAAAGGATGTCTGAATCCCCTGTGGAGACCACAGAGAAAGACCTAGTTCCCCACCTCATCGCGACCGGAGGCCTCACATCCTTTGAAAATTCCAGAGGGACGCGGGGATCAGTGCCTCCAAAGGAGACGATGCCTGACTCCTCGTGAAACTTGATAGGAGTCATATGATTCCTGTGGCACGTGGAGAGGGACCCTTGGTCTCCCGCCTCAGCTGGAGAGGCGTCCCAATTGCCCTGCCAAGCCTCGAGGAGAATCCCGAGTTGTCCCTCGTAACTAGGCAGGAGCCCTGACGTCGCTGAACAAACACGTGTGTGGAAGGGCCATCCCCGTCGTAACTCGAGAATATACCCCAGGTTCCCGCCGCAACTCGAGAAAAACCATGAGACTTCCCCCTCGCCGCGAGATGAGGCCCGATTCCCCTGCACTGCGTGAAGAGCAATGCGGTGTTGCACATCACACTGGAAAGGAGCCTTGATTTCCTTCATGGCACTCCAGAGAAAGCCCAAGAACACTGTTTCAAGGCTACAGGGATCCTGAGGTCACTGTAGCAACACGAAAGAGCTCCGTGGACCAAAAATCAACTCGAGATGAGAGGTTAGTCCCTGGCTTCGACTCCAGAGGAATACCACCTTACCACAAGCACCTCAAGAGGAGGCTTCTCTCAGCTCTAGGTATGTGAGAGGGACCCTGAGTTTGCAGCCTCAAGTGGAATGGACATCGCGATGCCCTGACTCGAAATAAGGCCGGATATGACTGCAGTGACTTGAATGCATGCTTGTCTTGCATCTCCCAAGACGAAAGGTCGTCTGAATCCCCTGTGGAGACCACAGAGAAAGACCTAGTTCCCCACCTCATCGCGACCGGAGGCCTCACATCCTTTGAAAACTCCAGAGGGACGCGGAGATCAGTGCCTCCAAAGGAGACGATGCCTGACTCCTCGTGAAACTTGATAGGAGTCCCAGGATTCCTGTGGCACGTGGAAAGGGACCCTTGGTCTCCCGCCTCTGCTGCAGAGGAGTCCCAATTGCCCTGCCAAGCATCGAGGAGAATCCCGAGTTGTCCCTCGCAACTAGGCAGAAGTCCTGACGTCACTGAACAAACACGTGTGTGGAAGGGCCATCCCCGTTGTAACTCGAGAATATACCCCAGGTTCCCGCCGCAACTTGAGAAAAACCATGAGACTTCCTCCTCGCCGCGAGATGAGGCCCGATTCCCCTGCACTGCGTGCAGAGCAATGCCGTGTTGCAGATCACACAGGAAAGGAGCCTTGATTTCCTTGATGGCACTCCAGAGAAACCCCAAGAACACTGTTTCAAGGCCAGAGGGATCCTGAGGTCACTGTAGCAAGACGAAAAAGCTCCGTGGACCACAAATCAACTCGAGATGAGAGGTTAGTCCCTGGCTTCGACTCCAGAGGAATACCACCTTAACACAAGCACATCAAGAGGAGGCTTCTCTCAGCTCTAGGTATGTGAGAGGGACCCTGAGTTTGCGGCCTCAAGTGGAATGGACACCGCGATGCCCTGACTCGAAATAAGGCCGGATATGCCTGCAGTGACTTGAATGCAGGCTCGTCTTGCATCTCGCAAGACGAAAGGATGTCTGAATTCCCTGTGGAGACCACAGAGAAAGACCTAGTTCCCCACCTCAGCGCGACCGGAGGCCTCACATCCTTTGAAAACTCCAGAGGGACGCGGAGATTAGTGCCTCCAAAAGAGACGATGCCTGACTCCTCGTGAAACTTGATAGGAGTCCCAGGATTCCTGTGGCACGTGGAATGGGACACTTCGTCTCCCGCCTCAGATGGAGAGGCGTCGCAATTGCCCTGCCAAGCCGCGAGGAGAATCCCGAGTTGTCCCTCGCAACTAGGCAGGAGTCCTGACGTCGCTGAAGAAACACGTGTGTGGAAGGGCCATCCTCGTTGTAACTCGAGAATATACCCCAGGTTCCCGCCGCAACTCGAGAAAAACCATGAGACTTCCCCCTCGCCGCGAGATGAAGCCCGATTCCCCTGCACTGCGTGCAGAGCAATGCCGTGTTGCTCATCACAGAGGAAAGTAGACTTGATTTCCTTGATGGCACACCAGAAAAACCCCAAGAACACTGTTTCAAGGCTAGAGGGATCCTGAGGTCACTGTAGCAAGACGAAAAACCTCCGTGTACCAAAAATCAACTCGAGATGAGAGGTTAGTCCGTGGCTTCGACTCCAGAGGAATACCACATTACCACAAGCACCTCAAGAGGAGGCTTCTCTCAGCTCTAGGTATGTGAGAGGGACCCTGAGTTTGCGGCCTCAAGTGGAATGGACACCGCGATGCCCTGACTCGAAATCAGGCCGGATATGCCTGCAGTGACTTGAATGCAGGCTCGTCTTGCATCTCCCAAGACGAAAGGATGTCTGAATCCCCTGTGGAGACCACAGAGAAAGACCTAGTTCCCCACCTCATCGTGACCGGAGGCCTCACATCCTTTGAAAACTCCAGAGGGACGCGGAGATCAGTGCCTCCAAAGGAGACGATGCCTGACGCCTCGTGAAACTTGATAGGAGTCCCAGGATTCCTGTGGCACTTGGAAAGGGACCCTTGGTCTCCCGCCTCAGCTGGAGGGGCGTCCCAATTGCCCTGCCAAGCCTCGAGGAGAATCCCGAGTTGTCCCTCGCAACTAGGCAGGAGTCCTGACGTCGCTGAACAAACAGGTGTGTGGAAGGGCCATCCCCGTCGTAACTCGGGAATATACCCCAGGTTCCTGCTGCAACTCGAGAAAAACCGTGAGACTTCCCCCTCGCCGCGAGATGAGGCCCGATTCCCCTGCACTGCATGCAGAGCAATGCCGTGTTGCACATCACACAGGAAAGGAGCCTTGATTTCCTTGATGGCACTCCAGAGAAACCCCAAGAACACTGTATCAAGGCTAGAGGGATCCTGTGGTCACTGTAGCAGCACGAAAGAGCTCCGTGGACCCCAAATCAACTCGACATGAGAGGTTAGTCCCTGGCTTCGACTCCAGAGGAATACCACCTTACCACAAGCACCTCAAGAGGAGGCTTCTCTCAGCTCTAGGTATGTGAGAGGGACCCTGAGTTTGCAGCCTCAAGTGGAATGGACATCGCGATGCCCTGACTCGAAATAAGGCCGGATATGACTGCAGTGACTTGAATGCATGCTTGTCTTGCATCTCCCAAGACGAAAGGTCGTCTGAGTCCCCTGTGGAGACCACAGAGAAAGACCTAGTTCCCCACCTCATCGCGACCGGAGGCCTCACATCCTTTGAAAACTCCAGAGGGACGCGGAGATCAGTGCCTCCAAAGGAGACGATGCCTGACTCCTCGTGAAACTTGATAGGAGTCCCAGGATTCCTGTGGCACGTGGAAAGGGACCCTTGGTCTCCCGCCTCAGCTGTAGAAGCGTCCCAATTGCCCTGCCAAGCCTCGAGGAGAATCCCGAGTTGTCCCTCGCAACTAGGCAGGAGTCCTGACGTCGCTGAACAAACACGTGTGTGGAAGGGCGATCCCCATCATAACTCGAGAATATACCCCAGGTTCCCGCCGCAACTCGAGAAAAACCATGAGACTTCCCCCTCGCCCCGAGATGAGGACCTATTCTCCTGCACTGCGTGCAGAGCAATGCCGTGTTGCACATCAGACAGGAAAGGAGCCTTGATTTCCTTGATGGCACTCCAGAGAAACCTCAAGAACACTGTTTCAAGGCTAGAGGGATCCTGAGGTCACTGTAGCCACACGAAAGAGCTCCGTGGACCAAAAATCAACTCGAGATGAGAGGTTAGTCCCTGGCTTCGACTCCAGAGGAATACCACCTTACCACAAGCACCTCAAGAGGAGGATTCTCTCAGCTCTAGGTATGTGAGAGGGACCCTGAGTTTGCGGCCTCAAGTGGAATGGACCCCGCGATGCCGTGACTCGAAATAAGGCCTGATATCCCTGCAGTGACTTGAATGCAGGCTCGTCTTGCATCTCCCAAGAAGAAAGGATGTCTGAATCCCCTGTGGAGACCACAGAGAAAGACCTAGTTCCCCACCTCATCCCGACCGGAGGCCTCACATCCTTTGAAAATTCCAGAGGGACGCGGGGATCAGTGCCTCCAAAGGAGACGATGCCTGACTCCTCGTGAAACTTGATAGGAGTCATATGATTCCTGTGGCACGTGGAGAGGGACCCTTGGTCTCCCGCCTCAGCTGGAGAGGCGTCCCAATTGCCCTGCCAAGCCTCGAGGAGAATCCCGAGTTGTCCCTCGTAACTAGGCAGGAGCCCTGACGTCGCTGAACAAACACGTGTGTGGAAGGGCCATCCCCGTCGTAACTCGAGAATATACCCCAGGTTCCCGCCGCAACTCGAGAAAAACCATGAGACTTCCCCCTCGCCGCGAGATGAGGCCCGATTCCCCTGCACTGCGTGCAGAGCAATGCGGTGTTGCACATCACACTGGAAAGGAGCCTTGATTTCCTTCATGGCACTCCAGAGAAAGCCCAAGAACACTGTTTCAAGGCTACAGGGATCCTGAGGTCACTGTAGCAACACGAAAGAGCTCCGTGGACCAAAAATCAACTCGAGATGAGAGGTTAGTCCCTGGCTTCGACTCCAGAGGAATACCACCTTACCACAAGCACCTCAAGAGGAGGCTTCTCTCAGCTCTAGGTATGTGAGAGGGACCCTGAGTTTGCAGCCTCAAGTGGAATGGACATCGCGATGCCGTGACTCGAAATAAGGCCGGATATGACTGCAGTGACTTGAATGCATGCTTGTCTTGCATCTCCCAAGACGAAAGGTCGTCTGAATCCCCTGTGGAGACCACAGAGAAAGACCTAGTTCCCCACCTCATCGCGACCGGAGGCCTCACATCCTTTGAAAACTCCAGAGGGACGCGGAGATCAGTGCCTCCAAAGGAGACGATGCCTGACTCCTCGTGAAACTTGATAGGAGTCCCAGGATTCCTGTGGCACGTGGAAAGGGACCCTTGGTCTCCCGCCTCTGCTGCAGAGGCGTCCCAATTGCCCTGCCAAGCATCGAGGAGAATCCCGAGTTGTCCCTCGCAACTAGGCAGAAGTCCTGACGTCACTGAACAAACACGTGTGTGGAAGGGCCATCCCCGTTGTAACTCGAGAATATACCCCAGGTTCCCGCCGCAACTTGAGAAAAACCATGAGACTTCCCCGTCGCCGCGAGATGAGGCCCGATTCCCCTGCACTGCGTGCAGAGCAATGCCGTGTTGCAGATCACACAGGAAAGGAGCCTTGATTTCCTTGATGGCACTCCAGAGAAACCCCAAGAACACTGTTTCAAGGCTACAGGGATCCTGAGGTCACTGTAGCAAGACGAAAAAGCTCCGTGGACCACA
This sequence comes from Cervus elaphus, assembly GCF_910594005.1. Taxonomy (NCBI): domain Eukaryota; kingdom Metazoa; phylum Chordata; class Mammalia; order Artiodactyla; family Cervidae; genus Cervus; species Cervus elaphus. The sequence continues at coordinate 2,779,885 of NC_057815.1, read as the reverse complement.
AATCAACTCGAGATGAGAGGTTAGTCCCTGGCTTCGACTCCAGAGGAATACCACCTTAACACAAGCACATCAAGAGGAGGCTTCTCTCAGCTCTAGGTATGTGAGAGGGACCCTGAGTTTGCGGCCTCAAGTGGAATGGACACCGCGATGCCCTGACTCGAAATAAGGCCGGATATGCCTGCAGTGACTTGAATGCAGGCTCGTCTTGCATCTCGCAAGACGAAAGGATGTCTGAATCCCCAGTGGAGACCACAGAGAAAGACCTAGTTCCCCACCTCATCGCGATCGTAGGCCTCACATCCTTTGAAAACTCCAGAGGGACGCGGAGATCAGTGCCTCCAAAGGAGACGATGCCTGACTCCTCGTGAAACTTGATAGGAGTCCCAGGATTCCTGTGGCACGTGGAAAGGGACCCTTGGTCTCCCGCCTCAGCTGTAGAAGCGTCCCAATTGCCCTGCCAAGCCTCGAGGAGAATCCCGAGTTGTCCCTCGCAACTAGGCAGGAGTCCTGACGTCGCTGAACAAACACGTGTGTGGAAGGGTGATCCCCATCGTAACTCGAGAATATACCCCAGGTTCCCGCCGCAACTCGAGAAAAACCATGAGACTTCCCCCTCGCCCCGAGATGAGGACCTTTTCTGCACTGCGTGCAGAGCAATGCCATGTTGCACATCAGACAGGAAAGGAGCCTTGATTTCCTTGATGGCACTCCAGAGAAACCTCAAGAACACTGTTTCAAGGCTAGAGGGATCCTGAGGTCACTGTAGCCACACGAAAAAGCTCCGTGGACCAAAAATCAACTCGAGATGAGAGGTTAGTCCCTGGCTTCGACTCCAGAGGAATACCACCTTACCACAAGCACCTCAAGAGGAGGCTTCTCTCAGCTCTAGGTATGTGAGAGGGACCCTGAGTTTGCGGCCTCAAGTGGAATGGACCCCGCGATGCCGTGACTCGAAATAAGGCCTGATATCCCTGCAGTGACTTGAATGCAGGCTCGTCTTGCATCTCCCAAGACGAAAGGATGTCTGAATACCCCGGGGAGAGCACAGAAAAAGACCTATTCCCCACCTCATCGCGACCGGCGGCCTCACATCCTTTGAAAACTCCAGAGGGACGCGGAGATCAGTGCCTCCAAAGGAGACGATGCCTGACTCCTTGTGAAACTTGATAGGAGTCCCAGGATTCCTGTGGCACGTGGAAAGGGAACCTTGGTCTCCCGCCTCAGCTGGAGAGGCGTCCCAATTGCCCTGCCAAGCCTCGAGGAGAATCCCGAGTTGTCCCTCGCAACTAGGCAGGAGTCCTGACGTCGCTGAACAAACACGTGTGTGGAAGGGCCATCCCCATCGTAACTCGAGATTATACCCCAGGTTCTCGCCGCAACTCGAGAAAAACCATGAGACTTCCCCCTCGCCGCGAGATGAAGACCGATTCCCCTGCACTGCGTGCAGAGCAATGCCGTGTTGCTCATCACAGAGGAAAGTAGACTTGATTTCCTTGATGGCACACCAGAAAAACCCCAAGAACACTGTTTCAAGGCTAGAGGGATCCTGAGGTCACTGTAGCAAGACGAAAAACCTCCGTGGACCAAAAATCAACTCGAGATGAGAGGTTAGTCCCTGGCTTCGACTCCAGAGGAATACCACCTTACCACAAGAACTCAAGAGGAGGCTTCTCTCAGCTCTAGGTATGTGAGAAGAACCCTGAGTTTGCGGCCTCAAGTGGAATGGACACCGCGATGCCCTGACTCGAAATAAGGCCGGATATCCCTGCAGTGACTTGAATGCAGGCTCGTCTTGCATCTCCCAAGACGAAAGGATGTCTGAATCCCCTGTGGAGACCACAGAGAAAGACCTAGTTCCCCACCTCATCGCGACCGGAGGCCTCACGTCCTTTGAAAATTCCAGAGGGACGCGGAGATCAGTGCCTCCAAAGGAGACGATGCCTGACTCCTCGTGAAACTTGATAGGAGTCCCAGGATTCCTGTGCCACGTGGAGAGGGACCCTTGGTCTCCCGCCTCAGCTGGAGAGGCGTCCCAATTGCCCTGCCAAGCCTCGAGGAGAATTCCGAGTTGTCCCTCGCCACTAGGCAGGAGTCCTGACGTCGCTGAACAAACACGTGTGTGGAAGGGTCATCCCCGTCGTAACTCGAGAATATACCCCAGGTTCCCGCCGCAACTCGAGAAAAACCATGAGACTTCCCCCTCGCCGCGAGATGAGGCCCGATTCCCCTGCACTGCGTGCAGAGCAATGCGTTGTTGCACATCACACTGGAAAGGAGCCTTGATTTCCTTGATGGCACTCTACAGAAAGCCCAAGAACACTGTTTCAAGGCTACAGGGATCCTGAGGTCACTGTAGCAACACGAAAGAGCTCCGTGGACCACAAATCAACTCGAGATGAGAGGTTAGTCCCTGGCTTCGACTCCAGAGGAATACCACCTTACCACAAGCACCTCAAGAGGAGGCTTCTCTCAGCTCTAGGTATGTGAGAGGGACCCTGAGTTTGCAGCCTCAAGTGGAATGGACATCGCGATGCCCTGACTCGAAATAAGGCCGGATATGACTGCAGTGACTTGAATGCATGCTTGTCTTGCATCTCCCAAGACGAAAGGTCGTCTGAGTCCCCTGTGGAGACCACAGAGAAAGACCTAGTTCCCCACCTCATCGCGACCGGAGGCCTCACATCCTTTGAAAACTCCAGAGGGACGCGGAGATCAGTCCCTCCAAAGGAGACGATGCCTGACTCCTCGTGAAACTTGATAGGAGTCCCAGGATTCCTGTGGCACGTGGAAAGGGACCCTTGGTCTCCCGCCTCAGCTGTAGAAGCGTCCCAATTGCCCTGCCAAGCCTCGAGGAGAATCCCGAGTTGTCCCTCGCAACTAGGCAGGAGTCCTGACGTCGCTGAACAAACACGAGTGTGGAAGGGCGATCCCCATCGTAACTCGAGAATATACCCCAGGTTCCCGCCGCAACTCGAGAAAAACCATGAGACTTCCCCCTCGCCCCGAGATGAGGACCTATTCTCCTGCACTGCGTGCAGAGCAATGCCGTGTTGCACATCAGACAGGAAAGGAGCCTTGATTTCCTTGATGGCACTCCAGAGAAACCTCAAGAACACTGTTTCAAGGCTAGAGGGATTCTGAGGTCACTGTAGCCACACGAAAGAGCTCCGTGGACCAAAAATCAACTCGAGATGAGAGGTTAGTCCCTGGCTTCGACTCCAGAGGAATACCACCTTACCACAAGCACCTCAAGAGGAGGCTTCTCTGAGCTCTAGGTATGTGAGAGGGACCCTGAGTTTGCGGCCTCAAGTGGAATGGACACCGCGATGCCCTGACTCGAAATAAGGCCGGATATACCTGCAGTGACTTGAATGCAGGCTCGTCTTGCATCTCCCAAGAAGAAAGGATGTCTGAATCCCCTGTGGAGACCACAGAGAAAGACTTAGTTCCCCACCTCATCGCGACCGGAGGCCTCACATCCTTTGAAAACTCCAGAGGGACGCGGAGATCAGTGCCTCCAACGGAGACGATGCCTGACTCCTCGTGAAACTTGATAGGAGTCCCAGGATTCCTGTGGCACGTGGAAAGGGACCCTTTGTCTCCCACCTCAGCTGGAGAGGCGTCCCAATTGCCCTGCCAAGCCTCGAGGAGAATCCCGAGTTGTCCCTCGCAACTAGGCAGGAGTCCTGGCGTCGCTGAATAAACAGGTGTGTGGAAGGGCCATCCCCGTCGTAACTCGAGAATATACCCCAGGATCCCGCCGCAACTCCAGAAAAACCATGAGACATCCCCCTCGCCGCGAGATGAGGCCTGATTCCCCTGCACTGCGTGCAGAGCAATGCGGTGTTGCACATCACACTGGAAAGGAGCCTTGATTTCCTTGATGGCACTCCAGAGAAAACCCAAGAACACTGTTTCAAGGCTAGAGGGATCCTGACGTCAGTGTAGCAACACGAAAGAGCTCCGTGGACCAAAAATCAACTCGAGATGAGAGGTTAGTCCCTGGCTTCGACTCCAGAGGAATACCACCTTACCACAAGCACCTCAAGAGGAGGATTCTCTCAGCTCTAGGTATGTGAGAGGGACCCTGAGTTTGCGGCCTCAAGTGGAATGGACCCCGCGATGCCGTGACTCGAAATAAGGCCTGATATCCCTGCAGTGACTTGAATGCAGGCTCGTCTTGCATCTCCCAAGACGAAAGGATGTCTGAATACCCCGGGGAGAGCACAGAGAAAAACCTATTCCCCACCTCATCGCGACCGGCGGCCTCACATCCTTTGAAAACTCCAGAGGGACGCGGAGATCAGTGCCTCCAAAGGAGACGATGCCTGACTCCTTGTGAAACTTGATAGGAGTCCCAGGATTCCTGTGGCACGTGGAAAGGGAACCTTGGTCTCCCGCCTCAGCTGGAGAGGCGTCCCAATTGCCCTGCCAAGCCTCGAGGAGAATCCCGAGTTGTCCCTCGCAACTAGGCAGGAGTCCTGACGTCGCTGAACAAACACGTGTGTGGAAGGGCCATCCCCATCGTAACTCGAGATTATACCCCAGGTTCCCGCCGCAACTCGAGAAAAACCATGAGACTTCCCCCTTGCCGCGAGAGGAGGCCCGATTCTCCTGCACTAAGTACAGAGCAATGCCGTGTTGCACATCACACAGGAAAGGAGCCTTGATTTCCCTGATGGCACTCCAGAGAAACCCCAAGAACACTGTTTCAAGTCTAGAGGGATCCTGAGGTCACCGTAGCAACATGAAAAACCTCCGTGGACCAAAAATCAACTCGAGATGAGAGGTTAGTCCGTGGCTTCGACTCCAGAGGAATACCACCTTAGCACAAGTACCTCAAGAGGAGGCTTCTCTCAGCTCTAAGTATGTGAGAGGGACCCTGAGTTTGCGGCCTCAAGTGGAATGGACACCGCGATGCCCTGACTCGAAATAAGGCTGGATATCCCTGCAGTGACTTGAATGCAGGCTCGTCTTGCATCTCCCAAAACGAAAGGATGTCTGAATCACCTGTGGAGACCACAGAGAAAGACCTAGTTCCCCACCTCATCCCGACCGGAGGCCTCACATCCTTTGAAAACTCCAGAGGGACGCGGAGATCAGTGTCTCCAAAGGAGACGATGCCTGACTCCTCGTGAAGCTTGATAGGAGTCCCAGGATTCCTGCGGTACGTGAAAAGGGACCCTTGGTCTCCCGCCTCAGCTGGAGAGGCGTCCCAATTGCACTGCCAAGCCTCGAGGAGAATCCCGAGTTGTCCCTCGCAATTAGGCAGGAGTCCTGACTTTGCTGAACAAACACGTGTGTGGAAGGGCCATCCCCGTTGTAACTCGAGAATATACCCCAGGTTCCCGCCGCAACTCGAGAAAAACCATGAGACTTCCCCCTCGCCGCGAGATGAGGCCTGATTCTCCTGCACTGCGAGCAGAGCCATGCCGTGTTGCACATCACACAGGAAAGGAGCCTTGATTTCCTTGATGACACTCCAGAGAAACCTCAAGAACACTGTTTCAAGGCTAGAGGGATCCTGAGGTCACTGTAGCCACACGAAAGATCTCCGGGGACCAAAAATCAACTCGAGATGAGAGGTTAGTCCCTGGCTTCGACTCCAGAGAAATACCACCTTACCACAAGCACCTCAAGAGAAGGCTTCTCTCAGCTCTAGGTATGTGAGAGGGACCCTGAGTTTGCGGCCTCAAGTGGAATGGACACCGCGATGCCCTGACTCGAAATAAGGCCGGATATGCCTGCAGTGACTTGAATGCAGGCTTGTCTTGCATCTCCCAAGACGAAAGGTTGACTGAATCCCCTGTTGAGACCACAGAGAAAGACCTAGTTCCCCACCTCATCGCGATCGTAGGCCTCACATCCTTTGAAAACTCCAGCGGGACACGGAGATCAGTGCCTCCAAAGGAGACGATGCCTGACTCCTCGTGAAACTTGATAGGAGTCCCAGGATTCCTGTGGCACGTGGAAAGGGACTCTTGGTCTCCCGCCTCAGCTGGAGAGGCGTCCCAATTGCCCTGCCAAGCCTCGAGGAAAATCCCCAGTTGTCCCTCGCAACTAGGCAGGAGTCCTGACGTCGCTGAACAAACTGGTGTGTGGAAGGGCCATCCCCGTCGTAACTCGAGAATATACCCCAGGTTCCCGCCGCAATTCAAGAAAAACCATGAGACTTCCCCCTCGCCGCGAGATGAGGCCCGATTCCCCTGCACTGCGGGCAGAGCAATGCCGTGTTGCACATCACACAGGAAAGGAGCTTTGATTTCCTTGATGGCACTCTAGAGAAAGCCCAAGAACACTGTTTCAAGGCTACAGGGATCCTGAGGTCACTGTAGCAACACGAAAGAGCTCCGTGGACCACAAATCAACTCGAGATGAGAGGTTAGTCCCTGGCTTCGACTCCAGAGGAATACCACCTTACCACAAGCACCTCAAGGGAGGCTTCTCTCAGCTCTAGGTATGTGAGAGGGAAACTGAGTTTGCAGCCTCAAGTGGAATGGACATCGCGATGCCCTGACTAGAAATAAGGCCGGATATGACTGCAGTGACTTGAATGCATGCTTGTCTTGCATCTCCCAAGACGAAAGGTCGTCTGAGTCCCCTGTGGAGACCACAGAGAAAGACCTAGTTCCCCACCTCATCGCGACCGGAGGCCTCACATCCTTTGAAAACTCCAGAGGGACGCGGAGATCAGTGCCTCCAAAGGAGACGAGGCCTGACTCCTCGTGAAACTCGATAGGAGTCGCAGGATTCCTGTGGCACGTGGAAAGGGACCCTTGGTCTCCCGCCTCAGCTGGAGAGGCGTCCCAATTGCCCTGCCAAGCCTAGAGGATAATCCCGATTTGTCCCTCGCAACTAGGCAGGAGCCCTGACGTCGCTGAACAAACACGTGTGTGGAAGGGCCATCCCCGTCGAAACTCGAGAATATACCCCAGGTTCCCGCCGCTACTCGAGAAAAACCATGAGACTTCCCCCTCGCCGCGAGATGAGGCCCGATTCCCCTGCACTGCGTGCAGAGCAATTCCGTGTTGCACATCACACATGAAAGTAGCCTTGATTTCCTTGATGGCACACCCGAGAAACCCCAAGAACACTGTTTCAAGGCTAGAGGGATCCTGACGTCACTGTAGCAACACGAAAGAGCTCCGTGGACCAAAAATCAACTCGAGATGAGAGGTTAGTCCCTGGCTTCGACTCCAGAGGAATACCACCTTACCACAAGCACCTCAAGAGGAGGCTTCTCTCAGCTCTAGGTATGTGAGAGGGACCCTGAGTTTGCGGCCTCAAGTGGAATGGACACTGCGAAGCCCTGACGCGAAATAATGCCCGACATCCCTGCAGTGACTTGAATGCAGGCTCGTCTTGCATCTCCCAAGATGAAAGGATGTCTGAATCCCCTGTGGAGACCACAGAGAAAGACCTAGTTCTCCACCTCATCGCGACCGGAGGCCTCACATCCTTTGAAAACTCCAGAGGTACGCGGAGATCAGTAACTCCAAAGGAGACATTGCCTGACTCCTCGTGAAACTTGATAGGAGTCGCAGGATTCCTGTGGCACGTGGAAAGGGACACTTGGTCTCCCGCCTCAGCTAGACAGGCGTCCCAATTGCCCTGCCAAGCCTCGAGGACAATCCCGAGTGGTCGCTCGCAGCTAGGCAGGAGTCCTGACGTCGCTGAACAAACACGTGGGTGGAAGGGCCATCCCCGTCGTAACTCGAGAATATACCCCAGGTTCCCACCTCAACTCGAGAAAAACCATGAGACTTCCCCCTCGCCGCGAGATGAGGCCCGATTCCCCTGCACTGCGTGCAGAGCAATTTCGTGTTGCACATCACACATGAAAGGAGCCTTGATTTCCTTGATGGCACTCCAGAGAAACCCCAAGAACACTGTTTCAAGGCAAGAGGGATCCTGAGGTCACTGAAGCAACACAAAAGAGCTCTGTGGACCAAGAATCAACTCGAGAAGAGAGGTTAGTTCCTGGCTTCGACTCCAGAGGAATACCACCTTACCACAAGCACCTCAAGAGGAGGCTTCTCTCAGCTCTAGGTATGTGAGAGGGACCCTGAGTTTGGGGCCTCAAGTGGAATGGACACCGCGATGCCCTGACTCGAAATAAGGCCGGATATCCCTGCAGTGACTTGAATGCAGGCTCGTTTTGCATCTCCCAAGAGGAAAGGATGTCTGAATCCCCTGTGGAGACCACAGAGAAAGACCTCGTTCCCCACCTCATTGCGACCGGAGGCCTCACATATTTTGAAAACTCCAGAGGTACGCGAAAATCAGTGCCTCCAAAGGAGACGATGCCTGACTCCTCGTCAAACTTGATAGGAGTCCCAGGATTCCTGTGGCACGTGGAAAGGGACCCTTGGTCTCCGCCTCAGCTGGAGAGGCCTCCAAATTGCCCTGCCAAGCCTCGAGGAGAATCTCGAGTGGTCCCTCGCAGCTAGGCAGGAGTGCTGACGTCGCTGAACAAACACGTGTGTGGAAGGGCCATCCCCGTCGTAACTCGAGAATAAACCCCAGGTTCCCAACGCAACTAGAGAAAAACCATGAGACTTGCCCCTCGCCGCAAAATGAGACCCGATACCCTGCACTGCGTGCAGAGCAATTCCGTGTTGCACATCACACATGAAAGGAGCCTTGATTTCCTTGATGGCACTCCAGAGAAACCCCAAGAACACTGTTTCAAGGCTAGAGGGATCCTGAGGTCACTGTAGCAACACGAAAGAGCTCCGCGGACCAAAAATCAACTCGAGATGAGAGGTTAGTCCCTGGCTTCGACTCCAGAGGAATACCACCTTACCAAAAGCACCTCAAGAGGAGGCTTCTCTCAGCTCTAGGTATGTGAGAGGGACCCTGAGTTTGCGGCCTCAAGTGGAATGGACACCGCGATGCCCTGACTCGAAAAAAGGCCGGATATCCCTGCAGTGACTTGAATGCCGGCTCGTCTTGCATCTACCAAGATGAAAGGATGTTTGAATCCCCTGTGGAGACCACAGAGAATAACCTAGTTCCCCACTTCATGGCGACCGGAGGCCTCACATCCTTTGAAAACTCCAGAGGTACGCGGAGATCAGTGCCTCCAAAAGGGACGATGCCTGACTCCTCAAGAAACTTGATAGGAGTCCCAGGATTCCTGTGGCACGTGGAAAGGGACCCTTGGTCTCCCGCCTCAGCTGGAGAGGCGTCCCAATTGCCCTGCCAAGCCTCGAGGAGAATCCCGAGTGGTCCCTCGCAGCTAGGCAGGAGTGCTGACGTCGCTGAATAAACACGTGTTTGGGAGGGCCATCCCCATCGTAACTCGAGAATATACCCCAGGTTCCCGCCGCAACTTGAGAAAAACCATGAGACTTCCCCCTCGCCGCGAGATGAGGCCCGATTCCCCTGCACTGCGTGCAGAGCAATTCCGTGTTGCACATCACACATGAAAGGAGCCTTGATTTCCTTGATGGCACTCCAGAGAAACCCCAAGAACACTGTTTCAAGGCTAGAGGGATCCTGAGGTCACTGTAGCAACACGAAAGAGCTCCGTGGACCAAAAATCAAATCGAGATGAGAGGTTAGTCCCCGGCTTCGACTCCAGAGGAATACCACCTTACCGCAAGCACCTCAAGAGGAGGCTTCTCTCAGCTCTAGGTATGTGAGAGGGACCCTGATTTGCGGCCTCAAGTGGAATGGACACTGCGATGCCCTGACTCGAAATAAGGCCGGATATCCCTGCAGTGACTTGAATGCAGGCTCGTCTTGCATCTCTCAAGATGAAAGGATGTCTGAATCCCCTGTGGAGACCACAGAGAAAGACCTAGTTCCCCACCTCATCGCGTCGGAGACCTCACATCCTTTGAAAACTCCAGACGTACGCGGAGATCAGTGCCTCCAAGGGAGACGATGCCTGACTCCTCGTGAAACTTGATAGGAGTCCCAGGATTCCTGTGGCACGTGGAAAGGGACCCTTGGTCTCTCGCCTCAGCTGGAGAGGCGTCCCAATTGCCCTGCCAAGCCTAGAGGATAATCCCGAGTTGTCCCTCGCAACTAGGCAGGAGTCCTGACGTCGCTGAACAAACACGTGTGTGGAAGGGCCATCCCCGTCGTAACTCGAGAATATACCCCAGGTTCCCGCCGCAACTCGAGAAAAACCATGAGACTTCCGCATCGCCACGAGATGAGGTCGGATTCCCCTGCACTGTGTGAAGAGCAATTCCGTGCTGCACATCACACATGAAAGGAGCCTTGATTTCCTTGATGGCACTCCAGAGAAATCCCAAGAACACTGTATCAAGGCTAGAGGGATTTTGAGGTCACTGCACCAACACGAAAGAACTCCGTGGACCAAAAATCAACTCGAAATGAGAGGTTAGTCCCTGGCTTCGGCTCCGAAGGAAACCACCTTACCACAAGCACATCAAGAGGAGGCTTCTCTCAGCTCTAGGTATGTGAGAGGGACCCTGAGTTTGTGGCCTCAAGTGGAATGGACACCGCGATGCCCTGACTCGAAAAAAGGCCTGATATCCCTGCAGTGACTTGAATGCAGGCTCGTCTTGCATCTCCCAAGACAAAAGGATGTCTGAATCCCGTGTGGAGACCACAGAGAAAGACCTAGTTCCCCACTTCATGGCGACCGGAGGCCTCACATCCTTTGAAAACTCCAGAGGTACGCGGAGATCAGTGCCTCCAAAGGAGACGATGCCTGACTCCTCGTGAAACTTGATAGGAGTCCCAGGATTCCTGTCGCACGTGGAAAGGGACACTTGGTCTCCTGCCTCAGCTGGAGAGGCGTCCCAATTGCCCTGCCAAGCCTCGAGGAGAATCGCGAGTTGTCCCTCGCAACTAGGCAGGAGTCCTGACGTCGCTGAACAAACACGTGGGTGGAAGGGCCATCCCCGTCGTAACTCGAGAATATACCCCAGGTTCCCGCCGCAACTCGAGAAAAACCATGAGACATCCCCCTCGCCGCGAGATGAGGCCAGATTCCCCTGCACTGTGTGCAGAGCAATTCCGTGTTGCACATCACACATGAAAGGAGCCTTGATTCCCTTGATGGCACTCCAGAGAAACCCCAAGAACACTGTTTCAAGGCTAGAGGAATCCTGAGGTCACTGTAGCAACAGGAAAGAGCTCCGTGGACCAAAAATCAACTCGAGATGAGAGGATAGTCCCTGGCTTCAACTCCAGAGGAATACCACCGTACCACAAGCACCTCAAGAGGAGGCTTCTCTCAGCTCTAGGTATGTGAGAGGGACCCTGAGTTTGCGGCCTCAATGGAATGGACACCGCGATGCCCTGACTCGAAATAAGGCCGGATATCCCTGCAGTGACTTGAATGCAGGCTCGTCTTGCATCTCCCAAGACGAAAGGATGTCTGAATCCCCTGTGGAGACCACAGAGAAAGATCTAGTTCCCCACCTCATCGCGACCGGAGGCCTCACATCCTTTGAAAACTCCAGAGGTACGCGGAGATCAGTGCCTCCAAAGGAGACGATGCCTGACTCCTCGTGAAACTTGATAGGAGTCCCAGGATTCCTGTGGCACGTGGAAAGGGACCCTTGGTCTCCCGCCTCAGCTGGAGAGGCGTCCCAATTGCCCTGCCAAGCCTCGGGGAGAATCCCGAGTTGTCCCTCGCAACTAGGCAGGAGTCCTAACGTCGCTGAACAAAGACGTGTGTTCGTAGAGCCAGCCCCATCGTAACTCGAGAATATACCCCAGGTTCCCGCCGCAACTCGAGAAAAACCATGAGACTTCCCCCTCGCCGCGTGATGAGGCCCGATTCCCATGCACTGCGTGCAGAGCAATTTCGTGTTGCACATCACACATGAAAGGAGCCTTGATTTCCTTGATGGCACTCCAGAGAAACCCCAAGAACACTTTTTCAAGGCTAGAGGGATCCTGAGGTCACTGAAGCAACACGAAAGAGCTCCGTGGACCAAGAATCAACTCGAGATGAGAGGTTAGTCCCTGGCTTCGACTCCAGAGTAATACCACCTTACCACAAGCACCTCAAGAGGAGGCTTCTCTCAGCTCTAGGTATGTGAGAGGGACCCTGAGTTTGGGGCCTCAAGTGGAATGGACACCGCGATGCCCTGACTCGAAATAAGGCCGGATATGCCTGCAGTGACTTGAATGCAGGCTCGTTTTGCATCTCCCAAGACGAAAGGATGTCTGAATCCCCTGTGGAGACCACAGAGAAAGACCTAGTTCCCCACCTCATGGCGACCGGAGGCCTCACATATTTTGAAAACTCCAGAGGTACGTGGAAATCAGTGCCTCCTAAGGAGACGATGCCTGACTCCTCGTCAAACTTGATAGGAGTCCCAGGATTCCTGTGGCACGTGGAAAGGGACCCTTGGTCTCCGCCTCAGCGGGAGAGGCCTCCAAATTGCCCTGCCAAGCCTCGAGGAGAATCTCGAGTGGTCTCTAGCAGCTAGGCAGGAGTGCTGACGTCGCTGAACAAGCACGTGTGTGGAAGGGCCATCCCCGTCGTAACTCGAGAATAAACCCCAGGTTCCCAACGCAACTAGAGAAAAACCATGAGACTTGCCCCTTGCCGCAAAATGAGGCCCGATACCCTGCACTGCGTGCAGAGCAATTCCGTGTTGCACATCACACATGAAAGGAGCCTTGATTTCCTTGATGGCACTCCAGAGAAACCCCAAGAACACTGTTTCAAGGCTAGAGGGATCCTGAGGTCACTGCACCTACACGAAAGAGCTCCGTGGACCAAAAATCAACTCGAGATGAGAGGTTAGTCCCTGGCTTCTGCTCCAGAGGAATACCACGTTACCACAAGCACCTCAAGAGGAGGCTTCTCTCAGCTCTAGGTATGTGAGAGGGACCCTGAGTTTGCGGCCTCAAGTGGAATGGACACCGCGATGCCCTGACTCGAAATAAGGCCGGTTATCCCTGCAGTGACTTGAATGCAGGCTTGTCTTGCATCTCCCAAGATGAAAGGATGTCTGAATCCCCTGTGGAGACCACAGAGAAAGACCTAGGTCCCCACCACACCGTGACCGGAGGCCTCACATCCTTTGAAAATTCCAGAGGCACGCGGAGATCAGTGCCTTCAAAGGAGACGATGCCTGACTCCTCGTGAATCTTGATAGGAGTCCCATGATTCCTGTGACACGTGGAAAGGGACACTTGGTCTCCCACGTCAGCTGGAGAGGCGTTCCAATTGCCCTGCCAAGCCTCGAGGAGAATCCCGAGTTGTCCCTCGCAACTAGGAAGGAGTCCTGACGTCGCTGAATAAACACGTGGGATGAGGGGCCATCCCCGTCGTAACTCGAGAATATACCCCAGGTTCTCGCCGCAACTCGAGAAAAACCATGAGACTTCCCCCTCGCCGCAAGATGAGGCCCGATTCCCATGCACTGCGTGCAGAGCAATTTCGTGTTGCACATCACACATGAAAGGAGCCTTGATTTCCTTGATGGCACTCCAGAGAAACCCCAAGAACACTGTTTCAAGGCTAGAGGGATCCTGAGGTCACTGAAGCAACACGAAAGAGCTCTGTGGACCAAGAATCAACTCGAGAAGAGAGGTTAGTCCCTGGCTTCGACTCCAGAGGAATACCACCTTACCACAAGCACCTCAAGAGGAGGCTTCTCTCAGCTCTAGGTATGTGAGAGGGACCCTGAGTTTGGGGCCTCAAGTGGAATGGACACCGCGATGCCCTGACTCGAAATAAGGCCGGATATCCCTACAGTGACTTGAATGCAGGCTCGTTTTGCATCTCCCAAGAGGAAAGAATGTCTGAATCCCCTGTGGAGACCACAGAGAAAGACCTCGTTCCCCACCTCATTGCGACCGGAGGCCTCACATATTTTGAAAACTCCAGAGGTACGCGAAAATCAGTGCCTCCAAATGAGACGATGCCTGACTCCTCGTCAAACTTGATAGGAGTCCCAGGATTCCTGTGGCACGTGGAAAGGGACCCTTGGTCTCCGCCTCAGCTGGAGAGGCCTCCAAATTGCCCTGCCAAGCCTCGAGGAGAATCTCGAGTGGTCCCTCGCAGCTAGGCAGGAGTGCTGACGTCGCTGAACAAACACGTGTTGTGGAAGGGCCATCCCCGTCGTAACTCGAGAATAAACCCCAGGTTCCCAACGCAACTAGAGAAAAACCATGAGACTTGCCCCTCGCCGCAAAATGAGACCTGATACCCTGCACTGCGTGCAGAGCAATTCCGTGTTGCACATCACACATGAAAGGAGCCTTGATTTCCTTGATGGCACTCCAGAGAAACCCCAAGAACACTGTTTCAAGGCTAGAGGGATCCTGAGGTCACTGTAGCAACACGAAAGAGCTCCGCGGACCAAAAATCAACTCGAGATGAGAGGTTAGTCCCCGGCTTCGACTCCAGAGGAATACCACCTTACCAAAAGCACCTCAAGAGGAGGCTTCTCTCAGCTCTAGGTATGTGAGAGGGACCCTGAGTTTGCGGCCTCAAGTGGAATGGACACCGCGATGCCCTGACTCGAAAAAAGGCCGGATATCCCTGCAGTGACTTGAATGCAGGCTCGTCTTGCATCTCCCAAGAAAAAAGGATGTTTGAATCCCCTGTGGAGACCACAGAGAATAACCTAGTTCCCCACTTCATGGCGACCGGAGGCCTCACATCCTTTGAAAACTCCAGAGGTACGCGGAGATCAGTGCCTCCAAAGGAGACGATGCCTGACTCCTCGTCAAACTTGATAGGAGTCCCAGGATTCCTGTGGCCGTGGAAAGGGACCCTTGGTCTCCGCCTCAGCTGGAGAGGCCTCCAAATTGCCCTGCCAAGCCTCGAGGAGAATCTCGAGTGGTCCCTCGCAGCTAGGCAGGAGTGCTGACGTCGCTGAACAAGCACGTGTGTGGAAGGGCCATCCCTGTCGTAACTCGAGAATAAACCCCAGGTTCCCAACGCAACTAGAGAAAAACCATGAGACTTGCCCCTCGCCACAAAATGAGGCCCGATACCGTGCACTGCGTGTAGAGCAATTCCGTGTTGCACATCACACATGAAAGGAGCCTTGATTTCTTTGATGGCACTCCAGAGAAACCCCAAGAACACTGTTTCAAGGCTAGAGGAATCCTGAGGTCACTGTAGCAACACGAAAGAACTCCGTGGACCAAAAATCAACTCGAGATGAGAGGTTAGTCCCTGGCTTCGACTCCAGAGGAATACCACCTTACCACAAGCACCTCAAGAGGAGGCTTCTCTCAGCTCTAGGTATGTGAGAGGGACCCTGAGTTTGCGGCCTCATGTGGAATGGACACCGCGATGCCCTGACTCGAAATAAGGCCGGATATCCCTGCAGTCACTTGAATGCTGGCTCGTCTTGCATCTACCAAGATGAAAGGATGTTTGAATCCCCTGTGGAGACCACAGAGAAAGACCTAGTTCCCCAACTCATCGCGACCGGAGACCTCAAATCCTTTGAAAACTCCAGAGGTACGCGGAGATCAGTGCCTCCAAAAGGGACGATGCCTGACTCCTCATGAAACTTGATAGGAGTCCCAGGATTCCTGTGGCACGTGGAAAGGGACCCTTGGTCTCCCGCCTCAGCTGGAGAGGCGTCCCAATTGCCCTGCCAAGCCTCAAGGAGAATCCCGAGTTGTCCCTCGCAACTAGGCAGGAGTCCTGACGTCGCTGAACAAACACGTGTTTGGAAGGGCCATCCCCATCGTAACTCGAGAATATACCCCAGGTTCCCGCCGCAACTTGAGAAAAACCATGAGACTTCCCCCTTGCCGCGAGATGAGGCCCGATTCCCCTGCACTGCGTGCAGAGCAATTCCGTGTTGCACATCACACATGAAAGGAGCCTTGATTTCCTTGATGGCACTCCAGAGAAACCCCAAGAACACTGTTTCAAGGCTAGAGGGATCCTGAGGTCACTGTAGCAACACGAAAGAGCTCCGTGGACCAAAAATCAAATCGAGATGAGAGGTTAGTCCCTGGCTTCGACTCCAGAGGAATACCACCTTACCACAAGCACCTCAAGAGGAGGCTTCTCTCAGCTCTAGGTATGTGAGAGGGACCCTGATTTGCGGCCTCAAGTGGAATGGACACTGCGATGCCCTGACTCGAAATAAGGCCGGATATCCCTGCAGTGACTTGAATGCAGGCTCGTCTTGCATCTCTCAAGATGAAAGGATGTCTGAATCCCCTGTGGAGACCACAGAGAAAGACCTAGTTCCCCACCTCATCGCGTCGGAGACCTCACATCCTTTGAAAACTCCAGACGTACGCGGATATCAGTGCCTCCAAGGGAGACGATGCCTGACTCCTCGTGAAACTTGATAGGAGTCCCAGGATTCCTGTGGCACGTGGAAAGGGACCCTTGGTCTTCCGCCTCAGCTGGAGAGGCGTCCCAATTGCCCTGCCAAGCCTCGAGGAGAATCCCGAGTTGTCCCTCGCAACTAGGCAGGAGTCCTGACGTCGCTGAACAAACACGTGTGTGGAAGGGCCATCCCCGTCGTAACTCGAGAATATACCCCAGGTTCCCGCCGCAACTCGAGAAAACCCATGAGACTTCCGCCTCGCCACGAGATGAGGTCCGATTCCCCTGCACTGTGTGCAGAGCCATTCCGTGCTGCACATCACACATGAAAGGAGCCTTGATTTCCTTGATGGCACTCCAGAGAAATCCCAAGAACACTGTATCAAGGCTAGAGGGATTTTGAGGTCACTGCACCTACACGAAAGAACTCCGTGGACCAAAAATCAACTCGAGATGAGAGGTTAGTCCCTGGCTTCGGCTCCGGAGGAAACCACCTTACCACAAGCACATCAAGAGGAGGCTTCTCTCAGCTCTAGGTATGTGAGAGGGACCCTGAGTTTCTGGCCTCAAGTGGAATGGACACCGCGATGCCCTGACTCGAAAAAAGGCCGGATATCCCTGCAGTGACTTGAATGCAGGCTCGTCTTGCATCTCCCAAGACAAAAGGATATCTGAATCCCGTGTGGAGACCACAGAGAAAGACCTAGTTCCCCACTTCATGCCGACCGGAGGCCTCACATCCTTTGAAAACTCCAGAGGTACGCGGAGATCAGTGCCTCCAAAGGAGACGATGCCTGACTCCTCGTGAAACTTGATAGGAGTCCCAGGATTCCTGTGGCACGTGGAAAGGGACACTTGGTCTCCCGCCTCAGATGGAGAGGCGTCCCAATTGCCCTGCCAAGCCTCGAGGAGAATCGCGAGTTGTCCCTCGCAACTAGGCAGGAGTCCTGACGTCGCTGAACAAACACGTGGGTGGAAGGGCCATCCCCGTCGTAACTCGAGAATATACCCCAGGTTCCCGCCGCAACTCGAGAAAAACCATGAGACATCCCCCTCGCCGCGAGATGAGGCCCGATTCCCCTGCACTGCGTGCAGAGCAATTCCGTGTTGCATATCACACATGAAAGGAGCCTTGATTCCCTTGATGGCACTCCAGAGAAACCCCAAGAACACTGTTTCAAGGCTAGAGGAATCCTGAGGTCACTGTAGCAACAGGAAAGAGCTCCGTGGACCAAAAATCAACTCGAGATGAGAGGATAGTCCCTGGCTTCAACTCCAGAGGAATACCACCTTACCACAAGCACCTCAAGAGGAGGCTTCTCTCAGCTCTAGGTATGTGAGAGGGACCCTGAGCTTGCGGCCTCAATGGAATGGACACCGCGATGCCCTGACTCGAAATAAGGCCGGATATCCCTGCAGTGACTTGAATGCAGGCTCGTCTTGCATCTCCCAAGACGAAAGGATGTCTGAATCCCCTGTGGAGACCACAGAGAAAGATCTAGTTCCCCACCTCATCGCGACCGGAGGCCTCACATCCTTTGAAAACTCCAGAGGTACGCGGAGATCAGTGCCTCCAAAGGAGACGATGCCTGACTCCTCGTGAAACTTGATAGGAGTCCCAGGATTCCTGTGGCACGTGGAAAGGGACCCTTGGTCTCCCGCCTCAGCTGGAGAGGCGTCCCAATTGCCCTGCCAAGCCTCGAGGAGAATCCCGAGTTGTCCCTCGCAACTAGGCAGGAGTCCTAACGTCGCTGAACAAAGACGTGTGTTCGTAGAGCCAGCCCCATCGTAACTCTAGAATATACCCCAGGTTCCCGCCGCAACTCGAGAAAAACCATGAGACTTCCCCCTCGCCGCGAGATGAGGCCCGATTCCCCTGCACTGCGTGCAGAGCAATTTCGTGTTGCACATCACACATGAAAGGAGCCTTGATTTCCTTGATGGCACTCCAGAGAAACCCCAAGAACACTGTTTCAAGGCTAGAGGGATCCTGAGGTCACTGAAGCAACACGAAAGAGCTCCGTGGACCAAGAATCAACTCGAGATGAGAGGTTAGTCCCTGGCTTCGACTCCAGAGTAATACCACCTTACCACAAGCACCTCAAGAGGAGGCTTCTCTCAGCTCTAGGTATGTGAGAGGGACCCTGAGTTTACGGCCTGAGGTGGAATGGACACCGCGATGCCCTGACTCGAAATAAGGCCGGATATCCCTGCAGTGACTTGAATGCAGGCTCGTTTTGCATCTCCCAAGACGAAAGGATGTCTGAATCCCCTGTGGAGACCACAGAGAAAGACCTAGTTCCCCACTTCATGGCGACCGGAGGCCTCACATCCTTTGAAAACTCCAGAGGTACGGGGAGATCAGTGCCTCCAAAGGAGACGATGCCTGACTCCTCGTGAAACTTGATAGGAGTCCCAGGATTCCTGTGGCACGTGGAAAGGGACACTTGGTCTCCCGCCTCAGCTGGAGAGGCGTCCCAATTGCCCTGCCAAGCCTCGAGGAGAATCCCGAGTTGTCCCTCGCAATTAGGCAGGAGTCCTGACGTCGCTGAACAAACAGGTGGGTGGAAGGACCATCCCCGTCGTAACTCGAGAATATACTCCAGAATCCCGCCGCAACTCGAGAAAAACCATGAGACTTCCCCCTCGCCGTGAGATGAGGCACGATTCCCCTGCACTGCGTGCAGAGCAATTCCGTGTTGCACATCACACATGAAAGGAGCCTTGATTTCCTTGATGGCACTCCAGAGAAAACCCAAGAACACTGTTTCAAGGCTAGAGGGATCCTGAGGTTACTGTAGCCACACGAAAGAGCTCCGTGGACCAAAAATCAACTCGAGATGAGAGGTTAGTCCCTGGCTTCTCCTCCAGAGGAATACCACGTTACCACAAGCACCTCAAGAGGAGGCTTCTCTCAGCTCTAGGTATGTGAGAGGGACCCTGAGTTTGCGGCCTCAAGTGGAATGGACACCGCGATGCCCTGACTCGAAATAAGGCCGGTTATCCCTGCAGTGACTTGAATGCAGGCTCGTCTTGCATCTCCCAAGATGAAAGGATGTCTGAATCCCCTGTGGAGACCACAGAGAAAGACCTAGGTCCCCACCACACCGTGACCGGAGGCCTCACATCCTTTGAAAATTCCAGAGGCACGCGGAGATCAGTGCCTTCAAAGGAGACGATGCCTGACTCCTCGTGAATCTTGATAGGAGTCCCATGATTCCTGTGACACGTGGAAAGGGACACTTGGTCTCCCGCGTCAGCTGGAGAGGCGTTCCAATTGCCCTGCCAAGCCTCGAGGAGAATCCCGAGTTGTCCCTCGCAACTAGGAAGGAGTCCTGACGTCGCTGAATAAACACGTGGGATGAGGGGCCATCCCCGTCGTAACTCGAGAATATACCCCAGGTTCTCGCCGCAACTCGAGAAAAACCATGAGACTTCCCCCTCGCCGTGAGATGAGGCCCGATTCCCATGCACTGCGTGCAGAGCAATTCCGTGTTGCACATCACACATGAAAGGAGCCTTGATTTCCTTGATGGCACTCCAGAGAAACCCCAAGAACACTGTTTCAAGGCTAGAGGGATCCTGAGGTCACTGTAGCTACACGAAAGACCTCCGTGGACCAAAAATCAACTCGAGATGAGAGGTTAGTCCCTGGCTTCGACTCCAGAGGAAACCACCTTACCACAAGCACCTCAAGAGGAGGCTTCTCTCAGCTCTAGGTATGTGAGAGGGAGCCTGAGATTGCGGCCTCAAGTGGAATGGACACCGCGATGCCCTGACTCGAAATAAGGCCGGATATCCCTGCAGTGACTTGAATGCAGGCTCGTCTTGCATCTCCCAAGACGAAAGGATGTCTGAATCCCCTGTGGAGACCACAGAGAAAGACCTAGTTCCCCACCTCATCGCGACCGGAGGCCTCACAACTTTTGAAAACTCCAGGGGTATGCGGAGATCACTGCCTCCAAAGGAGACGATGCCTGACTCCTCGTGAAACTTGATAGGAGTCCCAGGATTCCTGTGGCACGTGGAAAGGGACCCTTGGTCTCCCGCCTCAGCTGGAGAGGCGTCCCAATTGCCCTGCCAAGCCTCGAGGAGAATCCCGAGTTGTCCCTCGCAACTAGGCAGGAGTCCTGACGTCGCTGAAGAAACACGTGGGTGGAAGGGCCATCCCCGTCGTAACTCGAGAATATACCCCAGGTTCCCGCCGCAACTCGAGAAAAACCATGAGACTTCCCCCTCGCCGCGAGATGAGGCCCGATTCCCCTGCACTGCGTGCAGAGCAATTCCGTGTTGCACATCACACATGAAAGTAGCCTTGATTTCCTTGATGGCACACCCGAGAAACCCCAAGAACACTGTTTCAAGGCTAGAGGGATCCTGACGTCACTGTAGCAACACGAAAGAGCTCCGTGGACCAAAAATCAACTCGAGATGAGAGGTTAGTCCCTGGCTTCGACTCCAGAGGAATACCACCTTACCACAAGCACCTCAAGAGGAGGCTTCTCTCAGCTCTAGGTATGTGAGAGGGACCCTGAGTTTGCGGCCTCAAGTGGAATGGACACTGCGAAGCCCTGACGCGAAATAATGCCCGACATCCCTGCAGTGACTTGAATGCAGGCTCGTCTTGCATCTCCCAAGATGAAAGGATGTCTGAATCCCCTGTGGAGACCACAGAGAAAGACCTAGTTCTCCACCTCATCGCGACCGGAGGCCTCACATCCTTTGAAAACTCCAGAGGTACGCGGAGATCAGTAACTCCAAAGGAGACATTGCCTGACTCCTCGTGAAACTTGATAGGAGTCGCAGGATTCCTGTGGCACGTGGAAAGGGACACTTGGTCTCCCGCCTCAGCTAGACAGGCGTCCCAATTGCCCTGCCAAGCCTCGAGGACAATCCCGAGTGGTCGCTCGCAGCTAGGCAGGAGTCCTGACGTCGCTGAACAAACACGTGGGTGGAAGGGCCATCCCCGTCGTAACTCGAGAATATACCCCAGGTTCCCACCTCAACTCGAGAAAAACCATGAGACTTCCCCCTCGCCGCGAGATGAGGCCCGATTCCCCTGCACTGCGTGCAGAGCAATTTCGTGTTGCACATCACACATGAAAGGAGCCTTGATTTCCTTGATGGCACTCCAGAGAAACCCCAAGAACACTGTTTCAAGGCAAGAGGGATCCTGAGGTCACTGAAGCAACACAAAAGAGCTCTGTGGACCAAGAATCAACTCGAGAAGAGAGGTTAGTTCCTGGCTTCGACTCCAGAGGAATACCACCTTACCACAAGCACCTCAAGAGGAGGCTTCTCTCAGCTCTAGGTATGTGAGAGGGACCCTGAGTTTGGGGCCTCAAGTGGAATGGACACCGCGATGCCCTGACTCGAAATAAGGCCGGATATCCCTGCAGTGACTTGAATGCAGGCTCGTTTTGCATCTCCCAAGAGGAAAGGATGTCTGAATCCCCTGTGGAGACCACAGAGAAAGACCTCGTTCCCCACCTCATTGCGACCGGAGGCCTCACATATTTTGAAAACTCCAGAGGTACGCGAAAATCAGTGCCTCCAAAGGAGACGATGCCTGACTCCTCGTCAAACTTGATAGGAGTCCCAGGATTCCTGTGGCACGTGGAAAGGGACCCTTGGTCTCCGCCTCAGCTGGAGAGGCCTCCAAATTGCCCTGCCAAGCCTCGAGGAGAATCTCGAGTGGTCCCTCGCAGCTAGGCAGGAGTGCTGACGTCGCTGAACAAACACGTGTGTGGAAGGGCCATCCCCGTCGTAACTCGAGAATAAACCCCAGGTTCCCAACGCAACTAGAGAAAAACCATGAGACTTGCCCCTCGCCGCAAAATGAGACCCGATACCCTGCACTGCGTGCAGAGCAATTCCGTGTTGCACATCACACATGAAAGGAGCCTTGATTTCCTTGATGGCACTCCAGAGAAACCCCAAGAACACTGTTTCAAGGCTAGAGGGATCCTGAGGTCACTGTAGCAACACGAAAGAGCTCCGCGGACCAAAAATCAACTCGAGATGAGAGGTTAGTCCCTGGCTTCGACTCCAGAGGAATACCACCTTACCAAAAGCACCTCAAGAGGAGGCTTCTCTCAGCTCTAGGTATGTGAGAGGGACCCTGAGTTTGCGGCCTCAAGTGGAATGGACACCGCGATGCCCTGACTCGAAAAAAGGCCGGATATCCCTGCAGTGACTTGAATGCCGGCTCGTCTTGCATCTACCAAGATGAAAGGATGTTTGAATCCCCTGTGGAGACCACAGAGAATAACCTAGTTCCCCACTTCATGGCGACCGGAGGCCTCACATCCTTTGAAAACTCCAGAGGTACGCGGAGATCAGTGCCTCCAAAAGGGACGATGCCTGACTCCTCAAGAAACTTGATAGGAGTCCCAGGATTCCTGTGGCACGTGGAAAGGGACCCTTGGTCTCCCGCCTCAGCTGGAGAGGCGTCCCAATTGCCCTGCCAAGCCTCGAGGAGAATCCCGAGTGGTCCCTCGCAGCTAGGCAGGAGTGCTGACGTCGCTGAATAAACACGTGTTTGGAAGGGCCATCCCCATCGTAACTCGAGAATATACCCCAGGTTCCCGCCGCAACTTGAGAAAAACCATGAGACTTCCCCCTCGCCGCGAGATGAGGCCCGATTCCCCTGCACTGCGTGCAGAGCAATTCCGTGTTGCACATCACACATGAAAGGAGCCTTGATTTCCTTGATGGCACTCCAGAGAAACCCCAAGAACACTGTTTCAAGGCTAGAGGGATCCTGAGGTCACTGTAGCAACACGAAAGAGCTCCGTGGACCAAAAATCAAATCGAGATGAGAGGTTAGTCCCCGGCTTCGACTCCAGAGGAATACCACCTTACCGCAAGCACCTCAAGAGGAGGCTTCTCTCAGCTCTAGGTATGTGAGAGGGACCCTGATTTGCGGCCTCAAGTGGAATGGACACTGCGATGCCCTGACTCGAAATAAGGCCGGATATCCCTGCAGTGACTTGAATGCAGGCTCGTCTTGCATCTCTCAAGATGAAAGGATGTCTGAATCCCCTGTGGAGACCACAGAGAAAGACCTAGTTCCCCACCTCATCGCGTCGGAGACCTCACATCCTTTGAAAACTCCAGACGTACGCGGAGATCAGTGCCTCCAAGGGAGACGATGCCTGACTCCTCGTGAAACTTGATAGGAGTCCCAGGATTCCTGTGGCACGTGGAAAGGGACCCTTGGTCTCTCGCCTCAGCTGGAGAGGCGTCCCAATTGCCCTGCCAAGCCTAGAGGATAATCCCGAGTTGTCCCTCGCAACTAGGCAGGAGTCCTGACGTCGCTGAACAAACACGTGTGTGGAAGGGCCATCCCCGTCGTAACTCGAGAATATACCCCAGGTTCCCGCCGCAACTCGAGAAAAACCATGAGACTTCCGCATCGCCACGAGATGAGGTCGGATTCCCCTGCACTGTGTGAAGAGCAATTCCGTGCTGCACATCACACATGAAAGGAGCCTTGATTTCCTTGATGGCACTCCAGAGAAATCCCAAGAACACTGTATCAAGGCTAGAGGGATTTTGAGGTCACTGCACCAACACGAAAGAACTCCGTGGACCAAAAATCAACTCGAAATGAGAGGTTAGTCCCTGGCTTCGGCTCCGAAGGAAACCACCTTACCACAAGCACATCAAGAGGAGGCTTCTCTCAGCTCTAGGTATGTGAGAGGGACCCTGAGTTTGTGGCCTCAAGTGGAATGGACACCGCGATGCCCTGACTCGAAAAAAGGCCTGATATCCCTGCAGTGACTTGAATGCAGGCTCGTCTTGCATCTCCCAAGACAAAAGGATGTCTGAATCCCGTGTGGAGACCACAGAGAAAGACCTAGTTCCCCACTTCATGGCGACCGGAGGCCTCACATCCTTTGAAAACTCCAGAGGTACGCGGAGATCAGTGCCTCCAAAGGAGACGATGCCTGACTCCTCGTGAAACTTGATAGGAGTCCCAGGATTCCTGTCGCACGTGGAAAGGGACACTTGGTCTCCTGCCTCAGCTGGAGAGGCGTCCCAATTGCCCTGCCAAGCCTCGAGGAGAATCGCGAGTTGTCCCTCGCAACTAGGCAGGAGTCCTGACGTCGCTGAACAAACACGTGGGTGGAAGGGCCATCCCCGTCGTAACTCGAGAATATACCCCAGGTTCCCGCCGCAACTCGAGAAAAACCATGAGACATCCCCCTCGCCGCGAGATGAGGCCAGATTCCCCTGCACTGTGTGCAGAGCAATTCCGTGTTGCACATCACACATGAAAGGAGCCTTGATTCCCTTGATGGCACTCCAGAGAAACCCCAAGAACACTGTTTCAAGGCTAGAGGAATCCTGAGGTCACTGTAGCAACAGGAAAGAGCTCCGTGGACCAAAAATCAACTCGAGATGAGAGGATAGTCCCTGGCTTCAACTCCAGAGGAATACCACCGTACCACAAGCACCTCAAGAGGAGGCTTCTCTCAGCTCTAGGTATGTGAGAGGGACCCTGAGTTTGCGGCCTCAATGGAATGGACACCGCGATGCCCTGACTCGAAATAAGGCCGGATATCCCTGCAGTGACTTGAATGCAGGCTCGTCTTGCATCTCCCAAGACGAAAGGATGTCTGAATCCCCTGTGGAGACCACAGAGAAAGATCTAGTTCCCCACCTCATCGCGACCGGAGGCCTCACATCCTTTGAAAACTCCAGAGGTACGCGGAGATCAGTGCCTCCAAAGGAGACGATGCCTGACTCCTCGTGAAACTTGATAGGAGTCCCAGGATTCCTGTGGCACGTGGAAAGGGACCCTTGGTCTCCCGCCTCAGCTGGAGAGGCGTCCCAATTGCCCTGCCAAGCCTCGGGGAGAATCCCGAGTTGTCCCTCGCAACTAGGCAGGAGTCCTAACGTCGCTGAACAAAGACGTGTGTTCGTAGAGCCAGCCCCATCGTAACTCGAGAATATACCCCAGGTTCCCGCCGCAACTCGAGAAAAACCATGAGACTTCCCCCTCGCCGCGTGATGAGGCCCGATTCCCATGCACTGCGTGCAGAGCAATTTCGTGTTGCACATCACACATGAAAGGAGCCTTGATTTCCTTGATGGCACTCCAGAGAAACCCCAAGAACACTTTTTCAAGGCTAGAGGGATCCTGAGGTCACTGAAGCAACACGAAAGAGCTCCGTGGACCAAGAATCAACTCGAGATGAGAGGTTAGTCCCTGGCTTCGACTCCAGAGTAATACCACCTTACCACAAGCACCTCAAGAGGAGGCTTCTCTCAGCTCTAGGTATGTGAGAGGGACCCTGAGTTTGGGGCCTCAAGTGGAATGGACACCGCGATGCCCTGACTCGAAATAAGGCCGGATATGCCTGCAGTGACTTGAATGCAGGCTCGTTTTGCATCTCCCAAGACGAAAGGATGTCTGAATCCCCTGTGGAGACCACAGAGAAAGACCTAGTTCCCCACCTCATGGCGACCGGAGGCCTCACATATTTTGAAAACTCCAGAGGTACGTGGAAATCAGTGCCTCCTAAGGAGACGATGCCTGACTCCTCGTCAAACTTGATAGGAGTCCCAGGATTCCTGTGGCACGTGGAAAGGGACCCTTGGTCTCCGCCTCAGCGGGAGAGGCCTCCAAATTGCCCTGCCAAGCCTCGAGGAGAATCTCGAGTGGTCTCTAGCAGCTAGGCAGGAGTGCTGACGTCGCTGAACAAGCACGTGTGTGGAAGGGCCATCCCCGTCGTAACTCGAGAATAAACCCCAGGTTCCCAACGCAACTAGAGAAAAACCATGAGACTTGCCCCTTGCCGCAAAATGAGGCCCGATACCCTGCACTGCGTGCAGAGCAATTCCGTGTTGCACATCACACATGAAAGGAGCCTTGATTTCCTTGATGGCACTCCAGAGAAACCCCAAGAACACTGTTTCAAGGCTAGAGGGATCCTGAGGTCACTGCACCTACACGAAAGAGCTCCGTGGACCAAAAATCAACTCGAGATGAGAGGTTAGTCCCTGGCTTCTGCTCCAGAGGAATACCACGTTACCACAAGCACCTCAAGAGGAGGCTTCTCTCAGCTCTAGGTATGTGAGAGGGACCCTGAGTTTGCGGCCTCAAGTGGAATGGACACCGCGATGCCCTGACTCGAAATAAGGCCGGTTATCCCTGCAGTGACTTGAATGCAGGCTTGTCTTGCATCTCCCAAGATGAAAGGATGTCTGAATCCCCTGTGGAGACCACAGAGAAAGACCTAGGTCCCCACCACACCGTGACCGGAGGCCTCACATCCTTTGAAAATTCCAGAGGCACGCGGAGATCAGTGCCTTCAAAGGAGACGATGCCTGACTCCTCGTGAATCTTGATAGGAGTCCCATGATTCCTGTGACACGTGGAAAGGGACACTTGGTCTCCCACGTCAGCTGGAGAGGCGTTCCAATTGCCCTGCCAAGCCTCGAGGAGAATCCCGAGTTGTCCCTCGCAACTAGGAAGGAGTCCTGACGTCGCTGAATAAACACGTGGGATGAGGGGCCATCCCCGTCGTAACTCGAGAATATACCCCAGGTTCTCGCCGCAACTCGAGAAAAACCATGAGACTTCCCCCTCGCCGCAAGATGAGGCCCGATTCCCATGCACTGCGTGCAGAGCAATTTCGTGTTGCACATCACACATGAAAGGAGCCTTGATTTCCTTGATGGCACTCCAGAGAAACCCCAAGAACACTGTTTCAAGGCTAGAGGGATCCTGAGGTCACTGAAGCAACACGAAAGAGCTCTGTGGACCAAGAATCAACTCGAGAAGAGAGGTTAGTCCCTGGCTTCGACTCCAGAGGAATACCACCTTACCACAAGCACCTCAAGAGGAGGCTTCTCTCAGCTCTAGGTATGTGAGAGGGACCCTGAGTTTGGGGCCTCAAGTGGAATGGACACCGCGATGCCCTGACTCGAAATAAGGCCGGATATCCCTACAGTGACTTGAATGCAGGCTCGTTTTGCATCTCCCAAGAGGAAAGAATGTCTGAATCCCCTGTGGAGACCACAGAGAAAGACCTCGTTCCCCACCTCATTGCGACCGGAGGCCTCACATATTTTGAAAACTCCAGAGGTACGCGAAAATCAGTGCCTCCAAATGAGACGATGCCTGACTCCTCGTCAAACTTGATAGGAGTCCCAGGATTCCTGTGGCACGTGGAAAGGGACCCTTGGTCTCCGCCTCAGCTGGAGAGGCCTCCAAATTGCCCTGCCAAGCCTCGAGGAGAATCTCGAGTGGTCCCTCGCAGCTAGGCAGGAGTGCTGACGTCGCTGAACAAACACGTGTTGTGGAAGGGCCATCCCCGTCGTAACTCGAGAATAAACCCCAGGTTCCCAACGCAACTAGAGAAAAACCATGAGACTTGCCCCTCGCCGCAAAATGAGACCTGATACCCTGCACTGCGTGCAGAGCAATTCCGTGTTGCACATCACACATGAAAGGAGCCTTGATTTCCTTGATGGCACTCCAGAGAAACCCCAAGAACACTGTTTCAAGGCTAGAGGGATCCTGAGGTCACTGTAGCAACACGAAAGAGCTCCGCGGACCAAAAATCAACTCGAGATGAGAGGTTAGTCCCTGGCTTCGACTCCAGAGGAATACCACCTTACCAAAAGCACCTCAAGAGGAGGCTTCTCTCAGCTCTAGGTATGTGAGAGGGACCCTGAGTTTGCGGCCTCAAGTGGAATGGACACCGCGATGCCCTGACTCGAAAAAAGGCCGGATATCCCTGCAGTGACTTGAATGCAGGCTCGTCTTGCATCTCCCAAGAAAAAAGGATGTTTGAATCCCCTGTGGAGACCACAGAGAATAACCTAGTTCCCCACTTCATGGCGACCGGAGGCCTCACATCCTTTGAAAACTCCAGAGGTACGCGGAGATCAGTGCCTCCAAAGGAGACGATGCCTGACTCCTCGTCAAACTTGATAGGAGTCCCAGGATTCCTGTGGCCGTGGAAAGGGACCCTTGGTCTCCGCCTCAGCTGGAGAGGCCTCCAAATTGCCCTGCCAAGCCTCGAGGAGAATCTCGAGTGGTCCCTCGCAGCTAGGCAGGAGTGCTGACGTCGCTGAACAAGCACGTGTGTGGAAGGGCCATCCCTGTCGTAACTCGAGAATAAACCCCAGGTTCCCAACGCAACTAGAGAAAAACCATGAGACTTGCCCCTCGCCACAAAATGAGGCCCGATACCGTGCACTGCGTGTAGAGCAATTCCGTGTTGCACATCACACATGAAAGGAGCCTTGATTTCTTTGATGGCACTCCAGAGAAACCCCAAGAACACTGTTTCAAGGCTAGAGGAATCCTGAGGTCACTGTAGCAACACGAAAGAACTCCGTGGACCAAAAATCAACTCGAGATGAGAGGTTAGTCCCTGGCTTCGACTCCAGAGGAATACCACCTTACCACAAGCACCTCAAGAGGAGGCTTCTCTCAGCTCTAGGTATGTGAGAGGGACCCTGAGTTTGCGGCCTCATGTGGAATGGACACCGCGATGCCCTGACTCGAAATAAGGCCGGATATCCCTGCAGTCACTTGAATGCCGGCTCGTCTTGCATCTACCAAGATGAAAGGATGTTTGAATCCCCTGTGGAGACCACAGAGAAAGACCTAGTTCCCCAACTCATCGCGACCGGAGACCTCAAATCCTTTGAAAACTCCAGAGGTACGCGGAGATCAGTGCCTCCAAAAGGGACGATGCCTGACTCCTCATGAAACTTGATAGGAGTCCCAGGATTCCTGTGGCACGTGGAAAGGGACCCTTGGTCTCCCGCCTCAGCTGGAGAGGCGTCCCAATTGCCCTGCCAAGCCTCAAGGAGAATCCCGAGTTGTCCCTCGCAACTAGGCAGGAGTCCTGACGTCGCTGAACAAACACGTGTTTGGAAGGGCCATCCCCATCGTAACTCGAGAATATACCCCAGGTTCCCGCCGCAACTTGAGAAAAACCATGAGACTTCCCCCTTGCCGCGAGATGAGGCCCGATTCCCCTGCACTGCGTGCAGAGCAATTCCGTGTTGCACATCACACATGAAAGGAGCCTTGATTTCCTTGATGGCACTCCAGAGAAACCCCAAGAACACTGTTTCAAGGCTAGAGGGATCCTGAGGTCACTGTAGCAACACGAAAGAGCTCCGTGGACCAAAAATCAAATCGAGATGAGAGGTTAGTCCCTGGCTTCGACTCCAGAGGAATACCACCTTACCACAAGCACCTCAAGAGGAGGCTTCTCTCAGCTCTAGGTATGTGAGAGGGACCCTGATTTGCGGCCTCAAGTGGAATGGACACTGCGATGCCCTGACTCGAAATAAGGCCGGATATCCCTGCAGTGACTTGAATGCAGGCTCGTCTTGCATCTCTCAAGATGAAAGGATGTCTGAATCCCCTGTGGAGACCACAGAGAAAGACCTAGTTCCCCACCTCATCGCGTCGGAGACCTCACATCCTTTGAAAACTCCAGACGTACGCGGATATCAGTGCCTCCAAGGGAGACGATGCCTGACTCCTCGTGAAACTTGATAGGAGTCCCAGGATTCCTGTGGCACGTGGAAAGGGACCCTTGGTCTTCCGCCTCAGCTGGAGAGGCGTCCCAATTGCCCTGCCAAGCCTCGAGGAGAATCCCGAGTTGTCCCTCGCAACTAGGCAGGAGTCCTGACGTCGCTGAACAAACACGTGTGTGGAAGGGCCATCCCCGTCGTAACTCGAGAATATACCCCAGGTTCCCGCCGCAACTCGAGAAAACCCATGAGACTTCCGCCTCGCCACGAGATGAGGTCCGATTCCCCTGCACTGTGTGCAGAGCCATTCCGTGCTGCACATCACACATGAAAGGAGCCTTGATTTCCTTGATGGCACTCCAGAGAAATCCCAAGAACACTGTATCAAGGCTAGAGGGATTTTGAGGTCACTGCACCTACACGAAAGAACTCCGTGGACCAAAAATCAACTCGAGATGAGAGGTTAGTCCCTGGCTTCGGCTCCGGAGGAAACCACCTTACCACAAGCACATCAAGAGGAGGCTTCTCTCAGCTCTAGGTATGTGAGAGGGACCCTGAGTTTCTGGCCTCAAGTGGAATGGACACCGCGATGCCCTGACTCGAAAAAAGGCCGGATATCCCTGCAGTGACTTGAATGCAGGCTCGTCTTGCATCTCCCAAGACAAAAGGATATCTGAATCCCGTGTGGAGACCACAGAGAAAGACCTAGTTCCCCACTTCATGGCGACCGGAGGCCTCACATCCTTTGAAAACTCCAGAGGTACGCGGAGATCAGTGCCTCCAAAGGAGACGATGCCTGACTCCTCGTGAAACTTGATAGGAGTCCCAGGATTCCTGTGGCACGTGGAAAGGGACACTTGGTCTCCCGCCTCAGATGGAGAGGCGTCCCAATTGCCCTGCCAAGCCTCGAGGAGAATCGCGAGTTGTCCCTCGCAACTAGGCAGGAGTCCTGACGTCGCTGAACAAACACGTGGGTGGAAGGGCCATCCCCGTCGTAACTCGAGAATATACCCCAGGTTCCCGCCGCAACTCGAGAAAAACCATGAGACATCCCCCTCGCCGCGAGATGAGGCCCGATTCCCCTGCACTGCGTGCAGAGCAATTCCGTGTTGCATATCACACATGAAAGGAGCCTTGATTCCCTTGATGGCACTCCAGAGAAACCCCAAGAACACTGTTTCAAGGCTAGAGGAATCCTGAGGTCACTGTAGCAACAGGAAAGAGCTCCGTGGACCAAAAATCAACTCGAGATGAGAGGATAGTCCCTGGCTTCAACTCCAGAGGAATACCACCTTACCACAAGCACCTCAAGAGGAGGCTTCTCTCAGCTCTAGGTATGTGAGAGGGACCCTGAGCTTGCGGCCTCAATGGAATGGACACCGCGATGCCCTGACTCGAAATAAGGCCGGATATCCCTGCAGTGACTTGAATGCAGGCTCGTCTTGCATCTCCCAAGACGAAAGGATGTCTGAATCCCCTGTGGAGACCACAGAGAAAGATCTAGTTCCCCACCTCATCGCGAC
The DNA here is from genome assembly GCF_910594005.1 of Cervus elaphus. NCBI lineage: Eukaryota > Metazoa > Chordata > Mammalia > Artiodactyla > Cervidae > Cervus > Cervus elaphus. The sequence continues at coordinate 2,748,592 of NC_057815.1, read as the reverse complement.
CGGAGGCCTCACATCCTTTGAAAACTCCAGAGGTACGCGGAGATCAGTGCCTCCAAAGGAGACGATGCCTGACTCCTCGTGAAACTTCATAGGAGTCCCAGGATTCCTGTGGCACGTGGAAAGGGACCCTTGGTCTCCCGCCTCAGCTGGAGAGGCGTCCCAATTGCCCTGCCAAGCCTCGAGGAGAATCCCGAGTTGTCCCTCGCAACTAGGCAGGAGTCCTAACGTCGCTGAACAAAGACGTGTGTTCGTAGAGCCAGCCCCATCGTAACTCTAGAATATACCCCAGGTTCCCGCCGCAACTCGAGAAAAACCATGAGACTTCCCCCTCGCCGCGAGATGAGGCCCGATTCCCCTGCACTGCGTGCAGAGCAATTTCGTGTTGCACATCACACATGAAAGGAGCCTTGATTTCCTTGATGGCACTCCAGAGAAACCCCAAGAACACTGTTTCAAGGCTAGAGGGATCCTGAGGTCACTGAAGCAACACGAAAGAGCTCCGTGGACCAAGAATCAACTCGAGATGAGAGGTTAGTCCCTGGCTTCGACTCCAGAGTAATACCACCTTACCACAAGCACCTCAAGAGGAGGCTTCTCTCAGCTCTAGGTATGTGAGAGGGACCCTGAGTTTACGGCCTGAGGTGGAATGGACACCGCGATGCCCTGACTCGAAATAAGGCCGGATATCCCTGCAGTGACTTGAATGCAGGCTCGTTTTGCATCTCCCAAGACGAAAGGATGTCTGAATCCCCTGTGGAGACCACAGAGAAAGACCTAGTTCCCCACTTCATGGCGACCGGAGGCCTCACATCCTTTGAAAACTCCAGAGGTACGGGGAGATCAGTGCCTCCAAAGGAGACGATGCCTGACTCCTCGTGAAACTTGATAGGAGTCCCAGGATTCCTGTGGCACGTGGAAAGGGACACTTGGTCTCCCGCCTCAGCTGGAGAGGCGTCCCAATTGCCCTGCCAAGCCTCGAGGAGAATCCCGAGTTGTCCCTCGCAATTAGGCAGGAGTCCTGACGTCGCTGAACAAACAGGTGGGTGGAAGGACCATCCCCGTCGTAACTCGAGAATATACTCCAGAATCCCGCCGCAACTCGAGAAAAACCATGAGACTTCCCCCTCGCCGTGAGATGAGGCACGATTCCCCTGCACTGCGTGCAGAGCAATTCCGTGTTGCACATCACACATGAAAGGAGCCTTGATTTCCTTGATGGCACTCCAGAGAAAACCCAAGAACACTGTTTCAAGGCTAGAGGGATCCTGAGGTTACTGTAGCCACACGAAAGAGCTCCGTGGACCAAAAATCAACTCGAGATGAGAGGTTAGTCCCTGGCTTCTCCTCCAGAGGAATACCACGTTACCACAAGCACCTCAAGAGGAGGCTTCTCTCAGCTCTAGGTATGTGAGAGGGACCCTGAGTTTGCGGCCTCAAGTGGAATGGACACCGCGATGCCCTGACTCGAAATAAGGCCGGTTATCCCTGCAGTGACTTGAATGCAGGCTCGTCTTGCATCTCCCAAGATGAAAGGATGTCTGAATCCCCTGTGGAGACCACAGAGAAAGACCTAGGTCCCCACCACACCGTGACCGGAGGCCTCACATCCTTTGAAAATTCCAGAGGCACGCGGAGATCAGTGCCTTCAAAGGAGACGATGCCTGACTCCTCGTGAATCTTGATAGGAGTCCCATGATTCCTGTGACACGTGGAAAGGGACACTTGGTCTCCCGCGTCAGCTGGAGAGGCGTTCCAATTGCCCTGCCAAGCCTCGAGGAGAATCCCGAGTTGTCCCTCGCAACTAGGAAGGAGTCCTGACGTCGCTGAATAAACACGTGGGATGAGGGGCCATCCCCGTCGTAACTCGAGAATATACCCCAGGTTCTCGCCGCAACTCGAGAAAAACCATGAGACTTCCCCCTCGCCGTGAGATGAGGCCCGATTCCCATGCACTGCGTGCAGAGCAATTCCGTGTTGCACATCACACATGAAAGGAGCCTTGATTTCCTTGATGGCACTCCAGAGAAACCCCAAGAACACTGTTTCAAGGCTAGAGGGATCCTGAGGTCACTGTAGCTACACGAAAGACCTCCGTGGACCAAAAATCAACTCGAGATGAGAGGTTAGTCCCTGGCTTCGACTCCAGAGGAAACCACCTTACCACAAGCACCTCAAGAGGAGGCTTCTCTCAGCTCTAGGTATGTGAGAGGGAGCCTGAGATTGCGGCCTCAAGTGGAATGGACACCGCGATGCCCTGACTCGAAATAAGGCCGGATATCCCTGCAGTGACTTGAATGCAGGCTCGTCTTGCATCTCCCAAGACGAAAGGATGTCTGAATCCCCTGTGGAGACCACAGAGAAAGACCTAGTTCCCCACCTCATCGCGACCGGAGGCCTCACAACTTTTGAAAACTCCAGGGGTATGCGGAGATCACTGCCTCCAAAGGAGACGATGCCTGACTCCTCGTGAAACTTGATAGGAGTCCCAGGATTCCTGTGGCACGTGGAAAGGGACCCTTGGTCTCCCGCCTCAGCTGGAGAGGCGTCCCAATTGCCCTGCCAAGCCTCGAGGAGAATCCCGAGTTGTCCCTCGCAACTAGGCAGGAGTCCTGACGTCGCTGAAGAAACACGTGGGTGGAAGGGCCATCCCCGTCGTAACTCGAGAATATACCCCAGGTTCCCGCCGCAACTCGAGAAAAACCATGAGACTTCCCCCTCGCCGCGAGATGAGGCCCGATTCCCCTGCACTGCGTGCAGAGCAATTCCGTGTTGCACATCACACATGAAAGGAGCCTTGATTTCCTTGATGGCACTCCAGAGAAACCCCAAGAACACTGTTTCAAGGCTAGAGGGATCCTGAGGTCACTGTAGCAACACGAAAGAGCTCTGTGGACCAAGAATCAACTCGAGATGAGAGGTTAGTCCCTGGCTTCGACTCCAGAGGAATACCACCTTACCACAAGCACCTCAAGAGGAGGCTTCTCTCAGCTCTAGGTATGTGTGAGGGACCCTGAGTTTGCGGCCTCAAGTGGAATGGACACTGCGATGCCCTGACTCGAAATAAGGCCGGATATCCCTGCAGTGACTTGAATGCAGGCTCGTCTTGCATCTCCCAAGATGAAAGGATGTCTGAATCCCCTGTGGAGACCACAGAGAAAGACCTAGTTCCCCACTTCATGGCGACCAGAGGCCTCACATCCTTTGAAAACTCCAGAGGGACGCGGAGATCAGTGCCTCCAAAGGAGACGATGCCTGACTCCTCGTGAAACTTGATAGGAGTCCCAGGATTCCTGTGGCACGTGGAAAGGGACCCTTGGTCTCCCGCCTCAGCTGGAGAGGCGTCCCAATTGCCCTGCCAAGCCTCGAGGAGAATCCCGAGTTGTCCCTCGCAACTAGGCAGGAGTCCTAACGTCGCTGAACAAAGACGTGTGTGGAAGAGCCATCCCCGTCGTAACTCGAGAATATATCCCAGGTTCCCGCCGCAACTCGAGAAAAACCATGAGACTTCCCCCTCGCCGCGAGATGAGGCCCGATTCCCATGCACTGCGTGCAGAGCAATTTCGTGTTGCACATCACACATGAAAGGAGCCTTGATTTCCTTGATGGCACTCCAGAGTAACCCCAAGAACACTGTTTCAAGGCTAGAGGGATCCTGAGGTCACTGAAGCAATACGAAAGAGCTCCGTGGACCAAGAATCAACTCGAGATGAGAGGTTAGTCCCTGGCTTCGACTCCAGAGGAATACCACCTTACCACAAGCACCTCAAGAGGAGGCTTCTCTCAGCTCTAGGTATGTGAGAGGGACCCTGAGTTTGCGGCCTCAAGTGGAATGGACACCGCGATGCCCTGACTCGAAATAAGGCCGGTTATCCCTGCAGTGACTTGAATGCAGGTTCGTCTTGCATCTCCCAAGACGAAAGGATGTCTGAATCCCCTGTGGAGACCACAGAGAAAGACCTAGTTCCCCACCTCATCGCGACCGGAGCCTCACATCTTTTGAAAACTCCATGGGTATGCGGAGATCACTGCCTCCATAGGAGACGATGCCTGACTCCTCGTGAAACTTGATAGGAGTCCCAGGATTCCTGTGGCACGTAGAAAGGGACCCTTGGTCTCCCGCCTCAGCTGGAGAGGCGTCCCAATTGCCCTGCCAAGCCTCGAGGAGAATCCCGAGTTGTCGCTCGCAACTAGGCAGGAGTCCTGACGTCGCTGAAGAAACACGTGGGTGGAAGGGCCATCCCCGTCGTAACTCGAGAATATACCCCAGGTTCCCGCCGCAACTCGAGAAAAACCATGAGACTTCCCCCTCGCCGCGAGATGAGGCCCGATTCCCCTGCACTGCGTGCAGAGCAATTCCGTGTTGCACATCACACAGGAAAGGAGCCTTGATTTCCTTGATGGCACTCCAGAGAAACCCCAGGAACACTGTTTCAAGGCTAGAGGGATCCTGAGGTCACTGTAGCAACACGAAAGAGCTCCGTGGACCAAGAATCAACTCGAGATGAGAGGATAGTCCCTGGCTTCGACTCCAGAGGAATACCACCTGACCACAAGCACCTCAAGAGGAGGCTTCTCTCAGCTCTAGGTATGTGAGAGGGACCCTGAGTTTGCGGCCTCAAGTGGAATGGACACCGCGATGCCCTGACTCGAAATAAGGCCGGATATCCCTGCAGTGACTTGAATGCAGGCTCGTCTTGCATCTCCCAAGACGAAAGGATGTCTGAATCCCCTGTGGAGACAGCAGAGAAAGACCTAGTTCCCCACTTCATCGTGACCGGAGGCCTCACATCCTTTCAAAACTCCAGAGGTACGCGGAGATCAGTGCCTCCAAAGGAGACGATGCCTGACTCCTCGTGAAACTTGATAGGAGTCCCAGGATTCCTGTGGCACGTGGAAAGGGACACTTGGTCTCCCGCCTGAGCTGGAGAGGCGTCCCAATTGCCCTGCCAAGCCTCGAGGAGAATCGCGAGTTGTCTCTCGCAACTAGGCAGGAGTCCTGACGTCGCTGAACAAACACGTGGGTGGAAGGGCCATCCCCGTCGTAACTCGAGAATATACCCCAGGTTTCCGCCGCAACTCAAAAAAACCATGAGACTTCCCCCTCGCCGTGAGATGAGGCCCGATTCCCCTGCACTGCGTGCAGAGCAATTCCGTGTTGCACATCACACATGAAAGGAGCCTTGATTTCCTTGATGGCACTCCAGAGAAACCCCAAGAACACTGTTTCAAGGCGAGAGGGATCCTGAGGTCACTGTAGCAGCACGAAAGAGCTCCGTGGACCAAAAATCAACTCGAGATGAGAGGTTAGTCCCTGGCTTCGATTCCAGAGGAATACCACCTTACCACAAGCACCTCAAGAGGAGGCTTCTCTCAGCCTTAGCTATGTGAGAGGGACCCTGATTTTGCAGACTCAAATGGAATGGACACCGCGATGCCCTGACACAAAATAAGGCCGGATATCCCTGCAGTGACTTGAATGCAGGCTCGTCTTGCATCTCCCAAGACGAAAGGATGTCTGAATCCCCTGTGGAGACCACAGAGAAAGACCTAGTTCCCCACCTCATCGCGACCGGAGGCCTCACATCCTTTGAAAACTCCAGAGGTACGCGGAGATCAGTGCCTCCAAAGGAGACGATGCCTGACTCCTCGTGAAACTTGATAGGAGTCCCAGGATTCCTGTGGCACGTGGAAAGGGACCCTTGGTCTCCCGCCTCAGCTGGAGAGGCATCCCAATTGCCCTGCCAAGCCTCGAGGAGAATCCCGAGTTGTCCCTCGCAACTAGGCAGGAGTCCTGACGTCACTGAACAAACACGTGGGTGGAAGGGCCATACCCGTCATAACTCGAGAATATACCCCAGGTTCCCGCCACAACTAGAGAAAAACCATGAGACTTCCCCCTCGCCGCGAGATGAGGCCCGATTCTCCTGCACTGCGTGCAGAGCAATTCCGTGTTGCACATCACACATGAAAGGAGCCTTGATTTCCTTGATGGCACTCCAGAGAAACCCCAAGAACACTGTTTCAAGGCTAGAGGGATCCTGAGGTCACTGTAGCAACACGAAAGAGCTCCGTGGACCAAAAATCAACTCGAGATGAGAGGTTAGTCCCTGGCTTCGACTCCTGAGGAATACCACCTGACCACAAGCACCTCAAGAGGAGGCTTCTCTCAGCTCTAGGTATGTGAGAGGAACCCTGAGTTTGCGGCCTCAAGTGGAATGGACACCGCGATGCCCTGACTGGAAAAAAGGCCGGATATCCCTGCAGTGACTTGAATGCAGGCTCGTCTTGCATCTCCCAAGACGAAAGGATGTCTGAATCCCCTGTGGAGACCACAGAGAAAGACCTAGTTCCCCACTTCATCGCGACCGGAGGCCTCACATCCTTTGAAAACTACAGAGGTACACTGAGATCAGTGCCTCCAAAGGTGACGAAGCCTGACTCCTCGTGAAACTTGATAGGAGTCCCAGGATTCCTGTGGCACGTGGAAAGGGACCCTTGGTCTCCCGCCTCAGCTGAAGAAGCGTCCCAATTGCCCTGCCAAGCCTCGAGGAGAATCCCGAGTTGTCCCTCGCAACTAGGCAGGAGTCCTGACGTCGCTGAAGAAACACGTGGGTGGAAGGGCCATCCCCGTCGTAACTCGAGAATATACCCCAGGTTCCCGCCGCAACTCGAGAAAAACCATGAGACTTCCCCCTCGCCGCAAGATGAGGCCCGATTCCCATGCACTGCGTGCAGAGCAATTCCGTGTTGCACATCACACATGAAAGGAGCCTTGATTTCCTTGATGGCACTCCAGAGAAACCCCAAGAACACTGTTTCAAGGCTAGAGGGATCCTGAGGTCACTGTAGCTACACGAAAGACCTCCGTGGACCAAAAATCAACTCGAGATGAGAGGTTAGTCCCTGGCTTCGACTCCAGAGGAAACCACCTTACCACAAGCACCTCAAGAGGAGGCTTCTCTCAGCTCTAGGTATGTGAGAGGGAGCCTGAGATTGCGGCCTCAAGTGGAATGGACACCGCGATGCCCTGACTCGAAATAAGGCCGGATATCCCTGCAGTGACTTGAATGCAGGCTCGTCTTGCATCTCCCAAGACGAAAGGATGTCTGAATCCCCTGTGGAGACCACAGAGAAAGACCTAGTTCCCCACCTCATCGCGACCGGAGGCCTCACAACTTTTGAAAACTCCAGGGGTATGCGGAGATCACTGCCTCCAAAGGAGACGATGCCTGACTCCTCGTGAAACTTGATAGGAGTCCCAGGATTCCTGTGGCACGTGGAAAGGGACCCTTGGTCTCCCGCCTCAGCTGGAGAGGCGTCCCAATTGCCCTGCCAAGCCTCGAGGAGAATCCCGAGTTGTCCCTCGCAACTAGGCAGGAGTCCTGACGTCGCTGAAGAAACACGTGGGTGGAAGGGCCATCCCCGTCGTAACTCGAGAATATACCCCAGGTTCCCGCCGCAACTCGAGAAAAACCATGAGACTTCCCCCTCGCCGCGAGATGAGGCCCGATTCCCCTGCACTGCGTGCAGAGCAATTCCGTGTTGCACATCACACATGAAAGGAGCCTTGATTTCCTTGATGGCACTCCAGAGAAACCCCAAGAACACTGTTTCAAGGCTAGAGGGATCCTGAGGTCACTGTAGCAACACGAAAGAGCTCTGTGGACCAAGAATCAACTCGAGATGAGAGGTTAGTCCCTGGCTTCGACTCCAGAGGAATACCACCTTACCACAAGCACCTCAAGAGGAGGCTTCTCTCAGCTCTAGGTATGTGTGAGGGACCCTGAGTTTGCGGCCTCAAGTGGAATGGACACTGCGATGCCCTGACTCGAAATAAGGCCGGATATCCCTGCAGTGACTTGAATGCAGGCTCGTCTTGCATCTCCCAAGATGAAAGGATGTCTGAATCCCCTGTGGAGACCACAGAGAAAGACCTAGTTCCCCACTTCATGGCGACCAGAGGCCTCACATCCTTTGAAAACTCCAGAGGTACACGGAGATCAGTGCCTCCAAAGGAGACGATGCCTGACTCCTCGTGAAACTTGATAGGAGTCCCAGGATTCCTGTGGCACGTGGAAAGGGACCCTTGGTCTCCCGCCTCAGCTGGAGAGGCGTCCCAATTGCCCTGCCAAGCCTCGAGGAGAATCCCGAGTTGTCCCTCGCAACTAGGCAGGAGTCGTAACGTCGCTGAACAAAGACGTGTGTGGAAGAGCCATCCCCGTCGTAACTCGAGAATATATCCCAGGTTCCCGCCGCAACTCGAGAAAAACCATGAGACTTCCCCCTCGCCGCGAGATGAGGCCCGATTCCCATGCACTGCGTGCAGAGCAATTTCGTGTTGCACATCACACATGAAAGGAGCCTTGATTTCCTTGATGGCACTCCAGAGTAACCCCAAGAACACTGTTTCAAGGCTAGAGGGATCCTGAGGTCACTGAAGCAATACGAAAGAGCTCCGTGGACCAAGAATCAACTCGAGATGAGAGGTTAGTCCCTGGCTTTGACTCCAGAGGAATACCACCTTACCACAAGCACCTCAAGAGGAGGCTTCTCTCAGCTCTAGGTATGTGAGAGGGACCCTGAGTTTGCGGCCTCAAGTGGAATGGACACCGCGATGCCCTGACTCGAAATAAGGCTGGATATACCTACAGTGACTTGAATGCAGGTTCGTCTTGCATCTCCCAAGACGAAAGGATGTCTGAATCCCCTGTGGAGACCACAGAGAAAGACCTAGTTCCCCACCTCATCGCGACCGGAGGCCTCACATCCTTGGAAAACTCCAGAGGGACGCGGAGATCAGTGCCTCCAAAGGAGACGATGCCTGACTCCTCGTGAAACTTGATAGGAGTCCCAGGATTCCTGTGGCACGTGGAAAGGGACCCTTGGTCTCCCGCCTCAGCTGGAGAGGCGTCCCAATTGCCCTGCCAAGCCTCGAGGAGAATGCCGAGTTGTCCCTCGCAACTAGGCAGGAGTCCTGACGTCGCTGAAGAAACACGTGGGTGGAAGGGCCATCCCCGTCGTAACTCGAGAATATACCCCAGGTTCCCGCCGCAACTCGAGAAAAACCATGAGACTTCCCCCTCGCCGTGAGATGAGGCCCGATTCCCCTGCACTGCGTGCAGAGCAATTCCGTGTTGCACATCACACATGAAAGGAGCCTTGATTTCCTTGATGGCACTCCAGAGAAACCCCAGGAACACTGTTTCAAGGCTAGAGGGATCCTGAGGTCACTGTAGCAACACGAAAGAGCTCCGTGGACCAAGAATCAACTCGAGATGAGAGGATAGTCCCTGGCTTCGACTCCAGAGGAATACCACCTGACCACAAGCACCTCAAGAGGAGGCTTCTCTCAGCTCTAGGTATGTGAGAGGGACCCTGAGTTTGCGGCCTCAAGTGGAATGGACACCGCGATGCCCTGACTCGAAATAAGGCCGGATATCCCTGCAGTGACTTGAATGCAGGCTCGTCTTGCATCTCCCAAGACGAAAGGATGTCTGAATCCCCTGTGGAGACAGCAGAGAAAGACCTAGTTCCCCACTTCATCGTGACCGGAGGCCTCACATCCTTTCAAAACTCCAGAGGTACGCGGAGATCAGTGCCTCCAAAGGAGACGATGCCTGACTCCTCGTGAAACTTGATAGGAGTCCCAGGATTCCTGTGGCACGTGGAAAGGGACACTTGGTCTCCCGCCTGAGCTGGAGAGGCGTCCCAATTGCCCTGCCAAGCCTCGAGGAGAATCGCGAGTTGTCTCTGGCAACTAGGCAGGAGTCCTGACGTCGCTGAACAAACACGTGGGTGGAAGGGCCATCCCCGTCGTAACTCGAGAATATACCCCAGGTTTCCGCCGCAACTCAAAAAAACCATGAGACTTCCCCCTCGCCGTGAGATGAGGCCCGATTCCCCTGCACTGCGTGCAGAGCAATTCCGTGTTGCACATCACACATGAAAGGAGCCTTGATTTCCTTGATGGCACTCCAGAGAAACCCCAAGAACACTGTTTCAAGGCTAGAGGGATCCTGAGGTCACTGTAGCAGCACGAAAGAGCTCCGTGGACCAAAAATCAACTCGAGATGAGAGGTTAGTCCCTGGCTTCGATTCCAGAGGAATACCACCTTACCACAAGCACCTCAAGAGGAGGCTTCTCTCAGCCTTAGCTATGTGAGAGGGACCCTGATTTTGCAGACTCAAATGGAATGGACACCGCGATGCCCTGACACAAAATAAGGCCGGATATCCCTGCAGTGACTTGAATGCAGGCTCGTCTTGCATCTCCCAAGACGAAAGGATGTCTGAATCCCCTGTGGAGACCACAGAGAAAGACCTAGTTCCCCACCTCATCGCGACCGGAGGCCTCACATCCTTTGAAAACTCCAGAGGTACGCGGAGATCAGTGCCTCCAAAGGAGACGATGCCTGACTCCTCGTGAAACTTGATAGGAGTCCCAGGATTCCTGTGGCACGTGGAAAGGGACCCTTGGTCTCCCGCCTCAGCTGGAGAGGCATCCCAATTGCCCTGCCAAGCCTCGAGGAGAATCCCGAGTTGTCCCTCGCAACTAGGCAGGAGTCCTGACGTCACTGAACAAACACGTGGGTGGAAGGGCCATACCCGTCATAACTCGAGAATATACCCCAGGTTCCCGCCGCAACTAGAGAAAAACCATGAGACTTCCCCCTCGCCGCGAGATGAGACCCGATTCCCCTGCACTGCGTGCAGAGCAATTCCGTGTTGCACATCACACATGAAAGGAGCCTTGATTTCCTTGATGGCACTCCAGAGAAACCCCAAGAACACTGTTTCAAGGCTAGAGGGATCCTGAGGTCACTGTAGCAACACGAAAGAGCTCCGTGGACCAAAAATCAACTCGAGATGAGAGGTTAGTCCCTGGCTTCGACTCCTGAGGAATACCACCTGACCACAAGCACCTCAAGAGGAGGCTTCTCTCAGCTCTAGGTATGTGAGAGGAACCCTGAGTTTGCGGCCTCAAGTGGAATGGACACCGCGATGCCCTGACTGGAAAAAAGGCCGGATATCCCTGCAGTGACTTGAATGCAGGCTCGTCTTGCATCTCCCAAGACGAAAGGATGTCTGAATCCCCTGTGGAGACCACAGAGAAAGACCTAGTTCCCCACTTCATCGCGACCGGAGGCCTCACATCCTTTGAAAACTACAGAGGTACACTGAGATCAGTGCCTCCAAAGGTGACGAAGCCTGACTCCTCGTGAAACTTGATAGGAGTCCCAGGATTCCTGTGGCACGTGGAAAGGGACCCTTGGTCTCCCGCCTCAGCTGAAGAAGCGTCCCAATTGCCCTGCCAAGCCTCGAGGAGAATCCCGAGTTGTCCCTCGCAAGTAGGCAGGAGTCCTGCCGTCGCTGAACAAACACGTGTGTGGAAGGGCCATCCCCGTCGTAACTCGAGAATATACCCCAGGTTCCCGCCGCAACTGGAGAAAAACCATGAGACTTCCCCCTCGCCGCGAGATGAGGCCCAATTCCCCTGAACTGCGTGCAGAGCAATTCCGTATTGCACATCACACATGAAAGGACCCTTGATTTCCTTGATGGCCCTCCAGAGAAACCCCAAAAACACTGTTTCAAGGCTAGAGGAATCCTGAGGTCACTGTAGCAACACGAAAGAGCTCCGTGGACCACAAATCAACTGGAGATTAGAGGTTATTCCCTGGCTTCGACTCCAGAGGAATACCACCTTACCACAAGCACCTCAAGAGGAGGCTTCTCTCAGCTCTAGGTATGTGAGAGGGACCCTGAGTTTGCGGCCTCAAGTGGAATGGACACCGCGATGCCCTGACTCGAAATAAGGCCGGATATCCCTGCAGTGACTTGAATGCAGGCTCTTCTTGCATCTCCTAAGACGAAAGGATGTCTGAATCCCCTGTGGAGACCACAGAGAAAGACCTAGTTCCCCACCTCATCGTGACCGGAGGCCTCACATCCTTTGAAAACTCCAGAGGTACGCGAAGATCAGTGCCTCCAAAGGAGACGATGCCTGACTCCTCGTGAAACTTGATAGGAGTCCCAGGATTCCTGTGGCACGTGGAAAGGGACCCTTGGTCTCCCGCCTCAGCTGGAGAGGCGTCCCAATTGCCCTGCCAAGCCTCGAGGAGAATCCCGAGTTGTCCCTCGCAACTAGGCAGGAGTCCTGACGTCGCTGAACAAACACGTGTGTGGAAGGGCCATCCCCGTCGTAACTCGAGAATATACCCCAGGTTCCCGCCGCAACTCGAGAAAAACCATGAGACATCCCCCTCGCCACGAGATGAGGCCCGATTCCCCTGCACTGCATGCAGAGCAATTCCGTGTTGCACATCACACATGAAAGGAGCCTCGATTTCCTTGATGGCACTCCAGAGAAACCCCAAGAACACTGTTTCAAGGCTAGAGGCATCCTGAGGTCACTGTAGCCACACGAAAGAGTTCCGTGGACCAAAAATCAACTCGAGATAAGAAGTTATTCCCTGGTTTCGAGTCCAGAGGAAACCACCTAACCACAAGCACCTCAAGAGGTGGCTTCTCTCAGCTCTACGTATGTGAGAGGGACCCTGATTTTGCGGCCTCAAGTGGAATGGACACTGTGATGCCCTGATGCGAAATACGGCCGTATATCACTGCAGTGACTTGAATGCAGGCTCGTCTTGGATCTCCCAAGACGAAAGGATGTCTGAATCCCCTGTGGAGACCACAGAGAAAGACCTAGTTCCCCACCTCATCGCGACCGGAGGCCTCACATCCTTTGAAAACTTCAGAGGTACACTGAGATCAGTGCCTCCAAAGAAGACGATGCCTGACTCCTAGTGAAACTTGATAGGAGTCCCAGGATTCCTGTGGCACGTGGAAAGGGACCCTTGGTCTCCCGCCTCAGCTGAAGAGGCGTCCCAATTGCCCTGCCAAGCCTCGAGGAGAATCCCGAGTTGTCCCTCGCAAGTAGGCAGGAGTCCTGCCGTCGCTGAAGAAACACGTGTGTGGAAGGGCCATCCCCGTCGTAACTCGAGAATATACCCCAGGTTCCCGCCGCAACTCGAGAAAAACCATGAGACTTCCCCCTCGCCGCGAGATGAGGCCCGATTCCCCTGCACTGCGTGCAGAGCAATTCCGTGTTGCACATCACACATGAAAGGAGCCTTGATTTCCTTGATGGCACTCCAGAGAAACCCCAAGAACACTGTTTCAAGGCTAGAGGAATCCTGAGGTCACTGTAGCAACACAAAAGAGCTCCGTGGACCACAAATCAACTGGAGATTAGAGGTTAGTCCCTGGCTTCGACTCCAGAGGAATACCACCTTACCACAAGCACCTCAAGAGGAGGCTTCTCTCAGCTCTAGGTATGTGAGAGGGACCCTGAGTTTGCGGCCTCAAGTGAAATGGACACCGCGATGCCCTGACTCGAAATAAGGCCGGATATCCCTGCAGTGACTTGAATGCAGGCTCGTCTTGCATCTCCCAAGACGAAAGGATGTCTGAATCCCCTGTGGAGACCACAGAAAAAGACCTAGTTCCCCACCTCATCGTGACCGGAGGCCTCACATCCTTTGAAAACTCCAGAGGTACACGGAGATCAGTGCCTCCAAAGGAGACGATGCCTGACTCCTCGTGAAACTTGATAGGAGTCCCAGGATTCCTGTGGCACGTGGAAAGGGACCCTTGGTCTCCCGCCTCAGCTGGAGAGGCGTCCCAATTGCCCTGCCAAGCCTCGAGGAGAATCCCGAGTTGTCCCTCGCAACTAGGCAGGAGTCCTAACGTCGCTGAACAAAGACGTGTATGGAAGAGCCAGCCCCATCGTAACTCGAGAATATACCCCACGTTCCCGCCGCAACTCGAGAAAAACCATGAGACTTCCCCCTCGCCGCGAGATGAGGCCCGATACCGTGCACTGCGTGTAGAGCAATTCCGTGTTGCACATCACACATGAAAGGAGCCTTGATTTCCTTGATGGCACTCCAGAGAAACCCCAAGAACACTGTTTCAAGGCTAGAGGGTTCCTGAGGTCACTGTAGCAACACGAAAGAGGTCCGTGGACCACAAATCAACTGGAGATGAGAGGTTAGTCCATGACTTCGACTCCAGAGGAATACCACCTTACCACAAGGACCTCAAGAGGAGGCTTCTCTCAGCTCTAGGTATGTGAGAGGGACCCTGAGTTTGCAGCTTCAAGTGGAATGGACACCGCGATGCCCTGACTCGAAATAAGGCCGTATATCCCTGCAGTGACTTGAATGCAGGCTCGTCTTGCATCTCCCAAGACGAAAGTATGTCTGAATCCCCTTTGGAGACCACGGAGAAAAACCTAGTTCCCCACCTCATCGCGACCGGAGGCCTCACATCCTTTGAAAACTCCAGAGGTACGCGGAGATCAGTGCCTCCAAAGGAGACGATGCCTGACTCCTCGTGAAACTTGATAGGAGTCCCAGGATTACTGTGGAACGTGGAAAGGGACCCTTGGTCTCTCGCCTCAGCTGGAGAGGCGTCCCAATTGCCCTGCCAAGCCTCAAGGAGAATCCCGAGCTGTCCCTCGCAACTAGGCAGGAGTCCTGACGTCGCTGAACAAACACGTGGGTGGAAGGGCCATCCCCGTCGTAACTCGAGAATATACCCCAGGTTCCCGCCGCAACTCGAGAAAAACCATGAGACTTCCCACTCGCCGCGAGATGAGGCCCGATTCCCCTGCTCTGCATGCAGAGCAATTCCGTGTTGCACATCACACATGAAAGGAGCCTTGATTTCCTTGATGGCACTCCAGAGAAACCCCAAGAACACTGTTTCAAGGCTTGAGGGATCCTGAGGTCACTGTAGCAACACGAAAGAGCTCCCTGGACCAAAAATCAACTGGAGATGAGAGGTTAGTCCCTGGCTTCGACTCCAGAGGAATACCACCTTACCACAAGCACTTCAAGAAGAGGCTTCTCTCAGCTCTAGGTATGTGAGAGGGACCCTGAGTTTGCAGCTTCAAGTGGAATGGACACCGCGATGCCCTGACTCGAAATAAGGCCGGATATCCCTGCAGTGACTTGAATGCAGGCTCGTCTTGCATCTCCCAAGACGAAAGGATGTCTGAATCCCCTGTGGAGACCACAGAGAAAGACCTAGTTCCCCACCTTATCGCGACCGGAGGCCTCACATCCTTTGAAAACTCCAGAGGTACGGGGAGATCAGTGCCTCCAAAGGAGACGATGCCTGACTCCTCGTGAAACTTGATAGGAGTCCCAGGATTCCTGTGGCACGTGGAAAGGGACCCTTGGTCTCCCGCCTCAGCTGGAGAGGCGTTCCAATTGCCCTGCCAAGCCTCGAGGAGAATCCCGAGTTGTTCCTCGCAACTAGGCAGGAGTCCTGACGTCGCTGAATAAACACGTGGGTGGAAGGGCCATCCCCGTCGTAACTCCAGAATATACCCCAGGTGCTCGCCGCAACTCGAGAAAAACCATGAGTCTTCCCCCTCGCCGTGAGATGAGGCCCGATTCCCCTGCACAGCATGCAGAGCAATTCCGTGTTGCAAATCAAACATGAAAGGAGCCTTGATTTCCTTGATGGCACTCCAGAGAAACCCCAAGAACACTGTTTCAAGGCTGGAGGAATCCTGAGGTCACTGTAGCAACACGAAAGAGCTCCGTGGACCAAAAATCAACTCGAGATGAGAGGTTAGTCCCTGGCTTCGACTCCAGAGGAATACCTCCTTACCACAAGCACCTCAAGAGGAGGCTTCTCTCAGTTCTAGGTATGTGAGAGGGACCCTGAGTTTGCGGCCTCAAGTGGAATGGACACCGCGATGCCCTGACTCGAAATAAGGCCGGATATCCCTGCAGTGACTTGAATGCAGGCTCGTCTTGCATCTCCCAAGACGAAAGGATGTCTGAATCCCCTGTGGAGACCACAGAGAAAGACCTAGTTCCCCACCTCATCGCGACCGGAGGCCTCACATCCTTTGAAAACTCCAGAGGTACGCGGAGATCAGTGCCTCCAAAGGAGACGATGCCTGACTCCTCGTGAAACTTGATAGGAGTCCCAGGATTCCTGTGGCACGTGGAAAGGGACCCTTGGTCTCCCGCCTCAGCTGGAGAGGCATCCCAATTGCCCTGCCAAGCCTCGAGGAGAATCCCGAGTTGTCCCTCGCAACTAGGCAGGAGTCCTGACGTCACTGAACAAACACGTGGGTGGAAGGGCCATCCCCGTCGTAACTCGAGAATATACCCCAGGTTCCCGCCGCAACTAGAGAAAAACCATGAGACTTCCCCCTCGCCGCGAGATGAGGCCCGATTCCCCTGCACTGCGTGCAGAGCAATTCCGTGTTGCACATCACACATGAAAGGAGCCTTGATTTCCTTGATGGCACTCCAGAGAAACCCCAAGAACACTGTTTCAAGGCTAGAGGGATCCTGAGGTCACTGTAGCAACACGAAAGAGCTCCGTGGACCAAAAATCAACTCGAGATGAGAGGTTAGTCCCTGGCTTCGACTCCAGAGGAATACCACCTTACCACAAGCACTTCAAGAAGAGGCTTCTCTCAGCTCTAGGTATGTGAGAGGGACCCTGAGTTTGCAGCTTCAAGTGGAATGGACACCGCGATGCCCTGACTCGAAATAAGGCCGGATATCCCTGCAGTGACTTGAATGCAGGCTCGTCTTGCATCTCCCAAGACGAAAGGATGTCTGAATCCCCTGTGGAGACCACAGAGAAAGACCTAGTTCCCCACCTTATCGCGACCGGAGGCCTCACATCCTTTGAAAACTCCAGAGGTACGGGGAGATCAGTGCCTCCAAAGGAGACGATGCCTGACTCCTCGTGAAACTTGATAGGAGTCCCAGGATTCCTGTGGCACGTGGAAAGGGACCCTTGGTCTCCCGCCTCAGCTGGAGAGGCGTTCCAATTGCCCTGCCAAGCCTCGAGGAGAATCCCGAGTTGTTCCTCGCAACTAGGCAGGAGTCCTGACGTCGCTGAATAAACACGTGGGTGGAAGGGCCATCCCCGTCGTAACTCCAGAATATACCCCAGGTGCTCGCCGCAACTCGAGAAAAACCATGAGTCTTCCCCCTCGCCGTGAGATGAGGCCCGATTCCCCTGCACAGCATGCAGAGCAATTCCGTGTTGCAAATCAAACATGAAAGGAGCCTTGATTTCCTTGATGGCACTCCAGAGAAACCCCAAGAACACTGTTTCAAGGCTGGAGGAATCCTGAGGTCACTGTAGCAACACGAAAGAGCTCCGTGGACCAAAAATCAACTCGAGATGAGAGGTTAGTCCCTGGCTTCGACTCCAGAGGAATACCTCCTTACCACAAGCACCTCAAGAGGAGGCTTCTCTCAGTTCTAGGTATGTGAGAGGGACCCTGAGTTTGCGGCCTCAAGTGGAATGGACACCGCGATGCCCTGACTCGAAATAAGGCCGGATATCCCTGCAGTGACTTGAATGCAGGCTCGTCTTGCATCTCCCAAGACGAAAGGATGTCTGAATCCCCTGTGGAGACCACAGAGAAAGACCTAGTTCCCCACCTCATCGCGACCGGAGGCCTCACATCCTTTGAAAACTCCAGAGGTACGCGGAGATCAGTGCCTCCAAAGGAGACGATGCCTGACTCCTCGTGAAACTTGATAGGAGTCCCAGGATTCCTGTGGCACGTGGAAAGGGACCCTTGGTCTCCCGCCTCAGCTGGAGAGGCATCCCAATTGCCCTGCCAAGCCTCGAGGAGAATCCCGAGTTGTCCCTCGCAACTAGGCAGGAGTCCTGACGTCACTGAACAAACACGTGGGTGGAAGGGCCATCCCCGTCGTAACTCGAGAATATACCCCAGGTTCCCGCCGCAACTAGAGAAAAACCATGAGACTTCCCCCTCGCCGCGAGATGAGGCCCGATTCCCCTGCACTGCGTGCAGAGCAATTCCGTGTTGCACATCACACATGAAAGGAGCCTTGATTTCCTTGATGGCACTCCAGAGAAACCCCAAGAACACTGTTTCAAGGCTAGAGGGATCCTGAGGTCACTGTAGCAACACGAAAGAGCTCCGTGGACCAAAAATCAACTCGAGATGAGAGGTTAGTCCCTGGCTTCGACTCCTGAGGAATACCACCTGACCACAAGCACCTCAAGAGGAGGCTTCTCTCAGCTCTAGGTATGTGAGAGGAACCCTGAGTTTGCGGCCTCAAGTGGAATGGACACCGCGATGCCCTGACTCGAAAAAAGGCCGGATATTCCTGCAGTGACTTGAATGCAGGCTCGTCTTGCATCTCCCAAGACGAAAGGATGTCTGAATCCCCTGTGGAGACCACAGAGAAAGACCTAGTTCCCCACTTCATCGCGACCGGAGGCCTCACATCCTTTGAAAACTACAGAGGTACACTGAGATCAGTGCCTCCAAAGGTGACGAAGCCTGACTCCTCGTGAAACTTGATAGGAGTCCCAGGATTCCTGTGGCACGTGGAAAGGGACCCTTGGTCTCCCGCCTCAGCTGAAGAAGCGTCCCAATTGCCCTGCCAAGCCTCGAGGAGAATCCCGAGTTGTCCCTCGCAAGTAGGCAGGAGTCCTGCCGTCGCTGAACAAACACGTGTGTGGAAGGGCCATCCCCGTCGTAACTCGAGAATATACACCAGGTTCCCGCCGCAACTCGAGAAAAACCATGAGACTTCCCCCTCGCCGCGAGATGAGGCCCCATTCCCCTGAACTGCGTGCAGAGCAATTCCGTATTGCACATCACACATGAAAGGACCCTTGATTTCCTTGATGGCCCTCCAGAGAAACCCCAAAAACACTGTTTCAAGGCTAGAGGAATCCTGAGGTCACTGTAGCAACACGAAAGAGCTCCGTGGACCACAAATCAACTGGAGATTAGAGGTTATTCCCTGGCTTCGACTCCAGAGGAATACCACCTTACCACAAGCACCTCAAGAGGAGGCTTCTCTCAGCTCTAGGTATGTGAGAGGGACCCTGAGTTTGCGGCCTCAAGTGGAATGGACACCGCGATGCCCTGACTCGAAATAAGGCCGGATATCCCTGCAGTGACTTGAATGCAGGCTCTTCTTGCATCTCCTAAGACGAAAGGATGTCTGAATCCCCTGTGGAGACCACAGAGAAAGACCTAGTTCCCCACCTCATCTTGACCGGAGGCCTCACATCCTTTGAAAACTCCAGAGGTACGCGAAGATCAGTGCCTCCAAAGGAGACGATGCCTGACTCCTCGTGAAACTTGATAGGAGTCCCAGGATTCCTGTGGCACGTGGAAAGGGACCCTTGGTCTCCCGCCTCAGCTGGAGAGGCGTCCCAATTGCCCTGCCAAGCCTCGAGGAGAATCCCGAGTTGTCCCTCGCAACTAGGCAGGAGTCCTGCCGTCGCTGAACAAACACGTGTGTGGAAGGGCCATCCCCGTCGTAACTCGAGAATATACCCCAGGTTCCCGCCGCAACTCGAGAAAAACCATGAGACATCCCCCTCGCCACGAGATGAGGCCCGATTCCCCTGCACTGCATGCAGAGCAATTCCGTGTTGCACATCACACATGAAAGGAGCCTCGATTTCCTTGATGGCACTCCAGAGAAACCCCAAGAACACTGTTTCAAGGCTAGAGGCATCCTGAGGTCACTGTAGCCACACGAAAGAGTTCCGTGGACCAAAAATCAACTCGAGATACGAAGTTATTCCCTGGTTTCGAGTCCAGAGGAAACCACCTAACCACAAGCACCTCAAGAGGTGGCTTCTCTCAGCTCTACGTATGTGAGAGGGACCCTGATTTTGCGGCCTCAAGTGGAATGGACACTGTGATGCCCTGATGCGAAATACGGCCGTATATCACTGCAGTGACTTGAATGCAGGCTCGTCTTGGATCTCCCAAGACGAAAGGATGTCTGAATCCCCTTTGGAGACCACAGAGAAAGACCTAGTTCCCCACCTCATCGCGACCGGAGGCCTCACATCCTTTGAAAACTTCAGAGGTACACTGAGATCAGTGCCTCCAAAGAAGACAATGCCTGACTCCTAGTGAAACTTGATAGGAGTCCCAGGATTCCTGTGGCACGTGGAAAGGGACCCTTGGTCTCCCGCCTCAGCTGAAGAGGCGTCCCAATTGCCCTGCCAAGCCTCGAGGAGAATCCCGAGTTGTCCCTCGCAAGTAGGCAGGAGTCCTGCCGTCGCTGAAGAAACACGTGTGTGGAAGGGCCATCCCCGTCGTAACTCGAGAATATACCCCAGGTTCCCGCCGCAACTCGAGAAAAACCATGAGACTTCCCCCTCGCCGCGAGATGAGGCCCGATTCACCTGCACTGCGTGCAGAGCAATTCCGTGTTGCACATCACACATGAAAGGAGCCTTGATTTCCTTGATGGCACTCCAGAGAAACCCCAAGAACACTGTTTCAAGGCTAGAGGAATCCTGAGGTCACTGTAGCAACACAAAAGAGCTTCGTGGACCACAAATCAACTGGAGATTAGAGGTTAGTCCCTGGCTTCGACTCCAGAGGAATACCACCTTACCACAAGCACCTCAAGAGGAGGCTTCTCTCAGCTCTAGGTATGTGAGAGGGACCCTGAGTTTGCGGCCTCAAGTGGAATGGACACCGCGATGCCCTGACTCGAAATAAGGCCGGATATCCCTGCAGTGACTTGAATGCAGGCTCGTCTTGCATCTCCCAAGACGAAAGGATGTCTGAATCCCCTGTGGAGACCACAGAAAAAGACCTAGTTCCCCACCTCATCGTGACCGGAGGCCTCACATCCTTTGAAAACTCCAGAGGTACGCGAAGATCAGTGCCTCCAAAGGAGACGATGCCTGACTCCTCGTGAAAGTTGATAGGAGTCCCAGGATTCTTGTGATACGTGGAAAGGGACCCTTGGTCTCCCGCCTCAGCTGGAGAGGCGTCCCAATTGCCCTGCCAAGCCTCGAGGAGAATCCCGAGTTGTCCCTCGCAACTAGGCAGGAGTTCTGACGTCGCTGAACAAACACCTGTGTGGAAGGGCCATCCCCGTCGTAAATCGAGAATATACCCCAGGTTCCCGCCGCAACTCGAGAAAAACCATGAGACTTCCCCCTCGCCGCGAGATGAGGCCCGATTTCCCTGCACTGCGTGCAGAGCAATTCCGTGTTGCACATCACACATGAAAGGAGCCTTGATTTCCTTGATGGCACTCCAGAGAAAACCCAAGAACACTGTTTCAAGGCTAGAGGGATCCTGAGGTCACTGTAGCAACACGAAAGAGCTCCGTGGACCACAAATCAACTGGAGATTAAAGGTTAGTCCCTGGTTTCAACTCCAGAGGATTACCACCTTACCACAAGCACCTCAAGAGGAGGCTTCTCTCAGCTCTAGGTATGTGAGAGGGACCCTGAGTTTGCGGCCTCAAGTGGAATGGACACTGCGATGCCCTGACTCGAAATAAGGCCGGATATCCCTGCAGTGACTTGAATGCAGGCTCGTGTTGCATCTCCCAAGACGAAAGGATGTCTGAATCCCCTGTGGAGACCACAGAGAAAGACCTAGTTCCCCACCTCATCGTGACCGGAGGCCTCACATCCTTTGAAAAATCCAGAGGGACGCAGAGATCAGTGCCTCCAAAGGAGACGATGCCTGACTCCTCGTGAAACTTGATAGGAGTCCCAGGATTCCTGTGGCACATGGAAAGGGACACTTGGTCTTCCGCCTCAGCTGGAGAGGCGTCCCAATTGCCCTGCCAAGCCTCGCGGAGAATCCCGAGTTGTCCCTCGCAACTAGGCAGGAGTCCTGCCGTCGCTGAACAAACACTTGTGTGGAAGGGCCATCGCCGTCTTTACTCGAGAATATACCCCAGGATCCCGCCGCAACTCGAGGAAAACCATGAGACTTCCCCCTCGCCGCGAGATGAGGCCCGATTCCCCTGCACTGCGTGCAGAGCAATTCCGTGTTGCACATCACACATGAAAGGAGCCTCGATTTCCTTGATGGCACTCCAGAGAAACCCCAAGAACACTGTTTCAAGGCTAGAGGGATCCTGAGGTCACTGTAGCAATACGAAAGAGCTCCGTGGACCAAAAATCAACTCGAGATGACAGGGTAGTCCCTGGCTTCGACTCCAGAGGAATACCACCTTACCACAAGCACCTCAAGAGGAGGCTTCTCTCAGCTCTAGGTATGTGAGAGGGACCCTGATTTTGCGGCCTCAAGTGGAATGGACACCGCGATGCCCTGACTCGAAATAAGGCCGGATATCCCTGCAGTGACTTGAATGCAGGCTCGTCTTGCATCTCCCAAGACGAAAGGATGTCTGAATCCCCTGTGGAGACAACAGAGAAAGACCTAGTTCCCCACCTCATCGCGACCGGAGGCCTCACATCTTTGAAAATTCCAGAGGAACGCAGAGGTCAGTGCCTCCAAAGGAGACGATGCCTGGCTCCTCGTGAAACTTGATAGGAGTCCCAGGATTCCTGTGGCACGTGGAAAGGGACCCTTGGTCTCCCGCCTCAGCTGGAGAGGCGTCCCAATTGCCCTGCCAAGCCTCGAGGAGAATCCCGAGTTGTCCCTCGCAACTAGGTAGGAGTCCTGACGTGGCTGAAGAAACACGTGTGTGGAAGTGACATCCCCGTCGTAACTCGAGAATATACACCAGGTTCCCGCCGCAACTAGAGAAAAACCATGAGACTTCCCCCTCGCCGCAAATTGAGGCCCGATTCCCCTGCTCTGCGTGCAGAGCAATTCCGTGTTGCACATCACACATGGAAGGAGCCTTGATTTCCTTGATGGCACTCCAGAGAAACCCCAGGAACACTGTTTCAAGGCTAGAGGGATCCTGAGGTCACCGTAGCAACACGAAAGAGCTCCGTGGACCACAAATCAACTGGAGATGAGAGGTTAGTCCCTGGCTTCGACTCCAGAGGAATACCACCTTACCACAAGCACCTCAAGAGGAGGCTTCTCTCAGCTCTAGGTATGTGAGAAGGACCCTGAGTTTGCGGCCTCAAGTGGAATGGACACTGCGATGCCCTGACGCGAAATAAGGCCGGATATCCCTGCAGTGACTTGAATGCAGGCTCGTCTTGCATCTCCCAAGATGAAAGGGTGTCTGAATCCCCTGTGGAGACCACAGAGAAAAACCTAGTTCCCCACTTCATGGCGACCAGAGGCCTCACATCCTTTGAAAGCTCCAGAGGTACGCGGAAATCAGTGCCTCAAAAGGAGACGATGCCTGACTCCTCGTGAAACTTGATAGGAGTCCCAGGATTCCTGTGGCACGTGGAAAGGGATACTTGGTCTCCCACTCAGCTGGAGAGGCGTTCCAATTGCCCTGCCAATCCTCGAGGAAAATCCCTAGTTCTACCTAGCAACTAGGCATGAGTCCTGTCTTCGCTGAATAAACACGTGGGTGGAAGGGTCATCCCCGTCGTAACTCGAGAATATACCCCAGGTTCTCGCCGCAACTCGAGAAAAACCATGAGTCTTCCCCCTCACCGCGAGATGAGGCCCGATTCCCCTGCACTGCATGCAGAGCAATTCCGTGTTGCACATCACACATGAAAGGAGGCTTGATTTCCTTCATGGCACTCCGGAGAAACCCCAAGAACACTCTTTAAAGGCTAGAGGGATCCTGAGGTCACTGTAGCAACACGAAAGAGCTCCGTGGACCAAGAATCAACTCGAGATGAGAGGTTAGTCCCTGGCTTTGACTCCAGAGGAATACCACCTTACCACAAGCACCTCAAGAGAGGCTTCTCTCAGCTCTAGGTATGTGAGAGGGACCCTGAGTTTGCGGCCTCAAGTGGAATGGACACTGCGATGCCCTGACTCGAAATAAGGCCGGATATCCCTGCAGTGACTTGAATGCAGGCGCGTCTTGCATCTCCCAAGATGAAAGGATGTCTGAATCCCCTGTGGAGACCACAGAGAAAGACCTAGTTCCCCACCTCATCGTGACCGGAGGCCTCACATCCTTTGAAAACTGCAGAGGTACGAGGAGATCAGTGCCTCCAAAGGAGACGATGCCTGACTCCTAGTGAAATTTGTTAGGAGTCCCAGGATTCCTGTGGCACGTGGAAAGGGACCCTTGGTCTCCCGCCTCAGGTGGAGAGGCGTCCCAATTGCCCTGCCAAGCCTCGAGGAGAATCCCGAGTTGTCCCTCGCAACTAGGCAGGAGTCCTGACGTCGCTGAACAAACACGTGTGTGGAAGGGCCATCCCCGTCGGAACTCGAGAATATACCCCAGGTTCCCGCTGCAACTCGAGAAAAACCATGAGACTTCCCCCTCGCCGCGAGATGAGGCCCGATTCCCCTGCACTGCATGCAGAGCAATTCCGTGTTGCACATCACACATGAAAGGAGCCTCGATTTCCTTGATGGCACTCCAGAGAAACCCCAAGAACACTGTTTCATGGCTAGAGGGATCCTGAGGTCACTGTAGCCACACGAAAGAGTTCCTTGGACCAAAAATCAACTCGAGATGAGAAGTTATTCCCTGGCTTCGACTCCAGAGGAAACCACCTTACCACAAGCACATCAAGAGGACGCTTCTCTCAGCTCTAGGTATGTGAGTGGGACCCTGATTTTGCGGCCTCAAGTGGAATGGACACTGCGATTCCCTGACGGGAAATAACGCCGGATATCCCTGCAGTGACTTGAATGCAGGCTCGTCTTGCATTTCCCAAGATGAAAGGATGTCTGAATCCCCTGTGGAGACCACAGAGAAAGACCTAGTTCCCCACCTCATGGCGACCGGAGGCCTCACATCCTTTGAAAACTCCAGAGGTACGCGGAGATCAGTGCCTCCTAAGGAGACGATGCCTGACTCCTCGTGAAACTTGATAGGAGTCCCAGGATTCCTGTGGAACGTGGAAAGGGACCCTTGGTCTCCCGCCTCAGCTGGAGAGGCGTCCCAATTGCCCTGCAAAGCCTCGAGGAGAATCCCGAGTTGTCCCTCACAACTAGGCAGGAGTCCTGACGTCGCTGAACAAACACGTGTGTGGAAGGGCCATCCCCGTCGTAACTCGAGAATATACCCCAGGTTCCCGCCGCAACTCGAGAAAAACCATGAGACTTCCCCCTCGCCGCGAGATGAGGCCCGATTCCCCTGCACTGCGTGCAGAGCAATTCCGTGTTGCACATCACACATGAAAGGAGGCTTGATTTCCTTCATGGCACTCCAGAGAAACCCCAAGAACACTCTTTAAAGGCTAGAGGGATCCTGAGGTCACTGTAGCAATACGAAAGAGCTCCGTGGACTAAAAATCAACTCGAGATGAGAGGGTAGTCCCTGGCTTCGACTCCAGAGGAATACCACCTTACCACAAGCACCTCAAGAGGAGGCTTCTCTCAGCTCTAGGTATGTGAGAGGGACCCTGAGTTTGCGGCCTCAAGTGGAATGGTCACCGCGATGCCCTGACTCGAAATAAGGCCGGATATCCCTGCAGTGACTTAAATGCAGGCTCGTCTTGCATCTCCCAAGACGAAAGGATGTCTGAATCCCCTGTGGAGACAACAGAGAAAGACCTAGTTCCCCACCTCATCGCGACCGGAGGCCTCACATCTTTGAAAATTCCAGAGGAACGCAGAGGTCAGTGCCTCCATAGGAGACGATGCCTGGCTCCTCGTGAAACTTGATAGGAGTCCCAGGATTCCTGTGGCACGTGGAAAGGGACCCTTGGTCTCCCGCCTCAGCTGGAGAGGCGTCCCAATTGCCCTGCCAAGCCTCGAGGAGAATCCCGAGTTGTCCCTCGCAACTAGGCAGGAGTCCTGACGTCGCTGAAGAAACACGTGTGTGGAAGTGACATCCCCGTCGTAACTCGAGAATATACCCCAGGTTCCCGCCGCAACTCGAGAAAAACCATGAGACTTCCCCCTCGCCGCAAATTGAGGCCCGATTCCCCTGCTCTGCGTGCAGAGCAATTCCGTGTTGCACATCACACATGGAAGGAGCCTTGATTTCCTTGATGGCACTCCAAAGAAACCCCAGGAACACTGTTTCAAGGCTAGAGGGATCCTAAGGTCACCGTAGCAACACGAAAGAGCTCCGTGGACCACAAATCAACTGGAGATGAGAGGTTAGTCCCTGGCTTCGACTCCAGAGGAATACCACCTTACCACAAGCACCTCAAGAGGAGGCTTCTCTCAGCTCTAGGTATGTGAGAAGGACCCTGAGTTTGCGGCCTCAAGTGGAATGGACACTGCGATGCCCTGACGCGAAATAAGGCCGGATATCCCTGCAGTGACTTGAATGCAGGCTCGTCTTGCATCTCCCAAGATGAAAGGGTGTCTGAATCCCCTGTGGAGACCACAGAGAAAAACCTAGTTCCCCACTTCATGGCGACCAGAGGCCTCACATCCTTTGAAAACTCCAGAGGTACGCGGAAATCAGTGCCTCAAAAGGAGATGATGCCTGACTCCTAGTGAAACTTGATAGGAGTCCCAGGATTCCTGTGGCACGTGGAAAGGGATACTTGGTCTCCCACTCAGCTGGAGAGGCGTTCCAATTGCCCTGCCAATCCTCGAGGAAAATCCCGAGTTGTACCTAGCAACTAGGCATGAGTCCTGTCTTCGCTGAATAAACACGTGGGTGGAAGGGTCATCCCCGTCGTAACTCGAGAATATACCCCAGGTTCTCGCCGCAACTCGAGAAAAACCATGAGTCTTCCCCCTCATCGCGAGATGAGGCCCGATTCCCCTGCACTGCATGCAGAGTAATTCCGTGTTGCACATCACACATGAAAGGAGGCTTGATTTCCTTCATGGCACTCCGGAGAAACCCCAAGAACACTCTTTAAAGGCTAGAGGGATCCTGAGGTCACTGTAGCAACACGAAAGAGCTCCGTGGACCAAGAATCAACTCGAGATGAGAGGTTAGTCCCTGGCTTTGATTCCAGAGGAATACCACCTTACCACAAGCACCTCAAGAGAGGCTTCTCTCAGCTCTAGGTATGTGAGAGGGACCCTGAGTTTGCGGCCTCAAGTGGAATGGACACTGCGATGCCCTGACTCGAAATAAGGCCGGATATCCCTGCAGTGACTTGAATGCAGGCGCGTCTTGCATCTCCCAAGATGAAAGGATGTCTGAATCCCCTGTGGAGACCACAGAGAAAGACCTAGTTCCCCACCTCATCGTGACCGGAGGACTCACATCCTTTGAAAACTGCAGAGGTACGAGGAGATCAGTGCCTCCAAAGGAGACGATGCCTGACTCCTAGTGAAATTTGTTAGGAGTCCCAGGATTCCTGTGGCACGTGGAAAGGGACCCTTGGTCTCTCGCCTCAGCTGGAGAGGCGTCCCAATTGCCCTGCCAAGCCTCGAGGAGAATCCCGAGTTGTCCCTCGCAACTAGGCAGGAGTCCTGACGTCGCTGAACAAACACGTGTGTGGAAGGGCCATCCCCGTCGTAACTCGAGAATATACCCCAGGTTCCCGCTGCAACTCGAGAAAAACCATGAGACTTCCCCCTCGCCGCGAGATGAGGCCCGATTCCCCTGCACTGCGTGCAGAGCAATTCCGTGTTGTACATCACACATGAAAGGAGCCTCGATTTCCTTGATGGCACTCCAGAGAAACCCCAAGAACACTGTTTCATGGCTAGAGGGATCCTGAGGTCACTGTAGCCACAAGAAAGAGTTCCTTGGACCAAAAATCAACTCGAGATGAGAAGTTATTCCCTGGCTTCGACTCCAGAGGAAACCACCTTACCACAAGCACATCAAGAGGACGCTTCTCTCAGCTCTAGGTATCTGAGTGGGACCCTGATTTTGCGGCCTCAAGTGGAATGGACACTGCGATTCCCTGACGGGAAATAACGCCGGATATCCCTGCAGTGACTTGAATGCAGGCTCGTCTTGCATTTCCCAAGATGAAAGGATGTCTGAATCCCCTGTGGAGACCACAGAGAAAGACCTAGTTCCCCACCTCATGGCGACCGGAGGCCTCACATCCTTTGAAAACTCCAGAGGTACGCGGAGATCAGTGCCTCCTAAGGAGACGATGCCTGACTCCTCGTGAAACTTGATAGGAGTCCCAGGATTCCTGTGGAACGTGGAAAGGAACCCTTGGTCTCCCGCCTCAGCTGGAGAGGCGTCCCAATTGCCCTGCCAAGCCTCGAGGAGAATCCCGAGTTGTCCCTCGTAACTAGGCAGGAGTCCTGACGTCGCTGAACAAACACGTGTGCGGAAGGGCCATCCCCGTCGTAACTCGAGAATATACCCCAGGTTCCCGCCGCAACTCGAGAAAAACCATGAGACTTCCCCCTCGCCGCGAGATGAGGCCCGATTCCCCTGCACTGCGTGCAGAGCAATTCCGTGTTGCACATCACACATGAAAGGAGGCTTGATTTCCTTCATGGCACTCCAGAGAAACCCCAAGAACACTCTTTAAAGGCTAGAGGGATCCTGAGGTCACTGTAGCAACACGAAAGAGCTCCGTGGACCACAAATCAACTCGAGATGAGAGGTTAGTCCCTGGTTTCGACTCCAGAGGAATACCACCTTACCACACGCACCTCAAGAGGAGGCTTCTCTCAGCTCTAGGTATGTGAGAGGGACCCTGAATTTGTGGCCTCAAGTGGAATGGACACTGCGATGACCTGACTCGAAATAAGGCCGGATATCCCTGCAGTGACTTGAATGCAGGCTCGTCTTGCATCTCCCAAGACGAAAGGATGTCTGAATCCCCTGTGGAGACCACAGAGAAAGACCTAGTTCCCCACCTCATCGTGACCGGAGGCCTCACATCCTTTGAAAACTCCAGAGGGACGCGGAGATCAGTGCCTCCAAAGGAGACGATGCCTGACTCCTAGTGAAATTTGATAGGAGTCCCAGGATTCCTGTGGCACGTGAAAAGGGACCCTTGGTCTCCCGCCTCAGCTGGAGAGGCGTCCCAATTGCCCTGCCAAGCCTCGAGGAGAATCCCGAGTTGTCCCTCGCAAATAGGCAGGAGTCCTGACGTCGCTGAAGAAACACGTGTGTGGAAGGGCCATCCCCGTCGTAACTCGAGAATATACCCCAGGTTCCCGCCGCAACTCGAGAAAAACCATGAGACTTCCCCCTCGCCGCGAGATGAGGCCCGATTCCCCTGCACTGCGTGCAGAGCAATTCCGTGTTGCATATCACACATGAAAGGAGCCTTGATTTCCTTGATGGCACTCCAGAGAATACCCAAGAACACTGTTTCAAGGCTAGAGGCATCCTGAGGTCACTGTAGCAACTCGAAAGAGCTCCGTGGACCAAAAATCAACTCGAGATGAGAGGTTAGTCCCTGGCTTCGACTCCAGAGGAAACCACCTTACCACAAGCACCTCAGAGGAGGCTTTTCTCAGCTCTAGGTATGTGAGAGGGACCCTGAGTTTGCGGCCTCAAGTGGAATGGACCCCGCGATGCCCTGACTCGAAATAAGGCCGGATATCCCTGCAGTGACTTGAATGCAGGCTCGTCTTGCATCTCCCAAGACGAAAGGATGTCTGAATCCCCTGTGGAGACCACAGAGAAAGACCTAGTTCCCCACCTCATCGCGACCGGAGGCCTCACATACTTTGAAAACTCCAGAGGTACACGGAGATCAGTGCCTCCAAAGGAGACGATGCCTGACTCCTCGTGAAACTTGATAGGAGTCCCAGGATTCCTGTGGCACGTGGAAAGGGACCCTTGGTCTCCCGCCTCAGCTGGAGAGGCGTCCCAATGGCCCTGCCAAGCCTCGAGGAGAATCCCGAGTTGTCCCTCGCAACTAGGCAGGAGTCCTGACGTCGCTGAACAAACACGTGGGTGGAAGGGCCATCCCCGTCGTAACTCGAGAATATACCCCAGGTTCCCGCCGCAACTCGAGAAAAACCATGAGACTTCCCCCTCGCCGCGAGATGAGGCCCGATTCCCCTCCACTGCATGCAGAGCAATTCCGTGTTGCACATCACACATGAAAGGAGCCTTGATTTCCTTGATGGCACTCCAGAGAAACCCCAAGAACACTGTTTCAAGGCTAGAGGCATCCTGAAGTCACTGTAGCAACACGAAAGAGGTCCGTGGACCACAAATCAACTGGAGATTAGAGGTTAGTCCCTGGCTTCGACTCCAGAGGAATACCACCTTACCACAAGCACCTCAAGAGGAGGCTTCTCTCAGCTCTAGGTATGTGAGAGGGACCCTGAGTTTGCGGCCTCAAGTGGAATGGACACTGCGATGCCCTGACTCGAAATAAGGCCGGATATCCCTTCAGTGAGTTGAATGCAGGCTCGTCTTGCATCTCCCAAGACGAAAGGATGTCTGAATCCCCTGTGGAGACCACAGAGAAAGACCTAGTTCCCCACCTCATCGTGACCGGAGGCCTCACATCCTTTGAAAACTCCAGAGGTACGCGGAGATCAGTGCCTCCAAAGGAGACGATGCCTGACTCCTCGTGAAACTTGATAGGAGTCCCAGGAATCCTGTGGCACGTGGAAAGGGACCCTTGGTCTCCCGCCTCACCTGGAGAGGCGTCCCAATTGCCCTGCCAAGCCTCGAGGAGAATCCCGAGTTGTCCCTCGCAACTAGGCAGGAGTCCTGACGTCGCTGAACAAACACGTGTGTGGAAGGTCCATCCCCGTCGTAACTCGAGAATATGCCCCAGGTTCCCACCGCAACTCGAGAAAAACCATGAGACTTCCCCCTCGCTGCGAGATGAGGCCCGATTCCCCTGCACTGCGTGCAGAGCAATTCCGTGTTGCACATCACACATGAAAGGAGCCTCGATTTCCTTGATGGCACTCCAGAGAAACCCCAAGAACACTGTTTCATGGCTAGAGGGATCCTGAGGTCACTGTAGCCACACGAAAGAGTTCCGTGGACCAAAAATCAACTCGAGATGAGAAGTTATTCCCTGGCTTCGACTCCAGAGGAAACCACCTTACCACAAGCACCTCAAGAGGAGGCTTATCTCAGCTCTAGGTATGTGAGTGGGACCCTGATTTTGCGGCCTCAAGTGGAATGGACACTGCGATTCCCTGACGGGAAATAATGCCGGATATCCCTGCAGTGATTTGAATGCAGGCTCGTCTTGCATTTCCCAAGATGAAAGGATGTCTGAATCCCCTGTGGAAACCACAGAGAAAGACCTAGTTCCCCACCTCATCGCGACCGGAGGCCTCACATCCTTTGAAAACTCCAGAGGTACGCGGAGATCAGTGCCTCCAAAGGAGACGATGCCTGACTCCTCGTGAAACTTGATAGGAGTCCCAGGATTCCTGTGGCACGTGGAAAGGGACCCTTGGTCTCCCGCCTCAGCTGGAGAGGCGTCCCAATTGCCCTGCCAAGCCTCGAGGAGAATCCCGAGTTGTCCCTCGCAAGTAGGCAGGAGTCCTGACGTCGCTGAACAAACACGTGTGTGGAAGGGCCATCCCCGTCGTAACTCGAGAATATACCCCAGGTTCCTGCTGCAAATCGAGAAAAACCATGAGACTTCCCCCTCGCCGCGAGATGAGGCCCGATTCCCCTGCACTGCGTGCAGAGCAATTCCGTGTTGCATATCACACATGAAAGGAGCCTTGATTTCCTTGATGGCACTCCAGAGAAACCCCAAGAACACTGTTTCAAGGCTAGAGGGATCCTGAGGTCACTGTAGCAACACGAAAGAGCTCCGTGGACCACAAATCAACTCGAGATGAGAGGTTAGTCCCTGGTTTCGACTCCAGAGGATTACCACCTTACCACAAGCACCTCAAGAGGAGGCTTCTCTCAGCTCTAGGTATTTGAGAGGGACCCTGAGTTTGCGGCCTCAAGTGGAATGGACACCGCGATGCCCTGACTCGAAATAAGGCCGGATATCCCTGCAGTGACTTGAATGCAGGCTCGTCTTGCATCTCCCAAGACGAAAGGATGTCTGAATCCCCTGTGGAGACCACAGAGAAAGACCTAGTTCCCCACCTCATCGTGACCGGAGGCCTCACATCCTTTGAAAAATCCAGAGGTACGCGAAGATCAGTGCCTCCAAAGGAGACGATGCCTGACTCCTCGTGAAACTTGATAGGAGTCCCAGGATTCCTGTGGAACGTGGAAAGGGACCCTTGGTCTCCCGCCTCAGCTGGAGAGGCGTCCCAATTGCCCTGCCAAGCCTCGAGGAGAATCCCGAGTTGTCCCTCACAACTAGGCAGGAGTCCTGACGTCGCTGAACAAACACGTGTGTGGAAGGGCCATCCCCGTCGTAACTCGAGAATATACCCCAGGTTCCCGCCACAACTCGAGAAAAACCATGAGACTTCCCCCTCGCTGCGAGATGAGGCCCGATTCCCCTGCACTGCGTGCAGAGTAATTCCGTGTTGCACATCACACATGAAAGGAGGCTTGATTTCCTTCATGGCACTCTAGAGAAACCCCAAGAACACTCTTTAAAGGCTAGAGGGATCCTGAGGTCACTGTAGCAACACGAAAGAGCTCCGTGGACCAAGAATCAACTCGAGATGAGAGGTTAGTCCCTGGCTTCGACTCCAGAGGAATACCACCTTACCACACGCTCCTCAAGAGGAGGCTTCTCTCAGCTCTAGGTATGTGAGAGGGACCCTGAGTTTGCGGCCTCAAGTGGAATGGACACTGCGATGCCCTGACTCGAAATAAGGCCGGATATCCCTGCAGTGACTTGAATGCAGGCTCGTCTTGCATCTCCCAAGACGAAAGGATGTCTGAATCCCCTGTGGAGACCACAGAGAAAGACCTAGTTGCCCACCTCATCGCGACCGGAGGCCTCACATCCTTTGAAAACTCCAGAGGGACGCGGAGATCAGTGCCTCCAAAGGAGACGATGCCTGACTCCTAGTGAAATTTGATAGGAGTCGCAGGATTCCTGTGGCACGTGGAAAGGGACCCTTGGTCTCCCGCCTCAGCTGGAGAGGCGTCCCAATTGCCCTGCCAAGCCTCGAGGAGAATCCCGAGTTGTCCCTCGCAACTAGGCAGGAGTCCTGACGTCGCTGAACAAACACATGTGTGGAAGAGCCATCCCCGCCGCAACTCGAGAAAAACGATGAGACTTCCCCCTCGCCGCGAGATGAGGCCCGATTCCCCTGCACTGCGTGCAGAGCAATTCCGTGTTGCACATCACACATGAAAGGAGCCTTGATTTCCTTGATGGCACTCCAGAGAAAACCCAAGAACACTGTTTCAAGGCTAGAGGGATCCTGAGGTCACTGTAGCAACACGAAAGAGCTCCGTGGACCAAAAATCAACTCGAGATGAGAGGTTAGTCCCTGGCTTCGACTCCAGAGGAAACCACCTTACCACAAGCACCTCAGAGGAGGCTTTTCTCAGCTCTAGGTATGTGAGAGGGACCCTGAGTTTGCGGCCTCAAGTTAAGGGACCCCGCGATGCCCTGACTCGAAATAAGGCCGGATATCCCTGCAGTGACTTGAATGCAGGCTCGTCTTGCATCTCCCAAGACGAAAGGATGTCTGAATCCCCTGTGGAGACCACAGAGAAATACCTAGTTCCACACCTCATCGCGACCGGAGGCCTCACATACTTTGAAAACTCCAGAGGTACACGGAGATCAGTGCCTCCAAAGGAGACGATGCCTGACTCCTCGTGAAACTTGATAGGATTCCCAGGATTCCTGTGGCACGTGGAAAGGGACCCTTGGTCTCCCGCCTCAGCTGGAGAGGCGTCCCAATTGCCCTGCCAAGCCTCGAGGAGAATCCCGAGTTGTCCCTCGCAACTAGGCAGGAGTCCCGCCGTCGCTGAACAAACACTTGTGTGAAAGTGCCATTCCCGTCATAACTCGAGAATATACCCCAGGTTCCCGCCACAACTCGAGAAAAATCATGAGACTTCCCCCTCGCCGCGAGATGAGGCCCGATTCCCCTGCACTGCGTGCAGAGCAATTCCGTGTTGCACATCACACATGAAAGGAGCCTTGATTTCCTTGATGGCACTCCAGAGAAACCCCAAGAACACTGTTTCAAGGCTAGAGGCATCCTGAGGTCACTGTAGCAACACGAAAGAGCTCCGTGGACCACAAATCAACTGGAGATGAGAGGTTAGTCCATGGCTTCGACTCCAGAGGAATACCACCTTACCACAAGCACGTCAAGAGGAGGCTTCTCTCAGCTCTAGATATGTGAGAGGGACCCTGAGTTTGCGGCCTCAAGTGGAATGGACACTGCGATGCCCTGACTCGAAATAAGGCCGGATATCCCTGCAGTGACTTGAATGCAGGCTCGTCTTGCATCTCCCAAGACGAAAGGATGTCTGAATCCCCTGTGGAGACCACAGAGAAAGACCTAGTTCCCCACCTCATCACGACCGGAGGCCTCACATCTTTGAAAACTCCAGAGGTACGCGGAGATCAGTGCCTCCTAAGGAGACGATGCCTGACTCCTCGTGAAACTTGATAGCAGTCCCAGGATTCCTGTGGCACGTGGAAAGGGACCCTTGGTCTCCCGCCTCAGCTGGAGAGGCGTCCCAATTGCCCTGCCAAGCCTCGAGGAGAATCCCGAGTTGTCCCTCGCAACTAGGCAGGAGTCCTGACGTCGCTGAACAAACACGTGTGTGGAAGGGCCATCCCCGTCGTAACTCGAGACTATGCCCCAGGTTCCCACCGCAACTCGAGAAAAACCATGAGACTTCCCCCTCGCTGCGAGATGAGGCCCGATTCCCCTGCACTGCATGCAGAGCAATTCCGTGTTGCACATCACACATGAAAGGAGCCTTGATTTCCTTGATGGCACTCCAGAGAAACCCCAAGAACACTGTTTCAAGGCTAGAGGGATCCTGAGGTCACTGTAGCAACACGAAAGAGCTCCGTGGACCAAAAATCAACTCGAGATGAGAGGTTAGTCCCTGGCTTCGACTCCAGAGGAATACCACCTTACCACAAGCACCTCAAGAGGAGGCTTCTCTCAGCTCTAGGTATGTGAGAGGGACCCTGAGTTTGCGGCCTCAAGTGGAATGGACACCGCGATGCCCTGACTCGAAATAAGGTCGGATATCCCTGCAGTGACTTGAATGCAGGCTCGTCTTGCATCTCCCAAGACGAAAGGATGTCTGAATCCCCTGTGGAGACCACAGAGAAAGACCTAGTTCCCCACCTCATCGCGACCGGAGGCCTCACATCCTTTGAAAACTCCAGAGGTACACGGAGATCAGTGCCTCCAAAGGCGACGATGCCTGACTCCTAGTGAAACTTCTTAGGAGTCCCAGGATTCCTGTGGCACGTGGAAAGGGACCCTTGGTCTCCCGCCTCAGCTGGAGAGGCGTCCCAATTGCCCTGCCATGCCTCGAGGAGAATCCCGGGTTGTCCCTCGCAACTAGGCAGGAGTTCTGACGTCGCTGAACAAACACGTGTGTGGAAGGGCCATCCCCGTCGGAACTCGAGAATATACCCCAGGTTCCCGCCGCAACTCGAGAAAAATTATGAGACTTCCCCCTCGCCGCAAATTGAGGCCCGATCCCCTGCACTGCGTGCAGAGCAGTTCCTTGTTGCACATCACACATGAAAGGAGCCTTGATTTCCTTGATGGCACTCCAGAGAAAGCCCAAGAACACTGTTTCAAGGCTAGAGGGATCCTGAGGACACTGTAGCAACACGAAAGTGCTCCGTGGACCAAAAATCAACTCGAGATGAGAGGTTAGTCCCTTGCTTCGACTCCAGAGGGATACCACCTTATCACAAGCACCTCAAGAGGAGGCTTCTCTCAGCTCTAGGTATGTGATAGGGACCCTGAGTTTGCGGCCTCAAGTGGAATGGACACTGCGATGCCCTGACGCGAAATAAGGCCGGATATCCCTGCAGTGACTTGAATGCAGGCTCGTCTTGCATCTCGCAAGACGAAAGGATGTCTGAATCCCCTGTGGAGACCACAGAGAAATACCTAGTTCCCCACTTCATGGCTACCAGAGGCCTCACATCCTTTGAAAACTCCAGAGGTGTGTGGACATCAGTGCCTCCAAAGGAGACGATGCCTGACTCCTCGTGAAACTTGATAGGAGTCCCAGGATTCCTGTGGCACGTGGAAAGGGACCCTTGGTCTCCCGCCTCAGCTGGAGAGGCGGCCCAATTGCCCTGCCAAGCCTCAAGGAGAATCCCGAGTTGTCCCTCACAACTAGGCAGGAGTCCTGACGTCGCTGAACAAACACGTGGGTGGAAGGGCCATCCCCGTCGTAACTCGAGAATATACCCCAGGTTCCCGCCGCAACTCGAGAAAAGCCATGAGACTTCCCCCTCGCCGCTAGATGAGGCCCGATTCCCCTGCACTGTGTGCAGAGCAATTCCGTGTTGCACATCACACATGAAAGGAGCCTTGATTTCCTTGATGGCACTCCAGAGAAACCCCAAGAACACTGTTTCAAGGCTAGAGGGATCCTGAGGTCACTGTAGCAACAGGAAAGAGCTCCGTGGACCAAAAATCAACTCGAGATGAGAGGTTAGTCCCTGGCTTCGACTCCAGAGGAATACCACCTTACCACAAGCACCTCAAGAGGAGGCTTCTCTCAGCTCTAGGTATGTGAGAGGGACCCTGATTTTGCGGCCTCAAGTGAAATGGTCACTGCGATGCCCTGACGCGAAATAACGCCGGATATCCGTGCACTGACTTGAATGCAGGCTCGTCTTGCATCTCCCAAGATGAAAGGATGTCTGAATCCCCTGTGGAGACCACAGAGAAAGACCTAGTTCCCCACCTCATCGCGACCGGAGGCCTCACATCCTTTGAAAACTCCAGAGGTACGCGGAGATCAGTGCCTCCAAAGGAGACGATGCCTGACTCCTAGTGAAACTTCTTAGGAGTCCCAGGATTCCTGTGGCACGTGGAAAGGGACCCTTGGTCTCCCGCCTCAGCTGGAGAGGCGTCCCAATTGCCCTGCCAAGCCTCAAGGAGAATCCCGAGCTGTCCCTCGCAACTAGGCAGGAGTCCTGACGTCGCTGAACAAACACGTGGGTGGAAGGGCCATCCCCGTCGTAACTCGAGAATATACCCCAGGTTCCCGCCGCAACTCGAGAAAAACCATGAGACTTCCCACTCGCCGCGAGATGAGGCCCGATTCCCCTGCTTTGCGTGCAGAGCAATTCCGTGTTGCACATCACACATGAAAGGAGCCTTCATTTCCTTGATGGCACTCCAGAGAAACCCCAAGAACACTGTTTCAAGGCTAGAGGGATCCTGAGGTCACTGTAGCAACAGGAAAGAGCTCCGTGGACCAAAAATCAACTCGAGATGAGAGGTTAGTCCCTGGCTTTGACTCCAGAGGAATACCACCTTACCACAAGCACCTCAAGAGGAGGCTTCTCTCAGCTCTAAGTATGTGAGAGGGACCCTGAGTTTGCGGCCTCAAGTTGAATGGACACTGCGATGCCCTGACTCGAAATAAGGCCGGATATCCCTGCAGTGACTTGAATGCAGGCGCGTCTTGCATCTCCCAAGATGAAAGGATGTCTGAATCCCCTGTGGAGACCACAGAGAAATACCTAGTTCCCCACCTCATCGTGACCGGAGGCCTCACATCCTTTGAAAACTCCAGAGGTACGAGGAGATCAGTGCCTCCAAAGGAGACGATGCCTGACTCCTCGTGAAACTTGATAGGAGTCCCAGGATTCCTGTGGAACGTGGAAAGGGACCCTTGGTCTCCCGCCTCAGCTGGAGAGGCGTCCCAATTGCCCTGCCAAGCCTCGAGGAGAATCCCGAGTTGTCCCTCACAACTAGGCAGGAGTCCTGACGTCGCTCAACAAACACGTGTGTGGAAGGGCCATCCCCGTCGTAACTCGAGAATATAACCCAGGTTCCCGCCGCAACTCGAGAAAAACCATGAGATTTCCCCCTCGCCGCGAGATGAGGCCCGATTCCCCTGCACTGTGTGCAGAGCAATTCCGTGTGGCACATCACACATGAAAGGAGGCTTGATTTCCTTCATGGCACTCCAGAGAAACCCCAAGAACACTCTTTAAAGGCTAGAGGGATCCTGAGGTCACTCTAGCAATACGAAAGTGCTCCGTGGACCAAAAATCAACTCGAGATGAGAGGGTACTCCCTGGCTTCGACTCCAGAGGAATACCACCTTACCACAAGCACCTCAAGAGGAGGCTAATTTCAGCTCTAGGTATGTGAGAGGGACCCTGAGTTTGCGGCCTCAAGTGGAATGGACACCGCGATGCCCTGACTCGAAATAAGGCCGGATATCCCTGCAGTGACTTGAATGCAGGCTCGTCTTGCATCTCCCAAGACGAAAGGATGTCTGAATCCCCTGTGGAGGCAACAGAGAAAGACCTAGTTCCCCACCTCATCGCGACCGGAGGCCTCACATCTTTGAAAATTCCAGAGGAACACAGAGGTCAGTGCCTCCAAAGGAGACGATGCCTGACTCCTCGTGAACCTTGATAGGAGTCCCAGGATTACTGTGGCACGTGGAAAGGGACCCTTGGTCTCCCGCCTCAGCTGGAGAGGCGTCCCAATTGCCCTGCCAAGCCTCGAGGAGAATCCCGAGTTGTCCCTCGCAACTAGGTAGGAGTCCTGACGTCGCTGAAGAAACACGTGTGTGGAAGTGACATCCCCGTCGTAACTCGAGAATATACACCAGGTTCCCGCCGCAACTCGAGAAAAACCATGAGACTTCCCCCTCACCGCGAGATGAGGCCCGATTCCCCTGCACTGCATGCAGAGCAATTCCGTGTTGCACATCACACATGAAAGGAGGCTTGATTTCCTTCATGGCACTCCGGAGAAACCCCAAGAACACTCTTTAAAGGCTAGAGGGATCCTGAGGTCACTGTAGCAACACGAAAGAGCTCCGTGGACCAAGAATCAACTCGAGATGAGAGGTTAGTCCCTGGCTTTGACTCCAGAGGAATACCACCTTACCACAAGCACCTCAAGAGAGGCTTCTCTCAGCTCTAGGTATGTGAGAGGGACCCTGAGTTTGCGGCCTCAAGTGGAATGGACACTGCGATGCCCTGACTCGAAATAAGGCCGGATATCCCTGCAGTGACTTGAATGCAGGCGCGTCTTGCATCTCCCAAGATGAAAGGATGTCTGAATCCCCTGTGGAGACCACAGAGAAAGACCTAGTTCCCCACCTCATCGTGACCGGAGGCCTCACATCCTTTGAAAACTGCAGAGGTACGAGGAGATCAGTGCCTCCAAAGGAGACGATGCCTGACTCCTAGTGAAATTTGTTAGGAGTCCCAGGATTCCTGTGGCACGTGGAAAGGGACCCTTGGTCTCCCGCCTCAGCTGGAGAGGCGTCCCAATTGCCCTGCCAAGCCTCGAGGAGAATCCCGAGTTGTCCCTCGCAACTAGGCAGGAGTCCTGACGTCGCTGAACAAACACGTGTGTGGAAGGGCCATCCCCGTCGGAACTCGAGAATATACCCCAGGTTCCCGCTGCAACTCGAGAAAAACCATGAGACTTCCCCCTCGCCGCGAGATGAGGCCCGATTCCCCTGCACTGCATGCAGAGCAATTCCGTGTTGCACATCACACATGAAAGGAGCCTCGATTTCCTTGATGGCACTCCAGAGAAACCCCAAGAACACTGTTTCATGGCTAGAGGGATCCTGAGGTCACTGTAGCCACACGAAAGAGTTCCTTGGACCAAAAATCAACTCGAGATGAGAAGTTATTCCCTGGCTTCGACTCCAGAGGAAACCACCTTACCACAAGCACATCAAGAGAACACTTCTCTCAGCTCTAGGTATGTGAGTGGGACCCTGATTTTGCGGCCTCAAGTGGAATGGACACTGCGATTCCCTGACGGGAAATAACGCCGGATATCCCTGCAGTGACTTGAATGCAGGCTCGTCTTGCATTTCCCAAGATGAAAGGATGTCTGAATCCCCTGTGGAGACCACAGAGAAAGACCTAGTTCCCCACCTCATGGCGACCGGAGGCCTCACATCCTTTGAAAACTCCAGAGGTACGCGGAGATCAGTGCCTCCTAAGGAGACGATGCCTGACTCCTCGTGAAACTTGATAGGAGTCCCAGGATTCCTGTGGAACGTGGAAAGGGACCCTTGGTCTCCCGCCTCAGCTGGAGAGGCGTCCCAATTGCCCTGCAAAGCCTCGAGGAGAATCCCGAGTTGTCCCTCACAACTAGGCAGGAGTCCTGACGTCGCTGAACAAACACGTGTGTGGAAGGGTGATCCCCATCGTAACTCGAGAATATACCCCACGTTCCCGCCGCAACTCGAGAAAAACCATGAGACTTCCCCCTCGCCGCGAGATGAGGCCCGATTCCCCTGCACTGCGTGCAGAGCAATTCCGTGTTGCACATCACACATGAAAGGAGGCTTGATTTCCTTCATGGCACTCCAGAGAAACCCCAAGAACACTCTTTAAAGGCTAGAGGGATCCTGAGGTCACTGTAGCAATACGAAAGAGCTCCGTGGACTAAAAATCAACTCGAGATGAGAGGGTAGTCCCTGGCTTCGACTCCAGAGGAATACCACCTTACCACAAGCACCTCAAGAGGAGGCTTCTCTCAGCTCTAGGTATGTGAGAGGGACCCTGAGTTTGCGGCCTCAAGTGGAATGGTCACCGCGATGCCCTGACTCGAAATAAGGCCGGATATCCCTGCAGTGACTTAAATGCCGGCTCGTCTTGCATCTCCCAAGACGAAAGGATGTCTGAATCCCCTGTGGAGACAACAGAGAAAGACCTAGTTCCCCACCTCATCGCGACCGGAGGCCTCACGTCTTTGAAAATTCCAGAGGAACGCAGAGGTCAGTGCCTCCATAGGAGACGATGCCTGGCTCCTCGTGAAACTTGATAGGAGTCCCAGGATTCCTGTGGCACGTGGAAAGGGACCCTTGGTCTCCCGCCTCAGCTGGAGAGGCGTCCCAATTGCCCTGCCAAGCCTCGAGGAGAATCCCGAGTTGTCCCTCGCAACTAGGCAGGAGTCCTGACGTCGCTGAAGAAACACGTGTGTGGAAGTGACATCCCCGTCGTAACTCGAGAATATACCCCAGGTTCCCGCCGCAACTCGAGAAAAACCATGAGACTTCCCCCTCGCCGCAAATTGAGGCCCGATTCCCCTGCTCTGCGTGCAGAGCAATTCCGTGTTGCACATCACACATGGAAGGAGCCTTGATTTCCTTGATGGCACTCCAGAGAAACCCCAGGAACACTGTTTCAAGGCTAGAGGGATCCTAAGGTCACCGTAGCAACACGAAAGAGCTCCGTGGACCACAAATCAACTGGAGATGAGAGGTTAGTCCCTGGCTTCGACTCCAGAGGAATACCACCTTACCACAAGCACCTCAAGAGGAGGCTTCTCTCAGCTCTAGGTATGTGAGAAGGACCCTGAGTTTGCGGCCTCAAGTGAAATGGACACTGCGATGCCCTGACGCGAAATAAGGCCGGATATCCCTGCAGTGACTTGAATGCAGGCTCGTCTTGCATCTCCCAAGATGAAAGGGTGTCTGAATCCCCTGTGGAGACCACAGAGAAAAACCTAGTTCCCCACTTCATGGCGACCAGAGGCCTCACATCCTTTGAAAACTCCAGAGGTACGCGGAAATCAGTGCCTCAAAAGGAGACGATGCCTGACTCCTCGTGAAACTTGATAGGAGTCCCAGGATTCCTGTGGCACGTTGAAAGGGATACTTGGTCTCCCACTCAGCTGGAGAGGCGTTCCAATTGCCCTGCCAATCCTCGAGGAAAATCCCGAGTTGTACCTAGCAACTAGGCATGAGTCCTGTCTTCGCTGAATAAACACGTGGGTGGAAGGGTCATCCCCGTCGTAACTCGAGAATATACCCCAGGTTCTCGCCGCAACTCGAGAAAAACCATGAGTCTTCCCCCTCATCGCGAGATGAGGCCCGATTCCCCTGCACTGCATGCAGAGTAATTCCGTGTTGCACATCACACATGAAAGGAGGCTTGATTTCCTTCATGGCACTCCGGAGAAACCCCAAGAACACTCTTTAAAGGCTAGAGGGATCCTGAGGTCACTGTAGCAACACGAAAGAGCTCCGTGGACCAAGAATCAACTCGAGATGAGAGGTTAGTCCCTGGCTTTGACTCCAGAGGAATACCACCTTACCACAAGCACCTCAAGAGAGGCTTCTCTCAGCTCTAGGTATGTGAGAGGGACCCTGAGTTTGCGGCCTCAAGTGGAATGGACACTGCGATGCCCTGACTCGAAATAAGGCCGGATATGCCTGCAGTGACTTGAATGCAGGCGCGTCTTGCATCTCCCAAGATGAAAGGATGTCTGAATCCCCTGTGGAGACCACAGAGAAAGACCTAGTTCCCCACCTCATCGTGACCGGAGGACTCACATCCTTTGAAAACTCCAGAGGTACGAGGAGATCAGTGCCTCCAAAGGAGACGATGCCTGACTCCTAGTGAAATTTGATAGGAGTCCCAGGATTCCTGTGGCACGTGGAAAGGGACCCTTGGTCTCTCGCCTCAGCTGGAGAGGCGTCCCAATTGCCCTGCCAAGCCTCGAGGAGAATCCCGAGTTGTCCCTCGCAACTAGGCAGGAGTCCTGACGTCGCTGAACAAACACGTGTGTGGAAGGGCCATCCCCGTCGTAACTCGAGAATATACCCCAGGTTCCCGCTGCAACTCGAGAAAAACCATGAGACTTCCCCCTCGCCGCGAGATGAGGCCCGATTCCCCTGCACTGCGTGCAGAGCAATTCCGTGTTGTACATCACACATGAAAGGAGCCTCGATTTCCTTGATGGCACTCCAGAGAAACCCCAAGAACACTGTTTCATGGCTAGAGGGATCCTGAGGTCACTGTAGCCACACGAAAGAGTTCCTTGGACCAAAAATCAACTCGAGATGAGAAGTTATTCCCTGGCTTCGACTCCAGAGGAAACCACCTTACCACAAGCACATCAAGAGGACGCTTCTCTCAGCTCTAGGTATGTGAGTGGGACCCTGATTTTGCGGCCTCAAGTGGAATGGACACTGCGATTCCCTGACGGGAAATAACGCCGGATATCCCTGCAGTGACTTGAATGCAGGCTCGTCTTGCATTTCCCAAGATGAAAGGATGTCTGAATCCCCTGTGGAGACCACAGAGAAAGACCTAGTTCCCCACCTCATGGCGACCGGAGGCCTCACATCCTTTGAAAACTCCAGAGGTACGCGGAGATCAGTGCCTCCTAAGGAGACGATGCCTGACTCCTCGTGAAACTTGATAGGAGTCCCAGGATTCCTGTGGAACGTGGAAAGGAACCCTTGGTCTCCCGCCTCAGCTGGAGAGGCGTCCCAATTGCCCTGCCAAGCCTCGAGGAGAATCCCGAGTTGTCCCTCGTAACTAGGCAGGAGTCCTGACGTCGCTGAACAAACACGTGTGCGGAAGGGCCATCCCCGTCGTAACTCGAGAATATACCCCAGGTTCCCGCCGCAACTCGAGAAAAACCATGAGACTTCCCCCTCGCCGCGAGATGAGGCCCGATTCCCCTGCACTGCGTGCAGAGCAATTCCGTGTTGCACATCACACATGAAAGGAGGCTTGATTTCCTTCATGGCACTCCAGAGAAACCCCAAGAACACTCTTTAAAGGCTAGAGGGATCCTGAGGTCACTGTAGCAACACGAAAGAGCTCCGTGGACCACAAATCAACTCGAGATGAGAGGTTAGTCCCTGGTTTCGACTCCAGAGGAATACCACCTTACCACACGCACCTCAAGAGGAGGCTTCTCTCAGCTCTAGGTATGTGAGAGGGACCCTGAATTTGCGGCCTCAAGTGGAATGGACACTGCGATGACCTGACTCGAAATAAGGCCGGATATCCCTGCAGTGACTTGAATGCAGGCTCGTCTTGCATCTCCCAAGACGAAAGGATGTCTGAATCCCCTGTGGAGACCACAGAGAAAGACCTAGTTCCCCACCTCATCGTGACCGGAGGCCTCACATCCTTTGAAAACTCCAGAGGGACGCGGAGATCAGTGCCTCCAAAGGAGACGATGCCTGACTCCTAGTGAAATTTGATAGGAGTCCCAGGATTCCTGTGGCACGTGAAAAGGGACCCTTGGTCTCCCGCCTCAGCTGGAGAGGCGTCCCAATTGCCCTGCCAAGCCTCGAGGAGAATCCCGAGTTGTCCCTCGCAAATAGGCAGGAGTCCTGACGTCGCTGAAGAAACACGTGTGTGGAAGGGCCATCCCCGTCGTAACTCGAGAATATACCCCAGGTTCCCGCCGCAACTCGAGAAAAACCATGAGACTTCCCCCTCGCCGCGAGATGAGGCCCGATTCCCCTGCACTGCGTGCAGAGCAATTCCGTGTTGCATATCACACATGAAAGGAGCCTTGATTTCCTTGATGGCACTCCAGAGAAAACCCAAGAACACTGTTTCAAGGCTAGAGGCATCCTGAGGTCACTGTAGCAACTCGAAAGAGCTCCGTGGACCAAAAATCAACTCGAGATGAGAGGTTAGTCCCTGGCTTCGACTCCAGAGGAAACCACCTTACCACAAGCACCTCAGAGGAGGCTTTTCTCAGCTCTAGGTATGTGAGAGGGACCCTGAGTTTGCGGCCTCAAGTGGAATGGACCCCGCGATGCCCTGACTCGAAATAAGGCCGGATATCCCTGCAGTGACTTGAATGCAGGCTCGTCTTGCATCTCCCAAGACGAAAGGATGTCTGAATCCCCTGTGGAGACCACAGAGAAATACCTAGTTCCCCACCTCATCGCGACCGGAGGCCTCACATACTTTGAAAACTCCAGAGGTACACGGAGATCAGTGCCTCCAAAGGAGACGATGCCTGACTCCTCGTGAAACTTGATAGGAGTCCCAGGATTCCTGTGGCACGTGGAAAGGGACCCTTGGTCTCCCGCCTCAGCTGGAGAGGCGTCCCAATGGCCCTGCCAAGCCTCGAGGAGA
This sequence comes from Cervus elaphus, assembly GCF_910594005.1. Classification (NCBI taxonomy): domain Eukaryota; kingdom Metazoa; phylum Chordata; class Mammalia; order Artiodactyla; family Cervidae; genus Cervus; species Cervus elaphus. Next base: position 2,703,892 of record NC_057815.1, on the reverse strand, counting down.
ATCCCGAGTTGTCCCTCGCAACTAGGCAGGAGTCCTGACGTCGCTGAACAAACACGTGGGTGGAAGGGCCATCCCCGTCGTAACTCGAGAATATACCCCAGGTTCCCGCCGCAACTCGAGAAAAACCATGAGACTTCCCCCTCGCCGCGAGATGAGGCCCGATTCCCCTCCACTGCATGCAGAGCAATTCCGTGTTGCACATCACACATGAAAGGAGCCTTGATTTCCTTGATGGCACTCCAGAGAAACCCCAAGAACACTCTTTAAAGGCTAGAGGGATCCTGAGGTCACTGTAGCAATACGAAAGAGCTCCGTGGACTAAAAATCAACTCGAGATGAGAGGGTAGTCCCTGGCTTCGACTCCAGAGGAATACCACCTTACCACAAGCACCTCAAGAGGAGGCTTCTCTCAGCTCTAGGTATGTGAGAGGGACCCTGAGTTTGCGGCCTCAAGTGGAATGGTCACCGCGATGCCCTGACTCGAAATAAGGCCGGATATCCCTGCAGTGACTTAAATGCAGGCTCGTCTTGCATCTCCCAAGACGAAAGGATGTCTGAATCCCCTGTGGAGACAACAGAGAAAGACCTAGTTCCCCACCTCATCGCGACCGGAGGCCTCACATCTTTGAAAATTCCAGAGGAACGCAGAGGTCAGTGCCTCCATAGGAGACGATGCCTGGCTCCTCGTGAAACTTGATAGGAGTCCCAGGATTCCTGTGGCACGTGGAAAGGGACCCTTGGTCTCCCGCCTCAGCTGGAGAGGCGTCCCAATTGCCCTGCCAAGCCTCGAGGAGAATCCCGAGTTGTCCCTCGCAACTAGGCAGGAGTCCTGACGTCGCTGAAGAAACACGTGTGTGGAAGTGACATCCCCGTCGTAACTCGAGAATATACCCCAGGTTCCCGCCGCAACTCGAGAAAAACCATGAGACTTCCCCCTCGCCGCAAATTGAGGCCCGATTCCCCTGCTCTGCGTGCAGAGCAATTCCGTGTTGCACATCACACATGGAAGGAGCCTTGATTTCCTTGATGGCACTCCAGAGAAACCCCAGGAACACTGTTTCAAGGCTAGAGGGATCCTAAGGTCACCGTAGCAACACGAAAGAGCTCCGTGGACCACAAATCAACTGGAGATGAGAGGTTAGTCCCTGGCTTCGACTCCAGAGGAATACCACCTTACCACAAGCACCTCAAGAGGAGGCTTCTCTCAGCTCTAGGTATGTGAGAAGGACCCTGAGTTTGCGGCCTCAAGTGGAATGGACACTGCGATGCCCTGACGCGAAATAAGGCCGGATATCCCTGCAGTGACTTGAATGCAGGCTCGTCTTGCATCTCCCAAGATGAAAGGGTGTCTGAATCCCCTGTGGAGACCACAGAGAAAAACCTAGTTCCCCACTTCATGGCGACCAGAGGCCTCACATCCTTTGAAAACTCCAGAGGTACGCGGAAATCAGTGCCTCAAAAGGAGACGATGCCTGACTCCTCGTGAAACTTGATAGGAGTCCCAGGATTCCTGTGGCACGTTGAAAGGGATACTTGGTCTCCCACTCAGCTGGAGAGGCGTTCCAATTGCCCTGCCAATCCTCGAGGAAAATCCCGAGTTGTACCTAGCAACTAGGCATGAGTCCTGTCTTCGCTGAATAAACACGTGGGTGGAAGGGTCATCCCCGTCGTAACTCGAGAATATACCCCAGGTTCTCGCCGCAACTCGAGAAAAACCATGAGTCTTCCCCCTCATCGCGAGATGAGGCCCGATTCCCCTGCACTGCATGCAGAGTAATTCCGTGTTGCACATCACACATGAAAGGAGGCTTGATTTCCTTCATGGCACTCCGGAGAAACCCCAAGAACACTCTTTAAAGGCTAGAGGGATCCTGAGGTCACTGTAGCAACACGAAAGAGCTCCGTGGACCAAGAATCAACTCGAGATGAGAGGTTAGTCCCTGGCTTTGACTCCAGAGGAATACCACCTTACCACAAGCACCTCAAGAGAGGCTTCTCTCAGCTCTAGGTATGTGAGAGGGACCCTGAGTTTGCGGCCTCAAGTGGAATGGACACTGCGATGCCCTGACTCGAAATAAGGCCGGATATCCCTGCAGTGACTTGAATGCAGGCGCGTCTTGCATCTCCCAAGATGAAAGGATGTCTGAATCCCCTGTGGAGACCACAGAGAAAGACCTAGTTCCCCACCTCATCGTGACCGGAGGACTCACATCCTTTGAAAACTGCAGAGGTACGAGGAGATCAGTGCCTCCAAAGGAGACGATGCCTGACTCCTAGTGAAATTTGTTAGGAGTCCCAGGATTCCTGTGGCACGTGGAAAGGGACCCTTGGTCTCTCGCCTCAGCTGGAGAGGCGTCCCAATTGCCCTGCCAAGCCTCGAGGAGAATCCCGAGTTGTCCCTCGCAACTAGGCAGGAGTCCTGACGTCGCTGAACAAACACGTGTGTGGAAGGGCCATCCCCGTCGTAACTCGAGAATATACCCCAGGTTCCCGCTGCAACTCGAGAAAAACCATGAGACTTCCCCCTCGCCGCGAGATGAGGCCCGATTCCCCTGCACTGCGTGCAGAGCAATTCCGTGTTGTACATCACACATGAAAGGAGCCTCGATTTCCTTGATGGCACTCCAGAGAAACCCCAAGAACACTGTTTCATGGCTAGAGGGATCCTGAGGTCACTGTAGCCACACGAAAGAGTTCCTTGGACCAAAAATCAACTCGAGATGAGAAGTTATTCCCTGGCTTCGACTCCAGAGGAAACCACCTTACCACAAGCACATCAAGAGGACGCTTCTCTCAGCTCTAGGTATGTGAGTGGGACCCTGATTTTGCGGCCTCAAGTGGAATGGACACTGCGATTCCCTGACGGGAAATAACGCCGGATATCCCTGCAGTGACTTGAATGCAGGCTCGTCTTGCATTTCCCAAGATGAAAGGATGTCTGAATCCCCTGTGGAGACCACAGAGAAAGACCTAGTTCCCCACCTCATGGCGACCGGAGGCCTCACATCCTTTGAAAACTCCAGAGGTACGCGGAGATCAGTGCCTCCTAAGGAGACGATGCCTGACTCCTCGTGAAACTTGATAGGAGTCCCAGGATTCCTGTGGAACGTGGAAAGGAACCCTTGGTCTCCCGCCTCAGCTGGAGAGGCGTCCCAATTGCCCTGCCAAGCCTCGAGGAGAATCCCGAGTTGTCCCTCGTAACTAGGCAGGAGTCCTGACGTCGCTGAACAAACACGTGTGCGGAAGGGCCATCCCCGTCGTAACTCGAGAATATACCCCAGGTTCCCGCCGCAACTCGAGAAAAACCATGAGACTTCCCCCTCGCCGCGAGATGAGGCCCGATTCCCCTGCACTGCGTGCAGAGCAATTCCGTGTTGCACATCACACATGAAAGGAGGCTTGATTTCCTTCATGGCACTCCAGAGAAACCCCAAGAACACTCTTTAAAGGCTAGAGGGATCCTGAGGTCACTGTAGCAACACGAAAGAGCTCCGTGGACCACAAATCAACTCGAGATGAGAGGTTAGTCCCTGGTTTCGACTCCAGAGGAATACCACCTTACCACACGCACCTCAAGAGGAGGCTTCTCTCAGCTCTAGGTATGTGAGAGGGACCCTGAATTTGCGGCCTCAAGTGGAATGGACACTGCGATGACCTGACTCGAAATAAGGCCGGATATCCCTGCAGTGACTTGAATGCAGGCTCGTCTTGCATCTCCCAAGACGAAAGGATGTCTGAATCCCCTGTGGAGACCACAGAGAAAGACCTAGTTCCCCACCTCATCGTGACCGGAGGCCTCACATCCTTTGAAAACTCCAGAGGGACGCGGAGATCAGTGCCTCCAAAGGAGACGATGCCTGACTCCTAGTGAAATTTGATAGGAGTCCCAGGATTCCTGTGGCACGTGAAAAGGGACCCTTGGTCTCCCGCCTCAGCTGGAGAGGCGTCCCAATTGCCCTGCCAAGCCTCGAGGAGAATCCCGAGTTGTCCCTCGCAAATAGGCAGGAGTCCTGACGTCGCTGAAGAAACACGTGTGTGGAAGGGCCATCCCCGTCGTAACTCGAGAATATACCCCAGGTTCCCGCCGCAACTCGAGAAAAACCATGAGACTTCCCCCTCGCCGCGAGATGAGGCCCGATTCCCCTGCACTGCGTGCAGAGCAATTCCGTGTTGCATATCACACATGAAAGGAGCCTTGATTTCCTTGATGGCACTCCAGAGAAAACCCAAGAACACTGTTTCAAGGCTAGAGGCATCCTGAGGTCACTGTAGCAACTCGAAAGAGCTCCGTGGACCAAAAATCAACTCGAGATGAGAGGTTAGTCCCTGGCTTCGACTCCAGAGGAAACCACCTTACCACAAGCACCTCAGAGGAGGCTTTTCTCAGCTCTAGGTATGTGAGAGGGACCCTGAGTTTGCGGCCTCAAGTGGAATGGACCCCGCGATGCCCTGACTCGAAATAAGGCCGGATATCCCTGCAGTGACTTGAATGCAGGCTCGTCTTGCATCTCCCAAGACGAAAGGATGTCTGAATCCCCTGTGGAGACCACAGAGAAATACCTAGTTCCCCACCTCATCGCGACCGGAGGCCTCACATACTTTGAAAACTCCAGAGGTACACGGAGATCAGTGCCTCCAAAGGAGACGATGCCTGACTCCTCGTGAAACTTGATAGGAGTCCCAGGATTCCTGTGGCACGTGGAAAGGGACCCTTGGTCTCCCGCCTCAGCTGGAGAGGCGTCCCAATGGCCCTGCCAAGCCTCGAGGAGAATCCCGAGTTGTCCCTCGCAACTAGGCAGGAGTCCTGACGTCGCTGAACAAACACGTGGGTGGAAGGGCCATCCCCGTCGTAACTCGAGAATATACCCCAGGTTCCCGCCGCAACTCGAGAAAAACCATGAGACTTCCCCCTCGCCGCGAGATGAGGCCCGATTCCCCTCCACTGCATGCAGAGCAATTCCGTGTTGCACATCACACATGAAAGGAGCCTTGATTTCCTTGATGGCACTCCAGAGAAACCCCAAGAACACTGTTTCAAGGCTAGAGGCATCCTGAAGTCACTGTAGCAACACGAAAGAGGTCCGTGGACCACAAATCAACTGGAGATTAGAGGTTAGTCCCTGGCTTCAACTCCAGAGGAATACCACCTTACCACAAGCACCTCAAGAGGAGGCTTCTCTCAGCTCTAGGTATGTGAGAGGGACCCTGAGTTTGCGGCCTCAAGTGGAATGGACACTGCGATGCCCTGACTCGAAATAAGGCCGGATATCCCTTCAGTGAGTTGAATGCAGGCTCGTCTTGCATCTCCCAAGACGAAAGGATGTCTGAATCCCCTGTGGAGACCACAGAGAAAGACCTAGTTCCCCACCTCATCGTGACCGGAGGCCTCACATCCTTTGAAAACTCCAGAGGTACGCGGAGATCAGTGCCTCCAAAGGAGACGATGCCTGACTCCTCGTGAAACTTGATAGGAGTCCCAGGAATCCTGTGGCACGTGGAAAGGGACCCTTGGTCTCCCGCCTCAGCTGGAGAGGCGTCCCAATTGCCCTGCCAAGCCTCGAGGAGAATCCCGAGTTGTCCCTCGTAACTAGGCAGGAGTCCTGACGTCGCTGAACAAACACGTGTGCGGAAGGGCCATCCCCGTCGTAACTCGAGAATATACCCCAGGTTCCCGCCGCAACTCGAGAAAAACCATGAGACTTCCCCCTCGCCGCGAGATGAGGCCCGATTCCCCTGCACTGCGTGCAGAGCAATTCCGTGTTGCACATCACACATGAAAGGAGGCTTGATTTCCTTCATGGCACTCCAGAGAAACCCCAAGAACACTCTTTAAAGGCTAGAGGGATCCTGAGGTCACTGTAGCAACACGAAAGAGCTCCGTGGACCACAAATCAACTCGAGATGAGAGGTTAGTCCCTGGTTTCGACTCCAGAGGAATACCACCTTACCACACGCACCTCAAGAGGAGGCTTCTCTCAGCTCTAGGTATGTGAGAGGGACCCTGAATTTGCGGCCTCAAGTGGAATGGACACTGCGATGACCTGACTCGAAATAAGGCCGGATATCCCTGCAGTGACTTGAATGCAGGCTCGTCTTGCATCTCCCAAGACGAAAGGATGTCTGAATCCCCTGTGGAGACCACAGAGAAAGACCTAGTTCCCCACCTCATCGTGACCGGAGGCCTCACATCCTTTGAAAACTCCAGAGGGACGCGGAGATCAGTGCCTCCAAAGGAGACGATGCCTGACTCCTAGTGAAATTTGATAGGAGTCCCAGGATTCCTGTGGCACGTGAAAAGGGACCCTTGGTCTCCCGCCTCAGCTGGAGAGGCGTCCCAATTGCCCTGCCAAGCCTCGAGGAGAATCCCGAGTTGTCCCTCGCAAATAGGCAGGAGTCCTGACGTCGCTGAAGAAACACGTGTGTGGAAGGGCCATCCCCGTCGTAACTCGAGAATATACCCCAGGTTCCCGCCGCAACTCGAGAAAAACCATGAGACTTCCCCCTCGCCGCGAGATGAGGCCCGATTCCCCTGCACTGCGTGCAGAGCAATTCCGTGTTGCATATCACACATGAAAGGAGCCTTGATTTCCTTGATGGCACTCCAGAGAAAACCCAAGAACACTGTTTCAAGGCTAGAGGCATCCTGAGGTCACTGTAGCAACTCGAAAGAGCTCCGTGGACCAAAAATCAACTCGAGATGAGAGGTTAGTCCCTGGCTTCGACTCCAGAGGAAACCACCTTACCACAAGCACCTCAGAGGAGGCTTTTCTCAGCTCTAGGTATGTGAGAGGGACCCTGAGTTTGCGGCCTCAAGTGGAATGGACCCCGCGATGCCCTGACTCGAAATAAGGCCGGATATCCCTGCAGTGACTTGAATGCAGGCTCGTCTTGCATCTCCCAAGACGAAAGGATGTCTGAATCCCCTGTGGAGACCACAGAGAAAGACCTAGTTCCCCACCTCATCGCGACCGGAGGCCTCACATACTTTGAAAATTCCAGAGGTACACGGAGATCAGTGCCTCCAAAGGAGACGATGCCTGACTCCTCGTGAAACTTGATAGGAGTCCCAGGATTCCTGTGGCACGTGGAAAGGGACCCTTGGTCTCCCGCCTCAGCTGGAGAGGCGTCCCAATGGCCCTGCCAAGCCTCGAGGAGAATCCCGAGTTGTCCCTCGCAACTAGGCAGGAGTCCTGACGTCGCTGAACAAACACGTGGGTGGAAGGGCCATCCCCGTCGTAACTCGAGAATATACCCCAGGTTCCCGCCGCAACTCGAGAAAAACCATGAGACTTCCCCCTCGCCGCGAGATGAGGCCCGATTCCCCTCCACTGCATGCAGAGCAATTCCGTGTTGCACATCACACATGAAAGGAGCCTTGATTTCCTTGATGGCACTCCAGAGAAACCCCAAGAACACTGTTTCAAGGCTAGAGGCATCCTGAAGTCACTGTAGCAACACGAAAGAGGTCCGTGGACCACAAATCAACTGGAGATTAGAGGTTAGTCCCTGGCTTCGACTCCAGAGGAATACCACCTTACCACAAGCACCTCAAGAGGAGGCTTCTCTCAGCTCTAGGTATGTGAGAGGGACCCTGAGTTTGCGGCCTCAAGTGGAATGGACACTGCGATGCCCTGACTCGAAATAAGGCCGGATATCCCTTCAGTGAGTTGAATGCAGGCTCGTCTTGCATCTCCCAAGACGAAAGGATGTCTGAATCCCCTGTGGAGACCACAGAGAAAGACCTAGTTCCCCACCTCATCGTGACCGGAGGCCTCACATCCTTTGAAAACTCCAGAGGTACGCGGAGATCAGTGCCTCCAAAGGAGACGATGCCTGACTCCTCGTGAAACTTGATAGGAGTCCCAGGAATCCTGTGGCACGTGGAAAGGGACCCTTGGTCTCCCGCCTCACCTGGAGAGGCGTCCCAATTGCCCTGCCAAGCCTCGAGGAGAATCCCGAGTTGTCCCTCGCAACTAGGCAGGAGTCCTGACGTCGCTGAACAAACACGTGTGTGGAAGGTCCATCCCCGTCGTAACTCGAGAATATGCCCCAGGTTCCCACCGCAACTCGAGAAAAACCATGAGACTTCCCCCTCGCTGCGAGATGAGGCCCGATTCCCCTGCACTGCGTGCAGAGCAATTCCGTGTTGCACATCACACATGAAAGGAGCCTCGATTTCCTTGATGGCACTCCAGAGAAACCCCAAGAACACTGTTTCATGGCTAGAGGGATCCTGAGGTCACTGTAGCCACACGAAAGAGTTCCGTGGACCAAAAATCAACTCGAGATGAGAAGTTATTCCCTGGCTTCGACTCCAGAGGAAACCACCTTACCACAAGCACCTCAAGAGGAGGCTTATCTCAGCTCTAGGTATGTGAGTGGGACCCTGATTTTGCGGCCTCAAGTGGAATGGACACTGCGATTCCCTGACGGGAAATAAGGCCGGATATCCCTGCAGTGATTTGAATGCAGGCTCGTCTTGCATTTCCCAAGATGAAAGGATGTCTGAATCCCCTGTGGAGACCACAGAGAAAGACCTAGTTCCCCACCTCATCGCGACCGGAGGCCTCACATCCTTTGAAAACTCCAGAGGTACGCGGAGATCAGTGCCTCCAAAGGAGACGATGCCTGACTCCTCGTGAAACTTGATAGGAGTCCCAGGATTCCTGTGGCACGTGGAAAGGGACCCTTGGTCTCCCGCCTCAGCTGGAGAGGCGTCCCAATTGCCCTGCCAAGCCTCGAGGAGAATCCCGAGTTGTTCCTCGCAAGTAGGCAGGAGTCCTGACGTCGCTGAACAAACACGTGTGTGGAAGGGCCATCCCCGTCGTAACTCGAGAATATACCCCAGGTTCCTGCTGCAAATCGAGAAAAACCATGAGACTTCCCCCTCGCCGCGAGATGAGGCCCGATTCCCCTGCACTGCGTGCAGAGCAATTCCGTGTTGCATATCACACATGAAAGGAGCCTTGATTTCCTTGATGGCACTCCAGAGAAACCCCAAGAACACTGTTTCAAGGCTAGAGGGATCCTGAGGTCACTGTAGCAACACGAAAGAGCTCCGTGGACCACAAATCAACTCGAGATGAGAGGTTAGTCCCTGGTTTCGACTCCAGAGGATTACCACCTTACCACAAGCACCTCAAGAGGAGGCTTCTCTCAGCTCTAGGTATGTGAGAGGGACCCTGAGTTTGCGGCCTCAAGTGGAATGGACACCGCGATGCCCTGACTCGAAATAAGGCCGGATATCCCTGCAGTGACTTGAATGCAGGCTCGTCTTGCATCTCCCAAGACGAAAGGATGTCTGAATCCCCTGTGGAGACCACAGAGAAAGACCTAGTTCCCCACCTCATCGTGACCGGAGGCCTCACATCCTTTGAAAAATCCAGAGGTACGCGAAGATCAGTGCCTCCAAAGGAGACGATGCCTTACTCCTCGTAAAACTTGATAGGAGTCCCAGGATTCCTGTGGCACGTGGAAAGGGACCCTTGGTCTCCCGCCTCACCTGGAGAGGCGTCCCAATTGCCCTGCCAAGCCTCGCGGAGAATCCCGAGTTGTCCCTCGCAACTAGGCAGGAGTCCTGCCGTCGCTGAACAAACACGTGTGTGGAAGGGCCATCCCCGTCGTTACTCGAGAATATACCCAAGGTTCCCGCCGCAACTCGAGAAAAACCATGAGACTTCCCCCTCGCCGCGAGATGAGGCCCGATTCCCCTGCACTGCGTGCAGAGCAATTCCGTGTTGCATATCACACATGAAAGGAGCCTTGATTTCCTTGATGGCACTCCAGAGAAAACCCAAGAACACTGTTTCAAGGCTAGAGGCATCCTGAGGTCTCTGTAGCAACTCGAAAGAGCTCCGTGGACCAAAAATCAACTCGAGATGAGAGGTTAGTCCCTGGCTTCGACTCCAGAGGAAACCACCTTACCACAAGCACCTCAGAGGAGGCTTTTCTCAGCTCTAGGTATGTGAGAGGGACCCTGAGTTTGCGGCCTCAAGTGGAATGGACCCCGCGATGCCCTGACTCGAAATAAGGCCGGATATCCCTGCAGTGACTTGAATGCAGGCTCGTCTTGCATCTCCCAAGACGAAAGGATGTCTGAATCCCCTGTGGAGACCACAGAGAAATACCTAGTTCCCCACCTCATCGCGACCGGAGGCCTCACATACTTTGAAAACTCCAGAGGTACACGGAGATCAGTGCCTCCAAAGGAGACGATGCCTGACTCCTCGTGAAACTTGATAGGAGTCCCAGGATTCCTGTGGCACGTGGAAAGGGACCCTTGGTCTCCCGCCTCAGCTGCAGAGGCGTCCCAATGGCCCTGCCAAGCCTCGACGAGAATCCCGAGTTGTCCCTCGCAACTAGGCAGGAGTCCTGACGTCGCTGAACAAACACGTGGGTGGAAGGGCCATCCCCGTCGTAACTCGAGAATATACCCCAGGTTCCCGCCGCAACTCGAGAAAAACCATGAGACTTCCCCCTCGCCGCGAGATGAGGCCCGATTCCCCTGCACTGCATGCAGAGCAATTCCGTGTTGCACATCACACATGAAAGGAGCCTTGATTTCCTTGATGGCACTCCAGAGAAACCCCAAGAACACTGTTTCAAGGCTAGAGGCATCCTGAGGTCACTGTAGCAACACGAAAGAGGTCCGTGGACCACAAATCAACTGGAGATTAGAGGTTAGTCCCTGGCTTCGACTCCAGAGGAATACCACCTTACCACAAGCACCTCAAGAGGAGGCTTCTCTCAGCTCTAGGTATGTGAGAGGGACCCTGAGTTTGCGGCCTCAAGTGGAATGGACACTGCGATGCCCTGACTCGAAATAAGGCCGGATATCCCTTCAGTGAGTTGAATGCAGGCTCGTCTTGCATCTCCCAAGAGGAAAGGATGTCTGAATCCCCTGTGGAGACCACAGAGAAAGACCTAGTTCCCCACCTCATCGTGACCGGAGGCCTCACATCCTTTGAAAACTCCACAGGTACGCGGAGATCAGTGCCTCCAAAGGAGACGATGCCTGACTCCTCGTGAAACTTGATAGGAGTCCCAGGAATCCTGTGGCACGTGGAAAGGGACCCTTGGTCTCCCGCCTCAGCTGGAGAGGCGTCCCAATTGCCCTGCCAAGCCTCGAGGAGAATCCCGAGTTGTCCCTCGCAACTAGGCAGGAGTCCTGCTGTCGCTGAACAAACACGTGTGTGGAAGGGCCATCCCCGTCGTAACTCGAGAATATGCCCCAGGTTCCCACCGCAACTCGAGAAAAACCATGAGACTTCCCCCTCGCTGCGAGATGAGGCCCGATTCCCCTGCACTGCGTGCAGAGCAATTCCGTGTTGCACATCACACATGAAAGGAGCCTCGATTTCCTTGATGGCACTCCAGAGAAACCCCAAGAACACTGTTTCATGGCTAGAGGGATCCTGAGGTCACTGTAGCCACACGAAAGAGTTCCGTGGACCAAAAATCAACTCGAGATGAGAAGTTATTCCCTGGCTTCGACTCCAGAGGAAACCACCTTACCACAAGCACCTCAAGAGGAGGCTTCTCTCAGCTCTAGGTATGTGAGTGGGACCCTGATTTTGCGGCCTCAAGTGGAATGGACACTGCGATTCCCTGACGGGAAATAACGCCGGATATCCCTGCAGTGATTTGAATGCAGGCTCGTCTTGCATTTCCCAAGATGAAAGGATGTCTGAATCCCCTGTGGAGACCACAGAGAAAGACCTAGTTCCCCACCTCATGGCGACCGGAGGCCTCACATCCTTTGAAAACTCCAGAGGGACGCGGAGATCAGTGCCTCCAAAGGAGACGATGCCTGTCTCCTCGTGAAACTTGATAGGAGTCCCAGGATTCCTGTGGCACGTGGAAAGGGACCCTTGGTCTCCCGCCTCAGCTGGAGAGGCGTCCCAATTGCCCTGCCAAGCCTCGAGGAGAATCCCGAGTTGTCCCTCACAACTAGGCAGGAGTCCTGACGTCACTGAACAAACACGTGTGTGGAAGGGCCATCCCCGTCGTAACTCGAGAATATACCCCAGGTTCCTGCTGCAAATCGAGAAAAACCATGAGACTTCCCCCTCGCCGCGAGATGAGGCCCGATTCCCCTGCACTGCGTGCAGAGCAATTCCGTGTTGCATATCACACATGAAAGGAGCCTCGATTTCCTTGATGGCACTCCAGAGAAAACTCAAGAACTCTGTTTCAAGGCTAGAGGGATCCTGAGGTCACTGTAGCAACACGAAAGAGCTCCGTGGACCACAAATCAACTCGAGATGAGAGGTTAGTCCCTGGTTTCGACTCCAGAGGATTACCACCTTACCACAAGCACCTCAAGAGGAGGCTTCTCTCAGCTCTAGGTATGTGAGAGGGACCCTGAGTTTGCGGCCTCAAGTGGAATGGACACCGCGATGCCCTGATTCGAAATAAGGCTGGATATCCCTGTAGTGACTTGAATGCAGGCTCGTCTTGCATCTCCCAAGATGAAAGGATGTCTGACTCCCCTGTGGAGACCACAGAGAAAGACCTAGTTCCCCACCTCATGGCGACCGGAGGCCTCACATCCTTTGAAAACTCCAGAGGTACGCGGAGATCAGTGCCTCCAAAGGAGACGATGCCTGACTCCTCGTGAAACTTGATAGGAGTCCCAGGATTCCTGTGGAACGTGGAAAGGGACCCTTGGTCTCCCGCCTCAGCTGGAGAGGCGTCCCAATTGCCCTGCCAAGCCTCGAGGAGAATCCCGAGTTGTCCCTCACAACTAGGCAGGAGTCCTGACGTCGCTGAACAAACACGTGTGTGGAAGGGCCATCCCCGTCGTAACTCGAGAATATACCCCAGGTTCCCGCCACAACTCGAGAAAAACCATGAGACTTCCCCCTCGCTGCGAGATGAGGCCCGATTCCCCTGCACTGCGTGCAGAGTAATTCCGTGTTGCACATCACACATGAAAGGAGGCTTGATTTCCTTCATGGCACTCTAGAGAAACCCCAAGAACACTCTTTAAAGGCTAGAGGGATCCTGAGGTCACTGTAGCAACACGAAAGAGCTCCGTGGACCAAGAATCAACTCGAGATGAGAGGTTAGTCCCTGGCTTCGACTCCAGAGGAATACCACCTTACCACACGCTCCTCAAGAGGAGGCTTCTCTCAGCTCTAGGTATGTGAGAGGGACCCTGAGTTTGCGGCCTCAAGTGGAATGGACACTGCGATGCCCTGACTCGAAATAAGGCCGGATATCCCTGCAGTGACTTGAATGCAGGCTCGTCTTGCATCTCCCAAGACGAAAGGATGTCTGAATCCCCTGTGGAGACCACAGAGAAAGACCTAGTTGCCCACCTCATCGCGACCGGAGGCCTCACATCCTTTGAAAACTCCAGAGGGACGCGGAGATCAGTGCCTCCAAAGGAGACGATGCCTGACTCCTAGTGAAATTTGATAGGAGTCGCAGGATTCCTGTGGCACGTGGAAAGGGACCCTTGGTCTCCCGCCTCAGCTGGAGAGGCGTCCCAATTGCCCTGCCAAGCCTCGAGGAGAATCCCGAGTTGTCCCTCGCAACTAGGCAGGAGTCCTGACGTCGCTGAACAAACACATGTGTGGAAGAGCCATCCCCGTCGTAACTCGAGAATATAACCCAGGTTCCCGCCGCAACTCGAGAAAAACGATGAGACTTCCCCCTCGCCGCGAGATGAGGCCCGATTCCCCTGCACTGCGTGCAGAGCAATTCCGTGTTGCACATCACACATGAAAGGAGCCTTGATTTCCTTGATGGCACTCCAGAGAAAACCCAAGAACACTGTTTCAAGGCTAGAGGGATCCTGAGGTCACTGTAGCAACACGAAAGAGCTCCGTGGAACAAAAATCAACTCGAGATGAGAGGTTAGTCCCTGGCTTCGACTCCAGAGGAAACCACCTTACCACAAGCACCTCAGAGGAGGCTTTTCTCAGCTCTAGGTATGTGAGAGGGACCCTGAGTTTGCGGCCTCAAGTTAAGGGACCCCGCGATGCCCTGACTCGAAATAAGGCCGGATATCCCTGCAGTGACTTGAATGCAGGCTCGTCTTGCATCTCCCAAGACGAAAGGATGTCTGAATCCCCTGTGGAGACCACAGAGAAATACCTAGTTCCACACCTCATCGCGACCGGAGGCCTCACATACTTTGAAAACTCCAGAGGTACACGGAGATCAGTGCCTCCAAAGGAGACGATGCCTGACTCCTCGTGAAACTTGATAGGATTCCCAGGATTCCTGTGGCACGTGGAAAGGGACCCTTGGTCTCCCGCCTCAGCTGGAGAGGCGTCCCAATTGCCCTGCCAAGCCTCGAGGAGAATCCCGAGTTGTCCCTCGCAACTAGGCAGGAGTCCCGCCGTCGCTGAACAAACACTTGTGTGAAAGTGCCATTCCCGTCATAACTCGAGAATATACCCCAGGTTCCCGCCACAACTCGAGAAAAATCATGAGACTTCCCCCTCGCCGCGAGATGAGGCCCGATTCCCCTGCACTGCGTGCAGAGCAATTCCGTGTTGCACATCACACATGAAAGGAGCCTTGATTTCCTTGATGGCACTCCAGAGAAACCCCAAGAACACTGTTTCAAGGCTAGAGGCATCCTGAGGTCACTGTAGCAACACGAAAGAGCTCCGTGGACCACAAATCAACTGGAGATGAGAGGTTAGTCCATGGCTTCGACTCCAGAGGAATACCGCCTTACCACAAGCACGTCAAGAGGAGGCTTCTCTCAGCTCTAGATATGTGAGAGGGACCCTGAGTTTGCGGCCTCAAGTGGAATGGACACTGCGATGCCCTGACTCGAAATAAGGCCGGATATCCCTGCAGTGACTTGAATGCAGGCTCGTCTTGCATCTCCCAAGACGAAAGGATGTCTGAATCCCCTGTGGAGACCACAGAGAAAGACCTAGTTCCCCACCTCATCACGACCGGAGGCCTCACATCTTTGAAAACTCCAGAGGTACGCGGAGATCAGTGCCTCCTAAGGAGACGATGCCTGACTCCTCGTGAAACTTGATAGCAGTCCCAGGATTCCTGTGGCACGTGGAAAGGGACCCTTGGTCTCCCGCCTCAGCTGGAGAGGCGTCCCAATTGCCCTGCCAAGCCTCGAGGAGAATCCCGAGTTGTCCCTCGCAACTAGGCAGGAGTCCTGACGTCGCTGAACAAACACGTGTGTGGAAGGGCCATCCCCGTCGTAACTCGAGACTATGCCCCAGGTTCCCACCGCAACTCGAGAAAAACCATGAGACTTCCCCCTCGCTGCGAGATGAGGCCCGATTCCCCTGCACTGCATGCAGAGCAATTCCGTGTTGCACATCACACATGAAAGGAGCCTTGATTTCCTTGATGGCACTCCAGAGAAACCCCAAGAACACTGTTTCAAGGCTAGAGGGATCCTGAGGTCACTGTAGCAACACGAAAGAGCTCCGTGGACCAAAAATCAACTCGAGATGAGAGGTTAGTCCCTGGCTTCGACTCCAGAGGAATACCACCTTACCACAAGCACCTCAAGAGGAGGCTTCTCTCAGCTCTAGGTATGTGAGAGGGACCCTGAGTTTGCGGCCTCAAGTGGAATGGACACTGCGATGCCCTGACGCGAAATAAGGCCGGATATCCCTGCAGTGACTTGAATGCAGGCTCGTCTTGCATCTCGCAAGACGAAAGGATGTCTGAATCCCCTGTGGAGACCACAGAGAAATACCTAGTTCCCCACTTCATGGCTACCAGAGGCCTCACATCCTTTGAAAACTCCAGAGGTGTGTGGACATCAGTGCCTCCAAAGGAGACGATGCCTGACTCCTCGTGAAACTTGATAGGAGTCCCAGGATTCCTGTGGCACGTGGAAAGGGACCCTTGGTCTCCCGCCTCAGCTGGAGAGGCGGCCCAATTGCCCTGCCAAGCCTCAAGGAGAATCCCGAGTTGTCCCTCACAACTAGGCAGGAGTCCTGACGTCGCTGAACAAACACGTGGGTGGAAGGGCCATCCCCGTCGTAACTCGAGAATATACCCCAGGTTCCCGCCGCAACTCGAGAAAAGCCATGAGACTTCCCCCTCGCCGCTAGATGAGGCCCGATTCCCCTGCACTGTGTGCAGAGCAATTCCGTGTTGCACATCACACATGAAAGGAGCCTTGATTTCCTTGATGGCACTCCAGAGAAACCCCAAGAACACTGTTTCAAGGCTAGAGGGATCCTGAGGTCACTGTAGCAACAGGAAAGAGCTCCGTGGACCAAAAATCAACTCGAGATGAGAGGTTAGTCCCTGGCTTCGACTCCAGAGGAATACCACCTTACCACAAGCACCTCAAGAGGAGGCTTCTCTCAGCTCTAGGTATGTGAGAGGGACCCTGATTTTGCGGCCTCAAGTGAAATGGTCACTGCGATGCCCTGACGCGAAATAACGCCGGATATCCCTGCACTGACTTGAATGCAGGCTCGTCTTGCATCTCCCAAGATGAAAGGATGTCTGAATCCCCTGTGGAGACCACAGAGAAAGACCTAGTTCCCCACCTCATCGCGACCGGAGGCCTCACATCCTTTGAAAACTCCAGAGGTACGCGGAGATCAGTGCCTCCAAAGGAGACGATGCCTGACTCCTAGTGAAACTTCTTAGGAGTCCCAGGATTCCTGTGGCACGTGGAAAGGGACCCTTGGTCTCCCGCCTCAGCTGGAGAGGCGTCCCAATTGCCCTGCCAAGCCTCAAGGAGAATCCCGAGCTGTCCCTCGCAACTAGGCAGGAGTCCTGACGTCGCTGAACAAACACGTGGGTGGAAGGGCCATCCCCGTCGTAACTCGAGAATATACCCCAGGTTCCCGCCGCAACTCGAGAAAAACCATGAGACTTCCCACTCGCCGCGAGATGAGGCCCGATTCCCCTGCTTTGCGTGCAGAGCAATTCCGTGTTGCACATCACACATGAAAGGAGCCTTCATTTCCTTGATGGCACTCCAGAGAAACCCCAAGAACACTGTTTCAAGGCTAGAGGGATCCTGAGGTCACTGTAGCAACACGAAAGAGCTCCGTGGACCAAAAATCAACTCGAGATGAGAGGTTAGTCCCTGGCTTTGACTCCAGAGGAATACCACCTTACCACAAGCACCTCAAGAGGAGGCTTCTCTCAGCTCTAAGTATGTGAGAGGGACCCTGAGTTTGCGGCCTCAAGTTGAATGGACACTGCGATGCCCTGACTCGAAATAAGGCCGGATATCCCTGCAGTGACTTGAATGCAGGCGCGTCTTGCATCTCCCAAGATGAAAGGATGTCTGAATCCCCTGTGGAGACCACAGAGAAATACCTAGTTCCCCACCTCATCGTGACCGGAGGCCTCACATCCTTTGAAAACTCCAGAGGTACGAGGAGATCAGTGCCTCCAAAGGAGACGATGCCTGACTCCTCGTGAAACTTGATAGGAGTCCCAGGATTCCTGTGGAACGTGGAAAGGGACCCTTGGTCTCCCGCCTCAGCTGGAGAGGCGTCCCAATTGCCCTGCCAAGCCTCGAGGAGAATCCCGAGTTGTCCCTCACAACTAGGCAGGAGTCCTGACGTCGCTCAACAAACACGTGTGTGGAAGGGCCATCCCCGTCGTAACTCGAGAATATACCCCAGGTTCCCGCCGCAACTCGAGAAAAACCATGAGATTTCCCCCTCGCCGCGAGATGAGGCCCGATTCCCCTGCACTGTGTGCAGAGCAATTCCGTGTGGCACATCACACATGAAAGGAGGCTTGATTTCCTTCATGGCACTCCAGAGAAACCCCAAGAACACTCTTTAAAGGCTAGAGGGATCCTGAGGTCACTCTAGCAATACGAAAGTGCTCCGTGGACCAAAAATCAACTCGAGATGAGAGGGTAGTCCCTGGCTTCGACTCCAGAGGAATACCACCTTACCACAAGCACCTCAAGAGGAGGCTAATTTCAGCTCTAGGTATGTGAGAGGGACCCTGAGTTTGCGGCCTCAAGTGGAATGGACACCGCGATGCCCTGACTCGAAATAAAGCCGGATATCCCTGCAGTGACTTGAATGCAGGCTCGTCTTGCATCTCCCAAGACGAAAGGATGTCTGAATCCCCTGTGGAGGCAACAGAGAAAGACCTAGTTCCCCACCTCATCGCGACCGGAGGCCTCACATCTTTGAAAATTCCAGAGGAACACAGAGGTCAGTGCCTCCAAAGGAGACGATGCCTGACTCCTCGTGAACCTTGATAGGAGTCCCAGGATTACTGTGGCACGTGGAAAGGGACCCTTGGTCTCCCGCCTCAGCTGGAGAGGCGTCCCAATTGCCCTGCCAAGCCTCGAGGAGAATCCCGAGTTGTCCCTCGCAACTAGGCAGGAGTCCTGCCGTCGCTGAACAAACACGTGTGTGGAAGGGCCATCCCCGTCGTAACTCGAGAATATACCACAGGTTCCCGCCGCAACTCGAGAAAAACCATGAGACTTCCCCCTCGCCGCGAGATGAGGCCCGATTCCCCTGCACTGCGTGCAGAGCAATTCCGTGTTGCACATCACACATGAAAGGAGCCTTGATTTCCTTGATGGCACTCCAGAGAAACCCCAAGAACACTGTTTCAAGGCTAGAGGCATCCTGAGGTCAATGTAGCAACACGAAAGAGGTCCGTGGACCACAAATCAACTGGAGATGAGAGGTTAGTCCATGGCTTCGACTCCAGAGGAATACCACCTTACCACAAGCACGTCAAGAGGAGGCTTCTCTCAGCTCTAGGTATGTGAGAGGGACCCTGAGTTTGCGGCCTCAAGTGGAATGGACACTGCGATGCCCTGTCTCGAAATAAGGCCGGATATCGCTGCAGTGACTTGAATGCAGGCTCGTCTTGCATCTCCCAAGACGAAAGGATGTCTGAATCCCCTGTGGAGACCACAGAGAAAGACCTAGTTCCCCACCTCATCGTGACCGGAGGCCTCACATCCTTTGAAAACTCCAGAGGTACGCGGAGATCAGTGCCTCCAAAGGAGACGATGCCTGACTCCTCGTGAAACTTGATAGGAGTCCCAGGAATCCTGTGGCACGTGGAAAGGGACCCTTGGTCTCCCGCCTCAGCTGGAGAGGCGTCCCAAATGCCCTGCCAAGCCTCGAGGAGAATCCCGAGTTGTCTCTCGCAACTTGGCAGGAGTCTTGACGTCGCTGAACAAACACGTGTGTCGAAGGGCCATCCCCGTCGTAACTCGAGAATATGCCCCAGGTTCCCACCGCAACTCGAGAAAAACCATGAGACTTTCCCCTCGCTGCGAGATGAGGCCCGATTCCCCTGCACTGCATGCAGAGCAATTCCGTGTTGCACATCACACATGAAAGGAGCCTTGATTTCCTTGATGGCACTCCAGAGAAACCCCAAGAACACTGTTTCAAGGTTAGAGGGATCCTGAGGTCACTGTAGCAACAGGAAAGAGCTCCGTGGACCAAAAATCAACTCGAGATGAGAGGTTAGTCCCTGGCTTCGACTCCAGAGGAATACCACCTTACCACAAGCACCTCAAGAGGAGGCTTCTCTCAGCTCTAGGTATGTGAGAGGGACCCTGAGTTTGCGGCCTCAAGTGGAATGGACACCGCGATGCCCTGACTCGAAATAAGGCCGGATATCCCTGCAGTGAGTTGAATGCAGGCTCGTCTTGCATCTCCCAAGACGAAAGGATGTCTGAATCCCCTGTGGAGACCACAGAGAAATACCTAGTTCCCCACCTCATCGCGACCGGAGGCCTCACATACTTTGAAAACTCCAGAGGTACACGGAGATCAGTGCCTCCAAAGGAGACGATGCCTGACTCCTCGTGAAACTTGATAGGAGTCCCAGGATTCCTGTGGCACGTGGAAAGGGACCCTTGGTCTCCCGCCTCAGCTGGAGAGGCGTCCCAATTGCCCTGCCAAGCCTCGAGGAGAATCCCGAGTTGTCCCTCGCAACTAGGCAGGAGTCCTGACGTCGCTGAACAAACACGTGGGTGGAAAGTCCATCCCCGTCGTAACTCGAGAATATACCCCAGGTTCCCGCCGCAACTCGAGAAAAACCATGAGACTTCCCCCTCGCCGCAAGATGAGGCCCGATTCCCCTGCACTGCATTCAAAGCAATTCCGTGTTGCACATGAAACATGAAAGGAGCCTTGATTTCCTTGATGGCACTCCAGAGAAACCCCAAGAACACTGTTTCAAGGCTAGAGGGATCCTGAGGTCACTGTAGCAACACGAAAGAGCTCCGTGGACCAAAAATCAACTCGAGATGAGAGGTTAGTCCCTGGCTTCGACTCCAGAGGAATAGCACCTTACCACAAGCACCTCAAGAGGAGGCTTCTCTCAGCTCTAGGTATGTGATGGGACCCTGATTTTGCGGCCTCAAGTGGAATGGACACTGCGATGCCCTGACGCGAAATAACGCCGGATATCCCTGCACTGACTTGAATGCAGGCTCGTCTTGCATCTCCCAAGATGAAAGGATGTCTGAATCCCCTGTGGAGACCACAGAGAAAGACCTAGTTCCCCACCTCATCGCGACCGGAGGCCTCACATCCTTTGAAAACTCCAGAGGTACGCGGAGATCAGTGCCTCCAAAGGAGACGATGCCTGACTCCTAGTGAAACTTCTTAGGAGTCCCAGGATTCCTGTGGCACGTGGAAAGGGACCCTTGGTCTCCCGCCTCAGCTGGAGAGGCGTCCCAATTGCCCTGCCAAGCCTCGAGGAGAATCCCGGGTTGTCCCTCGCAACTAGGCAGGAGTCCTGACGTCGCTGAACAAACACGTGTGTGGAAGGGCCATTCCCGTCATAACTCGAGAATATACCCCAGGTTCCCGCCGCAACTCGAGAAAAACCATGAGACTTCCCCCTCGTCGCGAGATGAGGCCCGATTCCCCTGCACTGCGTGCAGAGCAATTCCGTGTTGCACATCACACATGAAAGGAGCCTTGATTTCCTTGATGGCACTCCAGAGAAACCCCAAGAACACTGTTTCAAGGCTAGAGGCATCCTGAGGTCACTGTAGCAACACGAAAGAGGTCCGTGGACCACAAATAAACTGGAGATGAGAGGTTAGTCCATGGCTTCGACTCCAGAGGAATACCACCTTACCACAGGCACCTCAAGAGGAGGCTTCTCTCAGCTCTAGGTATGTGAGAGGGACCCTGAGTTTGCGGCCTCAAGTGGAATGGACACTGCGATGCCCTGACTCGAAATAAGGCCGGATATCCCTGCAGTGACTTGAATGCAGGCTCGTCTTGCATCTCCCAAGACGAAAGGATGTCTGAATCCCCTGTGGAGACCACAGAGAAAGACCTAGTTCCCCACCTCATCGCGACCGGAGACCTCACATCCTTTGAAAACTCCAGAGGTACGCGGAGATCAGTGCCTCCAAAGGAGACGATGCCTGACTCCTCGTGAACCTTGATAGGAGTCCCAGGATTCCTGTGGCACGTGGAAAGGGACACTTGGTCTCCCGCCTCAGCTGGAGAGGCGTCCCAATTGCCCTGCCAAGCCTCGAGGAGAATCCCGAGTTGTCCCTCGCAACTAGGCAGGAGTCCTGACGTCGCTGAACAAACACGTGGGTGGAAGGGCCATCCCCGTTGTAACTCGAGAATGTACCCCAGTTTCCCGACGCAACTCGAGAAAAACCATGAGACTTCCCCCTCGCCGCGAGATGAGGCCCGATTCCCCTCCACTGCATGCAGAGCAATTCCGTGTTGCACATCACACATGAAAGGAGCCTTGATTTCCTTGATGGCACTCCAGAGAAACCCCAAGAACACTGTTTCAAGGCTAGAGGCATCCTGAGGTCACTGTAGCAACACGAAAGAGGTCCGTGGACCACAAATCAACTGGAGATTAGAGGTTAGTCCCTGGATTCGACTCCATTGGAATACCACCTGACCCCAAGCACCTCAAGAGGAGGCTTCTCTCAGCTCTAGGTATGTGAGAGGGACCCTGAGTTTGCGGCCTCAAGTGTAATGGACACCGCGATGCCCTGACTCGAAATAAGGCCGGATATCCCTGCAGTGACTTGATTGCAGGCTCGTCTTGCATCTCCGAAGACGAAAGTATGTCTGAATCCCCTTTGGAGACCACAGAGAAAGACCTAGTTCCCCATCTCATCGTGACCGGAGGCCTCACATCCTTTGAAAACTCCAGAGGTACGCGGAGATCAGTGCCTCCAAAGGAGACGATGCCTGACTCCTCGTGAAACTTGATAGGAGTCCCAGGATTCCTGTGGCACATGGAAAGGGACACTTGGTCTCCCGCCTCAGCTGGAGAGGCGTCCCAATTGCCCTGCCAAGCCTCGAGGAGAATCCCGAGTTGTCCCTCGCAACTAGGCAGGAGTCCTGACGTCGCTGAACAAACTCGTGTGTGGAAGGGCCATCCCCGTCGTAACTCGAGAATATGCCCCAGGTTCCCGCCGCAACTCGAGAAAAACCATGAGACTTCCCCCTCGCTGCGAGATGAGGCCCGATTCCCCTGCACTGCGTGCAGAGCAATTCCGTGTTGCACATCACACATGAAAGGAGTCTTGATTTCCTTGATGGCACTCCAGAGAAACCCCAAGAACACTGTTTCAAGGCTAGAGGGATCCTGAGGTCACTGTAGCAACACGAAAGAGCTCCGTGGACCAAAAATCAACTCGAGATGAGAGGTTAGTCCCTGGCTTCGACTCCAGAGGAATACCACCTTACCACAAGCACCTCAAGAGGAGGCTTCTCTCAGCTCTAGGTATGTGAGAGGGACCCTGAGTTTGCGGCCTCACGTGGAATGAACACCGCGATGCCCTGACTCGAAATAAGGCCGGATATCCCTGCAGTGACTTGAATGCAGGCTCGTCTTGCATCTCCCAAGATGAAAGGATGTCTGAATCCCCTGTGGAGACCACAGAGAAAGACCTAGTTCCCCACCTCATCGCGACCGGAGGCCTCACATCTTTGAAAATTCCAGAGGAACACAGAGGTCAGTGCCTCCAAAGGCGACGATGCCTGACTCCTCGTAAAACTTGATAGGAGTCCCAGGATTCCTGTGGCACGTGGAAAGGGACCCTTGGTCTCCCGCCTCAGCTGGAGAGGCGTCCCAATTGCCCTGCCAAGCCTCGAGGAGAATCCCGAGTTGTCCCTCGCAACTAGGTAGGAGTCCTGACGTCGCTGAAGAAACACGTGTGTGGAAGTGACATCCCCGTCGTAACTCGAGAATATAGCCCAGGTTCCCGCCGCAACTCGAGAAAAACCATGAGACTTCCCCCTCGCCGCAAATTGAGGCCCGATTCCCCTGCTCTGCGTGCAGAGCAATTCCGTGTTGCACATCACACATGGAAGGAGCCTTGATTTCCTTGATGGCACTCCAGAGAAACCCCAGGAACACTGTTTCAAGGCAAGAGGGATCCTGAGGTCACTGTAGCAACACGAAAGAGCTCCGTGGACCAAGAATCAACTCGAGATGAGAGGTTAGTCCCTGGCTTCGACTCCAGAGCAATACCACCTTACCACAAGCACCTCAAGAGTAGGCTTCTCTCAGCTCTAGGTATGTGAGAGGGACCCTGAGTTTGCGGCCTCAAGTGGAATGGACACTGCGATGCCCTGACTCGAAATAAGGCCGGATATCCCTGCAGTGACTTGAATGCAGGCGCGTCTTGCATCTCCCAAGATGAAAGGGTGTCTGATTCCCCTGTGGAGACCACAGAGAAAGACCTAGTTCCCCACTTCATGGCGACCAGAGGCCTCACGTCCTTTGAAAACTCCAGAGGTACGCGGACATCAGTGCCTCCAAAGGAGACGATGCCTGACTCCTCGTGAAACTTGATAGGAGTCCCAGTATTCCTGTGGCACGTGGAAAGGGACTCTTGGTCTCCCGCCTCAGCTGGAGAGGCGTCCCAATTGCCCTGCCAAGCCTCGAGGAGAATCCCGAGTTGTCCCTCACAACTAGGCAGGAGTCCTGACGTCGCTGAACAAACACGTGTGTGAAAGGGCCATCCCCGTCGGAACTCGAGAATATACCCTAGGTTCCCGCCGCAACTCGAGAAAAACCATGAGACTTCCCCCTCGCCGCTAGATGAGGCCCAATTCCCCTGCAGTGCGTGCAGAGCAATTCTGTCTTGCACATCACACATGAAAGGAGCCTTGATTTCCTTGATGGCACTCCAGAGAAACCCCAAGAACACTCTTTCAAGGCTAGAGGGATCCTGAGGTCACTGTAGCAACAAGAAAGAGCTCCGTGGACCAAAAATCAACTCGAGATGAGAGGGTAGTCCCTGGCTTCGACTCCACAGGAATACCACCTTACCACAAGCACCTCAAGAGGAGGCTTCTCTCAGCTCTAGGTATGTGAGAGGGACCCTGAGTTTGCGGCCTCAAGTGGAATGGACATCGCGATGCCCTGACTCGAAATAAGGCCGGATATCCCTGCAGTGACTTGAATGCAGGCGCGTCTTGCATCTCCCAAGATGAAAGGGTGTCTGATTCCCCTGTTGAGACCACAGAGAAAAACCTAGTTCCCCACTTCATGGCGACCAGAGGCCTCACGTCCTTTGAAAACTCCAGAGGTACGCGGACATCAGTGCCTCCAAAGGAGACGATGCCTGACTCCTCGTGAAACTTGATAGGAGTCCCAGGATTCCTGTGGCACGTGGAAAGGGACCCTTGGTCTCCCGCCTCAGCTCTAGAGGCGTCCCAAATGCCCTGCCAAGCCTCGAGGAGAATCCCGAGTTTTCCCTCGCAACTAGGCAGGAGTCCTGCGGTCGCTGAACAAACACTTGTGTGGAAGGGCTATCCCCTTCTAACTCGAGAATATACCCCAGGTTCCCGCCGCAACTCGAGAAAAACCATGAGACTTCCCCCTCGCCGCGAGATGAGGCCCGATTCCCCTGCACTGCGTGCAGAGCAATTCCGTGTTGCACATCACACATGAAAGGAGCCTTGATTTCCTTGATGGCACTCCAGAGAAACCCCAAGAACACTGTTTCAAGGCTAGAGGGATCCTGAGGTCACTGTAGCAACAAGAAAGAGCTCCGTGGACCAAAAATCAACTCGAGATGAGAGGGTAGTCCCTGGCTTCGACTCCAGAGGAATACCACCTTACCACAAGCACCTCAAGTGGAGGCTTCTCTCAGCTCTAGGTATGTGAGAAGGACCCTGAGTTTGCGGCCTCAAGTGGAATGGACACCGCGATGCCCTGACTCGAAATAAGGCCGGATATCCCTGCAGTGACTTGAATGCAGGCTCGTCTTGCATCTCCCAAGACGAAAGGATGTCTGAATCCCCTGTGGAGACCACAGAGAAAGACCTAGTTCCCCACCTCATCGCGACCGGAGGCCTCACATCTTTGAAAATTCCAGAGGTATGCAGAGATCAGTGCCTCCAAAGGAGACGATGCCTGACTCCTCGTGAAACTTCATAGGAGTCCCAGGATTCCTGTGGCACGTGGAAAGGGACCCTTGGTCTCCCGCCTCAGCTGGAGAGGCGTCCCAATTGCCCTGCCAAGCCTCGAGGAGAATCCCGAGTTGTCCCTCGCAACTAGGCAGGAGTCCTGACGTCGCTGAACAAACACGTGGGTGGAAGGGCCATCCCCGTCGGAACTCGAGAATATACCCCAGGTTCCCGCCGCAACTCGAGAAAAACCATGAGACTTCCCCCTCGCCGCAAGATGAGGCCCGATTCCCCTGCACTGCATTCAAAGCAATTCCGTGTTGCACATCAAACATGAAAGGAGCCTTGATTTCCTTGATGGCACTCCAGAGACACCCCAAGAACACTGTTTCAAGGCTAGAGGGATCCTGAGGTCACTGTAGCAACACGAAAGAGCTCCGTGGCCCAAAAATCAACTCGAGATGAGAGGTTAGTCCCTGGCTTCGATTCCAGAGGAATACCACCTTACCACAAACACCTCAAGAGGAGGCTTCTCTCAGCTCTAGGTATGTGAGAGGGACCCTGATTTTGGGGCCTCAAGTGGAATGGACACTGCGATGCCCTGACACGAAATAATGCCGGATATCCCTGCAGTGACTTGAATGCAGGCTCGTCTTGCATCTCCCAAGATGAAAGGATGTCTGAATCCCCTGTGGAGACCACAGAGAAAGACCTAGTTCCCCACCTCATCGCGACCGGAGGACTCACATCCTTTGAAAACTCCAGAGGTACGCTAAGATCAGTGCCTCCAAAGGAGACGATGCCTGACTCCTCGTGAAACTTCTTACGAGTCCCAGGATTCCTGTGGCACGTGGAAAGGGACCCTTGGTCTCCCACTCAGCTGGAGAGGCGTTCCAATTGCCCTGCCAATCCTCGAGGAAAATCCCGAGTTGTACCTAGCAACTAGGCATGAGTCCTGTCTTCGCTGAATAAACACGTGGGTGGAAGGGCCTTCCCCGTCGTAACTCGAGAATATACCCCAGGTTCTCGCCGCAACTCGAGAAAAACCATGAGTCTTCCCCCTCACCGCGAAATGAGGCCCGATTCCCCTGCACTGTGTGCAGAGCAATGCCGTGTTGCACATCACACATGAAAGGAGGCTTGATTTCCTTCATGGGACTCCAGAGAAACCCCAAGAACACTGTTTCAAGGCTAGAGGAATCCTGAGGTCACTGTAGCAACACGAAAGAGCTCCGTGGACCAAGAATCAACTCGAGATGAGAGGTTAGTCCCTGGCTTCGACTCCAGAGGAATACCACCTTACCACAAGCACCTCAAGAGGAGGCTTCTCTCAGCTCTAGGTATGTGAGAGGGACCCTGAGTTTGCGGCCTCAAGTGGAAAGGACACCACGATGCCCTGACTCGAAATAAGGCCGGATATCCCTGCAGTGACTTGAATGCAGGCTCGTCTTGCATCTCCCAAGACGAAAGGATGTCTGAATCCCCTGTGGAGACCACAGAGAAAGACCTAGTTCCCCACCTCATCGCGACCGGAGGCCTCACATCCTTTGAAAACTCCAGAGGTACGCGGAGATCAGTTCCTCCAAAGGAGACGATGCCTGACTCCTCGTGAATCTTGATAGGAGTCCCAGGATTCCTGTGGCACGTGGAAAGGGACCCTTGGTCTCCCGCCTCAGCTGGAGAGGCGTCCCAATTGCCCTGTCAAGCCTCGAGGAGAATGCCGAGTTGTCCCTCGCAACTAGGCAGGAGTCCTGACGTCGCTGAACAAACACGTGGGTGGAAGGGCCATCCCCGTCGTAACTCGAGAATATACCCCAGGTTCTCGTCGCAACTCGAGAAAAACCATGAGTCTTCCCCCTCACCGCGAGATGAGGCCCGATTCCCCTGCACGGCGTGCAGAGCAATTCCGTGTTGCACATCACACATGAAAGGAGGCTTGATTTCCTTCATGGCACTCCAGAGAAACCCCAAGAACACTGTTTCAAGGGTAGAGGGATCCTGAGGTCACTGTAGCAACACGAAAGAGCTTCGTGGACCAAGAATCAACTCGAGATGAGAGGTTAGTCCCTGGCTTCGACTCCAGAGGAATACCACCTTACCACAAGAACCTCAAGAGGAGGCTTCTCTCAGCTCTAGGTATGTGAGAGGGACCCTGAGTTTGCGGCCTCAAGTGGAAAGGACACCGCGATGCCCTGACTCGAAATAAGGCCGGATATCCCTGCAGTGACTTGAATGCAGGCTCGTCTTGCATCTCCCAAGACGAAAGGATGTATGAATCCCCTGTGGAGACCACAGAGAAAGACCTAGTTCCCCACCTCATCGCGACCGGAGGCCTCACATTCTTTGAAAACTCCAGAGGGACGCGGAGATCAGTGCCTCCAAAGGAGACGATGCCTGACTCCTCGTGAAACTTGATAGGAGTCCCAGGATTCCTGTGGCACGTGGAAAGGGACCCTTGGTCTCCCGCCTCAGCTGGAGAGGCGTCACAATTGCCCTGTCAAGCCTCGAAGAGAATCCCTAGTTGTCCCTCGCAACTAGGCAGGAGTCCTGACGTCGCTGAACAAACACGTGGGTAGAAGGGCCATCCCCGTCGGAACTCGAGAATATACCCCAGGTTCCCGCCGCAACTCGAGGAAAATCATGAGACTTCCCCCTCGCCGCAAGATGAGGCCCGATTCCCCTGCACTGCGTGCAGAGCAATTCCGTGTTGCACATCACACATGAAAGGAGCCTTGATTTCCTTGATGGCACTCCAGAGAAACCCCAAGAACACTGTTTCAAGGCTAGAGGGATCCTGAGGTCACTGTAGCAACACGAAAGAGCTCCGTGGACCACCAATCAAATGGAGATAAGAGGTCAGTCCCTGGCTTCGACTCCAGAGGAATACCACCTTACCACAAGCATCTCAAGAGGAGGCTTCTCTCAGCTCTATGTATGTGAGAGGCACCCTGAGTTTGCGGCCTCTAGTTGAATGGACACCGCGATGCCCTGACTCGAAATAAGGCCGGATATCCCTGCAGTGACTTGAATGCAGGCTCGTCTTGCATCTGCCAAGAAGAAAGGATGTCTGAATCCACTGTGGAGAAAACAGAGAAAGACAAAGTTTCACACCTCATCGCGACCGGAGGCCTCACAACCTTTGAAAACTCCAGAAGGATGCGGAGATGAGTGCCTCCAATGGAGACGATGCCTGACTCCTCGAGAAACTTCATAGGAGTCCCAGAATTCCTGTGTCACGTGGAAAGGGACACTTGGTCTCCCACCTCAGCTGCACAGGCATCCCAATTGCCCTGCCAAGCCTCGAGGAGAATCCGAGTTGTCCCTCGCAACTAGGCAGGAGTCCTGACGTCGCTGAACAAACACGTGTGTGGAAGGGCCTTCCCCGTCGTAACTCGAGAATATACCCCAGGTTCCCACCGCAAATCGAGAAAAACCATGAGACTTCCCCCTCGCCACGAGATGAGTCCCGATTCCCCTGCACTGCGTGCAGAGCAATGCGGTGTTGCACATCACACATGAAAGGAGCCTTGATTTCCTTGATGGCACTCCAGAGAAAGCCCAAGAACACTGTCTCAAGGCTAGAGGGATCCTGAGGTCACTGTAGCAACACGAAAGAGCTCCGTGGACCACAAATCAACTCGAGATGAGAGGTTAGTCCCTGTCTTCGACTCCAGAGGAATACCACCTTACCACAAGCACCTCAAGAGGAGGCTTCTCTCAGCTCTAGGTATGTGAGAGGGACGCTGAGTTTGCGGCCTCAAGTGGAATGGTCACCGCGATGCCCTGACTCGAAATAAGGCCGGATATCCCTGCAGTGACTTGAATGCAGGCTCGTCTTGCATCTCCCAAGACGAAAGGTCGTCTGAATCCCGTGTGGAGACCACAGAGAAAGACCTAGTTCCCCACCTCATCGCGACCGGAGGCCTCACATCCTTTGAAAACTCCAGAGGGACGCGGAGATCAGTGCCTCCAAAGGAGACGATGCCTGACTCCTCGTGAAACTTGATAGGAGTCCCTGGATTCCTGTGGCACGTGGAAAGGGATCCTTGGTCTCCCGCCTCAGCTGGAGAGGAGTCCCAATTGCCCTGCCAAGCCTCGAGGAGAATCCCGAGTTGTCCCTCGCAACTAGGCAGGAGTCCTGACGTCGCTGAACAAACACGTGTGTGGAAGGGCCAGCCCCGTCGTAACTCGAGGATATACCCCAGGTTCCCGCCGCAACTCGAGAAAAACCATGAGACTTCCCCCTTGCCGCGAGATGAGGCCCGATTCCCCTGCACTGCGTGCAGAGCAATGCCGTGTTGCACATCACACAGGAAAGGAGCCTTGATTTCCTTGATGGCACTCCAGAGAAACCCCAAGAACTCTGTTTCAAGGCTAGAGGGATCCTGAGGTAACTGTAGCAACACGAAAGAGCTCCGTGGACCAAAAATCAACTCGAGATGGGAGTTTAGTCCCTGGCTTTGACTCCAGAGGAATACCACCTTACCACAAGCACCTCAAGAGGAGGCTTCTCTCAGCTCTAGGTATGTGAGAGGGACCCTGAGTTTGCGGCCTCAAGTGGAATGGACACCGCGATGCCCTGACTCGAAATAAGGCCGGATATCCCTGCAGTGACTTGAATGCAGGCTCGTCTTGCATCTCCCAAGACGAAAGGATGTCTGAATCCCCTGTGGAAACCACAGAGAAAGACCTAGTTCCCCACCTCATCGCGACCGGAGGCCTCACATCCTTGGAAAACTCCAGAGGCACGCGGAGATCAGTGCCTCCAAAGGACACGATGCCTGACTCCTCGTGAAACTTCATGGAGTTCCAGGATTCCTGTGGACGTAGAAAGGGACCCTTGGTCTCCCGCCTCAGCTGGAGAGGCGTCCCAATTGCCCTGCCAAGCCTCGAGGAGAATCCCGAGTTGTCCCTCGCAACTAGGCAGGAGTCCTGACGTCGCTGAACAAACACGTGTGTGGAAGGGCCATCCCCGTCGTAACTCGAGAATATACCCCAGGTTCCCGCCGCAACTCGAGAAAAACCATGAGACTACCCCCTCGCAGCGAGATGAGGCCCGATTCCCCTGCACTGCGTGCAGAGCAATGCCGTGTTGCACATCACACATGAAAGGAGCCTTGATTTCCTTGATGGCACTCCAGAGAATCCCCAAGAACACTGTTTCAAGGATAGAGGGATCCTGAGGTCACTGTAGCAACACGAAAGAGCTCCGTTGACCAAAAATCAACTCGAGATGAGAGGTTACTCCCTGGCTTCGACTCCAGAGGAATACCACCTTACCACAAGCACCTCAAAAGTAGGCTTCTCTCAGCTCTAGGTATGTGAGAGGGACCCTGAGTTTGCGGCCTCAAGTGGAATGGACACCGCGATGCCCTGACTCGAAATAAGGCCGGATATCCCTGCAGTGACTTGAATGCAGGCTCGTCTTGCATCTCCCAAGACGAAAGGTTGTCTGAATCCACTGTGGAGACCACAGAGAAAGACCTAGTTCCCCACCTCATCGCGACCGGAGGCCTCACATCCTTTGAAAACTCCAGAGGGATGCGTAGATCAGTGCCTCCAAAGGAGACGATGCCTGACTCCTCGTGAAACTTGATATGAGACCCAGGATTCCTGTGGCACGTGGAAAGGGACCCTTGGTCTCCCGCCTCAGCTGGAGAGGCGTCCCAATTGCCCTGCCAAGCCTCGAGGAGAATCCCGAGTTGTCCCTCGCAACTAGGCAGGAGTCCTGACGTCGCTGAACAAACAGGTGTCTGGAAGGGCCATCCCCGTCGTAACTCGAGAATATACCCCAGGTTCCCGCCGCAACTCGAGAAAAACCATGAGACTTCCCCCTCGCCGCGAGATGAGGCCCGATTCCCCTGCACTGCGTGCAGAGCAATGCCGTGTTGCACATCACACAGGAAAGGAGCCTTGATATCCTTGATGGCACTCCAGAGAAAGCCCAAGAACACTGTTTCAAGGCTAGAGGGATCCTGAGGTCACTGTAGCAACCTGAAAGAACTCCGTGGACCAAAAATCAACTCGAGATGAGAGGTTAGTCCCTGGCTTCGACTCCAGAGGAATACCACCTTACCACAAGCACCTCAAGAGGAGGCTTCTCTCAACTCTAGGTATGTGAGAGGGACGCTGAGTTTGCGGCCTCAAGAGGAATGGACACCGCGATGCCCTGACTCGAAATAAGGCCGGATATCCCTGCAGTGACTTGAATGCAGGCTCGTCTTGCATCTCCCAAGACGAAAGGTCGTCTGAATCCCGTGTGGAGACCACAGGGAAAGACCTAGTTCCCCACCTCATCGCGACCGGAGGCCTCACATCCTTTGAAAACTCCAGAGGGACGCGGAGATCAGTGCCTCCAAAGGAGACGATGCCTGACTCCTCGTGAAACTTGATAGGAGTCCCTGGATTCCTGTGGCACGTGGAAAGGGATCCTTGGTCTCCCGCCTCAGCTGGAGAGGAGTCCCAATTGCCCTGCCAAGCCTCGAGGAGAATCCCGAGTTGTCCCTCGCAACTAGGCAGGAGTCCTGACGTCGCTGAACAAACACGTGTGTGGAAGGGCCATCCCCGTCGTAACTCGAGAATATACCTCAGGTTCCCGCCACAACTCGAGAAAAACCATGAGACTTCCCCCTCGCCGCGAGATGAGGCCCGATTTCCCTGCAATGCGTGCAGAGCAATGCCGTGTTGCACATCACACAGGAAAGGAGCCTTGATTTCCTTGATGGCACTCCAGAGAAAGGCCAAGAACACTGTTGCAAGGCTAGAGGGATCCTGAGGTCACTGTAGCAACATGAAAGAGCTCCGTGGACCAAAAATCAACTCGAGATGAGAGTTTAGTCCCTGGCTTCGACTCCAGAGGAAAACCATCTTACCACAAGCACCTCAAGAGGAGGCTTCTCTCAGCTCTAGGTATGTGAGAGGGACCCTGAGTTTGCGGCCTCAAGTGGAATGGACACCGCGATGCCCTGACTCGAAATAAGGCCGGATATCCCTGCAGTGACTTGAATGCAGGCTCGTCTTGCATCTCCCAAAACAAAAGGATGTCTGAATCCCCTGGGGAGACCACAGAGAAAGACCTAGTTCCCCACCTCATCGCGACCGGAGGCCTCACATCCTTTGAAAACTCCAGAGGGATGCGTAGATCAGTGCCTCCAAAGGAGACGATGCCTGACTCCTCGTGAAACTTGATATGAGACCCAGGATTCCTGTGGCACGTGGAAAGGGACCCTTGGTCTCCCGCCTCAGCTGGAGAGGCGTCCCAATTGCCCTGCCAAGCCTCGAGGAGAATCCCGAGTTGTCCCTCGCAACTAGGCAGGAGTCCTGACGTCGCTGAACAAACAGGTGTCTGGAAGGGCCATCCCCGTCGTAACTCGAGAATATACCCCAGGTTCCCGCCGCAACTCGAGAAAAACCATGAGACTTCCCCCTCGCCGCGAGATGAGGCCCGATTCCCCTGCACTGCGTGCAGAGCAATGCCGTGTTGCACATCACACAGGAAAGGAGCCTTGATATCCTTGATGGCACTCCAGAGAAAGCCCAAGAACACTGTTTCAAGGCTAGAGGGATCCTGAGGTCACTGTAGCAACCTGAAAGAACTCCGTGGACCAAAAATCAACTCGAGATGAGAGGTTAGTCCCTGGCTTCGACTCCAGAGGAATACCACCTTACCACAAGCACCTCAAGAGGAGGCTTCTCTCAACTCTAGGTATGTGAGAGGGACGCTGAGTTTGCGGCCTCAAGAGGAATGGACACCGCGATGCCCTGACTCGAAATAAGGCCGGATATCCCTGCAGTGACTTGAATGCAGGCTCGTCTTGCATCTCCCAAGACGAAAGGTCGTCTGAATCCCGTGTGGAGACCACAGGGAAAGACCTAGTTCCCCACCTCATCGCGACCGGAGGCCTCACATCCTTTGAAAACTCCAGAGGGACGCGGAGATCAGTGCCTCCAAAGGAGACGATGCCTGACTCCTCGTGAAACTTGATAGGAGTCCCTGGATTCCTGTGGCACGTGGAAAGGGATCCTTGGTCTCCCGCCTCAGCTGGAGAGGAGTCCCAATTGCCCTGCCAAGCCTCGAGGAGAATCCCGAGTTGTCCCTCGCAACTAGGCAGGAGTCCTGACGTCGCTGAACAAACACGTGTGTGGAAGGGCCATCCCCGTCGTAACTCGAGAATATACCTCAGGTTCCCGCCACAACTCGAGAAAAACCATGAGACTTCCCCCTCGCCGCGAGATGAGGCCCGATTTCCCTGCAATGCGTGCAGAGCAATGCCGTGTTGCACATCACACAGGAAAGGAGCCTTGATTTCCTTGATGGCACTCCAGAGAAAGGCCAAGAACACTGTTGCAAGGCTAGAGGGATCCTGAGGTCACTGTAGCAACATGAAAGAGCTCCGTGGACCAAAAATCAACTCGAGATGAGAGTTTAGTCCCTGGCTTCGACTCCAGAGGAAAACCATCTTACCACAAGCACCTCAAGAGGAGGCTTCTCTCAGCTCTAGGTATGTGAGAGGGACCCTGAGTTTGCGGCCTCAAATGGAATGGACACCGCGATGCCCTGACTCGAAATAAGGCCGGATATCCCTGCAGTGACTTGAATGCAGGCTCGTCTTGCATCTCCCAAAACAAAAGGATGTCTGAATCCCCTGGGGAGACCACAGAGAAAGACCTAGTTCCCCACCTCATCGCGACCGGAGGCCTCACATCCTTGGAAAACTCCAGAGGGACGCGGAGATCAGTGCCTCCAAAGGAGACGATGCCTGACTCCTCGTGAAACTTGATAGGAGTCCCAGGATTCCTGTGGCACGTGGAAAGGGAAACTTGGTCTCCCGCCTCAGCTGGAGAGGCATCCCAATTGCCCTGCCAAGCCTCAAGGAGAATCCCGAGTTGTCTCTCGCAACTAGGCAGGAGTCCTGACGTCGCTGAACAAACACGTGTGTGGAAGGGCCATCCCCGTCGTAACTCGAGAATATACCCCAGGTTCCCGCCGCAACTCGAGAAAAACCATGAGACTTCCCCCTCGCCGCGAGATGAGGCCCGATTCCCCTGCACTGCGTGCAGAGCAATGCCGTGTTGCACATCACACAGGAAAGGAGCCTTGATTTCCTTGATGGCCCTCCAGAGTAAGCCCAAGAACACTGTTTCAAGGCTAGAGGGATCCTGAGGTCACTCTAGCAACACGAAAGAGCTCCGTGGACCAAAAATCAACTCAAGATGAGAGGTTAGTCCCTGGCTTCGACTCCAGAGGAATACCACCTTACCACAAGCACCTCAAGAGGAGGCTTCTCTGAGCTCTAAGTATGTGAGAGGAACGCTGAGTTTGCGGGCTCAAGTGGAATGGACACCGCGATGCCCTGACTCGAAATTAGGCCGGATATGCCTGCAGTGACTTGAATGCAGGCTCGTCTTGCATCTCCCAAGACGAAAGGATGTATGAATCCCCTGTGGAGACCACAGAGAAAGACCTAGTTCCCCACCTCATCGCGACCGGAGGCCTCACATTCTTTGAAAACTCCAGAGGTACGCGGAGATCAGTGCCTCCAAAGGAGACGATGCCTGACTCTTCGTGAAACTTGATAGGAGTCCCAGGATTCCTGTGGCACGTGGAAAGGGACCCTTGGTCTCCCGCCTCAGCTGGAGAGGCGTCACAATTGCCCTGTCAAGCCTCGAAGAGAATCCCTAGTTGTCCCTCGCAACTAGGCAGGAGTCCTGACGTCGCTGAACAAACACGTGGGTAGAAGGGCCATCCCCGTCGGAACTCGAGAATATACCCCAGGTTCCCGCCGCAACTCGAGGAAAATCATGAGACTTCCCCCTCGCCGCAAGATGAGGCCCGATTCCCCTGCACTGCGTGCAGAGCAATTCCGTGTTGCACATCACACATGAAAGGAGCCTTGATTTCCTTGATGGCACTCCAGAGAAACCCCAAGAACACTGTTTCCAGGCTAGAGGGATCCTGAGGTCACTGTAGCAACACGAAAGAGCTCCGTGGACCACCAATCAAATGGAGATAAGAGGTCAGTCCCTGGCTTCGACTCCAGAGGAATACCACCTTACCACAAGCATCTCAAGAGGAGGCTTCTCTCAGCTCTATGTATGTGAGAGGCACCCTGAGTTTGCGGCCTCAAGTTGAATGGACACCGCGATGCCCTGACTCGAAATAAGGCCGGATATCCCTGCAGTGACTTGAATGCAGGCTCGTCTTGCATCTGCCAAGAAGAAAGGATGTCTGAATCCACTGTGGAGAAAACAGAGAAAGACAAAGTTTCACACCTCATCGCGACCGGAGGCCTCACAACCTTTGAAAACTCCAGAAGGATGCGGAGATGAGTGCCTCCAATGGAGACGATGCCTGACTCCTCGAGAAACTTCATAGGAGTCCCAGAATTCCTGTGTCACGTGGAAAGGGA
Source organism: Cervus elaphus (assembly GCF_910594005.1). NCBI lineage: Eukaryota > Metazoa > Chordata > Mammalia > Artiodactyla > Cervidae > Cervus > Cervus elaphus. The sequence goes on along the minus strand of NC_057815.1, from coordinate 2,668,158 downwards.
CACTTGGTCTCCCACCTCAGCTGCACAGGCATCCCAATTGCCCTGCCAAGCCTCGAGGAGAACCCGAGTTGTCCCTCGCAACTAGGCAGGAGTCCTGACGTCGCTGAACAAACACGTGTGTGGAAGGGCCTTCCCCGTCGTAACTCGAGAATATACCCCAGGTTCCCACCGCAAATCGAGAAAAACCATGAGACTTCCCCCTCGCCACGAGATGAGTCCCGATTCCCCTGCACTGTGTGCAGAGCAATGCGGTGTTGCACATCACACATGAAAGGAGCCTTGATTTCCTTGATGGCACTCCAGAGAAAGCCCAAGAACACTGTCTCAAGGCTAGAGGGATCCTGAGGTCACTGTAGCAACACGAAAGAGCTCCGTGGACCACAAATCAACTCGAGATGAGAGGTTAGTCCCTGTCTTCGACTCCAGAGGAATACCACCTTACCACAAGCACCTCAAGAGGAGGCTTCTCTCAGCTCTAGGTATGTGAGAGGGACGCTGAGTTTGCGGCCTCAAGTGGAATGGTCACCGCGATGCCCTGACTCGAAATAAGGCCGGATATCCCTGCAGTGACTTGAATGCAGGCTCGTCTTGCATCTCCCAAGACGAAAGGTCGTCTGAATCCCGTGTGGAGACCACAGAGAAAGACCTAGTTCCCCACCTCATCGCGACCGGAGGCCTCACATCCTTTGAAAACTCCAGAGGGACGCGGAGATCAGTGCCTCCAAAGGAGACGATGCCTGACTCCTCGTGAAACTTGATAGGAGTCCCTGGATTCCTGTGGCACGTGGAAAGGGATCCTTGGTCTCCCGCCTCAGCTGGAGAGGAGTCCCAATTGCCCTGCCAAGCCTCGAGGAGAATCCCGAGTTGTCCCTCGCAACTAGGCAGGAGTCCTGACGTCGCTGAACAAACACGTGTGTGGAAGGGCCAGCCCCGTCGTAACTCGAGGATATACCCCAGGTTCCCGCCGCAACTCGAGAAAAACCATGAGACTTCCCCCTTGCCGCGAGATGAGGCCCGATTCCCCTGCACTGCGTGCAGAGCAATGCCGTGTTGCACATCACACAGGAAAGGAGCCTTGATTTCCTTGATGGCACTCCAGAGAAACCCCAAGAACTCTGTTTCAAGGCTAGAGGGATCCTGAGGTAACTGTAGCAACACGAAAGAGCTCCGTGGACCAAAAATCAACTCGAGATGGGAGTTTAGTCCCTGGCTTTGACTCCAGAGGAATACCACCTTACCACAAGCACCTCAAGAGGAGGCTTCTCTCAGCTCTAGGTATGTGAGAGGGACCCTGAGTTTGCGGCCTCAAGTGGAATGGACACCGCGATGCCCTGACTCGAAATAAGGCCGGATATCCCTGCAGTGACTTGAATGCAGGCTCGTCTTGCATCTCCCAAGACGAAAGGATGTCTGAATCCCCTGTGGAAACCACAGAGAAAGACCTAGTTCCCCACCTCATCGCGACCGGAGGCCTCACATCCTTGGAAAACTCCAGAGGCACGCGGAGATCAGTGCCTCCAAAGGACACGATGCCTGACTCCTCGTGAAACTTCATGGAGTTCCAGGATTCCTGTGGACGTAGAAAGGGACCCTTGGTCTCCCGCCTCAGCTGGAGAGGCGTCCCAATTGCCCTGCCAAGCCTCGAGAAGAATCCCGAGTTGTCCCTCGCAACTAGGCAGGAGTCCTGACGTCGCTGAACAAACACGTGTGTGGAAGGGCCATCCCCGTCGTAACTCGAGAATATACCCCAGGTTCCCGCCGCAACTCGAGAAAAACCATGAGACTACCCCCTCGCAGCGAGATGAGGCCCGATTCCCCTGCACTGCGTGCAGAGCAATGCCGTGTTGCACATCACACATGAAAGGAGCCTTGATTTCCTTGATGGCACTCCAGAGAATCCCCAAGAACACTGTTTCAAGGATAGAGGGATCCTGAGGTCACTGTAGCAACACGAAAGAGCTCCGTTGACCAAAAATCAACTCGAGATGAGAGGTTACTCCCTGGCTTCGACTCCAGAGGAATACCACCTTACCACAAGCACCTCAAAAGTAGGCTTCTCTCAGCTCTAGGTATGTGAGAGGGACCCTGAGTTTGCGGCCTCAAGTGGAATGGACACCGCGATGCCCTGACTCGAAATAAGGCCGGATATCCCTGCAGTGACTTGAATGCAGGCTCGTCTTGCATCTCCCAAGACGAAAGGTTGTCTGAATCCACTGTGGAGACCACAGAGAAAGACCTAGTTCCCCACCTCATCGCGACCGGAGGCCTCACATCCTTTGAAAACTCCAGAGGGATGCGTAGATCAGTGCCTCCAAAGGAGACGATGCCTGACTCCTCGTGAAACTTGATAGGATTCCCAGGATTCCTGTGGCACGTGGAAAGGGACCCTTGGTCTCCCGCCTCAGCTGGAGAGGCGTCCCAATTGCCCTGCCAAGCCTCGAGGAGAATCCCGAGTTGTCCCTCGCAACTAGGCAGGAGTCCTGACGTCGCTGAACAAACAGGTGTCTGGAAGGGCCATCCCCGTCGTAACTCGAGAATATACCCCAGGTTCCCGCCGCAACTCGAGAAAAACCATGAGACTTCCCCCTCGCCGCGAGATGAGGCCCGATTCCCCTGCACTGCGTGCAGAGCAATGCCGTGTTGCACATCACACAGGAAAGGAGCCTTGATATCCTTGATGGCACTCCAGAGAAAGCCCAAGAACACTGTTTCAAGGCTAGAGGGATCCTGAGGTCACTGTAGCAACCTGAAAGAACTCCGTGGACCAAAAATCAACTCGAGATGAGAGGTTAGTCCCTGGCTTCGACTCCAGAGGAATACCACCTTACCACAAGCACCTCAAGAGGAGGCTTCTCTCAGCTCTAGGTATGTGAGAGGGACGCTGAGTTTGCGGCCTCAAGAGGAATGGACACCGCGATGCCCTGACTCGAAATAAGGCCGGATATCCCTGCAGTGACTTGAATGCAGGCTCGTCTTGCATCTCCCAAGACGAAAGGTCGTCTGAATCCCGTGTGGAGACCACAGGGAAAGACCTAGTTGCCCACCTCATCGCGACCGGAGGCCTCACATCCTTTGAAAACTCCAGAGGGACGCGGAGATCAGTGCCTCCAAAGGAGACGATGCCTGACTCCTCGTGAAACTTGATAGGAGTCCCTGGATTCCTGTGGCACGTGGAAAGGGATCCTTGGTCTCCCGCCTCAGCTGGAGAGGAGTCCCAATTGCCCTGCCAAGCCTCGAGGAGAATCCCGAGTTGTCCCTCGCAACTAGGCAGGAGTCCTGACGTCGCTGAACAAACACGTGTGTGGAAGGGCCATCCCCGTCGTAACTCGAGAATATACCTCAGGTTCCCGCCACAACTCGAGAAAAACCATGAGACTTCCCCCTCGCCGCGAGATGAGGCCCGATTTCCCTGCAATGCGTGCAGAGCAATGCCGTGTTGCACATCACACAGGAAAGGAGCCTTGATTTCCTTGATGGCACTCCAGAGAAAGGCCAAGAACACTGTTGCAAGGCTAGAGGGATCCTGAGGTCACTGTAGCAACATGAAAGAGCTCTGTGGACCAAAAATCAACTCGAGATGAGAGTTTAGTCCCTGGCTTCGACTCCAGAGGAAAACCATCTTACCACAAGCACCTCAAGAGGAGGCTTCTCTCAGCTCTAGGTATGTGAGAGGGACCCTGAGTTTGCGGCCTCAAGTGGAATGGACACCGCGATGCCCTGACTCGAAATAAGGCCGGATATCCCTGCAGTGACTTGAATGCAGGCTCGTCTTGCATCTCCCAAAACAAAAGGATGTCTGAATCCCCTGGGGAGACCACAGAGAAAGACCTAGTTCCCCACCTCATCGCGACCGGAGGCCTCACATCCTTGGAAAACTCCAGAGGGACGCGGAGATCAGTGCCTCCAAAGGAGACGATGCCTGACTCCTCGTGAAACTTGATAGGAGTCCCAGGATTCCTGTGGCACGTGGAAAGGGAAACTTGGTCTCCCGCCTCAGCTGGAGAGGCATCCCAATTGCCCTGCCAAGCCTCAAGGAGAATCCCGAGTTGTCCCTCGCAACTAGGCAGGAGTCCTGACGTCGCTGAACAAACACGTGTGTGGAAGGGCCATCCCCGTCGTAACTCGAGAATATACCCCAGGTTCCCGCCGCAACTCGAGAAAAACCATGAGACTTCCCCCTCGCCGCGAGATGAGGCCCGATTCCCCTGCACTGCGTGCAGAGCAATGCCGTGTTGCACATCACACAGGAAAGGAGCCTTGATTTCCTTGATGGCCCTCCAGAGAAAGCCCAAGAACACTGTTTCAAGGCTAGAGGGATCCTGAGGTCACTCTAGCAACACGAAAGAGCTCCGTGGACCAAAAATCAACTCAAGATGAGAGGTTAGTCCCTGGCTTCGACTCCAGAGGAATACCACCTTACCACAAGCACCTCAAGAGGAGGCTTCTCTGAGCTCTAAGTATGTGAGAGGAACGCTGAGTTTGCGGCCTCAAGTGGAATGGACACCGCGATGCCCTGACTCGAAATTAGGCCGGATATGCCTGCAGTGACTTGAATGCAGGCTCGTCTTGCATCTCCCAAGACGAAAGGTTGTCTGAATTCACTGTGGAGACCACAGAGAAAGACCTAGTTCCCCACCTCATCGCGATCGGAGGCCTCACATCCTTTGAAAACTCCAGAGGGATGCGGAGATCAGTGCCTCCAAAGGAGACGATGCCTGACTCCTCGTGAAACTTGATAGGATTTCCAGGATTCCAGTGGCACGTGGAAAGGGACCCTTGGTCTCCCGCCTCAGCTGGAGAGGCGTCCCAACTGCCCTGCCAAGCCTCGAGGAGAATCCCGAGTTGTCCCTCGCAACTAGGCAGGAGTCCTGACGTCGCTGAACAAACACGTGTGTGGAAGGGCCATCCCCGTCTTAACTCGAGGTTATGCCCCAGTTTCCCGCCGCAACTCGAGAAAAACCATGAGACTTCCCCCTCGCCGCGAGATGAGGCCCGATTCCCCTGCACTGCGTGCAGAGCAATGCCGTGTTGCACATCACACAGGAAAGGAGCCTTGATTTCCTTGATGGCACTCCAGAGAAACCCCAAGAATACTGTTTCAAGGCTAGAGGGATCCTGAGGTCACTGTAGCAACACGAAAGAGCTCCGTGGACCAAAAATCAACTCGAGATGAGAGTTTAGTCCCTGGCTTCGACTCCAGAGGAATACCACCTTACCACAAGCACCCCAAGAGGAGGCTTCTCTCAGCTCTAGGTATGTGAGAGGGACCCTGAGTTTGCGGCCTCAAGTGGAATGGACACCGCGATGCCCTGACTCGAAATAATTCCAGATATCCCTGCAGTGACTTGAATGCAGGCTCGTCTTGCATCTTCCAAGACAAAAGGATGTCTGAATCCCCTGTGGAGACCACAGAGAAAGACCTAGTTCCCCACCTCATCGCGACCGGAGGCCTCACATCCTTGGAAAACTCCAGAGGGACGCGGAAATCAGTGCCTCCAAAGGAGACGATGCCTGACTCCTCGTGAAACTTGATAGGAGTCCCAGGATTCCTGTGTCACGTGGAAAGGGACCCTTGGTCTCCCGCCTCAGCTGGAGAGGCGTCCCAATTGCCCTGCCAAGCCTCGAGGAGAATCCCGAGTTGTCCCTCGCAACTAGGCAGGAGTGCTGACGTCGCTGAACAAACACGTGTGTGGAAGGGCCATCCCCGTCGTAACTCGAGGATATGCCCCAGGTTCCCGCCGCAACTCGAGAAAAACCATGAGACTTCCCCCTCGCCGCGAGATGAGGCCCGATTCCCCTGCACTGCGTGCAGAGCAATGCCGTGTTGCATATCACACAGGAAAGGAGCCTTGATTTCCTTGATGGCACTCCAGAGAAAGCCCAAGAACACTGTTTCAAGGCTAGAGGGATCCTGAGGTCACTGTAGCAACACGAAAGAGCTCCGTGGACCAAAAATCAACTCGAGATGAGAGGTTAGTCCCTGGCTTCGACTCCAGAGGAATACCACCTTACCACAAGCACCTCAAGAGGAGGCTTCTCTCAGCTCTAGGTATGTGAGAGGGACCCTGAGTTTGCGGCCTCAAGTGGAATGGACACCGCGATGCCCTGACTCGAAATAAGGCCGGATATCCCTGCAGTGACTTGAATTCAGGCTCGTCTTGCATCTCCCAAGACGAAAGGTTGTCTGAATCCACTGTGGAGACCACAGAGAAAGACCTAGTTCCCCACCTCATCGCGACCGGAGGCCTCACATCCCTTGAAAACAACAGAGGAATGCGGAGATCAGTGCCTCCAAAGGAGACGATGCCTGACTCCTCGTGAAACTTGATAGGAGACCCAGGATTCCTGTGGCACGTGGAAAGGGACCATTGGTCTCCCGCCTCAGCTGGAGAGGTGTCCCAATTGCCCTGCCAAGCCTCGAGGAGAATCCCGAGTTGTCCCTCCCAACTAGGCAGGAGTCCTGACGTCGCTGAACAAACACGTGTGTGGAAGGGTCATCCCCATCGTAACTCGAGAATATACCCCATGTTCCCACCGCAACTCGAGAAAAACCATGAGACTTCCCACTCGCCGCCAGATGAGGCCCGATTCCCCTGCACTGCGTGCTGAGCAATGCCGTGTTGCACATCACACAGGAAAGGAGCTTTGATATCCTTGATGGCACTCCAGAGAATCCCGAAGAACACTGTTTCAAGGCTAGAGGGATCCTGAGGTCACTGTAGCAACACGAAAGAGCTCGGTGGACCAAAAATCAACCCGAGATGAGAGGTTAGTCCCTGGCTTCGACTCCAGAGGAATACCACCTTACCACAAGCACCTCAAGAGGAGGCTTCTCTCAGCTCTAGGTATGTGAGAGGGACCCTGAGTTTGCGACCTCAAGTGGAATGGACACCGCGATGCCCTGACTCGAAATAAGGCCGAATATCCCTGCAGTGACTTGAATGCAGGCTCGTCTTGCATCTCCCAAGACGAAAGGTTGTCTGAATCCACTGTGGAGACCACAGAGAAAGACCTAGTTCCCCACCTCATCGCGACCGGAGGCCTCACATTCTTGGAAAACTCCAAAGGGACGCGGAGATCAGTGCCTCCAAAGGAGACGATGCCTGACTCCTCGTGAAACTTGATAGGAGTCCCTGGATTCCTGTGGCAAGTGGAAAGGGACACTTGGTCTCCCGCCTCAGCTGGAGAGGCGTCCCAATTGCCCTGCCAAGCCTCAAGGAGAATCCAGAGTTGTCCCTCGCAACTAGGCTGTAGTCCTGACGTCGCTGAACAAACACGTGTGTGGAAGGGCCATACCCGTCGTAACTCGAGAATATACCCCAGGTTCCCGCCGCAACTCGAGAAAAACCATGAGACTTCCCCCTCGCCGCGAGATGAGGCCCGATTCCCCTGCACTGCGTGCAGAGCAATGCCGTGTTGCACATCACACAGGAAAGGAGCCTTGATTTCCTTGATGGCACTCCAGAGAAACCCCAAGAACACTGTTTCAAGGCTAGAGGGACCCTGAGGTCACTGTAGCAACAGGAAAGTGCTCCGTGGACCACAAATCAACTCGAGATGAGAGTTTAGTCCCTGGCTTCGACTCCAGAGGAATACCTCCTTACCACAAGCACCTCAAGAGGAGGCTTCTCTCAGCTCTAGGTATGTGAGAGGGACCCTGAGTTTGCGGCCTCAAGTGGAATGGACACCGCGATGCCCTGACTCGAAATAAGGCCAGATATGCCTGCAATGACTTGAATGCAGGCTCGTCTTGCATCTCCCAAGACGAAAGGATGTCTGAATCCCCTGTGGAGACCACAGAGAAAGACCTAGTTCCCCACCTCATCGCGACCGGAGGCCTCACATCCTTTGAAAACTCCAGAGGGACGCGGAGATCAGTGCCTCCAAAGGAGACGATGCCTGACTCCTCGTGAAACTTGATAGGAGTCCCAGGATTCCTGTGGCATGTTGAAAGGGACCCTTGGTCTCGCGCCTCAGCTGGAGAGGCGTCCCATTTGCCCTGCCAAGCCTCGAGGAGAATCCCGAGTTGTCCCTCGCAACTAGGCCGGAGTCTTGACGTCGCTGAATAAACACGTGTGTGGAAGGGCCATCCCCGTCGTAACTCGAGAATATACCCCAGGTTCCCGCCGCAACTCGAGAAAAACCATGAGACTTCCCCCTCGCCGCGAGATGAGGCCCGATTCCGCTACACTGCGTGCAGAGCAATGCCGTGTTACACATCACACTGGAAAGGAGCCTTGATTTCCTTGATGGCACTCCAGAGAAACCCCAAGAACACTGTTTCAAGGCGAGAGGGATCCTGAGGTCACTGTAGCAACACGAAAGAGCTCCGTGGACCAAAAGTCAACTCGAGATGAGAGGTTAGTCCCTGGCTTCTACTCCAGAGGAATACCACCTTACCACAAGCACCTCAAGAGGAGGCTTCTCTCAGCTCTAGGTATGTGATAGGGACCCTGAGTTTGCGGCCTCAAGTGAAATGGACACCGCGATGCCCTGACTTGAAATAAGGCCGGATATCCCTGCAGTGACTTGAATGCAGGCTCGTCTTGCATCTCCCAAGATGAAAGGATATCTGAATCCACTGTGGAGACCACAGAGAAAGACCTAGTTCCACACCTCATCGCGACCGGAGGCCCTCACATCCTTTGAAAACTCCAGAGGGATGTGGAGATCAGTGCCTCCAAAGGAGAAGATGCCTGACTCCTCGTGAAACTTGATAGGAGACCCAGGATTCCTGTGGCACGTGGAAAGGGACCCTTGCTCTACCGCCTCAGCTGGAGAGGCGTCCCAATTGCCCTGCCAAGCCTCGAGGAGAATCCCGAGTTCTCCCTCGCAACTAGGCAGGAGTCCTGACGTCGCTGAACAAACAGGTGTGTGGAAGGGCCATCCCCGTCGTAACTCGAGAATATACCCCAGGTTCCCGCCGCAACTCAAGAAAAACCATGAGACTTCCCCCTCGCCGCGAGATGAGGCGCGATTCCCCTGCACTGCGTGCAGAGCAATGCCGTGTTGCACATCACACAGGAAAGGAGCCTTGATTTCCTTGATGGCACTCCAGAGAAACCCCAAGAACACTGTTTCCAGGCTAGAGGGATCCTGAGGTCACTGTAGCAACACGAAAGAGCTCCGTGGACCAAAAATCAACTCGAGATGAGAGGTTAGTCCCTGGCTTCGACTCCAGAGGAATACCACCTTACCACAAGCACCTCAAGAGGAGGCTTCTCTCAGCTCTAGGTATGTGAGAGGAACCCTTAGTTTGCGGCCTCAAGTGGAATGGACACCGGGATGCCCTGACTCGAAATAAGGCCGGATATGCCCTCAGTGACTTGAATGCAGGCTCGTCTTGCATCTCCCAAGACGAAAGGATGTCTGAATCCACTGTGGAGACCACAGAGAAAGACATAGTTTCACACCTCATCGCGACCGGAGGCCTCACATCCTTTGAAAACTCCAGAAGGATGCGGAGATGAGTGCCTCCAATGGAGACGATGCCTGACTCCTCGAGAAACTTGATAGGAGTCCCAGAATTCCTGTGGCACGTGGAAAGGGACACTTGGTCTCCCGCCTCAGCTGCACAGGCGTCCCAATTGCCCGGCCAAGCCTCGAGGAGAACCCGAGTTGTCCCTCGCAACTAGGCAGGAGTCCTGACGTCGCTGAACAAACACGTGTGTGGAAGGGCCATCCCCGTCGTAACTCGAGAATATACCCCAGGTTCCCGCCGCAACTCGAGAAAAACCATGAGACTTCCCCCTCGCCACGAGATGAGTCCCGATTCCCCTGCATTGCGTGCAGAGCAATGCCGTGTTGCACATCACACATGAAAGGAGCCTTGATTTCCTTGATGGCACTCCAGAGAAAGCCCAAAAACACTGTTTCAAGGCTAGAGGGATCCTGAGGTCACTGTAGCAACACGAAAGAGCTCCGTGGACCAAAAATCAACTCGAGATGAGAGGTTAGTCCCTGGTTTCGTCTCCAGAGGAATACCACCTTACCACAAGCACCTCAAGAGGAGGCTTCTCTGAGCTCTAGGTATGTGAGAGGGACCCTGAGTTTGCGGCCTCAAGTGGGATGGACACCGCGATGCCCTGACTCGAAATAAGGCCGGATATCCCTGCAGTGACTTGAATGCATGTTCGTCTTGCATCTCCCAAGACGAAAGGATGTCTGAATCCCCTGTGGAGACCGCAGAGAAAGACCTAGTTCCCCACCTCATCCCGACCGGAGGCCTCATATCCTTTGAAAACTCCAGAGGGATGCGGAGATCAGTGCCTCCAAAGGAGACAATGCCTGACTCCTCGTGAAACTTGATAGGAGTTCCAGGATTCCTGTGGCAGGTGGAAAGGGACCCTTGGTCTCCCGCCTCAGCTGGAGAGGCGTCCCAATTGCCCTGCCAAGCCTCGAGGAGAATCCCGAGTTGTCCCTCGCAACTAGGCAGGAGTCCTGACGTCGCTGAACAAACACGTGTGTGGAAGAACCATAGCCATCGTAACTCGAGAATATACCCCAGGTTCCCGCCGCAACTCGAGAAAAACCATGAGACTTCCCCCTCACCACGAGATGAGGCCCGATTCCCCTGCACTGCGTGCAGAGCAATGCCGTGTTGCACATCACACAGGAAAGGAGCCTTGATTTCCTTGATGGCACTCCAGAGAAACCCCAAGAACACTGTTTCAAGGCTAGAGGGATCCTGAGGTCACTGTAGCAACAGGAAAGAGCTCTGTGGACCACAAATCAACTCGAAATGAGAGTTTAGTCCGGGCTTCGACTCCAGAGGAATACCACCTTACCACAAGCACCTCAAGAGGAGGCTTCTCTCAGATCTAGGTATGTGAGAGGGATCCTGAGTTCGCGGCCTCAAGTGGAATGGACACCGCGATGCCCTGACTCGAAATAAGGCCGGATATGCCTGCAGTGACTTGAATGCAGGCTCGTCTTGCATCTCCCAAGACGAAAGGATGTCTGAATCCCCTGTGGAGACCACAGAGAAAGACCTAGTTCCCCACCTCATCGCGACCGGAGGCCTCACATCCTTTGAAAACTCCAGAGGGACGCGGAGATCAGTGCCTCCAAAGGAGACGATGCCTGACTCCTCGTGAAACTTGATAGGATTCCCAGGATTCCTGTGGCATGTTGAAAGGGACCCTTGGTCTCGCGCCTCAGCTGGAGAGGCGTCCCAATTGCCCTGCCAAGCCTCGAGGAGAATCCCGAGTTGTCCCTCGCAACTAGGCCGGAGTCTTGACGTCGCTGAACAAACACGTGTGTGGAAGGGCCATCCCCGTCATAACTCGAGAATATACCCCAGGTTCCCGCCGCAACTCGAGAAAAACCATGAGACTTACCCCTCGCCGCGAGATGAGGCCCGATTCCCCTGCACTGAGTGCAGAGCAATGCCGTGTTGCACATCACACTGGAAAGGAGCCTTGATTTCCTTGATGGCACTCCAGAGAAAGCAAAAGAACTCTGTTTCAAGGCTAGAGGGATCCTGAGGTCACTGTAGCAACACGAAAGAGCTCTGTGGACCAAAAGTCAACTCGAGATGAGAGGTTAGTCCCTGGCTTCGACTCCAGAGGAATACCACCTTACCACAAGCACCTCAAGAGGAGGCTTCTCTCAGCTCTAGGTATGTGATAGGGACCCTGAGTTTGCGGCCTCAAGTGGAATGGACACCGCGATGCCCTGACTCGAAATAAGGCCGGATATCCCTGCAGTGACTTGAATGCAGGCTCGTCTTGCATCTCCCAAGACGAAAGGATGTTTGAATCCACTGTGGAGACCACAGAGAAAGACCTAGTTCCCCACCTCATCGCGACCGGAGGCCTCACATCCTTGGAAAACTCCAGAGGGACGCGGAGATCAGTGCCTCCAAAGGAGACGATGCCTGACTCCTCGTGAAACTTGATAGGAGTCCCAGGATTCCTGTGGCATGTTGAAAGGGACACTTGGGATCGCGGTTCAGCTGGAGAGGCGTCCCAATTGCCCTGCCAAGCCTCGAGGAGAATCCCGAGTTGTCCCTCGCAACTAGGCAGGAGTCTTGACGTCGCTGAACAAACACCTGTGTGGAAGGGCCATCCCCGTCGTAACTCGAGAATATACCCCAGGTTCCCGCCGCAACTCGAGAAAAACCATGAGACTTCCCCCTCGCCGAGAGATGAGGCCCGATTCCCCTGCACTGCTGGCAGAGCAATGCGGTGTTGCACATCACACTGGAAAGGGGCCTTGATTTCCTTGATGGCACTCCAGAGAAACCCCAAGAACACTGTTTCAAGGCTAGAGGGATCCTGAGGTCACTGTAGCAACACTAAAGAGCTCCGTGGACCAAAAATCAACTCGAGATGAGAGGTTAGTCCCTGGCTTCGACTCCAGAGGAATACCACCTTACCACAAGCACCTCAAGAGGAGGCTTCTCTCAGATCTAGGAATGTGAGAGGCACCCTGAGATTGCAGCCTGAAGTGGAATGGACACCGCGATGCCCTGACTCGAAATAAGGCCGGATATCCCTGCAGTGACTTGAATGCAGGCTCGTCTTGCATCTCCCAAGATGAAAGGATGTCTGAATCCCCTGTGGAGACCACAAAGAAAGACCCAGTTCCCCACCTCATGGTGACCGGAGGGCTCAAACCCTTTGAAAACTCCAGAGGGACGCGGAGATCAGTGCCTCCAAAGGAGACGATGGCTGACTCCTCGTGAAACTTGATAGGAGTCCCAGGATTCCTGTGGCACGTGGAAAGGGACCCTTGGTCTCCCGCCTCAGCTGGAGAGGCGTCCCAATTGCCCTGCCAAGCCTCGAGGAGAATCCCGAGTTGTCCCTCGCACCTAGGAAGGAGTCCTGACGTCGCTGAACAAACACGTGTGTGGAAGGGCCATCCCCGTCGTAACTCGAGAATATACCCCAGGTTCCCACCGCGACTCGAGAAAAACCATGAGACTTCCCCCTCGCCACGAGATAAGACCCGATTCCCCTGCACTGCGTGCAGAGCAAAGCCGTGTTGCACATCACACAGGAAAGGAGCCTTGATTTCCTTGATGGCACTCCAGAGAAACCCCAAGAACTCTGTTTCAAGGCTAGAGGGAGCCTGAGGTCACTGTAGCAACACGAAAGAACTCTGTGGACCACAAATCAACTCGAGATGAGAGGTTAGTCCCTGGCTTCGACTCCAGAGGAATACCACCTTACCAGAAGCACGTCAAGAGGAGGCTTCTCTCAGCTCTAGGTATGTGAGAGTGACCCTGAGTTTGCGGCCTCAAGTGGAATGGACACCGCGATGCCCTGACTCGAAATAAGGCCGGATATCCCTGCAGTGACTTGAATGCAGGCTCGTCTTGCATCTCTCAAGACGAAAGGATGTCTGAATCCCCTGTGGAGACCACAGCGAAAGACCTAGTTCCCCATCTCATGGCGACCGGAGGCCTCACATCCTTTGAAAACTCCAGAGGGATGCGGAGACCAGTGCCTCCAAAGGAGACGATGCCTGACTCCTCGTGAAACTTGATAGGAGTCCCAGGATTCCTGTGGCACTTGGAAAGGGACCCTTGGTCTCCCGCCTCAGCTGGAGAGGCGTCCCAATTGCCCTGCCAAGCCTCGAGGAGAATCCGGAGTTGTCCCTCGCAACTAGGCAGGAGTCCTGACGTCGTTGAACAAACACGTGTGTGGAAGGGCCATCCCCATCCTAACTCGAGAATATACCCCAGGTTCCCGCCGCAACTCGAGAAAAACCATGAGACTTCCCACTCGCCGCGAGATGAGGCCCGATTCCCCTGCACTGTGTGCAGAGCAATGCCGTGTTGCACATCATACAGGAAGGGAGCCTTGATTTACTTGATGGCACTCCAGAGAAACCCCAAGAACACTGTTTCAAGGCTAGAGGGATCCTGAGGTCACTGTAGCAACAAGAAAGAGCTCCGTGGACCAAAAATCAACTCGAGATGAGAGGTTAGTCCCTGGCTTCGACTCCAGAGGAATACCACGTTACCACAAGCACCTCAAGAGGAGGCTTCTCTTAGCTCTAGGTATGTGAGAGGGACCCTGAGTTTGCGGCATCACGTGGATTGAACACCGCGATGCCCTGACTCGAAGTAAGGACGGATATCCCTGCAGTGACTTGAATGCAGGCTTGTGTTGCATTTCTCAAGATGAAAGGATGTCTGAATCCCCTGTGGAGACCACGGAGAAAGACCTAGTTCCCCACCTCATCGCGACCGGAGGCCTCATATCCTTGGAAAACTCCAGAGGGACGCGGAGATCAGTGGCTCCAAAGGAGACGATGCCTGACTCCTCGTGAAACTTGATAGGAGTCCCAGGATTCCTGTGGCACGTGGAAAGGGACACTTTGTCTCCCGCCTCAGCTGGAGAGGCGTTCCAATTGCCCTGCCAAGCCTCGAGGAGAATCCCGAGTTGTCCCTCGCAACTAGGCAGGAGTCCTGACGTCGCTGAAGAAACACGTGTGTGGAAGGGCCATCCCCGTCGTAACTCGAGAATATACCCCAGGTTGCAGACGCAACTCGAGAAAAACCATGAGACTTCCCCCTCCCCGCGAGATGAGGCCCGATTCCCCTGCACTGCGTGAAGAGCAATACCGTGTTGCACATCACACAGGAAAGGAGCCTTGATTTCCTTGATGGCACTCCAGAGAAACCCCAAGAACACTGTTTTAAGGCTAGAGGCATCCTGAGGTCACTGTAGCAACAGGAAATAGCTCAGTGGACCACAAATCAACTCGAGATGAGAGGTTAGTCCCTGGCTTCGACTCCAGAGGAATACCACCTTACCACAAGCACCTCAAAGGAGGCTTCTCTCAGCTCCAGGTATGTGAGAGGGACCCTGAGTTTGCGGTCTCAAGTGGAATGAACACCGCGATGCCCTGACTCGAAATGAGGCCGGATTTCCCTGCAGTGACTTGAATGCAGGCTCGTCTTGGATGTCCCAAGTCGAAAGGATGTCTGAATCCCCTGTGGAGACCGCAGAGAAAGTCCTAGTTCCCCACCTCATCGCGACCGGAGGCCTCACATCCTTTGAAAACTCCAGAGGGACGCGGAGATCAGTGCCTCCAAAGGAGATGATGCCTGACTCCTCGTGAAACTTGATAGGAGTCCCAGGATTCCTGTGGCACGTGGAAAGGGACACTAGGTCTCCCGCCTCAGCTGGAGAGGCATCCCAATTGCCCTGTCAAGCCTTGAGAAGAATTCCGAGTTGTCCCTCGCAACTAGCCAGGAGTCCTGACGTCACTGAACAAACACCTGTGTGGAAGGGCCATCCTGGTCGTAACTAGAGAATATACACCAGGTTCCCGCTGCAACTCAAGAAAAACCATGAGACTTCCCCCTCGCCGCGAGGTGAGGCCCGATTCCCCTGCACTGCGTGCAGAGCAATGCCCTGTTGCACATCACACATGAAAGGAGCCTTGATTTCCTTGATGGCATTCCAGAGAAACCTCAAGAACACTGTTTCAAGGCTAGAAGGATCCTGAGGTCACTGTAGCAACACAAAAGAGCTCCGTGGACCAAAAATCAACTCGAGATGAGAGGTTAGTTCCTGGCTTCGACTCCAGAGGAATACCACCTTACCACAAGCATCTCAAGAGGAGGCTTCTCTCAGCTCTATGTATGTGAGAGGCACCCTGAGTTTGCGGCCTCAAGTTGAATGGACACCGCGATGCCCTGACTCGAAATAAGGCCGGATATCCCTGCAGTGACTTGAATGCAGGCTCGTCTTGCATCTGCCAAGAAGAAAGGATGTCTGAATCCACTGTGGAGAAAACAGAGAAAGACATAGTTTCACACCTCATCGCGACCGGAGGCCTCACAACCTTTGAAAACTCCAGAAGGATGCGGAGATGAGTGCCTCCAATGGAGACGATGCCTGACTCCTCGAGAAACTTCATAGGAGTCCCAGAATTCCTGTGTCACGTGGAAAGGGACACTTGGTCTCCCACCTCAGCTGCACAGGCATCCCAATTGCCCTGCCAAGCCTCGAGGAGAACCCGAGTTGTCCCTCGCAACTAGGCAGGAGTCCTGACGTCGCTGAACAAACACGTGTGTGGAAGGGCCTTCCCCGTCGTAACTCGAGAATATACCCCAGGTTCCCACCGCAAATCGAGAAAAACCATGAGACTTCCCCCTCGCCACGAGATGAGTCCCGATTCCCCTGCACTGCGTGCAGAGCAATGCGGTGTTGCACATCACACAGGAAAGGAGCCTTGATTTCCTTGATGGCACTCCAGAGAAAGCCCAAGAACACTGTCTCAAGGCTAGAGGGATCCTGAGGTCACTGTAGCAACACGAAAGAGCTCCGTGGACCACAAATCAACTCGAGATGAGAGGTTAGTCCCTGTCTTCGACTCCAGAGGAATACCACCTTACCACAAGCACCTCAAGAGGAGGCTTCTCTCAGCTCTAGGTATGTGAGAGGGACGCTGAGTTTGCGGCCTCAAGTGGAATGGTCACCGCGATGCCCTGACTCGAAATAAGGCCGGATATCCCTGCAGTGACTTGAATGCAGGCTCGTCTTGCATCTCCCAAGACGAAAGGTCGTCTGAATCCCGTGTGGAGACCACAGAGAAAGACCTAGTTCCCCACCTCATCGCGACCGGAGGCCTCACATCCTTTGAAAACTCCAGAGGGACGCGGAGATCAGTGCCTCCAAAGGAGACGATGCCTGACTCCTCGTGAAACTTGATAGGAGTCCCTGGATTCCTGTGGCACGTGGAAAGGGATCCTTGGTCTCCCGCCTCAGCTGGAGAGGAGTCCCAATTGCCCTGCCAAGCCTCGAGGAGAATCCCGAGTTGTCCCTCGCAACTAGGCAGGAGTCCTGACGTCGCTGAACAAACACGTGTGTGGAAGGGCCAGCCCCGTCGTAACTCGAGGATATACCCCAGGTTCCCGCCGCAACTCGAGAAAAACCATGAGACTTCCCCCTCGCCGCGAGATGAGGCCCGATTCCCCTGCACTGCGTGCAGAGCAATGCCGTGTTGCACATCACACAGGAAAGGAGCCTTGATTTCCTTGATGGCACTCCAGAGAAACCCCAAGAACTCTGTTTAAAGGCTAGAGGGATCCTGAGGTAACTGTAGCAACACGAAAGAGCACCGTGGACCAAAAATCAACTCGAGATGGGAGTTTAGTCCCTGGCTTCGACTCCAGAGGAATACCACCTTACCACAAGCACCTCAAGAGGAGGCTTCTCTCAGCTCTACCTATGTGAGACGGACCCTGAGTTTGCGGCCTCAAGTGGAATGGACACCGCGATGCCCTGACTCGAAATAAGGCCGGATATCCCTGCAGTGACTTGAATGCAGGCTCGTCTTGCATCTCCCAAGACGAAAGGATGTCTGAATCCCCTGTGGAAACCACAGAGAAAGACCTAGTTCCCCACCTCATCGCGACCGGAGGCCTCACATCCTTGGAAAACTCCAGAGGCACGCGGAGATCAGTGCCTCCAAAGGAGACGATGCCTGACTCCTCGTGAAACTTGATAAGAGTCCCTGGATTCCTGTGGCACGTGGAAAGGGACACTTGGTCTCCCGCCTCAGCTGGAGAGGCGTCCCAATTGCCCTGCCAAGCCTCAAGGAGAATCCCGAGTTGTCCCTCGCAAATAGGCAGGAGTCCCGACGTGGCCGAACAAACACTTGTGTGGAAGGGCCATCCCCGTCGTAACTCGAGAATATACCCCAGGTTCCCGCCGCAACTCGAGAAAAACCATGAGACTTCCCCCTCGCCGCGAGATGAGGCCCGATTTCCCTGCACTTCGTGCAGAGCAATGCCGTGTTGCACATCACACAGGAAAGGAGCCTTGATTTCCTTGATGGCACTCCAGAGAAACCCCAAGAACACTGTTTCAAGGCTAGAGGGATCCTGAGGTCACTGTAGCAACATGAAAGAGCTCCGTGGACCAAAAATCAACTCGAGATGAGAGTTTAGTCCCTGGCTTCGACTCCAGAGGAATACCATCTTACCACAAGCACCTCAAGAGGAGGCTTCTCTCAGCTCTAAGTATGTGAGCGGGACCCTGAGTTTGTGGCCTCAAGTGGAATGGACACCGCGATGCCCTGACTCGAAATAAGGCCACATATGCCCGCAGTGACTTGAATGAAAGTTCGTCTTGCATCTCTAAAGACGAAAGTATGTCTGAATCCCCTGTGGAGACCACAGAGAAAGACCTAGTTCCCCACCTCATCGCGACCGGAGGCCTCACATCCTTTGAAAACTCCAGAGGGACGCGGAGATCAGTGCCTCCAAAGGAGATGATGCCTGACTCCTCGTGAATCTTGATAGGAGTCCCAGGATTCCTGTGGCACGTGGAAAGGGACACTTGGTCTCGTGCCTCAGCTGGAGAGGCGTCCCAATTTCCCTGCCAAGCCTCAAGGAAAATCCCGAGTTGTCCCTCGCAAGTAGGCAGGAGTCCTGACGTCGCTGAACAAACACGTGTGTGGAAGGGCCATCCCCGTCTTAACTCGAGGATATGCCCCAGGTTCCCGCCGCAACTCGAGAAAAACCATGAGACTTCCCCCTCGCCGCGAGATGAGGCCCGATTCCCCTGCACTGCGTGCAGAGCAATGCCGTGTTGCACATCACACAGGAAAGGAGCCTTGATTTCCTTGATGGCACTTCAGAGAAACCCCAAGAACACTGTTTCAAGGCTAGAGGGATCCTGAGGTCACTGTAGCAACACGAAAGAGCTCCGTGGACCAAAAATCAACTCGAGATGAGAGTTTAGTCCCTGGCTTCAACTCCAGAGGAATACCACCTTACCACAAGCACCTCAAGAGGAGGCTTCTCTCAGCTCTAGGTATGTGAGAGGGACCCTGAGTTTGCGGCCTCAAGTGGAATGGACACCGCGATGCCCTGACTCGAAATAATTCCAGATATCCCTGCAGTGACTTGAATGCAGGCTCGTCTTGCATCTTCCAAGACAAAAGGATGTCTGAATCCCCTGGGGAGACCACAGAGAAAGACCTAGTTCCCCACCTCATCGCGACCGGAGGCCTCACATCCTTGGAAAACTCCAGAGGGACGCGGAAATCAGTGCCTCCAAAGGAGACGATGCCTGACTCCTCGTGAAACTTGATAGGAGTCCCAGGATTCCTGTGGCTCGTGGAAAGGGACCCTTGGTCTCCCGCCTCAGCTGGAGAGGCGTCCCAATTGCCCTGCCAAGCCTCGAGGAGAATCCCGAGTTGTCCCTCGCAACTAGGCAGGAGTGCTGACGTCGCTGAACAAACACGTGTGTGGAAGGGCCATCCCCGTCGTAACTCGAGGATATGCCCCAGGTTCCCGCCGCAACTCGAGAAAAACCATGAGACTTCCCCCTCGCCGCGATATGAGGCCCGATTCCCCTGCACTGCGTGCAGAGCAATGCCGTGTTGCACATCACACAGGAAAGGAGCCTTGATTTCCTTGATGGCACTCCAGAGAAAGCCCAAGAACACTGTTTCAAGGCTAGAGGGATCCTGAGGTCACTGTAGCAACACGAAAGAGCTCCGTGGACCAAAAATCAACTCGAGATGAGAGGTTAGTCCCTGGCTTCGACTCCAGAGGAATACCACCTTACCACAAGCACCTCAAGAGGAGGCTTCTCTCAGCTCTAGGTATGTGAGAGGGACCCTGAGTTTGCGGCCTCAAGTGGAATGGACACGGGGATGCCCTGACTCGAAATAAGGCCGGATATGCCTGCAATGACTTGAATGCAGGCTCGTCTTGCATCTCCCAAGACGAAAGGATGTCTGAATCCCCTGTGGAGACCACAGAGAAAGACCTAGTTCCCCACCTCATCGCGACCGGAGGCCTCACATCCTTTGAAAACTCCAGAGGGACCCGGAGATCAGTGCCTCCAAAGGAGACGATGCCTGACTCCTCGTGAAACTTGATAGGAGTCCCAGGATCCCTGTGGCATGTTGAAAGGGACCCTTGGTCTCGCGCCTCAGCTGGAGAGGCGTCCCATTTGCCCTGCCAAGCCTCGAGGAGAATCCCGAGTTGTCCCTCGCAACTAGGCCGGAGTCTTGACGTCGCTGAATAAACACGTGTGTGGAAGGGCCATCCCCGTCGTAACTCGAGAATATACCCCAGGTTCCCGCCGCAACTCGAGAAAAACCATGAGACTTCCCCCTCGCCGCGAGATGAGGCCCGATTCCGCTACACTGCGTGCAGAGCAATGCCGTGTTACACATCACACTGGAAAGGAGCCTTGATTTCCTTGATGGCACTCCAGAGAAACCCCAAGAACACTGTTTCAAGGCGAGAGGGATCCTGAGGTCACTGTAGCAACACGAAAGAGCTCCGTGGACCAAAAGTCAACTCGAGATGAGAGGTTAGTCCCTGGCTTCGACTCCAGAGGAATACCACCTTACCACAAGCACCTCAAGAGGAGGCTTCTCTGAGCTCTAGGTATGTGATAGGGACCCTGAGTTTGCGGCCTCAAGTGAAATGGACACCGCGATGCCCTGACTTGAAATAAGGCCGGATATCCCTGCAGTGACTTGAATGCAGGCTCGTCTTGCATCTCCCAAGACGAAAGGATATCTGAATCCACTGTGGAGACCACAGAGAAAGACTTAGTTCCACACCTCATCGCGACCGGAGGCCCTCACATCCTTTGAAAACTCCAGAGGGATGTGGAGATCAGTGCCTCCAAAGGAGAAGATGCCTGACTCCTCGTGAAACTTGATAGGAGACCCAGGATTCCTGTGGCACGTGGAAAGGGACCCTTGCTCTACCGCCTCAGCTGGAGAGGCGTCCCAATTGCCCTGCCAAGCCTCGAGGAGAATCCCGAGTTGTCCCTCGCAACTAGGCAGGAGTCCTGACGTCGCTGAACAAACAGGTGTGTGGAAGGGCCATCCCCGTCGTAACTCGAGAATATACCCCAGGTTCCCGCCGCAACTCGAGAAAAACCATGAGACTTCCCCCTCGCCGCGAGATGAGGCGCGATTCCCCTGCACTGCGTGCAGAGCAATGCCGTGTTGCACATCACACAGGAAAGGAGCCTTGATTTCCTTGATGGCACTCCAGAGAAACCCCAAGAACACTGTTTCCAGGCTAGAGGGATCCTGAGGTCACTGTAGCAACACGAAAGAGCTCCGTGGACCAAAAATCAACTCGAGATGAGAGGTTAGTCCCTGGCTTCGACTCCAGAGGAATACCACCTTACCACAAGCACCTCAAGAGGAGGCTTCTCTCAGCTCTAGGTATGTGAGAGGAACCCTTAGTTTGCGGCCTCAAGTGGAATGGACACCGGGATGCCCTGACTCGAAATAAGGCCGGATATGCCCTCAGTGACTTGAATGCAGGCTCGTCTTGCATCTCCCAAGACGAAAGGATGTCTGAATCCACTGTGGAGACCACAGAGAAAGACATAGTTTCACACCTCATTGCGACCGGAGGCCTCACATCCTTTGAAAACTCCAGAAGGATGCGGAGATGAGTGCCTCCAATGGAGACGATGCCTGACTCCTCGAGAAACTTGATAGGAGTCCCAGAATTCCTGTGGCACGTGGAAAGGGACACTTGGTCTTCCGCCTCAGCTGCACAGGCGTCCCAATTGCCCGGCCAAGCCTCGAGGAGAACCCGAGTTGTCCCTCGCAACTAGGAAGGAGTCCTGACGTCGCTGAACAAACACGTGTGTGGAAGGGCCATCCCCGTCGTAACTCGAGAATATACCCCAGGTTCCCGCCGCAACTCGAGAAAAACCATGAGACTTCCCCCTCGCCACGAGATGAGTCCCGATTCCCCTGCACTGCGTGCAGAGTAATGCCGTGTTGCACATCACACAGGAAAGGAGCCTTGATTTCCTTGATGGCACTCCAGAGAAAGCCCAAGAACACTGTTTCAAGGCTAGAGGGATCCTGAGGTCACTGTAGCAACACGAAAGAGCTCCGTGGACCAAAAATCAACTCGAGATGAGAGGTTAGTTCCTGGTTTCGTCTCCAGAGGAATACCACCTTACCACAAGCACCTCAAGAGGAGGCTTCTCTGAGCTCTAGGTATGTGAGAGGGACCCTGAGTTTGCGGCCTCAAGTGGGATGGACACCGCGATGCCCTGACTCGAAATAAGGCCGGATATCCCTGCAGTGACTTGAATGCATGTTCGTCTTGTATCTCCCAAGACGAAAGGATGTCTGAATCCCCTGTGGAGACCGCAGAGAAAGACCTAGTTCCCCACCTCATCCCGACCGGAGGCCTCATATCCTTTGAAAACTCCAGAGGGACGCGGAGATCAGTGCCTCCAAAGGAGACAATGCCTGACTCCTCGTGAAACTTGATAGGAGTTCCAGGATTCCTGTGGCACGTGGAAAGGGACGCTTGGTCTCCCGCCTCAGCTGGAGAGGCGTCCCAATTGCCCTGCCAAGCCTCGAGGAGAATCCCGAGTTGTCCCTCGCAACTAGGCAGGAGTCCTGACGTCGCTGAACAAACACGTGTGTGGAAGAAGCATAGCCATCGTAACTCGAGAATATACCCCAGGTTCCCGCCGCAACTCGAGAAAAACCATGAGACTTCCCCCTCACCGCGAGATGAGGCCCGATTCCCCTGCACTGCGTGCAGAGCAATGCCGTGTTGCACATCACACAGGAAAGGAGCCTTGATTTCCTTGATGGCACTCCAGAGAAACCCCAAGAACACTGTTTCAAGGCTAGAGGGATCCTGAGGTCACTGTAGCAACACGAAAGAGCTCCGTGGACCACAAATCAACTCGAGATGAGAGTTTAGTCCGGGCTTCGACTCCAGAGGAATACCACCTTACCACAAGCACCTCAAGAGGAGGCTTCTCTCAGCTCTAGGTATGTGAGAGGGATCCTGAGTTTGCGGCCTCAAGTGGAATGGACACCGCGATGCCCTGACTCGAAATAAGGCCGGATATGCCTGCAGTGACTTGAATGCAGGCTCGTCTTGCATCTCCCAAGACGAAAGGATGTCTGAATCCCCTGTGGAGACCACAGAGAAAGACCTAGTTCCCCACCTCATCGCGACCGGAGGCCTCACATCCTTTGAAAACTCCAGAGGGACGCGGAGATCAGTGCCTCCAAAGGAGACGATGCCTGACTCCTCGTGAAACTTGATAGGAGTCCCAGGATTCCTGTGGCATGTTGAAAGGGACCCTTGGTCTCGCGCCTCAGCTGGAGAGGCGTCCCAATTGCCCTGCCAAGCCTCGAGGAGAATCCCGAGTTGTCCCTCGCAACTAGGCAGGAGTCCTGACGTCGCTGAACAAACAGGTGTGTGGAAGGGCCATCCCCGTCGTAACTCGAGAATATACCCCAGGTTCCCGCCGCAACTCGAGAAAAACCATGAAACTTCCCCCTCGCCGCGAGATGAGGCGCGATTCCCATGCACTGCGTGCAGAGCAATGCCGTGTTGCACATCACACAGGAAAGGAGCCTTGATTTCCTTGATGGCACTCCAGAGAAACCCCAAGAACACTGTTTCAAGGATAGAGGGATCCTGAGGTCACTGTAGCAACACGAAAGAGCTCCGTGGACCAAAAATCAACTCGAGATGAGAGGTTAGTCCCTGGCTTCGATTCCAGAGGAATACCACCTTACCACAAGCACCTCAAGAGGAGGCTTCTCTCAGCTCTAGGTATGTGAGAGGAACCCTTAGTTTGCGGCCTCAAGTGGAATGGACACCGGGATGCCCTGACTCGAAATAAGGCCGGATATGCCCTCAGTGACTTGAATGCAGGCTCGTCTTGCATCTCCCAAGACGAAAGGATGTCTGAATCCACTGTGGAGACCACAGAGAAAGACATAGTTTCACACCTCATCGCGACCGGAGGCCTCACATCCTTTGAAAACTCCAGAAGGATGCGGAGATGAGTGCCTCCAATGGAGACGATGCCTGACTCCTCGAGAAACTTGATAGGAGTCCCTGAATTCCTGTGGCACGTGGAAAGGGACACTTGGTCTCCCGCCTCAGCTGCACAGGCGTCCCAATTGCCCGGCCAACCTCGAGGAGAACCCGAGTTGTCCCTCGCAACTAGGCAGGAGTCCTGACGTCGCTGAACAAACACGTGTGTGGAAGGGCCATCCCCGTCGTAACTCGAGAATATACCCCAGGTTCCCGCCGCAACTCGAGAAAAACCATGAGACTTCCCCCTCGCCACGAGATTAGTCCCGATTCCCCTGCACTGCGTGCAGAGCAATGCCGTGTTGCACATCACACATGAAAGGAGCCTTGATTTCCTTGATGGCACTCCAGAGAAAGCCCAAAAACACTGTTTCAAGGCTAGAGGGATCCTGAGGTCACTGTAGCAACACGAAAGAGCT
The DNA here is from genome assembly GCF_910594005.1 of Cervus elaphus. Taxonomy (NCBI): domain Eukaryota; kingdom Metazoa; phylum Chordata; class Mammalia; order Artiodactyla; family Cervidae; genus Cervus; species Cervus elaphus. Next base: position 2,643,915 of record NC_057815.1, on the reverse strand, counting down.
CCGTGGACCAAAAATCAACTCGAGATGAGAGGTTAGTCCCTGGTTTCGTCTCCAGAGGAATACCACCTTACCACAAGCACCTCAAGAGGAGGCTTCTCTGAGCTCTAGGTATGTGAGAGGGACCCTGAGTTTGCGGCCTCAAGTGGGATGGACACCGCGATGCCCTGACTCGAAATAAGGCCGGATATCCCTGCAGTGACTTGAATGCAGGCTCGTCTTGCATCTCCCAAGACGAAAGGATATCTGAATCCACTGTGGAGACCACAGAGAAAGACCTAGTTCCACACCTCATCGCGACCGGAGGCCCTCACATCCTTTGAAAACTCCAGAGGGATGTGGAGATCAGTGCCTCCAAAGGAGAAGATGCCTGACTCCTCGTGAAACTTGATAGGAGACCCAGGATTCCTGTGGCACGTGGAAAGGGACCCTTGCTCTACCGCCTCAGCTGGAGAGGCGTCCCAATTGCCCTGCCAAGCCTCGAGGAGAATCCCGAGTTGTCCCTCGCAACTAGGCAGGAGTCCTGACGTCGCTGAACAAACAGGTGTGTGGAAGGGCCATCCCCGTCTTAACTCGAGAATATACCCCAGGTTCCCGCCGCAACTCGAGAAAAACCATGAGACTTCCCCCTCGCCGCGAGATGAGGAGCGATTCCCCTGCACTGCGTGCAGAGCAATGCCGTGTTGCACATCACACAGGAAAGGAGCCTTGATTTCCTTGATGGCACTCCAGAGAAACCCCAAGAACACTGTTTCCAGGCTAGAGGGATCCTGAGGTCACTGTAGCAACACGAAAGAGCTCCGTGGACCAAAAATCAACTCGAGATGAGAGGTTAGTCCCTGGCTTCGACTCCAGAGGAATACCACCTTACCACAAGCACCTCAAGAGGAGGCTTCTCTCAGCTCTAGGTATGTGAGAGGAACCCTTAGTTTGCGGCCTCAAGTGGAATGGACACCGGGATGCCCTGACTCGAAATAAGGCCGGATATGCCCTCAGTGACTTGAATGCATGTTCGTCTTGTATCTCCCAAGACGAAAGGATGTCTGAATCCCCTGTGGAGACCGCAGAGAAAGACCTAGTTCCCCACCTCATCCCGACCGGAGGCCTCATATCCTTTGAAAACTCCAGAGGGACGCGGAGATCAGTGCCTCCAAAGGAGACAATGCCTGACTCCTCGTGAAACTTGATAGGAGTTCCAGGATTCCTCTGGCACGTGGAAAGGGACGCTTGGTCTCCCGCCTCAGCTGGAGAGGCGTCCCAATTGCCCTGCCAAGCCTCGAGGAGAATCCCGAGTTGTCCCTCGCAACTAGGCAGGAGTCCTGACGTCGCTGAACAAACACGTGTGTGGAAGAAGCATAGCCATCGTAACTCGAGAATATACCCCAGGTTCCCGCCGCAACTCGAGAAAAACCATGAGACTTCCCCCTCACCGCGAGATGAGGCCCGATTCCCCTGCACTGCGTGCAGAGCAATGCCGTGTTGCACATCACACAGGAAAGGAGCCTTGATTTCCTTGATGGCACTCCAGAGAAACCCCAAGAACACTGTTTCAAGGCTAGAGGGATCCTGAGGTCACTGTAGCAACAGGAAAGAGCTCCGTGGACCACAAATCAACTCGAGATGAGAGTTTAGTCCGGGCTTCGACTCCAGAGGAATACCACCTTACCACAAGCACCTCAAGAGGAGGCTTCTCTCAGCTCTAGGTATGTGAGAGGGACCCTGAGTTTGCGGCCTCAAGTGGAATGGACACCGCGATGCCCTGACTCGAAATAAGGCCGGATATGCCTGCAGTGACTTGAATGCAGGCTCGTCTTGCATCTCCCAAGACGAAAGGATGTCTGAATCCCCTGTGGAGACCACAGAGAAAGACCTAGTTCCCCACCTCATCGCGACCGGAGGCCTCACATCCTTTGAAAACTCCAGAGGGACGCGGAGATCAGTGCCTCCAAAGGAGACGATGCCTGACTCCTCGTGAAACTTGATAGGAGTCCCAGGATTCCTGTGGCATGTTGAAAGGGACCCTTGGTCTCGCGCCTCAGCTGGAGAGGCGTCCCAATTGCCCTGCCAAGCCTCGAGGAGAATCCCGAGTTGTCCCTCGCAACTAGGCAGGAGTCCTGACGTCGCTGAACAAACAGGTGTGTGGAAGGGCCATCCCCGTCGTAACTCGAGAATATACCCCAGGTTCCCGCCGCAACTCGTGAAAAACCATGAGACTTCCCCCTCGCCGCGAGATGAGGTGCGATTCCCATGCACAGCGTGCAGAGCAATGCCGTGTTGCACATCACACAGGAAAGGAGCCTTGATTTCCTTGATGGCACTCCAGAGAAACCCCAAGAACACTGTTTCAAGGATAGAGGGATCCTGAGGTCACTGTAGCAACACGAAAGAGCTCCGTGGACCAAAAATCAACTCGAGATGAGAGGTTAGTCCCTGGCTTCGATTCCAGAGGAATACCACCTTACCACAAGCACCTCAAGAGGAGGCTTCTCTCAGCTCTAGGTATGTGAGAGGAACCCTTAGTTTGCGGCCTCAAGTGGAATGGACACCGGGATGCCCTGACTCGAAATAAGGCCGGATATGCCCTCAGTGACTTGAATGCAGGCTCGTCTTGCATCTCCCAAGACGAAAGGATGTCTGAATCCACTGTGGAGACCACAGAGAAAGACATAGTTTCACACCTCATCGAGACCGGAGGCCTCACATCCTTTGAAAACTCCAGAAGGATGCGGAGATGAGTGCCTCCAATGGAGACGATGCCTGACTCCTCGAGAAACTTGATAGGAGTCCCAGAATTCCTGTGGCACGTGGAAAGGGACACTTGGTCTCCCGCCTCAGCTGCACAGGCGTCCCAATTGCCCGGCCAAGCCTCGAGGAGAACCCGAGTTGTCCCTCGCAACTAGTCAGGAGTCCTGACGTCGCTGAACAAACAGGTGTGTGGAAGGGCCATCCCCGTCGTAACTCGAGAATATACCCCAGGTTCCCGCCGCAACTTGAGAAAAACCATGAGACTTCCCCCTCGCCACGAGATGAGTCCCGATTCCCCTGCACTGCGTGCAGAGCAATGCCGTGTTGCACATCACACATGAAAGGAGCCTTGATTTCCTTGATGGCACTCCAGAGAAAGCCCAAAAACACTGTTTCAAGGCTAGAGGGATCCTTAGGTCACTGTAGCAACACGAAAGAGCTCCGTGGACCAAAAATCAACTCGAGATGAGAGGTTAGTCCCTGGTTTCGTCTCCAGAGGAATACCACCTTACCACAAGCACCTCAAGAGGAGGCTTCTCTGAGCTCTAGGTATGTGAGAGGGACCCTGAGTTTGCGGCCTCAAGTGGGATGGACACCGCGATGCCCTGACTCGAAATAAGGCCGGATATCCCTGCAGTGACTTGAATGCAGGCTCGTCTTGCATCTCCCAAGACGAAAGGATGTCTGAATCCCCTGTGGAAACCGCAGAGAAAGACCTAGTTCCCCACCTCATCCCGACCGGAGGCCTCATATCCTTTGAAAACTCCAGAGGGATGCGGAGATCAGTGCCTCCAAAGGAGACAATGCCTGACTCCTCGTGAAATTTGATAGGAGTTCCAGGATTCCTGTGGCACGTGGAAAGGGACCCTTGGTCTCCCGCCTCAGCTGGAGAGGCGTCCCAATTGCCCTGCCAAGCCTCGAGGAGAATCCCGAGTTGTCCCTCGCAACTAGGCAGGAGTCCTGACGTCGCTGAACAAACACGTGTGTGGAAGAACCATAGCCATCGTAACTCGAGAATATACCCCAGGTTCCCGCCGCAACTCGAGAAAAACCATGAGACTTCCCCCTCACCGAGAGATGAGGCCCGATTCCCCTGCACTGCGTGCAGAGCAATGCCGTGTTGCACAACACACAGGAAAGGAGCCTTGATTTCCTTGATGGCACTCCAGAGAAACCCCAAGAACACTGTTTCAAGGCTAGAGGGATCCTGAGGTCACTGTAGCAACAGGAAAGAGCTCCGTGGACCACAAATCAACTCGAGATGAGAGTTTAGTCCGGGCTTCGACTCCAGAGGAATACCACCTTACCACAAGCACGTCAAGAGGAGGCTTCTCTCAGATCTAGGTATGTGAGAGGGATCCTGAGTTCGCGGCCTCAAGTGGAATGGACACCGCGATGCCCTGACTCGAAATAAGGCCGGATATGCCTGCAGTGACTTGAATGCAGGCTCGTCTTGCATCTCCCAAGACGAAAGGATGTCTGAATCCCCTGTGGAGACCACAGAGAAAGACCTAGTTCCCCACCTCATCGCGACCGGAAGCCTCACATCCTTTGAAAACTCCAGAGGGACGCGGAGATCAGTGCCTCCAAAGGAGACGATGCCTGACTCCTCGTGAAACTTGATAGGAGTCCCAGGATTCCTGTGGCATGTTGAAAGGGACCCTTGGTCTCGCACCTCAGCTGGAGAGGCGTCCCAATTGCCCTGCCAAGCCTCGAGGAGAATCCCGAGTTGTCCCTCGCAACTAGGCCGGAGTCTTGACGTCGCTGACCAAACACGTGTGTGGAAGGGCCATCCCCGTCATAACTCGAGAATATACCCCAGGTTCCCGCCGCAACTCGAGAAAAACCATGAGACTTACCCCTCGCCGCGAGATGAGGCCCGATTCCCCTGCACTGAGTGCAGAGCAATGCCGTGTTGCACATCAAACTGGAAAGGAGCCTTGATTTCCTTGATGGCACTCCAGAGAAAGCAAAAGAACTCTGTTTCAAGGCTAGAGGGATCCTGAGGTCACTGTAGCAACACGAAAGAGCTCTGTGGACCAAAAGTCAACTCGAGATGAGAGGTTAGTCCCTGGCTTTGACTCCAGAGGAATACCACCTTACCACAAGCACCTCAAGAGGAGGCTTCTCTCAGCTCTAGGTATGTGAGAGGGACCCTGAGTTTGCGGCCTCAAATGGAATCGACACCGCGATGCCCTGACTCGAATAAGGCCGGATATGCCCTCAGTGACTTGAATGCAGGCTCGTCTTGCATCTCCCAAGACGAAAGGATGTCTGAATCCCCTGTGGAGACCACAGAGAAAGACCTAGTTCCCCACCTCATCGTGAACGGAGGCCTCACATCCTTTGAAAACTCCAGAGGGACGCAGAGATCAGTGCCTCCAAAGGAGATGATGCCTGACTCCTCGTGAAACATGATAAGAGTCCCAGGATTCCTGTGGCACGTGGAAAGGGACCCTTGGTCATCCTCCTCAGCTGGAGAGGCGTCCCAATTGCATTGCCAAGCATCGAGGAGAATCCCGAGTTGTCCCTCGCAACTAGGCAGGAGTCATCACGTCGCTGAAGAAACACGTGTGTGGAAGGGCCATCCCCGTCGTAACTCGAGAATATATCCCAGGTTCCCGCCGCAACTCGAGAAAAACCGTGAGACTTCCCCCTCGCCACTAGCTGAGGCCCGATTCCCCTGCACTGCGTGCCGAGCAATGCAGTGTTGCCCATCACACAGGAAAGGAGCCTTGATTTCCTTGATGGCACTCCAGAGAAACCCCAAGAACACTGTTTCAAGGCTAGAGGGATCCTGAGGTCACTGTAGCAACACGAAAGAGCTCCGTGGACCAAAAGTCAACTCGAGATGAGAGGTTAGTCCCTGGCTTCGACTCCAGAGGAATACCACCTTACTACAAGCACCTCAAGAGGAGGCTTCTCTCAGCTCTAGGTATGTGATAGGGACCCTGAGTTTGCGGCCTCAAGTGGAATGGACACCGCGATGCCCTGACTCGAAATAAGGCCGGATATCCCTGCAGTGACTTGAATGCAGGCTCGTCTTGCATCTCCCAAGACGAAAGGATGTCTGAATCCACTGTGGAGACCACAGAGAAAGACCTAGTTCCCCACCTCATCGCGACCGGAGGCCTCACATCCTTGGAAAACTCCAGAGGGACGCGGAGATCAGTGCCTCCAAAGGAGACGATGCCTGACTCCTCGTGAAACTTGATAGGAGTCCCAGGATTCCTGTGGCACGTGGAAAGGGTCACTTGGTCTCCCGCCTCAGATGGAGAGGCGTCCCAATTGCCCTGCCAAGCCTCGAGGAGAATCGCAAGTTGTCCCTCGCAACTAGGCAGGAGTCCTGACGTCGCTGAACAAACACGTGTGTGGAAGGGCCATCCCCGTCGTAACTCGAGAATATACCCCAGGTTCCCGCCGCAACTCGAGAAACACCATGAGACTTCCCCCTCGCCGCGAGATGAGGCCCGATTCCCCTGCACTGAGTGCAGAGCAATGCCGTGTTGCACATCACACAGGAAAGGAGCCTTGATTTCCTTGATGGCACTCCAGAGAAACCCCAAGAACACTGATTCAAGGCTAGAGGGATCCTGAGGTCTCTATAGCAACAGGAAAGAGCTTCGTGGACCACAAATCAACTCGAGATGAGAGTTTAGTCCCTGGCTTTGACTCCAGAGGAATACCACCTTACCAAAAGCACCTCAAGAGGAGGCTTCTCTCAGCTCTAGGTATGTGAGAGGGACCCTGAGTTTGCGGCCTCAAGTGGAATGGACACCGCGATGCCCTGACTTGAAATAAGGCCGGATATCCCTGCAGTGACTTGAATGCAGGCTCGTCTTGCATCTCCCAAGACGAAAGGATGTCTGAATCCCCTGTGGAGACCACAGAGAAAGACCTAGTTCCCCACCTCATCACGACCGGAGGCCTCACATCCTTTGAAACCTCCAGAGGGACGCGGAGATCAGTGCCTCCAAAGGAGACGATGCCTGACTCCTCGTGAAACTTGATAGGATTCCCAGGATTCCTGTGGCATGTTGAAAGGGACACTTGGGATCGCGGTTCAGCTGGAGAGGCGTCCCAATTGCCCTGCCAAGCCTCGAGGAGAATCCCGAGTTGTCCCTCGCAACTAGGCCGGAGTCTTGACGTCGCTGAACAAACACCTGTGTGGAAGGGCCATCCCCGTCGTAACTCGAGAATATACCCCAGGTTCCCGCCGCAATTCGAGAAAAACCATGAGACTTCCCCCTCGCCGCGAGATGAGGCCCGATTCCCCTGCACTGCTGGCAGAGCAATGCGGTGTTGCACATCACACTGGAAAGGAGCCTTGATTTCCTTGATGGCACTCCAGAGAAACCCCAAGAACACTGTTTCAAGGCTAGAGGGATCCTGAGGTCACTGTAGCAACATGAAAGAGCTCCGTGGACCAAAAGTCAACTCGAGATGAGAGGTTAGTCCCTGGCTTCGACTCCAGAGGAATACCACCTTACCACAAGCACCTCAAGATGAGGCTTCTCTCAGCTCTAGGTATGTGAGAGGGACCCTGAGTTTGCGGCCTCAAGTGGAATGGACACCGCGATGCCCTGACTTGAAATAAGGCCGGATATGCCTGCAGTGACTTGAATGCAGGCTCGTCTCTCATCTCCCAAGACGAAAGGATGTCTGAATCCCCTGTGGAGACCACAGAGAAAGACCTAGTTCCCCACCTCATCGCGACCGGAGGCCTCACATCCTTTGAAAACTCCAGAGGGACGCGGAGATCAGTGCCTCCAAAGGAGACGATGCCTGACTCCTCGTGAAATTTGATAGGAGTCCCAGGATTCCTGTGGCACGTGGAAAGGGACCCTTGGTCTCCCGCCTCAGCTGGAGAGGCGTCCCAATTGCCCTGCCAAGCCTCGAGGAGAATCCCGAGTTGTACCTCGCAACTAGGCAGGAGTCCTGACGTCGCTGAACAAACACGTGTGTGGAAGGGCCATCCCCGTCGTAACTCGAGAATATACCCCAGGTTCCCGCCGCAATTCGAGAAAAACCATGAGACTTCCCCCTCGCCTGTAGATGAGGCCCGATTCCCCTGCACTGTGTGCAGAGCAATGCCGTATTGCACATCACACAGGAAAGGAGCCTTGATTTCCTTGATGGCACTCCAGAGAAACCCCAAGAACACTGTTTCAAGGCTAGAGGGATCCTGAAGTCACTGTAGCAAGACGAAAAATCTCCGTGGACCAAAAATCAACTCGAGATGATAGGTTAGTCCCTGGCTTCGACTCCAGAGGAATACCACCTTACCACAAGCACCTCAAGAGGAGGCTTCTCTCAGCTCTAGGTGTGTGAGAGGGACCCTGAGTTTGCGGGCTCAAGTGGAATGGACACCGCGATGCTCTGACTTGAAATAAGTCCGGATATCCCTGCAGTGACTTGAATGCAGGCTCGTCTTGCATCTCCCAAGACGAAAGGATGTCTGAATCCCCTGTGGAGACCACAGAGAAAGACCTAGTTCCCCACCTCATCGCGACCGGAGGCCTCACATCCTTTGAAAACTCCAGAGGGATGCGGAGATCAGTGCCTCCAAAGGAGACGATGCCTGACTCCTCGTGAAACATGATAGGAGTCCCAGGATTCCTGTGGCACGTGGAAAGGGACCCTTGGTCTCCCGCCTCAGCTGGAGAGGCGTCCCAATTGCCCTGCAAAGCCTCGAGGAGAATCCCGAGTTGTCCCTCGCAACTAGGCAGGAGTCCTGACGTCGCTTAACAAACACATGTATGGAAGGGCCATCCCCGCCGTAACTCAAGAATATACCCCAGGTTCCCGCCGCAACTCGAGAAAAACCATGAGACTTCCCCCTCCCCGCGAGATGAGTCCCGATTCCCCTGCACTGGGTGCAGAGCGATGCCGTGTTGCACATCAGACAGGAACGGAGCCTTGCTTTCTTTGATGGCACTCCAGAGAAACCCCAAGAACACTGTTTCAAGGCTAGAGGGATCCTGAGGTCACTGTAGCAACAGGAAAGAGCTCCGTGGACCAAAACTCAACTCGAGATGAGAGGTTAGTCCCTGGCTTTGACTCCAGAGGAATACCACCTTACCACAAGCACCTCAAGAGGAGGCTTCTCTCAGCTCTAGTTATGTGAGAGGGACCCTGAGTTTGCGGCCTCAAATGGAATCGACACCACGATGCCCTGACTCGAATAAGGCCGGATATGCCCTCAGTGACTTGAATGAAGGCTCGTCTTGCATCTCCCAAGACGAAAGGATGTCTGAATCCCCTGTGGAGACCACAGAGAAAGACCTAGTTCCCCACCTCATCGTGAACGGAGGCCTTACATCCTTTGAAAACTCCAGAGGGACGCAGAGATCAGTGCCTCCAAAGGAGATGATGCCTGACTCCTCGTGAAACATGATAAGAGTCCCAGGATTCCTGTGGCACGTGGAAAGGGACCCTTGGTCATCCTCCTCAGCTGGAGAGGCGTCCCAATTGCATTGCCAAGCATCGAGGCGAATCCCGAGTTGTCCCTCGCAACTAGGCAGGAGTCCTAACGTCGCTGAAGAAACACGTGTGTGGAAGGGCCATCCCCGTCGTAACTCGAGAATATACCCCAGGTTCCCGCCGCAACTCGAGAAAAACCGTGAGACTTCCCCCTCGCCACTAGCTGAGGCCCGATTCTCCTGCACTGCGTGCCGAGCAATGCCGTGTTGCCCATCACACAGGAAAGGAGCCTTGATTTTCTTGATGGCACTCCAGAGAAACCCCAAGAACACTGTTTCAAGGCTAGAGGGATCCTGAGGTCACTGTAGCAACATGAAAGAGCTCCGTGGACCAAAAATCAACTCGAGATGAGAGGTTAGTTCCTGGCTTCGACTCCAGAGGAATACCACCTTACCACAAGCACCTCAAGAGGAGGCTTCTCTCAGCTCTAGGTATGTGAGAGGGACCCTGATTTTGCGGCCTCAAGTGGAATGGACACGGCGATGCCCTGACTCGAAATAAGGCCAGATATGCCTGCAGTGAATTGAATGCAGGCTCGTCTTGCATCTCCCAAGACGAAAGGATGTCTGAATCCCCTGTGGAGACCACAGAGAAAGACCAAGTTCCCCACCTCATCGCGACCGGAGGCCTCACATCCTTTGAAAACTCCAGAGGGACGCGGAGATCAGTGCCTCCAAAGGAGACGATGCCTGACTCCTCGTGAAACTTGATAGGATTTCCAGGATTCCTGTGGCACGTGGAAAGGGACACTTGGTCTCCCGCCTCAGCTGGAGAGGCGTCCCAATTGCCCTGCCAAGCCTCGAGGAGAATCGCAAGTTGTCCCTCGCAACTAGGCAGGAGTCCTGACATTGCTGAACAAACACGTGTGTGGAAGGGCCATCCCCGTCGTAACTCGAGAATATAACCCAGGTTCCCGCCGCAACTCGAGAAAAACCATGAGACTTCCCCCTCGCCGCGAGATGAGGCCCGATTCCCCTGCACTGCGTGCAGAGCAATGCCGTCTTGCACATCACACAGGAAAGGAGCCTTGATTTCCTTGATGGCACTCCAGAGAAACCCCAAGAACAATGTTTCAAGGCTAGAGGGATCCTGAGGTCACTGTAGCAACACGAAAGAGCTCCGTGAACCAAAAGTCAACTCGAGATGAGAGGTTAGTCCCTGGCTTCGACTCCAGAGGAATACCACCTTACCACAAGGACCTCAAGATGAGGCTTCTCTCAGCTCTAGGTATGTGAGAGGGACCCTGAGTTTGCGGCCTCAAGTGGAATGGACATCGCGATGCACTGACTCGAAATAAGGCCGGATATCCCTGCAGTGACTTGAATGCAGGCTCGTCTTGCATCTCCCAAGACGAAAGGATGTCTGAATCCCCTGTGGAGACCACAGAGAAAGACCTAGTTCCCCACCTCATCGCGACCGGAGGCCTCACATCCTTTGAAAACTCCAGAGGGACGCAGAGATCAGTGCCTCCAAAGGAGACGATGCCTGACTCCTCGTGAAACTTCATAAGAGTCCCAGGATTCCTGTGGCACGTGGAAAGGGACCCTTGGTCATCCTCCTCAGCTGGAGAGGCGTCCCAATTGCATTGCCAAGCATCGAGGAGAATCCCGAGTTGTCCCTCGCAACTAGGCAGGAGTCCTGACGTCGCTGAACAAACACGTGTGTGGAAGGGCCATCCCCGTCGTAACTCGAGAATATACCCCAGATTCCCGCCGCAACTCGAGAAAAACCATGAGACTTCCCCCTCGCCACTAGCTGAGGCCCGATTCCCCTGCACTGCGTGCAGAGCAATGCCGTCTTGCACATCACACAGGAAAGGAGCCTTGATTTCCTTGATGGCACTCCAGAGAAACCCCAAGAACACTGTTTCAAGGCTAGAGGGATCCTGAGGTCACTGTAGCAACACGAAAGAGCTCCGTGGATCAAAAGTCAACTCGAGATGAGAGGTTAGTCTCTGGCTTCGACTCCAGAGGAATACCACCTTACCACAAGGACCTCAAGACGAGGCTTCTCTCAGCTCTAGGTATGTGAGAGGGACCCTGAGTTTGCTGCCTCAAGTTGAAAGGACACCACGATGCCCTGACTCGAAATAAGGCCGAATATCCCTGCAGTGACTTGAATGCAGGCTCGTCTTGCATCTCCCAAGACGAAAGGATGTCTGAATCCCCTGTGGAGCCCACAGAGAAAGACCTAGTTCCCCACCTCATCGCGACCGGAGGCCTCACATCATTTGAAAACTCCAGAGGGACGCGGAGATCAGTGCCTACAAAGGAGACGATGCCTGACTCCTCGTGAAACTTGATAAGAGTCCCAGGATTCCTGTGGCACGTGGAAAGGGACCCTTGGTCTCCCTCCTCAGCTGGAGAGGCGTCCCAATTGCCCTGCCAAGCCTCGAGGAGAATCCCGATTTGTCCCTCGCAACTACTCAGGAGTCCTGACGTCGCTGAACAAACACGTGTGTGGAAGGGCCATCCCCGTCGTAACTCGAGAATATACCCCAGGTTCCCGCCGCAACTCGAGAAAAACCATGAGACTTCCCCCTCGCCGCGAGATGAGGCCCGATTCCCCTGCACTGCGTGCTGAGCAATGCCGTGTTGCCCATCACACAGGAAAGGAGCCTTGATTTCCTTAATGGCACTCCAGAGAAACCCCAAGAACACTGTTTCAAGGCTAGAGGGATCCTGAGGTCACTGTAGCAACATGAAAGAGCTCCGTGGACCAAAAGTCAACTCGAGATGAGAGGTTAGTCCCTGGCTTCGACTCCAGAGGAATACCACCTTACCACAAGGACCTCAAGAGGAGGCTTCTCTCAGCTCTAGGTATGTGAGAGGGACCCTGAGTTTGCGGCCTCAAGTGGAATGGACACCGCGATGCCCTGACTCGAAATAAGGCCGGATATGCCTTCAGTGACTTGAATGAAGGCTCTTCTTGCATCTCCCAAGACGAAAGGATGTCTGAATCCCCTGTTGAGACCACAGAGAAAGACCTAGTTCCCCACCTCATCGCGACCGGAGGCCTCACATCCTTTGAAAACTCCAGAGGGACGCGGAGATCAGTGCCTCCAAAGGAGACGATGCCTGACTCCTCGTGAAACTTGATAGGATTTCCAGGATTCCTGTGGCACGTGGAAAGGGACCCTTGGTCTCCCGCCTCAGCTGGAGAGGCGTCCCAATTGCCCTGCCAAGCCTCGAGGAGAATCCCGAGTTGTCCCTCGCAACTAGGCAGGAGTCCTGACGTCGCTGAACAAACACCTGTGTGGAAGGGCCATCCCCGTCGTAACTCGAGAATATACCCCAGGTTCCCGCCGCAACTCGAGAAAAACCATGAGACTTCCCCCTCTCCGCGAGATGAGGCCCGAATCCCCTGCACTGCGTGCAGAGCAATGCCGTGTTGCACATCACACAGGAAAGGAGCCTTGATTTCCTTGATGGCACTCCAGAGAAACCCCAAGAACACTGTTTCAAGGCTAGAGGGATCCTGAGGTCACTGTAGCAACAGGAAAGAGCTCGGTGGACCAAAAATCAACTCGAGATGAGAGGTTAGTCCCTGGATTCGACTACAGAGGAATACCACCTTACCAGAAGCACCTCAAGAGGAGGCTTCTCTCAGCTCTAGGTATGTGAGAGGGACCCTGAGTTTGCGGCCTCAAGTGGAATGGTCACGGCAATACCCTGACTCGAAATTAGGCCGGATATCCATGCAGTGACTTGAATGCAGGCTCGTCTTGCATCTCCCAAGACGAAAGGATGTCTGAATCCCCTGTGGAGACCACAGAGAAAGACCTAGTTACCCACCTCATCACGACCGGAGGCCTCACATCCTTTGAAAACTCCAGAGGGACGCGGAGATCAGTGCCTCCAAAGGAGACGATGCCTGACTCCTCGTGAAACTTGATAGGAGTCCCAGGATTCCTTTGGCACGTGGAAAGGGACCCTTGGTCTCCCTCCTCAGCTGGAGAGGCGTCCCAATTGCCCTGCCAAGCCTCGAGGAGAATTCCGAGTTGTCCCTCGCAACTACGCAGGAGTCCTGACGTCGCTGAACAAACAGGTGTGTGGAAGGGCCATCCCCGTCGTAACTCGAGAATATACCCCAGGTTCCCGCCGCAACTCGAGAAAAACCATGAAACTTCCCCCTCGCCGCGAGATGAGGCCCGATTCCCCTGCACTGCATGCCGAGCAATGCCGTGTTGCCCATCACACAGAAAAGGAGCCTTGATTTTCTTGATGGCACTCCAGAGAAACCCCAAGAACACTGTTTCAAGGCTAGAGGGATCCTGAGGTAACTGTAGCAACATGAAAGAGCTCCGTGGACCAAAAATCAACTCGAGATGAGAGGTTAGTCCCTGGCTTCGACTCCAGAGGAATACCACCTTACCACAAGCACCTCACGAGGAGGCTTCTCTCAGCTCTAGGTATGTGAGAGGGACCCTGAGTTTGCGGCCTCAAGTGGAATGGACACGGGGATGCCCTGACTCGAAATAAGGCCGTATATGCCTGCAGTGACTTGAATACAGGCTTGTCTTGCATATCCCAAGACGAAAGGATGTCTGAATCCCTTGTGGAGACCACAGAGAAAGACCTAGTTCCCCACCTCATCGCGACCGGAGGCCTCACATCCTTTGAAAACTCCAGAGGGACGCGGAGATCAGTGCCTCCAAAGGAGACGATGCCTGACTCCTCGTGAAACTTGATAGGAGTTCCAGGATTCCTGTGGCACGTGGAAAGGGACCCTTGGTCTCCCGCCTCAGCTGGAGAGGCGTCCCAATTGCCCAGCCAAGCCTCGAGGAGAATCCCGAGTTGTCCCTCGCAACTAGGCAGGAGTCCTGACGTCGCTGAACAAACACGTGTGTGGAAGAGCCATCCCCGTCGTAACTCGAGAATATACCCCAGGTTCGGGCCGCAACTCGAGAAAAACCATGAGACTTCCCCCTCGCCGCGAGATGAGGCCCGATTCCCCTGCACTGCGTGCAGAGCAATGCCGTGTTGCACATCACACAGGAAAGGAGCCTTGATTTCCTTGATGGCACTCCAGAGAAAACCCAAGAGCACTGTTTCAAGGCTAGAGGGATCCTGAGGTCACTGTAGCAACACGAAAGAGCTCAGTGGACCAAAAATCAACTCGAGATGAGAGGTTAGTCCCTGGCTTCGACTCCAGAGGAATACCACCTTACCACAAGCACCTCAAGAGGAGGCTTCTCTCAGCTCTAGGTATGTGAGAGGGACCCTGAGTTTGCTGCCTCAAGTTGAAAGGACACCGCGATGCCCTGACTCGAAATAAGGCCGAATATCCCTGCAGTGACTTGAATGCAGGCTCGTCTTGCATCTCCCAAGACGAAAGGATGTCTGAATCCCCTGTGGAGCCCACAGAGAAAGACCTAGTTCCCCAACTCATCGCGACCGGAGGCCTCACATCATTTGAAAACTCCAGAGGGACGCGGAGATCAGTGCCTACAAAGGAGACGTTGCCTGACTCCTCGTGAAACTTGATAAGAGTCCCAGGATTCCTGTGGCACGTGGAAAGGGACCCTTGGTCTCCCTCCTCAGCTGGAGAGGCGTCCCAATTGCCCTGCCAAGCCTCGAGGTGAATCGCGAGTTGTCCCTCGCAACCACTCAGGAGTGCTGACGTCGCTGAACAAACACGTGTGTGGAAGGGCCATCCCCGTCGTAACTCGAGAATATACCCCAGGTTCCCGCCGCAACTCGAGAAAAACCATGAAACTTCCCCCTCGCCGCGAGATGAGGAGCGATTCCCCTGCACTGCGTGCCGAGCAATGCCGTGTTGCCCATCACACAGGAAAGGAGCCTTGATTTTCTTGATGGCACCCCAGAGAAACCCCAAGAACACTGTTTCAAGGCTAGAGGGATCCTGAGGTCACTGTAGCAACATGAAAGAGCTCCGTGGACCAAAAGTCAACTCGAGATGAGAGGTTAGTTCCTGGCTTCGACTCCAGAGGAATACCACCTTACCACAAGCACCTCAAGAGGAGGCTTCTCTCAGCTCTAGGTATGTGAGAGGGACCCTGATTTTGCGGCCTCAAGTGGAATGGACACCGCGATGCCCTGACTCGAAATAAGGCCAGATATGCCTGCAGTGAATTGAATGCAGGCTCGTCTTGCATCTCCCAAGACGAAAGGATGTCTGAATCCCCTGTGGAGACCACAGAGAAAGACCAAGTTCCCCACCTCATCGCGACCGGAGGCCTCACATCCTTTGAAAACTCCAGAGGGACGCGGAGATCAGTGCCTCCAAAGGAGACGATGCCTGACTCCTCGTGAAACTTGATAGGATTTCCAGGATTCCTGTGGCACGTGGAAAGGGACACTTGGTCTCCCGCCTCAGCTGGAGAGGCGTCCCAATTGCCCTGCCAAGCCTCGAGGAGAATCCCGAGTTGTCCCTCGCAACTAGGCAGGAGTCCTGACATCGCTGAACAAACACGTGTGTGGAAGGGCCATCCCCGTCGTAACTCGAGAATATAACCCAGGTTCCCGCCGCAACTCGAGAAAAACCATGAGACTTCCCCCTCGCCGCGAGATGAGGCCCGATTCCCCTGCACTGCGTGCAGAGCAATGCCGTCTTGCACATCACACAGGAAAGGAGCCTTGATTTCCTTGATGGCACTCCAGAGAAACCCCAAGAACACTGTTTCAAGGCTAGAGGGATCCTGAGGTCACTGTAGCAACACGAAAGAGCTCCGTGAACCAAAAGTCAACTCGAGATGAGAGGTTAGTCCCTGGCTTCGACTCCAGAGGAATACCACCTTACCACAAGGACCTCAAGAGGAGGCTTCTCTCAGCTCTAGGTATGTGAGAGGGACCCTGAGTTTGCGGCCTCAAGTGGAATGGACATCGCGATGCCCTGACTCGAAATAAGGCCGGATATCCCTGCAGTGACTTGAATGCAGGCTCGTCTTGCATCTCCCAAGACGAAAGGATGTCTGAATCCCCTGTGGAGACCACAGAGAAAGACCTAGTTCCCCACCTCATCGCGACCGGAGGCCTCACATCCTTTGAAAACTCCAGAGGGACGCAGAGATCAGTGCCTCCAAAGGAGACGATGCCTGACTCCTCGTGAAACTTGATAAGAGTCCCAGGATTCCTGTGTCACGTGGAAAGGGACCCTTGGTCATCCTCCTCAGCTGGAGAGGCGTCCCAATTGCATTGCCAAGCATCGAGGAGAATCCCGAGTTGTCCCTCGCAACTAGGCAGGAGTCCTGACGTCGCTGAACAAACACGTGTGTGGAAGGGCCATCCCCGTCGTAACTCGAGAATATACCCCAGGTTCCCGCCGCAACTCGAGAAAAACCATGAGACTTCCCCCTCGCCACTAGCTGAGGCCCGATTCCCCTGCACTGCGTGCAGAGCAATGCCGTCTTGCACATCACACAGGAAAGGAGCCTTGATTTCCTTGATGGCACTCCAGAGAAACCCCAAGAACACTGTTTCAAGGCTAGAGGGATCCTGAGGTCACTGTAGCAACACGAAAGAGCTCCGTGGATCAAAAGTCAACTCGAGATGAGAGGTTAGTCTCTGGCTTCGACTCCAGAGGAATACCACCTTACCACAAGGACCTCAAGACGAGGTTTCTCTCAGCTCTAGGTATGTGAGAGGGACCCTGAGTTTGCTGCCTCAAGTTGAAAGGCACCACGATGCCCTGACTCGAAATAAGGCCGGATATCCCTGCAGTGACTTGAATGCAGGCTCGTCTTGCATCTCCCAAGACGAAAGGATGTCTGAATCCCCTGTGGAGCCCACAGAGAAAGACCTAGTTCCCCACCTCATCGCGACCGGAGGCCTCACATCCTTTGAAAACTCCAGAGTTACGCGGAGATCAGTGCCTACAAAGGAGACGATGCCTGACTCCTCGTGAAACTTGATAAGAGTCCCAGGATTTCTGTGGCACGTGGAAAGGGACCCTTGGTCTCCCTCCTCAGCTGGAGAGGCGTCCCAATTGCCCTGCCAAGCCTCGAGGAGAATCCCGAGTTGTCCCTCGCAACTACTCAGGAGTCCTGACGTCGCTGAACAAACACGTGTGTGGAAGGGCCATCCCCGTCGTAACTCGAGAATATACCCCAGGTTCCCGCCGCAACTCGAGAAAAACCATGAGACTTCCCCCTCGCCGCGAGATGAGGCCCGATTCCCCTGCACTGCGTGCTGAGCAATGCCGTGTTGCCCATCACACAGGAAAGGAGCCTTGATTTCCTTGATGGCACTCCAGAGAACCCCAAGAACACTGTTTCAAGGCTAGAGGGATCCTGAGGTCACTGTAGCAACATGAAAGAGCTCCGTGGACCAAAAGTCAACTCGAGATGAGAGGTTAGTCCCTGGCTTCGACTCCAGAGGAATACCACCTTACCACAAGGACCTCAAGAGGAGGCTTCTCTCAGCTCTAGGTATGTGAGAGGGACCCTGAGTTTGCGGCCTCAAGTGGAATGGACACCGCGATGCCCTGACTCGAAATAAGGCCGGATATGCCTGCAGTGACTTGAATGCAGGCTCTTCTTGCATCTCCCAAGACGAAAGGATGTCTGAATCCCCTGTGGAGACCACAGAGAAAGACCTAGTTCCCCATCTCATCACGACCGGAGGCCTCACATCCTTTGAAAACTCCAGAGGGACGCGGAGATCAGTGCCTCCAAAGGAGACGATGCCTGACTCCTCGTGAAACTTGATAGGAGTCCCAGGATTCCTGTGGCAGGTGTAAAGGGACACTTGGTCTCCCGCCTCAGCTGGAGAGGCGTCCCAATTGCCCTGCCAAGCCTCGAGGAGAATCCCGAGTTGTCCCTCGCAACTAGGCAGGAGTCCTGATGTCGCTGAACAAACAGGTGTGTGGAAGGGCCATCCCCGTCGTAACTCGAGAATATACCCCAGGTTCCCGCCGCAACTCGAGAAAAACCATGAGACTTCCCCCTCGCCGCGAGATGAGGCCCGATTCCCCTGCACTGCGTGCAGAGCAATGCCGTGTTGCACATCACACAGGAAAGGAGCCTTGATTTCCTTGATGGCACTCCAGAGAAACCCCAAGAACACTGTTTCAAGGCTAGAGGGATCCTGAGGTCACTGTAGCAACACGAAAGAGCTCCGTGGACCAAAAATCAACTCGAGATGAGAGGTTAGTCCCTGGCTTCGACTCCAGAGGAATACCACCTTACCAGAAGCACCTCAAGAGGAGGCTTCTCTCAGCTCGATGTATGTGAGAGGGACCCTGAGTTTGCGGCCTCAAGTGGAATGGACATCGCGATGCCCTGACTCGAAATAAGGCCGGATATCCCTGCAGTGACTTGAATGCAGGCTCGTCTTGCATCTCCCAAGACGAAAGGATGTCTGAATCCCCAGTGGAGACCACAGAGAAAGACCTAGTTCCCCACCTCATCGCGACCGGAGGCCTCACATCCTTTGAAAACTCCAGAGGTACGCGGAGATCAGTGCCTCCAAAGGAGACGATGCCTGACTCCTCGTGAAACTTGATAGGATTTCCAGGATTCCTGTGGCACATGGAAAGGGACCCTTGGTCTCCCGCCTCAGCTGGAGAGGCGTCCCAATTGCCCTGCCAAGCCTCGAGGAGAATCCCGAGTTGTCCCTCGCAACTAGGCAGGAGTCCTGACGTCGCTGAACAAACACCTGTGTGGAAGGGCCATCCCCGTCGTAACTCGAGAATATACCCCAGGTTCCCGCCGCAACTCGAGAAAAACCATGAGACTTCCCCCTCTCCGCGAGATGAGGCCCGAATCCCCTGCACTGCGTGCAGAGCAATGCCGTGTTGCACATCACACAGGAAAGGAGCCTTGATTTCCTTGATGGCACTCCAGAGAAACCCCAAGAACACTGTTTCAAGGCTAGAGGGATCCTGAGGTCACTGTAGCAACAGGAAAGAGCTCGGTGGACCAAAAATCAACTCGAGATGAGAGGTTAGTCCCTGGATTCGACTCCAGAGGAATACCACCTTACCAGAAGCACCTCAAGAGGAGGCTTCTCTCAGCTCTAGGTATGTGAGAGGCACCCTGAGTTTGCGGCCTCAAGTGGAATGGTCACGGCAATACCCTGACTCGAAATAAGGCCGGATATCCATGCAGTGACTTGAATGCAGGCTCGTCTTGCATCTCCCAAGACGAAAGGATGTCTGAATCCCCTGTGGAGACCACAGAGAAAGACCTAGTTACCCACCTCATCACGACCGGAGGCCTCACATCCTTTGAAAACTCCAGAGGGACGCGGAGATCAGTGCCTCCAAAGGAGACGATGCCTGACTCCTCGTGAAACTTGATAGGAGTCCCAGGATTCCTGTGGCACGTGGAAAGGGACCCTTGGTCTCCCTCCTCAGCTGGAGACGCGTCCCAATTGCCCTGCCAAGCCTCGAGGAGAATTCCGAGTTGTCCCTCGCAACTACGCAGGAGTCCTGACGTCGCTGAACAAACAGGTGTGTGGAAGGGCCATCCCCGTCGTAACTCGAGAATATACCCCAGGTTCCCGCCGCAACTCGAGAAAAACCATGAAACTTCCCCCTCGCCGCGAGATGAGGCCCGATTCCCCTGCACTGCATGCCGGACAATGCCGTGTTGCCCATCACACAGAACAGGAGCCTTGATTTTCTTGATGGCACTCCAGAGAAACCCCAAGAACACTGTTTCAAGGCTAGAGGGATCCTGAGGTAACTGTAGCAACATGAAAGAGCTCCGTGGACCAAAAATCAACTCGAGATGAGAGGTTAGTCCCTGGCTTCGACTCCAGAGGAATACCACCTTACCACAAGCACCTCACGAGGAGGCTTCTGTCAGCTCTAGGTATGTGAGAGGGACCCTGATTTTGCGGCCTCAAGTGGAATGGACACGGGGATGCCCTGACTCGAAATAAGGCCGGATATGCCTGCAGTGACTTGAATACAGGCTTGTCTTGCATATCCCAAGACGAAAGGATGTCTGAATCCCCTGTGGAGACCACAGAGAAAGACCTAGTTCCCCACCTCATCGCGACCGGAGGCCTCACATCCTTTGAAAACTCCAGAGGGACGCGGAGATCAGTGCCTCCAAAGGAGACGATGCCTGACTCCTCGTGAAACTTGATAGGAGTTCCAGGATTCCTGTGGCACGTGGAAAGGGACACTTGGTCTCCCGCCTCAGCTGGAGAGGCGTCCCAATTGCCCTGCCAAGCCTCGAGGAGAATCCCGAGTTGTCCCTCGCAACTAGGCAGGAGTCCTGACATCGCTGAACAAACACGTGTGTGGAAGGGCCATACCCGTCGTAACTCGAGAATATAACCCAGGTTCCCGCCGCAACTCGAGAAAAACCATGAGACTTCCCCCTCGCCGCGAGATGAGGCCCGATTCCCCTGCACTGCGTGCAGAGCAATGCCGTCTTGCACATCACACAGGAAAGGAGCCTTGATTTCCTTGATGGCACTCCAGAGAAACCCCAAGAACACTGTTTCAAGGCTAGAGGGATCCTGAGGTCACTGTAGCAACACGAAAGAGCTCCGTGAACCAAAAGTCAACTCGAGATGAGAGGTTAGTCCCTGGCTTCGACTCCAGAGGAATACCACCTTACCACAAGGACCTCAAGAGGAGGCTTCTCTCAGCTCTAGGTATGTGAGAGGGACCCTGAGTTTGCGGCCTCAAGTGGAATGGACATCGCGATGCCCTGACTCGAAATAAGGCCGGATATCCCTGCAGTGACTTGAATGCAGGCTCGTCTTGCATCTCCCAAGACGAAAGGATGTCTGAATCCCCTGTGGAGACCACAGAGAAAGACCTAGTTCCCCACCTCATCGCGACCGGAGGCCTCACATCCTTTGAAAACTCCAGAGGGACGCAGAGATCAGTGCCTCCAAAGTAGACGATGCCTGACTCCTCGTGAAACTTGATAAGAGTCCCAGGATTCCTGTGGCACGTGGAAAGGGACCCTTGGTCATCCTCCTCAGCTGGAGAGGCGTCCCAATTGCATTGCCAAGCATCGAGGAGAATCCCGAGTTGTCCCTCGCAACTAGGCAGGAGTCCTGACGTCGCTGAACAAACACGTGGGTGGAAGGGCCATCCCCGTCGTAACTCGAGAATATACCCCAGGTTCCCGCCGCAACTCGAGAAAAACCATGAGACTTCCCCCTCGCCGCGAGATGAGGCCCGATTCCCCTGCACTGCGTGCTGAGCAATGCCGTGTTGCCCATCACACAGGAAAGGAGCCTTGATTTCCTTGATGGCACTCCAGAGAACCCCAAGAACACTGTTTCAAGGCTAGAGGGATCCTGAGGTCACTGTAGCAACATGAAAGAGCTCCGTGGACCAAAAGTCAACTCGAGATGAGAGGTTAGTCCCTGGCTTCGACTCCAGAGGAATACCACCTTACCACAAGGACCTCAAGAGGAGGCTTCTCTCAGCTCTAGGTATGTGAGAGGGACCCTGAGTTTGCGGCCTCAAGTGGAATGGACACCGCGATGCCCTGACTCGAAATAAGGCCGGATATGCCTGCAGTGACTTGAATGCAGGCTCTTCTTGCATCTCCCAAGACGAAAGGATGTCTGAATCCCCTGTGGAGACCACAGAGAAAGACCTAGTTCCCCATCTCATCACGACCGGAGGCCTCACATCCTTTGAAAACTCCAGAGGGACGCGGAGATCAGTGCCTCCAAAGGAGACGATGCCTGACTCCTCGTGAAACTTGATAGGAGTCCCAGGATTCCTGTGGCAGGTGTAAAGGGACACTTGGTCTCCCGCCTCAGCTGGAGAGGCGTCCCAATTGCCCTGCCAAGCCTCGAGGAGAATCCCGAGTTGTCCCTCGCAACTAGGCAGGAGTCCTGATGTCGCTGAACAAACAGGTGTGTGGAAGGGCCATCCCCGTCGTAACTCGAGAATATACCCCAGGTTCCCGCCGCAACTCGAGAAAAACCATGAGACTTCCCCCTCGCCGCGAGATGAGGCCCGATTCCCCTGCACTGCGTGCAGAGCAATGCCGTGTTGCACATCACACAGGAAAGGAGCCTTGATTTCCTTGATGGCACTCCAGAGAAACCCCAAGAACACTGTTTCAAGGCTAGAGGGATCCTGAGGTCACTGTAGCAACACGAAAGAGCTCCGTGGACCAAAAATCAACTCGAGATGAGAGGTTAGTCCCTGGCTTCGACTCCAGAGGAATACCACCTTACCAGAAGCACCTCAAGAGGAGGCTTCTCTCAGCTCGATGTATGTGAGAGGGACCCTGAGTTTGCGGCCTCAAGTGGAATGGACATCGCGATGCCCTGACTCGAAATAAGGCCGGATATCCCTGCAGTGACTTGAATGCAGGCTCGTCTTGCATCTCCCAAGACGAAAGGATGTCTGAATCCCCAGTGGAGACCACAGAGAAAGACCTAGTTCCCCACCTCATCGCGACCGGAGGCCTCACATCCTTTGAAAACTCCAGAGGGACGCGGAGATCAGTGCCTCCAAAGGAGACGATGCCTGACTCCTCGTGAAACTTGATAGGATTTCCAGGATTCCTGTGGCACATGGAAAGGGACCCTTGGTCTCCCGCCTCAGCTGGAGAGGCGTCCCAATTGCCCTGCCAAGCCTCGAGGAGAATCCCGAGTTGTCCCTCGCAACTAGGCAGGAGTTCTGACGTCGCTGAACAAACACGTGTGTGGAAGGGCCATCCCCGTCGTAACTCGAGAATATACCCCAGGTTCCCGCCGCAACTCGAGAAAAACCATGAGACTTCCCCCTCTCCGCGAGATGAGGCCCGAATCCCCTGCACTGCGTGCAGAGCAATGCCGTGTTGCACATCACACAGGAAAGGAGCCTTGATTTCCTTGATGGCACTCCAGAGAAACCCCAAGAACACTGTTTCAAGGCTAGAGGGATCCTGAGGTCACTGTAGCAACAGGAAAGAGCTCGGTGGACCAAAAATCAACTCGAGATGAGAGGTTAGTCCCTGGATTCGACTCCAGAGGAATACCACCTTACCAGAAGCACCTCAAGAGGAGGCTTCTCTCAGCTCTAGGTATGTGAGAGGCACCCTGAGTTTGCGGCCTCAAGTGGAATGGTCACGGCAATACCCTGACTCGAAATAAGGCCGGATATCCATGCAGTGACTTGAATGCAGGCTCGTCTTGCATCTCCCAAGACGAAAGGATGTCTGAATCCCCTGTGGAGACCACAGAGAAAGACCTAGTTACCCACCTCATCACGACCGGAGGCCTCACATCCTTTGAAAACTCCAGAGGGACGCGGAGATCAGTGCCTCCAAAGGAGACGATGCCTGACTCCTCGTGAAACTTGATAGGAGTCCCAGGATTCCTGTGGCACGTGGAAAGGGACCCTTGGTCTCCCTCCTCAGCTGGAGAGGCGTCCCAATTGCCCTGCCAAGCCTCGAGGAGAATTCCGAGTTGTCCCTCGCAACTACGCAGGAGTCCGACGTCGCTGAACAAACAGGTGTGTGGAAGGGCCATCCCCGTCGTAACTCGAGAATATACCCCAGGTTCCCGCCGCAACTCGAGAAAAACCATGAAACTTCCCCCTCGCCGCGAGATGAGGCCCGATTCCCCTGCACTGCATGCCGGACAATGCCGTGTTGCCCATCACACAGAACAGGAGCCTTGATTTTCTTGATGGCACTCCAGAGAAACCCCAAGAACACTGTTTCAAGGCTAGAGGGATCCTGAGGTAACTGTAGCAACATGAAAGAGCTCCGTGGACCAAAAATCAACTCGAGATGAGAGGTTAGTCCCTGGCTTCGACTCCAGAGGAATACCACCTTACCACAAGCACCTCACGAGGAGGCTTCTGTCAGCTCTAGGTATGTGAGAGGGACCCTGATTTTGCGGCCTCAAGTGGAATGGACACGGGGATGCCCTGACTCGAAATAAGGCCGGATATGCCTGCAGTGACTTGAATACAGGCTTGTCTTGCATATCCCAAGACGAAAGGATGTCTGAATCCCCTGTGGAGACCACAGAGAAAGACCTAGTTCCCCACCTCATCGCGACCGGAGGCCTCACATCCTTTGAAAACTCCAGAGGGACGCGGAGATCAGTGCCTCCAAAGGAGACGATGCCTGACTCCTCGTGAAACTTGATAGGAGTTCCAGGATTCCTGTGGCACGTGGAAAGGGACACTTGGTCTCCCGCCTCAGCTGGAGAGGCGTCCCAATTGCCCTGCCAAGCCTCGAGGAGAATCCCGAGTTGTCCCTCGCAACTAGGCAGGAGTCCTGACATCGCTGAACAAACACGTGTGTGGAAGGGCCATACCCGTCGTAACTCGAGAATATAACCCAGGTTCCCGCCGCAACTCGAGAAAAACCATGAGACTTCCCCCTCGCCGCGAGATGAGGCCCGATTCCCCTGCACTGCGTGCAGAGCAATGCCGTCTTGCACATCACACAGGAAAGGAGCCTTGATTTCCTTGATGGCACTCCAGAGAAACCCCAAGAACACTGTTTCAAGGCTAGAGGGATCCTGAGGTCACTGTAGCAACACGAAAGAGCTCCGTGAACCAAAAGTCAACTCGAGATGAGAGGTTAGTCCCTGGCTTCGACTCCAGAGGAATACCACCTTACCACAAGGACCTCAAGAGGAGGCTTCTCTCAGCTCTAGGTATGTGAGAGGGACCCTGAGTTTGCGGCCTCAAGTGGAATGGACATCGCGATGCCCTGACTCGAAATAAGGCCGGATATCCCTGCAGTGACTTGAATGCAGGCTCGTCTTGCATCTCCCAAGATGAAAGGATGTCTGAATCCCCTGTGGAGACCACAGAGAAAGACCTAGTTCCCCACCTCATCGCGACCGGAGGCCTCACATCCTTTGAAAACTCCAGAGGGACGCAGAGATCAGTGCCTCCAAAGTAGACGATGCCTGACTCCTCGTGAAACTTGATAAGAGTCCCAGGATTCCTGTGGCACGTGGAAAGGGACCCTTGGTCATCCTCCTCAGCTGGAGAGGCGTCCCAATTGCATTGCCAAGCATCGAGGAGAATCCCGAGTTGTCCCTCGCAACTAGGCAGGAGTCCTGACATCGCTGAACAAACACGTGGGTGGAAGGGCCATCCCCGTCGTAACTCGAGAATATACCCCAGGTTCCCGCCGCAACTCGAGAAAAACCATGAGACTTCCCCCTCGCCACTAGCTGAGGCCCGATTCCCCTGCACTGCGTGCAGAGCAATGCCGTCTTGCACATCACACAGGAAAGGAGCCTTGATTTCCTTGATGGCACTCCAGAGAAACCCCAAGAACACTGTTTCAAGGCTAGAGGGATCCTGAGGTAACTGTAGCAACACGAAAGAGCTCCGTGGATCAAAAGTCAACTCGAGATGAGAGGTTAGTCTCTGGCTTCGACTCCAGAGGAATACCACCTTACCACAAGGACCTCAATACGAGGCTTCTCTCAGCTCTAGGTATGTGAGAGGGACCCTGAGTTTGCTGCCTCAAGTTGAAAGGACACCACGATGCCCTGACTCGAAATAAGGCCGAATATCCCTGCAGTGACTTGAATGCAGGCTCGTCTTGCATCTCCCAAGACGAAAGGATGTCTGAATCCCCTGTGGAGCCCACAGAGAAAGACCTAGTTCCCCACCTCATCGCGACCGGAGGCCTCACATCATTTGAAAACCCCAGAGGGACGCGGAGATCAGTGCCTACAAAGGAGACGATGCCTGACTCCTCGTGAAACTTGATAAGAGTCCCAGGATTCCTGTGGCACGTGGAAAGGGACCCTTGGTCTCCCTCCTCAGCTGGAGAGGCGTCCCAATTGCCCTGCCAAGCCTCGAGGAGAATCCCGAGTTGTCCCTCGCAACTACTCAGGAGTCCTGACGTCGCTGAACAAACACGTGTGTGGAAGGGCCATCCCCGTCGTAACTCGAGAATATACCCCAGGTTCCCGCCGCAACTCGAGAAAAACCATGAGACTTCCCCCTCGCCGCGAGATGAGGCCCGATTACCCTGCACTGCGTGCAGAGCAATGCCGTCTTGCACATCACACAGGAAAGGAGCCTTGATTTCCTTGATGGCACTCCAGAGAAACCCCAAGAACACTGTTTCAAGGCTAGAGGGATCCTGAGGTCACTGTAGCAACACGAAAGAGCTCCGTGAACCAAAAGTCAACTCGAGATGAGAGGTTAGTCCCTGGCTTCGACTCCAGAGGAATACCACCTTACCACAAGGACCTCAAGAGGAGGCTTCTCTCAGCTCTAGGTATGTGAGAGGGACCCTGAGTTTGCGGCCTCAAGTGGAATGGATACCGCGATGCCCTGACTCGAAATTAGGCCGGATATGCCTGCAGTGACTTGAATGCAGGCTCTTCTTGCATCTCCCAAGACGAAAGGATGTCTGAATCCCCAGTGGAGACCACAGAGAAAGACCTAGTTCCCCACCTCATCGCGACCGGAGGCCTCACATCCTTTGAAAACTCCAGAGGGACGCGGAGATCAGTGCCTCCAAAGGAGACGATGCCTGACTCCTCGTGAAACTTGATAGGATTTCCAGGATTCCTGTGGCACGTGGAAAGGGACCCTTGGTCTCCCGCCTCAGCTGGAGAGGCGTCCCAATTGCCCTGCCAAGCCTCGAGGAGAATCCCGAGTTGTCCCTCGCAACTAGGCAGGAGTCCTGACGTCGCTGAACAAACACCTGTGTGGAAGGGCCATCCCCGTCGTAACTCGAGAATATACCCCAGGTTCCCGCCGCAACTCGAGAAAAACCATGAGACTTCCCCCTCGCCGCGAGATGAGGCCCGAATCCCCTGCACTGCGTGCAGAGCAATGCCGTGTTGCACATCACACAGGAAAGGAGCCTTGATTTCCTTGATGGCACTCCAGAGAAACCCCAAGAACACTGTTTCAAGGCTAGAGGGATCCTGAGGTCACTGTAGCAACAGGAAAGAGCTCGGTGGACCAAAAATCAACTCGAGATGAGAGGTTAGTCCCTGGATTCGACTCCAGAGGAATACCACCTTACCAGAAGCACCTCAAGAGGAGGCTTCTCTCAGCTCTAGGTATGTGAGAGGCACCCTGAGTTTGCGGGCTCAAGTGGAATGGTCACGGCAATACCCTGACTCGAAATAAGGCCGGATATCCATGCAGTGACTTGAATGCAGGCTCGTCTTGCATCTCCCAAGACGAAAGGATGTCTGAATCCCCTGTGGAGACCACAGAGAAAGACCTAGTTACCCACCTCATCACGACCGGAGGCCTCACATCCTTTGAAAACTCCAGAGGGATGCGGAGATCAGTGCCTCCAAAGGAGACGATGCCTGACTCCTCGTGAAACTTGATAGGAGTCCCAGGATTCCTGTGGCACGTGGAAAGGGACCCTTGGTCTCCGTCCTCAGCTGGAGAGGCGTCCCAATTGCCCTGCCAAGCCTCGAGGAGAATTCCGAGTTGTCCCTCGCAACTACGCAGGAGTCCTGACGTCGCTGAACAAACAGGTGTGTGGAAGGGCCATCCCCGTCGTAACTCGAGAATATACCCCAGGTTCCCGCCGCAACTCGAGAAAAACCATGAAACTTCCCCCTCGCCGCGAGATGAGGCCCGATTCCCCTGCACTGCATGCCGAGCAATGCCGTGTTGCCCATCACACAGAACAGGAGCCTTGATTTTCTTGATGGCACTCCAGAGAAACCCCAAGAACACTGTTTCAAGGCTAGAGGGATCCTGAGGTAACTGTAGCAACATGAAAGAGCTCCGTGGACCAAAAATCAACTCGAGATGAGAGGTTAGTCCCTGGCTTCGACTCCAGAGGAATACCACCTTACCACAAGCACCTCACGAGGAGGCTTCTGTCAGCTCTAGGTATGTGAGAGGGACCCTGATTTTGCGGCCTCAAGTGGAATGGACACGGGGATGCCCTGACTCGAAATAAGGCCGGATATGCCTGCAGTGACTTGAATACAGGCTTGTCTTGCATATCCCAAGACGAAAGGATGTCTGAATCCCCTGTGGAGACCACAGAGAAAGACCTAGTTCCCCACCTCATCGCGACCGGAGGCCTCACATCCTTTGAAAACTCCAGAGGGACGCGGAGATCAGTGCCTCCAAAGGAGACGATGCCTGACTCCTCGTGAAACTTGATAGGATTTCCAGGATTCCTGTGGCACGTGGAAAGGGACACTTGGTCTCCCGCCTCAGCTGGAGAGGCGTCCCAATTGCCCTGCCAAGCCTCGAGGAGAATTCCGAGTTGTCCCTCGCAACTAGGCAGGAGTCCTGACATCGCTGAACAAACACGTGTGTGGAAGGGCCATACCCGTCGTAACTCGAGAATATAACCCAGGTTCCCGCCGCAACTCGAGAAAAACCATGAGACTACCCCCTCGCCGCGAGATGAGGCCCGATTCCCCTGCACTGCGTGCAGAGCAATGCCGTCTTGCACATCACACAGGAAAGGAGCCTTGATTTCCTTGATGGCACTCCAGAGAAACCCCAAGAACACTGTTTCAAGGCTAGAGGGATCCTGAGGTCACTGTAGCAACACGAAAGAGCTCCGTGAACCAAAAGTCAACTCGAGATGAGAGGTTAGTCCCTGGCTTCGACTCCAGAGGAATACCACCTTACCACAAGCACCTCAAAAGTAGGCTTCTCTCAGCTCTAGGTATGTGAGAGGGACCCTGAGTTTGCGGCCTCAAGTGGAATGGACATCGCGATGCCCTGACTCGAAATAAGGCCGGATATCCCTGCAGTGACTTGAATGCAGGCTCGTCTTGCATCTCCCAAGACGAAAGGATGTCTGAATCCCCTGTGGAGACCACAGAGAAAGACCTAGTTCCCCACCTCATCGCGACCGGAGGCCTCACATCCTTTGAAAAATCCAGAGGGACGCAGAGATCAGTGCCTCCAAAGGAGACGATGCCTGACTCCTCGTGAAACTTGATAAGAGTCCCAGGATTCCTGTGGCACGTGGAAAGGGACCCTTGGTCATCC
The DNA here is from genome assembly GCF_910594005.1 of Cervus elaphus. NCBI lineage: Eukaryota > Metazoa > Chordata > Mammalia > Artiodactyla > Cervidae > Cervus > Cervus elaphus. The sequence goes on along the minus strand of NC_057815.1, from coordinate 2,614,830 downwards.
TCCTCAGCTGGAGAGGCGTCCCAATTGCATTGCCAAGCATCGAGGAGAATCCCGAGTTGTCCCTCGCAACTAGGCAGGAGTCCTGACGTCGCTGAACAAACACGTGTGTGGAAGGGCCATCCCCGTCGTAACTCGAGAATATACCCCAGGTTCCCGCCGCAACTCGAGAAAAACCATGAGACTTCCCCCTCGCCACTAGCTGAGGCCCGATTCCCCTGCACTGCGTGCAGAGCAATGCCGTCTTGCACATCACACAGGAAAGGAGCCTTGATTTCCTTGATGGCACTCCAGAGAAACCCCAAGAACACTGTTTCAAGGCTAGAGGGATCCTGAGGTCACTGTAGCAACACGAAAGAGCTCCGTGGATCAAAAGTCAACTCGAGATGAGAGGTTAGTCCCTGGCTTCGACTCCAGAGGAATACCACCTTACCACAAGGACCTCAAGAGGAGGCTTCTCTCAGCTCTAGGTATGTGAGAGGGACCCTGAGTTTGCTGCCTCAAGTTGAAAGGACACCACGATGCCCTGACTCGAAATAAGGCCGAATATCCCTGCAGTGACTTGAATGCAGGCTCGTCTTGCATCTCCCAAGACGAAAGGATGTCTGAATCCCCTGTGGAGCCCACAGAGAAAGACCTAGTTCCCCACCTCATCGCGACCGGAGGCCTCACATCATTTGAAAACCCCAGAGGGACGCGGAGATCAGTGCCTACAAAGGAGACGATGCCTGACTCCTCGTGAAACTTGATAAGAGTCCCAGGATTCCTGTGGCACGTGGAAAGGGACCCTTGGTCTCCCTCCTCAGCTGGAGAGGCGTCCCAATTGCCCTGCCAAGCCTCGAAGAGAATCCCGAGTTGTCCCTCGCAACTACTCAGGAGTCCTGACGTCGCTGAACAAACACGTGTGTGGAAGGGCCATCCCCGTCGTAACTCGAGAATATACCCCAGGTTCCCGCCGCAACTCGAGAAAAACCATGAGACTTCCCCCTCGCCGCGAGATGAGGCCCGATTCCCCTGCACTGCGTGCAGAGCAATGCCGTCTTGCACATCACACAGGAAAGGATCCTTGATTTCCTTGATGGCACTCCAGAGAAACCCCAAGAACACTGTTTCAAGGCTAGAGGGATCCTGAGGTCACTGTAGCAACACGAAAGAGCTCCGTGAACCAAAAGTCAACTCGAGATGAGAGGTTAGTCCCTGGCTTCGACTCCAGAGGAATACCACCTTACCACAAGGACCTCAAGAGGAGGCTTCTCTCAGCTCTAGGTATGTGAGAGGGACCCTGAGTTTGCGGCCTCAAGTGGAATGGACACCGCGATGCCCTGACTCGAAATAAGGCCGGATATGCCTGCAGTGACTTGAATGCAGGCTCTTCTTGCATCTCCCAAGACGAAAGGATGTCTGAATCCCCAGTGGAGACCACAGAGAAAGACCTAGTTCCCCACCTCATCGCGACCGGAGGCCTCACATCCTTTGAAAACTCCAGAGGGACGCGGAGATCAGTGCCTCCAAAGGAGACGATGCCTGACTTCTCGTGAAACTTGATAGGAGTTCCAGGATTCCTGTGGCACGTGGAAAGGGACCCTTGGTTTCCCGCCTCAGCTGGAGAGGCGTCCCAATTGCCCTGCCAAGCGTCGAGGAGAATCCCGAGTTGTCCCTCGCAACTACGCAGGAGTCATGACGTCGCTGAACAAACACGTGTGTGGAAGGGCCATCCCCATCGTAACTCGAGAATATAGCCCAGGTTCCCGCCGCAACTCGAGAAAAACCATGAGACTTCCCACTCGCCGCGAGACGAGGCCCGATTCCCCTGCACTGTGTGCAGAGCAATGCCGTCTTGCACATCACACATGAAAGGAGCCTTGATTTCCTTGATGGCACTCCAGAGAAACCCCAAGAACACTGTTTCAAGGCTAGAGGGATCCTGAGGTCATTGTAGCAACTCGAAAGAGTTCCGTGGACCAAAAATCAACTCGAGATGAGAGGTTAGTCCCTGGCTTCGACTCCAGAGGAATACCACCTTACCACAAGCACCTCAAGAGGAGGCTTCTCTCAGCTCTAGGTATGTGAGAGGGACCCTGAGTTTTTGGCCTCAAGTGGAATGGACACGGCGATGCCCTGATTCGAAATAAGGCCGGATATGCCTGCAGTGACTTGAATACAGGCTCGTCTTGCATCTCCCAAGACGAAAAGATGTCCGAATCCCCTGTGTAGGCCACAGAGAAAGACCTAGTTCCCCACCTCATCGCGACCGGAGGCCTCACATCCTTTGAAAACTCCAGAGGGACGCGGAGATCAGTGCCTCCAAAGGAGACGATGCCTGACTCCTCGTGAAACTTGATAGGAGTCCCAGGATTCCTGTGGCACGTGGAAAGGGACCCTTGGTCTCCCGCCTCAGCTGGAGAGGCGTCCCAATTGCCCTGCCAAGCCTCGAGGAGAATCCCGAGTTGTCCCTCGCAACTAGGCAGGAGTCCTGACGTCGCCGAACAAACACGTGTGTGGAAGGGCCATCCCCGTCGTAACTCCAGAATATACCCCAGGTTCCTGCCGCAACTCGAGAAAAACCATGAGACTTCCCCCTCACCGCGAGATAAGGCCCGATTCCCCTGCACTGCGTGCAGAGCAATGCCGTGTTGCACATCACACAGGAAAGGAGCCTTGATTTCCTTGATGGTACTCCAGAGAAACCCCAAGAACACTGTTTCAAGGCTAGAGGGATCCTGAGGTCACTGTAGCAAGACGAAAGAGCTCCGTGGACCAAAATTCAACTCGAGATGAGAGTTTAGTCCCTGGCTTCGACTCCAGAGGAATACCATCTTACCACAAGCACCTCAAGAGGAGGCTTCTCTCAGCTCTAGGTATGTGAGAGGGACCCTGAGTTTGCGGCCTCAAGTGGAAAGGACACCGCGATGCCCTGACTCGAAATAAGGCCGGATATGCCTGCAGTGAATTGAATGCAGGCTCGTCTTGCATCTCCCAAGACGAAAGGTCGTCTGAATCCCCTGTGGAGACCACAGAGAAAGACCTAGTTCCCCACCTCATCGCGACCGGAGGCCTCACATCCTTTGAAAACTCCAGAGGGACGCGGAGATCAGTGCCTCCAAAGGAGACGATGCCTGACTCCTCGTGAAACTTGATAGGATTTCCTGGATTCCTGTGGCACGTGGAAAGGGACCCTTGGTCTCCCGCCTCAGCTGGAGAGGCGTCCCAATTGCCCTGCCAATCCTCGAGGAGAATCCCGAGTTGTCCCTCGCAACTAGGCAGGAGTCCTGACGTCGCTAAACAAACACCTATGTGGAAGGGCCATCCCCGTCGTAACTCGAGAATATACCCCAGGTTCCCGCCGCAACTAGAGAAAAACCATGAGACTTCCCCCTCGCCGCGAGATGAGGCCCGAATCCCCTGCACTGCATGCAGAGCAATGCCGTGTTGCACATCACACAGGAAAGGAGCCTTGATTTCCTTGATGGCACTCCAGAGAAACCCCAAGAACACTGTTTCAAGGCTAGAGGGATCCTGAGGTCACTGTAGCAACACGAAAGAGCTCCGTGGACCAAAATTCAACTCGAGATGAGAGTTTAGTCCCTGGCTTCGACTCCAGAGGAATACCACCTTACCACAAGCACCTCAAGAGGAGGCTTCTCTCAGCTCTAGGTATGTGAGAGGGACCCTGAGTTTGCGGCCTCAAGTAGAAAGGACACCGCGATGCCCTGACTCGAAATAAGGCCGGATATGCCTGCAGTGAATTGAATGCAGGCTCGTCTTGCATCTCCCAAGACGAAAGGTCGTCTGAATCCCCTGTGGAGACCACAGAGAAAGACCTAGTTCCCCACCTCATCGCGACCGGAGGCCTCACATCCTTTGAAAACTCCAGAGGGACGCGGAGATCAGTGCCTCCAAAGGAGACGATGCCTGACTCCCCGTGAAACTTGATAGGATTTCCAGGATTCCTGTGGCACGTGGAAAGGGACACTTTGTCTCCCGCCTCAGCTGGAGAGGCGTCCCAATTGCCCTGCCAAGCCTCGAGGAGAATCCCGAGTTGTCCCTCGCAACTAGGCAGGAGTCCTGACGTCGCTGAACAAACACGTGTGTGGAAGGGCCATCCCCGTCGTAACTCGAGAATATACCCCAGGTTCCCGCCGCAACTCGAGAAAAACCATGAGACTTCCCCCTCGCCGCGAGATGAGGCCCGATTCCCTGCACTGCGTGCAGAGCAATGCCGTGTTGCCCATCACACAGGAAAGGAGCCTTGATTTCCTTGATGGCACTCCAGAGAAACCCCAAGAACACTGTTTCAAGGCTAGAGGGATCCTGAGGTCACTGTAGCAACACGAAAGAGCTCCGTGAACCAAAAGTCAACTCGAGATGAGAGGTTAGTCCCTGGCTTCGACTCCAGAGGAATACCACCTTACCACAAGCACCTCAAGAGGAGGCTTCTCTCAGCTCTAGGTATGTGAGAGGGACCCTGAGTTTGCGGCCTCAAGTGGAATGGACATCGCGATGCCCTGACTCGAAAGAAGGCCGGATATCCCTGCAGTGACTTGAATGCAGGCTCGTCTTGCATCTCCCAAGACGAAAGGATGTCTGAATCCCCTGTGGAGACCACAGAGAAAGACCTAGTTCCCCACCTCATCGCGACCGGAGGCCTCACATCATTTGAAAACTCCAGAGGGATGCGGAGATCAGTGCCTACAAAGGAGACGATGCCTGTCTCCTCGTGAAATTTGATAAGAGTCCCAGGATTCCTGTGGCACGTGGAAAGGGACACTTGGTCTCCCTCCTCAGCTGGAGAGGCGTCCCAATTGCCCTGCCAAGCCTCGAGGAGAATCCCGAGTTGTCCCTCGCAACTACTCAGGAGTCCTGACGTCGCTGAACAAACACGTGTGTGGAAGGGCCATCCCCGTTGTAACTCGAGAATATACCCCAGGTTCCCGCCGCAACTCGAGAAAAACCATGAGACTTCCCCCTCGCCGCGAGATGAGGCCCGATTCCCCTGCACTGCGTGCTGAACAATGCCGTGTTGCCCATCACACAGGAAAGGAGCCTTGATTTTCTTGATGGCACTCCAGAGAAACCCCAAGAACACTGTTTCAAGGATAGAGGGATCCTGAGGTCACTGTAGCAAGACGAAAGAGCTCCGTGGACCAAAATTCAACGCGAGATGAGAGGTTAGTCCCTGGCTTCGACTCCAGAGGAATACCACCTTACCACAAGCACCTCAAGAGGAGGCTTCTCTCAGCTCTAGGTATGTGAGAGGGACCCTGATTTTGCGGCCTCAAGTGGAATGGACACCGCGATGCCCTGACTCGAAATAAGGCCGGATATGCCTGCAGTGAATTGAATGCAGGCTCGTCTTGCATCTCCCAAGACGAAAGGATGTCTGAATCCCCTGTGGAGACCACAGAGAAAGACCAAGTTCCCCACCTCATCGCGACCAGAGGCCTCACATCCTTTGAAATCTCCAGAGGGACGCGGAGATCAGTGCCTCCAAAGGAGACGATGCCTGACTCCTCTTGAAACTTGATAGGATTTCCAGGATTCCTGTGGCACGTGGAAAGGGACCCTTGGTCTCCCGTCTCAGCTGGAGAGGCGTCCCAATTGCCCTGCCAAGCCTCGAGGAGAATCCCGAGTTGTCCCTCGCAACTACGCAGGAGTCATGACGTCGCTGAACAAACACGTGTGTGGAAGGGCCATCCCCATCGTAACTCGAGAATATAGCCCAGGTTCCCGCCGCAACTCGAGAAAAACCATGAGACTTCCCACTCGCCGCGAGACGAGGCCCGATTCCCCTGCACTGTGTGCAGAGCAATGCCGTCTTGCACATCACACATGAAAGGAGCCTTGATTTCCTTGATGGCACTCCAGAGAAACCCCAAGAACACTGTTTCAAGGCTAGAGGGATCCTGAGGTCATTGTAGCAACTCGAAACAGTTCCGTGGACCAAAAATCAACTCGAGATGAGAGGTTAGTCCCTGGCTTCGACTCCAGAGGAATACCACCTTACCACGAGCACCTCAAGAGGAGGCTTCTCTCAGCTCTAGGTATGTGAGAGGGACCCTGAGTTTTTGGCCTCAAATGGAATGGACACGGCGATGCCCTGATTCGAAATAAGGCCGGATATGCCTGCAGTGACTTGAATACAGGCTCGTCTTGCATCTCCCAAGACGAAAAGATGTCCGAATCCCCTGTGGAGGCCACAGAGAAAGACCTAGTTCCCCACCTCATCGCGACCGGAGGCCTCACATCCTTTGAAAACTCCAGAGGGACGCGGAGATCAGTGCCTCCAAAGGAGACGATGCCTGACTCCTCGTGAAACTTGATAGGAGTCCCAGGATTCCTGTGGCACGTGGAAAGGGACCCTTGGTCTCCCGCCTCAGCTGGAGAGGCGTCCCAATTGCCCTGCCAAGCCTCGAGGAGAATCCCGAGTTGTCCCTCGCAACTAGGCAGGAGTCCTGACGTCGCTGAACAAACACGTGTGTGGAAGGGCCATCCCCGTCGTAACTCCAGAATATACCCCAGGTTCCTGCCGCAACTCGAGAAAAACCATGAGACTTCCCCCTCACCGCGAGATAAGGCCCGATTCCCCTGCACTGCGTGCAGAGCAATGCCGTGTTGCACATCACACAGGAAAGGAGCCTTGATTTCCTTGATGGTACTCCAGAGAAACCCCAAGAACACTGTTTCAAGGCTAGAGGGATCCTGAGGTCACTGTAGCAAGACGAAAGAGCTCCGTGGACCAAAATTCAACTCGAGATGAGAGTTTAGTCCCTGGCTTCGACTCCAGAGGAATACCATCTTACCACAAGCACCTCAAGAGGAGGCTTCTCTCAGCTCTAGGTATGTGAGAGGGACCCTGAGTTTGCGGCCTCAAGTTGAATGGACACCGCGATGCCCTGACTCGAAATAAGGCCGGATTTCCCTGCAGTGACTCGAATGCAGGCTCGTCTTGCATCTCCCAAGACGAAAGGATGTCTGAATCCCCTGTGGAAACCACAGAGAAAGACCTAGTTCCCCACCTCATCGCGACCGGAGGCCTCACATCCTTGGAAAACTCCAGAGGGATGCGGAGATCAGTGCCTCCAAAGGAGACGATGCCTGACTACTCGTGAAACTTGATAGGAGTCCCAGGATTATGTGGCACGTGGAAAGGGACCCTTGGTCTCCCGCCTCAGCTGGAGAGGCGTCCCAATTGCCCTGCCAAGCCTCGAGGAGAATCCCGAGTTGTCCCTCGCAACTAGGCAGGAGTCCTGACGTCGCAGAACAAACATGTGTGTGGAAGGACCATCCCCGTCGTAACTCGAGAATATACCCCAGGTTCCCGCCGCAACTCGAGAAAAACCATGAGACTTCCCCCTCGCCGCGAGATGAGGCCCGATTCCTCTGCACTGTGTGCAGAGCAATGCCGTTTTGCACATCACACAGGAAAGGAGCCTTGATTTCCTTGATGGCACTCCAGAGAAACCCCAAGAACACTGTTTCAAGGCTAGAGGGATCCTGAGGTCACTGTAGCAACTCGAAAGAGTTACGTGGACCAAAAATCAACTCGAGATGAGAGGTTAGTCCCTGGCTTTGACTCCAGAGGAATACCACCTTACCACAAGCACCTCAAGAGGAGGCTTCTCTCAGCTCTAGGTATGTGAGAGGGACCCTGAGTTTGCGGCCTCAAGTGGAATGGACACCGCGATGCCCTGACTCGAAATAAGGCCGGATATGCCTGCAGTAACTTGAATGCAGGCTCGTCTTGCATCTCCCAAGATGAAAGGATGTCTGAATCCCCTGTGGAGACCACAGAGAAAGACCTAGTTCCCCACCTCATCGCGACCGGACGCCTCACATCCTTTGAAAAATCCAGAGGGACGCGGAGATCAGTGCCTCCAAAGGAGACGATGCGTGACTCCTCGTGAAACTTGATAGGAGTCCCAGGATTCCTGTGGCACGTGGAAAGGGACCCTTGGTCTCCCGCCTCAGCTGGAGAGGCGTCCCAATTGCCCTGCCAAGCCTCGAGGAGAATCCCGAGTTGTCCCTCGCAACTAGGCAGGAGTCCTGACGTCGCTGAACAAACACGTGTGTGGAAGGGCCATCCCCGTCGTAACTCCAGAATATACCCCAGGTTCCTGCCGCAACTCGAGAAAAATCATGAGACTTCCCCCTCACCGCGAGATGAGGCCCGATTCCCCTGCACTGCGTGCAGAGCAATGCCGTGTTGCACATCACACAGGAAAGGAGCCTTGATTTCCTTGATGGTATTCCAGAGAAACCCCAAGAACACTGTTTCAAGGCTAGAGGGATCCTGAGGTCACTGTAGCAACACGAAAGAGCTCCGTGGACCAAAATTCAACTCGAGATGAGAGTTTAGTCCCTGTCTTCGACTCCAGAGGAATACCATCTTACCACAAGCACCTCAAGAGGAGGCTTCTCTCAGCTCTAGGTATGTGAGAGGGACCCTGAGTTTGCGGCCTCAAGTGGAAAGGACACCGCGATGCCCTGACTCGAAATAAGGCCGGATATGCCTGCAGTGAATTGAATGCAGGCTCGTCTTGCATCTCCCAAGATGAAAGGTCGTCTGAATCCCCTGTGGAGACCACAGAGAAATACCTAGTTCCCCATCTCATCGCGACCGGAGGCCTCATATCCTTTGAAAACTCCAGAGGGACGCGGAGATCAGTGCCTCCAAAGGAGACGATGCGTGACTCCTCGTGAAACTTGATAGGAGTCCCAGGATTCCTGTGGCACGTGGAAAGGGACCCTTGGTCTCCCGCCTCAGCTGGAGAGGCGTCCCCAATTGCCCTGCCAAGCCTCGAGGAGAATCCCGAGTTGTCCCTCGCAACTAGGCAGGAGTCCTGACGTCGCTGAACAAACACGTGTGTGGAAGGGCCATCCCCGTCGTAACTCCAGAATATACCCCAGGTTCCTGCCGCAACTCGAGAAAAACCATGAGACTTCCCACTCACCGCGAGATGAGGCCCGATTCCCCTGCACTGCGTGCAGAGCAATGCCGTGTTGCACATCACACAGGAAAGGAGCCTTGATTTTCTTGATGGTACTCCAGAGAAACCCCAAGAACACTGTTTCAAGGCTAGAGGGATCCTGAGGTCACTGTAGCAACACGAAAGAGCTCCGTGGACCAAAAATCAACTCGAGATGAGAGGTTAGTCCCTGGCTTCGACTCCAGAGGAATACCACCTTACCACAAGCACCTCAAGAGGAGGCTTCTCGCAGCTCTATGTATGTGAGGGGGACCCTGAGTTTGCGGCCTCAAGTAGAAAGGACACCGCGATGCCCTGACTCGAAATAAGGCCGGATATGCCTGCAGTGAATTGAATGCAGGCTCGTCTTGCATCTCCCAAGACGAAAGGTCGTCTGAATCCCCTGTGGAGACCACAGAGAAAGACCTAGTTCCCCACCTCATCGCGACCGGAGGCCTCACATCCTTTGAAAAGTCCAGAGGGATGCGGAGATCAGTGCCTCCAAAGGAGACGATGCCTGACTCCTCGTGAAACTTGATAGGAGTCCCAGGATTCCTGTGGCACGTGGAAAGGGACCCTTGGTCTCCCGCCTCAGCTGGAGAGGCGTCCCAATTGCCCTGCCAAGCCTCGAGGAGAATCCCGAGTTGTCCCTCGCAACTAGGCAGGAGTCCTGACGTCGCAGAACAAACATGTGTGTGGAAGGACCATCCCCGTCGTAACTCGAGAATATACCCCAGGTTCCCGCCGCAACTCGAGAAAAACCATGAGACTTCCCCCTCGCCGCGAGATGAGGCCCGATTCCTCTGCACTGTGTGCAGAGCAATGCCGTTTTGCACATCACACAGGAAAGGAGCCTTGATTTCCTTGATGGCACTCCAGAGAAACCCCAAGAACACTGTTTCAAGGCTAGAGCGATCCTGAGGTCATTGTAGCAACTCGAAAGAGTTACGTGGACCAAAAATCAACTCGAGATGAGAGGTTAGTCCCTGGCTTTGACTCCAGAGGAATACCACCTTACCACAAGCACCTCAAGAGGAGGCTTCTCTCAGCTCTAGGTATGTGAGAGGGACCCTGAGTTTGCGGCCTCAAGTGGAATGGACACCGCGATGCCCTGACTCGAAATAAGGCCGGATATGCCTGCAGTAACTTGAATGCAGGCTCGTCTTGCATCTCCCAAGATGAAAGGATGTCTGAATCCCCTGTGGAGACCACAGAGAAAGACCTAGTTCCCCACCTCATCGCGACCGGAGGCCTCATATCCTTTGAAAACTCCAGAGGGACGCGGAGATCAGTGCCTCCAAAGGAGACGATGCGTGACTCCTCGTGAAACTTGATAGGAGTCCCAGGATTCCTGTGGCACGTGGAAAGGGACCCTTGGTCTCCCGCCTCAGCTGGAGAGGCGTCCCAATTGCCCTGCCAAGCCTCGAGGAGAATCCCGAGTTGTCCCTCGCAACTAGGCAGGAGTCCTGACGTCGCTGAACAAACACGTGTGTGGAAGGGCCATCCCCGTCGTAACTCCAGAATATACCCCAGGTTCCTGCCGCAACTCGAGAAAAATCATGAGACTTCCCCCTCACCGCGAGATGAGGCCCGATTCCCCTGCACTGCGTGCAGAGCAATGCCGTGTTGCACATCACACAGGAAAGGAGCCTTGATTTTCTTGATGGTACTCCAGAGAAACCCCAAGAACACTGTTTCAAGGCTAGAGGGATCCTGAGGTCACTGTAGCAACACGAAAGAGCTCCGTGGACCAAAAATCAACTCGAGATGAGAGGTTAGTCCCTGGCTTCGACTCCAGAGGAATACCACCTTACCACAAGCACCTCAAGAGGAGGCTTCTCGCAGCTCTATGTATGTGAGGGGGACCCTGAGTTTGCGGCCTCAAGTAGAAAGGACACCGCGATGCCCTGACTCGAAATAAGGCCGGATATGCCTGCAGTGAATTGAATGCAGGCTCGTCTTGCATCTCCCAAGACGAAAGGTCGTCTGAATCCCCTGTGGAGACCACAGAGAAAGACCTAGTTCCCCACCTCATCGCGACCGGAGGCCTCACATCCTTTGAAAAGTCCAGAGGGATGCGGAGATCAGTGCCTCCAAAGGAGACGATGCCTGACTCCTCGTGAAACTTGATAGGAGTCCCAGGATTCCTGTGGCACGTGGAAAGGGACCCTTGGTCTCCCGCCTCAGCTGGAGAGGCGTCCCAATTGCCCTGCCAAGCCTCGAGGAGAATCCCGAGTTGTCCCTCGCAACTAGGCAGGAGTCCTGACGTCGCAGAACAAACATGTGTGTGGAAGGGACCATCCCCGTCGTAACTCGAGAATATACCCCAGGTTCCCGCCGCAACTCGAGAAAAACCATGAGACTTCCCCCTCGCCGCGAGATGAGGCCCGATTCCTCTGCACTGTGTGCAGAGCAATGCCGTTTTGCACATCACACAGGAAAGGAGCCTTGATTTCCTTGATGGCACTCCAGAGAAACCCCAAGAACACTGTTTCAAGGCTAGAGGGATCCTGAGGTCATTGTAGCAACTCGAAAGAGTTACGTGGACCAAAAATCAACTCGAGATGAGAGGTTAGTCCCTGGCTTTGACTCCAGAGGAATACCACCTTACCACAAGCACCTCAAGAGGAGGCTTCTCTCAGCTCTAGGTATGTGAGAGGGACCCTGAGTTTGCGGCCTCAAGTGGAATGGACACCGCGATGCCCTGACTCGAAATAAGGCCGGATATGCCTGCAGTAACTTGAATGCAGGCTCGTCTTGCATCTCCCAAGATGAAAGGATGTCTGAATCCCCTGTGGAGACCACAGAGAAAGACCTAGTTCCCCACCTCATCGCGACCGGAGGCCTCATATCCTTTGAAAACTCCAGAGGGACGCGGAGATCAGTGCCTCCAAAGGAGACGATGCGTGACTCCTCGTGAAACTTGATAGGAGTCCCAGGATTCCTGTGGCACGTGGAAAGGGACCCTTGGTCTCCCGCCTCAGCTGGAGAGGCGTCCCAATTGCCCTGCCAAGCCTCGAGGAGAATCCCGAGTTGTCCCTCGCAACTAGGCAGGAGTCCTGACGTCGCTGAACAAACACGTGTGTGGAAGGGCCATCCCCGTCGTAACTCCAGAATATACCCCAGGTTCCTGCCGCAACTCGAGAAAAATCATGAGACTTCCCCCTCACCGCGAGATGAGGCCCGATTCCCCTGCACTGCGTGCAGAGCAATGCCGTGTTGCACATCACACAGGAAAGGAGCCTTGATTTCCTTGATGGTATTCCAGAGAAACCCCAAGAACACTGTTTCAAGGCTAGAGGGATCCTGAGGTCACTGTAGCAACACGAAAGAGCTCCGTGGACCAAAATTCAACTCGAGATGAGAGTTTAGTCCCTGTCTTCGACTCCAGAGGAATACCATCTTACCACAAGCACCTCAAGAGGAGGCTTCTCTCAGCTCTAGGTATGTGAGAGGGACCCTGAGTTTGCGGCCTCAAGTGGAAAGGACACCGCGATGCCCTGACTCGAAATAAGGCCGGATATGCCTGCAGTGAATTGAATGCAGGCTCGTCTTGCATCTCCCAAGATGAAAGGTCGTCTGAATCCCCTGTGGAGACCACAGAGAAATACCTAGTTCCCCATCTCATCGCGACCGGAGGCCTCATATCCTTTGAAAACTCCAGAGGGACGCGGAGATCAGTGCCTCCAAAGGAGACGATGCGTGACTCCTCGTGAAACTTGATAGGAGTCCCAGGATTCCTGTGGCACGTGGAAAGGGACCCTTGGTCTCCCGCCTCAGCTGGAGAGGCGTCCCAATTGCCCTGCCAAGCCTCGAGGAGAATCCCGAGTTATCCCTCGCAACTAGGCAGGAGTCCTGACGTCGCTGAACAAACACGTGTGTGGAAGGGCCATCCCCGTCGTAACTCCAGAATATACCCCAGGTTCCTGCCGCAACTCGAGAAAAACCATGAGACTTCCCACTCACCGCGAGATGAGGCCCGATTCCCCTGCACTGCGTGCAGAGCAATGCCGTGTTGCACATCACACAGGAAAGGAGCCTTGATTTCCTTGATGGTACTCCAGAGAAACCCCAAGAACACTGTTTCAAGGCTAGAGGGATCCTGAGGTCACTGTAGCAACACGAAAGAGCTCCGTGGACCAAAATTCAACTCGAGATGAGAGTTTAGTCCCTGGCTTCGACTCCAGAGGAATACCACCTTACCACAAGCACCTCAAGAGGAGGCTTCTCGCAGCTCTAGGTATGTGAGGGGGACCCTGAGTTTGCGGCCTCAAGTAGAAAGGACACCGCGATGCCCTGACTCGAAATAAGGCCGGATATGCCTGCAGTGAATTGAATGCAGGCTCGTCTTGCATCTCCCAAGACGAAAGGTCGTCTGAATCCCCTGTGGAGACCACAGAGAAAGACCTAGTTCCCCACCTCATCGCGACCGGAGGCCTCACATCCTTTGAAAACTCCAGAGGGACGCGGAGATCAGTGCCTCCAAAGGAGACGATGCCTGACTCCTCGTGAAACTTGATAGGATTTCCTGGATTCCTGTAGCACGTGGAAAGGGACCCTTGGTCTCCCGCCTCAGCTGGAGAGGCGTCCCAATTGCCCTGCCAAGCCTCGAGGAGAATCCCGAGTTGTCCCTCGCAACTAGGCAGGAGTCCTGACGTCGCTGAACAAACACCTATGTGGAAGGGCCATCCCCGTCGTAACTCGAGAATATACCCGAGGTTCCCGCCGCAACTAGAGAAAAACCATGAGACTTCCCCCTCGCCGCGAGATGAGGCCCGAATCCCCTGCACTGCGTGCAGAGCAATGCCGTGTTGCACATCACACAGGAAAGGAGCCTTGATTTCCTTGATGGCACTCCAGAGAAACCCCAAGAACACTGTTTCAAGGCTAGAGGGATCCTGAAGTCACTGTAGCAACAGGAAAGAGCTCCGTGGACCACAAATCAACTCGAGGTGAGAGTTTAGTCCCTGGCTTCGACTCCAGAGGAATACCACCTTACCACAAGGACCTCAAGAGGAGGCTTCTCTCAGCTCTAGGTATGTGAGAGGGACCCTGAGTTTGCGGCCTCAAGTGGAATGGACACCGCGATGCCCTGACTCGAAATAAGGCCGGATTTCCCTGCAGTGACTTGAATGCAGGCTCGTCTTGCATCTCCCAAGACGAAAGGATGTCTGAATCCCCTGTGGAGACCACAGAGAAAGACCTAGTTCCCCACCTCATCGCGACCGGAGGCCTCACATCCTTGGAAAACTCCAGAGGGACGCGGAGATCAGTGCCTCCAAAGGAGACGATGCCTGACTCCTCGTGAAACTTGATAGGAGTCCCAGGATTCCTGTGGCACGTGGAAAGGAACCCTTCGTCTCCCGCCTCAGCTGGAGAGGCGTCCCAATTGCCCTGCCAAGCCTCGAGGAGAATCCCGAGTTGTCCCTCGCAACTAGGCAGGAGTCCTGACGTCGCAGAACAAACACGTGTGTGGAAGGACCATCCCCGTCGTAACTCGAGAATATACCCCAGGTTCCCGCCGCAACTCGAGAAAAACCATGAAACTTCCCCCTCGCCGTGAGATGAGGCCCGATTCCCCTACACTGTGTGCAGAGCAATGCCGTGTTGCACATCACACAGGAAAGGAGCCTTGATTTCCTTGATGGCACTCCAGAGAAACCCCAAGAACACTGTTTCAAGGCTAGAGGGATCCTGAGGTCATTGTAGCAACTCGAAAGAGTTCCGTGGACCAAAAATCAACTCGAGATGAGAGATTAGTCCCTGGCTTCGACTCCAGAGGAATACCACCTTACCACAAGGACCTCAAGAGGAGGCTTCTCTCAGCTCTAGGTATGTGAGAGGGACCCTGAGTTTGCGGCCTCAAGTGGAATGTTCACCGCGATGCCCTGACTAGAAATAAGGCCGGATATGCCTGCAGTGACTTGAATGCAGCTCTTCTTGCATCTCCCAAGACGAAAGGACGTCTGAATCCCCTGTGGAGACCACAGAGAAAGACCAATTTCCCCACCTCATCGCGACCGGAGGCCTCACATCCTTTGAAAACTCCAGAGGGACGCGGAGATCAGTGCCTCCAAAGGAGACGATGCCTGACTCCCCATGAAACTTGATAGGATTTCCAGGATTCCTGTGGCACGTGGAAAGGGACACTTTGTCTCCCGCCTCAGCTGGAGAGGCGTCCCAATTGCCCTGCCAAGCCTCGAGGAGAATCCCGAGTTGTCCCTCGCAACTAGGCAGGAGTCCCGACGTCGCTGAACAAACACGTGTGTGGAAGGGCCATCCCCGTCGTAACTCGAGAATATGCCCCAGGTTCCCGCCGCAACTCGAGAAAAACCATGAGACTTCCCCCTCGCCGCGAGATGAGGCCCGATTCCCTGCACTGCGTGCAGAGCAATGCCGTGTTGCCCATCACACAGGAAAGGAGCCTTGATTTCCTTGATGGCACTCCAGAGAAACCCCAAGAACACTGTTTCAAGGCTAGAGGGATCCTGAGGTCACTGTAGCAACAGGAAAGAGCTCCGTGGACCAAAAGTCAACTCGAGATGAGAGGTTAGTCCCTGGCTTCGACTCCAGAGGAATACCACCTTACCACAAGCACCTCAAGAGGAGGCTTCTCTCAGCTCTAGGTATGTGAGAGGGACCCTGAGTTTGCGGCCTCAAGTGGAATGTTCACCGCGATGCCCTAACTCGAAATAAGGCCGGATATCCCTGCAGTGACTTGAATGCAGGCTCGTCTTGCATCTGCCAAGACGAAAGGATGTCTGAATCCCCTGTGGAGACCACAGAGAAAGACCTAGTTCCCCACCTCATCGCGACCGGAGGCCTCACATCCTTTGAAAACTCCAGAGGGTCGCAGAGATCAGTGCCTCCAAAGGAGACGATGCCTGACTCCTCGTGAAATTTGTTAAGAGTCCCAGGATTCCTGTGGCACGTGGAAAGGGACCCTTGGTCATCCTCCTCAGCTGGAGAGGCGTCCCAATTGCATTGCCAAGCATCGAGGAGAATCCCGAGTTGTCCCTCGCAACTAGGCAGGAGTCCTGACGTCGCTGAACAAACACGTGTGTGAAAGGGCCATCCCCGTCGTAACTCGAGAATATACCCCAGGTTCCCGCCGCAACTCGAGAAAAACCATGAGACTTCCCCCTCGCCGCGAGATGAGGCCCGATTCCCCTGCACTGCGTGCCGAGCAATGCCGTGTTGCGCATCACACAGGAAAGGAGCCTTGATTTCCTTGATGGCACTCCAGAGAAACCCCAAGAACACTGTTTCAAGGATAGAGGGATCCTGAGGTCACTGTAACAACACGAAAGAGCTTCGTGGATCAAAAGTCAACTCGAGATGAGAGGTTAGTCCCTGGCTTCGACTCCAGAGGAATACCACCTTTCCACAAGGACCTCAAGAGGAGGCTTCTCTCAGCTCTAGGTATGTGAGAGCGACCCTGATTTTGCGGCCTCAAGTGGAATGGACACCGCGATGCCCTGACTCGAAATAAGGCCGGATATGCCTGCAGTGACTTGAATGCAGGCTCTTCTTGCATCTCCCAAGACGAAAGGATGTCTGAATCCCCTGTGGAGACCACAGAGAAAGACCTAGTTCCCCAACTCATCGCGACCGGAGGCCTCACATCCTTTGAAAACTCCAGAGGGACGCGGAGATCAGTGCCTCCAAAGGAGACGATGCCTGACTCCTCGTGAAACTTGATAGGAGTCCCAGGATTCCTGTGGCACGTGGAAAGGGACCCTAGGTCTCCCGCCTCAGCTGGAGAGGCGTCCCAATTGCCCTGCCAAGCCTCGAGGAGAATCCCAAGTTGTCCCTCGCAACTAGGCAGGAGTCCTGACGTCGCTGAACAAACACGTGTGTGGAAGGGCCATCCCCGTCGTAACTCCAGAATATACCCCAGGTTCCTGCCGCAACTCGAGAAAAACCATGAGACTTCCCCCTCACCGCGAGATAAGGCCCGATTCCCCTGCACTGCGTGCAGAGCAATGCCGTGTTGCACATCACACAGGAAAGGAGCCTTGATTTCCTTGATGGTACTCCAGAGAAACCCCAAGAACACTGTTTCAAGGCTAGAGGGATCCTGAGGTCACTGTAGCAAGACGAAAGAGCTCCGTGGACCAAAATTCAACTCGAGATGAGAGTTTAGTCCCTGGCTTCGACTCCAGAGGCATACCATCTTACCAAAATCACCTCAAGAGGAGGCTTCTCTCAGCTCTAGGTATGTGAGAGGGACCCTGAGTTTGCGGCCTCAAGTGGAAAGGACACCGCGATGCCGTGACGCGAAATAAGGCCGGATATGCCTGCAGTGAATTGAATGCAGGCTCGTCTTGCATCTCCCAAGACAAAAGGTCGTCTGAATCCCCTGTGGAGCCCACAGAGAAAGACCTAGTTCCCCACCTCATCGCGACCGGAGGCCTCACATCCTTTGAAAACTCCAGAGGGACGCGGAGATCAGTGCCTCCAAAGGAGACGATGCCTGACTCCTCGTGAAACTTGATAGGATTTCCTGGATTCCTGTGGCACGTGGAAAGGGACCCTTGGTCTCCCGCCTCAGCTGGAGAGGCGTCCCAATTGCCCTGCCAAGCCTCGAGGAGAATCCCGAGTTGTCCCTCGCAACTAGGCAGGAGTCCTGATGTCGCTGAACAAACACGTGTGTGGAAGGGCCATCCCCGTCGTAACTCGAGAATATAACCCAGGTTCCCGCCGCAACTCGAGAAAAACCATGAGACTTCCCCCTCGCCGCGAGATGAGGCCCGATTCCCTGCACTGCGTGCAGAGCAATGCCGTGTTGCACATCACACAGGAAAGGAGCCTTGATTTCCTTGATGGCACTCCAGAGAAACCCCAAGAACACTGTTTCAAGGCTAGAGGGATCCTGAGGTCACTGTAGCAACACGAAAGAGCTCCGTGGACCAAAAATCAACTCGAGATGAGAGGTTAGTCCCTGGCTTCGACTCCAGAGGAATACCACCTTACCACAAGCACCTCAAGAGGAGGCTTCTCTCAGCTCTAGGTATGTGAGAGGGACCCTGAGTTTACTGCCTCAAGTGGAATGGACATCGCGATGCCCTGACTCGAAATAAGGCCGGATATCCCTGCAGTGACTTGAATGCAGGCTCGTCTTGCATCTCCCAAGACGAAAGGATGTCTGAATCCCCTGTGGAGACCACAGAGAAAGACCTAGTTCCCCACCTCATCGCGACCGGAGGCCTCACATCCTTTGAAAACTCCAGAGGGATGCGGAGATCAGTGCCTCCAAAGGAGACGATGCCTGACTCCTCGTGAAACTTGATAAGAGTCCCAGGATTCCTGTGGCACGTGGAAAGGGACCCTTGGTCTCCCTCCTCAGCTGGAGAGGCGTCCCAATTGCCCTGCCAAGCCTCGAGGAGAATCCCGAGTTGTCCCTCGCAACTAGGCATGAGTCCTGACGTCGCTGAACAAACACGTGTGTGGAAGGGCCATCTCCGTCGTAACTCCAGAATATACCCCAGGTTCCCGCCGCAACTCGAGAAAAACCATGAGACTTCCCCCTCACCGCGAGATGAGGCCCGATTCCCCTGCCCTGCGTGCAGAGCAATGACATGTTGCCCATCACACAGGAAAGGAGCCTTGATTTCCTTGATGACACTCCAGAGAAATCCCAAGAGCACTGTTTCAAGGCTAGAGGGATCCTGAGGTCACTGTAGCAACACGAAAGAGCTCCGTGGACCAAAAATCCACGCGAGATGAGAGGATAGTCCCTGGCTTCGACTCCAGAGGAATACCACCTTACCACAAGCACCTCAAGAGGAGGCTTCTCTCAGCTCTAGGTATGTGAGAGGGACCCTGAGTTTGTGGCCTCAAGTGGAATGGACACGGCGATGCCCTGATTCGAAATAAGGCCGGATATGCCTGCAGTGACTTGAATACAGGCTCGTCTTGCATCTCCCAAGACGAAAAGATGTCCGAATCCCCTGTGGAGGCCACAGAGAAAGACCTAGTTCCCCACCTCATCGCGACCGGAGGCCTCACATCCTTTGAAAACTCCAGAGGGACGCGGAGATCAGTGCCTCCAAAGGAGACGATGCCTGACTCCTCGTGAAACTTGATAGGAGTCCCAGGATTCCTGTGGCACGTGGAAAGGGACCCTTGGTCTCCCGCCTCAGCTGGAGAGGCGTCCCAATTGCCCTGCCAAGCCTCGAGGAGAATCCCGAGTTGTCCCTCGCAACTAGGCAGGAGTCCTGACGTCGCTGAACAAACACGTGTGTGGAAGGGCCATCCCCGTCGTAACTCCAGAATATAACCCAGGTTCCTGCCGCAACTCGAGAAAAACCATGAGACTTCCCCCTCTCTGTGAGATAAGGCCCGATTCCCCTGCACTGCGTGCAGAGCAATGCCGTGTTGCACATCACACAGGAAAGGAGCCTTGATTTCCTTGATGGTACTCCAGAGAAACCCCAAGAACACTGTTTCAAGGCTAGAGGGATCCTGAGGTCACTGTAGCAAGACGAAAGAGCTCCGTGGACCAAAATTCAACTCGAGATGAGAGTTTAGTCCCTGGCTTCGACTCCAGAGGAATACCATCTTACCACAAGCACCTCAAGAGGAGGCTTCTCTCAGCTCTAGGTATGTGAGAGGGACCCTGAGTTTGCGGCCTCAAGTGGAAAGGACACCGCGATGCCCTGACTCGAAATAAGGCCGGATATGCCTGCAGTGAATTAAATGCAGGCTCGTCTTGCATCTCCCAAGACGAAAGGTCGTCTGAATCCCCTGTGGAGACCACAGAGAAAGACCTAGTTCCCCACCTCATCGCGACCGGAGGCCTCACATCCTTTGAAAACTCCAGAGGGACGCGGAGATCAGTGCCTCCAAAGGAGACGATGCCTGACTCCTCGTGAAACTTGATAGGATTTCCTGGATTCCTGTGGCACGTGGAAAGGGACCCTTGGTCTCCCGCCTCAGCTGGAGAGGCGTCCCAATTGCCCTGCCAAGCCTCGAGGAGAATCCCGAGTTGTCCCTCGCAACTAGGCAGGAGTCCTGACGTCGCTGAACAAACACCTATGTGGAAGGGCCATCCCCGTCGTAACTCGAGAATATAACCCAGGTTCCCGCCGCAACTCGAGAAAAACCATGAGACTTCCCCCTCGCCGCGAGATGAGGCCCGATTCCCCTGCACTGCATGCAGAGCAATGCCGTGTTGCACATCACACAGGAAAGGAGCCTTGATTTCCTTGATAGCACCCCAGAGAAACCCCAAGAACACTGTTTCAAGGCTAGAGGGATCCTGAGGTCACTGTAGCAACAGGAAATAGCTCCGTGGACCACAAATCAACTCGAGGCGAGAGTTGAGTCCCTGGCTTCGACTCCAGAGGAATACCACCTTACCACAAGCAGCTCAAGAGGAGGCTTCTCTCAGCTCTAGGTATGTGAGAGGGACCCTGAGTTTGCGGCCTCAAGTGGAATGGACACCGCGATGCCCTGACTCGAAATAAGGCCGGATTTCCCTGCAGTGACTCGAATGCAGGCTCGTCTTGCATCTCCCAAGACGAAAGGATGTCTGAATCCCCTGTGGAAACCACAGAGAAAGACCTAGTTCCCCACCTCATCGCGACCGGAGGCCTCACATCCTTGGAAAACTCCAGAGGGATGCGGAGATCAGTGCCTCCAAAGGAGACGATGCCTGACTACTCGTGAAACTTGATAGGAGTCCCAGGATTCCTGTGGCACGTGGAAAGGAACCCTTCGTCTCCCGCCTCAGCTGGAGAGGCGTCCCAATTGCCCTGCCAAGCCTCGAGGAGAATCCCGAGTTGTCCCTCGCAACTAGGCAGGAGTCCTGACGTCGCAGAACAAACATGTGTGTGGAAGGACCATCCCCGTCGTAACTCGAGAATATACACCAGGTTCCCGCCGCAACTCGAGAAAAACCATGAGACTTCCCCCTCGCCGCGAGATGAGGCCCGATTCCCCTGCACTGTGTGCAGAGCAATGCCGTTTTGCACATCACACAGGAAAGGAGCCTTGATTTCCTTGATGGCACTCCAGAGAAACCCCAAGAACACTGTTTCAAGGCTAGAGGGATCCTGAGGTCATTGTAGCAACTCGAAAGAGTTACGTGGACCAAAAATCAACTCGAGATGAGAGGTTAGTCCCTGGCTTTGACTCCAGAGGAATACCACCTTACCACAAGCACCTCAAGAGGAGGCTTCTCTCAGCTCTAGGTATGTGAGAGGGACCCTGAGTTTGCGGCCTCAAGTGGAAAGGACACCGCGATGCCCTGACTCGAAATAAGGCCGGATACGCCTGCAGTGAATTGAATGCAGGCTCGTCTTGCATCTCCCAAGATGAAAGGTCGTCTGAATCCCCTGTGGAGACCACAGAGAAAGACCTAGTTCCCCACCTCATCGCGACCGGAGGCCTCATATCCTTTGAAAACTTCAGAGGGACGTGGAGATCAGTGCCTCCAAAGGAGACGATGCGTGACTCCTCGTGAAAATTGATAGGAGTCCCAGGATTCCTGTGGCACGTGGAAAGGGACCCTTGGTCTCCCGCCTCAGCTGGAGAGGCGTCCCAATTGCCCTGCCAAGCCTCGAGGAGAATCCCGAGTTGTCCCTCGCAACTAGGCAGGAGTCCTGACGTCGCTGAACAAACACGTGTGTGGAAGGGCCATCCCCGTCGTAACTCCAGAATATACCCCAGGTTCCTGCCGCAACTCGAGAAAAACCATGAGACTTCCCCCTCACCGCGAGATGAGGCCCGATTCCCCTGCACTGCGTGCAGAGCAATGCCGTGTTGCACATCACACAGGAAAGGAGCCTTGATTTCCTTGATGGTACTCCAGAGAAACCCCAAGAACACTGTTTCAAGGCTAGAGGGATCCTGAGGTCACTGTAGGAAGACGAAAGAGCTCCGTGGACCAAAATTCAACTCGAGATGAGAGTTTAGTCCCTGGCTTCGACTCCAGAGGAATACCACCTTACCACAAGCACCTCAAGAGGAGGCTTCTCGCAGCTCTAGGTATGTGAGAGGGACCCTGAGTTTGCGGCCTCAAGTAGAAAGGACACCGCGATGCCCTGACTCGAAATAAGGCCGGATATGCCTGCAGTGAATTGAATGCAGGCTCGTCTTGCATCTCCCAAGAAGAAAGGTCGTCTGAATCCCCTGTGGAGACCACAGAGAAAGACCTAGTTCCCCACCTCATTGCGACCGGAGGCCTCACATCCTTTGAAAACTCCAGAGGGACGCGGAGATCAGTGCCTCCAAAGGAGACGATGCCTGACTCCTCGTGAAACTTGATAGGATTTCCTGGATTCCTGTGGCACGTGGAAAGGGACCCTTGGTCTCCCGCCTCAGCTGGAGAGGCGTCCCAATTGCCCTGCCAAGCCTCGAGGAGAATCCCGAGTTGTCCCTCGCAACTAGGCAGGAGTCCTGACGTCGCTGAACAAACACCTATGTGGAAGGGCCATCCCCGTCGTAACTCGAGAATATACCCCAGGTTCCCGCCGCAACTAGAGAAAAACCATGAGACTTCCCCCTCGCCGCGAGATGAGGCCCGAATCCCCTGCACTGCGGGCAGAGCAATGCCGTGTTGCACATCACACAGGAAAGGAGCCTTGATTTCCTTGATGGCACTCCAGAGAAACCCCAAGAACACTGTTTCAAGGCTAGAGGGATCCTGAGGTCACTGTAGCAACAGGAAAGAGCTCCGTGCACCACAAATCAACTCGAGGTGAGAGTTTAGTCCCTGGCTTCGACTCCAGAGGAATACCACCTTACCACAAGCACCTCAAGAGGAGGCTTCTCTCAGCTCTACGTATGTGAGAGGGACCCTGAGTTTGCGGCCTCAAGTGGAATGGACACCGCGATGCCCTGACTCGAAATAAGGCCGGATTTCCCTGCAGTGACTTGAATGCAGGCTCGTCTTGCATCTCCCAAGACGAAAGGATGTCTGAATCCCCTGTGGAGACCACAGAGAAAGACCTAGTTCCCCACCTCATCGCGACCGGAGGCCTCACATCCTTGGAAAACTCCAGAGGGACGCGGAGATCAGTGCCTCCAAAGGAGACGATGCCTGACTCCTCGTGAAACTTGATAGGAGTCCCAGGATTCCTGTGGCACGTGGAAAGGAACCCTTCGTCTCCCGCCTCAGCTGGAGAGGCGTCCCAATTGCCCTGCCAAGCCTCGAGGAGAATCCCGAGTTGTCCCTCGCAACTAGGCAGGAGTCCTGACGTCGCAGAACAAACACGTGTGTGGAAGGACCATCCCCGTCGTAACTCGAGAATATACCCCAGGTTCCCGCCGCAACTCGAGAAAAACCATGAGACTTCCCCCTCGCCGCGAGATGAGGCCCGATTCCCCTACACTGTGTGCAGAGCAATGCCGTGTTGCACATCACACAGGAAAGGAGCCTTGATTTCCTTGATGGCACTCCAGAGAAACCCCAAGAACACTGTTTCAAGGCTAGAGGGATCCTGAGGTCATTGTAGCAACTCGAAAGAGTTCCGTGGACCAAAAATCAACTCGAGATGAGAGGTTAGTCCCTGGCTTCGACTCCAGAGGAATACCACCTTACCACAAGGACCTCAAGAGGAGGCTTCTCTCAGCTCTAGGTATGTGAGAGGGACCCTGAGTTTGCGGCCTCAAGTGGAATGTTCACCGCGATGCCCTGACTAGAAATAAGGCCGGATATGCCTGCAGTGACTTGAATGCAGGCTCTTCTTGCATCTCCCAAGAAGAAAGGACGTCTGAATCCCCTGTGGAGACCACAGAGAAAGACCAATTTCCCCACCTCATCGCGACCGGAGGCCTCATATCCTTTGAAAACTCCAGAGGGACGCGGAGATCAGTGCCTCCAAAGGAGACGATGCGTGACTCCTCGTGAAACTTGATAGGAGTCCCAGGATTCCTGTGGCACGTGGAAAGGGACCCTTGGTCTCCCGCCTCAGCTGGAGAGGCGTCCCAATTGCCCTGCCAAGCCTCGAGGAGAATCCCGAGTTGTCCCTCGCAACTAGGCAGGAGTCCTGACGTCGCTGAACAAACACGTGTGTGGAAGGGCCATCCCCGTCGTAACTCCAGAATATACCCCAGGTTCCTGCCGAAACTCGAGAAAAACCATGAGACTTCCCCCTCACCGCGAGATGAGGCCCGATTCCCCTGCACTGCGTGCAGAGCAATGCCGTGTTGCACATCACACAGGAAAGGAGCCTTGATTTCCTTGATGGTATTCCAGAGAAACCCCAAGAACACTGTTTCAAGGCTAGAGGGATCCTGAGGTCACTGTAGCAAGACGAAAGAGCTCCGTGGACCAAAATTCAACTCGAGATGAGAGTTTAGTCCCTGTCTTCGACTCCAGAGGAATACCATCTTAACACAAGCACCTCAAGAGGAGGCTTCTCTCAGCTCTAAGTATGTGAGAGGGACCCTGAGTTTGCGGCCTCAAGTGGAAAGGACACCGCGATGCCCTGACTCGAAATAAGGCCGGATACGCCTGCAGTGAATTGAATGCAGGCTCGTCTTGCATCTCCCAAGATGAAAGGTCGTCTGAATCCCCTGTGGAGACCACAGAGAAAGACCTAGTTCCCCACCTCATTGCGACCGGAGGCCTCATATCCTTTGAAAACTCCAGAGGAACGTGGAGATCAGTGCCTCCAAAGGAGACGATGCGTGACTCCTCGTGAAACTTGATAGGAGTCCCAGGATTCCTGTGGCACGTGGAAAGGGACCCTTGGTCTCCCGCCTCAGCTGGAGAGGCGTCCCAATTGCCCTGCCAAGCCTCGAGGAGAATCCCGAGTTGTCCCTCGCAACTAGGCAGGAGTCCTGACGTCGCTGAACAAACACGTGTGTGGAAGGGCCATCCTCGTCGTAACTCCAGAATATACCCCAGGTTCCTGCCGCAACTCGAGAAAAACCATGAGACTTCCCCCTCACCGCGAGATGAGGCCCGATTCCCCTGCACTGCGTGCAGAGCAATGCCGTGTTGCACATCACACAGGAAAGGAGCCTTGATTTCCTTGATGGTACTCCAGAGAAACCCCAAGAACACTGTTTCAAGGCTAGAGGGATCCTGAGGTCACTGTAGCAAGACGAAAGAGCTCCGTGGACCAAAATTCAACTCGAGATGAGAGTTTAGTCCCTGGCTTCGACTCCAGAGGAATACCACCTTACCACAAGCACCTCAAGAGGAGGCTTCTCGCAGCTCTAGGTATGTGAGAGGGACCCTGAGTATGCGGCCTCAAGTAGAAAGGACACCGCGATGCCCTGACTCGAAATAAGGCCGGATATGCCAGCAGTGAATTGAATGCAGGCTCGTCTTGCATCTCCCAAGAAGAAAGGTCGTCTGAATCCCCTGTGGAGACCACAGAGAAAGACCTAGTTCCCCACCTCATCGCGACCGGAGGCCTCACATCCTTTGAAAACTCCAGAGGGACGCGGAGATCAGTGCCTCCAAAGGAGACGATGCCTGACTCCTCGTGAAACTTGATAGGATTTCCTGGATTCCTGAGGCACGTGGAAAGGGACCCTTGGTCTCCCGCCTCAGCTGGAGAGGCGTCCCAATTGCCCTGCCAAGCCTCGAGGAGAATCCCGAGTTGTCCCTCGCAACTAGGCAGGAGTCCTGACGTCGCTGAACAAACACCTATGTGGAAGGGCCATCCCCGTCGTAACTCGAGAATATACCCCAGGTTCCCGCCGCAACTAGAGAAAAACCATGAGACTTCCCCCTCGCCGCGAGATGAGGCCCGAATCCCCTGCACTGCGTGCAGAGCAATGCCGTGTTGCACATCACACAGGAAAGGAGCCTTGATTTCCTTGATGGCACTCCAGAGAAACCCCAAGAACACTGTTTCAAGGCTAGAGGGATCCTGAAGTCACTGTAGCAACAGGAAAGAGCTCCGTGGAGCACAAATCAACTCGAGGTGAGAGTTTAGTCCCTGGCTTCGACTCCAGAGGAATACCACCTTACCACAAGCACCTCAAGAGGAGGCTTCTCTCAGCTCTACGTATGTGAGAGGGACCCTGAGTTTGCGGCCTCAAGTGGAATGGACACCGCGATGCCCTGACTCGAAATAAGGCCGGATTTCCCTGCAGTGACTTGAATGCAGGCTCGTCTTGCATCTCCCAAGACGAAAGGATGTCTGAATCCCCTGTGGAGACCACAGAGAAAGACCTAGTTCCCCACCTCATCGTGACCGGAGGCCTCACATCCTTGGAAAACTCCAGAGGGACGCGGAGATCAGTGCCTCCAAAGGAGACGATGCCTGACTCCTCGTGAAACTTGATAGGAGTCCCAGGATTCCTGTGGCACGTGGAAAGGAACCCTTCGTCTCCCGCCTCAGCTGAAGAGGCGTCCCAATTGCCCTGCCAAGCCTCGAGGAGAATCCCGAGTTGTCCCTCGCAACTAGGCAGGAGTCCTGACGTCGCAGAACAAACACGTGTGTGGAAGGACCATCCCCGTCGTAACTCGAGAATATACCCCAGGTTCCCGCCGCAACTCGAGAAAAACCATGAGACTTCCCCCTCGCCGCGAGATGAGGCCCGATTCCCCTACACTGTGTGCAGAGCAATGCCGTGTTGCACATCACACAGGAAAGGAGCCTTGATTTCCTTGATGGCACTCCAGAGAAACCCCAAGAACACTGTTTCAAGGCTAGAGGGATCCTGAGGTCATTGTAGCAACTCGAAAGAGTTCCGTGGACCAAAAATCAACTCGAGATGAGAGGTTAGTCCCTGGCTTCGACTCTAGAGGAATACCACCTTACCACAAGGACCTCAAGAGGAGGCTTCTCTCAGCTCTAGGTATGTGAGAGGGACCCTGAGTTTGCGGCCTCAAGTGGAATGTTCACCGCGATGCCCTGACTAGAAATAAGGCCGGATATGCCTGCAGTGACTTGAATGCAGGCTCTTCTTGCATCTCCCAAGAAGAAAGGACGTCTGAATCCCCTGTGGAGACCACAGAGAAAGACCAATTTCCCCACCTCATCGCGACCGGAGGCCTCACATCCTTTGAAAACTCCAGAGGGACGCGGAGATCAGTGCCTCCAAAGGAGACGATGCCTGACTCCCCGTGAAACTTGATAGGATTTCCAGGATTCCTGTGGCACGTGGAAAGGGACACTTTGTCTCCCGCCTCAGCTGGAGAGGCGTCCCAATTGCCCTGCCAAGCCTCGAGGAGAATCCCGAGTTGTCCCTCGCAACTAGGCAGGAGTCCCGACGTCGCTGAACAAACACGTGTGTGGAAGGGCCATCCCCGTCGTAACTCGAGAATATACCCCAGGTTCCCGCCGCAACTGGAGAAAAACCATGAGACTTCCCCCTCGCCGCGAGATGAGGCCCGATTCCCTGCACTGCGTGCAGAGTAATGCCGTGTTGCACATCACACAGGAAAGGAGCCTTGATTTCCTTGATGGCACTCCAGAGAAACCCCAAGAACACTGTTTCAAGGCTAGAGGGATCCTGAGGTCACTGTAGCAACAGGAAAGAGCTCCGTGGACCAAAAGTCAACTCGAGATGAGAGGTTAGTCCCTGGCTTCGACTCCAGAGGAATACCACCTTACCACAAGCACCTCAAGAGGAGGCTTCTCTCAGCTCTAGGTATGTGAGAGGGACCCTGAGTTTGCGGCCTCAAGTGGAATGTTCACCGCGATGCCCTGACTCGAAATAAGGCCAGATATCCCTGCAGTGACTTGAATGCAGGCTCGTCTTGCATCTGCCAAGACGAAAGGATGTCTGAATCCCCTGTGTAGACCACAGAGAAAGACCTAGTTCCCCACCTCATCGCGACCGGAGGCCTCACATCCTTTGAAAACTCCAGAGGGACGCGGAGATCAGTGCCTCCAAAGGAGACGATGCCTGACTCCTCGTGAAACTTGATAGGAGTCCCAGGATTCCTGTGGCACGTGGAAAGGGACCCTTGGTCTCCCACCTCAGCTGGAGAGGCGTCCCAAATGCCCTGCCAAGCCTCGAGGAGAATCCCGAGTTGTCCCTCGCAACTAGGCAGGAGTCCTGACGTCGCTGAACAAACACGTGTGTGGAAGGACCATCCCCGTCGTAACTCGAGAATATACCCCAGGTTCCCGCCGCAACTCGAGAAAAACCAAGAGACTTCCCCCTCGCCGCGAGATGAGGCCCGATTCACCTGCACTGCGTGCAGAGCAATGCCGTGTTGCACATCACACAGGAAAGGAGCCTTGATTTCCTTGATGACACTCCAGAGAAACCCCAAGAACACTGTTTCAAGGCTAGAGGGATCCTGAGGTCACTGTAGCAACACGAAAGAGCTCCGTGGACCAAAAGTCAACTCGAGATGAGAAGTTAGTCCCTGGCTTCGACTCCAGAGGAATACCACCTTACCACAAGCACCTCAAGAGGAGGCTTCTCTCAGCTCTAGGTATGTGAGAGGGACCCTGAGTTTGCGGCCTCAAGTGGAATGGACACCGCGATGCCCTGACTCGAAATAAGGCCGGATATGCCTGCAGTAACTTGAATGCAGGCTCGTCTTGCATCTCCCAAGATGAAAGGATGTCTGAATCCCCTGTGGAGACCACAGAGAAATACCTAGTTCCCCACCTCATCGCGACCGGAGGCCTCATATCCTTTGAAAACTCCAGAGGAACGCGGAGATCAGTGCCTCCAAAGGAGACGATGCGTGACTCCTCGTGAAACTTGACAGGAGTCCCAGGATTCCTGTGGCACGTGGAAAGGGACGCTTGGTCTCCCTCCTCAGCTGGAGAGGCGTCCCAATTGCCCTGCCAAGCCTCGAGGAGAATCCCGAGTTGTCCCTCGCAACTAGGCAGGAGTCCTGACGTCGCTGAACAAACACGTGTGTGGAAGGACCATCCCCGTCGTAACTCGAGAATATACCCCAGGTTCCCGCCGCAACTCGAGAAAAACCATGAGATTTCCCCCTCGCCGCGAGATGAGGCCCGATTCACCTGCACTGCGTGCAGAGCAATGCCGTGTTGCACATCACACAGGAAAGGAGCCTTGATTTCCTTGATGACACTCCAGAGAAACCCCAAGAACACTGTTTCAAGGCTAGAGGGATCCTGAGGTCACTGTAGCAACACGAAAGAGCTCCGTGGACCAAAAGTCAACTCGAGATGAGAGGTTAGTCCCTGGCTTCGACTCCAGAGGAATACCACCTTACCACAAGCACCTCAAGAGGAGGCTTCTCTCAGCTCTAGGTATGTGAGAGGGACCCTGAGTTTGCGGCCTCAAGTGGAATGGACACCACGATGCCCTGACTCGAAATAAGGCCGGATATGCCTACAGTAACTTGAATGCAGGCTCGTCTTGCATCTCCCAAGACGAAAGGATGTCTGAATCCCCTGTGGAGACCACAGAGAAAGACCTAGTTCCCCACCTCATCGCGACCAGGGGCCTCACATCCTTTGAAAACTCCAGAGGGACGCGGAGATCAGTGCCTCCAAAGGAGACGATGCGTGACTCCTCGTGAAACTTGATAGGAGTCCCAGGATTCCTGTGGCACGTGGAAAGGGACCCTTGGTCTCCCGCCTCAGCTGGAGAGGCGTCCCAATTGCCCTGCCAAGCCTCGAGGAGAATCCCGAGATGTCCCTCGCAACTAGGCAGGAGTCCTGACGTCGCTGAACAAACACGTGTGTGGAAGGGCCATCCCCGTCGTAACTCCAGAATATACCCCAGGTTCCCGCCGCAACTCGAGAAAAACCATGAGACTTCCCCCTCGCCGCGAGATGAGGCCCGATTCCCTGCACTGCGTGCAGAGCAATGCTGTGTTGCACATCACACAGGAAAGGAGCCTTGATTTCCTTGATGGCACTCCAGAGAAACCCCAAGAACACTGTTTCAAGGCTAGAGGGATCCTGAGGTCACTGTAGCAACACGAAAGAGCTCTGTGGACCAAAAGTCAACTCGAGATGAGAGGTTAGTCCCTGGCTTCGACTCCAGAGGAATACCACCTTACCACAAGCACCTCAAGAGGAGGCTTCTCTCAGCTCTAGGTATGTGAGAGGGACCCTGAGTTTGCGGCCTCAAGTGGAATGTTCACCGCGATGCCCTGACTCGAAATAAGGCCGGATATCCCTGCAGTGACTTGAATGCAGGCTCGTCTTGCATCTGCCAAGACGAAAGGATGTCTGAATCCCCTGTGGAGACCACAGAGAATGACCTAGTTCCCCACCTCATCGCGACCGGAGGCCTCACATCCTTTGAAAACTCCAGAGGGACGCGGAGATCAGTGCCTCCAAAGGAGACGATGCCTGACTCCTCGTGAAACTTGATAGGAGTCCCAGGATTCCTGTGGCACGTGGAAAGGGACACTTGGTCTCCCACATCAGCTGGAGAGGCGTCCCAAATGCCCTGCCAAGCCTCGAGGAGAATCCCGAGTTGTCCCTCGCAACTAGGCAGGAGTCCTGACGTCGCTGAACTAACACGTGTGTGGAAGGGCCATCCCCGTCGTAACTCCAGAATATACCCCAGGTTCCTGCGGCAACTCGAGAAAAACCATGAGACTTCCCCCTCACCTCGAGATGAGGCCCGAATCCCCTGCACTGCGTGCAGAGCAACGCCGTGTTGCACATCACACAGGAAAGGAGCCTTGATTTCCTTGATGGTACTCCAGAGAATCCCCAAGAACACTGTTTCAAGGCTAGAGGGATCCTGAGGTCACTGTAGCAAGACGAAAGAGCTCCGTGGACCAAAATTCAACTCGAGATGAGAGTTTAGTCCCTGGCTTCGACTCCAGAGGAATACCATCTTACCACAAGCACCTCAAGAGGAGGCTTCTCTCAGCTCTAGGTATGTGAGAGGGACCCTGAGTTTGCGGCCTCAAGTGGAAAGGACACCGCGATGCCCTGACTCGAAATAAGGCCGGATATGCCTGCAGTGAATTGAATGCAGGCTCGTCTTGCATCTCCCAAGACGAAAGGTCGTCTGAATCCCCTGTGGAGACCACAGAGAAAGACCTAGTTCCCCACCTCATCGCGACCGGAGGCCTCACATCCTTTGAAAACTCCAGAGGGACGCGGAGATCAGTGCCTCCAAAGGAGACGATGCCTGACTCCTCGTGAAACTTGATAGGATTTCCTGGATTCCTGTGGCACGTGGAAAGGGACCCTTGGTCTCCCGCCTCAGCTGGAGAGGCGTCCCAATTGCCCTGCCAAGCCTCGAGGAGAATCCCGAGTTGTCCCTCGCAACTAGGCAGGAGTCCTGACGTCGCTGAACAAACACCTATGTGGAAGGGCCATCCCCGTCGTAACTCGAGAATATACCCCAGGTTCCCGCCGCAACTAGAGAAAAACCATGAGACTTCCCCCTCGCCGCGAGATGAGGCCCGAATCTCCTGCACTGCGTGCAGAGCAATGCCGTGTTGCACATCACACAGGAAAGGAGCCTTGATTTCCTTGATGGCACTCCAGAGAAACCCCAAGAACACTGTTTCAAGGCTAGAGGGATCCTGAGGTCACTGTAGCAACAGGAAAGAGCTCCGTGGACCACAAATCAACTCGAGGTGAGAGTTTAGTCCCTGGCTTCGACTCCAGAGGAATACCACCTTTCCACAAGCACCTCAAGAGGAGGCTTCTCTCAGCTCTAGGTATGTGAGAGGGACCCTGAGTTTGCGGCCTCAAGTGGAATGGACACCGCGATGCCCTGACTCGAAATAAGGCCGGATATGCCTGCAGTGACTTGAATGCAGGCTCGTCTTGCATCTGCCAAGACGAAAGGATGTCTGAATCCCCTGTGGAGACCACAGAGAAAGACCTAATTCCCCACCTCATCGCGACCGGAGGCCTCACATCCTTTGAAAACTCCAGAGGGACGCGGAGATCAGTGCCTCCAAAGGAGACGATGCCTGACTCCTCGTGAAACTTGATAGGAGTCCCAGGATTCCTGTGGCACGTGGAAAGGGACCCTACGTCTCCCGCCTCAGCTGGAGAGGCGTCCCAATTGCCCTGCCAAGCCTCGAGGAGAATCCCAAGTTGTCCCTCGCAACTAGGCAGGAGTCCTGACGTCGCTGAACAAACACGTGTGTGGAAGGGCCATCCCCGTCGTAACTCGATAATATACACCAGGTTCCCGCCGCAACTCGAGAAAAACCATGAGACTTCCCCCTCGCCGCGAGATGAGGCCCCATTCCCCTGCACTGCGTGCAGAGCAATGCCGTGTTGCACATCACACAGGAAAGGAGCCTTGATTTCCTTGATGGCACTCCAGAGAAACCCCAAGAACACTGTTTCAAGGTTAGAGGGATCCTGAGGTCACTGTAGCAACCCTGAAGAGCTCCGTGGACCAAAAGTCAACTCGAGATGAGAG
Organism: Cervus elaphus; assembly: GCF_910594005.1. Classification (NCBI taxonomy): domain Eukaryota; kingdom Metazoa; phylum Chordata; class Mammalia; order Artiodactyla; family Cervidae; genus Cervus; species Cervus elaphus. Next base: position 2,582,605 of record NC_057815.1, on the reverse strand, counting down.
TTTAGTCCCTGGCTTCGACTCCAGAGGAATACCACCTTACCACAAGCACCTCAAGAGGAGGCTTCTCTCAGCTCTAGGTATGTGAGAGGGACCCTGAGTTTGCGGCCTCAAGTGGAATGGACACCGCGATGCCCTGACTCGAAATAAGGCCGGATATGCCTGCAGTGACTTGAATACAGGCTTGTCTTGCATATCCCAAGACGAAAGGATGTCTGAATCCCCTGTGGAGACCACAGAGAAAGACCTAGTTCCCCACCTCATCACGACCGGAGGCCTCACATCCTTTGAAAACTCCAGAGGGACGTGGAGATCAGTGCCTCCAAAGGAGACGATGCCTGACTCCTCGTGAAACTTGATAGGAGTTCCAGGATTCATGTGGCATGTGGAAAGGGACCCTTGGTCTCCCGCCTCAGCTGGAGAGGCGTCCCAATTGCCCTGCCAAGCCTCGAGGAGAATCCCGAGTTGTCCCTCGCAACTAGGCAGGAGTCCTGACGTCGCTGAACAAACACGTGTGTGGAAGAGCCATCCCCGTCGTAACTCGAGAATATACCCCAGGTTCCCACCACAACTCGAGAAAAACCATGAGACTTCCCCCTCGCCGCGAGATGAGGCCCGATTCCCCTGCACTGCGTGCAGAGCAATGCCGTGTTGCACATCACACAGGAAAGGAGCCTTGATTTCCTTGATGGCACTCCAGAGAAACCCCAAGAGCACTGTTTCAAGGCTAGAGGGATCCTGAGGTCACTGTAGCAACACGAAAGAGCTCCGTGGACCAAAAATCAACTCGAGATGAGAGGTTAGTCCCTGGCTTCGACTCCAGAGGAATACCACCTTACCACAAGCACCTCAAGGGGAGGCTTCTCTCAGCTCTAGGTATGTGAGAGGGACCCTGAGTTTGCTGCCTCAAGTGGAAAGGACACCGCGATGCCCTGATTCGAAATAAGGCCGAATATCCCTGCAGTGACTTGAATGCAGGCTCGTCTTGCATCTCCCAAGACGAAAGGATGTCTGAATCCCCTGTGGAGCCCACAGAGAAAGACCTAGTTCCCCACCTCATCGCGACCGGAGGCCTCACATCATTTGAAAACTCCAGAGGGACGCAGAGATCAGTGCCTCCAAAGGAGACGATGCCTGACTCCTCGTGAAACTTGATAGGAGTCCCAGGATTCTTGTGGCACGTGGAAAGGGAGCCTTGGTCTCCCTCCTCAGCTGGAGAGGCGTCCCAATTGCCCTGCCAAGCCTCGAGGAGAATCCCGAGTTGTCCCTCGCAACTACGCAGGAGTCATGACGTCGCTGAAGAAACACGTGTGTGGAAGGGCCATCCCCGTCGTAACTCGAGAATATACCCCAGGTTCCCGCCGCAACTCGAGAAAAACCATGAGACTTCCCCCTCGCCGAGAGATGAGGCCCGATTCCCCTACACTGCGTGCAGAGCAATGCCGTGTTGCCCATCACACAGGAAAGGAGCCTTGATTTCCTTGATGGCACTCCAGAGAAACCCCAAGAACACTGTTTCAAGGCTAGAGGGATCCTGAGGTCACTGTAGCAACACGAAAGAGCTCCGTGGACCAAAAGTCAACTCGAGATGAGAGGTTAGTCCCTGGCTTCGACTCCAGAGGAATACCACCTTACCACAAGCACCTCAAGAGGAGGCTTCTCTCAGCTCTAGGTATGGGAGAGGGACCGTGCGTTTGCGGCCTCAAGTGGAATAGACACCGCGATGCCCTGACTCGAAATAAGGACGGATATGCCTGCAGTGACTTGAATGTAGGCTCGTCTTGCTTCTCCAAGACGAAAGGATGTCTGAATCCCCTGTGGAGACCACAGAGAAAGACCTAGTTCCCCACCTCATCGCGACCGGAGGCCTCATATCCTTTGAAAACTCCAGAGGGACGCGGAGATCAGTGCCTCCAAAGGAGACGATGCGTGACTCCTCGTGAAACTTGATAGGAGTCCCAGGATTCCTGTGGCACGTGGAAAGGGACCCTTGGTCTCCCGCCTCAGCTGGAGAGGCGTCCCAATTGCCCTGCCAAGCCTCGAGGAGAATCCCGAGTTGTCCCTCGCAACTAGGCAGGAGTCCTGACGTCGCTGAACAAACACGTGTGTGGAAGAGCCATCCCCGTCGTAACTCGAGAATATACCCCAGGTTCCCGCCGCAACTCGAGAAAAACCATGAGACTTCCCCCTCTCCGCGAGATGAGGCCCGATTCCCCTGCACTGCGTGCAGAGCAATGCCGTGTTGCACATCACACAGGAAAGGAGCCTTGATTTCCTTGATGGCACTCCAGAGAAACCCCAAGAGCACTGTTTCAAGGCTAGAGGGATCCTGAGGTCACTGTAGCAACACGAAAGAGCTCCGTGGACCAAAAATCAACTCGAGATGAGAGGTTAGTCCCTGGCTTCGACTCCAGAGGAATACCACCTTACCACAAGCACCTCAAGAGGAGGCTTCTCTCAGCTCTAGGTATGTGAGAGGGACCCTGAGTTTGCTGCCTCAAGTGGAAAGGACACCGCGATGCCCTGATTCGAAATAAGGCCGAATATCCATGCAGTGACTTGAATGCAGGCTCGTCTTGCATCTCCCAAGACGAAAGGATGTCTGAATCCCCTGTGGAGCCCACAGAGAAAGACCTAGTTCCCCACCTCATCGCGACCGGAGGCCTCACATCATTTGAAAACTCCAGAGGGACGCGGAGATCAGTGCCTCCAAAGGAGACGATGCCTGACTCCTCGTGAAACTTGATAGGAGTCCCAGGATTCTTGTGGCACGTGGAAAGGGACCCTTGGTCTCCCTCCTCAGCTGGAGAGGCGTCCCAATTGCCCTGCCAAGCCTCGAGGAGAATCCCGAGTTGTCCCTCGCAACTAGACAGGAGTCCTGACGTCGCTGAACAAACACCTATGTGGAAGGGCCATCCCCGTCGTAACTCGAGAATATACCACAGGTTCCCGCCGCAACTTGAGAAAAACCATGAGACCTCCCCCTCGCACCGAGATGAGGCCCGAATCCCCTGCACTGCGTGCAGAGCAATGCCGTGTTGCACATCACACAGGAAAGGAGCCTTGATTTCCTTGATGGCACTCCAGAGAAACCCCAAGAACACTGTTTCAAGGCTAGAGGCATCCTGAGGTCACTGTAGCAACACGAAAGAGCTCCGTGGACCAAAAATCAACTCGAGATGAGAGGTTAGTCCCTGGCTTCGACTCCAGAGGAATACCACCTTACCACAAGCACCTCAAGAGGAGGCTTCTCTCAGCTCTAGGTATGTGAGAGGGACCCTGAGTTTGCGGCCTCAAGTGGAATGTTCACCGCGATGCCGTGACTCGAAAAAAGGCCGGATATCCCTGCAGTGACTTGAATGCAGGCTCGTCTTGCATCTGCCAAGACGAAAGGATGTCTGAATCCCCTGTGGAGACCACAGAGAAAGACCTAGTTCCCCACCTCATCGCGACCGGAGGCCTCACATCCTTGGAAAACTCCAGAGGGACGCGGAGATCAGTGCCTCCAAAAGAGACGATGCCTGACTCCTCGTGAAACTTGATAGGAGTCCCAGGATTCCTGTGGCACGTGAAAAGGGACCCTTGGTCTCCCACCTCAGCTGGAGAGGCGTCCCAAATGCCCTGCCAAGCCTCGAGGAGAATCCCGAGTTGTCCCTCACAACTAGGCAGGAGTCCTGACGTCGCTGAACAAACACGTGTGTGGAAGCACCATCCCCGTCGTAACTCGAGAATATACCCCAGGTTCCCGCCGCAACTCGAGAAAAACCATGAGACTTCCCCCTCGCCGCGAGATGAGGCCCGATTCCCCTGCACTGCATGCAGAGCAATGCCGTGTTGCACATCACACAAGAAAGGAGCCTTGATTTCCTTGATGACACTCCAGAGAAACCCCAAGAACACTGTTTCAAGGCTAGAGGGATCCTGAGGTCACTGTAGCAACACGAAAGAGCTCCGTGGACCAAAAGTCAACTCGAGATGAGAGGTTAGTCCCTGGCTTCGACTCCAGAGGAATACCACCTTTCCACAAGGACCTCAAGAGGAGGCTTCTCTCAAATCTAGGTATGTGAGAGGGACCCTGAGTTTGCGGCCTCAAGTGGAATGGACACCGCGATGCCCTGACTCGAAATAAGGCCGGATATGCCTGCAGTAACTTGAATGCAGGCTCGTCTTGCATCTCCCAAGATGAAAGGATGTCTGAATCCCCTGTGGAGACCACAGAGAAAGACCTAGTTCCCCACCTCATCGCGACCGGAGGCCTCATATCCTTTGAAAACTCCAGAGGGACGCGGAGATCAGTGCCTCCAAAGGAGACGATGCGTGACTCCTCGTGAAACTTGATAGGAGTCCCAGGATTCCTGTGGCACGTGGAAAGGGACCCTTGGTCTCCCGCCTCAGCTGGATAGGCGTCCCAATTGCCCTGCCAAGCCTCGAGGAGAATCACGAGTTGTCCCTCGCAACTAGGCAGGAGTCCTGACGTCGCTGAACAAACACGTGTGTGGAAGGGCCATCCCCGTCGTAACTCGAGAATATACCCCAGGTTCCCGCCGCAACTTGAGAAAAACCATGAGACCTCCCCCTCGCACCGAGATGAGGCCCGAATCCCCTGCACTGCGTGCAGAGCAATGCCGTGTTGCACATCACACAGGAAAGGAGCCTTGATTTCCTTGATGGCACTCCAGAGAAACCCCAAGAACACTGTTTCAAGGCTAGAGGGATCCTGAGGTCACTGTAGCAACACGAAAGAGCTCCGTGGACCACAAATCAACTCGAGGTGAGAGTTTAGTCCCTGGCTTCGATTCCAGAGGAATACCACCTTACCACAAGCACCTCAAGAGGAGGCTTCTCTCAGCTCTAGGTATGTGAGAGGGACCCTGTGTTTGCGGCCTCAAGTGGAATGGACACCGCGATGCCCTGACTCGAAATAAGGCCGGATTTCCCTGCAGTGACTTGAATGCAGGCTCGTCTTGCATCTGCCAAGACGAAAGGATGTCTGAATCCCCTGTGGAGACCACAGAGAAAGACCTAGTTCCCCACCTCATCGCGACCGGAGGCCTCACATCCTTGGAAAACTCCAGAGGGACGCGGAGATCAGTGCCTCCAAAGGAGACGATGCCTGACTCCTCGTGAAACTTGATAGGAGTCCCAGGATTCCTGTGGCACGTGGAAAGGAACCCTTCGTCTCCCGCCTCAGCTGGAGAGGCGTCCCAATTGCCCTGCCAAGCCTCGAGGAGAATCCCGAGTTGTCCCTCGCAACTTGGCAGGAGTCCTGACGTCGCAGAACAAACACGTGTGTGGAAGGGCCATCCCCGTCGTAACTCGAGAATATACCCCAGGTTCCCGCCGCAACTCGAGAAAAACCATGAGACTTCCCCCTCGCCGCGAGATGAGGCCCGATTCCCCTGCACTGTGTGCAGAGCAATGCCGTGTTGCACATCACACAGGAAAGGAGCCTTGATTTCCTTGATGGCACTCCAGAGAAACCCCAAGAACACTGTTTCAAGGCTAGAGTGATCCTGAGGTCACTGTAGCAACACGAAAGAGCTCCGTGGACCACAAATCAACTCGAGATGAGAGGTTAGTCCCTGGCTTCGACTCCAGAGGAATACCACCTTACCACAAGCACCTCAAGAGGAGGCTTCTCTCAGCTCTAGGTATGTGAGAGGGACCCTGAGTTTGCGGCCTCAAGTGGAATGGACACCGCGATGCCCTGACTCGAAATAAGGCCGGATATGCCTGCAGTGACTTGAATGCAGGCTCGTCTTGCATCTCCCAAGACGAAAGGATGTCTGAATACCCTGTGGAGACCACAGAGAAAGACCAAGTTCCCCACCTCATCGCGACCGGAGGCCTCACATCATTTGAAAACTCCAGAGGGAAGCGGAGATCAGTGCCTCCAAAGGAGACGATGCCTGACTCCTCGTGAAACTTGATAGGATTTCCAGGATTCCTGTGGCACGTGGAAAGGGACCCTAGGTCTCCCGCCTCAGCTGGAGAGGCGTCCCAATTGCCCTGCCAAGCCTCGAGGAGAATCCCAAGTTGTCCCTCGCAACTAGGCAGGAGTCCTGACGTCGCTGAACAAACACGTGTGTGGAAGGGCCATCCCCGTCGTAACTCGATAATATACACCAGGTTCCCGCCGCAACTCGAGAAAAACCATGAGACTTCTCCCTCGCCGCGAGATGAGGCCCGATTCCCCTGCACTGCGTGCCGAGCAATGCCGTGTTGCCCATCACACAGGAAAGGAGCCTTGATTTCCTTGATGGCACTCCAGAGAAACCCCAAGAACACTGTTTCAAGGCTAGAGTGATCCTGAGGTCACTGTAGCAACACGAAAGAGCTCCGTGGACCACAAATCAACTCGAGATGAGAGGTTAGTCCCTGGCTTCGACTCCAGAGGAATACCACCTTACCACAAGCACCTCAAGAGGAGGCTTCTCTAAGCTCTAGGTATATGAGAGGGACCCTGAGTTTGCGGCCTCAAGTGGAATGTTAACCGCGATGCCCTGACTCGAAATAAGGCCGGATATCCCTGCAGTGACTTGAATGCAGTCTCGTCTTGCATCTGCCAAGACGAAAGATGTCTGAATCCCCTGTGGAGACCACAGAGAAAGACCTAGTTCCCCACCTCATCGCGACCGGAGGCCTCACATCCTTTGAAAACTCCAGAGGGACGCGGAGATCAGTGCCTCCAAAGGAGACGATGCCTGACTCCTCATGAAACTTGATAGGAGTCCCAGGATTCCTGTGGCACGTGGAAAGGGACTCTTGGTCTCCCGCCTCAGCTGGAGAGGCGTCCCAATTGCCCTGCCAAGCCTCGAGGAGAATCCCGAGTTGTCCCTCGCATCTAGGCAGGAGTCCTGACGTCGCTGAACAAACACGTGTGTGGAAGGGCCATCCCCGTCGTAACTCGAGAATATACCCCAGGTTCCCGCCGCAACTCGAGAAAAACGATGAGACTTCCCCCTCACCGCGAGATGAGGCCCGATTCCCCTGCACTGCATGCAGAGCAATGCCGTGTTGCACATCACACAGGAAAGGAGCCTTGATTTCCTTGATGGTACTCCAGAGAAACCCCAAGAACACTGTTTCAAGGCTAGAGGGATCCTGAAGTCACTGTAGCAAGACGAAAGAGCTCCGTGGACCAAAATTCAACTCGAGATGAGAGGTTAGTCCCTGGCTTCGACTCCAGAGGAATACCACCTTACCACAAGCACCTCAAGAGGAGGCTTCTCTCAGCTCTAGGTATGTGAGAGGGACCCTGAGTTTGCGGCCTCAAGTGGAATGGACACCGCGATGCCCTGACTCGAAATAAGGCCGGATATCCCTGCAGTGACTTGAATGCAGGCTCGTCTTGCATCTCCCAAGACGAAAGGATGTCTGAATCCCCTGTGGAGACCACAGAGAAAGACCAAGTTCCCCACCTCATCGCGACCGGAGGCCTCACATCCTTTGAAAACTCCAGAGGGACGCGGAGATCAGTGCCTCCAAAGGAGACGATGCCTGACTCCTCGTGAAACTTGATAGGATTTCCAGGATTCCTGTGGCACGTGGAAAGGGACCCTACGTCTCCCGCCTCAGCTGGAGAGGCATCCCAATTGCCCTGCCAAGCCTCGAGGAGAATCCCAAGTTGTCCCTCGCAACTAGGCAGGAGTCCTGACGTCGCTGAACAAACACGTGTGTGGAAGGGCCATCCCCGACGTAACTCGATAATATACACCAGGTTCCCACCGCAACTCGAGAAAAACCATGAGACTTCCCCCTTGCCGCGGGATGAGGCCCGATTCCCCTGCACTGCGTGCAGAGCAATGCCGTGTTGCACATCACACAGGAAAGGAGCCTTGATTTCCTTGATGGCACTCCAGAGAAACCCCAAGAACACTGTTTCAAGGCAAGAGGGATCCTGAGGTCACTGTAGCAACTCGAAAGAGTTCCGTGGACCACAAATCAACTCGAGATGAGAGGTTAGTCCCTGGCTTCGACTCCAGAGGAATACCACCTTTCCACAAGCACCTCAAGAGGAGGCTTCTCTCAGCTCTAGGTATGTAAGAGGGACCCTGAGTTGTGGCCTCAAGTGGAATGGACACGGCGATGCCCTGATTCGAAATAAGGCCGGATATGCCTGCAGTGACTTGAATACAGGCTCGTCTTGCATCTCCCAAGACGAAAGGATGTCTGAATCCCCTGTGGAGACCACAGAGAAAGACCTAGTTCCCCACCTCATCGCGACCGGAGGCCTCACTTCCTTTGAAAAGTCCAGAGGGACGCGGAGATCAGTGCCTCCAAAGGAGACGATGCCTGACTCCTCGTGAAACTTGATAGGAGTCCCAGGATTCCTGTGGCACGTGGAAAGGGACCCTTGGTCTCCCGCCTCAGCTGGAGAGGCGTCCCAATTGCCCTGCCAAGCCTCGAGGAGAATCCCGAGTTGTCCCTCGCAATTAGCCAGGAGTCCTGACGTCGCTGAACAAACACGTGTGTGGAAGGGCCATCCCCGTCGTAACTCGAGAATATACCCCAGGTTCCCGCCGCAACTCGAGAAAAACCATGAGACTTCCCCCTCGCCACGAGATGAGGCCCGATTCCCCTGCCCTACGTGCAGAGCAATGCCGTGTTGCACATCACACAGGAAAGGAGCCTTGATTTCCTTGATGACACTCCAGAGAAAACCCAAGAACACTGTTTCAAGGCTAGAGGGATCCTGAGGTCACTGTAGCAACACGAAAGAGCTCCGTGGACCAAAATTCAACTCGAGATGAGAGGTTAGTCCCCGGCTTCGACTCCAGAGGAATACCACCTTACCACAAGCACCTCAAGAGGAGGCTTCTCTCAGCTCTAGGTATGTGAGAGGGACCCTGAGTTTGCGGCCTCAAGTGGAATGGACACGGCAATGCCCTGACTAGAAATAAGGACGGATATGCCTGCAGTGACTTGAATGCAGGCTCGTCTTTCATCTCCCAAGACAAAAGGATGTCTGAATCCCCTGTGGAGACCACAGAGAAAGACCTAGTTCCCCCCTCATCACGACCGGAGGCCTCACATCCTTTGAAAACTCCAGAGGGACGCGGAGATCAGTGCCTCCAAAGGAAACGATGCCTGACTCCTCGTGAAACTTGATAGGAGTCCCAGGATTCCTGTGGCACGTGGAAAGGGACCCTTGGTCTCCCTCCTCAGCTGGAGAGGCGTCACAATTGCCCTGCCAAGCTTCGAGGAGAATCCCGAGTTGTCCCTCGCAACTACGCAGGAGTCCTGACGTCGCTGAACAAACAGGTGTGTGGAAGGGCCATCCCCGTCGTAACTCGAGAATATACCCGAGGTTCCCGCCGCAACTCGAGAAAAACCATGAGACTTCCCCCTCGCCGCGAGATGAGGCCCGATTCCCCGGCACTGCGTGCCGAGCAATGACGTGTTGCCCATCACACAGGAAAGGAGCCTTGATTTCCTTGATGGCACTCCAGAGAAAGCCCAAGAACACTGTTTCAAGGCTAGAGGGATCCTGAGGTCACTGTAGCAACACGAAAAAGCTCCGTGGAGCAAAAATCAACTCGAGATGAGAGGTTAGTCCCTGGCTTCGACTCCAGAGGAATACCACCTTACCACAAGCACCTCAAGAGGAGGCTTCTCTCAGCTCTAGGTATGTGAGAGGGACCCTGAGTTTGCGGCCTCAAGTGGAATGGACACCGCGATGCCCTGACTCGAAATAAGGCCGGATATGCCTGCAGTGACTTGAATACAGGCTTATCTTGCATATCCCAAGACGAAAGGATGTCTGAATCCCCTGTGGAGACCACAGAGAAAGACCTAGTTCCCCACCTCATCACGACCGGAGGCCTCACATCCTTTGAAAACTCCAGAGGGACGCGGAGATCAGTGCCTCCAAAGGAGACGATGCCTGACTCCTCGTGAAACTTGATAGGAGTCTCAGGATTCTTGTGCCACGTGGAAAGGGACCCTTGGTCTCCCGCCTCAGCTGGAGAGGCGTCCCAATTGCCCTGCCAAGCCTCGAGGAGAATCCCGAGTTGTCCCTCGCAACTAGGCAGGAGTCCTGACGTCGCTGAACAAACACGTGTGTGGAAGGGCCATCCCCGTCGTAACTCCAGAATATACCCCAGGTTCCCGCCGCAACTCGAGAAAAACCATGAGACTTCCCCCTCACCGCGAGATGAGGCCCGATTCCCCTGCACTGCGTGCAGAGCAATGCCGTGTTGTACATCACACAGGAAAGGAGCCTTGATTTCCTTGATGGCACTCCAGAGAAACCCCAAGAACACTGTTTCAAGGCAAGAGGGACCCTGAGGTCACTGTAGCAACTCGAAAGAGTTCCGTGGACCACAAATCAACTCGAGATGAGAGGTTAGTCCCTGGCTTCGACTCCAGAGGAATACCACCTTACCACAAGCCCCTCAAGAGGAGGTTTCTCACAGCTCTAGGTATGTAAGAGGGACCCTGAGTTGTGGCCTCAAGTGGAATGGACACGGCGATGCCCTGATTCGAAATAAGGCCGGATATGCCTGCAGTGACTTGAATACAGGCTCGTCTTGCATCTCCCAATACGAAAGGATGTCTGAATCCCCTGTGGAGACCACAGAGAAAGACCTAGTTCCCCACCTCATCGCGACCGGAGGCCTCACTTCCTTTGAAAACTCCAGAGGGACGCGGAGATCAGTGCCTCCAAAGGAGACGATGCCTGACTCCTCGTGAAACTTGATAGGAGTCCCAGGATTCCTGTGGCACGTGGAAAGGGACCCTTGGTCTCCCGCCTCAGCTGGAGAGGCGTCCCAATTGCCCTGCCAAGCCTCGAGGAGAATCCCGAGTTGTCCCTCGCAATTAGGCAGGAGTCCTGACGTCGCTGAACAAACACGTGTGTGGAAGGGCCATCCCCGTCGTAACTCGAGAATATACCCCAGGTTCCCGCCGCAACTCGAGAAAAACCATGAGACTTCCCCCTCGCCACGAGATGAGGACCGATTCCCCTGCCCTACGTGCAGAGCAATGCCGTGTTGCACATCACACAGGAAAGGAGCCTTGATTTCCTTGATGACACTCCAGAGAAAACCCAAGAACACTGTTTCAAGGCTAGAGGTATCCTGAGGTCACTGTAGCAACACGAAAGAGCTCCGTGGACCAAAATTCAACTCGAGATGAGAGGTTAGTGCCTGGCTTCGACTCCAGAGGAATACCACCTTACCACAAGCACCTCAAGAGGAGGCTTCTCTCAGCTCTAGGTATGTGAGAGGGACCCTGAGTTTGCGGCCTCAAGTGGAATGGACACGGCAATGCCCTGACTCGAAATAAGGACGGATATGCCTGCAGTGACTTGAATGCAGGCTCGTCTTTCATCTCCCAAGACAAAAGGATGTCTGAATCCCCTGTGGAGACCACAGAGAAAGACCTAGTTCCCCCCTCATCACGACCGGAGGCCTCACATCCTTTGAAAACTCCAGAGGGACGCGGAGATCAGTGCCTCCAAAGGAGACGATGCCTGACTCCTCGGGAAACTTGATAGGAGTCCCAGGATTCCTGTGGCACGTGGAAAGGGACCCTTGGTCTCCCTCCTCAGCTGGAGAGGCGTCACAATTGCCCTGCCAAGCTTCGAGGAGAATCCCGAGTTGTCCCTCGCAACTACGCAGGAGTCCTGACGTCGCTGAACAAACAGGTGTGTGGAAGGGCCATCCCCGTCGTAACTCGAGAATATACCCGAGGTTCCCGCCGCAACTCGAGAAAAACCATGAGACTTCCCCCTTGCCGGGAGATGAGGCCCGATTCCCCGGCACTGCGTGCCGAGCAATGACGTGTTGCCCATCACACAGGAAAGGAGCCTTGATTTCCTTGATGGCACTCCAGAGAAAGCCCAAGAACACTGTTTCAAGGCTAGAGGGATCCTGAGGTCACTGTAGCAACACGAAAAAGCTCCGTGGACCAAAAATCAACTCGAGATGAGATGTTAGTCCCTGGCTTCGACTCCAGAGGAATACCACCTTACCACAAGCACCTCAACAGGAGGCTTCTCTCAGCTCTAGGTATGTGAGAGGGACCCTGAGTTTGCGGCCTCAAGTGGAATGGACACCGCGATGCCCTGACTCGAAATAAGGACGGATATGCCTGCAGTGACTTGAATACAGGCTTATCTTGCATATCCCAAGACGAAAGGATGTCTGAATCCCCTGTGGAGACCACAGAGAAAGACCTAGTTCCCCACCTCATCACGACCGGAGGCCTCACATCCTTTGAAAACTCCAGAGGGACGCCGAGATCAGTGCCTCCAAAGGAGACGATGCCTGCCTCCTCGTGAAACTTGACAGGAGTCCCAGGATTCCTGTGGCACGTGGAAAGGGACCCTTGATCTCCCGCCTAAGCTGGAGAGGCGTCCCAATTGCCCCGCCAAGCCTCGAGGAGAATCCCGAGTTGTCCCTCGCAACTAGGCAGGAGTCCTGACGTCGCTGAACAAACACGTGTGTGGAAGGGCCATCGCCGTCGTAACTCGAGAATATTCCCCAGGTTCCCGCCGCAACTCGAGAAAAACCATGAGACTTCCCCCTCACCGCGAGATGAGGCCCGATTCCCCTGCACTGTGTGCAGAGCAATGCCGTGTTGCACATCACACAGGAAAGGAGCCTTGATTTCCTTGATGGCACTCCAGAGAAACCCCAAGAACACTGTTTCAAGGCTAGAGGGATCCTGAGGTCACTGTAGCAACACGAAAGAGCTCCGTGGACCAAAAATCAACTCGAGATGAGAGGTTAGTCCCTGGCTTCGACTCCAGAGGAATACCACCTTTCCACAAGCACCTCAAGAGGAGGCTTCTCTCAGCTCTAGGTATGTGAGAGGGACCCTGAGTTAGCTGCCTCAAGTGGAAAGGACACCGCGATACCCTGACTCGAAATAAGGCCGAATATCCCTGCAGTGACTTGAATGCAGGCTCGTCTTGCATCTCCCAAGACGAAAGGATGTCTGAATCCCCTGTGGAGCCCACAGAGAAAGACCTAGTTCTCCACCTCATTGCGAACGGAGGCCTCACATTATTTGAAAACTCCAGAGGGACTAGGAGATCAGTGCCTCCAAAGGAGACGATGCCTGACTCCTCGTGGAACTTGATAACAGTCCCAGGATTCCTGTGGCACGTCGAAAGGGACCCTTGGTCTCCCTCCTCAGCTGGAGAGGCGTCCCAATTGCCCTGCCAAGCCTCGAGGAGAATCCCGAGTTGTCCCTCGCAACTACGCAGGAGTCCTGACGTCGCTGAACAAACACGTGTGTGGAAGGGCCATCCCCGTCGTAACTCGAGAATATACCCCAGGTTCCCGCCGCAACTCGAGAAAAACCATGAGACTTCCCCCTCGCCACGAGATGAGGCCCGATTCCCCTGCCCTACGTGCAGAGCAATGCCGTGTTGCACATCACACAGGAAAGGAGCCTTGATTTCCTTGATGACACTCCAGAGAAAACCCAAGAACACTGTTTCAAGGCTAGAGGGATCCTGAGGTCACTGTAGCAACACGAAAGAGCTCCGTGGACCAAAATTCAACTCGAGATGAGAGGTTAGTCCCCGGCTTCGACTCCAGAGGAATACCACCTTACCACAAGCACCTCAAGAGGAGACTTCTCTCAGCTCTAGGTATGTGAGAGGGACCCTGAGTTTGCGGCCTCAAGTGGAATGGACGCGGCAATGCCCTGACTCGAAATAAGGACGGATATGCCTGCAGTGACTTGAATGCAGGCTCGTCTTTCATCTCCCAAGACGAAAGGATGTCTGAATCCCCTGTGGAGACCACAGAGAAAGACCTAGTTTCCCCCTCATCACGACCGGAGGCCTCACATCCTTTGAAAACTCCAGAGGGACGCGGAGATCAGTGCCTCCAAAGGAAACGATGCCTGACTCCTCGTGAAACTTGATAGGAGTCCCAGGATTCCTGTGGCACGTGGAAAGGGACCCTTGGTCTCCCTCCTCAGCTGGAGAGGCGTCACAATTGCCCTGCCAAGCTTCGAGGAGAATCCCGAGTTGTCCCTCGCAACTACTCAGGAGTCCTGACGTCGCTGAACAAACAGGTGTGTGGAAGGGCCATCACCGTCGTAACTCGAGAATATACCCCAGGTTCCCGCCGCAACTCGAGAAAGACCATGAGACTTCCCCCTCGCCGCGAGATGAGGCCCGATTCCCCGGCACTGCCTGCCGAGCAATGACGTGTTGCCCATCACACAAGAAAGGAGCCTTGATTTCCTTGATGGCACTCCAGAGAAAGCCCAAGAACACTGTTTCAAGGCTAGAGGGATCCTGAGGTCACTGTAGCAACACGAAAAAGCTCCGTGGACCAAAAATCAACTCGAGATGAGAGGTTAGTCCCTGGCTTCGACTCCAGAGGAATACCACCTTACCACAAGCACCTCAAGAGGAGGCTTCTCTCAGCTCTACGTATATGAGAGGGACCCTGAGTTTGCGGCCTCAAGTGGAATGTTAACCGCGATGCCCTGACTCGAAATAAGGCCGGATATGCCTGCAGTGACTTGAATGCAGGCTCGTCTTGCATCTGCCAAGACGAAAGGATGTCTGAATCCCCTGTGGAGACCACAGAGAAAGAACTAATTCCCCACCTCATCGCGACCGGAGGCCTCACATCCTTTGAAAACTCCAGAGGGACAAGGAGATCAGTGCCTCCAAAGGAGACGATGCCTGACTCCTCGTGAAACTTGATAGGAGTCCCAGGATTCCTTTGGCACGTGGAAAGGGACCCTAGGTCTCCCGCCTCACCTGGAGAGGCGTCCCAATTGCCCTGCCAAGCCTCGAGGAGAATCCCAAGTTGTCCCTCGCAACTAGGCAGGAGTCCTGACGTCGCTGAACAAACACGTGTGTGGAAGGGCCATCCCCGTCGTAACTCGAGAATATACCCCAGGTTCCCGCCGCAACTCGAGAAAAAACATGAAACTTCCCCCTCGCCGCGAGATGAGGCCCTATTCCCCTGCACTGCGTGCAGAGCAATGCCGTGTTGCACATCACACAGGAAAGGAGCCTTGATTTCCTTGATGGCACTCCAGAGAAACCCCAAGAACACTGTTTCAAGGCTAGAGGGATCCTGAGGTCACTGTAGCAACACGAAAGAGCTCCGTGAACCAAAAATCAACTCGAGATGAGAGGTTAGTCCCTGGCTTCACCTCCAGAGGAATACCACCTTACAACAAGGATCTCAAGAGGAGGCTTCTCTCAGCTCTAGGTATGTGAGAGGGACCCTGAGTTTGCGGCCTCAAGTGGAATGGAAATCGCGATGCCCTGACTCGAAATAAGGCCGAATATCCCTGCAGTGACTTGAATACAGGCTTGTCTTGCATATCCCAAGACGAAAGGATGTCTGAATCCCCTGTGGAGACCACAGAGAAAGACCTAGTTCCCCACCTCATCACGACCGGAGGCCTCACATCCTTTGAAAACTCCAGAGGGACGTGGAGATCAGTGCCTCCAAAGGAGACGATGCCTGACTCCTCGTGAAACTTGATAGGAGTTTCAGGATTCCTGTGGCATGTGGAAAGGGACACTTGGTCTCCCGCCTCAGCTGGAGAGGCGTCCCAATTGCCCTGCCAAGCCTCGAGGAGAATCACGAGTTGTCCCTCGCAACTAGGCAGGAGTCCTGACGTCGCTGAACAAACACGTGTGTGGAAGAGCCATCCCCGTCGTAACTGGAGAAAAACCATGAGACTTCCCCCTCGCCGCGAGATGAGGCCCGATTCCCCTGCACTGCGTGCAGAGCAATGCCGTGTTGCACATCACACAGGAAAGGAGCCTTGATTTCCTTGATGGCACTCCAGAGAAACCCCAAGAGCACTGTTTCAAGGCTAGAGGGATCCTGAGGTCACTGTAGCAACACTAAAGAGCTCCGTGGACCAAAAATCAACTCGAGATGAGAGGTTAGTCCCTGGCTTCGACTCCAGAGGAATACCACCTTACCACAAGCACCTCAAGAGGAGGCTTCTCTCAGCTCTAGGTATGTGAGAGGGACCCTGAGTTTGCTGCCTCAAGTGGAAAGGACACCGCGATGCCCTGATTCGAAATAAGGCCGAATATCCCTGCAGTGACTTGAATGCAGGCTCGTCTTGCATCTCCCAAGACGAAAGGATGTCTGAATCCCCTGTGTAGCCCACAGAGAAAGACCTAGTTCCCCACCTCATCGCGACCGGAGGCCTCACATCATTTGAAAACTCCAGAGGGACGCGGAGATCAGTGCCTCCAAAGGAGACGATGCCTGACTCCTCGGGAAACTTGATAGGAGTGCAGGATTCTTGTGGCACGTGGAAAGGGACCCTTGGTCTCCCTCCTCAGCTGGAGAGGCGTCCCAATTGCCCTGCCAAGCCTCGAGGAGAATCCCGAGTTGTCCCTCGCAACTACGCAGGAGTCATCACGTCGCTGAAGAAACACGTGTGTGGAAGGGCCATCCCCGTCGTAACTCGAGAATATACCCCAGGTTCCCGCCGCAACTCGAGAAAAACCATGAGACTTCCCCCTCGCCGCGAGATGAGGCCCGATTCCCCTGCACTGCGTGCAGAGCAATGCCGTGTTGCCCATCACACAGGAAAGGAGCCTTGATTTCCTTGATGGCACTCCAGAGAAACCCCAAGAACACTGTTTCAAGGCTAGAGGGATCCTGAGGTCACTGTAGCAACACGAAAGAGCTCGGTGGACCAAAAATCAACACGAGATGATAGGTTAGTCCCTGGCTTCGACTCCAGAGGAATACCACCTTACCAGAAGCACCTCAAGAGGAGGCTTCTCTCAGCTCTAGGTATGTGAGAGGGAACCTGAGTTTGCGGCCTCAAGTGGAATGGACACCGCGATGCCCTGACTCGAAATAAGGCTGGATATGCCTACAATGAATTGAATGCAGGCTCGTCTTGCATCTCCCAAGACGAAAGGATGTCTGAATCCCCTGTGGAGACCACAGAGAAAGACCTAGTTCCCCACCTCATCGCGACTGGAGGCTTCACATCCTTTGAAAACTCCAGAGGGACGCGGAGATCAGTGCCTCCAAAGGAGACGATGCCTGACTCCTCGTGAAACTTGATAGGAGTCCCAGGATTCCTGTGGCACGTGGAAAGGGACCCTTGGTCTCCCGCCTCAGCTGGAGAGGCGTCCCAATTGCCCTGTCAAGCCTCGAGGAGAATCCCTAGTTGTCCCTCGCAACTAGGCAGAAGTCCTGACGTCGCTGAACAAACACGTGTGTGGAAGGGCCATCCCCGTCGTAACTCGAGAATATACCCCAGGTTCCCGCCGCAACTCTAGAAAAACCATGAGACTTCCCCCTCGCCGCGAGATGAGGACCGATTCCCCTGCACTGCGTGCAGAGCAATGCCGTGTTGCACATCACACAGGAAAGGAGCCTTGATTTCCTTGATGGCACTCCAGAGAAAGCCCACGAAAACTGTTTCAAGGCTAGAGGGATCCTGAGGTCACTGTAGCAACAGGAAAGAGCTCCGTGGACCAAAAATCAACTCGAGATGAGAGGTTAGTCCCTGGCTTCCACTCCAGAGGAGTACTACCTTACCACAAGCACCTCAAGATGAGGCTTCTCTCAGCTCTAGGTATGTGAGAGGGACCCTAAGTTTGCAGCCTCAAGTGGAATGGACACCGCCATGCCCTGACTCGAAATAACGATGGATATCCCTGCAGTGACTTGAATGCAGGCTCGTCTTGCATCTCCCAAGACGAAAGGATGTCTGAATCCCCTGTGGAGACCACAGAGAAAGACCTAGTTCCCCACCTCATCACGACCGGAGGCCTCACATCCTTTGAAAACTCCAGAGGGACGCGGAGATAAGTGCCTCCAAAGGAGACGATGCCTGACGCCTCGTGAAACTTGATAGGAGTCACAGGATTCCTGTGGCACGTGGAAAGGGACCCTTGGTCTCCCACCTCAGCTGGAGAGGCGTCCCAATTGCCCTGCCAAGCCTCGAGGAGAATCCCGAGTTGTCCCTCGCAACTAGGCAGGAGTCCGGACGTCGCTGAACAAACACGTGTGTGGAAGGGCCATCGCCCTCGTAACTCGAGAATGTACCCCAGGTTCCCGCCGCTACTCGAGAAAAACCATGAGACTTGCCCCTCGCCGCGAGATGAGGCCCGATTCCTCTGCACTGCATGCAGAGCAATGCCGTATTGCACATCACACAGGAAAGGAGCCTTGATTTCCTTGATGGCACTCCAGAGAAACCCAAAGAACACTGTTTCAAGGCTAGAGGGATACTGAGGTCACTGTAGCAAGACGAAAAAGCTCCGTGGACCAAAAATCAACTCGAGATGAGAGGTTAGTCCCTGGCTTCCTCTCCAGAGGAGTACCACCTTACCACAAGCACCTCAAGAGGAGGCTTCTCTCAGCTCTAGGTATGTGAGAGGGACCCTGAGTTTGCAGCCTCAAGTGGAATGGACACCGCGATGCCCTGACTCGAAATAAGGCCGGATATCCCTGCAGAGACTTGAATGCAGGCTCGTCTTGCATCTGCCAAGACGAAAGGATGTCTGAATCCCCTGTGGAGACCACAGAGAAAGACCTAGTGCCCCACCTCATCGAGACCGGAGGCCTCACATCCTTTGAAAACTCCAGAGGGGTGCGGAGATCAGTGCCTCCAAAAGAGACGATGCCTGACTCCTCGAGAAAATTGATAGGAGTCCCAGGATTCCTGTGGCACGTGGAAAGGGACCCTTGGTCTCCCGCCTCAGCTGGACAGGCGTCCCAATTGCCCTGCCAAGCCTCGAGGAGAATCCCGAGTTGTCCCTCGCAACTAGGCAGGAGTCCTGACGTCGCTGAACAAACACCAGTGTGGAAGGGCCATCCCCATCGTAACTCAAGTATATACCCCAGGTTCCGGCCGCAACTCGAGAAAAACCATGAGACTTCCCCCTCGCCGCGAGATGAGGCTCGATTCCCCTGCACTGCATGCAGAGCAATGCCGTGGTGCACATCACACAGGAAAGGAGCCTTGATTTCCTTGATGGCACTCCAGAGAAACCCCAAGAACAATGTTTCAAGGCTAGAGGGATCCTGAGGTCACTGTAGCAACACGAAAGAGCTCCGTGGACCACAAATCAACTCGAGATGAGAGGTTAGTCCCTGGCTTAGACTCCAGAGGAATACCACCTTACCACAAGCACCTCAAGAGGAGGCTTCTCTCAGCTCTAGGTATGTGAGAGGGACCCTGAATTTGCGGCCTCAAGTGGAATGGTCACCACGATGCACTGACTCGAAATAAGGTCGGATATCCCTGCAGTGACTTGAATGCAGGCTCGTCTTGCATCTCCCAAGACGAAAGGATGACTGAATCCCCTGTGGAGACCACAGAGAAAGACCTAGTTCGCCACCTCATCGCGACCGGAGGCCTCACATCCTTTGAAAACTCCAGAGGGACGCGGAGATCAGTGCCTCCAAAGGAGACGATGCCTGACTCCTCGTGAAACTTCATAGGAGTCCCAGAATTCCTGTGGCACGTGGAAAGGGACCCTTGGTCTCCCGCCTCACCTGGAGAGGCGTCCCAATTGCCCTGCCAAGCCTCGAGGAGAATCCCGAGTTGTCCCTCGCAACTAGGCAGGAGTCCTGACGTCGCTGAATAAACACGTGTGTGGAAGGGCCATCCCCGTCGTAACTCGAGAATATACCCCAGGTTCCCGCCGCAACTTAAGAAAAACCATGAGACTTCCCCCTCGCCGCGAGATGAGGCCCGATTCCCCTGCACTGCATGCAGAGCAATGCCGTGTTGCACATCACACAGGAAAGGAGCCTTGATTTCCTTGATGGCACTCCAGAGAAAGCCCAAGAACACTGTTTCAAGGCTAGAGGGATCCTGAGGTCACTGTAGCAACAAGAAAGAGCAGCATGGACCACAAATCAACTCGAGATGAGAGGTTAGTCCCTGGCTTCGACTCCAGAGGAATACCACCTTACCAGAAGCACCTCAAGAGGAGGCTTCTCTCAGCTCTAGGTATGTGAGAGGGAACCTGAGTTTGCGGCCTCAAGTGAAATGGACACCGCGATGCCCTGACTCGAAATAAGGCTGGATATGCCTACAATGAATTGAATGCAGGCTCGTCTTGCATCTCCCAAGACGAAATGATGTCTGAATCCCCTGTGGAGACCACAGAGAAAGACCTAGTTCCCCACCTCATCGCGACTGGAGGCCTCACATCCTTTGAAAACTCCAGAGGGACGCGGAGATCAGTGCCTCCAAAGGAGACGATGCCTGACTCCTCGGGAAACTTGATAGGAGTCCCAGGATTCCTGTGGCACGTGGAAAGGGACACTTGGTCTCCCGCCTCAGCTGGAGAGGCGTCCCAATTGCCCTGCCAAGCCTCGAGGAGAATCCCTAGTTGTCCCTCGCAACTAGGCAGAAGTCCTGACGTCGCTGAACAAACACGTGTGTGGAAGGGCCATCCCCGTCGTAACTCGAGAATATACCCCAGGTTCCCGCCGCAACTCTAGAAAAACCATGAGACTTCCCCCTCGCCGCGAGATGAGGACCGATTCCCCTGCACTGCGTGCAGAGCAATGCCGTGTTGCACATCACACAGGAAAGGAGCCTTGATTTCCTTGATGGCACTCCAGAGAAAGCCCACGAAAACTGTTTCAAGGCTAAAGGGATCCTGAGGTCACTGTAGCAACACGAAAGAGCTCCGTGGACCAAAAATCAACTCGAGATGAGAGGTTAGTCCCTGGCTTCCACTCCAGAGGAGTACTACCTTACCACAAGCACCTCAAGAGGAGGCTTCTCTCAGCTCTAGGTATGTGAGAGGGACCCTGAGTTTGCAGCCTCAAGTGGAATGGACACCGCCATGCCCTGACTCGAAATAACGCCGGATATCCCTGCAGTGACTTGAATGCAGGCTCGTCTTGCATCTCCCAAGACGAAAGGATGTCTGAATCCCCTGTAGAGACCACAGAGAAAGACCTAGTTCCCCACCTCATCACGACCGGGGGCCTCACATCCTTTGAAAACTCCAGAGGGACGCGGAGATAAGTGCCTTTAAAAGAGACGATGCCTGACTCCTCGTGAAACTTGATAGGAGTCCCAGGATTCCTGTGGCACGTGGAAAGGGACCCTTGGTCTCCCACCTCAGCTGGAGAGGCGTTCCAATTGCCCTGCCAAGCCTCGAGGAGAATCCCGAGTTGTCCCTCGCAACTAGGCAGGAGTCCTGACGTCGCTGAACAAACACGTGTGTGGAAGGGCCATCCCCGTCGTAACTCGAGAATATACACCAGGTTCCCGCCGCTACTTGAGAAAAACCATGAGACTTCCCCCTCGCCGCGAAATGAGGCCCGATTCCCCTGCACTGCATGCAGAGCAATGCCGTGTTGCACATCACACAGGAAAGGAGCCTTGATTTCCTTGATGGCACTCCACAGAAACCCCAAGAACACTGTTTCAAGGCTAGAGGGATCCTGAGGTCACTGTAGCAACAAGAAAGAGCAGCATGGACCACAAATCAACTCGAAATGCGAGGTTAGTCCCTGGCTTCGACTCCAGAGGAATACCACCTTACCAGAAGCACCTCAAGAGGAGGCTTCTCTCAGCTCTAGGTATGTGAGAGGGACCCTGAGTTTGCGGCCTCAAGTGGAATGGATACCGTGATGACCTGACTCGAATAAGGCCGGATATCCCTGCAGTGACTTGAATGCAGGCTCGTCTTGCATCTCCCAAGACGAAAGGATGTCTGAATCCCCTGGGGAGACCACAGAGAAAGACCTAGTTCCCCACCTCATCGCGACCGGAGGCCTCACATCCTTTGAAAACTCCAGAGGGACGCGGAGATAAGTGCCGCCAAAAGAGACGATGCCTGACTCCTCGTGAAACTTGATAGGAGTCCCAGGATTCCTGTGGCACGTGGAAAGGGACCCTTGGTCTCCCGCCTCAGCTGGAGAGGCGTCCCAATTGCCCTGCCAAGCCTCGAGGAGAATCCCGAGTTGTCCCTCGCAACTAGGCAGGAGTCCTAACGTCGCTGAACAAACACGTGTGTGGAAGGGCCATCCCCGTCGTAACTCGAGAATATACCCCAGGTTCCCGCCGCAACTCGAGAAAAACCACGACACTTCCCCCTCGCCGCGAGATGAGACCCGATTCCCCTGCAATGCGTGCAGAGCAATGCCGTGTTGCACATCACACAGGAAAGGAGCCTTGATTTCCTTGATGGCACTCCAGAGAAAGCCCACGAACACTGTTTCAAGGCTAGAGGGATCCTGAGGTCACTGTAGCAACACGAAAGAGCTCCGTGGACCAAAAATCAACTCGAGATGAGAGGTTAGTCCCTGGCTTCCACTCCAGAGGAGTACTACCTTACCACAAGCACCTCAAGAGGAGGCTTCTCTCAGCTCTAGGTATATGAGAGGGACCCAGAGTTTGCAGCCTCAAGTGGAATGGACACCGCCATGCCCTGACTCGAAATAAGGCCGGATATCCTTGCAGTGACTTGAATGCAGGCTCGTCTTGCATCTGCCAAGACGAAAGGATGTCTGAATCCCCTGGGGAGACCACAGAGAAAGACCTAGTTCCCCACCTCATCGCGACCGGAGGCCTCACATCGTTTGAAAACTCCAGAGGGACGCGGAGATACGTGCCGCCAAAAGAGACGATGCCTGACTCCTCGTGAAACTTGATAGGAGTCCCAGGATTCCTGTGGCACGTGGAAAGGGACACTTGGTCTCCCGCCTCAGCTGGAGAGGCGTCCCAATTGCCCTGCCAAGCCTCGAGGAGAATCCCGAGTTGTCCCTCGCAACTAGGCAGGAGTCCTGACGTCGCTGAACAAACACGTGTGTGGAAGGGCCATCCCCGTCGTAACTCGAGAATATACCCCAGGTTCCCGCCGCAACTCGAGAAAAACCATGACACTTCCCCCTCGCCGAGAGATGAGGCCCGATTCCCCTGCACTGCGTGCAGAGCAATGCCGTGTTGCCCATCACAATGGAAAGGAGCCTTTATTTCCTTGATGGCACTCCAGAGAAACCCCAAGAACACTGTTTCAAGGCGAGAGGCATCCTGAGGTCACTGTAGTAAGACGAAAAAGCTCCGTGGACCAAAAATCAACTCGAGATGAGAGGTTAGTCCCTGGCTTCGACTCCATAGGAATACCACATTACCACAAGCACCTCAAGAGGAGGCTTCTCTCAGCTCTAGGTATGTGAGAGGGACCCTGAGTATGCGGCCTCAAGTGGAATGGACCCCGCGATGCCGTGACTCGAAATAAAGCCGGATATCCCTGCAGTGACTTGAATGCAGGCTCGTCTTGCATCTCCTAAGAAGAAAGGATGTCTGAATCCCGTGCGGAGACCACAGAGAAAGACCTAGTTCCCCACCTCATCTCGACCGGAGGCCTCACATCCTTTGAAAACTCCAGAGGGACGCGGAGATCAGTGCCTCCAAAGGAGACGATGCCTGACTCCTCATGAAACTTGATAGGAGTCCCAGGATTCCTGTGGCACGTGGAAAGGGACCCTTGGTCTCCCGCCTCAGCTGGAGATGCGTCCCAATTGCCCTGCCAAGCCTCGAGGAGAATCCCGAGTTGTCCCTCACAACTAGGCAGGAGTCCTGACGTCGCTGAACAAACACGTGTGTGGAAGGGCCATCCCCGTCGTAACTCGAGAATATACCCCAGGTTCCCGCCGCAACTCGAGAAAAACCATGAGACTTCCCCCTCGCCCCGAGATGAGGCCCGATTCCCCTGCACTGCGTGCCGAGCAATGCCGTGTTGCACATCACACAGGAAAGGAGCCTTGATTTCCTTGATGGCACTCCAGAGAAACCCCAAGAACACTGTTTCAAGGCTAGAGGGATCCTGAGGTCACTTTAGCAACACAAAAGAGCTCCGTGGACCCCAAATCAACTCGACATGAGAGGTTAGTCCCTGGCTTCGACTCCAGAGGAATACCACCTTGCCACAAGCACCTCAAGAGGAGGCTTCTCTCAGCTCTAGGTATGTGAGAGGGACCCTGAGTTTGAGGCCTAAAGTGGAATGGACACCGCGATGCCCTGACTCGAAATAAGGCCGGATTTCTCTGCAGTGATTTGAATGCAGGGTCGTCTTGCATCTCGCAAGACGAAAGGATGTCTGAATCCCCTGTGGAGGCCACAGAGAAAGACCTAGTTCCCCACCTCATCGCGACCGGAGGCCTCACATCCTTTGAAAACTCCAGAGGGACGCGGAGATCAGTGCCTCCAAAGGAGACGATGCCTGACTCCTCGTGAAACTTGATAGGAGTCCCAGGATTCCTGTGGCACGTGGAAAGGGACCCTTGGTCTCCCGCCTCAGCTGGAGAGGCGTCCCAATTGCCCTGCCAAGCCTCGAGGAGAATCCCGAGTTGTCCCTCGCAACTAGGCAGGAGTCCTGACGTCGCTGAACAAACACGTGTGTGGAAGGGCCATCCCCGTCATAACTCGAGAATATACCCCAGGTTCCCGCCGCAACTTGAGAAAAACCATGAGACTTCCCCCTCGCCGCGAGATGAGGCCCGATTCCCCTGCACTGCATGCAGAGCAATGCCGTGTTGCACATCACACAGGAAAGGAGCCTTGATTTCCTTGATGGCACTCCACAGAAACCCCAAGAACACTGTTTCAAGGCTAGAGCGATCCTGAGGTCACTGTAGCAACAAGAAAGAGCAGCATGGACCACAAATCAACTCGAGATGCGAGGTTAGTCCCTGGCTTCGACTCCAGAGGAATACCACCTTACCAGAAGCACCTCAAGAGGAGGCTTCTCTCAGCTCTAGGTATGTGAGAGGTACCCTGAGTTTGCGGCCTCAAGTGGAATGGATACCGTGATGCCCTGACTCGAAATAATGCCGGATATCCCTGCAGTGACTTGAATGCAGGCTCGTCTTGCATCTGCCAAGACGAAAGGATGTCTGAATCCCCTATGGAGACCACAGAGAAAGACCTAGTTCCCCACCTCATTGCGACCGGAGGCCTCACATTCTTTGAAAACTCCAGAGGGACGCGGAGATAAGTGCCGCCAAAAGAGACGATGCCTGACTCCTCGTGAAACTTGATAGGAGTCCCAGGATTCCTGTGGCACGTGGAAAGGGACCCTTGGTCTCCCCCCTCAGGTGGAGAGGCGTCCCAATTTCCCTACCAAGCCTCGAGGAGAATCCCGAGTTGTCCCTCGCAATTACGCAGGAGTCCTGACGTCGCTGAACAAACACGTGTTTGGAAGGGCCATCCCCGTCGTAACTCGAGAATATACCCCAGGTTACCGCCGCAACTCGAGAAAAACCATGAGACTTCCCCCTCGCCGCAAGATGAGGCCCGATTGCCCTGCACTGCGTGCAGAGCAACTCCGTGTTGCACATCACACAGGAAAGGAGCCTTGATTTCCTTGATGGCACTCCAGAGAAAGCCCACGAACACTGTTTCAAGGCTAGAGGGATCCTGACGTCACTGGAGCAACAAGAAAGAGTTCCGTGGACCAAAAATCAAGTCGAGATGAGAGGTTAGTCCCTGGCTTCCACTCCAGAGGAGTACCACCTCACCACAAGCACCTCAAGAGGAGGCTTCTCTCAACTCTAGGTATGTGAGAGGGAACCTGAGTTTGCGGCCTCAAGTGGAATGGACACCGTGATGCCCTGACTCGAAATAAGGCCGGATATCCCTGCAGTGACTTGAATGCAGGCTCGTCTTGCATCTCCCAAGACGAAAGGATGTCTGAATCCCCTGTGGAGACCACAGAGAAAGACCTAGTTCCCCACCTCATCGCGACCGGAGGCCTCACATCCTTTGAAAACTCCAGAGGGACGCGGAGATCAGTGCCTCCAAAGGAGACGATGCCTGACTCCTCGTGAAACTTGATAGGAGTCCCTGGATTCCTTCGGTACGTGAAAAGGGGCCCTTGGTCTCCCGCCTCAGCTGGAGAGGCGTCCCAATTGCCCTGCCAAGCCTCGAGGAGAATCCCGAGTTGTCCCTCGCAACTAGGCAGGAGTCCTGACGTCGCTGAACAAACACGTGGGTGGAAGGGCCATCCCCGTCGTAACTCGAGAATATACCCCAGGTTCCCGCCGCAACTCGAGAAAAACCATGAGAATTCCCCCTTGCGGGGAGATGAGGCCCGATTCCCCTGCACTGCGTGCAGAGCAATGCCGTGTTCCACATCACACAGGAAAGGAGCCTTGATTTCCTTGATGGCACTCCAGAGAAAGCCCACGAACACTGTTTCAAGGCTAGAGGGATCCTGAGGTCACTGTAGCAACACGAAAGAGCTCCGTGGACCAAAAATCAACTCGAGATGAGAGGTTAATCCCTGGCTTCCACTCCAGAGGAGTACTACCTTACCACAAGCACCTCAAGAGGAGGTTTCTCTCAGCTCTAGGTATGTGAGAGGGACCCTGAGTTTGCAGCCTCAAGTGGAATGGACACCGCGATGCCCTGACTCGAAATAAGGCCGGATATCCCTGCAGTGACTTGAATGCAGGCTCGTCTTGCATCTCCCAAGACGAAAGGTCGTCTGAATCCCCTGTGGAGACCACAGAGAAAGACCTAGTTCCCCACCTCATCGTGACCGGAGGCCTCACATCCTTTGAAAACTCCAGAGGGACGCGGAGATCAGTGCCTCCAAAGGAGACGATGCCTGATTCCTCGTGAAAATTAATAGGAGTCCCAGGATTCCTGCGGCACGTGGAAAGGGACACTTGGTCTCCCACCTCAACTGGACAGGCGTCCCAATTGCCCTGCCAAGCCTCGAGGAGAATCCCGAGTTGTCCCTCGCAACTAGGCAGGAGTCCTGACGTCGCTGAACAAACAGGTGTGTGGAAGGGCCATCCCCGTCGTAACTCGAGAATATACCCCAGGTTCCCGCCGCAACTCGAGAAAAACCATGAGACTTCCCCCTCGCCGCGAGATGAGGCCCGATTCCCCTGCACTGCATGCAGAGCAATGCCGTGTTGCACATCACACAGGAAAGGAGCCTTGATTATCTTGATGGCACTCCAGAGAAACCCCAAGAACACTGTTTCAAGGCTAGAGGGATCCTGAGGTCACTGTAGCAACAGGAAAGAGCTCCGTGGACCCCAAATCAACTCGACATGAGAGGTTAGTCCCTGACTTCGACTCCAGAGGAATACCACCTTACCAGAAGCACCTCAAGAGGAGGCTTCTCTCAGCTCTAGGTATATGAGAGGGACCCAGAGTTTGCAGCCTCAAGTGGAATGGACACCGCCATGCCCTGACTCGAAATAAGGCCGGATATCCCTGCAGTGACTTGAATGCAGGCTCGTCTTGCATCTGCCAAGACGAAAGGATGTCTGAATCCCCTGGGGAGACCACAGAGAAAGACCTAGTTCCCCACCTCATCATGACCGGAGGCCTCACATCCTTTGAAAACTCCAGAGGGACGCGGAGATAAGTGCCTCCAAAAGAGACGATGCCTGACTCCTCGTGAAACTTGATAGGAGTCCTAGGATTCCTGTGGCACGTGGAAAGGGACTCTTGATCTCCCGCCTCAGCTGGAGAGGCGTCCCAATTGCCCTGCCAAGCCTCGAGGGGAATCCCGAGTTGTCCCTCGCAACTAGTCAGGAGTCCGGACGTCGCTGAACAAACACGTGTGTGGAAGGGCCATCGCCGTCGTAACTCGAGAATGTACCCCAGGTTCCCGCCGCTACTCGAGAAAAACCATGAGACTTCCCCCTCGCCGCGAGATGAGGCCCGATTCCTCTGCACTGCATGCAGAGCAATGCCGTGTTGCACATCACACAGGAAAGGAGCCTTGATTTCCTTGATGGCACTCCAGAGAAACCCCAAGAACACTGTTTCAAGGCTAGAGGGATCCTGAGGTCACTGTAGCAACGTGAAAGAGTCTGTGGACCCCAAATCAACTCGACATGAGAGGTTAGTCCCTGGCTTCGACTCCAGAGGAATACCACCTTACCACAAGGACTTCAAGAGGAGGCTTCTCTCAGCTCCAGGTTTGTGGGAGGGACCCTGAGTTTGCGGTCTCAAGTGGAATGGACACCGCGATGCCCTGACTCCAAATAAGGCCGGATATGCCTGCAGTAACTTGAATGCAGGCTCGTCTTGCATCTCCCAAGACGAAAGGATGTCTGAATCCCTGTAGAGACCACAGAGAAAGACCTAGTTCCCCACCTAATCGCGACCGGAGGCCTCACATCCTTGGAAAACTCCAGAGGGACGTGGAGATCAGTGCCTCCAAAGGAGACGATGCCTGACTCCTCGTGAAACTTGATAGGAGTCCCAGGATTCCTGTGGCACGTGGAAAGGGACCCTTGGTCTCCCGCCTCAGCTGGAGAGGCGTCCCAATTGCCCTGCCAAGCCTCGAGGAGAATCCCTAATTGTCCCTCGCAACTAGGCAGAAGTCCTGACGTCGCTGAACAAACACGTGTGTGGAAGGGCCATCCCCGTCGTAACTCGAGAATATACCCCAGGTTCCCGCCGCAACTCGAGAAAAACCATGAGACTTCCCCCTCGCCGCGAGATGAGGACCGATTCCCCTGCACTGCGTGCAGAGCAATGCCGTGTTGCACATCACACAGGAAAGGAGCCTTGATTTCCTTGATGGCACTCCAGAGAAACCCCAAGAACACTGTTTCAAGGCTAGAGGGATCCTGAGGTCACTGTAGCAACACGAAAGAGCTCCGTGGACCAAAAATCAACTCGAGATGAGAGGTTAGTCCCTGGCTTCCACTCCAGAGGAGTACTACCTTACCACAAGCACCTCAAGAGGAGGCTTCTCTCAGCTCTAGGTATGTGAGAGGGACCCTGAGTTTGCAGCCTCAAGTGGAATGGACACCGCCATAACCTGACTCGAAATAAGGCCGGATATCCCTGCAGTGACTTGAATGCAGGCTCGTCTTGCATCTCCCAAGACGAAAGGATGTCTGAATCCCCTGTGGAGACCACAGAGAAAGACCTAGTTTCCCACCTCATCACGACCTGGGGCCTCACATCCTTTGAAAACTCCAGAGGGACGCGGAGATAAGTGCCTCCAAAAGAGACGATGCCTGACTCCTCGTGAAACTTGATAGGAGTCCCAGGATTCCTGTGGCACGTGGAAAGGGACCCTTGGTCTCCCACCTCAGCTGGAGAGGCGTCCCAATTGCCCTGCCAAGCCTCGAGGAGAATCCCGAGTTGTCCCTCGCAACTAGGCAGGAGTCCTGACGTGGCTGAACAAACACGTGTGTGGAAGGGCCATCCCCGTCGTAACTCGAGAATATACACCAGGTTCCCGCCGCTACTTGAGAAAAACCATGAGACTTCCCCCTCGCCGCGAGATGAGGCCCGATTCCCCTGCACTGCATGCAGAGCAATGCCGTGTTGCACATCACACAGGAAAGGAGCCTTGATTTCCTTGATGGCACTCCAGAGAAACCCCAAGAACACTGTTTCAAGGCTAGAGGGATCCTGAGGTCACTGTAGCAACAAGAAAGAGCAGCATGGACCACAAATCAACTCGAAATGCAAGGTTAGTCCCTGGCTTCGACTCCAGAGGAATACCACCTTACCAGAAGCACCTCAAGAGGAGGCTTCTCTCAGCTCTAGGTATGTGAGAGGGACGCTGAGTTTGCGGCCTCAAGTGGAATGGATACCGTGATGACCTGACTCGAAATAAGGCCGGATATCCCTGCAGTGACTTGAATGCAGGCTCGTCTTGCATCTGCCAAGACGAAAGGATGTCTGAATCCCCTGGGGAGACCACAGAGAAAGACCTAGTTCCCCACCTCATCGCGACCGGAGGCCTCACATCCTTTGAAAACTCCAGAGGGACGCGGAGATAAGTGCCGCGAAAAGAGACGATGCCTGACTCCTCGTGAAACTTGATAGGAGTCCCAGGATTCCTGTGGCACGTGGAAAGGGACACTTGGTCTCCCGCCTCAGCTGGAGAGGCGTCCCAATTGCCCTGCCAAGCCTCGAGGAGAATCCCGAGTTGTCCCTCGCAACTAGGCAGAAGTCCTGACGTCGCTGAACAAACACGTGTGTGGAAGGGCCATCCCAGTCGTAACTCGAGAATATACCCCAAGTTCCCGCCGCAACTCGAGAAAAACCATGAGACTTCCCCCTCGCCGCGAGATGAGGACCGATTCCCCTGCACTGCGTGCAGAGCAATGCCGTGTTGCACATCACACAGGAAAGGAGCCTTGATTTCCTTGATGGCACTCCAGAGAAACCCCAAGAACACTGTTTTAAGGCTAGAGGGATCCTGAGGTCACTGTAGCAACACGAAAGAGCTCCGTGGACCAAAAATCAACTCGAGATGAGAGGTTAGTCCCTGGCTTCCACTCCAGAGGAGTACTACCTTACCACAAGCACCTCAAGAGGAGGCTTCTCTCAGCTCTAGGTATGTGAAAGGGACCCTGAGTTTGCAGCCTCAAGTGGAATGGACACCGCCATGACCTGACTCGAAATAACGCCGGATATCCCTGCAGTGACTTGAATGCAGGCTCGTCTTGCATCTCCCAAGACGAAAGGATATCTGAATCCCCTGTGGAGACCACAGAGAAAGACCTAGTTCCCCACCTCATCACGACCGGGGGCCTCACATCCTTTGAAAACTCCAGAGGGACGCGGAGATAAGTGCCTCCAAAAGAGACAATGCCTGACTCCTCGTGAAACTTGATAGGAGTCCCAGGATTCCTGTGGCACGTGGAAAGGGACCCTTGGTCTCCCACCTCAGCTGGAGAGGCGTCCCAATTGCCCTGCCAAGCCTCGAGGAGAATCCCGAGTTGTCCCTCGCAACTAGGCAGGAGTCCTGACGTGGCTGAACAAACACGTGTGTGGAAGGGCCATCCCCGTCGTAACTCGAGAATATACACCAGGTTCCCGCCGCTACTTGAGAAAAACCATGAGACTTCCCCCTCGCCGCGAGATGAGGCCCGATTCCCCTGCACTGCATGCAGAGCAATGCCGTGTTGCACATCACACAGGAAAGGAGCCTTGATTTCCTTGATGGCACTCCACAGAAACCCCAAGAACACTGTTTCAAGGCTAGAGGGATCCTGAGGTCACTGTAGCAACAAGAAAGAGCAGCATGGACCACAAATCAACTCGAAATGCAAGGTTAGTCCCTGGCTTCGACTCCAGAGGAATACCACCTTACCAGAAGCACCTCAAGAGGAGGCTTCTCTCAGCTCTAGGTATGTGAGAGGGACGCTGAGTTTGCGGCCTCAAGTGGAATGGATACCGTGATGACCTGACTCGAAATAAGGCCGGATATCCCTGCAGTGACTTGAATGCAGGCTCGTCTTGCATCTGCCAAGACGAAAGGATGTCTGAATCCCCTGGGGAGACCACAGAGAAAGACCTAGTTCCCCACCTCATCGCGACCGGAGGCCTCACATCCTTTGAAAACTCCAGAGGGACGCGGAGATAAGTGCCGCCAAAAGAGACGATGCCTGACTCCTCGTGAAACTTGATAGGAGTCCCAGGATTCCTGTGGCACGTGGAAAGGGACCCTTGGTCTCCCGCCTCAGCTGGAGAGGCGTCCCAATTGCCCTGCCAAGCCTCGAGGAGAATCCCGAGTTGTCCCTCGCAACTAGGCAGGAGTCCTGACGTCGCGGAACAAACACGTGTGTGGAAGGGCCATCCTCGTCGTAACTCGAGAATATACCCCAGGTTCCCGCCGCAACTCGAGAAAAACCATGACACTTCCCCCTCGCCGCGAGATGAGACCCGATTCCCCTGCACTGCGTGCAGAGCAATGCCGTGTTGCACATCACACAGGAAAGGAGCCTTGATTTCCTTGATGGCACTCCAGAGAAAGCCCACGAACACTGTTTCAAGGCTAGAGGGATCCTGAGGTCACTGTAGCAACACGAAAGAGCTCCGTGGACCAAAAATCAACTCGAGATGAGAGGTTAGTCCCTGGCTTCCACTCCAGAGGAGTACTACCTTACCACAAGCACCTCAAGAGGAGGCTTCTCTCAGCTCTAGGTATATGAGAGGGACCCAGAGTTTGCAGCCTCAAGTGGAATGGACACCGACATGCCCTGACTCGAAATAAGGCGGGATATCCCTGCAGTGACTTGAATGCAGGCTCGTCTTGCATCTGCCAAGACGAAAGGATGTCTGAATCCCCTGGGGAGACCACAGAGAAAGACCTAGGTCCCCACCTCATCATGACCGGAGGCCTCACATCCTTTGAAAACTCCAGAGGGACGCGGAGATAAGTGCCTCCAAAAGAGACGATGCCTGACTCCTCGTGAAACTTGATAGGAGTCCTAGGATTCCTGTGGCACGTGGAAAGGGACTCTTGATCTCCCGCCTCAGCTGGAGAGGCGTCCCAATTGCCCTGCCAAGCCTCGAGGGGAATCCCGAGTTGTCCCTCGCAACTAGTCAGGAGTCCGGACGTCGCTGAACAAACACGTGTGTGGAAGGGCCATCGCCGTCGTAACTCGAGAATGTACCCCAGGTTCCCGCCGCTACTCGAGAAAAACCATGAGACTTCCCCCTCGCCGCGAGATGAGGCCCGATTCCTCTGCACTGCATGCAGAGCAATGCCGTGTTGCACATCACACAGGAAAGGAGCCTTGATTTCCTTGATGGCACTCCAGAGAAACCCCAAGAACACTGTTTCAAGGCTAGAGGGATCCTGAGGTCACTGTAGTAACGTGAAAGAGTCTGTGGACCCCAAATCAACTCGACATGAGAGGTTAGTCCCTGGCTTCGACTCCAGAGGAATACCACCTTACCACAAGGACTTCAAGAGGAGGCTTCTCTCAGCTCCAGGTTTGTGGGAGGGACCCTGAGTTTGCGGCCTCAAGTGGAATGGACACCGCGATGCCCTGACTCCAAATAAGGCCGGATATGCCTGCAGTAACTTGAATGCAGGCTCGTCTTGCATCTCCCAAGACGAAAGGATGTCTGAATCCCTGTAGAGACCACAGAGAAAGACCTAGTTCCCCACCTCATCGCGACCGGAGGCCTCACATCCTTGGAAAACTCCAGAGGGACGTGGAGATCAGTGCCTATAAAGGAGACGATGCCTGACTCCTCGTGAAACTTGATAGGAGTCCCAGATTTCCTGTGGCACGTAAAAAGGGACCCTTCGTCTCCCGCCTCAGGTGGAGAGGCGTCCCAATTGCCCTGCGAAGCCTCGAGGAGAATCCCGAGTTGTCCCTCGCAACTAGGCAGGAGTCCTGACGTCGCTGAACAAACACGTGTGTGGAAGAGCCATCCCCGTCGTAACTCGAGAATGTACCTCAGGTTCCCGCCGCAACTCGAGAAAAACCATGAGACTTCCCCCTCGCCGCGAGATGAGGCCCGATTCCCCTGCACTGCGTGCAGAGCAATGCCGTGTTGCACATCACACAGGAAAGGAGCCTTGATTTCCTTGATGGCACTCCAGAGAAACCCCAAGAACACTGTTTCAAGGCTAGAGGGATCCTGAGGTCACTGTAGCAAGACGAAAAAGCTCCGTGGATCAAAAATCAACTCGAGATGAGAGGTTAGTCCCTGGCTTCCTCTCCAGAGGAGTACCACCTTACCACAAGCACCTCAAGAGGAGGCTTCTCTCAGCTCTAGGTATGTGAGAGGGACCCTGAGTTTGCAGCCTCAAGTGGAATGGACACCGCGATGCCCTGACTCGAAATAAGGCCGGATATCCCTGCAGTGACTTGAATGCAGGCTCGTCTTGCATCTGCCAAGACGAAAGGATGTCTGAATCCCCTGTGGAGACCACAGAGAAAGACCTAGTGCCCCACCTCATCGAGACCGGAGGCCTCACATCCTTTGAAAACTCCAAGGGATGCGGAGATCAGTGCCTCCAAAAGAGACGATGCCTGACTCCTCGTGAAAATTGATAGGAGTCCCAGGATTCCTGTGGCACGTGGAAAGGGACCCTTGGTCTCCCGCCTCAGCTGGACAGGCGTCCCAATTGCCCTGCCAAGCCTCGAGGAGAATCCCGAGTTGTCCCTCGCAACTAGGCAGGAGTCCTGACGTCGCTGAACAAACACCAGTGTGGAAGGGCCATCCCCGTCGTAACTCAAGAATATACCCCAGGTTCCCGCCGCAACTCGAGAAAAACCATGAGACTTCCCCCTCGCCGCGAGATGAGGCCCGATTCCCCTGCACTGCATGCAGAGCAATGCCGTGGTGCACATCACACAGGAAAGGAGCCTTGATTTCCTTGATGGCACTCCAGAGAAACCCCAAAAACAATGTTTCAAGGCTAGAGGCATCCTGAGGTCACTGTAGCAACACGAAAGAGCTCTGTGGACCACAAATCAACTCGAGATGAGAGGTTAGTCCCTGGCTTCGACTCCAGAGGAATACCACCTTACCACAAGCACCTCAAGAGGAGGCTTCTCTCAGCTCTAGGTATGTGATAGGGACCCTGAATTTGCGGCCTCAAGTGGAATGGACACCGCGATGCCCTGACTCGAAATAAGGTCGGATATCCCTGCAGTGACTTGAATGCAGGCTCGACTTGCATCTCCCAAGACGAAAGGATGACTGAATCCCCTGTGGAGACCACAGAGAAAGACCTAGTTCCCCACCTGATCGCGACCGGAGGCCTCACATCCTTTGAAAACTCCAGAGGGACGCGGAGATACGTGCCGCCAAAAGAGACGATGCCTGACTCCTCGTGAAACTTGATAGGAGTCCCAGGATTCCTGTGGCACGTGGAAAGGGACCCTTGGTCTCCCCCCTCAGGTGGAGAGGCGTCCCAATTGCCCTGCCAAGCCTCGAGGGGAATCCCGAGTTGTCCCTCGCAACTAGTCAGGAGTCCGGACGTCGCTGAACAAACACGTGTGTGGAAGGGCCATCGCCGTCGTAACTCGAGAATGTACCCCAGGTTCCCGCCGCTACTCGAGAAAAACCATGAGACTTCCCCCTCGCCGCGAGATGAGGCCCGATTCCTCTGCACTGCATGCAGAGCAATGCCGTGTTGCACATCACACAGGAAAGGAGCCTTGATTTCCTTGATGGCACTCCAGAGAAACCCCAAGAACACTGTTTCAAGGCTAGAGGGATCCTGAGGTCACTGTAGCAACGTGAAGGAGTCTGTGGACCCCAAATCAACTCGACATGAGAGGTTAGTCCCTGGCTTCGACTCCAGAGGAATACCACCTTACCACAAGGACTTCAAGAGGAGGCTTCTCTCAGCTCCAGGTTTGTGGGAGGGACCCTGAGTTTGCGGTCTCAAGTGGAATGGACACCGCGATGCCCTGACTCCAAATAAGGCCGGATATGCCTGCAGTAACTTGAATGCAGGCTCGTCTTGCATCTCCCAAGACGAAAGGATGTCTGAATCCCTGTAGAGACCACAGAGAAAGACCTAGTTCCCCACCTAATCGCGACCGGAGGCCTCACATCCTTGGAAAACTCCAGAGGGACGTGGAGATCAGTGCCTCCAAAGGAGACGATGCCTGACTCCTCGTGAAACTTGATAGGAGTCCCAGGATTCCTGTGGCACGTGGAAAGGGACCCTTGGTCTCCCGCCTCAGCTGGAGAGGCGTCCCAATTGCCCTGCCAAGCCTCGAGGAGAATCCCTAATTGTCCCTCGCAACTAGGCAGAAGTCCTGACGTCGCTGAACAAACACGTGTGTGGAAGGGCCATCCCCGTCGTAACTCGAGAATATACCCCAGGTTCCCGCCGCAACTCGAGAAAAACCATGAGACTTCCCCCTCGCCGCGAGATGAGGACCGATTCCCCTGCACTGCGTGCAGAGCAATGCCGTGTTGCACATCACACAGGAAAGGAGCCTTGATTTCCTTGATGGCACTCCAGAGAAACCCCAAGAACACTGTTTCAAGGCTAGAGGGATCCTGAGGTCACTGTAGCAACACGAAAGAGCTCCGTGGACCAAAAATCAACTCGAGATGAGAGGTTAGTCCCTGGCTTCCACTCCAGAGGAGTACTACCTTACCACAAGCACCTCAAGAGGAGGCTTCTCTCAGCTCTAGGTATGTGAGAGGGACCCTGAGTTTGCAGCCTCAAGTGGAATGGACACCGCCATGACCTGACTCGAAATAACGCCGGATATCCCTGCAGTGACTTGAATGCAGGCTCGTCTTGCATCTCCCAAGACGAAAGGATGTCTGAATCCCCTGTGGAGACCACAGAGAAAGACCTAGTTCCCCACCTCATCACGACCTGGGGCCTCACATCCTTTGAAAACTCCAGAGGGACGCGGAGATAAGTGCCTCCAAAAGAGACGATGCCTGACTCCTCGTGAAACTTGATAGGAGTCCCAGGATTCCTGTGGCACGTGGAAAGGGACCCTTGGTCTCCCACCTCAGCTGGAGAGGCGTCCCAATTGCCCTGCCAAGCCTCGAGGAGAATCCCGAGTTGTCCCTCGCAACTAGGCAGGAGTCCTGACGTGGCTGAACAAACACGTGTGTGGAAGGGCCATCCCCGTCGTAACTCGAGAATATACACCAGGTTCCCGCCGCTACTTGAGAAAAACCATGAGACTTCCCCCTCGCCGCGAGATGAGGCCCGATTCCCCTGCACTGCATGCAGAGCAATGCCGTGTTGCACATCACACAGGAAAGGAGCCTTGATTTCCTTGATGGCACTCCAGAGAAACCCCAAGAACACTGTTTCAAGGCTAGAGGGATCCTGAGGTCACTGTAGCAACAAGAAAGAGCAGCATGGACCACAAATCAACTCGAAATGCAAGGTTAGTCCCTGGCTTCGACTCCAGAGGAATACCACCTTACCAGAAGCACCTCAAGAGGAGGCTTCTCTCAGCTCTAGGTATGTGAGAGGGACGCTGAGTTTGCGGCCTCAAGTGGAATGGATACCGTGATGACCTGACTCGAAATAAGGCCGGATATCCCTGCAGTGACTTGAATGCAGGCTCGTCTTGCATCTGCCAAGACGAAAGGATGTCTGAATCCCCTGGGGAGACCACAGAGAAAGGCCTAGTTCCCCACCTCATCGCGACCGGAGGCCTCACATCCTTTGAAAACTCCAGAGGGACGCGGAGATAAGTGCCGCGAAAAGAGACGATGCCTGACTCCTCGTGAAACTTGATAGGAGTCCCAGGATTCCTGTGGCACGTGGAAAGGGACCCTTGGTCTCCCGCCTCAGCTGGAGAGGCGTCCCAATTGCCCTGCCAAGCCTCGAGGAGAATCCCGAGTTGTCCCTCGCAACTAGGCAGAAGTCCTGACGTCGCTGAACAAACACGTGTGTGGAAGGGCCATCCCAGTCGTAACTCGAGAATATACCCCAGGTTCCCGCCGCAACTCGAGAAAAACCATGAGACTTCCCCCTCGCCGCGAGATGAGGACCGATTCCCCTGCACTGCGTGCAGAGCAATGCCGTGTTGCACATCACACAGGAAAGGAGCCTTGATTTCCTTGATGGCACTCCAGAGAAACCCCAAGAACACTGTTTTAAGGCTAGAGGGATCCTGAGGTCACTGTAGCAACACGAAAGAGCTCCGTGGACCAAAAATCAACTCGAGATGAGAGGTTAGTCCCTGGCTTCCACTCCAGAGGAGTACTACCTTACCACAAGCACCTCAAGAGGAGGCTTCTCTCAGCTCTAGGTATGTGAGAGGGACCCTGAGTTTGCAGCCTCAAGTGGAATGGACACCGCCATGACCTGACTCGAAATAACGCCGGATATCCCTGCAGTGACTTGAATGCAGGCTCGTCTTGCATCTCCCAAGACGAAAGGATATCTGAATCCCCTGTGGAGACCACAGAGAAAGACCTAGTTCCCCACCTCATCACGACCGGGGGCCTCACATCCTTTGAAAACTCCAGAGGGACGCGGAGATAAGTGCCTCCAAAAGAGACAATGCCTGACTCCTCGTGAAACTTGATAGGAGTCCCAGGATTCCTGTGGCACGTGGAAAGGGACCCTTGGTCTCCCACCTCAGCTGGAGAGGCGTCCCAATTGCCCTGCCAAGCCTCGAGGAGAATCCCGAGTTGTCCCTCGCAATTAGGCAGGAGTCCTGACGTGGCTGAACAAACACGTGTGTGGAAGGGCCATCCCCGTCGTAACTCGAGAATATACACCAGGTTCCCGCCGCTACTTGAGAAAAACCATGAGACTTCCCCCTCGCCGCGAGATGAGGCCCGATTCCCCTGCACTGCATGCAGAGCAATGCCGTGTTGCACATCACACAGGAAAGGAGCCTTGATTTCCTTGATGGCACTCCACAGAAACCCCAAGAACACTGTTTCAAGGCTAGAGGGATCCTGAGGTCACTGTAGCAACAAGAAAGAGCAGCATGGACCACAAATCAACTCGAAATGCAAGGTTAGTCCCTGGCTTCGACTCCAGAGGAATACCACCTTACCAGAAGCACCTCAAGAGGAGGCTTCTCTCAGCTCTAGGTATGTGAGAGGGACGCTGAGTTTGCGGCCTCAAGTGGAATGGATACCGTGATGACCTGACTCGAAATAAGGCCGGATATCCCTGCAGTGACTTGAATGCAGGCTCGTCTTGCATCTGCCAAGACGAAAGGATGTCTGAATCCCCTGGGGAGACCACAGAGAAAGACCTAGTTCCCCACCTCATCGCGACCGGAGGCCTCACATCCTTTGAAAACTCCAGAGGGACGCGGAGATAAGTGCCGCCAAAAGAGACGATGCCTGACTCCTCGTGAAACTTGATAGGAGTCCCAGGATTCCTGTGGCACGTGGAAAGGGACCCTTGGTCTCCCGCCTCAGCTGGAGAGGCGTCCCAATTGCCCTGCCAAGCCTCGAGGAGAATCCCGAGTTGTCCCTCGCAACTAGGCAGGAGTCCTGACGTCGCTGAACAAACACGTGTGTGGAAGGGCCATCCTCGTCGTAACTCGAGAATATACCCCAGGTTCCCGCCGCAACTCGAGAAAAACCATGACACTTCCCCCTCGCCGCGAGATGAGACCCGATTCCCCTGCACTGCGTGCAGAGCAATGCCGTGTTGCACATCACACAGGAAAGGAGCCTTGATTTCCTTGATGGCACTCCAGAGAAAGCCCACGAACACTGTTTCAAGGCTAGAGGGATCCTGAGGTCACTGTAGCAACACGAAAGAGCTCCGTGGACCAAAAATCAACTCGAGATGAGAGGTTAGTCCCTGGCTTCCACTCCAGAGGAGTACTACCTTACCACAAGCACCTCAAGAGGAGGCTTCTCTCAGCTCTAGGTATATGAGAGGGACCCAGAGTTTGCAGCCTCAAGTGGAATGGACACCGACATGCCCTGACTCGAAATAAGGCGGGATATCCCTGCAGTGACTTGAATGCAGGCTCGTCTTGCATCTGCCAAGACGAAAGGATGTCTGAATCCCCTGGGGAGACCACAGAGAAAGACCTAGGTCCCCACCTCATCATGACCGGAGGCCTCACATCCTTTGAAAACTCCAGAGGGACGCGGAGATAAGTGCCTCCAAAAGAGACGATGCCTGACTCCTCGTGAAACTTGATAGGAGTCCTAGGATTCCTGTGGCACGTGGAAAGGGACTCTTGATCTCCCGCCTCAGCTGGAGAGGCGTCCCAATTGCCCTGCCAAGCCTCGAGGGGAATCCCGAGTTGTCCCTCGCAACTAGTCAGGAGTCCGGACGTCGCTGAACAAACACGTGTGTGGAAGGGCCATCGCCGTCGTAACTCGAGAATGTACCCCAGGTTCCCGCCGCTACTCGAGAAAAACCATGAGACTTCCCCCTCGCCGCGAGATGAGGCCCGATTCCTCTGCACTGCATGCAGAGCAATGCCGTGTTGCACATCACACAGGAAAGGAGCCTTGATTTCCTTGATGGCACTCCAGAGAAACCCCAAGAACACTGTTTCAAGGCTAGAGGGATCCTGAGGTCACTGTAGTAACGTGAAAGAGTCTGTGGACCCCAAATCAACTCGACATGAGAGGTTAGTCCCTGGCTTCGACTCCAGAGGAATACCACCTTACCACAAGGACTTCAAGAGGAGGCTTCTCTCAGCTCCAGGTTTGTGGGAGGGACCCTGAGTTTGCGGCCTCAAGTGGAATGGACACCGCGATGCCCTGACTCCAAATAAGGCCGGATATGCCTGCAGTAACTTGAATGCAGGCTCGTCTTGCATCTCCCAAGACGAAAGGATGTCTGAATCCCTGTAGAGACCACAGAGAAAGACCTAGTTCCCCACCTCATCGCGACCGGAGGCCTCACATCCTTGGAAAACTCCAGAGGGACGTGGAGATCAGTGCCTATAAAGGAGACGATGCCTGACTCCTCGTGAAACTTGATAGGAGTCCCAGATTTCCTGTGGCACGTAAAAAGGGACCCTTCGTCTCCCGCCTCAGGTGGAGAGGCGTCCCAATTGCCCTGCGAAGCCTCGAGGAGAATCCCGAGTTGTCCCTCGCAACTAGGCAGGAGTCCTGACGTCGCTGAACAAACACGTGTGTGGAAGAGCCATCCCCGTCGTTACTCGAGAATGTACCTCAGGTTCCCGCCGCAACTCGAGAAAAACCATGAGACTTCCCCCTCGCCGCGAGATGAGGCCCGATTCCCCTGCACTGCGTGCAGAGCAATGCCGTGTTGCACATCACACAGGAAAGGAGCCTTGATTTCCTTGATGGCACTCCAGAGAAACCCCAAGAACACTGTTTCAAGGCTAGAGGGATCCTGAGGTCACTGTAGCAAGACGAAAAAGCTCCGTGGATCAAAAATCAACTCGAGATGAGAGGTTAGTCCCTGGCTTCCTCTCCAGAGGAGTACCACCTTACCACAAGCACCTCAAGAGGAGGCTTCTCTCAGCTCTAGGTATGTGAGAGGGACCCTGAGTTTGCAGCCTCAAGTGGAATGGACACCGCGATGCCCTGACTCGAAATAAGGCCGGATATCCCTGCAGTGACTTGAATGCAGGCTCGTCTTGCATCTGCCAAGACGAAAGGATGTCTGAATCCCCTGTGGAGACCACAGAGAAAGACCTAGTGCCCCACCTCATCGAGACCGGAGGCCTCACATCCTTTGAAAACTCCAAGGGATGCGGAGATCAGTGCCTCCAAAAGAGACGATGCCTGACTCCTCGTGAAAATTGATAGGAGTCCCAGGATTCCTGTGGCACGTGGAAAGGGACCCTTGGTCTCCCGCCTCAGCTGGACAGGCGTCCCAATTGCCCTGCCAAGCCTCGAGGAGAATCCCGAGTTGTCCCTCGCAACTAGGCAGGAGTCCTGACGTCGCTGAACAAACACCAGTGTGGAAGGGCCATCCCCGTCGTAACTCAAGAATATACCCCAGGTTCCCGCCGCAACTCGAGAAAAACCATGAGACTTCCCCCTCGCCGCGAGATGAGCCCCGATTCCCCTGCACTGCATGCAGAGCAATGCCGTGGTGCACATCACACAGGAAAGGAGCCTTGATTTCCTTGATGGCACTCCAGAGAAACCCCAAAAACAATGTTTCAAGGCTAGAGGCATCCTGAGGTCACTGTAGCAACACGAAAGAGCTCCGTGGACCACAAATCAACTCGAGATGAGAGGTTAGTCCCTGGCTTCGACTCCAGAGGAATACCACCTTACCACAAGCACCTCAAGAGGAGGCTTCTCTCAGCTCTAGGTATGTGAGAGGGACCCTGAATTTGCGGCCTCAAGTGGAATGGACACCGCGATGCCCTGACTCGAAATAAGGTCGGATATCCCTGCAGTGACTTGAATGCAGGCTCGACTTGCATCTCCCAAGACGAAAGGATGACTGAATCCCCTGTGGAGACCACAGAGAAAGACCTAGTTCCCCACCTGATCGCGACCGGAGGCCTCACATCCTTTGAAAACTCCAGAGGGACGCGGAGATACGTGCCGCCAAAAGAGACGATGCCTGACTCCTCGTGAAACTTGATAGGAGTCCCAGGATTCCTGTGGCACGTGGAAAGGGACCCTTGGTCTCCCCCCTCAGGTGGAGAGGCGTCCCAATTTCCCTACCAAGCCTCGAGGAGAATCCCGAGTTGTCCCTCGCAACTAGGCAGCAGTCCTGACGTCGCTGAACAAACACGTGTGTGGAAGGGCCATCCCCGTCGTAACTCGAGAATATACCCCAGGTTCCCGCCGCAACTCGAGAAAAACCATGAGACTTCCCCCTCGCCGCGAGATGAGGCCCGATTCCCCTGCACTGCGTGCAGAGCAATTCCGTGTTGCACATCACACAGGAAAGGAGCCTTGATTTCCTTGATGGCACTCCAGAGAAAGTCCACGAACACTGTTTCAAGGCTAGAGGGATCCTGAGGTCACTGTAGCAACAAGAAAGAGCTCCGTGGACCAAAAATCAAGTCGAGATGAGAGGTTAGTCCCTGGCTTCCACTCCAGAGGAGTACCACCTCACCACAAGCACCTCAAGAGGAGGCTTCTCTCAGCTCTAGGTATGTGAGAGGGACCCTGAGTTTGCGGCCTCAAGTGGAATGGACACCGTGATGCCCTGACTCGAAATAAGGCCGGATATCCCTGCAGTGACTTGAATGCAGGCTCGTCTTGCATCTCCCAAGACGAACGGATGTCTGAATCCCCTGTGGAGACCACAGAGAAAGACCTAGTTCCCCACTTCATCGCGACCGGAGGCCTCACATCCTTTGAAAACTCCAGAGGGACGCGGAGATCAGTGCCTCCAAAGGAGACGATGCCTGACTCCTCGTGAAAATTGATAGGAGTCCCTGGATTCCTTCGGTACGTGAAAAGGGGCCCTTGGTCTCCCGCCTCAGCTGGAGAGGCGTCCCAATTGCCCTGCCAAGCCTCGAGGAGAATCCCGAGTTGTCCCTCGCAACTAGGCAGGAGTCCTGACGTCGCTGAACAAACACGTGTGTGGAAGGGCCATCCCCGTCGTAACTCGAGAATATACCCCAGGTTCCCGCCGCAACTCGAGAAAAACCATGACACTTCCCCCTCGCCGAGAGATGAGGCCCGATTCCCCTGCACTGCGTGCAGAGCAATGCCGTGTTGCCCATCACAATGGAAAGGAGCCTTTATTTCCTTGATGGCACTCCAGAGAAACCCCAAGAACACTGTTTCAAGGCTAGAGGCATCCTGAGGTCACTGTAGTAAGACGAAAAAGCTCCGTGGACCAAAAATCAACTCGAGATGAGAGGTTAGTCCCTGGCTTCGACTCCATAGGAATACCACATTAACACAAGCACCTCAAGAGGAGGCTTCTCTCAGCTCTAGGTATGTGAGAGGGACCCTGAGTATGCGGCCTCAAGTGGAATGGACCCCGCGATGCCGTGACTCGAAATAAAGCCGGATATCCCTGCAGTGACTTGAATGCAGGCTCGTCTTGCATCTCCTAAGAAGAAAGGATGTCTGAATCCCGTGCGGAGACCACAGAGAAAGACCTAGTTCCCCACCTCATCTCGACCGGAGGCCTCACATCCTTTGAAAACTCCAGAGGGACGCGGAGATCAGTGCCTCCAAAGGAGACGATGCCTGACTCCTCATGAAACTTGATAGGAGTCCCAGGATTCCTGTGGCACGTGGAAAGGGACCCTTGGTCTCCCGCCTCAGCTGGAGATGCGTCCCAATTGCCCTGCCAAGCCTCGAGGAGAATCCCGAGTTGTCCCTCACAACTAGGCAGGAGTCCTGACGTCGCTGAACAAACACGTGTGTGGAAGGGCCATCCCCGTCGTAACTCGAGAATATACCCCAGGTTCCCGCCGCAACTCGAGAAAAACCATGAGACTTCCCCCTCGCCCCGAGATGAGGCCCGATTCCCCTGCACTGCATGCCGAGCAATGCCGTGTTGCACATCACACAGGAAAGGAGCCTTGATTTCCTTGATGGCACTCCAGAGAAACCCCAAGAACACTGTTTCAAGGCTAGAGGGATCCTGAGGTCACGTAAGTAACACAAAAGAGCTCCGTGGACCCCAAATCAACTCGACATGAGAGGTTAGTCCCTGGTTTCGACTCCAGAGGAATACCACCTTGCCACAAGCACCTCAAGAGG
This sequence comes from Cervus elaphus, assembly GCF_910594005.1. Classification (NCBI taxonomy): domain Eukaryota; kingdom Metazoa; phylum Chordata; class Mammalia; order Artiodactyla; family Cervidae; genus Cervus; species Cervus elaphus. The sequence continues at coordinate 2,538,817 of NC_057815.1, read as the reverse complement.
AGGCTTCTCTCAGCTCTAGGTATGTGAGAGGGACCCTGATTTTGAGGCCTAAAGTGGAATGGACACCGCGATGCCCTGACTCGAAATAAGGCCGGATTTCTCTGCAGTGATTTGAATGCAGGGTCGTCTTGCATCTCGCAAGACGAAAGGATGTCTGAATCCCCTGTGGAGGCCACAGAGAAAGACCTAGTTCCCCACCTCATCGCGACCGGAGGCCTCACATCCTTTGAAAACTCCAGAGGGACGCGGAGATCAGTGCCTCCAAAGGAGACGATGCCTGACTCCTCGTGAAACTTGATAGGAGTCCCAGGATTCCTGTGGCACGTGGAAAGGGACCCTTGGTCTCCCGCCTCAGCTGGAGAGGCGTCCCAATTGCCCTGCCAAGCCTCGAGGAGAATCCCGAGTTGTCCCTCGCAACTAGGCAGGAGTCCTGACGTCGCTGAACAAACACGTGTGTGGAAGGGCCATCCCCGTCGTAACTCGAGAATATACCCCAGGTTCCCGCCGCAACTTGAGAAAAACCATGAGACTTCCCCCTCGCCGCGAGATGAGGCCCGATTCCCCTGCACTGCATGCAGAGCAATGCCGTGTTGCACATCACACAGGAAAGGAGCCTTGATTTCCTTGATGGCACTCCACAGAAAACCCAAGAACACTGTTTCAAGGCTAGAGCGATCCTGAGGTCACTGTAGCAACAAGAAAGAGCAGCATGGACCACAAATCAACTCGAGATGCGAGGTTAGTCCCTGGCTTCGACTCCAGAGGAATACCACCTTACCAGAAGCACCTCAAGAGGAGGCTTCTCTCAGCTCTAGGTATGTGAGAGGTACCCTGAGTTTGCGGCCTCAAGTGGAATGGATACCGTGATGCCCTGACTCGAAATAATGCCGGATATCCCTGCAGTGACTTGAATGCAGGCTCGTCTTGCATCTGCCAAGACGAAAGGATGTCTGAATCCCCTATGGAGACCACAGAGAAAGACCTAGTTCCCCACCTCATTGCGACCGGAGGCCTCACATTCTTTGAAAACTCCAGAGGGACGCGGATATAAGTGCCGCCAAAAGAGACGATGCCTGACTCCTCGTGAAACTTGATAGTAGTCCCAGGATTCCTGTGGCACGTGGAAAGGGACCCTTGGTCTCCCCCCTCAGGTGGAGAGGCGTCCCAATTTCCCTACCAAGCCTCGAGGAGAATCCCGAGTTGTCCCTCGCAATTACGCAGGAGTCCTGACGTCGCTGAACAAACACGTGTTTGGAAGGGCCATCCCCGTCGTAACTCGAGAATATACCCCAGGTTACCGCCGCAACTCGAGAAAAACCATGAGACTTCCCCCTCGCCGCAAGATGAGGCCCGATTGCCCTGCACTGCGTGCAGAGCAACTCCGTGTTGCACATCACACAGGAAAGGAGCCTTGATTTCCTTGATGGCACTCCAGAGAAAGCCCACGAACACTGTTTCAAGGCTAGAGGGATCCTGAGGTCACTGTAGCAACACGAAAGAGCTCCGTGGACCAAAAATCAACTCGAGATGAGAGGTTAGTCCCTGGCTTCCACTCCAGAGGAGTACTACCTTACCACAAGCACCTCAAGAGGAGGCTTCTCTCAGCTCTAGGTATATGAGAGGGACCCAGAGTTTGCAGCCTCAAGTGGAATGGACACCGACATGCCCTGACTCGAAATAAGGCCGGATATCCCTGCAGTGACTTGAATGCAGGCTCGTCTTGCATCTGCCAAGACGAAAGGATGTCTGAATCCCCTGGGGAGACCACAGAGAAAGACCTAGGTCCCCACCTCATCATGACCGGAGGCCTCACATCCTTTGAAAACTCCAGAGGGACGCGGAGATAAGTGCCTCCAAAAGAGACGATGCCTGACTCCTCGTGAAACTTGATAGGAGTCCTAGGATTCCTGTGGCACGTGGAAAGGGACTCTTGATCTCCCGCCTCAGCTGGAGAGGCGTCCCAATTGCCCTGCCAAGCCTCGAGGGGAATCCCGAGTTGTCCCTCGCAACTAGTCAGGAGTCCGGACGTCGCTGAACAAACACGTGTGTGGAAGGGCCATCGCCGTCGTAACTCGAGAATGTACCCCAGGTTCCCGCCGCTACTCGAGAAAAACCATGAGACTTCCCCCTCGCCGCGAGATGAGGCCCGATTCCTCTGCACTGCATGCAGAGCAATGCCGTGTTGCACATCACACAGGAAAGGAGCCTTGATTTCCTTGATGGCACTCCAGAGAAACCCCAAGAACACTGTTTCAAGGCTAGAGGGATCCTGAGGTCACTGTAGTAACGTGAAAGAGTCTGTGGACCCCAAATCAACTCGACATGAGAGGTTAGTCCCTGGCTTCGACTCCAGAGGAATACCACCTTACCACAAGGACTTCAAGAGGAGGCTTCTCTCAGCTCCAGGTTTGTGGGAGGGACCCTGAGTTTGCGGCCTCAAGTGGAATGGACACCGCGATGCCCTGACTCCAAATAAGGCCGGATATGCCTGCAGTAACTTGAATGCAGGCTCGTCTTGCATCTCCCAAGACGAAAGGATGTCTGAATCCCTGTAGAGACCACAGAGAAAGACCTAGTTCCCCACCTCATCGCGACCGGAGGCCTCACATCCTTGGAAAACTCCAGAGGGACGTGGAGATCAGTGCCTATAAAGGAGACGATGCCTGACTCCTCGTGAAACTTGATAGGAGTCCCAGATTTCCTGTGGCACGTAAAAAGGGACCCTTCGTCTCCCGCCTCAGGTGGAGAGGCGTCCCAATTGCCCTGCGAAGCCTCGAGGAGAATCCCGAGTTGTCCCTCGCAACTAGGCAGGAGTCCTGACGTCGCTGAACAAACACGTGTGTGGAAGAGCCATCCCCGTCGTTACTCGAGAATGTACCTCAGGTTCCCGCCGCAACTCGAGAAAAACCATGAGACTTCCCCCTCGCCGCGAGATGAGGCCCGATTCCCCTGCACTGCGTGCAGAGCAATGCCGTGTTGCACATCACACAGGAAAGGAGCCTTGATTTCCTTGATGGCACTCCAGAGAAACCCCAAGAACACTGTTTCAAGGCTAGAGGGATCCTGAGGTCACTGTAGCAAGACGAAAAAGCTCCGTGGATCAAAAATCAACTCGAGATGAGAGGTTAGTCCCTGGCTTCCTCTCCAGAGGAGTACCACCTTACCACAAGCACCTCAAGAGGAGGCTTCTCTCAGCTCTAGGTATGTGAGAGGGACCCTGAGTTTGCAGCCTCAAGTGGAATGGACACCGCGATGCCCTGACTCGAAATAAGGCCGGATATCCCTGCAGTGACTTGAATGCAGGCTCGTCTTGCATCTGCCAAGACGAAAGGATGTCTGAATCCCCTGTGGAGACCACAGAGAAAGACCTAGTGCCCCACCTCATCGAGACCGGAGGCCTCACATCCTTTGAAAACTCCAAGGGATGCGGAGATCAGTGCCTCCAAAAGAGACGATGCCTGACTCCTCGTGAAAATTGATAGGAGTCCCAGGATTCCTGTGGCACGTGGAAAGGGACCCTTGGTCTCCCGCCTCAGCTGGACAGGCGTCCCAATTGCCCTGCCAAGCCTCGAGGAGAATCCCGAGTTGTCCCTCGCAACTAGGCAGGAGTCCTGACGTCGCTGAACAAACACCAGTGTGGAAGGGCCATCCCCGTCGTAACTCAAGAATATACCCCAGGTTCCCGCCGCAACTCGAGAAAAACCATGAGACTTCCCCCTCGCCGCGAGATGAGGCCCGATTCCCCTGCACTGCATGCAGAGCAATGCCGTGGTGCACATCACACAGGAAAGGAGCCTTGATTTCCTTGATGGCACTCCAGAGAAACCCCAAAAACAATGTTTCAAGGCTAGAGGCATCCTGAGGTCACTGTAGCAACACGAAAGAGCTCCGTGGACCACAAATCAACTCGAGATGAGAGGTTAGTCCCTGGCTTCGACTCCAGAGGAATACCACCTTACCACAAGCACCTCAAGAGGAGGCTTCTCTCAGCTCTAGGTATGTGAGAGGGACCCTGAATTTGCGGCCTCAAGTGGAATGGACACCGCGATGCCCTGACTCGAAATAAGGTCGGATATCCCTGCAGTGACTTGAATGCAGGCTCGACTTGCATCTCCCAAGACGAAAGGATGACTGAATCCCCTGTGGAGACCACAGAGAAAGACCTAGTTCCCCACCTGATCGCGACCGGAGGCCTCACATCCTTTGAAAACTCCAGAGGGACGCGGAGATACGTGCCGCCAAAAGAGACGATGCCTGACTCCTCGTGAAACTTGATAGGAGTCCCAGGATTCCTGTGGCACGTGGAAAGGGACCCTTGGTCTCCCCCCTCAGGTGGAGAGGCGTCCCAATTTCCCTACCAAGCCTCGAGGAGAATCCCGAGTTGTCCCTCGCAACTAGGCAGCAGTCCTGACGTCGCTGAACAAACACGTGTGTGGAAGGGCCATCCCCGTCGTAACTCGAGAATATACCCCAGGTTCCCGCCGCAACTCGAGAAAAACCATGAGACTTCCCCCTCGCCGCGAGATGAGGCCCGATTCCCCTGCACTGCGTGCAGAGCAATTCCGTGTTGCACATCACACAGGAAAGGAGCCTTGATTTCCTTGATGGCACTCCAGAGAAAGTCCACGAACACTGTTTCAAGGCTAGAGGGATCCTGAGGTCACTGTAGCAACAAGAAAGAGCTCCGTGGACCAAAAATCAAGTCGAGATGAGAGGTTAGTCCCTGGCTTCCACTCCAGAGGAGTACCACCTCACCACAAGCACCTCAAGAGGAGGCTTCTCTCAGCTCTAGGTATGTGAGAGGGACCCTGAGTTTGCGGCCTCAAGTGGAATGGACACCGTGATGCCCTGACTCGAAATAAGGCCGGATATCCCTGCAGTGACTTGAATGCAGGCTCGTCTTGCATCTCCCAAGACGAACGGATGTCTGAATCCCCTGTGGAGACCACAGAGAAAGACCTAGTTCCCCACTTCATCGCGACCGGAGGCCTCACATCCTTTGAAAACTCCAGAGGGACGCGGAGATCAGTGCCTCCAAAGGAGACGATGCCTGACTCCTCGTGAAAATTGATAGGAGTCCCTGGATTCCTTCGGTACGTGAAAAGGGGCCCTTGGTCTCCCGCCTCAGCTGGAGAGGCGTCCCAATTGCCCTGCCAAGCCTCGAGGAGAATCCCGAGTTGTCCCTCGCAACTAGGCAGGAGTCCTGACGTCGCTGAACAAACACGTGTGTGGAAGGGCCATCCCCGTCGTAACTCGAGAATATACCCCAGGTTCCCGCCGCAACTCGAGAAAAACCATGACACTTCCCCCTCGCCGAGAGATGAGGCCCGATTCCCCTGCACTGCGTGCAGAGCAATGCCGTGTTGCCCATCACAATGGAAAGGAGCCTTTATTTCCTTGATGGCACTCCAGAGAAACCCCAAGAACACTGTTTCAAGGCTAGAGGCATCCTGAGGTCACTGTAGTAAGACGAAAAAGCTCCGTGGACCAAAAATCAACTCGAGATGAGAGGTTAGTCCCTGGCTTCGACTCCATAGGAATACCACATTAACACAAGCACCTCAAGAGGAGGCTTCTCTCAGCTCTAGGTATGTGAGAGGGACCCTGAGTATGCGGCCTCAAGTGGAATGGACCCCGCGATGCCGTGACTCGAAATAAAGCCGGATATCCCTGCAGTGACTTGAATGCAGGCTCGTCTTGCATCTCCTAAGAAGAAAGGATGTCTGAATCCCGTGCGGAGACCACAGAGAAAGACCTAGTTCCCCACCTCATCTCGACCGGAGGCCTCACATCCTTTGAAAACTCCAGAGGGACGCGGAGATCAGTGCCTCCAAAGGAGACGATGCCTGACTCCTCATGAAACTTGATAGGAGTCCCAGGATTCCTGTGGCACGTGGAAAGGGACCCTTGGTCTCCCGCCTCAGCTGGAGATGCGTCCCAATTGCCCTGCCAAGCCTCGAGGAGAATCCCGAGTTGTCCCTCACAACTAGGCAGGAGTCCTGACGTCGCTGAACAAACACGTGTGTGGAAGGGCCATCCCCGTCGTAACTCGAGAATATACCCCAGGTTCCCGCCGCAACTCGAGAAAAACCATGAGACTTCCCCCTCGCCCCGAGATGAGGCCCGATTCCCCTGCACTGCATGCCGAGCAATGCCGTGTTGCACATCACACAGGAAAGGAGCCTTGATTTCCTTGATGGCACTCCAGAGAAACCCCAAGAACACTGTTTCAAGGCTAGAGGGATCCTGAGGTCACGTAAGTAACACAAAAGAGCTCCGTGGACCCCAAATCAACTCGACATGAGAGGTTAGTCCCTGGTTTCGACTCCAGAGGAATACCACCTTGCCACAAGCACCTCAAGAGGAGGCTTCTCTCAGCTCTAGGTATGTGAGAGGGACCCTGATTTTGAGGCCTAAAGTGGAATGGACACCGCGATGCCCTGACTCGAAATAAGGCCGGATTTCTCTGCAGTGATTTGAATGCAGGGTCGTCTTGCATCTCGCAAGACGAAAGGATGTCTGAATCCCCTGTGGAGGCCACAGAGAAAGACCTAGTTCCCCACCTCATCGCGACCGGAGGCCTCACATCCTTTGAAAACTCCAGAGGGACGCGGAGATCAGTGCCTCCAAAGGAGACGATGCCTGACTCCTCGTGAAACTTGATAGGAGTCCCAGGATTCCTGTGGCACGTGGAAAGGGACCCTTGGTCTCCCGCCTCAGCTGGAGAGGCGTCCCAATTGCCCTGCCAAGCCTCGAGGAGAATCCCGAGTTGTCCCTCGCAACTAGGCAGGAGTCCTGACGTCGCTGAACAAACACGTGTGTGGAAGGGCCATCCCCGTCGTAACTCGAGAATATACCCCAGGTTCCCGCCGCAACTTGAGAAAAACCATGAGACTTCCCCCTCGCCGCGAGATGAGGCCCGATTCCCCTGCACTGCATGCAGAGCAATGCCGTGTTGCACATCACACAGGAAAGGAGCCTTGATTTCCTTGATGGCACTCCACAGAAAACCCAAGAACACTGTTTCAAGGCTAGAGCGATCCTGAGGTCACTGTAGCAACAAGAAAGAGCAGCATGGACCACAAATCAACTCGAGATGCGAGGTTAGTCCCTGGCTTCGACTCCAGAGGAATACCACCTTACCAGAAGCACCTCAAGAGGAGGCTTCTCTCAGCTCTAGGTATGTGAGAGGTACCCTGAGTTTGCGGCCTCAAGTGGAATGGATACCGTGATGCCCTGACTCGAAATAATGCCGGATATCCCTGCAGTGACTTGAATGCAGGCTCGTCTTGCATCTGCCAAGACGAAAGGATGTCTGAATCCCCTATGGAGACCACAGAGAAAGACCTAGTTCCCCACCTCATTGCGACCGGAGGCCTCACATTCTTTGAAAACTCCAGAGGGACGCGGAGATAAGTGCCGCCAAAAGAGACGATGCCTGACTCCTCGTGAAACTTGATAGTAGTCCCAGGATTCCTGTGGCACGTGGAAAGGGACCCTTGGTCTCCCCCCTCAGGTGGAGAGGCGTCCCAATTTCCCTACCAAGCCTCGAGGAGAATCCCGAGTTGTCCCTCGCAATTACGCAGGAGTCCTGACGTCGCTGAACAAACACGTGTTTGGAAGGGCCATCCCCGTCGTAACTCGAGAATATACCCCAGGTTACCGCCGCAACTCGAGAAAAACCATGAGACTTCCCCCTCGCCGCAAGATGAGGCCCGATTGCCCTGCACTGCGTGCAGAGCAACTCCGTGTTGCACATCACACAGGAAAGGAGCCTTGATTTCCTTGATGGCACTCCAGAGAAAGCCCACGAACACTGTTTCAAGGCTAGAGGGATCCTGACGTCACTGGAGCAACAAGAAAGAGCTCCGTGGACCAAAAATCAAGTCGAGATGAGAGGTTAGTCCCTGGCTTCCACTCCAGAGGAGTACCACCTCACCACAAGCACCTCAAGAGGAGGCTTCTCTCAACTCTAGGTATGTGAGAGGGACCCTGAGTTTGCGGCCTCAAGTGGAATGGACACCGTGATGCCCTGACTCGAAATAAGGCCGGATATCCCTGCAGTGACTTGAATGCAGGCTCGTCTTGCATCTCCCAAGACGAAAGGATGTCTGAATCCCCTGTGGAGACCACAGAGAAAGACCTAGTTCCCCACCTCATCGCGACCGGAGGCCTCACATCCTTTGAAAACTCCAGAGGGACGCGGAGATCAGTGCCTCCAAAGGAGACGATGCCTGACTCCTCGTGAAACTTGATAGGAGTCCCAGTATTCCTGTGGCACGTGGAAAGGGAACCTTGTTATCCCGCCTCAGCTGGAGAGGCGTCCCAATTGCCCTGCCAAGCCTCGAGGAGAATCCCGAGTTGTCCCTCGCAACTAGGCAGGAGTCCTGACGTCGCTGAACAAACACGTGGGTGGAAGGGCCATCCCCGTCGTAACTCGAGAATATACCCCAGGTTCCCGCCGCAACTCGAGAAAAACCATGAGAATTCCCCCTTGCCGGGAGATGAGGCCCGATTCCCCTGCACTGCGTGCAGAGCAATGCCGTGTTCCACATCACACAGGAAAGGAGCCTTGATTTCCTTGATGGCACTCCAGAGAAAGCCCACGAACACTGTTTCAAGGCTAGAGGGATCCTGAGGTCACTGTAGCAACACGAAAGAGCTCCGTGGACCAAAAATCAACTCGAGATGAGAGGTTAATCCCTGGCTTCCACTCCAGAGGAGTACTACCTTACCACAAGCACCTCAAGAGGAGGTTTCTCTCAGCTCTAGGTATGTGAGAGGGACCCTGAGTTTGCAGCCTCAAGTGGAATGGACACCGCGATGCCCTGACTCGAAATAAGGGCGGATATCCCTGCAGTGACTTGAATGCAGGCTCGTCTTGCATCTCCCAAGACGAAAGGTCGTCTGAATCCCCTGTGGAGACCACAGAGAAAGACCTAGTTCCCCACCTCATCATGACCGGAGGCCTCACATCCTTTGAAAACTCCAGAGGGACGCGTAGATCAGTGCCTCCAAAGGAGACGATGCCTGACTCCTCGTGAAACTTGATAGGAGTCCCAGGATTCCTGTGCCACGTGGAAAGGGACACTTGGTCTCCCACCTCAGCTGGACAGGCGTCCCAATTGCCCTGCCAAGCCTCGAGGAGAATCCCGAGTTGTCCCTCGCAACTAGGCAGGAGTCCTGACGTCGCTGAACAAACAGGTGTGTGGAAGGGCCATCCCCGTCGTAACTCGAGAATATACCCCAGGTTCCCGCCGCAACTCGAGAAAAACCATGAGAATTCCACCTCGCCGCGAGATGAGGCCCGATTCCCCTGCACTGCATGCAGAGCAATGCGGTGTTGCACATCACACAGGAAAGGAGCCTTGATTATCTTGATGGCACTCCAGAGAAACCCCAAGAACACTGTTTCAAGGCTAGAGGGATCCTGAGGTCACTGTAGCAACAGGAAAGAGCTCCGTGGACCCCAAATCAACTCGACATGAGAGGTTAGTCCCTGGCTTCGACTCCAGAGGAATACCACCTTACCACAAGCACCTCAAGAGGAGGCTTCTCTCAGCTCTAGGTATGTGAGAGGGACCCTGAGTTTTCGGCCTCAAGTGGAATGGACACTGCGATGCCCTGACTCAAAATAAGGCCGGATATCCCTGCAGTGACTTGAATGCAGGCTCGTCTTGCATCTCCCAAGACGAAAGGATGTCTGAATCCCCTGTGGAGACCACAGAGAAAGACCTAGTTCCCCACCTCATCGCGACCGGAGGCCTCACATCCTTTGAAAACTCCAGAGGGACGCGGAGATCAGTGCCTCCAAAGGAGACGATGCCTGACTCCTCGTGAAACTTGATAGGAGTCCCAGGATTCCTGTGGCAAGTGGAAAGGGACCCTTGGTCTCCCGCCTCAGCTGGAGAGGCGTCCCAATTGCCCTGTCAAGCCTCGAGGAGAATTCCGAGTTGTCCCTCGCAACTAGGCAGGAGTCCTGACGTCGCTGAACAAACACGTGTGTGGAAGGGCCAACCCCGTCGTAACTCGAGAATATACCCCAGGTTCCCGCCGCAACTCGAGAAAAACCATGAGACTTCCGCCTCTCCGCGAAATGAGGCCCGATTCCCCTGCACTGCGTGCAGAGCAATGCCGTGTTGCACATCACACAGGAAAGGAGCCTAGATTTCCTTGATGGCACTCCAGAGAAAGCCCAAGAACACTGTTTCAAGGCTAGAGGGATCCTGAGGTCACTGAAGCAACAAGAAAGAGCTCCGTGGACCAAAAATCAACTCGAGATGAGAGGTTAGTCCCTGGCTTCGACTCCAGAGGAATACCACCTTACCACAAGCACCTCAAGAGGAGGCTTCTCTCAGCTCTAGGTATGTGAGAGGGACCCTGAGTTTGCGGCCTCAAGTGGAATGGACACCGCGATGCCCTGACTCGAAATAAGGCCGGATATCCCTGCAGTGACTTGAATGCAGGCTCGTCTTGCATCTCCCAAAACGAAAGGATGTCTGAATCCCCTGTGGAGACCACAGAGAAAGACCTAGTTACCCACCTCATCGTGACCGGAGGCCTCACATCCTTTGAAAACCTCAGAGGGACGCGGAGATCAGTGCCTCCAAAGGAGACGATGCTTGACTCCTCGTGAAACTTGATAGGAGTCCCAGGATTCCTGTGGCACGTGGAAATGGACCCTTGGTCTCCCGCCTCAGCTGGAGAGGCGTCCCAATTGCCCTGCCAAGCCTCAAGGAGAATCCCGAGTTGTCCCTCGCAACTAGGCAGGAGTCCTGACGTCGCTGAACAAACAAGTGTGTGGAAGGGCCATCGCCGTCGTAACTCGAGAATATACCCCAGGTTCCCGCCACAACTCGAGAAAAACCATGAGGCTTTCCCCTCGCCGTGAAATGAGGCCCGATTCTCCTGCACTGCGTGCAGAGCAATGCCGTGTGGCACATCACACAGGAAAGGAGCCTTGATTTCCTTGATGGCACTACAGAGAAACCCCAAGAACATTGTTTCAAGGCTAGATGGATCCTGAGGTCACTCTAGCAGCACGAAAGAGCTCCATGGACCCCAAATCAACTCGACATGAGAGGTTAGTCCCTGGCTTCGACTCCAGAGGAATACCACCTTACCACAAGCACCTCAAGAGGAGGCTTCTCTCAGCTCTAGGTATGTGAGAGGGACCCTGAGTTTGCAGCCTCAAGTGGAATGGACACCGCGATGCCCTGACTCGAAATAAGGCCGGATATGCCTGCAGTGACTTGAATGCAGGCTCGTCTTGCATCTCCCAAGACGAAAGGATGTCTGAATCCCCTGTGGAGACCACAGAGAAAGACCTAGTTCCCCACCTCATCGCGACCGGAGGCCTCACATCCTTTGAAAACTCCAGAGGGACGCGTAGATCAGTGCCTCCAAAGGAGACGATGCCTGACTCCTCGTGAAACTTGATAGGAGTCCCAGGATTCCTGTGCCACGTGGAAAGGGACACTTGGTCTCCCACCTCAGCTGGAGAGGCGTCCCAATTGCCCTGCCAAGCCTCGAGGAGAATCCCTAGTTGTCCCTCGCAACTAGGCAGGAGTCCTGATGTCGCTGAACAAACACGGGTGTGAAAGGGCAATCCCCGTCGTAACTCGAGAATATACCCCAGGTTCCTGCCGCAACTCGAGAAAAACCATGAGAATTCCACCTCTCCGCGAGATGAGGCCCGATTCCCCTGCACTGCGTGCAGAGCAATGCCGTGTTGCACATCACACAGGAAAGGAGCCTTGATTTCCTTGATGGCACCCCAGAAAAACCCCAAGAACACTGTTTCAAGGCTAGAGGGATCCTGAGGTCATTGTAGCAAGACGAAAAACCTCCATGGACCAAAAATCAACTCGAGATGCGAGGTTAGTCCCTGGCTTCGACTCCAGAGGAATACCACCTTACCAGAAGCACCTCAAGAGGAGGCTTCTCTCAGCTCTAGGTATGTGAGAGGGAACCTGAGTTTGCGGCCTCAAGTGAAATGGACACCGCGATGCCCTGACTCGAAATAAGGCTGGATATGCCTACAATGAATTGAATGCAGGCTCGTCTTGCATCTCCCAAGACGAAAGGATGTCTGAATCCCCTGTGGAGACCACAGAGAAAGACCTAGTTCCCCACCTCATCGCGACCGGAGGCCTCACATCCTTTGAAAACTCCAGAGGGACGCGGAGATCAGTGCCTTCAAAGGAGACGATGCCTGACTCCTCGTGAAACTTGATAGGAGTCCCAGGATTCCTATGGCACGTGGAAACGGACACTTGGTCTTCCGCCTTACCTGGAGAGGCGTCCCAATTGCCCTGCCAAGCCTCGAGGAGAATCCCGAGTTGTCCCTCGCAACTAGGCAGGAGTCCTGACGTCGCTGAACAAACACGTGTGTGGAAGGGCCATCCCCGTCGTAACTCGAGAATATACCCCAGGTTTCCGCCGCAACTCGAGAAAAACCATGAGACTTCTCCCTCGCCGCGAGATGAGGCCCGATTCCCCTGCACTGCGTGCAGAGCAATGCCGTGTTGCACATCACACAGGAAAGGAGCCTTGATTTCCTTGATGGCACTCCAGAGAAAGCCCAAGAACACTGTTTCAAGGCTAGAGGGATCCTGAGGTCACTGTAGCAACAAGAAAGAGCAGCATGGACCACAAATCAACTCGAGATGAGGGGTTAGTCCCTGGCTTCGATTCCAGAGGAATACCACCTTACCAAAAGCACCTCAAGAGGAGGCTTCTCTCAGGTCTAGGTATGTGAGAGGGAACCTGAGTTTGCGGCCTCAAGTGAAATGGACACCGCGATGCCCTGACTCGAAATAAGGCTGGATATGCCTACAATGAATTGAATGCAGGCTCGTCTTGCATCTCCCAAGACGAAAGGATGTCTGAATCCCCTGCGGAGACCACAGAGAAAGACCTAGTTCCCCACCTCATCGCGACCGGAGGCCTCACATCCTTTGAAAACTCCAGAGGGATGCGGAGATCAGTGCCTCCAAAGGAGACGATGCCTGACTCCTCGGGAAACTTGATAGGAGTCCCAGGATTCCTGTGGCACGTGGAAAGGGACCCTTGGTCTCCCGCCTCAGCTGGAGAGGCGTCCCAATTGCCCTGCCAAGCCTCGAGGAGAATCCTTAGTTGTCCCTCGCAACTAGGCAGAAGTCCTGACGTCGCTGAACAAACACGTGTGTGGAAGGGCCATCCCCGTCGTAACTCGAGAATATACCCCAGGTTCCCGCCGCAGCTCTAGAAAAACCATGAGACTTCCCCCTCGCCGCGAGATGAGGCCCGATTCCCCTGCACTGCATGCAGAGCAATGCCGTGTTGCACATCACACAGGAAAGGAGCCTTGATTTCCTTGATGGCACTCCACAGAAACTCCAAGAACACTGTTTCAAGGCTAGAGGGATCCTGAGGTCACTGTAGCAACAAGAAAGAGCAGCATGGACCATAAATCAACTCGAAATGCGAGGTTAGTCCCTGGCTTCGACTCCAGAGGAATACCACCTTACCAGAAGCACCTCAAGAGGAGGCTTCTCTCAGCTCTAGGTATGTGAGAGGGACCCTGAGTTTGCGGCCTCAAGTGGAATGGATACCGTGATGACCTGACTCGAAATAAGGACGGATATCCCTGCAGTGACTTGAATGCAGGCTCGTCTTGCATCTGCCAAGACGAAAGGATGTCTGAATCCCCTGGGGAGACCACAGAGAAAGACCTAGTTCCCCACCTCATCGCGACCGGAGGCCTCACATCCTTTGAAAACTCCAGAGGGACGCGGAGATAAGTGCCGCCAAAAGAGACGATGCCTGACTCCTCGTGAAACTTGATAGGAGTCCCAGGATTCCTGTGGCACGTGGAAAGGGACCCTTGGTCTCCCGCCTCAGCTGGAGAGGCGTCCCAATTGCCCTGCCAAGCCTCGAGGAGAATCCCGAGTTGTCCCTCGCAACTAGGCAGGAGTCCTGACGTCGCTGAACAAACACGTGTGTGGAAGGGCCATCCCCGTCGTAACTCGAGAATATACCCCAGGTTCCCGCCGCAACTCGAGAAAAACCATGACACTTCCCCCTCGCCGCGAGATGAGACCCTATTCCCCTGCACTGCGTGCAGAGCAATGCCGTGTTGCACATCACACAGGAAAGGAGCCTTGATTTCCTTGATGGCACTCCAGAGAAAGCCCACGAACACTGTTCCAAGGCTAGAGGGATCCTGAGGTCACTGTAGCAACACGAAAGAGCTCCGTGGACCAAAAATCAACTCGAGATGAGAGGTTAGTCCCTGGCTTCCACTCCAGAGGAGTACTACCTTACCACAAGCACCTCAAGAGGAGGCTTCTCTCAGCTCTAGGTATATGAGAGGGACCCAGAGTTTGCAGCCTCAAGTGGAATGGACACCGCCATGCCCTGACTCGAAATAAGGCCGGATATCCCTGCAGTGACTTGAATGCTGGCTCGTCTTGCATCTGCCAAGACGAAAGGATGTCTGAATCCCCTTTGGAGACCACAGAGAAAGACCTAGTTCCCCACCTCATCATGACCGGAGGCCTCACATCCTTTGAAAACTCCAGAGGGACGCGGAGATAAGTGCCTCCAAAAGAGACGATGCCTGACTCCTCGTGAAACTTGATAGGAGTCCTAGGATTCCTGTGGCACGTGGAAAGGGACTCTTGATCTCCCGCCTCAGCTGGAGAGGCGTCCCAATTGCCCTGCCAAGCCTCGAGGGGAATCCCGAGTTGTCCCTCGCAACTAGTCAGGAGTCCGGACGTCGCTGAACAAACACGTGTGTGGAAGGGCCATCGCCGTCGTAACTCGAGAATGTACCCCAGGTTCCCGCCGCTACTCGAGAAAAACCATGAGACTTCCCCCTCGCCGCGAGATGAGGCCCGATTCCTCTGCACTGCATGCAGAGCAATGCCGTGTTGCACATCACACAGGAAAGGAGCGTTGATTTCCTTGATGGCACTCCAGAGAAACCCCAAGAACACTGTTTCAAGGCTAGAGGGATCCTGAGGTCACTGTAGCAACACGAAAGAGCTCCGTGGACCAAAAATCAACTCGAGATGAGAGGTTAGTCCCTGGCTTCCACTCCAGAGGAGTACTACCTTACCACAAGCACCTCAAGAGGAGGCTTCTCTCAGCTCTAGGTATGTGAGAGGGACCCTGAATTTGCAGCCTCAAGTGGAATGGACACCGCCATGACCTGACTCAAAATAACGCCGGATATCCCTGCAGTGACTTGAATGCAGGCTCGTCTTGCATCTCCCAAGACGAAAGGATGTCTGAATCCCCTGTGGAGACCACAGAGAAAGACCTAGTTCCCCACCTCATCACGACCGGGGGCCTCACATCCTTTGAAAACTCCAGAGGGACGCGGAGATAAGTGCCTCCAAAAGAGACGATGCCTGACTCCTCGTGAAACTTGATAGGAGTCCCAGGATTCCTGTGGCACGTGGAAAGGGACCCTTGGTCTCCCACCTCAGCTGGAGAGGCGTCCCAATTGCCCTGCCAAGCCTCGAGGAGAATCCCGAGTTGTCCCTCGCAACTAGGCAGGAGTCCTGACGTGGCTGAACAAACACGTGTGTGGAAGGGCCATCCCCGTCGTAACTCGAGAATATACACCAGGTTCCCGCCGCTACTTGAGAAAAACCATGAGACTTCCCCCTCGCCGCGAGATGAAGCCCGATTCCCCTGCACTGCATGCAGAGCAATGCCGTGTTGCACATCACACAGGAAAGGAGCCTTGATTTCCTTGATGGCACTCCACAGAAACCCCAAGAACACTGTTTCAAGGCTAGAGGGATCCTGAGGTCACTGTAGCAACAAGAAAGAGCAGCATGGACCACAAATCAACTCGAAATGCGAGGTTAGTCCCTGGCTTCGACTCCAGAGGAATACCACCTTACCAGAAGCACCTCAAGAGGAGGCTTCTCTCAGCTCTAGGTATGTGAGAGGGACTCTGAGTTTGCGGCCTCAAGTGGAATGGATACCGTGATGACCTGACTCGAAATAAGGCCGGATATCCCTGCAGTGACTTGAATGCAGGCTCGTCTTGCATCTGCCAAGACGAAAGGATGTCTGAATCCCCTGGGGAGACCACAGAGAAAAACCTAGTTCCCCACCTCATCGCGACCGGAGGCCTCACATCCTTTGAAAACTCCAGAGGGACGCGGAGATAAGTGCCGCCAAAAGAGACGATGCCTGACTCCTCGTGAAACTTGATAGGAGTCCCAGGATTCCTGTGGCACGTGGAAAGGGACCCTTGGTCTCCCGCCTCAGCTGGAGAGGCGTCCCAATTGCCCTGCCAAGCCTCGAGGAGAATCCCGAGTTGTCCCTCGCAACTAGGCAGGAGTCCTGACGTCGCTGATCAAACACGTGTGTGGAAGGGCCATCCTCGTCGTAACTCGAGAATATACCCCAGGTTCCCGCCGCAACTCGAGAAAAACCATGACACTTCCCCCTCGCCGCGAGATGAGACCCGATTCCCCTGCACTACGTGCAGAGCAATGCCGTGTTGCACATCACACAGGAAAGGAGCCTTGATTTCCTTGATGGCACTCCAGAGAAAGCCCACGAACACTGTTTCAAGGCTAGAGGGATCCTGAGGTCACTGTAGCAACACGAAAGAGCTCCGTGGACCAAAAATCAACTCGAGATGAGAGGTTAGTCCCTGGCTTCCACTCCAGAGGAGTACTACCTTACCACAAGCACCTCAAGAGGAGGCTTCTCTCAGCTCTAGGTATATGAGAGGGACCCAGAGTTTGCAGCCTCAAGTGGAATGGACACCGCCATGCCCTGACTCGAAATAAGGCCGGATATCCATGCAGTGACTTGAATGCAGGCTCGTCTTGCATCTGCCAAGACGAAAGGATGTCTGAATCCCCTGGGGAGACCACAGAGAAAGACCTAGTTCCCCACCTCATCATGACCGGAGGCCTCACATCCTTTGAAAACTCCAGAGGGATGCGGAGATAAGTGCCTCCAAAAGAGACGATGCCTGACTCCTCGTGAAACTTGATAGGAGTCCCAGGATTCCTGTGGCACGTGGAAAGGGACTCTTGATCTCCCGCCTCAGCTGGAGAGGCGTCCCAATTGCCCTGCCAAGCCTCGAGGGGAATCCCGAGTTGTCCCTCGCAACTAGTCAGGAGTCCGGACGTCGCTGAACAAACACGTGTGTGGAAGGGCCATCGCCGTCGTAACTCGAGAATGTACCCCAGGTTCCCGCCGCTACTCGAGAAAAACCATGAGACTTCCCCCTCGCCGCGAGATGAGGCCCGATTCCTCTGCACTGCATGCAGAGCAATGCCGTGTTGCACATCACACAGGAAAGGAGCCTTGATTTCCTTGATGGCACTCCAGAGAAACCCCAAGAACACTGTTTCAAGGCTAGAGGGATCCTGAGGTCACTGTAGCAACGTGAAAGAGTCTGTGGACCCCAAATCAACTCGACATGAGAGGTTAGTCCCTGGCTTCGACTCCAGAGGAATACCACCTTACCACAAGGACTTCAAGAGGAGGCTTCTCTCAGCTCCAGGTTTGTGGGAGGGACCCTGAGTTTGCGGCCTCAAGTGGAATGGACACCGCGATGCCCTGACTCCAAATAAGGCCGGATATGCCTGCAGTAACTTGAATGCAGGCTCGTCTTGCATCTCCCAAGACGAAAGGATGTCTGAATCCCTGTAGAGACCACAGAGAAAGACCTAGTTCCCCACCTCATCGCGACCGGAGGCCTCACATCCTTGGAAAACTCCAGAGGGACGTGGAGATCAGTGCCTCCAAAGGAGACGATGCCTGACTCCTCGTGAAACTTGATAGGAGTCCCAGGATTCCTGTGGCACGTGGAAAGGGACCCTTGGTCTCCCGCCTCAGCTGGAGAGGCGTCCCAATTGCCCTGCCAAGCCTCGAGGAGAATCCCTAGTTGTCCCTCGCAACTAGGCAGAAGTCCTGACGTCGCTGAACAAACACGTGTGTGGAAGGGCCATCCCCGTCGTAACTCGAGAATATACCCCAGGTTCCCGCCGCAACTCGAGAAAAACCATGAGACTTCCCCCTCGCCGCGAGATGAGGACCGATTCCCCTGCACTGCGTGCAGAGCAATGCCGTGTTGCACATCACACAGGAAAGGAGCCTTGATTTCCTTGATGGCACTCCAGAGAAACCCCAAGAACACTGTTTCAAGGCTAGAGGGATCCTGAGGTCACTGTAGCAACACGAAAGAGCTCCGTGGACCAAAAATCAACTCGAGATGAGAGGTTAGTCCCTGGCTTCCACTCCAGAGGAGTACTACCTTACCACAAGCACCTCAAGAGGAGGCTTCTCTCAGCTCTAGGTATGTGAGAGGGACCCTGAGTTTGCAGCCTCAAGTGGAATGGACACCGCCATGACCTGACTCGAAATAACGCCGGATATCCCTGCAGTGACTTGAATGCAGGCTCGTCTTGCATCTCCCAAGACGAAAGGATGTCTGAATCCCCTGTGGAGACCACAGAGAAAGACCTAGTTCCCCACCTCATCACGACCGGGGGCCTCACATCCTTTGAAAACTCCAGAGGGACGCGGAGATAAGTGCCTCCAAAAGAGACGATGCCTGACTCCTCGTGAAACTTGATAGGAGTCCCAGGATTCCTGTGGCACGTGGAAAGGGACCCTTGGTCTCCCACCTCAGCTGGAGAGGCGTCCCAATTGCCCTGCCAAGCCACGAGGAGAATCCCGAGTTGTCCCTCGCAACTAGGCAGGAGTCCTGACGTGGCTGAACAAACACGTGTGTGGAAGGGCCATCCCCGTCGTAACTCGAGAATATACACCAGGTTCCCGCCGCTACTTGAGAAAAACCATGAGACTTCCCCCTCGCCGCGAGATGAGGCCCGATTCCCCTGCACTGCATGCAGAGCAATGCCGTGTTGCACATCACACAGGAAAGGAGCCTTGATTTCCTTGATGGCACTCCAGAGAAACCCCAAGAACACTGTTTCAAGGCTAGAGGGATCCTGAGGTCACTGTAGCAACAAGAAAGAGCAGCATGGACCACAAATCAACTCGAAATGCGAGGTTAGTCCCTGGCTTCGACTCCAGAGGAATACCACCTTACCAGAAGCACCTCAAGAGGAGGCTTCTCTCAGCTCTAGGTATGTGAGAGGGACGCTGAGTTTGCGGCCTCAAGTGGAATGGATACCGTGATGACCTGACTCGAAATAAGGCCGGATATCCCTGCAGTGACTTGAATGCAGGCTCGTCTTGCATCTGCCAAGACGAAAGGATGTCTGAATCCCCTGGGGAGACCACAGAGAAAGACCTAGTTCCCCACCTCATCGCGACCGGAGGCCTCACATCCTTTGAAAACTCCAGAGGGACGCGGAGATAAGTGCCGCCAAAAGAGACGATGCCTGACTCCTCGTGAAACTTGATAGGAGTCCCAGGATTCCTGTGGCACGTGGAAAGGGACCCTTGGTCTCCCGCCTCAGCTGGAGAGGCGTCCCAATTGCCCTGCCAAGCCTCGAGGAGAATCCCGAGTTGTCCCTCGCAACTAGGCAGGAGTCCTGACGTCGCTGAACAAACACGTGTGTGGAAGGGCCATCCTCGTCGTAACTCGAGAATATACCCCAGGTTCCCGCCGCAACTCGAGAAAAACCATGACACTTCCCCCTCGCCGTGAGATGAGACCCGATTCCCCTGCACTGCGTGCAGAGCAATGCCGTGTTGCACATCACACAGGAAAGGAGCCTTGATTTCCTTGATGGCACTCCAGAGAAAGCCCACGAACACTGTTTCAAGGCTAGAGGGATCCTGAGGTCACTGTAGCAACACGAAAGAGCTCCGTGGACCAAAAATCAACTCGAGATGAGAGGTTAGTCCCTGGCTTCCACTCCAGAGGAGTACTACCTTACCACAAGCACCTCAAGAGGAGGCTTCTCTCAGCTCTAGGTATATGAGAGGGACCCAGAGTTTGCAGCCTCAAGTGGAATGGACACCGCGATGCCCTGACTCGAAATAAGGCCGGATATCCCTGCAGTGACTTGAATGCAGGCTCGTCTTGCATCTGCCAAGACGAAAGGATGTCTGAATCCCCTGGGGAGACCACAGAGAAAGACCTAGTTCCCCACCTCATCATGACCGGAGGCCTCACATCCTTTGAAAACTCCAGAGGGACGCGGAGATAAGTGCCTCCAAAAGAGACGATGCCTGACTCCTCGTGAAACTTGATAGGAGTCCTAGGATTCCTGTGGCACGTGGAAAGGGACTCTTGATCTCCCGCCTCAGCTGGAGAGGCGTCCCAATTGCCCTGCCAAGCCTCGAGGGGAATCCCGAGTTGTCCCTCGCAACTAGTCAGGAGTCCGGACGTCGCTGAACAAACACGTGTGTGGAAGGGCCATCGCCGTCGTAACTCGAGAATGTACCCCAGGTTCCCGCCGCTACTCGAGAAAAACCATGAGACTTCCCCCTCGCCGCGAGATGAGTCCCGATTCCTCTGCACTGCATGCAGAGCAATGCCGTGTTGCACATCACACAGGAAAGGAGCCTTGATTTCCTTGATGGCACTCCAGAGAAACCCCAAGAACACTGTTTCAAGGCTAGAGGGATCCTGAGGTCACTGTAGCAACGTGAAAGAGTCTGTGGACCCCAAATCAACTCGACATGAGAGGTTAGTCCCTGGCTTCGACTCCAGAGGAATACCACCTTACCACAAGGACTTCAAGAGGAGGCTTCTCTCAGCTCCAGGTTTGTGGGAGGGACCCTGAGTTTGCGGCCTCAAGTGGAATGGACACCGCGATGCCCTGACTCCAAATAAGGCCGGATATGCCTGCAGTAACTTGAATGCAGGCTCGTCTTGCATCTCCCAAGACGAAAGGATGTCTGAATCCCTGTAGAGACCACAGAGAAAGACCTAGTTCCCCACCTCATCGCGACCGGAGGCCTCACATCCTTGGAAAACTCCAGAGGGACGTGGAGATCAGTGCCTATAAAGGAGACGATGCCTGACTCCTCGTGAAACTTGATAGGAGTCCCAGATTTCCTGTGGCACGTAAAAAGGGACCCTTCGTCTCCCGCCTCAGGTGGAGAGGCGTCCCAATTGCCCTGCGAAGCCTCGAGGAGAATCCCGAGTTGTCCCTCGCAACTAGGCAGGAGTCCTGACGTCGCTGAACAAACACGTGTGTGGAAGAGCCATCCCCGTCGTAACTCGAGATTGTACCTCAGGTTCCCGCCGCAACTCGAGAAAAACCATGAGACTTCCCCCTCGCCGCGAGATGAGGCCCGATTCCCCTGCACTGCGTGCAGAGCAATGCCGTGTTGCACATCACACAGGAAAGGAGCCTTGATTTCCTTGGTGGCACTCCAGAGAAACCCCAAGAACACTGTTTCAAGGCTAGAGGGATCCTGAGGTCACTGTAGCAAGACGAAAAAGCTCCGTGGATCAATAATCAACTCGAGATGAGAGGTTAGTCCCTGGCTTCCTCTCCAGAGGAGTACCACCTTACCACAAGCACCTCAAGAGGAGGCTTCTCTCAGCTCTAGGTATGTGAGAGGGACCCTGAATTTGCAGCCTCAAGTGGAATGGACACCGCCATGACCTGACTCAAAATAACGCCGGATATCCCTGCAGTGACTTGAATGCAGGCTCGTCTTGCATCTCCCAAGACGAAAGGATGTCTGAATCCCCTGTGGAGACCACAGAGAAAGACCTAGTTCCCCACCTCATCACGACCGGGGGCCTCACATCCTTTGAAAACTCCAGAGGGACGCGGAGATAAGTGCCTCCAAAAGAGACGATGCCTGACTCCTCGTGAAACTTGATAGGAGTCCCAGGATTCCTGTGGCACGTGGAAAGGGACCCTTGGTCTCCCACCTCAGCTGGAGAGGCGTCCCAATTGCCCTGCCAAGCCTCGAGGAGAATCCCGAGTTGTCCCTCGCAACTAGGCAGGAGTCCTGACGTGGCTGAACAAACACGTGTGTGGAAGGGCCATCCCCGTCGTAACTCGAGAATATACACCAGGTTCCCGCCGCTACTTGAGAAAAACCATGAGACTTCCCCCTCGCCGCGAGATGAGGCCCGATTCCCCTGCACTGCATGCAGAGCAATGCCGTGTTGCACATCACACAGGAAAGGAGCCTTGATTTCCTTGATGGCACTCCACAGAAACCCCAAGAACACTGTTTCAAGGCTAGAGGGATCCTGAGGTCACTGTAGCAACAAGAAAGAGCAGCATGGACCACAAATCAACTCGAAATGCGAGGTTAGTCCCTGGCTTCGACTCCAGAGGAATACCACCTTACCAGAAGCACCTCAAGAGGAGGCTTCTCTCAGCTCTAGGTATGTGAGAGGGACTCTGAGTTTGCGGCCTCAAGTGGAATGGATACCGTGATGACCTGACTCGAAATAAGGCCGGATATCCCTGCAGTGACTTGAATGCAGGCTCGTCTTGCATCTGCCAAGACGAAAGGATGTCTGAATCCCCTGGGGAGACCACAGAGAAAGACCTAGTTCCCCACCTCATCGCGACCGGAGGCCTCACATCCTTTGAAAACTCCAGAGGGACGCGGAGATAAGTGCCGCCAAAAGAGACGATGCCTGACTCCTCGTGAAACTTGATAGGAGTCCCAGGATTCCTGTGGCACGTGGAAAGGGACCCTTGGTCTCCCGCCTCAGCTGGAGAGGCGTCCCAATTGCCCTGCCAAGCCTCGAGGAGAATCCCGAGTTGTCCCTCGCAACTAGGCAGGAGTCCTGACGTCGCTGAACAAACACGTGTGTGGAAGGGCCATCCTCGTCGTAACTCGAGAATATACCCCAGGTTCCCGCCGCAACTCGAGAAAAACCATGACACTTCCCCCTCGCCGCGAGATGAGACCCGATTCCCCTGCACTACGTGCAGAGCAATGCCGTGTTGCACATCACACAGGAAAGGAGCCTTGATTTCCTTGATGGCACTCCAGAGAAAGCCCACGAACACTGTTTCAAGGCTAGAGGGATCCTGAGGTCACTGTAGCAACACGAAAGAGCTCCGTGGACCAAAAATCAACTCGAGATGAGAGGTTAGTCCCTGGCTTCCACTCCAGAGGAGTACTACCTTACCACAAGCACCTCAAGAGGAGGCTTCTCTCAGCTCTAGGTATATGAGAGGGACCCAGAGTTTGCAGCCTCAAGTGGAATGGACACCGCCATGCCCTGACTCGAAATAAGGCCGGATATCCCTGCAGTGACTTGAATGCAGGCTCGTCTTGCATCTGCCAAGACGAAAGGATGTCTGAATCCCCTGGGGAGACCACAGAGAAAGACCTAGTTCCCCACCTCATCATGACCGGAGGCCTCACATCCTTTGAAAACTCCAGAGGGACGCGGAGATAAGTGCCTCCAAAAGAGACGATGCCTGACTCCTCGTGAAACTTGATAGGAGTCCTAGGATTCCTGTGGCACGTGGAAAGGGACGCTTGATCTCCCGCCTCAGCTGGAGAGGCGTCCCAATTGCCCTGCCAAGCCTCGAGGGGAATCCCGAGTTGTCCCTCGCAACTAGTCAGGAGTCCGGACGTCGCTGAACAAACACGTGTGTGGAAGGGCCATCGCCGTCGTAACTCGAGAATGTACCCCAGGTTCCCGCCGCTACTCGAGAAAAACCATGAGACTTCCCCCTCGCCGCGAGATGAGGCCCGATTCCTCTGCACTGCATGCAGAGCAATGCCGTGTTGCACATCACACAGGAAAGGAGCCTTGATTTCCTTGATGGCACTCCAGAGAAACCCCAAGAACACTGTTTCAAGGCTAGAGGGATCCTGAGGTCACTGTAGCAACGTGAAAGAGTCTGTGGACCCCAAATCAACTCGACATGAGAGGTTAGTCCCTGGCTTCGACTCCAGAGGAATACCACCTTACCACAAGGACTTCAAGAGGAGGCTTCTCTCAGCTCCAGGTTTGTGGGAGGGACCCTGAGTTTGCGGCCTCAAGTGGAATGGACACCGCGATGCCCTGACTCCAAATAAGGCCGGATATGCCTGCAGTAACTTGAATGCAGGCTCGTCTTGCATCTCCCAAGACGAAAGGATGTCTGAATCCCTGTAGAGACCACAGAGAAAGACCTAGTTCCCCACCTCATCGCGACCGGAGGCCTCACATCCTTGGAAAACTCCAGAGGGACGTGGAGATCAGTGCCTATAAAGGAGACGATGCCTGACTCCTCGTGAAACTTGATAGGAGTCCCAGATTTCCTGTGGCACGTAAAAAGGGACCCTTCGTCTCCCGCCTCAGGTGGAGAGGCGTCCCAATTGCCCTGCGAAGCCTCGAGGAGAATCCCGAGTTGTCCCTCGCAACTAGGCAGGAGTCCTGACGTCGCTGAACAAACACGTGTGTGGAAGAGCCATCCCCGTCGTAACTCGAGAATGTACCTCAGGTTCCCGCCGCAACTCGAGAAAAACCATGAGACTTCCCCCTCGCCGCGAGATGAGGCCCGATTCCCCTGCACTGCGTGCAGAGCAATGCCGTGTTGCACATCACACAGGAAAGGAGCCTTGATTTCCTTGATGGCACTCCAGAGAAACCCCAAGAACACTGTTTCAAGGCTAGAGGGATCCTGAGGTCACTGTAGCAAGACGAAAAAGCTCCGTGGATCAAAAATCAACTCGAGATGAGAGGTTAGTCCCTGGCTTCCTCTCCAGAGGAGTACCACCTTCCCACAAGCACCTCAAGAGGAGGCTTCTCTCAGCTCTAGGTATGTGAGAGGGACCCTGAGTTTGCAGCCTCAAGTGGAATGGACACCGCGATGCCCTGACTCGAAATAAGGCCGGATATCCCTGCAGTGACTTGAATGCAGGCTCGTCTTGCATCTGCCAAGACGAAAGGATGTCTGAATCCCCTGTGGAGACCACAGAGAAAGACCTAGTGCCCCACCTCATCGAGACCGGAGGCCTCACATCCTTTGAAAACTCCAAGGGATGCGGAGATCAGTGCCTCCAAAAGAGACGATGCCTGACTCCTCGTGAAAATTGATAGGAGTCCCAGGATTCCTGTGGCACGTGGAAAGGGACCCTTGGTCTCCCGCCTCAGCTGGACAGGCGTCCCAATTGCCCTGCCAAGCCTCGAGGAGAATCCCGAGTTGTCCCTCGCAACTAGGCAGGAGTCCTGACGTCGCTGAACAAACACCAGTGTGGAAGGGCCATCCCCGTCGTAACTCAAGAATATACCCCAGGTTCCCGCCGCAACTCGAGAAAAACCATGAGACTTCCCCCTCGCCGCGAGATGAGGCCCGATTCCCCTGCACTGCATGCAGAGCAATGCCGTGGTGCACATCACACAGGAAAGGAGCCTTGATTTCCTTGATGGCACTCCAGAGAAACCCCAAGAACAATGTTTCAAGGCTAGAGGTATCCTGAGGTCACTGTAGCAACACGAAAGAGCTCCGTGGACCACAAATCAACTCGACATGAGAGGTTAGTCCCTGGCTTCGACTCCAGAGGAATACCACCTTACCACAAGCACCTCAAGAGGAGGCTTCTCTCAGCTCTAGGTGTGTGAGAGGGACCCTGAGTTTGCGGCCTCAAGTGGAATGGACACCGCGATGCCCTGACTCGAAATAAGGTCGGATATCCCTGCAGTGACTTGAATGCAGGCTCGACTTGCATCTCCCAAGACGAAAGGATGACTGAATCCCCTGTGGAGACCACAGAGAAAGACCTAGTTCCCCACCTGATCGCGACCGGAGGCCTCACATCCTTTGAAAACTCCAGAGGGACGCGGAGATACGTGCCGCCAAAAGAGACGATGCCTGACTCCTCGTGAAACTTGATAGGAGTCCCAGGATTCCTGTGGCACGTGGAAAGGGACCCTTGGTCTCCCCCCTCAGGTGGAGAGGCGTCCCAATTTCCCTACCAAGCCTCGAGGAGAATCCCGAGTTGTCCCTCGCAACTAGGCAGCAGTCCTGACGTCGCTGAACAAACACGTGTGTGGAAGGGCCATCCCCGTCGTAACTCGAGAATATACCCCAGGTTCCCGCCGCAACTCGAGAAAAACCATGAGACTTCCCCCTCGCCGCGAGATGAGGCCCGATTCCCCTGCACTGCGTGCAGAGCAATTCCGTGTTGCACATCACACAGGAAAGGAGCCTTGATTTCCTTGATGGCACTCCAGAGAAAGTCCACGAACACTGTTTCAAGGCTAGAGGGATCCTGAGGTCACTGTAGCAACAAGAAAGAGCTCCGTGGACCAAAAATCAAGTCGAGATGAGAGGTTAGTCCCTGGCTTCCACTCCAGAGGAGTACCACCTCACCACAAGCACCTCAAGAGGAGGCTTCTCTCAGCTCTAGGTATGTGAGAGGGACCCTGAGTTTGCGGCCTCAAGTGGAATGGACACCGTGATGCCCTGACTCGAAATAAGGCCGGATATCCCTGCAGTGACTTGAATGCAGGCTCGTCTTGCATCTGCCAAGACGAACGGATGTCTGAATCCCCTGTGGAGACCACAGAGAAAGACCTAGTTCCCCACTTCATCGCGACCGGAGGCCTCACATCCTTTGAAAACTCCAGAGGTACGCGGAGATCAGTGCCTCCAAAGGAGACGATGCCTGACTCCTCGTGAAAATTGATAGGAGGCCCTGGATTCCTTCGGTACGTGGAAAGGGACCCTTGGTCTCCCGCCTTAGCTGGAGAGGCGTCCCAATTGCCCTGCCAAGCCTCGAGGAGAATCCCGAGTTGTCCCTCGCAACTAGGCAGGAGTCCTGACGTCGCTGAACAAACACGTGTGTGGAAGGGCCATCCCCGTCGTAACTCGAGAATATACCCCAGGTTCCCGCCGCAACTCGAGAAAAACCATGACACTTCCCCCTCGCCGAGAGATGAGGCCCGATTCCCCTGCACTGCTTGCAGAGCAATGCCGTGTTGCCCATCACAAAGGAAAGGAGCCTTTATTTCCTTGATGGCACTCCAGAGAAACCCCAAGAACACTGTTTCAAGGCTAGAGGCATCCTGAGGTCACTGTAGTAAGACGAAAAAGCTCCGTGGACCAAAAATCAACTCGAGATGAGAGGTTAGTCCCTGGCTTCGACTCCATAGGAATACCACATTACCACAAGCACCTCAAGAGGAGGCTTCTCTCAGCTCTAGGTATGTGAGAGGGACCCTGAGTTTGCGGCCTCAAGTGGAATGGACACCGCGATGCCCTGACTCGAAATAAGGCCGGATTTCTCTGCAGTGATTTGAATGCAGTGTCGTCTTGCATCTCGCAAGACGAAAGGATGTCTGAATCCCCTGTGGAGGCCACAGAGAAAGACCTAGTTCCCCACCTCATCGCGACCGGAGGCCTCACATCCTTTGAAAACTCCAGAGGGACGCGGAGATCAGTGCCTCCAAAGGAGACGATGCCTGACTCCTCGTGAAACTTGATAGGAGTCCCAGGATTCCTGTGGCACGTGGAAAGGGACCCTTGGTCTCCCGCCTCAGCTGGAGAGGCGTCCCAATTGCCCTGCCAAGCCTCGAGGAGAATCCCGAGTTGTCCCTCGCAACTAGGCAGGAGTCCTGACGTCGCTGAACAAACACGTGTGTGGAAGGGCCATCCCCGTCGTAACTCGAGAATATATCCCAGTTTCCCGTCGCAACTCGAGAAAAACCATGAGACTTCTGCCTCTCCGCGAAATGAGGCCCGATTCCCCTGCACTGCGTGCAGAGCAATGCCGTGTTGCACATCACACAGGAAAGGAGCCTTGATTTCCTTGATGGCACTCCAGAGAAAGCCCAAGAACACTGTTTCAAGGCTAGAGGGATCCTGAGGTCACTGAAGCAACAAGAAAGAGCTCCGTGGACCACAAATCAACTCGAGATGAGAGGTTAGTCCCTGGCTTAGACTCCAGAGGAATACCACCTTACCACAAGCACCTCAAGAGGAGGCTTCTCTCAGCTCTAGGTATGTGAGAGGGACCCTGAGTTTGCGGCCTCAAGTGGAATGGACACCGCGATGCCCTGACTCGAAATAAGGCCGGATATCCCTGCAGTGACTTGAATGCAGGCTCGTCTTGCATCTCCCAAAACGAAAGGATGTCTGAATCCCCTGTGGAGACCACAGAGAAAGACCTAGTTACCCACCTCATCCTGACCGGAGGCCTCACACCCTTAGAAAACTCCAGAGGGACGCGGAGATCAGTGCCTTGAAAGGAGACGATGCCGGACGCCTCGTGAAACTTAATAGGATTCCCAGGATTCCTGTGGCACGTGGAAAGGGACCCTTGGTCTCCCGCCTCAGCTGGAGAGGCGTCCCAATTGCCCTGCCAAGCCACGAAGAGAATCCCGAATTGTCCTTCGCAACTAGGCAGGAGTCCTGACGTCGCTGAACAAACACGTGGGTGGAAGGGCCATCCCCGACGTAACTCGGGAATATACCCCAGGTTTCTGCCGCAACTCGAGAAAAACCATGAGACTTCCCCCTCGCCGCGAGATGAGGCCCGATTTCCCTGCACTGCGTGCAGAGCAATGCCGTGTTGCACATCACACAGGAAAGGAGCGTTGATTTCCTTGATGGCACTCCAGAGAAAGCCCAAGAACACTGTTTCAAGGCTAGAGGGATCCTGAGGTCACTGTAGCAGCAAGAAAGAGCTCCGTGGAACCCAAATCAACTCGACATGAGAGGTTAGTCCCTGCTTCGACTCCAGAGGAATACCACCTTACCACAAGCACCTCAAAAGGAGGCTTCTGTCAGCTCTAGGTATGTGAGAGGGACCCTGAGTTTACGGCCTCAAGTGGAATGGACACCGCGATGCCCTGACTCGAAATAAGGCCGGATATCCATGCAGTGACTTGAATGCAGGCTCGTCTTGCATCTCCCAAGACGAAAGGATGTCTGAATCCCCTGTGGAGACCACAGAGATAGAACTAGTTCCCCACCTCATCGTGACCGGAGGCCTCACATCCTTTGAAAACTCCAGAGGGACGCGGAGATCAGTGCCTCCAAAGGAGACAATGCCTGACTCCTCGTGAAACTTGATAGGAGTCCCAGGATTCCTGTGGCACGTGGAAAGGGACCCTTGGTCTCAGGCCTCAGCTGGAGAGGCGTCCCAATTGCCCTGCCAAGACTCGAGGAGAATCCCGAGTTGTCCCTCGCAACTAGGCAGGAGTCCTGACGTCGCTGAACAAACACGTGTGTGGAAGGACCATCCCCGTCGTAATTCGAGAATATACCCCAGGTTCCCGCCGCAACTCGAGAAAAACCATGAGAATTCCACCTCTCCGCGAGATGAGGACCGATTTCCCTGCACTGCGTGCAGAGCAATGCCGTCTTGCACATCACACAGGAAAGGAGCCTTGATTTCCTTGATGGCACTTCAGAAAAACCCCAAGAACACTCTTTTAAGGCTAGATGGATCCTGAGGTCACTGTAGCAAGACGAAAAACCTCCGTGGACCAAAAATCAACTCGAGATGAGAGGTTAGTCCCTGGCTTCGACTCCAAGGAATACCACCTTACCAGAAGCACCTCAAGAGGAGGCTTCTCTCAGCTCTAGGTATGTGAGAGGGACCCTGAGTTTGCGGCCTCAAGTGGAATGGACACCGCGATGCCCTGACTCAAAATAAGGCCGGATATGCCTGCAGTGACTTGAATGCTGGCTCGTCTTGCATCTCCCAAAACGAAAGGATGTCTGAATCCCCTGTGGAGACCACAGAGAAAGACCTAGTTCCCCACCTCATCGTGACCGGAGGCCTCACATCCCTTGAAAACTCCAGAGGGACGCAGAGATCAGTGCCTCCAAAGGAGACGATGCCTGACTCCTCGTGAAACTTGATAGGAGTCCCAGGATTCCTGTGGCACGTGGAAAGGGACCCTTGGTCTCCCGCCTCAGCTGGAGAGGCGTCCCAATTGCCGTGCCAAGCCTCGAGGAGAATCCCGAGTTGTCCCTCGCAACTAGGCAGGAGTCCTGATGTCGCTGAACAAACACGTGTGTGGAAGGGCCATCCCCGTCGTAACTCGGGAATATACCCCAGGTTCCTGCCGCAACTCGAGAAAAACCATGAGACTTCCCCCTCGCCGCGAGATGAAGCCCGATTCCCCTGCACTGCATGGAGAGCAATGCCGTGTTGCACATCACACAGGAAAGGAGCCTTGATTTCCTTGATGGCACTCCAGAGAAACCCCAAGAACACTGTTTCAAGGCTAGAGGGTTCCTGAGGTCACTGTAGCAGCATGAAAGAGCTCCGTGGACCCCAAATCAACTCGACATGAGAGGTTAGTCCCTAGCTTCGACTCCAGAGGAATACCACCTTACCACAAGGACCTCAAGAGGAGGCTTCTCTCAGCTCTAGGTATGTGAGAGGGACCCTGAGTTTGCGGCCTCAAGTGGAATGGACACCGCGATGCCCTGACTCGAAATAAAGCCGGATATGCCTTCAGTGACTTGAATGCAGGCTCGTCTTGCATCTCCCAAGACGAAAGGTTGTCTGAATCCCCTGTGGAGACCACAGAGAAAGGCCTAGTTCCCCACCTCATCGCGACCGGAGGCCTCACATCCTTTGAAAACTCCAGAGGTATGCGGAGATCAGTGCCTCCAAAGGAGACGATGCCTGACTCCTCGTGAAACTTGATAGGAGTCCCAGGATTCCTGTGGCACGTGGAAAGGGACACTTGGTCTCCCGCCTCAGCAGGAGAGGCATCCCAATTGCCCTGCCAAGCCTCGAGGAGAATCCCGAGTTGTCCCTCCCAACTAGGCAGGAGTCCTTACGTCGCTGAACAAACACGTGTGTGGAAGGGCCATCCCCGTCGTAACTCGAGAATATACCCCAGGTTCCCGCCGCAACTCGAGAAAAACCATGAGACTTCCCCCTCGCCGCGAGATGAGGCCCGATTCCCCTGCACTGCGTGCAGAGCAATGCCGTGTTGCACATCACACTGGAAAGGAGCCTTGATTTCCTTGATGGCACTCCAGAGAAAGCCCAAGAACACTGTTTCAAGGCTAGAGGGATCCTGAGGTCACTGTAGCAACACGAAAGAGCTCCGTGGACCAAAAATCAACTCGAGATGAGAGGTTAGTCCCTGGCTTCGACTCCAGAGGAATACCACCTTACCACAAGCACCTCAAGAGGAGGCTTCTCTCAGCTCTAGGTATGTGAGAGGGACCCTGAGTTTGCAGCCTCAAGTGGAATGGACATCGCGATGCCCTGACTCGAAATAAGGCCGGATTTCCCTGCAGTGACTTGAATGCATGCTCGTCTTGCATCTCCCAAGACGAAAGGTCGTCTGAATCCCCTGTGGAGACCACAGAGAAAGACCTAGTTCCCCACCTCATCGCGACCGGAGGCCTCACATCCTTTGAAAACTCCAGAGGGACGCGGGGATCAGTGCCTCCAAAGGAGACGATGCCTGACTCCTCGTGAAACTTGATAGCAGTTCCAGGATTCCTGTGGTACGTGGAAAGGGACCCTTGGTCTCCCGCCTCAGCTGCAGAGGCGTCCCAATTGCCCTGCCAAGCCTGGAGGAGAATCCCGAGTTTTCCCTCGCAACTAGGCAGGACTCCTGACGTCGCTGAACAAACACGTGTGTGGAAGGGCCATCCCCGTCGTAACTCCAGAATATACCCCAGGTTCCCGCCGCAACTCGAGAAAAACCATGAGACTTCCCCCGCACCGCGAGATGAGGCCCGATTGCCCTGCACTGCGTGCAGAGCAATGCCGTGTTGCATATCACACAGGAAAGGAGCCTTGATTTCCTTGATGGCACTCCAGAGAAACCCCAAGAACACTGTTTCAAGGCTAGAGGGATCCTGAGGTCACTGTAGGAAGACGAAAAAGCTCCGTGGACCACAAATCAACTCGAGATGAGAGGTTAGTGCCTGGCTTCGACTCCAGAGGAATACCACCTTAACACAAGCACATCAAGAGGAGGCTTCTCTCAGCTCTAGGTATGTGAGAGGGACCCTGAGTTTGCGGCCTCAAGTGGAATGGACACTGCAATGCCCTGACTCGAAATAAGGCCGGATATGCCTGCAGTGACTTGAATGCAGGCTCGTCTTGCATCTCGCAAGACGAAAGGATGTCTGAATCCCCTGTTGAGACCACAGAGAAAGACCTAGTTCCCCACCTCATCGCGACCGGAGGCCTCACATCCTTTGAAAACTCCAGAGGGACGCGGGGATCAGTGCCTCCAAAGGAGACGATGCCTGACTCCTCGTGAAACTTGATAGGAGTCCCAGGATTCCTGTGGCACGTGGAAAGGGAGCCTTGGTTTCCCGCCTCAGCTGGAGAGGCGTCCCAATTGCCCTGCCAAGCCTCGAGGAGAATCCCGAGTTGTCCCTCGCAACTAGGCAGGAGTCCTGACGTCGCTGAACAAACACGTGTGTGGAAGGGCCATCCCCGTCGTAACTCGAGAATATACCCCAGGTTCCCGCCGCAACTTGAGAAAAACCAAGAGACTTTCCCCTCGCCGCGAGATGAGGCCCGATTCCCCTGCACTGCATGCAGAGCAATGCCGTGTTGCACATCACACAGGAAAGGAGTCTTGATTTCCTTGATGGCACTCCAGAGAAACCCCAAGAACACTGTTTCAAGGCTAGAGGGATCCTGAGGTCACTGTAGCAGCAAGAAAGAGCTCCGTGGAACCCAAATCAACTCGACATGAGAGGTTAGTCCCTGCTTCGACTCCAGAGGAATACCACCTTACCACAAGCACCTCAAAAGGAGGCTTCTGTCAGCTCTAGGTATGTGAGAGGGACCCTGAGTTTACGGCCTCAAGTGGAATGGACACCGCGATGCCCTGACTCGAAATAAGGCCGGATATCCATGCAGTGACTTGAATGCAGGCTCGTCTTGCATCTCCCAAGACGAAAGGATGTCTGAATCCCCTGTGGAGACCACAGAGATAGAACTAGTTCCCCACCTCATCGTGACCGGAGGCCTCACATCCTTTGAAAACTCCAGAGGGACGCGGAAATCAGTGCCTCCAAAGGAGACAATGCCTGACTCCTCGTGAAACTTGATAGGAGTCCCAGGATTCCTGTGGCACGTAGAAAGGGACCCTTGGTCTCAGGCCTCAGCTGGAGAGGCGTCCCAATTGCCCTGCCAAGACTCGAGGAGAATCCCGAGTTGTCCCTCGCAACTAGGCAGGAGTCCTGACGTCGCTGAACAAACACGTGTGTGGAAGGACCATCCCCGTCGTAATTCGAGAATATACCCCAGGTTCCCGCCGCAACTCGAGAAAAACCATGAGAATTCCACCTCTCCGCGAGATGAGGACCGATTTCCCTGCACTGCGTGCAGAGCAATGCCGTCTTGCACATCACACAGGAAAGGAGCCTTGATTTCCTTGATGGCACTTCAGAAAAACCCCAAGAACACTCTTTTAAGGCTAGATGGATCCTGAGGTCACTGTAGCAAGACGAAAAACCTCCGTGGACCAAAAATCAACTCGAGATGAGAGGTTAGTCCCTGGCTTCGACTCCAAGGAATACCACCTTACCAGAAGCACCTCAAGAGGAGGCTTCTCTCAGCTCTAGGTATGTGAGAGGGACCCTGAGTTTGCGGCCTCAAGTGGAATGGACACCGCGATGCCCTGACTCAAAATAAGGCCGGATATGCCTGCAGTGACTTGAATGCTGGCTCGTCTTGCATCTCCCAAAACGAAAGGATGTCTGAATCCCCTGTGGAGACCACAGAGAAAGACCTAGTTCCCCACCTCATCGTGACCGGAGGCCTCACATCCCTTGAAAACTCCAGAGGGACGCAGAGATCAGTGCCTCCAAAGGAGACGATGCCTGACTCCTCGTGAAACTTGATAGGAGTCCCAGGATTCCTGTGGCACGTGGAAAGGGACCCTTGGTCTCCCGCCTCAGCTGGAGAGGCGTCCCAATTGCCGTGCCAAGCCTCGAGGAGAATCCCGAGTTGTCCCTCGCAACTAGGCAGGAGTCCTGATGTCGCTGAACAAACACGTGGGTGGAAGGGCCATCCCCGTCGTAACTCGGGAATATACCCCAGGTTCCTGCCGCAACTCGAGAAAAACCATGAGACTTCCCCCTCGCCGCAAGATGAAGCCCGATTCCCCTGCACTGCATGGAGAGCAATGCCGTGTTGCACATCACACAGGAAAGGAGCCTTGATTTCCTTGATGGCACTCCAGAGAAACCCCAAGAACACTGTTCCAAGGCTAGAGGGTTCCTGAGGTCACTGTAGCAGCACGAAAGAGCTCCGTGGACCCCAAATCAACTCGACATGAGAGGTTAGTCCCTAGCTTCGACTCCAGAGGAATACCACCTTACCACAAGGACCTCAAGAGGAGGCTTCTCTCAGCTCTAGCTATGTGAGAGGGACCCTGAGTTTGCGGCCTCAAGTGGAATGGACACCGCGATGCCCTGACTCGAAATAAAGCCGGATATGCCTGCAGTGACTTGAATGCAGGCTCGTCTTGCATCTCCCAAGACAAAAGGTTGTCTGAATCCCCTGTGGAGACCACAGAGAAAGGCCTAGTTCCCCACCTCATCGCGACCGGAGGCCTCACATCCTTTGAAAACTCCAGAGGTATGCGGAGATCAGTGCCTCCAAAGGAGACGATGCCTGACTCCTCGTGAAACTTGATAGGAGTCCCAGGATTCCTGTGGCACGTGGAAAGGGACACTTGGTCTCCCGCCTCAGCAGGAGAGGCATCCCAATTGCCCTGCCAAGCCTCGAGGAGAATCCCGAGTTGTCCCTCCCAACTAGGCAGGAGTCCTTACGTCGCTGAACAAACACGTGTGTGGAAGGGCCATCCCCGTCGTAACTCGAGAATATACCCCAGGTTCCCGCCGCAACTCGAGAAAAACCATGAGACTTCCCCCTCGCCGCGAGATGAGGCCCGATTCCCCTGCACTGCGTGCAGAGCAATGCCGTGTTGCACATCACACTGGAAAGGAGCCTTGATTTCCTTGATGGCACTCCAGAGAAAGCCCAAGAACACTGTTTCAAGGCTAGAGGGATCCTGAGGTCACTGTAGCAGCACGAAAGAGCTCCGTGGACCCCAAATCAACTCGACATGAGAGGTTAGTCCCTAGCTTCGACTCCAGAGGAATACCACCTTACCACAAGGACCTCAAGAGGAGGCTTCTCTCAGCTCTAGGTATGTGAGAGGGACCCTGAGTTTGCAGCCTCAAGTGGAATGGACATCGCGATGCCCTGACTCGAAATAAGGCCGGATTTCCCTGCAGTGACTTGAATGCATGCTCGTCTTGCATCTCCCAAGACGAAAGGTCGTCTGAATCCCCTGTGGAGACCACAGAGAAAGACCTAGTTCCCAACCTCATCGCGACCGGAGGCCTCACATCCTTTGAAAACTCCAGAGGGACGCGGGGATCAGTGCCTCCAAAGGAGACGATGCCTGACTCCTCGTGAAACTTGATAGCAGTCCCAGGATTCCTGTGGCACGTGGAAAGGGACCCTTGGTCTCCCGCCTCAGCTGCAGAGGCGTCCCAATTGCCCTGCCAAGCCTCGAGGAGAATCCCGAGTTGTCCCTCGCAACTAGGCAGGACTCCTGACGTCGCTGAACAAACACGTGTGTGGAAGGGCCATCCCCGTCGTAACTCGAGAATATACCCCAGGTTCCCGCCGCAACTCGAGAAAAACCATGAGACTTCCCCCGCGCCGCGAGATGAGGCCCGATTGCCCTGCACTGCGTGCAGAGCAATGCCGTGTTGCACATCACACAGGAAAGGAGCCTTGATTTCCTTGATGGCACTCCAGAGAAACCCCAAGAACACTGTTTCAAGGCTAGAGGGATCCTGAGGTCACTGTAGGAAGACGAAAAAGCTCCGTGGACCACAAATCAACTCGAGATGACAGGTTAGTGCCTGGCTTCGACTCCAGAGGAATACCACCTTAACACAAGCACATCAAGAGGAGGCTTCTCTCAGCTCTAGGTATGTGAGAGGGACCCTGAGTTTGCGGCCTCAAGTGGAATGGACACCGCAATGCCCTGACTCGAAATAAGGCCGGATATGCCTGCAGTGACTTGAATGCAGGCTCGTCTTGCATCTCGCAAGACGAAAGGATGTCTGAATCCCCTGTGGAGACCACAGAGAAAGACCTAGTTCCCCACCTCATCGCGACCGGAGGCCTCACATCCTTTGAAAACTCCAGAGGGACGCGGGGATCAGTGCCTCCAAAGGAGACGATGCCTGACTCCTCGTGAAACTTGATAGGAGTCCCAGGATTCCTGTGGCACGTGGAAAGGGACCCTTGGTCTCCCGCCTCAGCTGGAGAGGCGTCCCAATTGCCCTGCCAAGCCTCGAGGAGAATCCCGAGTTGTCCCTCGCAACTAGGCAGGAGTCCTGACGTCGCTGAACAAACACGTGTGTGGAAGGGCCATCCCCGTCGTAACTCGAGAATATACCCCAGGTTCCCGCCGCAACTTGAGAAAAACCAAGAGACTTTCCCCTCGCTGCGAGATGAGGACCGATTCCCCTGCACTGCATGCAGAGCAATGCCGTGTTGCACATCACACAGGAAAGGAGTCTTGATTTCCTTGATGGCACTCCAGAGAAACCCCAAGAACACTGTTTCAAGGCTAGAGGGATCCTGAGGTCACTGTAGCAACAAGAAAGAGCAGCATGGACCACAAATCAACTCGAGATGCGAGGTTAGTCCCTGGCTTCGACTCCAGATGAATACCACCTTACCAGAAGCACCTCAAGAGGAGGCTTCTCTCAGCTCTAGGTATGTGAGAGGGACCCTGAGTTTGCGGCCTCAAGTGGAATGGACACCGCGATGCCCTGACTCGAAATAAGGCCGGATATGCCTGCAGTGACTTGAATGCAGGCTCGTCTTGCATCTCCCAAGATGAAAGGATGTCTGAATCCCCTGTGGAGACCACAGAGAAAGACATAGTTCCCCACCTCATCGCGACCGGAGGCCTCACATCCTTTGAAAACTCCAGAGGGACGCGGAGATCAGTGCCTCCAAAGGAGACGATGCCTGACTCCTCGTGAAACTTGATAGGAGTCCCAGGATTCCTGTGCCACGTGGAAAGGGACCCTTGGTCTCCCGCCTCAGCTGGAGAGGCGTCCCAATTGCCCTGCCAAGCCTCGAGGAGAATCCCGAGTTGTCCCTCGCAACTAGGCAGGAGTCCTGATGTCGCTGAACAAACACGGGTGTGGAAGGGCAATCCCCGTCGTAACTCGAGAATATACCCTAGGTTCCCGCCGCAACTCGAGAAAAACCATGAGAATTCCACCTCTCCGCGAAATGAGGCCCGATTCCCCTGCACTGCGTGCAGAGCAATGCCGTGTTGCACATCACACAGGAAAGGAGCCTTGATTTCCTTGATGGCACCCCAGAAAAACCCCAAGAACACTGTTTCAAGGCTAGAGGGATCCTGAGGTCATTGTAGCTAGACGAAAAACCTCCGTGGACCAAAAATCAACTCGAGATGAGGGGTTAGTCCCTGGCTTCGACTCCAGAGGAATACCACCTTACCACAAGCACCTCAAGAGGAGGCTTCTCTCAGCTCTATGTATGTGAGAGGGACCTTGAGTTTGCGGCCTCAAGTGGAATGGACACCGCGATGCCCTGACTCGAAATAAGGCCGGATTTCCCTGCAGTGACTTGAATGCAGGGTCGTCTTGCATCTCGCAAGACGAAAGGATGTCTGAATCCCCTGTGGAGCCCTCAGAGAAAGACCTAGTTCCCCACCTCATCGCGACCGGAGGCCTCACATCCTTTGAAAACTCCAGAGGGACGCGGAGATCAGTGCCTCCAAAGGAGACGATGCCTGACTCGTCGTGAAACTTGATAGGAGTCCCAGGATTCCTGTGGCACGTGGAAAGGGACCCTTGGTCTCCCGCCTCAGCTGGAGAGGCGTCCCAATTGCCCTGCCAAGCCTCGAGGAGAATCCCGAGTTGTCCCTCGCAACTAGGCAGGAGTCCTGACGTCGCTGAACAAACACGTGTGTGGAAGGGCCATCCCCGTCGTAACTCGAGAATATACCCCAGGTTCCCGCCGCAACTCGAGAAAAACCATGAGAATTCCGCCTCTCCGCGAAATGAGGCCCGATTCCCCTGCACTGTGTGCAGAGCAATGCCGTGTTGCACATCACCAAGGAAAGGAACCTTGATTTCCTTGATGGCACTCCAGAGAAAGCCCAAGAACACTGTTTCAAGGCTAGAGGCATCCTGAGGTCACTGTAGCAAGACGAAAAACCTCCGTGGACCAAAAATCAACTCGAGATGAGAGGTTAGTCCCTGACTTCGACTCCAGAGGAATACCACCTTACCACAAGCACCTCAAGAGGAGGCTTCTCTCAGCTCTAGGTATATGAGAGGGACCCTGAGTTTGCGGCCTCAAGTGGAATGGACACCGCGATGCCCTGACTCGAAATAAGGCCGGATTTCCCTGCAGTGACTTGAATGCAGGCTCGTCTTGCATCTCGCAAGACGAAAGGATGTCTGAATCCCCTGTGGAGACCACAAAGAAAGACCTAGTTCCCCACCTCATTGCGACCGGAGGCCTCACACCCTTAGAAAACTCCAGAGGGACGCGGAGATCAGTGCCTCCAAAGGAGACGATGCCGGACGCCTCGTGAAACTTAATAGGATTCCCAGGATTCCTGTGGCACGTGGAAAGGGACCCTTGGTCTCCCGCCTCAGCTGGAGAGGCGTCCCAATTGCCCTGCCAAGCCTCGAGGAGAACCCCGAGTTGTCCCTCGCAACTAGGCAGGAGTCCTGACGTCGCTGAAGAAACACGTGTGTGGAAGGGCCATCCCCGTCGTAACTCGAGAATATACCCCAGGTTCCCGCCGCAACTCGAGAAAAACCATGAGACTTCCCCCGCGCCGCGAGATGAGGCCCGATTGCCCTGCACTGCGTGCAGAGCAATGCCGTGTTGCACATCACACAGGAAAGGAGCCTTGATTTC